>NC_091285.1:489165539-490421789 GCF_032444005.1 Ranitomeya imitator | reverse complement strand
CAAATATCGGCCAAACCCGATACTTGCGGTATCGGAATGCTCAACACTACTTATGAGAGACCCAAATTTTATCACATCAATGAATGAGACAGAAGAAAGAGTTTGGAATGCATTTTGTAATGTGTTGCAGAATTTTCTAGGGAATAAGAAAGCAGACAACTATGAAGACATTGTGGAAGAGCTACTAATGAGTCTGCGAAATCTTGGATGTAGAATGAGTATCAAGATTCACTATTTACACAGCCATTTGGACTTTTTTCCTGAGAACCTTGGGGATGTGAGCGAGGAACAAGTGGAGCGTTTTCATCAGGACATTAAAACAATGGAAGAACGGTATCAAGGCCGGTGGGACTCACATATGATGGCTGACTATTGCTGGATTTGGATGAGAGACAACCCAGAAGCAGTACATCACAGATCAGCCAAGAAAAGAAAGTTCAAATAACTGCCATTTGCCATTCAACTGGGTGCCATATACAGTGGGGCAAAAAAGTATTTAGTCAGTCAGCAATAGTGCAAGTTCCACCACTTAAAAAGATGAGAGGCGTCTGTAATTTACATCATAGGTAGACCTCAACTATGGGAGACAAACTGAGAAAAAAAAATCCAGAAAATCACATTGTCTGTTTTTTTAACAATTTATTTGCATATTATGGTGGAAAATAAGTATTTGGTCAGAAACAAACAATCAAGATTTCTGGCTCTCACAGACCGGTAACTTCTTCTTTAAGAGTCTCCTCTTTCCTCCACTCATTACCTGTAGTAATGGCACCTGTTTAAACTTGTTATCAGTATAAAAAGACACCTGTGCACACCCTCAAACAGTCTGACTCCAAACTCCACTATGGTGAAGACCAAAGAGCTGTCAAAAGACACCAGAAACAAAATTGTAGCCCTGCACCAGGCTGGGAAGGCTGAATCTGCAATAGCCAACCAGCTTAGAGTGAAGAAATCAACAGTGGGAGCAATAATTAGAAAATGGAAGACATACAAGTCCACTGATAATCTCCCTCGATCTGGGGCTCCACGCAAAATCCCACCCCGTGGGGTCAGAATGATCACAAGAACGGTGAGCAAAAATCCCAGAACCACGCGGGGGGACCTAGTGAATGAACTGCAGAGAGCTGGGACCAATGTAACAAGGCCTACCATAAGTAACACACTACGCCACCATGGACTCAGATCCTGCAGTGCCAGACGTGTCCCACTGCTTAAGCCAGTACATGTCCGGGCCCGTCTGAAGTTTGCTAGAGAGCATTTGGATGATCCAGAGGAGTTTTGGGAGAATGTCCTATGGTCTGATGAAACCAAACTGGAACTGTTTGGTAGAAACACAACTTGTCGTGTTTGGAGGAAAAAGAATACTGAGTTGCATCCATCAAACACCATACCTACTGTAAAGCATTGTGGTGGAAACATCATGCTTTGGGGCTGTTTCTCTGAAAAGGGGCCAGGACGACTGATCCGGGTACATGAAAGAATGAATAGGGCCATGTATCATGAGATTTTGAGTGCAAACCTCCTTCCATCAGCAAGGGCATTGAAGATGAAACGTGGCTGGGTCTTTCAACATGACAATGATCCAAAGCACACCGCCAGGGCAACGAAGGAGTGGCTTCGTAAAAAGCATTTCAAGGTCCTGGAGTGGCCTAGCCAGTCTCCAGATCTCAACCCTATAGAAAACCTTTGGAGGGAGTTGAAAGTCCGTGTTGCCAAGCGAAAAGCCAAAAACATCACTGCTCTAGAGGAGATCTGCATGGAGGAATGGGCCAACATACCAACAACAGTGTGTGGCAACCTTGTGAAGACTTACAGAAAACGTTTGACCTCTGTCATTGCCAACAAAGGATATATTACAAAGTATTGAGATGAAATTTTGTTTCTGACCAAATACTTATTTTCCACCATAATATGCAAATAAAATGTTAAAAAAACAGACAATGTGATTTTCTGGATTTTTTTTTCTCAGTTTGTCTCCCATAGTTGAGGTCTACCTATGATGTAAATTACAGACGCCTCTCATCTTTTTAAGTGGTGGAACTTGCACTATTGCTGACTGACTAAATACTTTTGTGCCCCACTGTATATATGTATTTTTATATTTTGTAGTTTAATTCTGTAAGTATATTTGATTTGCTGTACATAGACTTTGTAATCTTTGTTATTCCTTGATTAAAAATATACAAAATGTAGTACGGAAAATCATGTGTTTTTATCATAAAACATTAGATGGGAGTAATTTTCATCAAAAATTGAAAATATCTTGAAATCCTGATGTGATAGCCAAAAACGAAGTTAATATTCATAATCAGCAGCCAAAATTGACTTAAAATATGTTTTAAAACCTTTTGCCAGAAAAATTGCGTTGACCATTGACAGACAGATGTATCTCAAATTCTTAGACTCTCTTGTAACAAGGGTGGTACCACAGGATTGGAGGATGGCTGATACCGATACTTAAGAAAGGTAGGAAGGTGGATCCACGTAAGAACCATCTGGTAAGTCGGACATTAGTAGTGTGCAAACTTCTAGAGGGCATCATAAGAGATGACCTGCAGAGATATTGTTAGGGCTGGCGGAATGCACAGAATAAATATAAAGATAGTGAAAGGTGCGTTCGCAGCCCAGGGTCCAGAGATGGAACCTGCTGCTAGGTAATGGCGGCACTATATGGCGGTACTACGCCAGAATAAACACAGGTTCCGTCACCCGGTATGAACTGATGTGAACTCTGTTGCTTCACAGAGTCACAGGGAAACTAAGGAAACACTGTGCCCTGTTAGCAGTAACAGGGTGCAGCAGATGGACGCTAGTGGGATCCCTGAAATTCACCCCCCCCAATGATGGTGATTGATCTCGCTCTGACCCTCAGTGGCTTTTGAGCCCACACCTGAGGACGCCCTGAGTCAGATGCTGAGATCAAGCGGGAGTTCCCACCCTACACTGACAGGTTGTCAGGACTAATTAAAGATTACTGCAAAGAGAGCGTACAGTGCCGCTCTGGCGGACACCACTAACCACCCTAACTAGGGCTAGGAAAGCGCTCTAATTGTGCACAGCACCGCACTGGTTGTCGCTGGTGGTTTGACAAAGTAAGTATCGTGCTCTTGTGTTAAGGATAGCACTGTCAGGCGCTAGGTAGCTCCAACATTCGCGAGAGTTCAACAACTCTAAGAATGGGAATGATTAAGGAGCAATCACCAGAACAGGCACACATCCACACACAAACAATAACAGGTTTATACTAGCCCATGGCCATGCGGCCATGTGAACCTTTTATAGCGGAAGGTCTTTGGGACCTTCCTAGTGGTCCAATAGGAGCTGCTACAGGACCTGATCATGTGAAATCTGATTTCTAATGAACTCCAATGGGAGGTCGTTCCTTGGGCATGCTCAGAAGAAGAAAAGCAGGACTTAGTCCCAGGAGTACCCGCTCACCACTGATCAGTACTGGTTACGATGGCTGAGCCTGGAAGGACAGCAGTAACCAGCCGCGCAGTATCAGCTTGAGCCAGACTCTGGGACCGATGTCTCTGCTGAGCAGGCTCTACTGCGGCTGGAGGAGAAAGGGAGACTGCAGCGGAGATTGTTCGAGAATCCCCCTGTCCAGCGGCGGGAACTTGACACCTAACATTACCTCGCTACGCTCGAAGGCCACAATAAGCTGCAGAGCCCGAATATGCTCAGCAGGCCCCCAGGACCTGTCCTCAGGGCCATGACCCTTCCAATCTACCAAATAGAATCTTTTGCCATCTACCAACTTACACCCCATGATGGCGTTCACCTCGTAATCGTCCATGGATGAACCCGATGTCCCGGCAGATGACTTGGAAAACCGGGACATGTGAACAGGCTTTAGGAGGGACACATGAAAGATGTTGGTGATGCCTAGGCATGGAGTAAGGGCCAAACGGTAGACCACAATGTTAACCTGTTCCAGGACCTTGAAGGGACCCCAGTAGTGAGGTGCAAACATAGTGGACTCCACTCGCAGCCTGATATTATGGGTGGAGAGCCACACCAAGTAGCCAGGAGCAAAGGTCGGAGGGGGGCGCCGATGTGCATCAGTGAAGGACTTATTCTCTTCTTGGAAGCCCGAATGGCATCCTGAGTGCGGTCCCAAGTGTCATGTGCCACCACAGCCCAGTCGGCCACCCTTGAGTCGGCGGAAGACACAGGTATGGGCACAGGAACCCGCGGATGCTGGCCATAATTAAGAAGGAATGGGGTCTACCCAGTGGAATCGGCTACGGCGTTGTTCAGCGCAATCTCCGCCCATGGTAGCAAGGATGCCCAGTCATCCTGCCAAGCTGAAACAAAATGTTGCAGGTATGTGACCAGGGTCTGGTTGGCATTCTCTACCAACCCATTCTTCTCGGGATGGTACGCTGAAGAGAGATTCAGCTCAATGCTGAGTAAATGACAAAGTTCTCTCCAGAACCGAGAGGCAAACTGTTGACCTCCGGTCACTGACAATTTTGTCAGGCATACCATGTGGGCGGAAAACATGCTTAATAATCAACGCCGCCAAGGCCCGTGCAGACGGTAGCCGTGGAAGCTGCACCAAGTGCACCATTTTGGAAAAATGGTGGGTGACAACCCAAATAATGGTGCAGCTAAGGGACTTGGGTAAGCCCACCACGAAGTCCATCCCGACCATCTCCCAGGGCCTGTCCGCCACCGGCAGAGGGTAAATTAATCCAGCAGGAGACTTTTTCTTGGCACAGGAGACACATGCCTGAATATAGTCTCCGACATCACGGGCCATATGCGGCCACCAGTACGTCCTCGCCAGAAGCTCAGATGTCCTCTTGGTCCCAAAATATCCACCCCCCCCTGGACGAGTGAGCCCAAGAGAGAACCTCCAGTCACAAATTTGATGGCTCAAAAGTCTTGCCTGGGGGCACAGACTCTAGCAAAACCAGAGCCACAGTTCTCAGGCTCTCTGAAGGGTCAATAAGCCGAGGCTCCTCCTCCTCTGATGACACTATGGAACGGGAGAGAGTGTCGGCCGAATGTTCCTCTCACCGGAGAGAGAATGGAGGGTGAAATGGAACCGGGAGAAGAAAAGGGACCATCTAGCCTGTCGAGAATTTAGCCGCTGGGCAGTCTGTAGATACACCAAATTTTTGTGGTCGGTGAAAACTTGGAAGGGAAAGCGAGCCCCCTCCAGGAGGTGTCTCACTCCGAGAAGGCCAACTTCATGGCTAGCAACTCCCTGTCCCCGATGGAATAATTCCTCTCCGCAGGTGTGAAGATCTTGGAGAAGAAGAAGCAAGGATGCTTCCGACCTTGAGTATCCTTCTGGAAGAGGACTGCTCCAGCACCGACGGAAGAGGCATCCACCTCCATGATAAATGGTTTATCAACAGCAGGGCAATGTAGAATGGGAGCGCTAGCGAAGTGAGATTTAATAGAGAGCAAGGCCTTGGAGATCTCCTCCAACCACAATTTGGGATTTGCTCCCTTCTTGGTGAGGGCAACCAAGGGAGCTACCAAAGTTGAGAAGTGGGGAATGAAATGGTGATAGTAATTAATGAACCCCATAAAGCGCTGCACCGCTTTAAGAGAATGGGGTTCTTGCCAGTCCATCACAGCCTGTAGCTTGGCAGGATCCATGGCCAATCCTCGGGCGGAGATGATATAGCCCAGGAAAGGCAAAAAATCCAGCTCAAACGCACACTTCTCCAAATTGGCATAGAGGGAGTTTGCCTGTAGGAGGTCGAAGACTTTGCAATTATCTCTCCGGTGGGAGTCTATATCTGGAGAGTAGATGAGAATATCATCCAGATAGCCTACGACTGAGGTGGTGAGTATATCCCAGAAGATATCATTCATAAAGTCTTGGAAAACGGCAGGAGCATTACAGAGCCCGAAGGGCATCACCAGGTATTCATAGTGCCCGTTTTTGATGTTAAATGCCGTCTTCCATTCGTCCCACTCACGGATACGAATCAGGTTGTAAGCACCCATCATATCAAGCTAAGTAAATACCCGCACTCCCCACAACCTATCGAATAGCTCAGATATCAGAGGCAGAGGGTATTTGTTCTTAGCGGTGATGGCGTAAGACCCCTGTAATCTATGCATGTCTGGGGTCAGAGTCTTGCCCACCTTTGAACTCAGAGTCAGTTCCAAGGTGGGCAAGTAGATTATTACAAGGGATGGACAGCCTCTCATATGATGGGCTTGTTTTGCTTAAAAAAAGACACCGCCAAATGATATCTCATTTACATATATAAATACATGGGAAGCACATGGCTCAGTGGTTAGCACTGCAGCCTTGCAGCGCTGGGGTTCTGGGTTCAAATCCCACCAAGGACAACATCTGCAAGGAGTTTGCATGTTCTGTTCTCCCTGTGTTTGCATGGGTTTCCTCCAGGTTCTATAGTTTCCTCCCAAATTCTAATGACATACTGATAGGGAATTTAGATTGCGAGCTCTATTAGGGATAGTGTTGAAAATGTGTGCAAACTGAAAAGCGCTGCAGAATATGTTAGCGCTATATAAAAATAAAGATTATAAAATAAAGATTATAAAAAATAAAGATTATTATATATGTGTGGTCAGTACTAAGGACTTGCATATGACTTATTCCTTCCAAAGGCCATACTGAGGACTAGGGGGCACTCATTACAGGTGGGAGAAAGGCGATTCCAGCAGCTAAAAACTCTCCTTCAGGCCCTGGGATCCATATTTAAGTGTAAAAGAAAGAATTAAAATAAAAAATATTGCTATACTCACCCTCTGACGCGCCCTGGTACTAACCGGCTGTCTTCCTTCCTTAGAATCAGCGCTTGAAGGACCTTCGGTGACATCGCGGCTTGTGATTGGTCGCGCGACGGCCCATGTGACCGCTCACGCGACCAATCACAAGCCGCGACGTCACCGAAGGTCCTTCAAGCGCTGATTCTTAGGAAGGAAGGCTGCCGGAAAGAAGCAGGGCGCGTCCGAAGGTGAGTATATACCTAATAAGAATATACTCACCCTCGAACGCGCCCTGCTTCTTTCCGGCAGCCTTCCTTCCTAAGAATCAGTGCTTGAAGGACCTTCGGTGACGTCGCGGCTTGTGATTGGTCGCGTGAGCGGTCACATGGGCCGTCGCGCGACCAATCACAAGCCGTGACGTCACCGAAGGTCCTTCAAGCGCTGATTCTAAGGAAGGAAGACTGCCGGTTAGTACCAGGGCGCGTCAGAGGGTGAGTATAGCAATATTTTTTATTTTAATTCTTTCTTTTACACTTAAATATGGATTCCGATACCGATTTCTGATATTGCAAACATATAGGAACTCGGTATCGGAATTCCGATACCAGATTCAGAAGATCGCCGACCTCATGGCCGACCCCACACAGGGGTCGGGTCGGGTTTCATGAAACCCGACCTTGCCAAAAGTCGGCGACTTCTGAAAATGGCCGACCCGTTTCGCTCAACCCTAGTTTCTAATATGATTCCAAAGCATGAAAATAAGCAATGATAGCCAGTCTTTACAACCTTCATGCTTAGAGTATGTCCTATTTTAAGTTGAGTGAGTTCCTGTAGTCTTTCTACCATTACAAAAACATTTTAAATTGTCTATCTAAATAAAAAGTTGTTACAATGTGTTTCAAGTGAAAATAAGTTAAACTTGTGAATATGTTTTAATTATAGTAGGCACAAACATCCGTTGTTTGCCATGCTGTCATCTACATGACAGCAAGACAAACACGGGCTCTGATCAGTGGTAAGATCATTACCGCTGGTCAGAGAGCTGTGATTCCCATGCTGTAAGATGACAGCGTGAACCAGCATCTGTGACCAGCAGTAACTTTTTTACCAGTTGTTGGCTGATGTGAGAGTACTTCTCTCATCAGCCTCTGCCTGTTGTCACGCATAGCATCAAAAGTAGGTGACCCTTATGGGACAATTGATCAGCCGGAGCCTGTGCAATAATGAAATAAATAAATAAAAAAGTGGAGTCTCTTCTATTTTTGATAACCAGTACAGGAAAAACTGACAGATGTGAGCTACAACCCTCAGCTGTCACCTTTATCATTGCTGGCTATCAAAAATAGAGGGGTCCCCACGCTGGTCTTTAAATTATTTAAATAAATAATTTAAAAAAAGGCATGGAGTCATCTCTATTTTGACAGGCAGTCTAGCTAAAGCAAACAGCTGGGGACTGGTATTCTCCGACTGGTAAGGGGCCATGAGTATTGACCTCCCAAGCCTAAAAATAGCTGCCCACTGTCGTCCCAGAAAAGGTGCATCTATTAGATTCTTTGACCTGTTCTTCCCACTTGCTCTGGTGTGGTGGCAAGTGGGGTAATAGTTGTGAGGTTGTTATCAGCTGTTTTATGGCCGCTGACATTAAGTCCACAGGTTAGTAATGGATAGGCGTCTATAAGAGACCCCCATTACTAACCCCATAGTTAGATTGTAAAAAAGGTCAGAATAAAATCCTTTAATTGAAATAATGACACAGAATCATTTATTTGAAATAAAAATAAAAAGCACAGTCACTTTTGCGCCTAATTAATAAAAGTCCATGTCACCTGTATAAGACAGAAAACAACAAACAACCATAATGCTCACCTTTAGCTTAATCCACTGATGCCCATTTCTCCTGGAAAAGAAGAAAAATAATAAACAACTATATGCCTCACCTTTCTGAGGTGAGGATAGTCCATACTGTCCCACGACGATCTGGATGGTTTGGATAGCGGTCACATCAATGATGCGAGCAGTGCATTATACTGTAATCATTATGGGAAGCATTATGCTGTATGGACGATGGGGTGCATTATACTGTATGGACTATGGGATGCATTAAACTGTATGGGCTATGGAGTGCATTATACTGTACTGACTATAGGATGCATTACACTGTAATGACTATGGGTTGCATT
Organism: Ranitomeya imitator; assembly: GCF_032444005.1. NCBI lineage: Eukaryota > Metazoa > Chordata > Amphibia > Anura > Dendrobatidae > Ranitomeya > Ranitomeya imitator. The sequence goes on along the minus strand of NC_091285.1, from coordinate 490,412,901 downwards.
TTACTGTATGGACTATGGGATGCTTTATACTGTAATAGATGGCAGCCCGATTCTAAAGAATCGGGAGTCTAGAATCCATATATACTTTATTTATTCAAATGTAAGAATAATACAATTAATAAATAATAGTAAGAAAGAACAAAAATAATAGGCAGTATATGGAGAAAACACCAAACAAAAGTTCAAAATTGGTGTGAAAATGTCACTGAACCACTTCACAACTAAATATATATAGTTTTGGTAAATGGTATTATCATTTTTTTGACGAAATTCGGCAGGAGCTTGAAGAGCAACGTCACTGGGCCCGCCTCCACGCAGTAGAAACTTGCTGTGAGGTAAAAATTCAAAAATCACACCAAAATGGCGGGCGGAGTGTGTCACAGTACGGCACGTTTCTGATTGGTCGCTCGCAGCAGGCGGCAACCAATCAGACACTGGACACTGTTGACGTCACTTATCTCCGGACATTAGCTCCATACATTAGCTCCGGACATTAGCTCCGGACATTATCTCCGCACATTAGCTCCGGACATTAGCTCCGGACATTAGCTCCGGACAAAGCCACGGAAGTTGGCAGAAATTGCAGGAAGTAGTATTCTAGGCAATTAATCTCCGGACATTAGCTCCGGACATTAGCTCCGGACATTAGCTCCGGACATTAGCTCCGGACAAAGCCACGGAAGTTGGCACAAATTGCAGGAAGTAGTATTCTAGGCAATTATATATTAGATGGGTTGTGGGGTGCATTATACTGTATTGACTATGGGTGGCATTACAGCTGTATGGGCTATGGGGTGCATTATGCTGTATGGAGAAATATGTGGGACTATTATAATATTTGGAGGCTTATGTGGGAGCCTTTAAACTGTATGCAAGCAATTATACAGTGTGAAGATTTATGTGGGGTCCATCATACTATGTAGAGGGCTGTGTGGGTCCATTATACAGTGTGGCGAAGTTTCAGGCCATTATATTGTATGTAGGCTCATTATACTGCATGTATGGCTGTGTGGGGATATCATACTGTGTTGAGGTCACCAAACTTTTCTAGGGCTGTTGAGGGGTGGAGTACAGTAGGGTCATCATACTGGGCATGTGGAGGGTACTGTGGAGGAAATCCCTGTAGGGGTATCTTAGTGTTTGTGGGGCACTTTTGTTCATATCTTACTTTACAAGTGTAATGAAAAGGGAATCTAGGGCTCCAGTAGCAGGAAAACTAGAGGGCACACAGTACAACAGTAGGTGCAGTAATAGGGGCACATATGGCAACAGCGGCTCAGAATTGGCGTATCAGCTGGATAAGGAGTTTTTGCAGGTTGATAGATGGAGACGGTGCCTGAAATGTGAGATGTCATATGTGTCTTTGCTGTAATCTCTGCAGCTGAGTCGTGGCTGGAAGAAGTTGCCATATCGGTCTAGGCCAAAGGGAAAAGACGGATAAGTGAATTACCCCATCAGAAAGAATGTCAGATGTAAATCATCATCAATAACTGAACTGTAATCTCTTATATGTTCTGCAGCACTGGTATTTACCAATATATGGTCACAATATGGCAGTAATATCAGTGTTGGTCTTTATATAGAGATTTTTTTCAGTAACAGCTCTGTCATATGCTGAGGTCATCCTACTTCCATTATTAGGGTGCACCAAAATATTTTTAATCAGGGTTACATGGTTAGGGGCCCACTCAGAAGTTTTCTACCTCCCTGAACCAAACCCCTAGCTATGCTTCTGGGACAATCTTTTCAATAACTTGTTGCTTAGGTTATTTGCACCTTTGTAGTCTATACAGTTTGCAAGCGCTGCTCCGAAGCTGGCTGTATCACTTGATATTGGCCAGTTTCAGTTCCCCTGCACTCCTTCTGCAGACAAAATGGGAGAGCACACAGTCCAACAGCTCAACCTTGCCATTGCCCAAACTGTCAGTCTTTCAGAGCACACCACCATAAACAAGTATGAAGTCGGGTGGCCAAAGGGCTGTACACATGAAGATTCATCTTAAAAGCAGCCCCTTAAAAAAACTCCACCAAAGTTGAGATTTTGGTTCAAGCCCCTGCAGGTGTACAAAGCAATATTACACCTGAAGCTGTTTACATTAGTGTCTATAAATGCAATAATACTGTATGGGCAGTTTTGTTTTACTACTACAATTCTGCAGAAGCTGCAAATTTGTGAAAAAACATGTATCCTCTAGATATTTTTACTCCATTAAACTTAATATAGTTCTTTAAGCCCACTAAAGTAAATAATTTTGAGGTCCTACTTTCAATCTGTAAACATGATCCCATCCGCTTTAAATTGCATCTAAATTTTCTTTTGCTATCATTGCACACACAAAGCATCATCAATAGTGTCTAACTTAATAGTTGGGATTTAAGTGAAAAATAGATCATAGAGTCATATGATTAGTTTCAAAGTCAGCTGCTTATTGAATTGTTTTCTCCTGGACCTTTAATGCCATGCTAAATTAAAGGCCAATTGTTATGGTATTTAAGAGCTAAAGGATGGTTCCTTAGCATGCTGGTGAGTAGATCCAGCCATTTATCTTTGGTATTTTTTACAGTGCCCCCATCAATTATACTTAATTTATTGCCTTAATAAAAGTATTCTTGTGTTCATAACCTAGAAGATGCCAGTCTAAGATGAAACTGGAGTTGGGCTGTCAATGCCTGAGTTTCATGACTGAGGTGAGAAAAATATGCTCTTGCTCCAACTTTGGGTGGAGCTATAGAAACAGCTAAGAGTGCCTGTGCAACTCTGCTTCATTTATATTGGAGTTATGGAAACAATATAGCTCAGACACTTTTTTTGTTGTTGTATATTTTGAACAGATTAATCCATTATTCCTGTCTTATTCATGAATGGCTGAGATGGAAATAACCCTTTAAATTATTATTATATTTTATTATCTCTATTACTAAATATGACTAAACTTCAATACTAACCCTTTTAACATGTCAGAACTTTATTGTACTGTTTGTTTTTTCTGAATTAGACCTCATTCGCAAATCCAAAGATTTTTCTTGGACAAAACATTGACAGGTTCTTAAGATTGATTCAGAGAATGTCCTTTTCTCATCTGTTTTGCAAATCAGACTTGTCCATTAAAGTCTAAAGGGATCCAGGAGACATGGATGAAACTATGAAAACACACACTTCTCAAAAAAATAAAGGGAACACTTAAACAACAGAATATAACTCCAAGTAAATCAAACTTCTGTGAAATCAAACTGTCCACTTAGGAAGCAACACTGTTTGACAATCAATTTCTCATGTTGTTGTGCAAATGGAATATACAACAAATGGAAATTATTGCCAATTATCAAGAATAAAGGAGTGGTTCTGCAGGTGGGGACCACAGACCACATCTCAGTACCAATGCTTTCTGGCTGATGTTTTGGTCACTTTTGAATGTTGGTTGTGCTTTCACACTTATGGTAGCATGAGACAGACTCTACAACCCACATAAGTGGCTCAGATATTGCAGCTCATCCAGGATGGCACATCAATGCGAGCTGTTGTAAGAAGGTTTGCTGTTTCTGTCAGCGTAGTATCCAGAGGCTGGAGACAGGCCCGTACACCAGGAGATGTGGAGGGGGCCATAGGAGGGCAACAACCCAGCAGCAGGACCGCTACCTCAGCCTTTGTGCAAGGAGGAACAGGAGGAGCACTGAAAGAGCCCTGCAAAATGACCTCAAGCAGGCCACAAATGTGCATGTGTCTGCACAAATGGTTAGAAACCGACTCCATGAGGATGGTCTGAATGCCCGACATCCACAGATGGGGGTTGTGCTCACAGCCCAACACCGTGCAAGATGCTTGGCATTTGCCACAGAACACCAGGATTGGCAAATTTGCCACTAGCACCCTGTGCTCTTCACAGATGAAAGCAGGTTCACACTGAGAACATGTGACAGACGTGACAGAGTCTGGAGACGCCATGGAGAGCGATCTGCTGCCTGCAACATCCTTCAGCATGACCGGTTTGGAAGTGGGTCAGTAATGGTGTGGGGTTGCATTTCTCTGGAGAGCCATACAGCCCTCCATATGCTCGCCAGAGGTAGCCTGACTGCCATTAGGTACCGTTAAAAGATCATCAGACCCCTTGTGAGACCATATGCTGGTACGTTTGACCCTGGGTTCCTCCTAATGCAGGACAATGCCAGACCTCATGTGGCTGGAGTGTGTCAGCAGTTCCTGCAAGAGGAAGGCATTGAAGCTATGGACTGACCCGTTATAAACTTCTGTGTAGCATCTGGGGTTCAAAGTGCTCATCACACACCTTTATAGAATACAAATTGTATGTAGAAAAAATCCTTCTCCAAGGATCCCATAAAGCATAATTTATTGAAAATTCTTAAAATCCTTCACAGCATACTAGGCCCAAACCCCAGAGGGGAGAGTTCACACTGGCAGATGCATTTTAGCCTCAAGGCCTTTAGTCACTGCATACCATTTAGACATAATCATCAACCTTATAAACTGATTCCTGTCATATTCGAGCCAATCATATTATACCACAATGTGAAAATGTAAAAACATAAAATACATGTCAAATTAACAGCAAATTATATAAATCCATGTTAACACATGATCCCTATGTAATTACAAAGAATTACATAATTATTCAACACATATGTGACGTACCCACAAGGGTGAACTCCACCTTGCACATACTGGAGATAATGTGAGAGCAGCAGCAGGTGACACTGGAGTTTCAGCTGCACTACGCATGGATAAGTTGCTCTGCAGAACAACACCACTTCATAACCAATGAGTGGGCTCCCATGTGGGACGTATGTGCTTTGGGTATTCCATGAGAATGGCTAGCTCTGATGAGGCCATTGTCAATAGTACTATCCCACTTCTATGCCTCCTAAAAAAAAAGCTTCAGGCAATGATGAATGAAGTGGTGGCACAGGAGGAAGAGGAGGAGGAACATGGAAAATTCACAAAATTATCAGGCCAGTCATCCACACATGGCTTGGGAAATGGTTTCCTATACCAACAGCGACCAGGTACACAACTGACCAGTCATGTATCGATGGTTATGTGGATCTTTACACTGATGGTATTGCACAGTGCACACCTGATTTTGTCTGCATCATGTTCATACAAAACACGGATGGCCGACCTGGAAAAGTACTGACGGCTTTGAACCATGTACTGTAGTTCTCTTGATCCCAATGAATGCTAGCCTTTTAGAAATCACTTTTGAGGCCACATGTATAACATGGGATCCAGTGTTTAAGGGATGTACAGCTAAAAGCTTCAATGGAATGGTGTGGAGGTGTTCAGTGACACTGCTGGTGGCAGTGCTGTCACATTTTCTCTTTGCGGAGAGCAAGGTGGCCCTGTTGCTCAGGAGAGAAAGAAAAAGGCTGAGACTGCATCAGAAGAGGAAGCAGGGGGAGGCTTAGATCTTTCCTGGTTTCTCAGGTGTGTACTTTACTGCAGTGCAAAAAGTGCAAAAAATGCAATAAATGCAATAATAATAAAACTAGACATGTGCAGTTGCTATGCAGTGAAAAACCAAATAATCTAGCTATAAGCTATCAAATTAAGATATAATGATATAGGTATATATATCTATATCCTACATATATTGTGCGCCAAGAGCGAGATATATGGAAAACAGTGATAATAACTAATAACGATGGGAAAACAGTTATATGTATCATGTAATATTCAAAATAAGAACCAATCAAGGATAGGATAGTGAGGATATACAGTACAGACCAAAAGTTTGGATACACCTTCTCATTTAAAGATTTTTCTGTATTTTCATGACTGTGAAAATTGTAAATTCACACTGAAGGCATCAAAACTATGAATTAACACATGTGGAATTATATACTTAACAAAAAAGTGTGAAACAACTGAAATTATGTCTTATATTCTAGGTTCTTCAAAGTAGCCAACTTTTGCTTTGATGACTGCTTTGCACACTCTTGGCATTCTCTTGATGAGCTTCAAGAGGTAGTCACCGGGAATGGTCTTCCAACAATCTTGAAGGAGTTCCCAGAGATGCTTAGCACTTGTTGGCCCTTTTGCCTTCACTCTGCGGTCCAACTTACCCCAAACCATCTCGATTGGGTTCAGGTCTGGTGACTGTAGAGGCCAGGTCAGGTCAGGCCAGGCGTAGCACCCCATCACTCTCCTTCTTTGTCAAATTGCCCTTACACAGCCTGGAGGTGTGTTTGGGGTCATTGTCCTGTTGAAAAATAAATGATGGTCCAACTAAATGCAAACCGGATGGAATAGCATGCCGCTGCAAGATGCTGTGGTAGCCATGCTGGTTCAGTAAGCCTTCAATTTTGAATAAATCCCCAACAGTGTCACCAGCAAAGCACCCCCACAACATCACATTTCCACCTCCATGCTTCACGGTGGCAATCAAGCATGTAAAGTCCATCCGTTCACCTTTTATGCGTCGCACAAAGACACGGTGGTTGGAACCAAAGATCTCAAATTTGGACTCATCAGACCAAAGCACAGATTTCCACTGGTTTAATGTCCATTCCTTGTGTTCTTTAGCCCAAACAAGTCTCTGCTTCTTGTTTCCTGTCCTTAGCAGTGGTTTCCTAGCAGCTATTTTACCATGAAGGCCTGCTGCACAAAGTCTCCTCTTAAAAGTTGTTGTAGAGATGTGTTTGCTGCTAGAACTCTGTATGGCATTGACCTGGTCTATAATCTGAGCTGCTGTTAGCCTGCGATTTCTGAGGCTGGTGACTTGGATAAACTTCCTCAGAAGCAGAGGTGACTCTTGGTCTTCCTTTCCTGGGGCGGTCCTCATGTGAGCCAGTTTCTTTGTAGTGCTTCATGGTTTTTGCCCCTGCACTTGGGGACACTTTCAAAGTTTGCCCAATTTTTCAGACTGACTGACCTTCATTTCTTAAAGTAATGATGAACACTTGTTTTTCTTTACTTAGCTGCTTTTTTCTTGCCATAATACAAATTCTAAAAGTCTATTCAGCTGTGTAGCCACCAGACTTCTGCACAACACAACTGATGGTCCCAACCCCATTTATAAGGCATGAAATCCCACTTATTAAACCTGACAGGGCACACCTGTGAAGTGAAAACCATTCCCGGTGACTACCTCTTGAAGCTCATCAAGAGAATGCCAAGAGTGTGCAAAGCAGTCATCAAAGCAAAAGGTGGCTACTTTGAAGAACCTAGAATATAAGACATAATTGCAGATGCTTCACACTTTTTTTTTAAGTATATAATTCCACATGTGTTAATTCATAGTTTTGATGCCTTCAGTGTGAATGTACAATTTTCATAGTCATGAAAGTACAGAAAAATCTTTAAATGAGAAGGTGTGTCCAAACGTTTGGTCTGTACTGTATATGCCAAAATCCTACATGTAAAGTGCATCAAAGAGCAAGAACTATAGAAGTGGTAATATATACCTGCAGCGTCCGTCCCTCCAACTGCAGCGCACCCCAACGCGCATTTCGGATATATCCTTCATCAGGGAATGGTATACTAGTGGACCGGAGGGTTTATATACATGTGTGGAAAAACGCCAATGAGAAGGAGCGGAAGCATTAGTGGCACATGCGCTGCCAGGAGGACCCGGAAGTGTACAGAGCCCGCATCACAGTGCCTGGCAGCAGATGAGAACCGCCACCATGACAACCAAGATGCGAGATGCACACACACCGGGACACAGATGGCGCACGCGCACAGCGACTGCAACCTTAGATGGGCCAATGCAGGAGAAGCGATGCGCCATCAGGATGACCCGGAAGTGGACAAAGCCTGGCAGCAAATGAGAACCGCCGCCATGGCAACAGGATGCGAGATACACACCCACCGGGACACCAACGTCGCCCGCGCACAATAACAGAAACCTACAGATGGGCAATTGCAGGAAAAGCAAGGGGAAATGATGGTAGAAAAAAGAGTAAATGTGCGTGTGGGGAACATATAAAAATGTAAAGAAGTAGCATAAATATGTATAATATTTAATGAATGTCATATAACAGAATATATTACTATAAATATATATATATATATATATATATATGAATATTTGAATAGACAAGGTAAAACTTATACATATAGAAATAAGCAAATGAAAAAATACAAGTGTGCAAAGAAAAACACAAAAATATACAAAAAATATAACATGTATATGATGTGAATAGAATTACAAACAGGTATATATCCCTACAAAATATAAACATCCAATTAAGGACATATCCACGGAAAAAAATAATATATGTTACAAAATTCAAAGCAACAAATAATCAAGACATACCCTGCGAGGAACAATATATAGAGTAATAATTGTAAAAATTACACAAAAAATAAAAAAAAAAAGAAGGAGGGTGTGTGAGGATTCAAACGACACTTTCCAGAAATAACAGTTCCTAATAAAAAATAAAAAACAATAAAAATAATACTTGTAATAATGACATCATTAATATTAGAAGTAGAACACTTTGTTCCTTTCAGACGAGTCAAAGACGGCAACCAACAAAGGAATCCGACGCCAATCCAGACAAGCCCACTTCAGACATGATAGGAACAAGGGAAACATCAGGAAAGGACCAACGGGGTATGTAAATAACTGAAATAGTAATGTAAAAAAATAATTAAAATACAATGAAATCCTGCATAAAAAATTATAAAAAAAAATACTTAAAATCTAAAAAAGAAGAACGTGCATGTCCCCAAGTATGGAGACACACCAGTTCATAAATGTTCATATGTATATGAATAAAAACCATACCAGTTCAAATGAAACAGGGTTCACAATAAAGACATGAAACTAAAATTTTCATTTAAGCCTAAGGGTGAAACTGTTTTGAGGGTTCAGATCCATTTTGATTCTAATCTCGCCAGAGGTATACTAATCTTACCCCCTCTTATGGTGGGTTTGATTGTGTCAATCCCAATAACCCGTAACAAAGAGGCACCAGAGTCATGACAAATTTTAAAATGTTTTGGGAGGGTCTTGAGTGTAGATATATCCTCAATATCTTTGAGGATATAATAATAATACCAGCAATAATACCCAGAACATGTTCTCGAATTCTAACTTTTAACTGGTGAATAGTCATATGTTATGATCCGGTGACCTAGGAGCTGCATGAGAACTTTCACTGGAGAAAGTGGCCACTGTACTGACCGCAATCCTGAACTTAACACCGCAACTAGAAGTAGCCGTGGAGTGTACCTAACACACCTAGACACCTCGTCACAGCCGGAGAACTAAATACCCCTAACGATGGAAATAGGAATACTATCTTGCCTCAGAGAAAATCCCCAAAGGATAGACAGCCCCCCACAAATATTGGCGGTGAGTCGGAGAGGAAAAAACATACACAGGCAGAAAAAACAGGATTAGCACAGGAGGCCACTCTAGCTAGATAGGACCGGATAGGACAGAGTTATGTGCAGTCGGTATAAAAACCCTTCAAAACATCCACAGCAGAATATACAAAAACTTCCTACATCTTTACTAAAAGATGTAGGAGCGTAAATCTGCAACTCCAGTGAATCCTACAATCAGAGCAGGAATAAAACTGAAACAAGCACACTGGCAGTGTGCCACAGAAACAAAAACCAAACACTTATCTTTGCTGAAATAGGCAGCGAGCAGGAGAAGCCAGAAATTGATCCAACACTTCACAAGGAACATTGACTACTGGCAAGGGCTAAAGGATACTGCCCACTTAAATATCCCTGTCAGAATTGTAATCATCCGATACACCTGGCCAGGTCTGTGACTCAGAGACAACTGCATTCCCACCTACAACCACTGAAGGGAACCCAAGAGCAGAATTCACAACACAGTCATACCAATGTATATTAGAGAACATGGGCAGGTAGCATAATATACTATGGCCTTGGTGTTACAGGTTATGGGTTGGGTAATTTTAAAAGTCTGCAGGCCATCAGAACTTACAAACATCTGGGTCCTCTCAACATTAGGACAGGCCACACATTTACCGCAAGGACGGCAATCAGCAGACGGTTTAGAAGCTGATAAAAAGGATTTAAAATCTTCAGTATAGTGGCTTTTAACCCCTTCATGACCCAGCCTATTTTGACCATAAAGACCTTGCCGTTTTTTGCAATTCTGACCAGTGTCCCTTCATGAGGTAATAACTCAGGAACGCTTCAATGGATCCTAGCGGTTCTGAGATTGTTTTTTCGTGACATATTGGGCTTCATGTTAGTGGTAAATTTAGGTCAATAAATTCTGTGTTTATTTGTGATAAAAATGGAAATTTGGCGAAAATTTAGAAAATTTCGCAATTTTCACATTTTGAATTTTTATTCTGTTAAACCAGAGAGTTATGTGACACAAAATAGTTAATAAATAACATTTCCCACACGTCTACTTTACATCAGCACAATTTTGGAAACAAATTTTTTTTTTGCTAGGAAGTTATAAGGGTTAAAATTTGACCAGCGATTTCTCATTTTTACAACGAAATTTACAAAACCATTTTTTTTAGGGACCACCTCACATTTGAAGTCAGTTTGAGGGGTCTATATGGCTGAAAATACCCAAAAGTGACACCATTCTAAAAACTGCACCCCTCAAGGTGCACAAAACCACATTCAAGAATTTTATTAACCCTTCAGGTGCTTCACAGCAGCAGAAGCAACATGGAAGGAAAAAATGAACATTTAACTTTTTAGTCACAAAAATGATTTTTCAGCAACAATTTTTTTATTTTCCCAATGGTAAAAGGAGAAACTGAACCATGTACGTTGTTGTCCAATTTGTCCTGAGTACGCTGATACCTCATATGTGGGGGTAAACCACTGTTTGGGCGCACGGCAGGGCTTGGAAGGGAAGGAGCGCCATTTGACTTTTTGAATGAAAAATTGGCTGCACTCTTTAGCGGACACCATGTCACATTTGGAGAGCCCCCGTGTGCCTAAAAATTGGAGCTCCCCCACAAGTGACCCCATTTTGGAAACTAGACGCCCCAAGGAACTTATCTAGATGCATAGTGAGCCCTTTAAACCCCCAGGTGCTTCACAAATTGATCCGTAAAAATGAAAAAGTACTTTTTTTTCACAAAAAAATTCTTTTAGCCTCAATTTTTTCATTTTCACATGGACAACAGGATAAAATGGATCCTAAAATTTGTTTGGCAATTTCTCCTGAGTACACCGATACTTCACATGTGGGGGTAAACCACTGTTTGGGCACATGGTAAGGCTCGGAAGGGAAGGAGCGCCATTTGACTTTTTGAATGAAAAATTATCTCCATCGATAGCGGACACCATGTCGCGTTTGGAGAGACCCTGTGTGCTTAAACATTGGAGCTCCCCCACAAGTGACCCCATTTTGGAAACTGGACCCCCCAAGGAACTTATCTAGATGCCTAGTGAGCACTTTAAACCCTCAGGTGCTTCACAAATTGATCCGTAAAAATGAAAAAGTACTTTTTTTTCACAAAAAATTTATTTTCGCCTCAATTTTTTCATTTTCACATGGGCAATAGGATAAAATGGATCCTAAAATTTGTTGAGCAATTTCTCCCGAGTACGCCGATCATATGTGGGGGTAAACCACTGTTTGGGCACACGGCAGGGCTCGGAAGGGAAGGCGCGCCTTTTAACTTTTTGAATGGAAAATTAGCTCCAATTGTTAGCGGACACCATGTCGCATTTGGAGAGCCCCTGTGTGCCTATGCAATGGAGCTCCCCCACAAGTGACCCCATTTTGGAAACTAGACCCCCCAAGGAACTTATCTAGATGCATACTGAGCACTTTAAACCCCCAGGTGCTTCACAGAAGTTTATAATGCAGAGCCATGAAAATAAAAAATAATTTTTCTTTTCTCAAAATTGATTTTTTAGCCTGGAATTTCCTATTTTGCCAATGGTAATAGGAGAAATTGGACCACAAATGTTGTTGTCCAGTTTGTCCTGAGTATGCAGATACCCCATATGTGGGGGTAAACCACTGTTTGGGCGCACGGCAGGGCTCAGAAGGGAAGGCACGCCATTTGGCTTTTTAAATGGAAAATTATCTCCAATCATTAGCGGACACCATGTCGCGTTTGGAGAGCCCCTGTGTGCCTAAACATTGGAGATCCCCCACAAATTACCCCATTTTGGAAACTAGACCCCCAAAGGAACTAATCTAGATGTGTAGTGAGCACTTTGAACCCTCAAGTGCTTCACAGAAGTTTATAACGCAGAGCCATGAAAATAAAAAAAAAAAATTATTTTCTCAAAAATGAATTTTAGCCCGCAATTTTTTATTTTCCCAAGGGTAACAGGAGAAATTTGACCCCAAAAGTTGTTGTCCAGTTTCTCCTGAGTACGCTGATACCCCATATGTGGGGGTAAACCACTGTTTAGGCACATGCTGGGGCTCGGAAGTGAAGTAGTGACGTTTTGAAATGCAGACTTTGATGGAATGCTCTGCGGGCGTCACGTTGCGTTTGCAGAGCCCCTGATGTGGCTAAACAGTAGAAACCCCCCACAAGTGACCCCATTTTGGAAACTAGACCCCGAAAGGAACTTATCTAGATGTGAGGTGAGCACTTTGAACCCCCAAGTGCTTCACAGAAGTTCATAACACAGAGCAGTGAAAATAATAAATACGTTTTCTTTCCTCAAAAATAATTTTTTAGCCCAGAATTTTTTATTTTCCCAAGGGTTACAGGAGAAATTGGACCACAAAAGTTGTTGTCCAGTTTCTCCTGAGTACGCTGATACCCCATGTGTGGGGGTAAACCACTGTTTGGGCACACGTGGGGGCTCAGAAGGGAAGTAGTGACTTTTGAAATGCAGACTTTGATGGAATGGTCTGCGGGTGTCACGTTGCGTTTGCAGAGCCCCTGGTGTGCCTAAACAGTAGAAACCCCCCACAAGTGACCCCATTTTGGAAACTAGACCCCCCAAGGAACTTATCTAGATATGTGGTGAGCACTTTGAACCCCCAAGTGCTTCACAGACGTTTACAACGCAGAGCCGTGAAAATAAAAAATCATTTTTCTTTCCTCAAAAATGATGTTTTAGCAAGCAATTTTTTATTTTCTCAAGGGTAACAGGAGAAATTGGACCCCAGTAATTGTTGCGCAGTTTGTCCTGAGTATGCTGGTACCCCATATGTGGGGGTAAACCACTGTTTGGGCACACGTCGGGGTTCGGAAGTGAGGGAGCACCATTTGAATTTTTGAATACAAGATTGGCTGGAATCAATGGTGGCGCCATGTTGCGTTTGGAGACCCCCTGAAGTGCCTAAACAGTGGAAACCCCTCAATTCTACCTCCAACACACCCCTAACCCTTATCCCAACTGTAGCCGTAACCCTAATCCCAACCCTAACCCCAACACACCCCTAACCACAACCCTAACCCCAACACACCCCTAACCCTAACCACAACCCTAATTCCAACCCAACTCTAAGGCTATGTGCCAACGTTGCGGATTCGTATGAGATTTTTCAGCATCATTTTTGAAAAATCCGCGGGTAAAAGGCACTGCGTTTTACCTGTGGATTTACCGTGGATTTCCAGTGTTTTTTGTGCGGATTTCACCTGTGGATTCCTATTGAGGAACAGGTGTAAAACGCTGCGGAATCCGCACAAAGAATTGGCATGCTGCGGAAAATACAACGCAGCGTTCCCGCGCGGTATTTTCTGCACCATGGGCACAGCGGATTTGGTTTTCCATATGTTTACATGGTACTGTAAACCCGATGGAACACTGCTGCGGATCCGCAGCGGCCAATCCGCACCGTGTGCACATAGCCTAATTCTAAAGGTATGTGCACACGCTGCGGAAAACGCTGCGGATCCGCAGCAGTTTCCCATGAGTTTACAGTTCAATGTGAACCTATGGGAACCAAAAATCGCTGTACACATGCTGCGGAAAAACTGCACGGAAACGCAGCGGTTTACATTCCGCAGCATGTCACTTCTTTCTGCGGATTCCGCAGCGGTTTTAGAACTGCTCCAATAGAAAATCGCAGTTGTAAAACCGCAGTGAAATGCGCAGAAAAACCGCGGTAAATCCACGATAAATCGGCAGCGGTTTAGCACTGTGGATTTTTCAAATCCGCTGCGGAAAAATCCGCATAGGACCAGAATACGTGTGCACATACCGAAACCCTAACCCTAGCCCTAACCCTACCCCTAACCCTACCCTTACCCCTAACCCTAGCCCTAACCCTACCCCTACCCCTAACCCTACCCCTAACCCTAACCCTACCCCTAACCCTAACCCTACCCCTAACCCTACCCCTAACCCTAACCCTAGTTCTTACCCCAACCTTAGTGAAAAAAAAAAAAATTCTTTATTTTTTTTATTGTCCCTTTCTATGGGGGTGACAAAGGGGGGGGTCATTTACTATTTTTTTTATTTTGATCACTGAGATAGGATATATCTCAGTGATCAAAATTCACTCTGGAACGAATCTGCCGGCCGGCAGATTCGGCGGGCGCACTGCACATGCGCCCGCCATTTTGGAAGATGGCGGCGCCCAGGAAAGAAGACGGACGGACCTCGGGCGGCCAGGTAAGTATAAGGGGGGGGAGATCAGGGCACGGGGGGGGGCGTCGGAGCACGGGGGGGTGGATCGGATCATGGGGGGGGTGGATCGGAACACGGGAGGGAGGATTGGAGCACGGGGAAGGATTGGAGCACGGGGTGAGGGATCGCTGTGCGGGGGGGTGGATCGGAGCACGGGGGGGGGTCGCTGTGTGCGGGGGGGGATCGGAGTGCGGGGGGGTTTGATTGCAGCACAGGGGGTGTGATTGGTGCACGGGGAAGCGGACAGGAGGACGGGGGAGCGGAGCACAGGACGGAGGGGAGCGGACCACAGATCGGGGGGCTGGGGGGGCGATCGGAGGGGTGGGGTGGGTGCACATAAGTGTTTCCAGCCATGGCCGATGATATTGCAGCATCGGCCATGGCTGGATTGTAATATTTCACCAGTTTTTTAGGTGAAATATTACAAATCGCTCTGATTGGCAGTTTCACTTTCAACAGCCAATCAGAGCGATCGTAGCCACGAGGGGGTGAAGCCACCCCCCCTGGGCTAAACTACCACTCCCCCTGTCCCTGCAGATCGGGTGAAATGGGAGTTAACCCTTTCACCCGGCCTGCAGGGACGCGATCTTTCCATGACGCATATGCTGCGTCATGGGTCGGAATGGCACCGACTTTCATGACGCAGCGTATGCGTCAAAGGTCGGGAAGGGGTTAACCAATTTGTCTCCCAAATTTGTAGACCTTCTAAATGTCATGCTAGGTTTCTTCCCGATATACTGGGAAAGAATAGGATCCACTTGGAGGATAGGCCAGGATTTCTCCAAATAGTACTGAATTAAGTTAGCCTGTCCATTGTACTGTGTTATATATCTAACCTGTTGGTTAGATATAGTTGATTTAGTGGAATACAGTACTTGATGTCTTGTAGTGTTTCTGGAACGATTGTATGCCTTTTTAATGGAGTGGCGACTATATCATCTATCCAAAAATCTCAACCTAAGATCAGCTGCCTGTTTTTCAAAATCTTCATCAGTTTAGCAAATCCTGTGAAGACGCAGAAATTGGCCAATGGGTATAGACCATATCATAGCTGGTGGATGTGAGGAAGAGGCATGCAGAAAAGAATTGACTGCTGTAGATTTCCGATGTAGATCAATTTGTAGGCAGTCATCGGTTCCCTTAAAAACCCTAATGTCTAGAAACTCAATTTGGTCCATACTAGAGTGTTAAATCAAACGTATATTATACGGATTCCGGTTGAGAAAGAGCATAAACTCATCCAGTGACTCCATTGATCCCTGCCAGATCAGGAAAATGTTGTCAATGTACCGCGCCCAGAAAAGGACACGGTCCTTCGACGATGACAGATCCAACAGGAAGAGGACCCTCTCCCACAGCCCCAGGAAGAGATTGGCATAAGCGGGTGCAAAGGAACCACCCATAGCCATCCCCTGGAGCTGTAGGTAGAAGGACCCCTTAAATAGAAAAAATTGTGTGACAAAGTAAAAGATAATAGTTGTCCCACAAAAGATTTCTTATGGGAAGATGTAATAGATGACTACAAAAAGAACTGGGTTGCCCGTATACCATCCTCATGGCGATTATTCGTATATAGCGATTCAACATAACATGTCACCAATATAGTACCAGTGCCAACATGTAGACCATCAATTTTTTTAAGGAAATCATTTATGTCCTTGATGAAAGATGGCAAAGTTTTCACCAGGGATTGAAGTTCCGAGTCTACAACTTTGTTTACATTCTCCAGATAGTTTTCACATCCGGAGATGATCGGTCTACATGGAGGTACTGTTTGGTTTTTATGGATTTTTGGCAGCAGATAAAAGGTGGGAATGAATGGTTCATGAATCTGTAAAGTAGTGAATAATTCCTTACTAATAATTCCGTCCTCCCTCGCCGTTTGTAAAATAGATAGCAATTCAGTCTGGAATTTAATTAGAGGATTATATGTTAGTTTTTTATAACAAGTGGTATCTTTTAATTGACAGAAGGCCTCTAGCTCATATTGTGATTTAGGCCAAATCACCACATTCCCACCCTTATCTGCTGGCTTAAAACCACATCCTGGAGGCCCTGGAGTCTTTTATGGTCTTAGACCTCCTCCTTAGTTAAATTATTAAAACTGGGGTAGCGAGATGTATTCTCAAAATCCCTACTCATTGTCCTCGCAAAGAGATAAACTGTAGGGCAGGAAGAGAGAGGTGGAAATTTTTTAGACCGTGATTTAATTGATAAAGGGATCTTACCTCCAGGTGGGGTATCATGTTCACGACTCAACGCCTCTAAAATTGCTAGCGCCTCCTGTTCCATTTCTGTTGGAAATAATTTCAGAATGGTCTCATCATGAAAATAACATTTAAATATTAGCCTTCTAGCAAATAAGTGAAAATCCTGTATTGCCGTAAACTTATCGAATTGTGCAGTTGGACAAAACATGAAACCTTTACAAAGTAACTCAATTTAGACAGATGAAAGTACATGTGTGCTCAAATTAATTACCTTAAGGCCACTCCTATAGTTTTCAGGAGAATATCTAATGGATCATTTCAATGGTAGAAACCGTAGATTCCGTTTGCATTTAGGAGTAGAATCAGTTGCAGTTAGAGCAGAGATGAAAGAGGAGGCGCCAGAGACATCACTTGCTGGTGGATTTGATGACAATGACGGAGTACGAGTCCTAGTAGAATCGAGTACATTGTCTCCTAGATGTTGTTTCCACCATTTATATATTCTCCCTTGGCTAAAGTCCCTCTGGTCTCTAATAAGTTTCTTACACTGATTAGTCTGTATGTCCTTTACTCATTGATTAATCAATTTATCCAACTGCACATCCAGTGATTTCAGTTGCTCCAAGGTAAGACATGTTTTGGCATCAACATATGCTGTGTCCAAAGATTTATCAATTTCCAATGTGGAATTCAAATGAAATTTAATCAAGAGTTCCATTAATTTTTTAGAAGTATCATTACAGATACATTTCCAGTCCCTAATAAATCCATCATCATTGACCAAAAAAAGCCAGAGTGACCAGGACCCTTAATCCCCTAGGGATGAGTTGTTTCTGAATATAATTTTCCAAAAATGCTTGGCTCCACCAAGCCCGAGTTCTTCTATATTTCAAATAGAAGAACGACGAAAGTGTGGACGAAATGCGCATCGGGGAGAAGGGACACGGCACTTGCCTCACACACTGTAAGTATAAGGGAGATCTTTTGGACACCAGATTTGTAGCTGAAGTCAGAATTGTTATCTGGTACTTTGAGCTGTTATTGTACATCCATATGGGGCATGAGAAATCTGTAATTTTGTCTGACCATGTATTTAACTGTGGATGTTTTCAGTATTCCTTTAGAGGAAGTATGGTGGTCACCATTAACTGACTTTTGGCTCAGTGGTTGTCAGTAACTCCCAACTACTTTGATTATATATTCAGCGGTGTGGATAAAGAGACTGGTAGCTTGTTGTGTCCCTCACATCTGAGGTTTATTGGTTTGCTAGTTTTACATTGTTTCTTTATCTTAAAATTATTTAATAAAAGATGATTTTATGATATTATGTAGAAATTGTGCATTTCTGTTCACTTCCTTATGGAATATGGTGTAACGGACGGAATTAGATGTTATGAATAGTACTTTATCATTATTGGATCATTATTGTTTATAAGTGAATATTTCTATATGTATAATTTTTACCTTGTCTATTCAAATATTCAAATATATATATATATATATATTTATAGTAATATATTCTGTTATATTACATTCCTTAAATATTATACATATTTATGCTACTTCTTTACATTTTTATATGTTCCCCACACGCACATTTTCTCTCTTTTCTAGCATCATTTCCCCTTGCTTTTCCTGCAATTGCCCATCTGTAGGTTTCTGTTATTGAGCGTGGGTGATGTCTGTGTTCCGGTGGGTGTGTATCTTGCATCTTGTTGCCATGGAGGCAGCTCTCATTTGCTGCCAGGTGGTGTGACGCGGGCTCTGTCCACTTCCGGGTCCTCCTGATGGCGCATTGCTTCTCCTGTATTGGCCCATCTAAGGTTGCAGTCGCTGTGCGCGTGCGCTGTCTGTGTCACGGTGTGTGTGCATCTCGCATCTTGGTTGTCATGGTGGCGGTTCTCATCTGCTGCCTGGCGGTGTGACACGGGCTCTGTACACTTCCGGGTCCTCCTGTTGGCGCATGGGCCGCTAACGCTTCCTCTCCTTCTCATCGGCGTTTTTCCACACATGTATATAAACCCTCCGGTCCACTAGTACACCACTCCCTGATGAAGGATTTATCTGAAACGTGCGTCGGGTGCGCTGTAGTTGGAGGGACAGACGCTGCAGGCATATAATACCACTTCTATAGTTCTTGCTCTTTGGTGCACTTTACATGTAGGATTTTGGCATATATATCCTCACTATCCTATCCTTGATTGGTTCTTATTTTGAATATTACACGATACATATCACTGTTTTCCTATCGTTATCAGTTATTATCACTGTTTTCCATATATCTCGCTCTTGGCGCATAATATATGTAGGATATAGGTATATATACCTATATCATTATATATTAATTTGATAGCCCTTAATTTGATAGAGTAAGCGACACTACTCTGTCCTCCTCCTCCTCGATCTGTCGGCTGCCTTTGACACAGTGGACCATTCCTTATTATTACAGACCCTCTCATCCCTTGGCATCACAGACTTGGCCCTATCCTGGATCCCATCATACCTAACAGACCGGACATTCAGCGTCTCCCACTCACACACCACCTCCTCACCTAGCCCCCTATATGTCGGAGTCCCACAAGGTTTAGTCCTTGGGCCCCTGTTCTTCTCCATTTACACCTTTGGCCTGGGACAGCTCAAAGAATCTCATGGCTTTCAGTATCACCTCTATGCTGATGACACACAGATCTACATCTCTGGACCAGATATCACCTCCCTACTAACCAGAATCCCTTAATGTCTGTCCACTATTTCATCCTTTTTCTCCGCTAGATTTCTGAAACTTATCATGGACAAAACAGAATTCATCATCTTTCCCCCATCTCACGCGACTCCCCAACGAACCTATCCATTGACGCTGATCTCTCCTTCAAACCACATATCCAAGCCCTTTCCACTTCCTGCCAACTTCAACTCAAAAATATTTCACGAATCTGTTCATTCCTCAACCAAAAATTTGCAAAAACCCTAGTCCATGCCCACATCATCTCTCGCCTTGACTACTGCAACCTCCTGCTCTGTGGCCTCCCCTCTAACACTCTTGCACCTGTTATGATCTGGTGGTTTAGGAACAACATGAGACAAGCTCTGAAGGAGGTGGTATCTGTACTGACCGCAAACCCTGAACCTAGCAGCGCAACTAAAAAAAGCCGTGGGGGGTACCTGACGCTCCCTAGACCCCTCGGCACAGCCTAAGATCTAACTTCCCCTAAAGATGGAAACAGGAAACCTATCTTGCCTCAAAGAAAATCCCCAAAGGAAAGATAGCCCCCCACAAATATTGACGGTGAGAGGAGGGGAAAATAACATACGCAGAAATGAAATCAAGATTTTAGCATAGGAGGCCAGTCTAGCTTGATAGATAGGACAGGAAAGGATACTGTGTGGTCAGTATAAAAACTACAAAACAATCCACACAGAGTTTACAAAATCTCCACACCTGACTAAAGGTGTGGAGGGTAAATCTGCTTCCCAGAGCTTCCAGCTAACAGAAAAAATCCATACTGACAAGCTGGACAAATATAGAATGCACAGAACAATAAGTCCACAACATGTGGACTGAAATGAGCAAAGCCAGAACTTATCTTTGCAGAACTGGTCAGGAAACCAGGAGAATCCAAGCAGAGATGTGAATCCAGCCAGGAACATTGACAAGTGGCACAGGCTGAAGAAAGAGCCAGACTTAAATAGCGGACAATAAGTGGAGGCAGCTGATGACAGCTAACTCCAAGGAGCAGCCATACCACTAGAAACCACAAGAGGGAGCCCAAGAGCAGAACTCACAAAAGTGCCACTTACAACCACCGGAGGGAGCCCAAGAGCGGAATTCACAACATGCACCCCTCTAATCTATTCTAAACTCTGCTGCCCGACTAATCCACCTGTCCCCCGCTATTCCCCGGCCTCTCCCCTCTGTCAATCCCTTCACTGGCTCCCCATTGCCCAGAGACTCCACTACAAAACCCTAACCATGACGTACAAAGCCATCCACAACCTGTCTCCTCCATACATCTGTGACCTCGTCTCCCGGTACTTACCTACACGCAACCTCCGATCCTCAAAAGATCTCCTTCTCTACTCCCCTCTTATCTCCTCTTCCCACAATTGTATACAAGATTTCTCTCGCGTATCACCCCTACTCTGGAACCCTCTACCACAACACATCAGACTCTCGCCTACCATCGAAACCTTCAAAAAGAACCTGAAGACCCACCTCTTCCAACAAGCCTACAACCTGAAGTAACCACCGATCGACCAAACTGCTGCATGACCACACCTACTGTATTCTCACCCATCCATTGTAGATTGTGAGCCTTCGCGGGCAGGGTCCTCACGCCTCCTGTACCAGTTATGACTTGTGTTGTTTAAGAATATTGTACTTGTTTTTATTATGTATACCCCTCCTCACATGTAAAGCGCCATGCAATAAATGGCGCTATAACAATAAATAATAACAATAATAATAACCTATAGCTAGATTATTTAGTTTTTCACAGTATAGCAACTGCACATGTCTAGTTTTATTATTATTGCATTTGTTGCATTTTTTGCACTTCTTGCACATTCTTTTTTTGCACAAAACTTAGATATGTAGATACATGTATTGTGCCTACCATGGTCCAAGTCTTACATGATTTTTCATTCTCGTCCGCCTGGCAATTATTTTATTGTTAAAATATATTTTTAATTAATATTTCCAAGTACAGGCACATTATGTAGTGCCATTTGCTATAAAATCAATAAAGGCATTCTTTTATATACATCTCCATGTCTTGGCCCTAATTCTTATAGTATATACTCTCTATATACTGTATTGTTTATTATTTTTTATTTCCAAACTTGGTGTTTTTGCTCTATTAGTACTCCGAATGGTCTGCCATTCACTTTTTTGTGCAGCTGTTACTCTTTTCTCTTATTAATTTAATTCATTATTGATTTATTAAATATATATATATATATATATATATGTTATGCAAGAAGAAATGTGGCACTCACCCCAACGATGCTGTTGTAGAAAGTCCTTTATTCACTGAATTCAATGCTCAGGTACACATGGAGAGGCGGCAGGGAATGAACAGGAGAGGGTGCGGGGAAACAGGTGAGGACAACGGCCGTTTCACGCTGTGCGCTTCAACGGGTCCAAGTGCCATACTCTTTCTGAAACAGAACAAGTGGTTGGGCATCAGTGCACTCAATCTCTTTCAATTGTGGGGCAGGTCCAGGTGGATGCCCAAGGATCCATAGCTAACAGAGTTATCAAAAAGCAGAAGCGACAGTTGCATGACTTGTGGCTCAAAATGCTTGCAGGATTTGCAAGGGGGTTAGATGGAAGAAAGAAGATGCTCATGGGATGCAAGTGAAGAAGCTGTGCTTTGAGCAGGGTGTCTGGGTGGAAAGCAGAGGAACTGAAATCACTGTTAGCCATCCAATCTAAAACCACCTCTATTTGTTTTGGCCTCACCATTCACCCAGCATTACTCGGACCTACGAAATGACACATAACGTCCTATCACCTGAATGAACCAGAGGTAACTTTTGTATTTGGGCATGCAGCAGGCACAGATCGACCACATCCTCTTTCTCCCTACAGCAAGTGCATCACTACCAAGCAGCAACATGGCAATGTCGCCTATTGGATGCTGTCGTAAGAGTTTTTACCAAAAAAAGAGCAGAATCTTACACGGCCTGCATACAGAGAGAGTGAGCAGCAGATTATTACACTGCCTGTTTTCAGAGTACCCCCCAAAAAAATCAATAAAAAAGCAAAGCACAAAAACAGCGTTATCTAGTGTCAAGTCCAGGGTCATGGTTAGATACCATAATGAACTTTGAACTACAGTTCGGCCAAACCCGAACATCCATGTGTCCGCTCATCCCTAGTGAACATGCTAAATAGTAAAAAAGAAAATAATTATGAAATTACACTTTTTTATGCAATTTCAATGCACTTGGATTTTTTTCCCTTCTTTCTAGTGCATCACATAATAAAATAAATGTTGGCTTTCAAAAGTGCTACTTGTCTCACAAAAAGCAAACCCTCATACGGCTATGTGGAAGAAAACATAAAAAAGTTATGGCTCTTGGAAGAAGGGAGGAAAACAAAAGTAAAAAAAATGGAATATCGCACACTTGGCATTGTGTAAATGGGCTTAGAGAAACCTTATCAACAGAAACATTCATATGCTTATAGTTATTGATTATCATGATTATATCCATTAATCTATATATTTACAGCAGGTGAAATAAGTATTGAACACATCACACATTTTTTAAGTAAATATATTTCTAAATGTGCTATTGATATGAAATTCTCACCAGATGTTGGTAACTACTCATCCAATCCACACAGGATGAGAAATAGAACCATAGATGTTCATAAATTAGGTTATGTGTAATGATAAATAAATAAAAGAAATGAAAACGGAAACATTTTTGAATATTCTTACTGCAATTTAATTAATACTTCGTGCTAAAGCCTTTGTTGGTGATGACAGCTTCAAGACATCTACTGTATGGAGAAACTAGCCACATGCATTGCTCAGATGTGATCCATTCTTCCACACAAACACTCCTGACATCATAAAGGTTCTGTGGCCTCCTTCTATAAACTCTGAGCTTTAGTTCTATTTGATTTAAGTTAGGTGATTGGTTGGATCCTTCTAGCAGCTTTATTTTCTTTCACTGAAGCCAATTGAAAATTTCCTTGGCTGTGTGTTTGGGATCATTGTCTTGCTGCAATGTTCACCCTCATCATCCTGGTAGATGGCAGCAATTATTTTTCAAAAATGTCTCTGTACATTTGTCCAAACATTCTTCCTCCAATATATTAAGTTTGCCAATGCCCTATGCTGAAAAGCAGCTCCACGGCATAATGTTCCCACCTCCAAACTTAACTGTTGGCATGAAGTTTTTGGGATGATATGCAGTGCATTTTGGCCTCCAAACACTGTGTGTATTTTGACATCCAAAGAGTTCAATTTTGATCTCATCTGACCGGACTATATTCCGTCAGCATTTCAGAGACTTGTGTATATTTTGTTGAGCAAACTTTAAAACATGATTGAACAAGCTTTTCATTCTGCAATGGATACTTGCGTAGTGTGCATGCATATAGGTAATGGAGGTTGAGTGCATTACTTATAATTTTCTTTGAAACAATTGCAACTTCTGATTTCAGGTCTTTCTGTAGCTCTCCACAAGTGGTCCTTTGTTCTTGGATAATTCTTTTGTTAATTATTTTCACTCCTCTGTCTGAAATCTTGCGGGGAGCACCTGATCGTGGTCGGTTTATGGTGAAATGATGTTCCTTTCACTTCCGGATTATGACCCCAACAGTGCTAACTAGAGCCTTCAGTAGTTTAGAAATTTTTCTGTAACTAATGCCATCAGTATGTTTTGTAACAATAAGGATGCAAAGGTCTTGAGTCGGCTCACTGGTTTTACCCAT
This sequence comes from Ranitomeya imitator, assembly GCF_032444005.1. Taxonomy (NCBI): domain Eukaryota; kingdom Metazoa; phylum Chordata; class Amphibia; order Anura; family Dendrobatidae; genus Ranitomeya; species Ranitomeya imitator. The sequence goes on along the minus strand of NC_091285.1, from coordinate 490,388,717 downwards.
CATGAGATGTTTCTTTTGTGGCACCTTGATAATGAGACATCTTTTTATAGGCCATCTTTTGAACTAAATTATATTATTTTTCACTAAATGGCCAGAATGTTTTCTAATTACTGGTAGATTTCAGCTGGTGTCATGACTTTCCATGGCTTTTTCCACCTCTCTTTCTTCATGTGTTCAATACTTTTTCCTTGTGTCATTTCTTATGATTACACATAATTTAATTTATGGACATTTATAGTTCGATTTCTTAGCTTGTGTGGATTGGATGGGTTGTTAACTTGTTACCAACTAACATCTGGTGAGAATGTCATGTCAATAGCAGCTTTATAAATATAATTATTTAGAAAATTGGTGATGGGTAGGGTTGAGCAACCTTTACTTTTATAGGATCGGGTCGGGTTTCACGAAACCCGACTTTTTCAAAAGTTGGGTCGAGTGAAATCGGCCGATCCTATAAAAAAGTCGGGGTCGGGGTCGGCCGAAACTCGAAACCCAGTGCATTGGGTTTCCATGGTTCCCAGGGTCTGAAGGAGCGGAAACTCTCTCAGGCCCTGCGATCCATATTTTAGTGTAAAATAAAGAATTAAAATAAAAAATATCGCAATACTTACCGTCTGACGCGCCCTGGTACTAACCGGGAACCTTCCTTCCTTAGAATCAGCCTTCCAGGACCTTGCTGTGACGTCGCGGTGACGTCGCGGCTTGTGATTGGTCGCGCGGCCGCCCATGTGACCGCTCGCGCGACCAATCACAAGCCGCGACGTCACCGCGACGTCACCGAAGGTCCTGGAAGGGCTGATTCTTAGGAAGGAAGGCTGCCGGAAAGAAGCAGGGCGCGTCCGAGTGTGAGTATATTCCTATTAGGTATATACTCACCCTCGGACGCGCCCTGCTTCTTTCCGGCAGCCTTCCTTCCTAAGAATCAGCCCTTCCAGGACCTTCGGTGACGTCGCGGTGACGTCGCGGCTTGTGATTGGTCGCGCGAGCGGTCACATGGGCGGCCGCGTGGCCAATCACAAGCCACGACGTCACCGCGACGTCACCGCAAGGTCCTGGAAGGCTGATTCTAAGGAAGGAAGGTTCCCGGTTAGTACCAGGGCGCGTCAGAGGGTAAGTATTGCGATATTTTTTATTTTAATTCTTTATTTTACACTTAAATCTGAATTCCAATACCAATTCCCGATATAAACATATCGGGAATCGGTATCGGAATTCCGATTCTAGATTCAAAAGATCGCCGACTTCATGGCCGACCCCACACAGGGGTCGGGTCGGGTTTCATGAAACCCGACCTTGCCAAAAGTCGGGGACTTTTGAAAAATTTCGACCCGTTTCGCTCAACCCTAGTGACGGGTTCAAAACCTATTTCACCCACTCTATCTATCTATCTATCTATCTATCTATCTATCTATCTATCTATCTATCTATCTATCTATTTATGTTGTAATTCTTTCTATATATCTATCAGCAGAATTGTATAGATAAATAACATAAACTAATGCACTTACATGTCTATGGCTTTCAGCACCTGAATATCTCTCTTCTTACAAATATATGCTGATATAGAAGGCTGCTTCAACAGTCACGGAGAGCTTGGTTTCTGTTTATTGCTCGTCTTTAGCTCCCTCTATGCCTCAATCTGTATCAAAACAGGCAAGAAACAACAATACTGTATGGACAGAAGTGTATTTCAGTGGATGCAAAATAATAAATGGTAAAGGACACAAGGCATTATATTTCTGTGAGTGTAGAATATATATAACTTTTCTGTGTGTACCTTTATAAAAACACAGAAAATACAAAAAATGTAAAATAGAGTATGTGTAATATTTTATTATGTATATAGATTGATACTTATATAAATACTAAGTCTTGTACAATACTTATATTTGTAAGTGTATTTTGGCTTTTGAATCTAGATGGATGTGCACAAAACATAAAAATAAAAAGACCATGTTTCAGGGGCTCTTGTTAGTTTATGTTCTCTAATAAGCATGCATGTTGCCCCAGGCCTGTGGACAGAATCCTCTTTTTTGCCTAGACCCAACAAACTTAATGTTACCGTGCTTGTCAGATTGGTTTATAAACTGGAGTATAACATGACATCTGAGGAATCACTGTGAATTCAAATCCTTCCATGACTAAGGAACGAATCAATCATGTAGGGCTGTGAGAACACATAATGTGAATATGAAAGCACAAGATTATCAGTACATCAGCCACAATTTGCTTGTGTTACCTTACACATTGCATGTCCAATCTTACATCCCCCGGACAAGCTTGGTGCTCAGAAAGCGGAGTCGGGGAAGGAAGGAAAGGAAGATCAATACATTGGCTGTTAAATTAAAGAAAAGATGGTTAACACGTGTGAAGCAAATCTCGCAACATCTCCGCTCTTACATTACGATTGAAACGCTGTGTTAACTCTGATGCAGAGTGTAGTCTAATCTAACTCATATGTAATATTTCTCTGTTTGCAATGTGATGCTGTACTGTTGCTTGTATTGATTGCTCCTAGACAAGAAAATATCTGTTGCTTTAAAGTTTAAAGGATTATATATAGTTTTATGCTCTAAAGACCTAGGACTAGAGATGGACTAATACATTCAAGTGGAATTGAATTCTACTCAAATTCGATAATAATTAATATTTTTCGCAGAATACATTTTTTTGTAATCTACTCGACGTAAATCCAGCAATATGGACTGATGCAGGTTAAAAAAAAACAAACAAATAATACATCGCTAGACACCTGACCTGGCACCACCACTGCCTGTTTTCCAACCATAAGGTCCTTTGTGCCCATTGTTTTATGACACACATCTCCAGCCTCTACACTTTAAAAGAGTATTCAGACTACAACCAGGCCTTGGAGGTCACTGTGCATATGCCACAAGGTCTCAGTACCTCACTTACCTATAGTAGTGTGCAAGTGCACTATTCTCAGGGAAGCCCTGGTCCTGCGTTTAGCTTTTTCAACAGGGATCCCTGCTGAAAAGTCTAAATGCATAAGGTGGGTCCTGGAAATAGTGCACTTGCATACTACTATGGGTAAGTGAGATTGATCTAAGTACTGAGACTTTGTGACATATGCACTTTGCACTTTATTACTACTTTCACCTTATGTTTAGCCAATGGTTGATTTAATAGAGCTGTATTCAATTTAGTAATTTAACACAGGCTATATAGCACATGATCATCCAAAACTCCCTATCTGATATTATATTCCTAGGGTGATAATATGAATTCTTCTTTGTTTACCTCCCATTGAATTATGTATTTTACCTTGTCTGTAATTTATATTTAATAGATCTACTTTTTGCATTATATTTGTGAAGTCAGCACTCCTTACATTTTCTTTGAAAAGTAATGACATGGCTATGATTAACCTGCACCAAGTGACGCCATCTGTATAAATGCAGGATCACTAGTGCTGCATCTATTCCGCTCTTATTTGTGCAAGAATAGGAAGCAGCTGAAGCAAGCGACAGAGTCTGACTGTACACTCTGCAAAAAGAAACACTGCGTGTACTCTGCAACCCATATCTGTTTTAGTACTATACTTGTACGGTGCTAAAAGCTGCTGTGTGTACTCTGAAAACCTGTATTATTATTATTAGTTTTATTATTTATTATTAATAAATGCATATGACAGTATTGTGCTGAAAGCCACTCTGTGTACTTTGCACCCTTCCGCCAATGGGAGCACTGTTCCTTTAAGCCGCTGTGTGTACTCTGCACACCCCACTTGTGGCAGATCTGTTCTTTTAAGCCACTGATAAATAGTGATGGAGCCACAAAGAGCAATGCATCCTAAGCCACACCTGTGGCTGTCGCCAGCAGCGTTCACGGGTCTACATCTCATAGGGGCAGCAAGGGCTGCCTAGCCTGTGCCTTTTTTAAGACTGCAAAGAAAGAGCCAGCTCACGTAATCTGCCAACTTTGCAAAAAAAAAGCTGAGTATAGGGAAAAAGTGCAATAATTTGACTACTACGTGTATGAACCTTCACATGCACAATCAACATGTGTTACTCTGGGAATCCCACTGCGCTAAAATGCAGACAAGTGGACCTCAATAACCATCAGCAGCGCCATTAATCACATCTGCTGCTTCTTTCTCCTCAACTGTTATTGTGTATTGTACGGTGACGCACGTCTCTGACCTCAGAATCTCAGGTTCTTTACCCACTCCAGTCAGTCTGAGCGAGAGCCCGTCTGCTGCAATGGAAGCGGACATGCTTGCTGTTTTTGACTGATCTGAGAGAACGAGCGCACTAGAACTTTCTCAATCCACCATAACATCTCCGCCTGCACCTCCCTCACAGTCCAGCAGTTTGTCCGGTTCACTGTACTCTGCCCTCTCTCAGCACTGCAGCCAGCCCACAGTCTCGCAGTTGTGGTCACGTAAAATATTGTTTCCTCCTACACAAGACAAAGCTAAGAGGTTGAATTCCACCATCTCCAATCTGTTGGCCATAGAAATGCTGCCTTTCTTCCTGGTAGATGCAGACGGTTTCTGAAAGTTGATGGTTGACGTAGTTCCCTGTACCAGTTGCCCAGTGTTAGGAGTCGAGTTTCCTCTGCTGCACAGGGGGAATCTCGATCCGTGTCTGCTGCGGTCTCCCATTCAGCATCGGCCGCAGTGGGGTCTGCTCAGCGGAGACGTCGCTCCCAGCGTCTCGCTGAGGCTGATTCGGTGCATAGGGTCACTACTGCCTTTTCTGGCATTCCTATGGTACCCTGCACTGAACTGCGGCGAGCAGGCCTCTCTGGGACTAAGTCCTTATTTACACACACTGAGCATGCCCAGGGCAAGGTCTCCCATTGGAGGTCGAGGGTCACATGTTCGGTCACATGTTCAGGTACTGCAGCGCATCCCATTGGTCCTCCAGGAAGGTCCTGAAAGGGCAAAACTTTGGTAGCAGCTTCCTGTGCTGTAACTATATAAACTGCGCATAACCGCATGGCCATGCGCTAGTATCGTCCTTTGTCATATGCTTTGCGCCAATGTGGTCATGCGTTTGTATGTGTTCAGGGACCCGGCTGAAATAAGCCCCTAGAATGCTGGCACCTCCGGCGAGGAGATTGTGTATAAGTGTGTTCAGGGACCCGGCTGAAATAAGCCCCTAGAATGCTGGCTCCTCCGGCGAGGAGATTGTGTATGCATGCATGACCACTCACTGCTCACATCTGGGTAGTTGGCCTGTGCCTCTGTGAAAGTCTAACAGGGCACAGAGCCTGCCTCTCGCGGTTACTCTGTGAAGCTAACAGAGTTGGTATATACCGCCATATAGAGCCGCCATTATTTAGCAGCAGGTACTTTCCTGCACGGTGGATCCCGGGTTGCGAACGCACCTATTCCATTTAATAAACAATATATTTGGTGCGTTCTGCCAACCCTAACAGTATACTAGCGCCAGGATCTGGCTAAGTAATGGCGGATAAACAGCGAATGCAGGGGTACATCCAGCTGCTGGAGGGCCGGTTGGCGTCTCTTGAGCGTGCAACCTCGGCGGTGGATGTTACCGCAATAGCTGTTCAGGCTGCTAGCGTGGCTGCAGCAGCTTTACCCACTGCCATCTCTGTTCCGACCCTATCTCACCTTCCTTTGCCTGAGAGATACTCTGGGGACAGTAAGTCCTGTAGGGGTTTCGTGAGCCAATGTGGTATACACCTCGAGCTCCTGGCTGCACGTTTCCCTACTGAGCGGGCAAAGGTGGGATTCATAATCTCCCTCTTGTCGGACAGAGCGTTGGAGTGGGCTACGGCGCTGTGGGAGCGCAACGATCATGTGGTGCGGAGTGTTCCTCGGTTTCTGGACTCTCTGAAACAGGTCTTTTTAGGACCTCAAGTCACCCATGATACAGCGCTCCAACTGCTGGCTTTGACTCAGGGTTCAACCATGGTCAGCCATTTTGCTGTTCTCTTCCGGACATTAGCGTCTGAGTTGGAATGGCCAGATAAAACCCTCATTCCCGTATTTTGGAGGGGGCTGGCTGACCATGTGAAGGACGCTTTGGCCACTAGGGAGATTCCCACCACACTGGAGGAGCTCATAGCCATATCTACTCGCATGGACCTTCGTTTTCACGAGCGAAGGTTGGAGCGAGCCCAGTGTAGGCAGAGGTTTCGGCTGGCTCCCACCTTCGCCAAACCTTTGGAATCTCCAGTCCAGGCGTCCGAGTCACATGAGGCCTTAGGGGTGACACGAGCAGGATCCAAGTCTCAGTCCGCCCGTGCACATAAGGTCCGTCATGTTTGCCGGCAGTCAGGACATCTTGCCTCCAAGGGTCCTCAGCGGTCGGGGGAACGTCAGCTTCTAGTGGCAGTTGGAGGAGGTACACTAGACACGGCGACGTTTGCCTCAAAGTTGTCCTTCAAGGGGACAATTACCATAGGCCCATCCACTCTTATGGTCGAGCTATGCGTGGATTCTGGGGCAGAGGGTAATTTTATGTCTTCCTCTTTTGCCCAGCGTCACGCAATACCCTTGGTGATGCTCGCCAAGCCTGTAACCGTTCGAGTGGTAAATGGGTCAACACTACCCTCACAGATTACCCACCAAACCATTCCTTTCACGCTTTCTGTGTCTCCATCACATCAGGAGATAATGTCCCTATTAGTCATTCCTGAGGGAATTGATGAGGTCCTGTTGGGGATACCATGGCTTCGCTACCATTCTCCTCATATTGAGTGGTCCTCTGGGAGAATTTTGGGATGGAGTAAATCCTGCGAGGGTAGATGTCAGAGGGAGTGCGTTCAGGTTGCTACTACACAGGTACCCGCAGATCTTTCCTCTCTCCCCAAGCACTATTGGCCCTATGCAGACGTGTTCTCCAAAAGAGCTGCGGAGACCCTTCCGCCTCACCGCCCCTATGACTGTCCTATTGACCTCTTGCCTGGTGCTGAGCCTCCCCGGGGTCGAGTCTATCCGTTATCTCTCCCGGAGACGGAGGCAATGTCTCAGTACATCCAAGAAAATCTGGCAAGAGGATTCATTAGGAAGTCAGTGTCACCGGCAGGGGCAGGGTTCTTCTTCGTACAGAAGAAGACTGGAGAATTACGTCCATGCATAGACTACAGGGGTCTTAACGCCATCACCGTTAAGAACAAGTACCCATTACCCCTGATATCTGAGCTGTTTGATAGGCTACGGGGAGCCAGGGTATTTACGAAGTTAGATCTGCGGGGTGCTTACAACCTGATTCGCATCCGTGAGGGGGATGAATGGAAGACGGCTTTTAACACCAGGGATGGGCACTATGAATATCTGGTGATGCCCTTTGGGCTCTGTAATGCCCCAGCCATTTTCCAAGACTTTGTGAACGACATCTTCCGGGATATGCTCACCACCTCGGTCGTAGTCTATCTGGATGATATCCTCATCTTCTCTCCAGATATTGACTCCCATCGGAGAGATGTTCGCAAAGTCTTCGACCTCTTACGGGCAAACTCCCTCTACGCCAAGTTGGAGAAGTGTGTGTTTGAGCAGGAGTCCTTGCCTTTCCTTGGTTACATCATCTCTGCCCAGGGTTTGGCTATGGATCCTGCCAAGCTACAGGCTGTAATGGACTGGCAGGAACCCCATTCTCTTAAAGCGGTGCAGCGCTTTATGGGGTTCATTAATTACTATCGCCAGTTCATTCCACACTTCTCAACTTTGGTAGCTCCCTTGGTTGCCCTCACCAAAAAGGGAGCAAATCCCAAGTTGTGGTCAGAGGAGGTATCCAAAGCCTTTCTCTCGATCAAGTCACACTTCGCTAGCGCTCCCATCCTACATCGCCCCGATGTTGATAAACCATTTATCTTGGAGGTGGATGCCTCATCCGTTGGTGCTGGAGCAGTCCTTTTCCAAAAGGATGCTCAAGGTCGGAAGCATCCTTGCTTCTTCTTCTCCAAGACCTTCACACCAGCGGAGAGGAATTATTCCATCGGGGACAGGGAGTTGCTAGCCATGAAGTTGGCTTTTTCAGAGTGGAGACATCTCTTGGAGGGAGCTCGCTTTCCCTTCCAAGTCTTCACTGACCACAAGAACTTGGTGTATCTGCAAACGGCCCAGCGGCTGAATTCTCGCCAGGCTAGATGGTCCCTGTTCTTCTCCCGGTTCCATTTTACTCTCCATTTCCTCTCCGGGGAGAAGAACGTTCGTGCTGACGCTCTCTCCCGCTCCGTGGTGTCATCGGAGGAGGAGGAGGAGGAGCCTCGGCTTATTGTCCCTTCTGAGAGCCTGAGAACTGCAGCTCCGGTTTCGCTAGAGTCTGTGCCCCCGGGCAAGACTTTCGTACCAGCTAACTTGCGACCGGAGGTTCTCTCTTGGGCTCACTCCTCCAGAGTGGGTGGGCATTTTGGGACCAAGAGGACATCTGAGCTTCTGGCGAGAACATACTGGTGGCCGCATATGGCCCGAGATATCAAGGACTATATTCAGGCGTGCGTTTCTTGCGCCCAGAATCGGTCTCCTCGGCAACGGCCTGCTGGGTTACTTTACCCTCTACCGGTGGCAGGCAGGCCCTGGGAGATGGTCGGGATGGACTTTGTGGTGGGTCTACCCAAGTCGCGTGGCTGCTCCATTATTTGGGTTGTCACCGACCATTTCTCCAAGATGGTGCATTTGGTGCCGCTTCCTCGGTTACCCTCAGCACGGGCCTTGGCGGTGTTGTTCATTAAACATGTTTTCCGTTTGCATGGTATGCCTGATAAGATTGTCAGCGATCGGGATCCCCAGTTCGCATCTCGGTTTTGGAGAGAGCTCTGCCGTTTACTCAGCATAGAGTTAAACCTCTCCTCTGCATACCATCCCAAGACGAATGGGTTGGTGGAGAGAACCAACCAGACTCTGGTGACATATTTGCGACATTTCGTCTCTGCTAGGCAGGATGACTGGGCATCTTTGCTACCTTGGGCGGAATTTGCCCTGAACAACGCCGTAGCCGATTCCACTGGTCAAACTCCTTTTCTCCTTAATTTCGGCCAGCATCCGCGTGTCCCTGTGCCCATGCCCGTGTCATCCACCGATTCTAGGGTGGCAGACTGGGCGGTGGAGGCACGTGACATCTGGGACCGCACACAGGATGCCATCCGGGCCTCCAAGGAGAGAATGAGGGTTTCGGCTGATACACACCGACGCCCCGCTCCGGTCTTTGCTCCTGGCGACTTAGTGTGGCTCTCCGCCCGTAACATCAGGCTGCGAGTTGAGTCCACTAAGTTTGCTCCTCGCTACATTGGCCCATTTAAGGTTCTGGAACAGGTCAACCCTGTGGTCTACCGTTTGGCTATTCCTCCACGCCTTGGTATCACCGATACTTTCCACGTTTCCCTCTTAAAGCCCGTTCATTTGTCCCGGTTTTCCGAGTCATCTGCTGGGACATCGGGTTCATCCACGGATGAGTTTGAGGTGAATGCTATTGTGGGGTGCAAGGTGGTACGTGGCAAGAAATTATATCTGGTGGACTGGAAGGGTCATGGCCCAGAGGATAGAACCTGGGAGCCTGTGGAGCACATTCGGGCTCCGCTGCTTATCACAGCTTTTGAGCGTAGTGAGGCTCAAGGAGGGGGGGGCCCTAGGAGGGGGGGTAATGTTAGGAGTCGAGTTTCCTCTGCTGCACAGGGGGAATCTCGATCTGTGTCTGCTGCGGTAGCCCATTCAGCATCGGCCACAGTGGGGTCTGCTCAGCGGAGACGTCGCTCCCAGCATCTCGCTGAGGCTGATTCGGTGCATAGGGTCACTACTGCCTTTTCTGGCATTCCTATGGTACCCTGCACTGATCTGCGGCGAGCAGGCCTCTCTGAGACTAAGTCCTTATTTACACACACTGAGCATGCCCAGGGCAAGGTCTCCCATTGTCATCTATTAAACTAAATAATAATAATAATAATCTATATGCTGGAGCAGATTTTAAATAGCCTGCGGGAGGAGGTGGTAATTCCAGATGAAGCGGAGGAAGCAGAGGAGGATGTGGAAGGGATAACATTGTCACAAAGCTCTAGACTGTCATTACACAAGTGGGTGCCAAGGGAGGGTGTATTACTGCTTTAGGTTGGGCTATTGATAACAGACAAACTGCTAGTAAAGGTGCGAAATTTGAGTAACAAATGGAGGAGGAAGAGGTGATGGGCGAGCAACTGTCAGGAGATGAAAAGGATAATCATCCCCTCTCTGTTCATGGCTGGCAGGAGGGGACAGAGTGAACAAGTATCAGTGTTACCCAGCCACCAACACAGCATGGGCTTGGACCTCATGGAAGAGCCAGACATATGAGTGCCTTCTTGCTGCACTATCTTCAACATGATCTGCATGTAGTTATGATTCAAAATATTGCTGACTACTGGGTTGCTACTCTGTTGGACCCATGTTGTAAGACAAAATTTTGCCAGATGCTAATCACCCTGGAAAGGGACCGACGAATGCTGGAGTGTCGAAACATGCTTTTACACAACCTTAAGAAAGGATTTCCCCAAGATAGCAGTGAGGCACACAGTGTGCTTTGCAGCTCTAGACTTCCAACCTCCGGCACGTCAATTCGTCACTGCCAAAACATTAGCAGCAGCAGCAGCAGCAGCAGTAGTGTAACGGGCAGAAGTAATTTCTGTGATTCCTTTGACACTTTTTTTTGACCAGCTCATGCACCAGGACAACAGAGTCCATGTCTGACAAGTGGTGAACGAATGGAGAAGATGGTTTAGGATTATCTCGAACTGAATATCAGTACCATCAGGGAGAGTTTGGACCCTTCCACATTTTGGTCTTTAAAAATGGATGAGTGGCCTGAGCTCGCCTCTCACGACTTGGAGGTTTTATCATGCCCAGCAGTCAGCGTTCTCTCAGAACGTGTCTTCAGCACTGCTGGTGGTGTCCTGACGGATAAGCAACGCCAACTATCCCTTGAAAGTGAGGACCTCCTCTTTTTCATCATCATGAACAAGTCATGGATCTCCAAGAACTTTAGCACCCTAGTTGCAAACTGTACAGACTAGGCGATGTTGAAGTTTTTACTGTGCTGCAGTGACCTCGCGTAATTGCACTCTGTGATATCTTTAGTGAGGATCCTGAGGCTGTGTGTGCTGCTGCTGTTGCTGCTGCAGATGTTAACAAAATTTTGTGGAAATGTGAACAGTCATGGTCTCTATCTGCTGAGTTGGCTGTAATAGAAGAAGGGTCAGTCCCTATCATATTATTTCTACTCTTGTGAAATTTATGCCCATTTAGTGGTGTCTGCCATTAACTTTTGGATGTTAATACTCCTGGTTGGGTGTCCATCTGATGGGTTGGCTGTAGTGGAAGAGATGTCGCTCCCCATTATACTATTTTTTACTTGGGTGAAATTGATGCCACTTTATTTGTGTCTGCTACTAATTTTTAGAAATGTATACACTCCTTGTTGGGTGTCCATCTGCTGGGTTGGCTGTAGTGGAAGATGTGTTGGTTCCTATTATAGTATTTTTACTGTCATGAAATTGATGCACTTTGTTGGTGTCTGCCACTAATTTTTGGAAATGTGGACACTCCTTGTTGGGTGTCCATCTGCTAAGTTGGCTGTAGAGGAAGAGATGTCGCTCCCGTTATACTATTTCTACTCTGGTGAAATTGATGCCACTTTGGTGGTGTCTGCTGCCCCTAATTATTTTAAATTTGAAGACTCCTGATTGGGTCTCCATCTTCTGGGTTGCTGTACTGGGAGACATGTTGGTCCCTATTATACTCTTTCTACTTTCGTGAAATTTATGCCATTTTGGTGGTGTCCGGCCCTCTTTTTTTGAAATTTGAAAACTCCCGTTCAGGTGTCCATCTGCTGGATTGGGCAGAGTGAAAGACCTGTCGGTCCCTATTACACTATTTTTACTTTGGTGGAATGATGCCACTTCTGTTGTGTAAGGCCCTTATTTGTTTAAATGTGAACACTCCTGGTTGGCTGTCCATCTGCTGGATTGGCTGTAGTGGAAGATGTGTCGGTCCCTTTTACACTATTTCTATTCTCATGAAAATTGATGTTACTTTGGTGGTGTCAGACCCTATTTTTTGGAAATGTGAACACTCCTGATTGTGTCTCCCTCTGCTGGGTTGGCATAGTTTAATAGTACAGTTGGTATAGTGGAAGAGATATCGCTTCCCATTATACTATTTCTACTGTGGTGAAATTGTTGCTACTTTGTTTGTGTCTGCCACTAATCAAATTAAATTTGAAGACTCCTGATTAGGTCTCCATCTTCTGGGTTGGTGGAGTGGAAGAGTTGTCGCTCCCTAGTATACTATTTCTACTCTTGTGAAATTAATGCCACTTTGGTGGCGTCATGCCCTAAATTTTGGAAATGTGAACTCTCCTAGTTCAGTGTCCCTCTGCTGTTTTGGCTATAGTGGAAGGGATGTCGCTCTCTATTATACTATTTCTACTGTTGTGAAATTGATACCACTTTGTTGGTGTCTGCCACTACTTTTTGGAAATGTGTCCTTCTGCTGGGTTGGCTATAGTGGAAGATGTGTTGGTCCCTATTATGCTATTTCTACTTTTGTGAAATTGGTGCCACTTCGGTGGTGTCATACCCAAGTTTTTGGAAATGTGAACACTCCTGATTGGGTCTCCATCTGCTGGGTTGTCTGTAGTGTAAGAGGTGTCAGTCCCTATTATACTATTTCTACTGTGGTAAAATTGATTCCACTTTGATGGTGACTGCCACTAATTTTTGGAAATGTGTAGACTCCTGGTTTGGTCTCCTTCATCAATGTTGCCTGTAGCATTAGGCTTTCGAGACAGTCAGGCCTCCACTTCCTTTGAGTCAACTACCCGTGTCACTATCCTTAGATTTTTCTGACAATAGTTGTCTATGAAACTGATATTTGTGCCACCTGAGTGTGGCTGAACATGAAATCAGGTTGAGCTGTTGCATGTGTTATCGGGGCTCTCAGCACAGCAGGCCTACACCGATCCCTCACCCACCTCTTCTTAATTTGACGTTCAGTTCAAAGCTGTAAAAGCTGGACCAGATCCTCATACCTCATGCATGACAGATTGCTGCTGTGCCATTCTAAAATTTGTACTGTGGGTAAATTGAGGCCACTTTCCTGGTGTCTGCTCCTCATTTGATGTGTTTTGGGAGCTTTTGGGTCAGTTTGAAGGTGTTGTGTATGCGTGTGTTTTTGCCTTCCATTGACCTGAATGGTGCTCGGCTGTGTTCGGCGAATATTCAACAAATAAATCGGTGAATATTCCAAACTTGGTGATCATAACCCGAACCGAACATTGAAATATTAATTCATCTCTATTCCTTACCTGTCTGCATATAATTTCCCCAGTCCTTGCTTCTGTAGCTTCAGTGTAAGGTTATTGTGTGGTACAGTAACAATTGTCTTTGAAAAGTCCAGATAAATCATATCAGCCACATTACATACATCCAGATTTGCACTTACCTCCTCATAGAAACCTAACACGTTGATTAGACATCACCTATCTTTCATGAATCCATGCTGGTTGTCATTTATTATATTATTCTCTACAATATACCTCTGCAGGTCATCTCTTATGATACCCTCAAAAACTTTGCACACTACTGATGTCTGAATACCAGATGGTACTTGCCTGGCTCCACTTTCTTACCGTTCTTAAATATCGGTAGCATATCAGCCATCTTCCAATCCTGTGGCACCAACCCTGTTCCAAGAGAGTCTAAGAATATGAGATACAGCGGTCTGTCAATTACTGAGCTCAATTCCCTCAGTATCCTTGGATGAATGCCATCTGGGCCAGGGGATTTGTCAATGTTTAATTTGCTTAGATGCAGGCATACTACTTATTGTGTTTAACTAGTAATATCAGGTGATGAGTAGTGATGAGCGAGTATACTAATTACTCAGGTCTCCCCGAGCATACTCGGTGATCTTTGAGTATTTGTTAGTGCTCGGAGATTTAGTTTTCGTCACCTCAGCTGTATGATTCACAGCTGCTGGAGAGCCTGAATACATGTGGGAATTCCCGAACAAACAGGCATTCCTCACATGTATTCAGCCTGTCTAGCAGCCGTAAATCATGCAGCTTCGGTGACGAAAACTAAATCTCCGAGCACTAACAAATTCCCAGAGGCCACCCGAGCATGCTCAGGAAAACCCGAGCAATGAGTATGCTCGCTAATCACTAGTGGTGAGCTTTGATTTTTACCTTGATGAAAGATCAGTGGAACAGACAGATCATTGGTGAACATGGATGAAAAGTGCCTGTTTAATATCTCAGCCTTTTCTTTGTCCTCAATAATTATCTTGTTTTTGTCGTCTTTTAAGGGGCTGCCACCATCTGTTTTTTTTCTTTTTGGCATTAGCGCATTTACAAAATTTTGGGGGATTTATTTTAATGTCGCTGGTGATTTGTTTCTCTGTGGATACCTTTGCTAGCTTGATTTAATTTTTACATTTCTTATGAAGATTACACATTTCCTTTGTATTTTAGGAAAAAAGATTAATCTTTAACATTTTAAAAATTACAAAAAGGAAAAGGGCCAATGCAAAAGTGTGGGCACCCTGCATGGTTAGTACCTAGTAGCACCCCTTTTGCAAGTATCACAGCTTGTAAAGGCATTTTGTAGCTAGACAAGACTTTCAAATTCTTGTGTGAGGGATTTTTATCCATTTTTCCTTAGAAAATCCTTCAGTTCTGTGAGATTCATGGGTTGTCTTGTATGCACTGCTATTTTGAGGTCTAGTTACAGATTTTCAAGGATGTTCAGATCAGGGGACTGTGAGGGCCATTGTAAAACCTTTAGTTTATGCCTTTTGAGGTAGTCTATTGTGGATTTTGACATGTGTTTCGGATCATTATCTATTTGTAGAAGCCATCCTCTTTTCAACTTCCGCTTTTTTAAAGATGTTATGTTTGCATGAAGAAGTTGTTGAAATTTCATTGAATCCATTCTTCCCTCTACCCAGGAAATGTTCCCCATGCCATTGGCTGCAATGCAACCCCAAAACATGATTGATTAACCCTTATGTTTAATGGCTATCAGGTGTTCTTTTCATGAAATACTGTGCACTTTTTTCTTCACATATACCTTTGAGCATTATAGCTAAAGAGTTATATTGTAACCTTATTAGTCCAAAGGATTTGTTTCCAAAATGTTTGAGGCATGTTTAGATGTTCTTTTGCATTCTTGTTACGATGAATGTTATGGTGAGGATGCAGAAGAGGTTTTATTCTGATGACTCTTCCATGAAGGCCATATTTGTGCAGGTGTCTCTGAACAGTAGAACATTGCACCAAAAAAAAAAGAGTCTTGAATACACTTTTCTATCTTCCAATATCCTTCTCTCATTTTCAGAGTCCTAGGCAGCTGCTTAGAAGAACCCATCGCTGCAGTTTTTAGGCACAATGTTAGAGGAGGCTGGGATACTAAACAAACCATAACCTTAACAGGCTAATTAAGGTCTGAAACCTTGGTCAACGTTATCTGAGCACACAAATCTCCAAAAGTGGCCAAACTTTTGCATTGGCCCATCTTCCTTTTTGTAATTTTTAAAATGTAAAAAATTACAGTATACATATTTTGTTCCTAAAATAAACAGAAAATATGGAATCTTTAACTTTAGCCCTTTTAGAGATCATTTCATTTCCAACTTGTTTAATTGTTCTTAGTTACAGTAATTTTGACAACTTGTGCTCAAACTTTTACATGCCACTGTAAGTTACTTATAGCAATTATGGGGAAATTGTCTGCTAATGCAGCTCACACATAATGAAGATTAGTGAGACTAGTATATAAAGGGAAGCTAGAGGTCACGGCCCTAGAACGGTGGAAGATAATTTCATAGTGTTAGCATTGAATGCCAGCCTTAGACACTGGAGGAACTTGCTGCCAAGCAATCTTCCTATGAACCTCATCCTCTACCTCTGCTACAAGTGGCTGTATTTGATTTTTGGACTTTTGTCACCTGAACCTGTTTTATTGTTCCATCTCTGGCTGTTATCCTTTTGGCTGTGGTGCAAGCAAGTTAACCTGTTCCACCATTAACCTGAATCTCCTGTCTCCCTCCTTACCTACTGCATGGGGAATGCCATCAATATCACAATTAGAAAGGGAACAGTAAAAAGTGGTATTTAACCCCACACTACCACAGCTGTGTGCCTTATTACAAAAAAACACTTTGTAGGAACTACATAAATAAATTAAAATTGTTCATGTATATAACATAGGATACTTGTTTGATAATATTTTGATCAAAAAAGCATATAAGCCATCCTCGGCAACAAGGTATACCAAATCAGGATGGTCCCATCTCTAGCATTTCATCTCTATGTGTGCCAGACCTCACCTCATTACTTACCAAAATCCCACACTGTCTGTCTGCTATCTCGGCCTTCTTTTCTGCTCGCTTTCTAAAACTGAACATGGACATAACAGAATTCATCATCTTTCCCCCATCTCACTCTACCCCTCCACCAGACCTATTTATCAATGTCAATGGCTTTGCCCCCTTTTCACATTTAAAGCACCATGGAATAAATGGCACTATTAAAATGTAAAATATTAATAATAATAATAGATTGGGGCAGAACAGAATGTAGGAATGACTGGTTTGCACCAATTTTGCATTACAGTTAAATCAGAACAAAAAAATGCATATGTTTTGCCTAAATTTCCTAGGCATCCTTGTGACACCCAATTTTAATCTCTTAGGCTAAATGCTCTTCTGTGACATTCAGCTTCAATTAATATAACTCTTGTCTAGAAATTAGCATTGGGAAATTAGATCACAGGACAGGGATCAATGAGATTTCACTATAGAGTATGTTGGTGCTATATGAATATTGATAAACTAAATAACAAATCATCAGAATGATCGTTGTAACACTTTAACTTGGTTTGGCCATAGAAAATAACAATGGGTGAAAAAATGAATGACCCTACCTGACAAAATGGGTTTATTATTTTTTTTTTTACTTTAGATGTATAATATATAATAATTGCATGATCATTAAAAAGTAATAACAGTATTGCATTTGAACATTATTCTGAGATTAGAACTGACTGGCAGTAGTTGTTATTCCTTTGGACAAACCCCAGTATTTGGTCATATCAATGATCTTTTCCTAGGTGCCCAAATAACAAGTAAGTCCAGAGATAAAAGAAAGTGCTACCAGAGAGTGCTATAGAAAACAATCCTGACACAATCAGACTATGTCCAGAATAGATGGGAATTAAACAACTGAGCCTCGGAGGATTGCTGCAATATGTCTATCTGAGGGCAGCTTTAGCTCCTTTAAATCTAATGTAATCTTGGTGTAAACAATTCCCAAGCTTTGTGCTTTGTGCACGCAATAAGACTTTAGGACGCAGTTTACAGAGAAGAATGGAAAACCATGTCCTTGTGAAGTATTTATACCAAGTGTTGCTCTTTGTAAGCTTTACCTTCTTTCCAATTCTGTTTCATGGCACAGTACAGTAGAGAGTGACGTTCACCTTCTCTTCTTTCACTCTATGGTTAGAGGTCAATGTCTCCTCTTTCACTATCAGGGTCAGTTCCTTTTAATCCCAGAAATTAGCCACCTGAGGCTTGTCCTGCTTTCAGGCAACTGCCGGCTGTCTGTGCGGCAGGATAGGACATTGGTAAATTATATCAAATACATCTATACCAGATGTTGTAATAAAGGGGTTCTGCTCCTTTTTTCTATTAGTTCATCTGGTTATATATACATGGAAAAATAACCTACTGTACAATATATATGAGTGTTGTTGTGTAGGCATTAGACATACTAAGAGTTGTGACAAAAAAAATATAATATGTTGTAATGTATAAAGCAGATACTGATATAGATGCTCTGCAATATCAATAACAGGTAAAATTTGTTCTTTAAGTAAAATGACATTTGAAGATATCAAGGCCCAAGTCAAACGTAGATCTAATTAGAAATTAGAAGCAAATATTCAACCAGTAATGTTCAGTTCTTAGTAAAAGTAAAAAACATCAGAATATAGTTTTGTACTATAACACTTTATGCGCTTGCAAGTTTTATAAAACAAACACTCTAGTCATGCTTTGCAAACTCTAGCAAAAAGAAAAGCTACTTTCTTTGTTTTGTTTGAAGAGTTGTATGAAATAAAATACATGGATTTCAGTTCTTGTCTTTTCCTTGGGTGATCTCACTTAAATTGGGCTGAGCTACAATATGGCACAAAGCGTGTGATAAATCCATATTTCTGCAATTTCATACAACCCTTTTTAGTAAAATCATTGCAGGGATTAATCGGGCTTGAGCAAAATTTCCCCTCAATTGCCAGATAGAGCTGGTAGTTATGTGACCTCCAGTATCATCCACTTCTCTCAATATTCTATTTGGTTTGTGACTCAACCTGGCAACAGTGTACGTAATGAATATTGTCAGGATTCACCTATCTGCAGTCACATTATGAAACACCATAAAAATGTCATGCTACCCCATTAACAACTCCATACACTTATTCAAAGAGCATAGTCTAAGATAAACAAATACGTTTTTCACCTAGATATTGGTTCAAATACAAAAAGGTTTTGATAAATAGGTAGAAAAAAAGAAAGAAATAATATGGCATAGAATAGCAAAATGGAGATGAAACTATGAGTAATTAGCTTTTCTTATCATAATGCAATTATTTTATGTTTTATTTTAAACATTTTATGCAGTTATTTATAATAAATATACTCTGCACTGTTTAGGCAAAATTTCCAGCATACCTTACATTGTGTAATCCCTATATGTTCATTGCCCCTTTCAAGCCCCACCTACATATGAAGACATCCAAATATTACCATCTAAACAGATTATTGGTTAATTAGAAACATATACAATGAAACATTTATCAATGGGGAAAAAATCAAGGATATGAGTCAGCATGAGAAAATCAATTATAAATTACCGTAAATTATTTTTTTTAGAATTTCCCAAAATTTTATCTTTTAGCAAATTTCAATTTTTGGTAAATTAATTTGTGTGAATCCACCAAAATAGAAGCCATCATGCATTAATTTGTGTCACAAAGAAGTTAAAAAAACAATAAAATATCTTATCCACCTAACCCTTTACCTGTCCCCACTGCCACAGCTTCCAACTGCTTCTAACCTGGATTTTTAAGGTATCTGCTCTTGCTCTGACCTCTTCTTTGTTGACTAAGCTTTGACACTGTTACAGGCCGCTGTCTCTGGTCACCTGTCAGCTTTAAAAATAGCTACTACAGACAGACTTAACGCAAGCCACACAGTTGACCATATCTCAGGGATTGTCCTGGCCTTCACCCCTATCCCTACCATGGATCTGGACTTAAACAAAGGTCAGTAGATTGGAGCCACATTGTCAATGGCTTCACAATGGTTCAGGCTGCCAGCAGTAGGCAGGTATCGGGGTCAAACCAGGTGTGCAGTCAAGGTACAAAAAAAGAGGACAAAAGAATGATCAGGAAGCACCAAAAGTCCCAGGAATTAAACTGGAGTGTTGTGTTTCTGCATCGTGTCGCCCACGACAAAGGTTCATCGATGTCCAGTGACCAAAGTGAAAACAGAGGGCCAAAGGAATGGCTTGTGTGTTAGAGATGCATGTTTCAACATCATGCCATCATAATGTGCATTGCCCCATGTAGTAAGAGGTGTGCTGCACATCATGATGTACATTAAGGCCTAGCGCTTGAAGAGTGAAGAAGCGCTAGAGTTGCATTCAGAGTGGGTTTCAGAGGAGAACCGATAAGGATCTGTATTCACAGGAACAGGTGAAGTGCAGTTTGAGATTTAGGATTTGGGGTCAAAAAACTTTAGATCATGATAACCTGCTTTTTTAACGGTAATAGGGAGTTATTTAATTTGCATCAAATTAATTTATCATCGGAATTTCAATGAATCTGCCAAATTGATTCATGAAGATTTAATCGTCTCCAAATGGCAGTCTAGAGCTCTAGCAAACTTTTTACCACTTAGATTCTTCCGTAACAATGCTAAAATGGTTACTTATAGTTTGTTTAAATTTCCTGACTACTGATGCAACAAGACTGTCTCACCTGTTGATAAACTTTTGCGGAAAGGGGAATCACAACAAACACATGCGATTGGTTGACCATTATAATAATGTCATTAGAGGGAGATAAAATTTAGCAATACCAATTTAAAGCACCACTCCAGGGAGGTTTTTTTTGGAGCTGGAGTGGTTCTTCCAATGTAAGGCTCCTGTTCCCCCTTCTTATACTTATCCTGCTGGGTCTTCACATTTTTTTGGCTTTGCTCCTGGTCCTATGGTGCCAGCTTGTGACTGTAACTTCTGACTGGCCAGAAGTCAGAAATAACATCACAAGTACTCGATGTAAGTCTATGAGAGCCAGAACGAGGCTCTCATAGACTTGTAATGAGTAGTGACCTCTGGCTCGCTCCATGAAACACTTGAGCTGCCGGCAGGTTACAAACTGACTGGAGTGCAGGTGATAAAACGTGAAGATGGCAGCAGGTGAGTATAAGCATAGGGGAAGAGATCTTCGATTAGCAGAACCACTCGAGCAGTAAAATTTAAAAAAACGCTGGATTGGTGCTTTAATGTTTATCTCAGATTACAATGGATGCATAATCCTTATGGTACGGATTACGTTTATGTATACATTATATAAGTATGCTTAGTGACAAAGTAAAAATGGAGAAGTCTTAGAAATTTGCAATATGCTGCTATGAAGTCATAGAAAATAATAAGTGTTTAGAGAGTTACAGTTTAAGACACTCGTATACATGAATCAGGTGATTTACTTTTCTATTGTTTCCATTTCACCACTACTATGACAGTTACCATTGCATGTACTCAAACAATTGCTCTTTTTACAATTGATATAATTATATTATAGTTATTATGGTCATACATTGCTGCAGTACAGCTTTCGGTCAAAGGATGTGATGGCCATGCACAATAATAAAACTCCTTTTGTAAGAATCCAGCATACAACATATAAACCTGAATTATGTAGGCCATAACCAGGTCTAATATTGGAAATTTCATATCTTGCTTTCCCTCCTATTTCAGTATCCCTTTGTTCTACAGCACTCTATTAATAACACCCAGCAGCTAAAAAATATTCATGAAACTGAGAGCTGTCCAGATAAGAGAAGAGGTCACGACCCAGCCAGTGCTAGCTCATCACTGAATGGACACCAATCTGAGCATAAGAGAAAGCCTGTCAATACAACCTGATGGGAAAGCAAAATACCAAATTAAAACAAAGGAGGATGGAAGCATTTTTGATTGGCCTCCTGCCTAACTAAATATAAGTACACATACAATCAAAGACGCCTTTCTTACACAGATTCACCATGTGAAAAAGAAAAGTCTTATGAATATCATTGCAAAATACATTTACAAACATACATACACACACATGCAATATGCACATACTCATATCTTTCAATATGTACATTGCAACATAACACATACCATAGAAGAAGGATAGAAGCAGTCAAATAAAGATAAAACAACTGTAATACTATTCAGAGGAAATGCAAATAAACATATTTCATAGTAAACTATGGATTGTGTGTATATTATTAAACTTTCACAGATGTAGAGTAATCTATAGTCATTGGATACATACTGATCTATCAGTAAATATATTGGATGAGCGAGAGGTGTCTTGAATATGGAATGGATTGGTCTGATTTATAAAATCAACTCTAAAGTTAGAGAATTTTTAATACAAGGGATCTTCATTATGCCCTCTAATCGATTAAGAAAAATAGAGAACATGTAAAGAGCTGGAGGACCTGGCACACTTATGCATTTCATGGACCGTCGATTGATTCCTATGGGAACTTTGCAATGCTTCATTCTCTGTGCTGTAGGGCTGCTGTTAGTCCCAGCAGGAGAATGCCTCATGAGTAGCTTAATTTTCAGGAGTCCTTGAACAGAAAGAGATTGCCCAACGTGTAAGTATCCTTATATTGTTGAAAAAGTCACTAAACCCCAAACCACTGACTAGGGTAACAAACTGAAGTGGGTTTCATATATAAGACATAGAAGATAATAAGAGGCAATGGCTGAATTATTATAAAGCTGACATGATAGATTCGGAAGCATGTGAAGATTCAGGATGTAGAGCATTCAGGGGTAGATATACTATTTGGTGCAACTGGTGTAGCAGTCCAGGGGCACAAAAGATAAGGGGGCCCACTACTGCCTCCAAGGCTCCACGCAGCTTTTGATTCAAATGATCCTATATACTGTTCATGTACAACACCCACTTCTGTCAGTGTCTGCTACAGTAGGAAAAACATTATTGTGGGAGGAATATAACATTCCCACAGGAATGAGGAATATAACATTCTAGAGATAGCTGGCCTAAACAATTTTTTCTACTCTGCACACGTGTGTGGGAGTATTGTGCCTACAACCAATTTTTCTGCTCTGCACCTGTGTCTGAGGGAGTTGTGTGCGTAACCAATTTTTTCTGCTCTGCAGCTTTGTCTGTGCGAGTAGTGTGCACAACCAATTTTTTATACTCTGTACCCGTGACTGTGGGAGTAGTGTGCCTTACTAATTTTTTATACTCTGCACCTGTGCCTGTGGGAGTAGTGTGCCTAACCAATTTTTTATGCTCTGCACCCGTGTCTGTGCGAGTAATGTGCCTAACCAATTTTTTATACTCTACACCTGTGTCTGTGTGAGTAGTGTGCATAACTAAATTTTAATACTCTGCATCTGTGTCTGTGCAGGTATTGTGCCTAACCAATTTTTAATACTCTGCACCCACATCTGTAAGAGTCATTTTTTTCTAACCTGCCCCTATATCTATGGGAGTACTTTGCCTAAAAACCACTTCACAAAATGAAGAGAGCTTCAATTATGGGACATGGACATGGATATGGTGTGGATGGCTTAGTGTGCCCGTAATACAGCCTAGCAGAGTATGTCCATAATACAGGCTGCTGCATTTTCTCTGTAATACATCTCTTTCACAGTCCGTAACTTGTCAGAAATCTATTAAAGCAGACAAAATTAACTAATTGAATAACCATTCGCAGTTTGACATTCGTGTGTACACAGTAGTCATAGTATTAAGGAGTCACACATAATGATATCATTAACGATATCGTTGCAACATCACGCTATTGGTGACGTAGCAGCGATCCCGCTAACGATCTCGTTATGTGTGACAGCGACCAACGATCAGGCCCCTGCTGGGAGATCGTTGGTCATTGGGAAATGATCAGGACCATTTTTTTGGTCGCTGATCACCCGCTGTCATCGCTGGATCGGCGTGTGTGACACCGATCCAGAGATGTGTTCACTTGTAACCAGGGTAAATATCGGGTTACTAAGCGCAGGTCCGCGCTTAGTAACCCGATATTTACCCTGGTTACCATTGTAAAAGTTAAAAAAAAAAACACTACATACTCACATTCTGATGTCTGTCACGTCCCCCGGCGTCCACAGGATTAAAACTGCTTTTGGCAGTGTCAGTGCCGACAGCAACAGCGGTGACGTCACCGCTGTGCTCTGCTTTACGGCCGGCGCTGACACAGTCAGGGCAGGGAAGCGCTCGGCCCGAGCGCGTGCATTAGCAGTGCTCTTGCCGAAAGCAGTTTTAACCCTGTGGATGCCGGTGGGGGACGTGACAGACATCAGAATGTGAGTATGTAGTGTTTTTTTTTTCTTTTACAGTGGTAACCAGGGTAAATATCGAGTTAGTAAGCGCCGCCCTGCACTTAGTAACCCGATGTTTACCCTGGTTACCCGGGTGCTGCAGGGGGACTTCGGCATCGTTGAAGACAGTTTCAGCGATGCCAAAGTCGTTCCCCTGATCGTTGGTCGCTGGAGAAAGCTGTCTGTGTGACAGCTCCCCAGCGACCACACAACGACTTACCAACGATCACGGCCAGGTCGTATCGCTTGTCGTGATCGTTGGTAAGTCGTTTAGTGTGACTAAAGCTTTAGGCCTCATCTTCCAACATTTTTTAAATACAATCCTCTTCACCAGGGGTGGAAAACTGCATTCCTCGAGGGCTGCAAACAGCTCATGTTTTCAGGATTTCCTTGTACTGCACAGGTGATAATTTAATCACCTACACAAATAATGAGTTGGTGACTAAATTATCACCTGTGCAGTACAAGGAAATCCTGAAAACATGACCTGTTTGCAGCCCTCGAGGAATGCAGTTTGACACCCCTGCTCTTCACAATCTTTTTAAATTAGTCCCAAAATTTTTCAAAGGAAAATCAAACTCTTGCTTTTGCCATCTTGTTGTGTTTTTTGTTGCCTAATATCGCTATCATCTGCTGTAAATGAGTGTTCATTCTGGTCACATACTATTCCACAGTCCATAACTTGATGGCTATTTTCCATAATTCATTGACAGAGTCATGGTTTTTACCATGATCTCTACTCAGGAATTAATTCAAGCAGGCAAAATTACCTAGTTTAATGATCATTCACAGTTTCACTGTACCATCCGTGTGTGGCGGTAGTAGTGGGAGACATTAGTGTGCGCTACTGGAGCTGGAATTACTGTGGCTGCTGGCATCAAATTTGCCCTCCAATAGATGGTCAAAGGATTTAAAGTACTGATTCCAATTACAGAGCCTCTAAATTGTCATGGATGGCCATTTTGTCTTGTGACATCAACTGCTGAGGAGTGACTAATTTGCTTGACTGCTGCCTTTCTTGGGGTGGTACTCATTTATCAGGTTCCCTCTCTGAAATCAAACTTTGATTCTCCATTTCTCATAGTCACCTCACCTTGTAAGGCTCCATGGGATGGTCGAGAGGGAGAGTGACTCACTGTGTGGGCAGGTCCCGAAGTGGCAAGCGTTCAGAAAACACCCCTTGCACAGGGAGGATGAGGAAAGTGGCCTCCAGAGGACACCAAAGCTGCACTGCCTTGTCACTCACCATATCCAAGGTGACACACATAGTTTCTCAAGAGAGGGGGATGAGGGTGTGGGGGACTATATGGTGCCTCTGTAAGGCTTAGACCTGCCTCCGCTGTGTGAGTCCTTTTTTATTATATTTCTTTAAGTCATTTCCCTATCCACATTTGTTTGCAGGGCAATTGTCCTGCTCTTACCCCCACTTTGCTTCCTTTTACAGCCCCTTACCACTTACTATGACCATTTACAGCCATTTTAAATCACAAAGTTCGGGTCGCCATTTACTTTTATTGACCTGCGGGTAAAATTTGTATGCCGAACCAAACTTTGAACTCAAGTTCATCTGAATCCTACGAACCCGAACATCCATGGGTCCGCTCATCCCTAACTATGACTGATTTGATAACCAAAATAAATCACGGAAAATTATATTTTTGTGTATTGTAAAACTAACACAAGTACTAACTTCAGTATATTAACATTACATCTACATGTATACCATTCAAATCTATAGAAAAGATGAAATAAAAAAACAAAAAAACTATCCAAATGTATTATAATATACCAGTGACTATAAATCAAAAGACAACACAGTGTAAAGTAGTGACGTTGCGCTCTCTAAATACATCACGCTATATACAATACTGACTAAATGTCATTCAAAGAAAGAAAAACATAATGGCATCATAAAGACAACTGTACTAAAGCAAGTTCTCAGTCTAAGATAAATACATTTGAGAAATCATAGATCTTCACGGTTTCCTGTTGAAAGGCCATTTTCACCTTTGTTGAGAGCAAATGTTAGTAAAAATCACTGTTCCATATCTCTACGATGGCATTTATCATTATGAGGTGCCATCTACTTATGAAGCATATTATTTATATATAAGGGTCTCTGCACAAATACTGCATTTTTTATGTATTTACACAGGAAAATCCACGTGAGTTAAATTGTATTAGTTTTAGGGAATATAAAAGGACACATTTGCAATGATAAAGCACAGAAAGATTGTCATGATGCAGATTTAGAAGTCTTCACTGCAGTTGAATACACACATGGAAAATATCCACAATGTGTAGATAGGATTAATACTATGTAAGTTCTTACTGTATTATACTGCAGAGTTTCCCAATACATTTCTTTGTGGAAAATCAGAATCAAATATGCATGTGTTTGTAGGGAGGAGAGCCAAACTTGCGGTCTCTATTGTGTGCCTGGGCAGGAACTGCCGGGGCTGTCACCATTGCTTCAGGGTGAAGAGATTTCGGACCAGAGCAGTTCAGGACACCTGACTGATGGGGGCTGGTCCAACATAAATAGCAGTCTGAGCGGGAACACGGGACACTTGGCAGGGAATGAGCTTGTGAGTAGTGAGGCGATTGACTCCCTCTCAACGGACCAACACCAGCTAGCTGTGCCTGTATCCCCAGCTACCGATACTGCTAAGACATACTACCCCAGCCCAGAGAGACATCCGCATCGGGTAGTGACCAGGATAGAGTGCATACCTTGGCTCTGCTCACCACCGAGGAGTCACTGCTTAGTCCCATCCTTGCGGTACCTGCTAAGGACCGGCCTGTGGCTGTGTCCTCTGGACTGTGTGCTTCAGCTGCGGCCTTATCTGCTGAACTTTCCACTTCTTCCACTGTGACGACGACCATCATCTCTACCCCACCGTGTGCCCGGATTAGGAGATCACGTGCCAAAGGACCCAGAGGATTTTCGGTAGCAAGGAGACATTGCTTCGCCCTTCTGCCGGATCGGAGACATCTCGCGCCGCTTGTGGCGCCGCCGAGGGTTTTTCTAGCCACCTTCCTCCAGCGCAGGATTAAGTTATCCTGTTATTTCCTTCTGCATTTGAATTTCCCCTATCCTCAAGTTCACATCCTTTACTCCCTACTTGAACCATTATTGTTTATATATATATAAAGAACCTGTTAACCCTTTGTCAGCCTCCTGTGTGTCACTGCATCCTACGCACCTTCTAGCACCCTACACTTGGCGTAGTTGGCAGAACGCAGTCCATTAGCATGCAGGCAGCAGATAAAGCAGTTGGGGGTGGCCCCAGGACTAGCCTTTTCCTGGGGGCCATGCTGAGGAATTTTACCAAATTCAAGGGGAGCAACACTATGCTGTGGAGCTGTATTGAACACCTTAGAGGCATGATGAGAATGCACCCATGACCCCTTCACTGGAGGCTGAGGTGGCCATTATGGCACTGGACGGAGACGCCAGGGATTCAGTAATATTATGGACCCAACAAGACCGGGATACCTTTAACACAGTGTTACAGATCTTGGAGGAGACTCACAGAGACCCCACAGATGTAGGGGAACTGAGAACACATCTTTTTAGCAGAATCCAGAGGGAGGGGGAGACCCTAATTCAATATATGAATGCATTACAAGAGCTACACACTGCAATTATTAGAAAAGACGGCA
Source organism: Ranitomeya imitator (assembly GCF_032444005.1). Classification (NCBI taxonomy): domain Eukaryota; kingdom Metazoa; phylum Chordata; class Amphibia; order Anura; family Dendrobatidae; genus Ranitomeya; species Ranitomeya imitator. Next base: position 490,361,439 of record NC_091285.1, on the reverse strand, counting down.
GGGGAGTAGAACCCACAGACAAAATGTTACGAGACCTCCTAGTGACAGGTTTACGAGACGTGCTGACAAAACAAGCCCTGCGAGATTATGTACAGGTGAACTCCCAAATGACTTTCCTTGAAGTAGGGAGTGAGGCACGCATGCACGAACAGGAGCAGGGGGTGACAGTCCCGTTGGGGAAGGTCCAGAGTGTGGGGGTGTCTGTAAACACCATTGCTGAACCCCAATGGGTGGAAGATCTGAGGAGAGAGTTTCTGAGTGTGAAAGTAGAACTGTCTGACATAAAGAAGAAATTGGAGGCTACCAGGAATTCTCTGGAGAGCAGGGAAGGCTCAGAGTCTCACCATGACTCCAGAATGCTTCGCTGGCTGAGGCTCATCACTTGTTACAACTGCGGATATAGTGGTCACATTGCACAGGAGTGCACTCGCCGAGGAAGAGTGACGTCTCGCCGCTTGTTAAACTAGAGAGCTCCGAGCAGGGGAGATGCCACCCGGAGCCAGAACAGGTGAGGAAGAGTAGTGGAAGTCTCACAAGTTTAGTGTCAACATGCCCCTGATTTGAGCAGAAATGGACAGACATGCAGTGCGATGCCTGGTGGACACTGGCTCATAGGTGGTAATGATGCCAGAGGTTTACTACCAGCAACACTTTCCCCGTGCAAACCAGCCTGAATGGGGCACTGAGATAAAGCTGACAGTGGCCAACCAGCTGCCCATCCCGGTCGCAGGAGTGGTATGGATGTAATTGTCTGTCTGTGGGAAAAACCTGGGAAGGAAAGGTGTGGTGCTGACACAGGGAGAAGGGAATTATGGACCCGCTGTCACCTTGGGAATGAATGCGCTGAAGGAGTTTGGAAGCCTTCTCAGAGACCCCACTAATGAGACCCTAAAACAGTGGGGCCCATATACACCACAGATAAGAATTTTTCAACAACAAGCACAAGTGGCACAGGTACAGGAGTCTAACTGTGAGGGAGGAGTGTTAGGAAAAGTAATTATCCCGGCCTCCACCAAAATTGTTCTTCCACCAGGATAAACAGTACTGTCTCTGCCCGTTCGCGCTTGAAGCTCCTATCCTGGCTTATGCAGATTTCTCTCAACCGCTCATTCTCCACACTGACAGGAGTCTGCTGCGGCCTTATCTACTGAACTTTCCGCTTCTTCCACTGTGCTGTCGACCATCATCTCTACCCCACTGTGTGCCAAGATCAGGAGACCATGTGCTGAAGGACCCGGAGGATTCGTCGTTGCAAGGAGACAGTGCATCGTACTTCTGCGGGACCGGATCGGAGACATCTCGTGCCGCCTGTGGCACCACTGAGGAATCTTCCAGCCACCTTCCTCCAGTGCACAGAGACTAAGTTAACCAGTTATTTTCTTCAGCATTTGACTTTCCCACATCCTCAAGTTCACATCCTGTACCCCCGCTTCTAGCATTACTGTTTATATATATAAAGAACCTGTTAAAAATGTAAAACTAAAGACTGAACGATTTACTATTCTCAAGTTTTCTTCCCCAGTATCAGGAGATACAGTATCTGGAAAGCAGATCCTCCAGCAGTTTTTTCTGTGCTGATGTCTAATTACAGAATTCAGCAAAGAATAAGGAGTGTACCATGTATCTTTTTCCCCCAAATAGCTCCTGTGGGGACCTAGTAGTCTAAATACATGGCATCCTTGGCCGCCATAGTATTTAGCAATGAAAGTCCATTAAACTGAATGTCCACATTTTCACATCACGTTGATTTAAAGGGGTTGTTCTCTTTTAGACAATCTTTTATTAGTGACCCTAGGGTGTTTGAAAACAGTAAAAATAAAAATCTATACTCAACTTCCAAAAGAGCTCCACTTCTCCGCTCTCATTTGATATAAACACTGTCATGTGACAGCTATAGCATTCACATTTTTGTCTGCATAGAAGAAACACTGTTCTTTTGCTTGGTCAAAACTGTGAAGATTGCAGCCGATTAACGGCCACTGATTGGCTGCAGAAGTCACAGGATTTTGTAGTCACGAGAGCAGTGGAATTTGAGAGCAAAGCAATGATGTCAGTCTGGGAGTAAAATATAGTTTTTCTTTACTTTATCCAGCATCCCAAGCCATTGATAAGGGGTCAACCACATTGATGTCCAATATCATGTATTGCTCAATTTACTTCACCTCCTGTGACATTTTGTTTGGGGGGAGTCTCAATCCAGGTGTCATCAGGAGGCTGGGGCAGCATTCACTTCCCTGCAGTTTCTAGGACCTCCCCCTCAAAACAGGACCTTACGGCCCTCAAACAAATCATCACCAGGGGGCGGCATTGCTGTTACTCACCCTGCTTCCATCACCGCTCTCTGATAACAATTTGTTTGAGGTTGATGATAGAAGCTGTGGGGAGGTGCTTTTGTCTGCTAAAAACTGTTGTAAGAGACCTCAGTGCCACTTTTTGATAACTCTTCCCAAACAAAACATCACAGAATGTAAAAAAATACATTTAGGGATTTACTGTATAGGGAGAATTGAAGGGTATTTTATAATAAAGCAAATGTCAAAAGTGCTTATGGTGTAAGAGTGGATATTTATAAAAGAAATTTTCTGTCTCGAAGCACTCCATTAACCAATAAGTAGACTATCTTTTATTAATTTATTTTTTTAACATTTATTGAGTTTTCCCTTATATTTGAATTGATAATATCAAACCATATAAGAAATCACCAATTAAACTCCAAAAATGTCCTCACCTAAATCTTCCATAAACGGTCTGCAAGAAAGAAAAAAAAATCAGCAGATCAAAGACACACTAATGCCTCTTGCCTGCCTGTACCGCTACTTCCAGTTCATCCAGGTTATTTGCCAGATTTAAGTATGTTGTTGATTTTTGGGTTTTCTTACCAGTAATTGCGTTGGGCCAATATCAACATGTTCTTTATGGATGATGGTTACTTTTATTTTCAAAAGTCATATTATTTTTAGACTTTTTAACTGAAAAGTAAATGATTTGTTAACATCATTGTATTATTAGAATAGGAAGCTATTTTGCTTAGTTATATTTAATTTTCTTATACATGATTAACTTTTAGCCACTGCTAAAATATATTACTTTAATTTTCACTTTTACTTTACATGTACCTCCAAGAAGGTGAAAGTCAATAAAAAAAAATCTAACGGCCGTCGTGAACTTTTTTAAAGAATGAACGGTCACAATGTATTATTTTAGCATAATGAGCTCTTGCTTCAGAACTCCACATAGCTATTTGGATGGTAAGACTGCAGGTCCATCTCTGTGCAAAGTGAACAGTAATTGCAATCAAAGTGGATTTCTCCCATCATGCCCTGTACTCTATTGAGTTCTCTTAGGATGTAATTGGAAAACAAATACAGCAACACCATCATCAGGACAGACACAAGTGCTTGTCCTGGGAAGGGGATAAGCAATAATGCGATAAGCTTTATTTCAGCTGACACTCTTTATTTGTGAGTAACAAAGAACTCAGCTACGGCTTTTGTGATGTTACACTGATAATTAAACCTCAAAAAGCATCATTTATAGCATATTTCATAACACATGGCAACTAATCAATATTTAAGGTGATTAAACAATTCCAAATTTAATTTTGCCTGAATTCTAGGGGAAAAAAAATCAAAATGATGGGCCTGTGGGGGGTAGTTTGCTGAATCCTACTACAGGCAGGTTCTATAAGGGAAAATCATTGCCATGGAAAACAAATGCAGTGTTTCCATTTAACACTTAGCGACAATCCTACTATTTAAGAAGGTTTTTGCGGCTTACGTGCAGATGTTCATTCCCCCTTTGTTAGACTGTCAGCCAAATCACTGTAGACTTGACTAAAACGACTACGAGCAGCTGAGGCTCCACCTCTATCCCTACTGTGATTACCATGTTCCTCATCAGTGAGTGCAATGTATTGCCAGCACGACAAAAAAACATAAGGAGCCCATCCATAGCATCTCCTTTTCTGTCACAGAGGACAGTCTGCAGACAGGGTCATTGCTCCGCGCAGTTTATTTTCCATAGCTGTGTTCTGAGGTTAAGTATCAAATCAGATCAATGTCTATTTAAAACAATCAGGCTGTGTTTTTTGAATGTCTGTCAAACAGCACGCGGAACCCGTGGAATTGCCATAAGCTTTGTCTCTGTCTTCAACACTTTAGGGTTAAGAAATCTCAAGAAATGAATATATCGTCAAAAGCCTAGAAGAATTAGAACAATATGTGTCCAAGTGCCAAATAATGTGTTGATTCGGAATCAGATCTCATACAAAATTTACTAGCTCTAGCTAATATATATACATATATATACAGTATATATATATATATATATATATATATAATTTTTTTTTACATATTGCTTTGAAAGCCAGGACGTACCTTTGCTTTTCACATGCATTTTCTTTGTGTTTTATTATTATGCTTTTCTGTTTTGAAACAGTCATCAATTACCCTTATCCACCGGCACCATCTCATCTAAGTTCATTTTCAAGATGAAGTTTCCTTGTTGGATAGTGGCTGTCCAATCCTCTTTCTGTCCATCACTGGCTGCTCCAGAGCTTTCCCCAGATTGACAGTCTGAGGATGGATCAATAATAATTATCAGGCAGCTACCACAGTGAGCTGTGAATTTCTGTGATGGGTTGGTACTATACAAACAACGCCTTGTCCTCGGCTCGTTTTAACTATACAACTCAATGCTTTCCATTTAGATAATATCCTCTCCAGATAAGGAACAAATGTTATTGCTAAACAAAAATGGCTGGAAAAGAATTAAATACTGTATACTGTGCTTACAGTGCCATACTGATGTCTACCTGAACGCAGACAGTGTCTCTGATGCCAGTGTAAAACAGAAATCCATGTTAATGCCTTCCAGATTAGTCCTGGTTGCACACGTACTTCATCTTTCTGCATCAGTTGATTAATTTGGGCTACTCTTTAGTGTGAAATAGGCCAATAAGACTCAAATGATTAGATAGGGCACAAATTTAACTAAAATTACATTAGAAATATCCAGCCCTGGTGCTGCTTTCTCAGTGTAAGGATAATGATGTTTCGCTTTTAATAAAGGCTGACTTGGACAAAAATATGTAACATGGTAAATCATTACTGTGTTGCTTAAAAAAAATCATAATTTCGCTGCCAGGGTCCGTCAACGTTTGGAAAGCTTAATTGATTACTATGGGAGTGGGGCCAGTAACATCGATTTAGAATGGATCTGCTGGAAAATCTGTATTTGTGTCAACAATGTAACAGATTAAAAATGATTTGTCACAGTGGGAAAGATGTACTAAGCAGTGATAAGGTAGAATGCATACTTCCATAAAACCCCTTTAAATAAGCTAAAATCACATACTGTGCGGAATTTGATTAATTCCCAGACAGTGCACACTAAAGAACACCATAAACATAAGACTAATGTCAGCTGAACCTGCCGAACACCGATATCAACATATTCACCTGACTGTCTCTTGTTTTTTGGGCCCTCGGACAACTGATTGTCAAGAACATTGTCATGCTTGATTTGAGATTACCAGTTCTGGTATTCTCTATGAGGTAAATCAAGGCAAAAGCTCTGTCACAGGGTAGGGGACACAGGAGCCGTGTTCCCAGCGGTTCAGGAGCAAGGATCAGACGCTACAAATACCATCGCGTTTTGTCATTTTTAAGACTGGTCTTTGCCCAAAGAATGTAAATATTTATCACGTGCATTAGGTGGTATTGTATTGCCATAATCTGTATTTTTAAATTCCACAGGATTTTGCATCTGGTAAATTTTTGATAATAATTTTCTTTTTCCATTTTTCACAGCACATACAGCACGACTGTCGGCCCAGGTTCTGGAGCGGTCCTTCATCCGACAGCCACGGAGCCGTCCAAGCCATCCAGCAGCACAGCAGCAAGTGGGCCTTCCACACTAACTGGAGACCAGGGAGCTGGTCCATCAGGTCTTTCCCTTTCGCAGTCCTCTTCCACTGCCCCCTTTTTTTGGGGCTCATCCCGGCAGCAGCAGAGGGCTTCGGACAGGTCACTCATGCCCGAGTTTTTGCACTTAAGCTCGGTTTTAGATGACGCAATCAAGGCTTTGGGTGACTGAATGGATGTTTCACATAACCTCTTAAATGCACGTATCCAGGAGGTCAGCAAAAGCCTTGATCAAGTCAAATGTAGGAATTCGGCGACAGATTCCGTTTTTTTTAACTGCGCATGCTCCGATTAATTTAGGATCCAATTAGCCAGATCCGCTAGTCGGATCCGTTGAAAATCGAATCCGTCGCATCAGTTTTTCACAATCTGCAACGGATCCGTCGAGCCAACGGATTGTGACTGATGGGAAAAAACTGATATGTGAAAGGGACCTATGCCACATCTTTGGACAATCCACACATATTGGGTTGGACAAGGCACAGAAAGTGTTTAAAAAACATAAACATTATGAGATAGACATTTGACACAAATTGCCAAAAATTTCTGATGCATTTATTTTGACAAGTCTCCTTCGTTGTTTTTTTGAATTTTGTAACATTTTCCTGTTTGTTTTAGACATTTAATAAATTCTTCTTTATCTTATTTTTTTACATTAGAGTAAAAAGACTGCATGACAATGTGTCTTGAAGAAAGCTGTGCATGTTAAATTTAATTTGAACATTAACATTATATTGAAACCAGTGATTTAATAACATTATATCTTGACAATGTCATTTATGAAGGGTGGCATGTATGAGGCAGAAAGTAATCAGTGTTATAAGCAGAAAACTTAATCTGAGTGTCTCTTTTTGAGGCAAAATTGTTATAGGTAGACAATTACGTCAAAGGGCTTGTCTAGTGGGGTTATACAGGCATGTGGTAGTTAACACCTACCAAAGTGGTTCAGCTACAGAAGGACAACTGGCGATTCAGGGATAGGGTCATTGGTGTATAAGCCTCATTGTTGAACTTGCAGATCAAAGACAAGGTGCTGTAGCCCAAAATGCTGACTTTTTTATGCTGACTATAATAAAAAGTTGCCAGGAAATAAAAGTGCACCATAGCTTGAGGCAAATGATGCAGCTTCAGAATGCAAATGCTAACTCTGTGTTCCTGCAATAACACCCTTAGTGGTCATATAATCATCAATACTAGATGATGGAGCACCAAAAAAAGGTGTGATGATCTGATCAATTATGATTTCCTTGATGCTCATGTGGTTCATGTGCATCATCATCACTAATCTGAGGTGGAGATTGCATCAGGATGTACTTTGGGAACAAGGAAGCTTTGGGGACTATGGAATGTCTTGCACAATGTTCTGCTTGGAAACATTGTGTTACAAAAAGCAGGAACACTTGGTGAGGTGGATCCTCTAAGCACAAGATCTGGGTGGGCAAACAGGTCATGGGTATTGGTCCAGCAAGCAGGTGTTTCATGTGAAACACAGATAGCAGAGTAACTGGAAGCAAACTAAAAGTCTTAAAGGGGTCAAGGAAGCCGAAAGCTGATAGAAGACGTCCTGGAAGCTGCAGATGGTCACATAGAGGCAAACTAAAAGTTTTAAAAGAGTTCTGGAAGCCACAAGCAGGTAAGATAATTCCTGGAAGCTGCAGGCAGACATGTAGAGGCAAACTGAAAGTCTTAAATGGGTCCTGGAGACTTCTGACAGGTATTAGGGTTACTGGAGGCCACAAACAAACAGGTGAAGTCCTAAAGACCACTGACAGCAAAGTTAAGAAAGCCACAGACAAACAGGTGAAGTACTGAAGACATCTGACAGGTAGTATGGAAACATGAGGCTGTAGACAGACAGGTGAAGTCTTGAAGACCACTGACAGGCAGTAGGGTTACTAAAAGCCACAGACAAACAAGTGAAGTCTTGAAGAACACTGACAGGCAACAGGATTACCTGAAGCTGCAAACAAGTAACTCAGGGACTGGAAACAACAGGCAACGTCCCAGAGTTACTGGAAAGTTATAATACAGTACCAAGACACAAGTGTGTCTTTGGAGGCCTTATATAGGCCTTGGAAATACAACACATGGAAGTATGGTGGGCTACTTCCCATGCCCAACTTGGAGCACAGGAAAATCTAACGGTCCGGGGCAGGTGCATAAGACCTTGGATCCATACATGTGGATGTTACTTTAATATTTCAGACAGAGTACACCCCTTTTGACGTTATATCCTAATGGCTGTGACCTCTCTCAGCAAGAGTATGCATCCTGTCTCACTGCAGAAATTGCTCTGAAATGGTTTGCAGAACATAACAAAAAGTTTATTGTACTGACTTGGTGTTAGGGGTCGAGTTCCCGCTTCTGCACAGGGGGAATCTCGAGCCACTTCCGCTGCGGTCTCCCATTCTTGTCCAGCCGCAGTGGAGCCTGCTCAGCAAGGACGTCGGTCCCAGCGTCTTGCTCATTCTCACTCTGTTCTGAGAGTTAGTGCTGCTTCTCCAGTCTCTGCCTTTAAAGTCAGTGCTGGTCAGCAGCGAGCGGACTTCTCTGGGACTAAGTCCTTGTCTGCATGTACTGAGCATGCCCAGCGTAAGGTCTCCCGTTGGAGATCGAGGGTCATGTGCTCAGGCTCTGCAGCACATTCCATTGGTCCTCTTGGCAGGTCCTAGAAGGGCAAAAGTGCTGTGGCCACTTCCTGTGCTGCTGCTATATAAACTGCGCATGACCGCACGGCCATGCGCTAGTATTGTCTTACAATTGCTTATGTGTGTATGTTGTGAGTGCAAGTCGTCCTTGGAAACCCCTACCCTATTGAATGTCTGTTCGCGGAAGGTGTATGGCTGCTACCTAGCGCCCGACTTAGCCTACAGCACTAACACACATCACAGCGTCCTGTAGCTGTGCCTGCCAGTACGGCGCCGTGCGCCTGCCTTGCGCTTTCCATACCCAAGTCTGGGTGGTTAGTGGCATCCGTTAGTGCGGCATCGCTCGCACTCTTGTGCACATAGATTGCTTAAGGTTCTCTACACACCCAGTTGCGGTGTTACGCCAGCAAGGGTCTAATCGGGCTCCAATCCCTTCTGGGGTTAAGTCCGCTGACCACTTGCTCGCGCACTAGTGCGGTACTGCGGTCCTGTGAATTAACAGGATCGCTTTCTTCACGCTGGGTGAGGTTTAACCCACGCGTATATACTTTAGTGTACCGCCATATTGTCTGCTAATTGCTAGCAGCAGGTTCTCACCTGCACGGTGGACCCCGGACTGCGAACGCACCTTTATCATCTGTCTTGGTGCGTTCCGCCAGTCCTAACAGAATACTAGCGCCAGGGTCTGGCTAGTAAAATGGCGGACGATCAGCGTTTACAGCGGTACATCCAGCAGCTGGAGGGAAGGTTGGCGGCTTTTGAGCGTTCAACCTCAGCTGTGGATGTTACTGCTGTCGCTGTTCAGGCTGCAAGTGTGGCTGCAGCTACCTTGTCCACTGCCGCTCCTGTACCGACGCTATCTCGCCTCCCGCTACCAGAGAAATTTTCTGGTGACAGTAAGTCCTGTAGGGGTTTCGTGAGTCAGTGCTCAATACATCTCGAGCTTCTGGCCTCTCGTTTCCCTACAGAGCGGGCTAAGGTGGGCTTTATAATTTCCTTATTGTCGGACAGGGCGTTGCAGTGGGCTACGCCGCTGTGGGAGCGTGGCGATCATGTGGTGCAGAGTGCTCCGTTATTCCTGAGCACTCTGAAACAGGTCTTTCTAGGACCTCGTGTCACCCATGACACGGCGCTCCAACTGTTGGCACTGACTCAGGGCTCGTCCTTGGTCAGCCTTTTTGCCGTCCATTTCCGCACTCTGGCATCTGAGCTGGAGTGGTCGGATAAAGCCCTTATCCCTATATTTTGGAGGGGGCTGGCTGACCACGTTAAGGACGCTCTGGCCACTAGGGAGATTCCCGCCACACTGGAGGAGTTAATAGCAGTATCTACTCGCATTGACCGCCGTTTTCACGAGCGGAGGTTAGAGCAAGCCCAGTGTAGGCAGAGGTTTCGGCTGGCTCCCACCTTCGCCAAACCTTTGGAATCTCCAGTTCTGGCTCCTGAGTTCCAGGAACCTAAGGTGGTGTCACGAGCGGGATCTAAGTCCCAGACTGCTCGTGCACTCCAGGGTTGCCAGGTTTGCCAACAGTCAGGACATCTTGCCACCAGATGTCATCAGCGGTCGAGGAAACGTCAGCGTCTAGTGGTAGTAGGTGGAGGTGCACTAGACACTGCGACGTTTGCCTCCAAATTGTCCTTTAAGGGGACAATTACCTTTGGCTCATCCTCCCACTCGGTAGACCTCTGCGTGGATTCTGGGGCAGAGGGCAATTTTATGTCTTCTGCCTTCGCCCAACGTCACGCAATACCCCTGGTTATGCTATCCCAACCAGTAACGGTACGAGTGGTGAATGGGTCGACACTCCCCGCACAGATAACACATCAGACCATCCCTGTTACTCTGTCCCTGTCGCCATCCCATCAGGAGATTATTTCTCTACTCGTCATTCCTGAGGGTATTGATGAGGTCCTGTTGGGGATACCTTGGCTACGGTACCACTCTCCTCACATCGAGTGGTCCTCAGACAGAATTCTGGGATGGGGTGAATCATGTGGGGGTAGGTGTCACCGAGAGTGCGTTCAGGTTGCTACTACTGAGGTACCCGCAGATCTATCCTCTCTCCCCAAGCAATATTGGTCTTATGCAGACGTGTTCTCCAAGAAGGCGGCGGAGACCCTTCCGCCCCATCGCCCCTATGACTGTCCTATCGATCTCTTGCCTGGTGCTGAGCCTCCCCGGGGTCGAGTCTATCCATTATCTCTCCCGGAAACGGAGGCAATGTCTCAGTACATACAAGAGAATCTGGCAAGAGGGTTCATTAGGAAGTCAGTGTCACCTGCTGGGGCAGGGTTCTTCTTCGTGCATAAGAAGAATGGAGAACTACGTCCATGCATAGACTACAGGGGTCTTAATGCTATCACAGTTAAGAACAAGTACCCTTTGCCGTTGATATCTGAGCTTTTCGATAGGCTTCGGGGAGCTAGAGTGTTTACGAAACTAGATCTGCGGGGTGCTTACAACCTGATTCGCATCCGTGAGGGGGACGAGTGGAAAACGGCATTTAACACCAGAGATGGGCACTATGAGTATCTGGTGATGCCCTTCGGGCTCTGTAATGCACCTGCCGTTTTTCAAGACTTTGTCAACGACATCTTCCGGGATATGCTTTCCACCTCGGTTGTAGTCTATCTGGATGATATTCTCATCTTTTCTCCAGATATTGACTCCCACCGGAGAGATGTTGGCAGAGTCTTCGACCTCCTACGGGCAAACTCTCTTTACGCAAAGTTGGAGAAGTGTGTGTTTGAGCAGGAGTCCTTACCTTTCCTGGGCTATATCATCTCCGCCCAGGGATTGGCTATGGATCCTGCCAAACTACAGGCTGTGATGGACTGGCAAGAGCCCCATTTTCTTAAAGCGGTGCAGCGCTTTATGGGGTTCATAAACTATTACCGCCAGTTCATTCCCCACTTCTCAACTCTGGTGGCTCCCTTGGTAGCCCTCACCAAGAAGGGAGCGAATCCCAAATTGTGGTCGGAAGAGGTCTCCAAGGCCTTCACTTCTATTAAGTCCCACTTTGCTAGCGCTCCCATCTTACATCGTCCCGATGTGGATAAGCCATTCCTACTGGAGGTGGATGCCTCGTCCGTTGGTGCTGGAGCAGTCCTCTACCAAAAGGATGCTCAAGGTCGGAAGCATCCATGCTTCTTCTTCTCCAAGACCTTCACGCCAGCGGAGAGGAACTACTCCATCGGGGACAGGGAGTTGCTAGCAATGAAGTTGGCCTTTTCGGAGTGGAGACACCTTCTGGAAGGTGCGCGGTTTCCCTTCCAAGTTTACACGGACCACAAAAATTTGGTCTATTTGCAGACAGCCCAGCGGCTAATTTCTCGCCAGGCCAGATGGTCCCTGTTCTTCTCCCGGTTCCACTTTTCCCTTCATTATCTCGCCGGGGAGAAGAATATCCGTGCTGACTCTCTCTCTCGCTCCCTTATGTCAACTGAGGAGGAGGAAGAGGAGCCTCGGCTTATTGTCCCTTCCGAGAGCCTGAAAACCGTGGCGCTGGTATCGCTAGAGTCTGTGCCTCCGGGCAAGACTTTTGTGCCCATTAATTTGCGACCGGAGGTTCTCTCTTGGGCTCATTCGTCCAGGGTGGGTGGACACTTTGGGACAAAGAGGACATCTGAGCTACTGGCGAGGACGTACTGGTGGCCGCATATGGTCCGGGATGTCAGGGATTATGTTCTGGCGTGTGTCTCCTGCGCCAAAAATAAATCTCCGCGTCAAAGGCCAGCTGGTTTGCTCTATCCCTTGCCGGTGGCAGATAGGCCCTGGGAGATGGTCGGGATGGACTTTGTTGTGGGTTTGCCCAAGTCTCGCGGCTGTACCATCATTTGGGTCATCACCGATCATTTCTCAAAAATGGTGCATTTGGTGCCGCTGCCGCGGTTACCTTCTGCACGGGCCTTGGCAGCGTTGTTCATCAGACATATCTTCCGCCTACATGGTATGCCAGACAAAATTGTCAGTGACCGGGGTCCCCAGTTTGCGTCTCGGTTCTGGAGAGAGCTCTGTCGTCTTCTCAGTATTGAGTTGAATCTCTCTTCCGCTTATCATCCCGAGACGAATGGGTTGGTAGAGAGGGCCAACCAGACCTTGGTCACATACCTGCGACATTTTGTTTCAGCCAGGCAGGATGACTGGGCATCCTTGCTATCATGGGCAGAGTTTGCACTGAACAACGCCGTTGCCGACTCCACTGGACAAACCCCATTCCTCCTCAACTATGGTCAGCATCCACGGGTACCTGTGCCTATGCCCGTGTCTTCCGCCGACTCCAGGGTGGCAGACTGGGCTGTGGAGGCACGGGATATTTGGGACCGCACTCAGGATGCCATTCGGGCCTCTAAGGAGAGAATGAGGTCCTCCGCTGATGCTCATCGGCGCCCCGCCCCGACCTTTGCTCCTGGCGACTTGGTGTGGCTCTCCGCCCGTAACATCAGGCTGCGAGTTGAGTCCACTAAATTTGCTCCTCGCTACTTGGGTCCATTCAAGGTCCTCGAGCAGGTTAATCCTGTGGTCTATCGTTTGGCCCTTCCGCCACGCCTGGGTATCACCGACACCTTTCATGTGTCCCTCTTGAAACCCGTGTATATGTCCCGCTTTTCCGAGTCATCTGCTGGGACATCGGGTTCGTCTACGGACGATTATGAGGTGAACGCTATTTTGGGGTGCAAGGTGGTGCGTGGTAAAAAATTTTATTTGGTGGACTGGAAGGGTTATGGCCCCGAGGACAGGTCCTGGGAGCCTGTTGAGCACATTCGGGCCCCGCAGCTCATTGCTGCCTTCGAACGTAGCGAGGCCCAAGGAGGGGGGGCCATGTTAGGGGTCGAGATCCCGCTTCTGCACAGGGGGAATCTCGAGCCACTTCCGCTGCGGTCTCCCATTCTTGTCCAGCCGCAGTGGAGCCTGCTCAGCAAGGACATCGGTCCCAGCGTCTTGCTCATTCTCACTCTGTTCTGAGAGTTAGTGCTGCTTCTCCAGTCTCTGCCTTTAAAGTCAGTGCTGGTCAGCAGCGAGCGGACTTCTCTGGGACTAAGTCCTTGTCTGCATGTACTGAGCATGCCCAGCGTAAGGTCTCCCGTTGGAGATCGAGGGTCATGTGCTCAGGCTCTGCAGCACATTCCATTGGTCCTCTTGGCAGGTCCTAGAAGGGCAAAAGTGCTGTGGCCACTTCCTGTGCTGCTGCTATATAAACTGCGCATGACCGCACGGCCATGCGCTAGTATTGTCTTACAATTGCTTATGTGTGTATGTTGTGAGTGCAAGTCGTCCTTGGAAACCCCTACCCTATTGAATGTCTGTTCGCGGAAGGTGTATGGCTGCTACCTAGCGCCCGACTTAGCCTACAGCACTAACACACATCACAGCGTCCTGTAGCTGTGCCTGCCAGTACGGCGCCGTGCGCCTGCCTTGCGCTTTCCATACCCGAGTCTGGGTGGTTAGTGGCGTCCGTTAGTGCGGCATCGCTCGCACTCTTGTGCACATAGATTGCTTAAGGTTCTCTACACACCCAGTTGCGGTGTTACGCCAGCAAGGGTCTAATCGGGCTCCAATCCCTTCTGGGGTTAAGTCCGATGACCACTTGCTCGCGCACTAGTGCGGTACTGCGGTCCTGTGAATTAACAGGATCGCTTTCTTCACGCTGGGTGAGGTTTAACCCACGCGTGTATACTTTAGTGTACCGCCATATTGTCTGCTAATTGCTAGCAGCAGGTTCTCACCTGCACGGTGGACCCCGGACTGCGAACGCACCTTTATCATCTGTCTTGGTGCGTTCCGCCAGTCCTAACAGAATACTAGCGCCAGGGTCTGGCTAGTAAAATGGCGGACGATCAGCGTTTACAACGGTACATCCAGCAGCTGGAGGGAAGGTTGGCGGCTTTTGAGCGTTCAACCTCAGCTGTGGATGTTACTGCTGTCGCTGTTCAGGCTGCAAGTGTGGCTGCAGCTACCTTGTCCACTGCCGCTCCTGTACCGACGCTATCTCGCCTCCCGCTACCAGAGAAATTTTCTGGTGACAGTAAGTCCTGTAGGGGTTTCGTGAGTCAGTGCTCAATACATCTCGAGCTTCTGGCCTCTCGTTTCCCTACAGAGCGGGCTAAGGTGGGCTTTATAATTTCCTTATTGTCGGACAGGGCGTTGCAGTGGGCTACGCCGCTGTGGGAGCGTGGCGATCATGTGGTGCAGAGTGCTCCGTTATTCCTGAGCACTCTGAAACAGGTCTTTCTAGGACCTCGTGTCACCCATGACACGGCGCTCCAACTGTTGGCACTGACTCAGGGCTCGTCCTTGGTCAGCCTTTTTGCCGTCCATTTCCGCACTCTGGCATCTGAGCTGGAGTGGTCGGATAAAGCCCTTATCCCTATATTTTGGAGGGGGCTGGCTGACCACGTTAAGGACGCTCTGGCCACTAGGGAGATTCCCGCCACACTGGAGGAGTTAATAGCAGTATCTACTCGCATTGACCGCCGTTTTCACGAGCGGAGGTTAGAGCAAGCCCAGTGTAGGCAGAGGTTTCGGCTGGCTCCCACCTTCGCCAAACCTTTGGAATCTCCAGTTCTGGCTCCTGAGTTCCAGGAACCTAAGGTGGTGTCACGAGCGGGATCTAAGTCCCAGACTGCTCGTGCACTCCAGGGTTGCCAGGTTTGCCAACAGTCAGGACATCTTGCCACCAGATGTCATCAGCGGTCGAGGAAACGTCAGCGTCTAGTGGTAGTAGGTGGAGGTGCACTAGACACTGCGACGTTTGCCTCCAAATTGTCCTTTAAGGGGACAATTACCTTTGGCTCATCCTCCCACTCGGTAGACCTCTGCGTGGATTCTGGGGCGGAGGGCAATTTTATGTCTTCTGCCTTCGCCCAACGTCACGCAATACCCCTGGTTATGCTATCCCAACCAGTAACGGTACGAGTGGTGAATGGGTCGACACTCCCCGCACAGATAACACATCAGACCATCCCTGTTACTCTGTCCCTGTCGCCATCCCATCAGGAGATTATTTCTCTACTCGTCATTCCTGAGGGTATTGATGAGGTCCTGTTGGGGATACCTTGGCTACGGTACCACTCTCCTCACATCGAGTGGTCCTCAGACAGAATTCTGGGATGGGGTGAATCATGTGGGGGTAGGTGTCACCGAGAGTGCGTTCAGGTTGCTACTACTGAGGTACCCGCAGATCTATCCTCTCTCCCCAAGCAATATTGGTCTTATGCAGACGTGTTCTCCAAGAAGGCGGCGGAGACCCTTCCGCCCCATCGCCCCTATGACTGTCCTATCGATCTCTTGCCTGGTGCTGAGCCTCCCCGGGGTCGAGTCTATCCATTATCTCTCCCGGAAACGGAGGCAATGTCTCAGTACATACAAGAGAATCTGGCAAGAGGGTTCATTAGGAAGTCAGTGTCACCTGCTGGGGCAGGGTTCTTCTTCGTGCATAAGAAGAATGGAGAACTACGTCCATGCATAGACTACAGGGGTCTTAATGCTATCACAGTTAAGAACAAGTACCCTTTGCCGTTGATATCTGAGCTTTTCGATAGGCTTCGGGGAGCTAGAGTGTTTACGAAACTAGATCTGCGGGGTGCTTACAACCTGATTCGCATCCGTGAGGGGGACGAGTGGAAAACGGCATTTAACACCAGAGATGGGCACTATGAGTATCTGGTGATGCCCTTCGGGCTCTGTAATGCACCTGCCGTTTTTCAAGACTTTGTCAACGACATCTTCCGGGATATGCTTTCCACCTCGGTTGTAGTCTATCTGGATGATATTCTCATCTTTTCTCCAGATATTGACTCCCACCGGAGAGATGTTGGCAGAGTCTTCGACCTCCTACGGGCAAACTCTCTTTACGCAAAGTTGGAGAAGTGTGTGTTTGAGCAGGAGTCCTTACCTTTCCTGGGCTATATCATCTCCGCCCAGGGATTGGCTATGGATCCTGCCAAACTACAGGCTGTGATGGACTGGCAAGAGCCCCATTTTCTTAAAGCGGTGCAGCGCTTTATGGGGTTCATAAACTATTACCGCCAGTTCATTCCCCACTTCTCAACTCTGGTGGCTCCCTTGGTAGCCCTCACCAAGAAGGGAGCGAATCCCAAATTGTGGTCGGAAGAGGTCTCCAAGGCCTTCACTTCTATTAAGTCCCACTTTGCTAGCGCTCCCATCTTACATCGTCCCGATGTGGATAAGCCATTCCTACTGGAGGTGGATGCCTCGTCCGTTGGTGCTGGAGCAGTCCTCTACCAAAAGGATGCTCAAGGTCGGAAGCATCCATGCTTCTTCTTCTCCAAGACCTTCACGCCAGCGGAGAGGAACTACTCCATCGGGGACAGGGAGTTGCTAGCAATGAAGTTGGCCTTTTCGGAGTGGAGACACCTTCTGGAAGGTGCGCGGTTTCCCTTCCAAGTTTACACGGACCACAAAAATTTGGTCTATTTGCAGACAGCCCAGCGGCTAATTTCTCGCCAGGCCAGATGGTCCCTGTTCTTCTCCCGGTTCCACTTTTCCCTTCATTATCTCGCCGGGGAGAAGAATATCCGTGCTGACTCTCTCTCTCGCTCCCTTATGTCAACTGAGGAGGAGGAAGAGGAGCCTCGGCTTATTGTCCCTTCCGAGAGCCTGAGAACCGTGGCGCTGGTATCGCTAGAGTCTGTGCCTCCGGGCAAGACTTTTGTGCCCATTAATTTGCGACCGGAGGTTCTCTCTTGGGCTCATTCGTCCAGGGTGGGTGGACACTTTGGGACAAAGAGGACATCTGAGCTACTGGCGAGGACGTACTGGTGGCCGCATATGGTCCGGGATGTCAGGGATTATGTTCTGGCGTGTGTCTCCTGCGCCAAAAATAAATCTCCGCGTCAAAGGCCAGCTGGTTTGCTCTATCCCTTGCCGGTGGCAGATAGGCCCTGGGAGATGGTCGGGATGGACTTTGTTGTGGGTTTGCCCAAGTCTCGCGGCTGTACCATCATTTGGGTCATCACCGATCATTTCTCAAAAATGGTGCATTTGGTGCCGCTGCCGCGGTTACCTTCTGCACGGGCCTTGGCAGCGTTGTTCATCAGACATATCTTCCGCCTACATGGTATGCCAGACAAAATTGTCAGTGACCGGGGTCCCCAGTTTGCGTCTCGGTTCTGGAGAGAGCTCTGTCGTCTTCTCAGTATTGAGTTGAATCTCTCTTCCGCTTATCATCCCGAGACGAATGGGTTGGTAGAGAGGGCCAACCAGACCTTGGTCACATACCTGCGACATTTTGTTTCAGCCAGGCAGGATGACTGGGCATCCTTGCTATCATGGGCAGAGTTTGCACTGAACAACGCCGTTGCCGACTCCACTGGACAAACCCCATTCCTCCTCAACTATGGTCAGCATCCACGGATACCTGTGCCTATGCCCGTGTCTTCCGCCGACTCCAGGGTGGCAGACTGGGCTGTGGAGGCACGGGATATTTGGGACCGCACTCAGGATGCCATTCGGGCCTCTAAGGAGAGAATGAGGTCCTCCGCTGATGCTCATCGGCGCCCCGCCCCGACCTTTGCTCCTGGCGACTTGGTGTGGCTCTCCGCCCATAACATCAGGCTGCGAGTTGAGTCCACTAAATTTGCTCCTCGCTACTTGGGTCCATTCAAGGTCCTCGAGCAGGTTAATCCTGTGGTCTATCGTTTGGCCCTTCCGCCACGCCTGGGTATCACCGACACCTTTCATGTGTCCCTCTTGAAACCCGTGTATATGTCCCGCTTTTCCGAGTCATCTGCTGGGACATCGGGTTCGTCTACGGACGATTATGAGGTGAACGCTATTTTGGGGTGCAAGGTGGTGCGTGGTAAAAAATTTTATTTGGTGGACTGGAAGGGTTATGGCCCCGAGGACAGGTCCTGGGAGCCTGTTGAGCACATTCGGGCCCCGCAGCTCATTGCTGCCTTCGAACGTAGCGAGGCCCAAGGAGGGGGGGCCATGTTAGGGGTCGAGATCCCGCTTCTGCACAGGGGGAATCTCGAGCCACTTCCGCTGCGGTCTCCCATTCTTGTCCAGCCGCAGTGGAGCCTGCTCAGCAAGGACATCGGTCCCAGCGTCTTGCTCATTCTCACTCTGTTCTGAGAGTTAGTGCTGCTTCTCCAGTCTCTGCCTTTAAAGTCAGTGCTGGTCAGCAGCGAGCGGACTTCTCTGGGACTAAGTCCTTGTCTGCATGTACTGAGCATGCCCAGCGTAAGGTCTCCCGTTGGAGATCGAGGGTCATGTGCTCAGGCTCTGCAGCACATTCCATTGGTCCTCTTGGCAGGTCCTAGAAGGGCAAAAGTGCTGTGGCCACTTCCTGTGCTGCTGCTATATAAACTGCGCATGACCGCACGGCCATGCGCTAGTATTGTCTTACAATTGCTTATGTGTGTATGTTGTGAGTGCAAGTCGTCCTTGGAAACCCCTACCCTATTGAATGTCTGTTCGCGGAAGGTGTATGGCTGCTACCTAGCGCCCGACTTAGCCTACAGCACTAACACACATCACAGCGTCCTGTAGCTGTGCCTGCCAGTACGGCGCCGTGCGCCTGCCTTGCGCTTTCCATACCCGAGTCTGGGTGGTTAGTGGCGTCCGTTAGTGCGGCATCGCTCGCACTCTTGTGCACATAGATTGCTTAAGGTTCTCTACACACCCAGTTGCGGTGTTACGCCAGCAAGGGTCTAATCGGGCTCCAATCCCTTCTGGGGTTAAGTCCGATGACCACTTGCTCGCGCACTAGTGCGGTACTGCGGTCCTGTGAATTAACAGGATCTCTTTCTTCATGCTGGGTGAGGTTTAACCCACGCGTGTATACTTTAGTGTACCGCCATATTGTCTGCTAATTGCTAGTGTGACGCCCGAGAGACCGGGGTACCCAGCACCGGACCAATGGGGTCTGTCTCTTGAGGGAGATGTCACGGGTGGCTTGACCCGGTGCTGTGGCCTCAGGCAATGCACAGTGTAAAGGGTATCGTGAGGGAACAGGCACTTACTTGATCAGCAGCAGGTTCTCCCAGCGGTGATGATCCCAATCCTGGATAGATGGCTATTGTCCAAATGAAAGACTGAGGCACTGAAACGTTTAACCAGTTTACTTTAACAAAAAAGGATTTACAACCAGTCCTGTCACCGGAGTCTGTATGGGAACTCTGAGTTACTTTGACCCTGCCGGGGTCTTCGCCTCTTATTGTACGCAATATCTGTGTGGCCCTGCTGCTGTATGTGAACTGGCTGCCGGCCCAATCTGTCCCCTCCGGGTCCTGGTTCGACGGGCAACCCGAGTCCTTTTATCGGCTTACCCCCTCCGGGAGTACCGCTGAACTCTGTGTCTGTTGCTGCGTCCGGCCCTAGTGAAGCTGATATCACCTCACGTTTTTCCGGTTGCTGTATTATATGTAATGAATACAGCCACGGATCCGGTATCCGTCTTTGCGCCTGTTCTGGGTAGTGATTAATGCTACCCGGTTCTCACAATGTCCTTTTTCTCTATCCCTCTTCTCCTCAGGCCGGTGATTTGGGCCTGGAAACCGTCATAGGGCTGTTAGAAATTCAGCTGTATGACCTCTCACTTTCAGCTCCTTAGCCCAACTGCCCAACTGCCAGTTCTTCTCTCAGACCAGAATGGATCAAGGGGAGTCTCTGGAGCTCCCCCTTCTGGCCGGAGGAGGTAGTGCAGTCTTGCTAATTTAGTATTTGTATTCAGTGTCAGTAACTATATTTGTGGCAAATACCTCTAGGGGTGCCACATTCCCCCTTAGTTAAGAACAGTACTCCGGGACTGTGGGACGATAACATTTTGAAATAACAATTAATATGTACAGAGTCTTAAAAAGGAAAAGTTACAAAAACCACTCAAGGAAACAAAAATAGAATTCTGTAAAAAGTCACTTCAAATAGCGTCCATTAATACAGTTCTATCCTTGAAGGTACTAGGAAAGGCACTGCACTTTGTGTCCAAGAATTTAGTTCCATTTTTCCAACGGAGTTATCAATATAACGTCTAAAGAAAGTTCAAAAAGAGCAAAAAGCAAAGTTCAAAATGCAGTCTTTCCGGAGCTTTGATTTAGTGCCTCCGGGCTGATAAAAAGTTCAAGAATATGCAAGAAGTTCATACAGACAAGTCTCTGTAGGTACTGGGCTTAAACGTTGCAGAATGATAACAATGACTATAGTTTTATAGTTGGTAATCCACATACCTGGCCGGTAATTGACCCTGGGTACTACGCTGTGATCTACGTAACAGCGGTATCTCTCCATGTGGTGTACTACTGTCTACTGCGGATGTAGTATCTGCCCGCTCTGCTAAAGATAATTCCACGACTATGGAGTTGGCAAGTCCACCGTGAATGGGATCACTCTGATCAGGAATCTGTTCTTCCTGGCCTGGAATCTCCTGTAGTACGGGGTCAGCCTCTTCCTGTCTTGGGACTTCTGGTATTGGGTTCGGTGTTGGGTAAAAGGCCACCATGGGAACCACTACTGCACCATGGTATGTTAGTAGGGTTTTGGGAAAGTCTCCTATACAGGTGTGATACATTTCCTCTTCTTTTTCCTTTACTGGTTGGACCTGCATGGGTTGAATAACTTCTGGTTCTGGCTGGACAACTTCTGTCTCTTTCAATGCTTCCGGACATAATTTAAGATTGTCTCTTGACACTAGTACAGATGATAAGCCCCCGTTTTTGCTAATGAGACACATTTTAGGATTATCCATTCTTGTTGGTAAAACTGTGTAGGGTACGGCTTCCCACTGATTGTCTAGTTTATTGGTTCGACGATTTCTCTTGAGCACTTGGTCACCCGGTCTTAATGGGGTCGCTAGAGCATTCTGGTTGAAAGTTCGCTCTTGTCTTTCTCTAGTTTGCTGAAGGCTTCTTTCCACACTCTCTTGCACTTGGCGATACTGCTTTTGCCGTATGATATCCCAATTGGAGTCTTGGACTTCTGCGTCTGGTTTCAGAATTCCCATTTCTAGATCGATTGGTAATTGGCCGGGTCTTGCACGCATAAGGTAAGCTGGGGTGCAATTGGTGGAACTCACCGGGACATGATTATACAGATCCACCAAGTCAGGCAATTTCTCTGGCCATTGATTCCTTTCTGCCTCAGGTAAAGTCTTTAGTAGTTCTATTACAATATGATTCATCTTCTCGCATAAGCCGTTTGTTTGTGGATGATAGGCCGCCGTCCGGATCTTTTTGCAACCATACATATTACAGAATTCTCTGAAGATCTCTGATTCAAAGGCTGTACCTTGGTCGGTGAGAACCTGTTCCGGATATCCATGGGGTCTACAAAAGTACGTTTGGAATGCTTTGGCTGCTGTTTTTGCTGTCAGATCTTTTACGGGTACTACTACCAAGAAGCGTGAATAATGGTCCACGATGGTCAAGGCATAGACATAGCCGGACCGGCTTGGTGTCAACTTCACGTGGTCCATGGCTACAAGTTCAAGTGGTTGTTTGGTGATTATGGGCTGCAGTGGTGCTCTTTGGTTCTTTTGATCGTTTCTTCTGAGGTTGCACGGGCCACAATTTCTGCACCACTGTTCGATTGATTTTCTCATCCCGACCCAATAAAATCTTTCTCTTAGAAGTACTTCTAACTTTTTCCAACCGAAGTGACCAGCACCATTATGGTAAGCTTCGAGGACCATCTTGACATCTTGTTTAGGCACGATAATCTGCCAAACCAATTCATGTGTTTTCGGATTGGTGTACCTTCTACAGAGCTTCCCTTGATACAGGAACATTTTGCCTCTCTCTTTCCAGAGTTGATGCGTCTCTTCCGGGGCATCCTCATCGGGATATGCACTTTGCTCAGTTAACAGTTCCTTCACCAACTTCACAGCCGGATTGCTGTCTTGGGTGTCAGCCCATCTATGGTGTGCTAACGGATTAAAGTTCACCTCTTGTTGTTTCTGATAGGTACTTGACTGATGATGTTTTGCCTTGGGATGATGGAAGGCTGGTAGTTCAATTTCTTCAAGCTCCCCCGTTTCTTCTTCTACATCTCTCAAGTGTGGCATCCGGGATAGGGCATCGGCATTTCCATTCTTGCGACCTGCTCGATACTTGATCTTGAAGTTGTAATTAGATAACCGGGCTATCCATCGCTGTTCTAACGCACCTAATTTGGCTGTGTCCAGGTGGGTCAACGGATTGTTGTCAGTATAGACAATAAATTCTGCAGCAGCCAGATAGTGTTTGAAACGTTCAGTCACAGCCCAAACTACTGCCAGTAGTTCCAATTTGAAGGAGCTATAATTTTCTGGATTTCTTTCAGTAGGCCGGAGCTTTCTACTTGCAAAGGCGATGACTTTCTCCCGACCTTTTTGCTTTTGTGACAGCACCGCTCCTAGTCCCACATTACTGGCATCGGTGTAGAGGATGAAAGGTTGATGGTAATCTGGGTATGCCAGAACCTCTTCTCCGGTTAGTGCCTTCTTTAGTTGTTCAAAGGAGTCTTCCCTTTCATCGTTCCACTGAAAAGGAGGGTTTCGGTTTGAAGGTTTCTTCGTCTGCCCTACCAAGGCGTCTTGCAAGGGTGCTGCCAATTTGGTAAATCCTTTTATAAATCTGCGATAGTAACCCACCAATCCCAGGAATTGCCTCACTTCTTTTGCGTTGGTAGGTATTGGCCAATCCCTTATGGCGCTTATTTTCTCGGGATCCGGTGCTACTCCCTCCGAACTCACGATGTGTCCCAGGTACTGTACCTTTGGCTTGAGAAGGTGACATTTGGATGGCTTGATTTTCATGCCATACCTGGATAAGGCTTCGAACACTTCTGCCAGGTCTATTAAGTGTTGTTCGTAAGTCTTTGAGTAGACGATCACATCATCTAGGTACAGGAGGACGGTCTCGAAGTTCTTGTGTCCGAGGCAGCATTCCATCAGCCGCTGGAAGGTACCGGATGCGTTGCAGAGTCCGAATGGCATGCGATTAAATTCACATAGACCCATTGGTGTGGTGAATGCCGTCTTTTCCTTATCTCTCTCAGCCACAGGGACTTGCCAATACCCGCTTGTTAAGTCTAAGGTGGAAAAATAATTAGCAGATTTCAAAGCAGTCAAGGACTCTTCTATCCTAGGCAAGGGGTAGGCGTCTTTATGGGTGATGTTATTAATCCGCCGGTAGTCTACGCACATTCTCATGGTACCGTCCTTTTTTTTGACAAGCACTAGAGGGGCCGCCCAGGGGCTACAGCTGTCTCTTATTACCCCGGCCTGTTTCATCTCCCTCAGCATATCTTTTGCACATTGATAGTGAGCGGGCGGTATGGGTCTATATCTTTCTTTTATTGGGGGATGGTCACTGGTGGGGATTGTGTGTTCTACCCCTTCTATCCGTCCGAAGTCCAATGGGTGTTTACTGAAGACTTGTTCATATTCCGTCACTAGCCTATACACCCCTTGTTTTTGATGGGTAGGTGTTGAATTTATGCCCACGTGTAGCTGTTGACACCAATCCTCCAATTCTCCGTCTGAGCCGTTGCCTTCCACCTGACAGGTTGGTTCTAAGGGCTCAATGGTTGTGATGGCATTGTTGTCAACAGTATATAGCTTTGCCACTGTAGCATACCTTGGCAAAGTGACCTCTTCCTCTCCACAGTTCAAAAGTCGTACCGGCACTCGTCCCCGGTGTACCTCGACTACCCCTCGTGCTGTGAGTATAGTGGGCCTGCTGTCGGTGTACACTGGTTCTATTAAGGCTTGATAATCTCGTCCCTTAGTACCAATGGCTGCTCTACACCATACCAGCATTTCTGTTTTTGGTGGGATTACAATAGATGTTGGATCACTTACCCTCACACTGCCGATTTCTCCACCTGCAACTTTTACCTGTTGCCTTAACATCAATACTTTTATTTCCCTTTGGAGAACTCTCTGCTGGCAGGATTGGGCAGTTTCAGCAATTTGCTGTAAGACAGAAATAACTTCGGAAAAGCAGTTCTCTAACACATTCATTCCTATCAATACAGTTGGTTCACAGTTCCGCCGATCAACATCAACAACAATTATACCCTGTTTCTTCAATTCTACTTTACCAATCTTTATGGTCATCTCCCTGAATCCTAGTTTCGGTACCAACTTACCATTACTGGCCCATATATCTAGTTCAACATCAGAGGGCCCTTTATCAATATCTGCATCAGCCCAGTACCTCTTATAAAGGATATACGGTATAGATGAAATCTGGGAACCTGTGTCCAGCAAAGCGTTGAGGGGAATTCCGTCCAGCACGATAGGGATAATGGGTCGTCCTCCGATGTACCTGTCGTGCCAGGGTGTTGGGCCTTGAAAGTTCATTCCTGCGAAGCGGCCCGCATTCACAGGGGATTCCCGTTTAAATCACAATCTCGTGCAAAGTGGCCTGGCTGCTGGCAACGGCGGCAAATGGGCTGTCCATCCGGTTGGTAGCGGTCGCGGGGTCCTCCTCTCCATGTCGGGTATCTCCGGGGTCTCATCCATGGAACATCCTCTCTACGGTTTGCGAACTCTATCTTGGGTCCTCTCATCTCCTGCATGGTTTTAGCCATTGAAGCAAAAACATCAGTTAAAGAGTCAAGCTTTTGTTGAAGAGCCTCATTAGTACTGGGCCCCAGGGGCTTAGCAATGGCCCCGGACATAGCTGATGTCACTGGCACTCCCTGTTGTTGAGGTGCCTCTGCCATAGGTTGCGCAGGATCCTGATCCCGAGGTGCCTCTGCCAGCTGGAGACGTATAGCGCTCTCCTTTAATTGAGCAAATGTCAATTCAGGGTTCTTAAAAACAAGCATGCTCACATGCCCCCGGTGAGAAGGGGTGTAGAGTCCCTCCATAAATTGATCTCTTAGCAGTTTATCCGCTCCGGTGTTAAAAATGGGTTCAGCCAGTGTAAGTGATTTAAGGGCTTCCTGCAGGTTTAAGGCAAAGTCTCTCACGCCCTCATTAGCTTTTTGTTTGCAATTAAAGAATCGTACTTTAGCTTTGCTGCTGGCAGTGGTTTCAAATGTAGCTTTTAATCCAGCAAATATGCGTTCAACAGTGCCTTTTAGATCAGCTGCCCATGCTGTGACTTCTCGCTTAGCATGGCCACTTAACTGCATCATCAGGAGACTAACACGCTGAACTTCACCCACGGGGAACATGTTAAAATGGGCCAGCATCTTTTCTCTGAAATCGTCAAGAGTATTAGGCTCACCTTCATACATTGGAAGCCACGGGCCACCTGGGGTATATGGCATCAACACCGACATGATGGGCACCACTCCTTGCACCGCTGCGCTACCAGACGCTCTATCGACACTCTGTCTTTCAGCTGCATTAGCGCCGCCGGGTGCTGCGGCATCTCCGTGCTGCGACATACTGTGCCCCCTTAGTTAATCCGGACCCTTCCGGTCCTCCGCTTCCGTCGGGTAGTGTAGATTCGTTCTGCTGCGCAGCAGGATCGGTTTTCCCCTTGCTCTGACGTCAGAGCGCTCAGCTTGGTGCCGCCCACAATGACACGCCCCCTGCTGCTCCCGCCCGCCGCGCGCTCTGTAATGGCGGATTCTGAAGTTTTTCAGTTAGACTGGGGCTCAGGTAATGGCGTAGCTCAATTAACTGTCTCGCGCCTAACGGTTATGAGGTGATTACCTCAGGGGATGGCGGCCATCTTTACTCCATTATAACCAATGGGGAAAAGTCACTTTCAATAGTTTTTAATGGGAAATGGAATTTTCTTTAATAAAGTCAATTTTCACGATTTTTCATCCAAGTTTTCAAAGTTTTGGGCTCCAATCACGGCACACAATACCCGGTATATGGGCTGGCTCTATCCTGTTCGTGACGCCAATTGTGACGCCCGAGAGACCGGGGTACCCAGCACCGGACCAATGGGGTCTGTCTCTTGAGGGTGATGTCACGGGTGGCTTGACCCGGTGCTGTGGCCTCAGGCAATGCACAGTGTAAAGGGTATCGTGAGGGAACAGGCACTTACTTGATCAGCAGCAGGTTCTCCCAGCGGTGATGATCCCAATCCTGGATAGATGGCTATTGTCCAAATGAAAGACTGAGGCACTGAAACGTTTAACCAGTTTACTTTAACAAAAAAGGATTTACAACCAGTCCTGTCACCGGAGTCTGTATGGGAACTCTGAGTTACTTTGACCCTGCCGGGGTCTTCGCCTCTTATTGTACGCAATATCTGTGTGGCCCTGCTGCTGTATGTGAACTGGCTGCCGGCCCAATCTGTCCCCTCCGGGTCCTGGTTCGACGGGCAACCCGAGTCCTTTTATCGGCTTACCCCCTCCGGGAGTACCGCTGAACTCTGTGTCTGTTGCTGCGTCCGGCCCTAGTGAAGCTGATATCACCTCACGTTTTTCCGGTTGCTGTATTATATGTAATGAATACAGCCACGGATCCGGTATCCGTCTTTGCGCCTGTTCTGGGTAGTGATTAATGCTACCCGGTTCTCACAATGTCCTTTTTCTCTATCCCTCTTCTCCTCAGGCCGGTGATTTGGGCCTGGAAACCGTCATAGGGCTGTTAGAAATTCAGCTGTATGACCTCTCACTTTCAGCTCCTTAGCCCAACTGCCCAACTGCCAGTTCTTCTCTCAGACCAGAATGGATCAAGGGGAGTCTCTGGAGCTCCCCCTTCTGGCCGGAGGAGGTAGTGCAGTCTTGCTAATTTAGTATTTGTATTCAGTGTCAGTAACTATATTTGTGGCAAATACCTCTAGGGGTGCCACACTAGCAGCAGGTTCTCACCTGCACGGTGGACCCCGGACTGCGAACGCACCTTTATCATCTGTCTTGGTGCGTTCCGCCAGTCCTAACACTTGGTCTCCATATATTATAGAGTTCTGTCAAGCATTTGTAGGATGGGTTGAAAAAACTATCCAAATCCACAAAGGCCCCACCCATGAGTTATGGTGTCTTATACTAATGTCTTGGTGCCAGATGCCACAGGACAATTTTAGAAGTTTTATGAACCTCAATTATTATAATTACAACTAATTGTTAATCATAATATTATGAAATAACATTTGGGGTCCTTTACTTTGTGATACATAATTTGAGTCTGCTCTTCAAAGACTTCCCAAAGAAAGTTTGCTTAGTTTGCTTTCTGAATGTTAAATAGTTAGATATTTGGGATTTAATATGGCTATATTGAGGGAGCATACTGCAGTGACACTATCTTTGTAATAGCTGCCACATGTTCCTAAACCATTACAATGCTAGGCTAAATGACAGCATCACATGTGCTGACATGCATTCAGCTGTCACTCACATACTAGAGAATGATGCAACTGACAGCACTGGGGTGAGAATACTGATGCTACACTCTGGGAGTGACAACATGCAGATTGGTAATGTATCAGTCGAAGAAGGCTGCTGGGGCACAGGTCATGGGTATCAGATGCTACTGATCCTATTCTGATAGCCTTGGGTCTTCCTCTTCAAGGTTATGTTCTGTAATGAATCAGTAAGAATAGACAAACACCAAGCATCCTGTGAGCTTTTTTATGTGTTTAATACGTGGATCATTTTAAAGAAACTCAAAGAGAACACATTGCCAAACATTACTGCATGGATTAAACTAGTAGACTGTTTATGTCTTCTACACAGCAGTTGGAAGTTGCCTGTTTTTAATTCATAAATTACAACAGAAAGAGGACTGAGACCTATTATCTTGCCAATGTAAACTGAAATACACAGTTGAAGCCAAAGGTTTATATATACCTCAGGTACAATCATTAAGGTGATTGGTGAACCTGTCACCCCCAAAATCGAAGGTGAGCTAAGCCCACCAGCATCAGGGGCTTATCTACAGCATTCTGGAATGCTGTAGATAAGCACCCGATGTATCCTGAAAGATGAGAAAAAGAGGTTAGATTATACTCACCCAGGGGCGTTCCCGCTGCGGTCCAGTCGATTGGGTGTCGCGGTCCAGTCCAGCGCCTCCCATCTTCTTATGATGACGTGTTCTTCTTGTCTTCACGCTGCAGCTCCGACGTAGGTGTACTTTGTCTGCCCTGTTGAGGGCAGAGCAAAGTACTGCAGTGCGCAGGCGCCAGGAAAGGTCGGAGAGGCCCGGCACCTGCGCACTGCAGTACTTTGCTCTGCCCTCAACAAGGCAGACAAGTACACCTGCACCGAAGCCGCAGCGGGAAGACAAGAAGAGGACGTCATTGAAAGAAGATGAGAGGCCCTGGACTGGACCGCAATGCCCATCGGATCAAACCGCCCGGCCAGGTGAGTATAATCTAACCTCTTTTTCTCTTCTTTCAGGTTACATCGGGGGCTTATCTACAGCATTACAGAATGCTGTAGATAAGCCCTTGAGGCCGGTGGGCTTAGCTCACCTTCGATTTTGAGAGTGACAGATTCCCTTTAAAAACTTTTTTTTTCCATTCCTGGCATTTATTTCT
This sequence comes from Ranitomeya imitator, assembly GCF_032444005.1. Lineage (NCBI taxonomy): Eukaryota > Metazoa > Chordata > Amphibia > Anura > Dendrobatidae > Ranitomeya > Ranitomeya imitator. The sequence continues at coordinate 490,332,476 of NC_091285.1, read as the reverse complement.
AGTACATAATTCCCTTTCAGGTCAGTTGTGAGCACCAATACAGCACTGAGAAGTTTACATACATGTGGTTAATATTTGACTGCATTGGATTAACATTGGAAAACTTCAGTCAGATGCTTTTGATAGCCTTACACAAGCTTATGACAGTAAGATACTTGAATTTTGACCCATTCCTCCTGACAAAACTCATATGAATAAATCAGGGTTGCAGTCCTCCTTGCTCACAGACATTTTTCAGTTCTTCCCATACATTTTATGTCAAATTGAGATAAGGGTTTATGGCCACTTCATGACCTTTACTTTGCTGTCCTGGGAACCTGACATGTTGGTCATGCAGTCTGATCTTTGGACAGCATGGTATGAAGAAGGAGAAGCTAGGGAAAATGATACAAAGGTTTTCTGGAAAAGATTCAGCATAACTTGTATTTTATTTATTGAAAACACTGGTGTTTCCTGATATGAGACCAGAGGGTGGTCCTACTTAGTGATTGATAGCTATCTCTGCATGCACAGTCATAGAGTGAAGACTGGCAATTACCAAATGGGATCACCCACTGGACTCATAGGTATGCAAACATCAGAGATTTCATCAAACAAAATGCCAGATTATGCTGAAATTTATCCTGCAAAAATGTATATCAATGTGATTAGTACCTCCTGCTCTACACCTTCTAGCTTGTAGATTAGATCTCATTTACAACATGAAATGTTCCTTTTAAGACATTTTGTCACAAGTTGACAAGAAGTATGGTTGGCAAGAGTTTACATTTTTGAACATGCATTTAAACCCAAGTTTTAACTTTTTGGATGATTAATTGAGATTTTATGTCAATATCTCTATAACTATTTTCGCTTCCAAATAATGCCATCCACTTTGCAAAGTGAACCAGTTTATACTGCAGCAAAATTCCCCCACAATGTGATACTACCACGTCATGGTTGGGAGTTGTTTTCTTTGGCGTTTGAACCTCCCTCTACTTCTTCCACACATATTGATGGTCAAACAGCTTCATATATTAGTTTCATCAGAGCATACAAAATTTATCCAAACAATAATATCATAATCCCCAAGTTGCAAACTGTAACTTGGCTTTTTATGTATGTTTTGGAGCAATGTCTTCTTCCTCAATGAATGGCTTTTCAGATCGTGTTGATAAAGGACACATTTAACTGTTGATACTGATACTTTTGCATCTGTGTAATGTGGCACGGGGTGGTAGCCGTGGATGAAGTACTCAACTCTTGTGCTCCGTCACAAAGGTGGGGGTCCTGGCTAGGTAAGTGGACTTTTGCTGTAATGGCACTATGCCCGTGTAAGCCATGTACAACTGATGATGCTGGTTTGCCAGGACCAGGTGTTAGTTCAATGAGGATGACTGCAATTCAAAAACAAACTTTTTCCTGAACAGGAAGTTGCTAGCGAGTGTATACAGAAGAAAGCAGGTACACAATCTTATGAATGTTTCTTCTAAGTATACCATTTCATTTCCTGCCTCTGTGCCCTCTTTACTTGTCCTCTATATTCACTGTTTATCACTACTTCACCACCACCCAGCTCGGCGCTACAGTCTTGTTAAGGAAGAGTCCTTTACTCGAGCAATGGTGAAAGTATAGCCTGTGCCTATATTCTCTAGTGCTGACTCTGAAACTCCCTTCTTGGTCTACTGAGTCCCATCTAGGCCCATTACCTCTTAGAGTTATAAACTCTGGGCATTACTTCCAAGTGTCCACTTCCAGGACCAGTCTCCAGTAAATCACTCAAGACCATGATTAAGACACTCCGTCAAAACGCATAGGTCTGTGACCTTCTTTTTTGTACTTTCTAATAGTCTATTGGTTCTTAAATGGAGCTTTTTATATAGCTTAATTAAAAGCTAAATTTTAACAATATTTATAAGTTTCCTCTATGAATTCCTCCTTCTTTTCTGTTGACCATGCTGCAGCTGCTCCGACTTCATATGTGCGAGGAACTTCATGCTCCATACCCTGTCAGGTGAGCTGACTAACCTTGGTGTTTTTTCATTATTGCACCTTCACTATGTTCAGAAATGGAAAGAAAGTATGGCAGAAGCTGATACCTGGAAGTCGTGTGCTAGTCAAAAATGTACATGAGAAAGGTCGTCCAGGAATTCTTTGTTCATACTGGGAAGACAAGATATATGTGGTCATCAAGGGGAAGTTTGACAACAGCCTGGTTTATGAAATCAGACAACAAAACAAGTATAGTACACAAGTATAGTACATCGGAATTTGCTACAGTCCACATGAAGAGGACTAGACGTTTGTACTTCACATACCCACAAGAAGTGAAAATGACCATCCTCATGAAAGTGAACTAAGCCCTGAAGCTCCAGAGTATGTATCAAAAAGCACAACCAAGGTTCATTTCAGACCTGATGATCAAACACCAGAAGATATCGATAGGAACCAAGGGTTAGAGGATTCACCAGACCATACAGAAACAGATGATACGACAGAGGAACAAGAACCTACAGATGTATTTTCAACAGCATCGGAGGAAGTACTGGTGGAAATAAATGCGGAAGAAGAAACCCCTGTAACAGAAGAATAGGTAATATCAGAGGAACAACCCTGCAGGAGGACTTTGGCTTGAGAAGTAAGAAGAACAGTGATGCTGACCTTTGATACACTAAATTAACTAAGTAGAGTACTAAGGACTGTAGCTTTGAGACAGGTATTGCAGCCTACGGACAAGGTAAGGTAAGCCAACCTAAAGGTACCTTCACACATAACAATATTGCTAACGATATCGTTGCTTTTTGTGACGTAGCAACGATATCGTTAATAAAATCGTTATGTGTGACAGCGACCAACGATCAGGCCTCTGCTGGGAGATCGTTGGTCGCGGAATAAAGTCCGCTCACACAGACAGTACAGGAGGAGTGCAGAGCACAGCGCTGGAGGACAGACGGCTGTAGGTAAGTATGTAGTGTTTGTTTTTTTTACTTTTAGGAAGGTAACCAGGGTAAACATCGGGTTACTAAGCGCGGCCCTGCGCTTAGTTACCCGATGTTTACCCTGGTTACCGGCATCGTTGGTCGCTGGAGAGCTGTCTGTGTGACAGCTCTCCAGCGACCAAACAGCGACGCTGCAGCGATCCGGATCGTTGTCGGTATCGCTGCAGCGTCGCTTAATGTGAAGGGGCCTTATGTTGTATCTCCAAATGATGTATTTTATAAAGCTGCCTAGAGATCAGGTAAGCCAACCTGACTGGTATCTACCAGTGATGTACTTTTCAAAAGACTTTACCTGAGTGAATAAAATCTTTTCCTGTACTTGAAAAGACTTTGTAATAGCAAAGAATGATAAAAGTACTTGAGACTAGTTAAGGTACCTTCACACATAACGATATTGTTAACGATATCGTTGCTATTTGTGACGTAGCAACGATATCGTTAATGAAATCGTTCTGTGTGACAGCGACCAACGATCAGGCCCCTGCTGGGAGATCGCTGGTCGCTGAACAAAGTCCAGAACTTTATTTCATCGCTGGACTCCCTGGAGACATCGCTGGATCGGCGTGTGTGACACCGATCCAGCGATGTCTTCACTGGTAACCAGGGTAAACATCGGGTAACTAAGCGCAGGGCCGCGCTTAGTAACCCGATGTTTACCCTGGTTACCATGCTAAAAGTAAAAAAAAACAAACACTAGATACTTACCTAACGCTGTCTGTCCTCCAGCGCTGTGCTCTGCTCTCCTCCTGCACTGGCTGTGAGCCGGAAAGCAGAGCGGTGACGTCACCGCTCTGCTTTCCGGCTCACAGCCAGTACAGGAGGAGAGCAGAGAAGCAGAGCGCAGCGCTGGAGGACAGACGGCTGTAGGTAAGTATCTAGTGTTTGTTTTTTTTTTACTTTTAGGATGGTATCCAGGGTAAACATCGGGTTACTAATCGCGGCCCTGCGCTTAGTTACCCGATGTTTACCCTGGTTACCGGCATCGTTGGTCGCTGGAGAGCGGTCTGTGTGACAGCTCTCCAGCGACCAAACAGCGACGCTGCAGCGATCCGAATCGTTGTCGGTATCGCTGCAGCGTCGCTTAATGTGAAGGGGCCTTTAGCCTTAGCTGGTTGAAGACAGACAAAAAGCTCCAGCTAAAGATATGCTGATTGTGTAAGTTGTTTTGACTGTGAAGAAAAAAAACAAAATTAGGACATACAAAAAAAAAAAATAATAACCCAAAAATAAATTTATTAAAGAAATGAGGCACATTGCCTCATTTCTTTAATAAATTTATTTTTGGGTTATTATTTTATTTTTTATTTTTTTTATTGTCTGTATCTCGGTTCGCCCATTTTCTTGCATCCCTCCTCTGTCTTTTCGACAGAAGAATATATTTCTACTTTCCCCCATCCATGGGGCACTGGTTTCCATTGGCCGGTTCCTGGTTTTATTGTTTTTAGCGTTGTGTTATTTTTTCACTTGTATGTCCTAATATTGTTTTTTTTCTTCACAGTCGTTGTTTTGTCTATTGCTGCTTTGTTGAGATGTGCCTCCCTCTCTTTTCCGCCATGTGGAGGATCCGGCGTTAGGTCCATAAGAAGCAATTTAATATCAGCTCTATTGTCATCATGGAAGATGCGGCGTATCTTAATTATATATATATAATGTTATTACTTCTCTTTCCATGTGACTTATTATGGACTTTTGTAATTATTATACTGACTGCTGGTTATTTATTTATTGTTGTATGTCGTGGCGTTTTGCCCCTCTTGATCTATGTATTACCGCGGTCATATGTCCAGTCTCCTCCCCATTGGCCTTTCTTCTATTGGGATTTGGTACTTTTATGTCCTCACTGCATTGGTGGTAGTGCGCATGTGCGGACGCGGTCTGCCGACTCCTGCTCCCGGGCGGCGTCCTTACTGCCTCCTACGTGTGACCGGGGGTTTTCCCCGCTCGCACGGTATGATGTAGGACGCCGCTCTCTGGTGTAGGACCTGTGGCCCGATCTGCACATGCGCCGTGTATGCCGCTTGCTATTGGCTGATTCCTAGCATGTGATACATCACATGTCCTAGGACAGCCCTTTTTAAGGTCCTTCTCGGCAACCTTCACTATCCCCTTGATAAAGCGGTTATATGGAATAAGCGAAACGTACGTCGGGGGTCTTTTTATCCTGGTTCCGGTCCGGTGTGCGGTGTAGCCCTTCTTATCTGCGGTAAGCCCCAATATTTCACTATTAGTGACGATTTGTCACTTTATTATATGTACTACTGGCTTCCTGCAGCGCTGTGTATTTTCAGTCTGTTGTATCAGACTGTTTTGGATTTTTTTTTTTGTGCTCCCGCACACTGGGTGGATACTGGTTTCCCGTGTTTCCATCCTTTCTTGCACTTTATATTGTGTTCTCTGGTTATATACTATCATCTTACGTCACTTACTGTATGTATATTTATACCCTGTATTTGTAATAAATTTATATACCTATTATACTCCTGGTTCTCCTGTTTATAATAATAATAATAATAATAATAATAGTAGTAATAAAGCAAAGAGACATGTAGGCATTGATGGTAGGTCCGAATATATTGCCATATGTATAACTCCAATTAGGGTCAATCAGGAATTTTTCCAAATCTTGCTGTATGTAAAGTTCTGTTCCACTTAAAATTTTATTTTGTAAATTACCATGTATAAGCTGAGATTGTCATCACATTTTTTTGTGCTGAAAATGCCCCCCTCAGCTTATAAACGAGTCATGGTCCAGAAAACTGGTGGGGGAGGGGGAATGGGGAGCCGTCAGCTGTAGCACAGTGATAGCTGCAGCTATACTCACCCTCTGTCGCTGCATCTCCATCCCTGCAACTCTGTCCCAGCGCCGACAATTCTTTCCTGTTTCTGTGCTCAGCAGTCAGGTGGTACCGCTTATTAAGGTCTTGAATATGGTTGCATCTCCACTCCCATAGGCGTGGAGTGCATAATCATGACCTTAATGAGCAGTAGCACGTGACCACCTAGCACAGGAAGAAGCTGCCGAGCCAGGACAATGGAGATGCAAGGACGTGCAGCAACGGCAAGAGGAGGGTGAGTATGATTGGTGAGGACGGAGGAGGATGGGGGAGCCCAGCCATGCATACAAAGATGGGATGGGGGAGCCATGCATACAAGGATGGGAGGGGGGAGTCATGCATACATGGATGGGAGGGGAGGGAGCCAAACCATGCATGCAAGATGGGACAGGGGGGAGCCGAGCCATGCATACAAGATGGGACGAGGGGGAGCCATGCATACAACGAGAGAACCAGGGGAGCCATGCATACAATGAGGGGACCGGGGAAGCCATGCATACAACAGGGGGAGCCACACAGAGCAGGACAGGAAGTGGGGAACCACACACACCAGGATAGGAATGAGGGGACAATACGTACCCAGCTTATACTCGAGCCGATAAGCTTACCAAGTTTTCCAAGGCAAAATTAGGTGCCTCAGCCTATACTCGGGTCAGCTTATACTTGAGTATATAGGGTACATATGAAGTGTGTTATGCTGCTGTTGGCACCCCTGCATGATGTCCCCTTTCTCCTCCATGCAGGGACGTTGGCTTACTCACCACCCCAGCCCCACGGCATTGTCTAGTGGCGTGTCCCTCCTGCTGCTTCCCACCTTCTATGTGTGCGCACCACAGTCCAACGGCGAGTCATATCACACGCATTCTCAACCTCCACTATTCTTAAAGGGGCAGTGTTCGCCTTATGCTAAATGTTCTCAGTTTATTGTTGAGAGGCATTTAGCATAGGTAGGACACCTGAAAAATGGCTCCCAGTCAAGAGCTGGGAGGCATCTTGTATGGAAGACTCCCTCTCCCCTAACGAGTAGCTAAGCAACATAGTGAATCATTAAATAGTAAGATGTAAGGTAAGGTGTAATGCTATTGAGTTGTGAGGTCCCCTGGTCCCATTGTGGCCAGAGCGCAAATGTTATCCCTTGGTCCCTGTGTGGACCGTCCTATATCCTTGTCACCTGGTCCTGGAGTGGCCAGTGCCTGAACCTTATCCCCTCGTCATAGAGCACGTCAGTTCCTGAACCTTGTTCTCAGGTCCCAGAGATGTTCTCTGGTCCCAGAGAGGTCAAAGCTTAAACCTCTTCCCCTGGTCCTGGAGCAGAGAGTACCTGAACCTCATTTCATGATGCCAGAGCTGCCAGTTCCTGAAACTCATCCCCTGGTCCTGGAGTAGCCAGTGCCTAAACCTCATCCCTTTGTCCTGGAGCTGCCAGTGCCTGAACCTTGTCCTCTGGTCCCAGAGCAGCCATTGCCTGAACCCTGTCCCCTGGGCTGGGGGGGGGGGGCAGCTAGTGTTTTATCATTGTCAAAGTTCCTTGGCCCCAATGCAGTCATTCACTGGTCTATGAGTGGCTTGGCCCTGATCCTGAATCCAAGACCGGCGTGTCTGAACTAAGCCCTAAAGTAGTGTCAGTGTACCTGACCCCTAGGGCTCAACGCATCCAGTAGGGAATAGGATCTCCAAGGTAATTCAAAAAATCTGCTGTAGAGCTGAGGGCATTAAACTGTAGAAACAGACCTACAGGTCAGGATAGAAAAGATTTTAACATGCCATTCCAACTGGTGACCGCCTCCCAATGCATTTCATCCCATTGGGACTCTTCGGGGGCTATGGCAGCTAGGGCACAAGGGCTCCACCATATCAGGTAATATTCAAGAGCCTCCCACAGCTCTACAGGAGATTTTTTGAATTACCTTGGAGGTCCTATTCCCTATGGGATGGGTGAGATTGTTCCAGTTTATTCTTATTATATGAATCTTCATTGTAATTATGGGGCAGCATGTGTTAGGTGTCAAGTTCCCGCCTCTACACAGGGGAAATCTTGAACCATTCTTCTCCAGCCACAGTGGAGTCTGCTCAGCGGAGACGTCGGTCCCAGCGTCTAGCTCAGGCTGATACTGGATGACTGGTTACTACTGCCCCTCAAGGCTCTGTCCTTGTAGCCAGCAATGTTTAGCAGCGAGCAGGTCTTTCTGGGAGTAAGTCCTGCTTAGCATGCCCACGGGATGGCCTCCCATTGGAGGTCGGGGGTCACATGCTCAGGTCCTGTTGTGGCTCCTATTGGTCCATCTACGGCCCAGCATCTGCGTGTCCCTGTGCCCATGCCTGTGTCTTCCGCCGACATCAGGGTGGCAGATTGGGCTGTGGAGGCATGGGACATTTGGGACTGCACTCAGGATGCTATTCGGGCCTCCAAGGAGAGAGTGCCCCGCTTTGACCTTTGCTCCTGGTGACTTAGTGTGGCTCTCCGCCCGTAACATCAGGCTGCGAGTTGAGTCAACTAAGTTTGCACTTCGCTACTTGGGTCCCTTCAAGGTCCTTGAACAGTTTGACCCTGTGGTCTACCGTTTGGCCCTTCCTCCCCACCTAGGTATCACCGACACCTTTTATGTGTCCCTCTTGAACCCGTATACATGTCCCAGTTTCCTGAGTCATCTGCCAGGACATTGGGTTCGTCTACGGACGATTACGAGGTGAACGCTATTTTGGGGTGCAAGGTGGTACGTGGCAAAAAATTCTATTTGGTGGATTGAAAGGGTTATGGCCTAGAGGACAGGTCCTGGCAGCCTACTGAGCACATTTGAGCTACACAGCTCATTGCTGCAATCGAGCGTAGCGAGGTCCAAGGAGGGGTAATGTTAGGTGTCGAGTTCTCGCCTTTGCACAGGGGGAAACTCGAATCATCTCTGCTGCAGTCTCCCATTCTTCTACAGCCGCAGTGGAGTCTGCTCAGCGGAGACGTCGGTCCCAGTGTCTAGCTCAGGCTGATAATGGACGACTGGTTACTACTGCCCCTCAAGGCTCTGTCCTTGTAGCCAGCAATGTTCAGCAGCAAGCAGGTCTTTCTGGGAGTAAGTCCTGCTTTTCCCTTACTGAGCATGCCCACAGTACGACCTGCCATTGGAGGTCGGGGGTCACATGCTCAGGTCCTGTTGTGGCTCCTATTGGTCCATCTGGAAGGTCTTGTAGCACTGCTGCTGTAAAAGGTTCGCATGGCTGCTCGGCCATGAGCTACTGTACTTTTGAAATCGTGTGTGTGTTGATGAGTGAAAGTCGTTCATTATTCATCCCCTCCCTTGTATATGACTGCTCGTGTAAGGTGGATGTCTGCTATCTAGCTCCCGGCTGAGCCATCAGCAATAAACACACAAAAGAGCGTCTAATTGCTGCGCTATTAGAGCGCTTTCCTATCCCAAGTCGGGGTGGTTAGTGGCATCCGCCAGTGCGACACTGCATGCACTCTTGTGCATTTCAGTTATTTTTGCAGTTGCTCTGACACCTCAGTTGCGGTGTCGAGTGCAAGAGGTCAAGACGAACTCTAATACTGTGTCTTGAGATTGAGTTCTGAGACTCCTTGCTTGCGCTCTTGGTGCGGTACCGCGGCCCTGTGACGCAACAGGGTTCGCTTCCTTCACACAGGGTGAAGTTAACCCGTGTGTATATCCACATTGTACCGCCATATAGTCCGTCATTACATAGCAGCAGGTTCCATCTTTACACGGTGGACCCCGGGCTGCGAACGCACCTTACCCTATCTTTCTAATTATTTGGTGTGTTCCGCTAGCCTTAACAACATGAGCTATCTCTTTTTTGTTTGCACTTGGTTCTGGCACTTTTGGTTCACTACATTTTTAGTGGTACTGGAAATGGTGGTTGCTTGACAGACAGTCAGTGTCTTGATTCTACAATGTTAGCTAATTCTTTGGCTTGTCCTGTGAGGGGCTTTGACAATTATGGTTGTTGTGTCTTTGTATTTTAATAATATTTCAATAAATGTTATGTTTTAGGGCCCCATTATAGGTAAAATGTAGATATCTGAAATAACTTTCTAAAACCAAAGTTTGTTGAAATAGAATCTCTTTATGGGACATTTATGAGTTTGAACTACTAATTTCTTTTTTAACCAGGGGTGTAATTATAGTGAGTACAGAGATTGAAGACACATCTGAGCTCTTTGGTCCATATAAGAACCTGTGAAAGTTGGCGTTCCTGTGCTAGATTTTGCATTGGGGCTCACAAGCAACAAGCTACGAATCTGCTTATGACTTTAACTGTAAATAAAGTAAACAAGAAGTTCTAGTTGTGATGAATGCTGAGTAGAGTTGAGCAGATCGGGTTCAAGTCAAATTTCCTGAATTTGGCGGTTTCACTCAAGTTGGAACAGTTTGAGAATGTGTTTACGGTTCGCAAAAGTAAAAAAATTGCCTGACACCATTTCTCACACTGCTGAAGTATCAGAGAGTAGGCTAACGTCATTTTGCTTTTCTATAATACCCTGCAGCTATGACATCTTTTGGATTATCATACCTTGTACAGTGGTGGTTACTTTCTAGGCCATATGAAAGCACCAATTCCCATTGGAGCACAGATTGTACATCAGAGTCAATGTACATCTCTAGGTAAGTCTCTCCCTCTCTTGTAGAGTGTAAGGTCTTATGTCAGTAGGCTCCTCTCTTTCTTTTTCCTATAGAGTTTAAACTCCTAAGGTCAGCTGGCTCCTCTCTCTCTCCTATAGAGTTTAACTTCTTATAATCAGTAGGGTTCTCTTTTTGTCTCTTTTCTCCCACATGTATTCTCCAAGCAATTACAAGCTTTTCAGAATTGAGATTTGTGCAAATTCATTAGCTGCAAATCAAATCTTTTATGAAAATTTGGCAAATTTGAATTCTGCTCATCTCTAATGCTGATTGTTGAGTGTTCAGCTATATAATCAAATTGCAAGTATTACTACTTACAGTGGCAAGTAAAAATTTGACCTCTGGTCAAAATTACTGTTATTGTGAACAGTTAAGTAAGTTGTAGATGATCTCTAAAAGGCCCAAAGTTAAAAATGATAGAATTCATATATATATATATATATATATATATATATATATATATATATATATATATATATATATATATATATATATATATATATATATATATATATATATTCATGTTTTACCACTTTATAATTCTAAAAAGGAAAATGTGCCAATGCAAATGTTTAGGCACCCTGCATGGTTAGTGCATAGTAGTACTCCCTTTGAAAGTATCACAGCTTGTAAACAATTTTTTTTAAAACCAGACAAGAGACTTTCAATTCTTGTTTGAGGGATTTTCATCCATTCTTCCTTGGAAATTTCTTCCAGTTCTGGGAGCTTTTCTGGGTTGTCTTACATGCTCTGCTATTTTGAAGTCTACCTACAGGTTTTCAATGATGTTCAGATCAGGGGACTCTGAGGGCCATTTTAAAACTTTTTGATGCAGTCTATATGGGATTTTGACACGTCTTTAGAATTATTATCCATTTGTAGAAACAATCAACTTTTCAACTTCATCTTTTTTACAGATGGTGTTATGTTTGCATCAAGAATTTGTTGAAATTTCATTGCATCCATTCTTCTCTCTATCAGTGAAATGTTCCCTGTTCCATTGACTTCAACAAAATCCCAATGCATGATTAATCCACCCAATGCTTAATGGTTGACAACATGTTATTTTCCTGAAATTCTGTGCCCTTTTTTCTTCGCACATACCTTTGATCATTATGACCAAAGACAAAGAGTTATATTTTAACCTCATTGGTCCACAGGATGTTTTTCCAAAATGCATCAGCCCTGTTTAGATGTTTTTTTGCATACTTCTGATGCCAAATTTTATGGTGAGGATGCAGGAGATGTTTCCTTCAGATTTCCTTCTGATAGAAATTGCATAACCAGTAGCCAGAATGTTTGAAAAATCCTGGCAAACAGGAGAAGTCCCAGAAAATTGGAGAAGGACAAATGTCCCTATCTTCAAAAAAATAAATAAGATGGAGCCCGGAAATTACAGGCCAATGAGCTTTCCTTCATAGTAACATAGTAATATAGTTATTAAGGTTGAAGGAAGACTTTAAGTCCATCTAGTTCAACCCATAGCCTAACCTAACATGCCCTAACATGTTGATCCAGAGGAAGGCAAAAAAAAAAACATGTGGCAAAGAGTAAGCTCCACACTGGGGAAAAAAATTCTTTCCCGACTCCACATACGGCAATCAGACTAGTTACCTGGATCAACGCCCTATCAAGAAACCTAGCGTATATAACCTGTAACATTATACTTTTCAAGAAAGGTATCCAATCCCCTCTTAAATTTAAGTAATGAATCACTCATTACAACATCATACAGCAGAGAGTTCCATAGTCTCACTGCTCTTCCAGTAAAGAACCCATGTCTCTTATTATGCTTAAACCTTCTTTCATCCAGACGTAGAGGATTCCCCCTTGTCCCTGTCTCAGGTCTATGATTAAAAAGATCATCAGAAAGGTCTTTGTACTGTCCCCTCATATATTTATACATTAACATAAGATCACCCCTTAGTCTTCGTTTTTCCTTCTGTACCAGGAAAGATCTTTGAACAAATTATTAACCCCTTTCTGACATCAGACGTAGTAATTTGTCCATGTGACCTGGGTCTATCTAACCAGGGATGGATTATTACTAGTGATGAGTGAATTTGTTTGGCTTCCTCCTCATTCGACAAGCTATAGCATTTACTGAATAAGCTGCAGAGGGAACCTGGCTACCTGGATCACTCTTGCTGATCAGCTGTCTGGTGCTGCAGCTGCCCGTGTCACAGCTGTTTCACTGTCACAACACATGCATGGAGAGCCTGTTTGTCAGTGAAAAAGCAGCGACACATGCAGCTGCAATGCTAGTCAGCTGACCAGCAGGAGCGATCCAGGTAGCCGGGTTCCCTCTGCAGCTTGTTCGGGAAGCGCTATAGCTTGCTGAATAAGGAGGGAGCTAAACAAATTTGCTCATCTCTAATTATTACATCTGCATGATCGCCCCCGCGCACATGAGTGGTGTGCGGACGATCGCTGCTGAGTGTCAGCTGATTCTGACAGCTGACACCCGGCACTAAGAGCCTGGAGTAGTCACACGCCGCTCCCGGCACTTTAACCCCCAAAATACTGCAATGGAAAGAGATTACAGCATTCCAGGAGCCAGCAGAGAGCTGACATCTGCTCTGCTTTGGATCGGAGACCCCATGGCGTGACGCGGGGTCCCGATCGTTGCCATGGTGACCCTATGTTTTCATGACAACATCCAGGCCACCAGAGCTAGGAAACTTGTTGATCCTGTGCTGTGCATGATCAGCAAGTTTCTCTTTCAGTGCAGAGCTGACAGTTTATACTTCACGAGGATGCTGCTGCATCTCCATGCTGTAGAAGCAATCAGCCTGCAAAAATAATAGTCCCATAGTGGGACAAAGTAAAATAGTTAACAAAAAGTAAAAAAAAATTAAATAACTGTAAAAATATTTTTAAAAAAGTCCAAAATAATAATATAAAAAATCTAAAGATATTGTAACTATTAATAAATATTTGAATGAAAAAAATATAAACAATAAAAGTACACAAATTTGGTATTGCAACGGCCCGAACTATAAAACTGTCTCACTAGCTAACCGCTTTAGTGAAACTCCTCCAAAAAAGGCAAAAAACAATGCTTTCTTATCATACCGCCGAACAAAAATTGGAATAAAATGTGATCAAACAGACAGAAATAAATTAACATGGTACCGCAGAAAACGTAATCTTGTCCTGCAAAAAACAAGCTGTGATACTGCTCCATCAACGGAAAAATAAAAAAGTTATAGCTCTCAGAATAAAGCAATGTAAAAATAATTATTTAGTCTGTAAAATAGTTTTTATTGTGTAAAAGCGCCAAAGTATCAAACAAGATATAAACGAGGTATTGCTGTAATCATACAGACCCGAAGAATAAAACTGCCTTATCAATTTTACCACACACAGAACAGCATAAATCCCCCAATCCAAAATAAATTCCTGAATTGCTGGATTTTGGTTATTCTGCCTCCCAAAAATCGGAATAAGGCAATCAAAAAATGTCATGTGCCCAAAAAAATGGTATCAATAAAAACGTCAAGCCTTCTTGCAAAAAACAAGCCCTCACATGACTGTGTTGGCCAAAATATTGAAAAATTATAGCTCTAGTTCTATTAACCCTTAGAAAAACTAAAAACTTGGGGCTAAAACAATATTTTCTATGAGGCACATGTGGTGTCTATATGATCACTGCACCACTAGATGAATTCATTGGGAAGTGTAGTTTGTAAACTGAGTTCATGGCACCCTCAAATCATTCCAGCAAAACCTGAACTCCAATATGGCGCCTCTTCCCTTCTGAGATTTGCACTGTGCCTTAAAAGTAGTATTCCAATACTTATAGGGTATCAGCATACTCAGGAGAACTCACTGTTAGGGCTGGTGGAATGCACCGAATAAATATAAAGGTAATAAAAGGTGCGTTCGCAGCCTGGGGTCCACCGTGCAGAGATGGAACCTGCTGCTAGGTGATGGCGGCACTATATGGTGGTACTACACCAGACGAAAGTCGGGTTCTGTCACCCGGCATGAACTGATGCAAACTCTGTTGCTTCACAGAGTCGCAGGGAAACTAAGGAAACGCTGTGCACTGTTAGCAGTCACAGGGTGCAGCAGATGGACGCAAGTGGGATCCCTGAAATTCACCCCCACTATGCTGGTGATTGATCTCGCTCTGACCCTGAGCCCTGCAAGGCTACAGTGCTAACCACTGAGCCAACATGCTGCCCAAACCTGGATAATATATCATACATAGATTTTTGTTTGTAGAAAAAATCATTTTAGGCTTTCATATGCAATCAAGAGAATTCAAGGGTAATATATGATCCTGTAAGAGTCTCCGAGCTCTATAGTGCAAATCTATACAACACATCTGTATGGGCCCAGGGCATACATCTCATTTAACTGTGATAAATGTTCTATAGGGCTGAGGGTAGAATGTACTATCAATGAGAAGAACCAATGAACCATTAAGAAAATCTTTATATAGAGGAAAAAGAGAGATTCTTGGTACTTATACACCCCGTCACACTAAAAAGCTGGTTCAGGAACTGCCTGTAATTCTATGTGTGATGGGCTTCAGGTCAGCATTTTAATGGTTTCACTATACATGCTGTCAGTATGATTGGCAGCTTTATTAGCACAGGGTGAATTTATCTTTACTTCTCTAAAAAGGGTCATCTTTGAGTCAGCTTCGCTCGGACATTTTTATACATTTGTTAAAATGCTTATTAGTTTTATTAGAACCGTGTGTTCTGGCTTATGTACAATATACATTATATCTACATGAAATAAAGCATCATCTATCATATGGAGAGACAAAAGAATCACCCCTACCATGGATGTATTTCACTTAAATTTTGATGGTATCCATTTACAGAATTTATGGAGTTGACTAGAAACTATAACCCTTTCCTATGCGTAAAGTACTACAAAAATATACAGTATTACAGAAGCCAAGCACAATCTGCTTGCTTTTCACTTCTAGAATAAAAAAACTAAGCTATGTTTAGATTGCAAGATAGGTTATACAGTATATAACTATGCACTGTACGTATACAAAGAAATATACTTAGATTCATCTTCACAGCAAATTGTGACTGTTTTTAATCTACTGTACCTTCTAATTTATAATTTCACCACATACTTTATATAATTTAACCCCTTAGTGACGGAGCCAAATTTTTGAAATCTGACCAGTGTCACTTTATGTAGTAATAACTCTGCAACGCTTCAACAAATCCCAGAGATTTTGAGATTGTTTTTTCGTGACACATTATACTTTATGATAATGGTAAATTTAGGTCAATATGTTTTGTGTTTATTTATAGAAAATATCAAAAATTTGAGAAAAATGTAAAAAAAATTAGCAATTTTCAAAGTTTGAACGATTATCCCTTTAATACATACCACAGCAAACCATTAATAAATAATATTTCCCACATGTCAGCTTTACATCAGCATCATTTGTAAAATGTTCTTTTATTTTGTTAGCATTTTAGGAGGTTTAATAATGTAGCAGCAATTTTTCATTTTTTCAAGGAGATTTACAACATTTATTTTTTTAGGGAACTATCCATGTTTGAATTGACTTTAGGTGTCATTTATTGGGAAACCCCAAATGTGATACCATTTTAAAAACAGCACCCCCTGACATATTGAAAACTGCTGTCAGGTAGTTTATTAACCCTTCAGGTGCTCTACAGGAATTAATTCAAAGTGGTATAACAGAAATGAAAATGTGTATTTTTACCACCTAAATGACGGTAACTTCTGAACAGGTTACAACAGCCGACAGACTCTAAGGTCGCTATTTGGTCATGAATTGCCATCGCAAACATCAGGACCACAAAATCATGATCTGAGGGCACCAATTGGGATAAAGAGGAAGCCCCCACACTCTGTTAACCATTTATAATGATGTAGTCACTATTGACAGCAGCATCTAAGGGGTTAAACAGATATGTACGGTGCCAACACTGATCGTGGCTGATGCAGCAAGTTGTCAGCTATAGTGTACAGCCGACAGCTGCTGGATTGTCACCTGTATGGGGAGGCTATTCTCTTATATCTCAGGTCAGTTAAAAGACGTATTAGCTGTCATTAAGGGGTAAAAGGGAATCTGTCGGTAAGATCAACCCCCCAAATGACATAAATAGGCTTGCAGGTAATTGAAAAGTAAATCTATCTACAATTTTATACCTTCTATTTGTTGCTCCATTCCTGAGAAATAGTTTTTTTTTCCTCATTAATATGCAAATTAGATTTTAAGTGCTCTAGGTGTGACAGAGCACTTCAGAAGCCTAAAGGCCCCTTCACATTAAGCGACGCTGCAGCGATACCGACAACGATCCGGATCGCTGCAGTGTCGCTGTTTGGTCGCTGGAGAGCTGTCACACAGACCGCTCTCCAGCGACCAACGATGCCGGTAACCAGGGTAAACATCGGGTAACTAAGCGCAGGGCCGCGCTTAGTAACCCGATGTTTACCCTGGTTACCATCCTAAAAGTAAAAAAAACAAACAGTACATACTTACCTAACACTGTCTGTTCTCCAGCGCTGTGCTCTGCACTCCTCCTGTACTGGCTGTGAGCACAGCGGCCGGAAAGCAGAGCGGTGACGTCACCGCTCTGCTTTCCAGCTGACCGACGCTCACAGCCAGTACAGGAGGAGTGCAGAGCACAGCGCTGGAGGACAGACAGCGTTAGGTAAGTATGTAGTGTTTGTTTTTTTTACTTTTAGGATGGTAACCAGGGTAAACATCGGGTTACTAAGCATGGCCCTGCACTTAGTTACCCGATGTTTACCCTGGTTACCAGTGAAGACATCGCTGGATCGGTGTCACACACGCCGATCCAGCGATGTCCACGGGAGATCCAGCGACGAAATAAAGTTCTGGATTTTCTTCAGCGACCAACGATCTCCCAGCAGGGGCCTGATCGGTGGTCGCTGTCACACATAACGATTTTATTAACGATATCGTTGCTACATCACAAAAAGCAACGATATCGTTAACAATATCGTTATGTGTGAAGGTACCTTAAGCTTCCTGAGGATGTTTGCCTATCCAGCAATAGCCAGCTTGATTGATAACTCACTGTGTTTGACATCAAGCGCTAGGCAGGGATATCAGACAGGTTGGGAAACAATCTCTGGGGGTAGAGGCTTGGGAAGTGCTCTGTCACACCTAGAGCACTTATAACCTCATTTGCATATGAATGAAAACATTGCTTTCTCAGGAAGGCAGTGATGGATAGAAGATATGTAAGTGTAAACAGATTTCAATTTCAAAGACCCGCATTCCCATACATGCGGTTTGAGGCTTCATATTACTTAACGTTCAATTTCATATTTTTTTCTAGAATAAATTATTTGTTTTACTTTTCTTTTCAAGATTTTCACATCCATTTTACTTGATACCAGACAGACCCGTAATGTATAAATCTCTCACGAAGATGGACATCAGAATATTTGATTTACATAAAAGCATTTAAATGCTTCATTTGCATCCTAAAACCTCATTATATTGATTAAGTGATAAAAGCTTAGATTTCATTTCTGCTTCCTGCATATATAACTACAAATGTCTGCAATGTATTTCAAAGGTTCATCATGCAGTTAAGATTTTATTTTCTAAATAAACTCTACGATTCTTGGATAAAACATGGTGAATGGACACTGATGAAAAATAATCACCATGAGTTCATAATCAGACGATCCCTTTTAAATGAAATGCATTGCCTATAAATTTCAGTTTTTTTTAGATTGTAATTAAACTTTATGAATCAAATTTATCAAATTATGGATACAAAGTAGATTATAGCCAATTCACTATAACGTTTCTGATGAAATAGGTTTGAATATTACAAATTAAATCAAGAAGTAAAGTATCTTCCTTCTTAGCAAATCTATAATTCGACATTTAGAAAATGCTACTTCTCGTTGAATAGTTTATGTCCATTAATAAAGCAGCATAAAAATCTCAGTCCCTCGGAGAGGTTAAAAGTTCATCTTTATAATATCGGGACAGAACAAGCACTTACTACACCCATACAAATACGTGGAGCACCTGATTGCATCTATTCACTATGTGACTTTCATGGACTGTATCTAGGGCATATTTGCTTCTAGTGATCTGCTTGGTGCTCTAGAGGAAGCAAAATATAATCTACTTGTTGCAGATTATCCATATTTAGCTCTGCATATTTCCTTGTATATGTGCAGTAAGGATAGATCGTTGAGGGGCCGGGTTCTGAAACCCTCCCCAGTGAAGAGTTCATCCTTCAGCACACATACAGAATAGTGTTAAGATTAAATAGAATATATAGGTTACGAACCATATTTTTTCTGTTCAATCCAATCGGCACTCTATGTGCTCACTCACGAATAGCTGCTGTTGGCTAAGCTGTGCAGTTCTCGGGTGGAGCGAGGTGTTGAACAACCATTGGTGGTCTTAAGACATGGTCTAACTGATCTGTTCCAATTACAAAAAAATGTTTCAAAAGGTTTAGTTACTGTTCAACATATCAGTAATTTTTCCTTTCTGACAGGCATAGAGTGGAGAGCTGCCTTACCATACCTATGTGTAGCATGACACTTGAGAGTAATCTTTATTTCAGCACTCCCACATTTCTTCCTGGCATACCCACTCAAAGTGGTCCCCAAGTTTAAAGTGCTTAAACTTATTTCTTCAGTTACCATTTCCAATTCACTGCCCTCTGCTTTGAATTATAGACTATTGTTGATGATCGGCTGGAAGATATGTGGCACCCCAGGAGTTCGGGTACCACAGTGGTGCTGCCTTCCTCTCGGGGAGGGTAATGTCACATTCAACACATTCTGACTCCAGGACAGAAGGGGGAGCTCAAAACCTGGTTTTAGGGGCGCTTCCCTCAATTTACATCCTGGTCTGGAGGAGGCGTTAAGTTAGTCTGGTGCAGACAAGAGACAGGGAAGGAGCAGAGGAGTGATTAGGAGCTTAAGAAGGGCTGTGATTAGGCCCCTCAGAGCTATATTGCCCAGTCACGTAGTATATTTCCCAGTCATGTAGTATATTGCCCAGTCACATAGTATATTGCCCAGTCACGTAGTATATTGCCCTGTCACGTAGTATTTTGCCCAGTTACATAGTATATTGCCCAGCCACGTAGTATATTTCCCAGTCACGTAGTATACTGCCCAGCCACGTAATATATTGCCCAGCCACGTAGCATATTGCCCAGTCACGTAGTATATTGCCCAGCGACATAGTATATTGCCCAGTGACGTAGTATATTGCCCAGCCATGTAGTATATTGCCCAGTGACGTAGTATACATCACAGAGCCACGTAGTATATTGCACAGTGACGTAGTATACAGCACAGAACCACGTAGTATATTGCCCAGCCACATAGTATATTAGCCAGTCACGTAGTATATTGCCCAGCTACGTAGTATATTGCCCAGCCACGTATGTCACAGTTTAAAAAATAAAAAAATAAACATATACTCACCTTCTGAGAGCCCCTTGTAGTTCGGTCACATGACTGTGACGTCATAGCAGGTCCTTCTCGTGCAAGCGCGCAGGACCTGTGATGATGTCGCGGTCACATGACCGTGACGTCATGGCAGGTCCTTCTCCCATACCATCCTTGGCACCGGAACCTGCCGCTTGCATAGAGCGGTAACCGGAGTGTCGCAAAAGGTAAGTATATAATGATTTTTTTTATTTTTTTTTATTATTTTTAACATTAGATGTTTTTACTATTGACGCTGCATAGGCAGCATCAATAGTAAAAACTTGGTCACACAGGGTTAATAGCGGCGGTAAGGGAGTGAGTTACCCGCGGCATAACATGGTCCATTACCGCTGGCATTAACCCTGTGTGAGCGGTGACTGCGGGGAGTATGAAGCGGGTAACTGCAGGGGAGGGACTAATCGGAGTGTGGCTGTTGCTGATTGGTTGTGGCAGCCATGACAGGCAGCTGGCGAGACCAATCAGCGACTTGGATTCCATGACAGACAGAGGCTGCGACCAATGAATATCCGTGACAGACAGAAGGACAGACAGACAGAAAAATGGAAGTGACCTTTAGACAATTATATAGTAGATGCCACTTTCTGGCATAAATTATAATGAATCTGAACTTCTATCAAACATCAACACACAAGGGCATAAAGTCACTACAATTTTTTGTAATTTATGTGGTTTGTGCAAAAAAAATGTATTTGTTCAAACCATAGCATTGTTCTAAACTGATGAATTGCTCCCTCCCTAACAGGACAGAAAAGTGAGAAAAGCCACACCCCATTGGTTAAGACAGTTAACAAAATACAGTTTTCATGTTGAATAAAATTATGTCAAAGTGATAAATTTGGCAAATTTTCATACTCTAGGTTTGAGATATCATTATTAAAGTTAACGGTGATAAATCTGGCTACTGTTATTTCACGTGTATGACTAAAATATTGCAATCGGAGGTGAGGTTCTCATTTCACCTAAAGAAAATTATGTAAACACTTTGGTGTCAAGATCTGCATTATGTTAGAGAGCACTCTGCGTAGAAACTTTTATGGTTGTTAAGTCATATAGACTACAAAATAACCATGTTATACTGTATAGTGCAACTTACGTGTCATACAGCATAGTTTCTAAAAGTCGTGCAATGGATTAAATCATTTTTTCTTACTGTTCATGAAGTAGCAATTCTATATAATACTGTCACCACTTTACACTGCAAAAAAACATTCTGTACAAGGAGAAAATAAAAAATAGCAATGTGAATTCTACCATATAAGATAAAAAAAATCAACATACAGTCCTCCAATTAAAGTTTCATGCACAAAATAATCTGATAACTAAAAATTGATGTTCAACATATTTTAAGCTTAGGATGGTCACAAGTTTTAGGAGCTAAGCCATTTGTGGCACTCTACCTCTTTAGGAGCAATATCATACAATGTGGCTATATCTTACATGTATGAGAAGTCAGAGAGGTAAAAACTCTGAGAAATATCTACAATTCAGTTCTTCAAAGTACTTCAGAAAGAAAAAGGAAAATGATAAACATAGTGTAATGGTAAACTTTCTGCCGAAACATGGCTTCCATGAAAAAACTTTGCACAAGTCACTCTGCTTAGCAGGTCATCGAGGAATTCTAGCCTTCACCCTTTAACCCACATACAGGGACCTGGACTTACAACAGGGGCCCCTGGATTGCACCCACGGAGTAGCTGCTGGCTGGTGCAGCTACTCCATGTAGCTGCTGGCTGGTGGAGCAAGCTGGCAGTGGAAGGTTGACCAACTTGATCATTATTTCATTTAAGCTAAATTTACTTGGTTTTATATATTTTACTAGCAATTGAACCCGTTCTACGCCCGGGTGGTGAGCATTTATATTGGTATATGGTCTCCATCCTGATATGTGCTGCTCCATCCTGCATCCCCATCCTGTCATGTGCTGCTCCATCCTGCGTCCCCATCCTGTCATGTGCTGCACCCATCCTGCGTCCCCATCCTGTCATGTGCTGCTCCCATCCTGCGCCCCCATTCTGTCATGTGCTGCTCCCATCCTGCGCCCCCATCCTGTCATGTGCTGCTCCCATCCTGCGCCCCCATCCTGTCATGTGCTGCTCCCATCCTGCACCCCCATCCTGTCATGTGCTGCTCCCATTCTGCGCCCCCGTTCTGTCATGTGCTGCTCCCATCCTGCGCCACCATTCTTTAATTTGCTGCTCCCATCCATATGCCCCATACGCTGCTCCATAAAGGTTTATGGCCCCCATAAGATGCTCCATAGTATATGCCCCGTACACTGCTCCATAAAGGTTGATGGCCCCATAAGATGCTCCATAGGATATGCCCCCATATACTGCTCCATAAAGGTTTATGGCCCCCATAAGATGCTCCATGGTATATGCCCCCGTACACTGCTCCATAAAGGTTTATGGCCCCCATAAGATGCTCCATGGTATATGCCCCCGTACACTGCTCCATAAAGGTTTATGGGCCCCATAAGATGCTCCATGGTATATGCCCCCGTACACTGCTCCATTATGGTTTATGGCTCCATAAGATGATCCATGGTGTATGCCCCCCGTACACTGCTCCATAAAGGTTTATGGCCCCCATAAGATGCTCCATGGTATATGCCCCCGTACACTGCTCCATAAAGGTTTATGGGCCTCATAAGATGCTCCATGGTATATGCCCCCGTACACAGCTCCATTATGGTTGATGGCCCCATAAGATGCTCCATAGTATATGCCCCTGTACACTGCTCCATTATGGTTTATGGCCCCCATAAGATGCTCCATTGTATATGCCCCCGTACACTGCTCCATTATGGTTCATGGCCCCATAAGTTGCTCCATAGTATATGCCCCCATACACTGCTCCATTATGGTTTATGGCCCCCGTACACTGCTCCATTATGGTTTATGGCCCCACAAGATGTTCCGTACGATATGCCCTGTATGCTGCTGCAATATGTAAAAAAAAAATACCATACTCACCTATCGTCACTGGGCGCCAAGTGCTGAGGGGCTTGAGCAGGCGGGGACACCGGTGCGCTGTGGGGGTCAGGTGCCGGTATCGCCGCCAGCTCAGGCCCCCCAGCACTTGCTATATTCACCTGGCCCTGTTCCACCGCTGCGCGCATGCAGCGCGTCATCGCGCCCTCTGAACTGAACATCAGAGGCCGAGGATCGGGACACGGAGACGGAGCCGCATGCAGTGCTGGAACGGGGATAGGTGAATATAGCCGATACTCACCCTCCTGGCAGTCCCTGCTTCTCTGTTGGAGATCGCGGTGTGCGTTCAGTGTTTACACATACCGCGATCTCCTGGGAGCGTCACTCTGTGGGGGCCAGACTGCGCCGGCGCTTGCGCAGTCTATAAAGGCTTTGGACAGAGTGACGCTCCCAGCGTTATATTATAGATTTAACATTATAGGCCAGATTTTGGTTATCCAGATGTGTTATCCGTATTTGCCAATAGCAGCTCTTTAAAATGTTGCACACTTTTTACTCAATTGTATGGAAAAATGTTCTAATTAGATTTTGTAGATTAATATGTGACATTTTAAAGGTTCGCTCAATTTCTTGCTCTAAAAAGGTGCAAAAAGGCAAAAGAAGTAGAGAGCATCTTTGATTTTGCACACAATTTATCAAGCAGTGTGGTACATTTTGAAGAATTTGCCTAAAAAATGCAATGTGTACCACAAGACAAAAGAGAAAAGTCACTTAAAAGCACAAATTATGAATTAGCGTCATAGATTAGAAAAGAGAGAATACTATAATATATATGATTTTGACAATAAAAAATATATATTTCTAATCCTTATTTGCTTTATTATTGACAATTATTTTGTCTGTCAGTATATGGCAGTGTTTAATGCATGCCCCGTATGTGGGTACGTCATCTTTAACCCTACTTCTCATATACACGGCTGGCTGAGTATCATAGGGCATCTAATATGAAGATTGTTCAAGCATGCTTTTCCCTTGAACTAAGTTGTGTTTTTGAGAGAACATTGAATGGAAAAATAAAAATAGCTTGGATGGAAAGAATTCCATTTACACATGAACCGCCTGATAGTACTAATTTGAGGATAACCCAGGAACATGACCTAACACTAACCTTCTATTGAACAGACATAAAGAGAAAAAAAAGTATATGTCCATTCCCACCATCCAATTGTATTCACTTGCCACCAACAATAGCGTGTCATATGGTGTGTGCAATGTAACTAATAAGTTCCTGATTGAAGTTTTGACTTCTATTAGTGTAACCAAGGCTAGAGCAAATTCTCTAGTTCAAGGTGTAATGGCAGTCTCAAGAGGATTGATAGAGAAATTAGGTAGCTGACAACACTACATTTTGCCCTGTGCTGCTCATTTTTTAATCATTCTGTTACTTTAGTGTTCACAAAAAAATTTTCATTACAAATTTAATACTTTACACAATTTAATAGTGTTCAACAAATTATGAAGAATTTAATACCCCCCAAATTAGACCACACTTTGCATGGCAGAATTACTTTGAGATGAGATGATTCCTATTTATTCTCATACATTAAATCCTCATAACTGTAGTAAGACACAGTTTAGATAAAATCAGGGGAAACTAATAAAAAGAATGATTTAAATAGTAGGACTTTTAATTTATTTAGTAAAATTTAGTATATACGGTACATGCAAAGATCTAGTAGATCATAGGTGGATTATAATGAAAGCAATCTGGGCTACTGCCCTGCACCCAACGCCCCAGGGGGGCCCATGGCCAGATTGCCTTCAATAAAATATTTTTGTGCACCACGATCAGCAGGTAGCTTTCCTGATTTTCAGCTCAGGAGACCTCCTGTCACCTTTTCTATTACATGCCAGTGACATCATTTTTTAATAAAATAAATGATAGGGACTGGGAGAGGGAAAAGTATAATGAATAGAGGGCGTGTTAGGTGTCGAGTTCCTGCCGCTGTACAGGGGAAATCTCGAACCAAGTCCTCTGTAGTCTCCCATTTTTCCTCAGCCGCAGTGGAGCCTGCTCAGCAGAAATGTTGGTCCCAGCATCTGGATCAAGCTGATACTGTGCATCTGGTTACTGCTGCCATCCTAGGTTCAGCCATTGTAACCTGCATTGATCAGCGGCGAGCAGATGCTCCAGCAACTAAGTCCAGCTTTTCATCTACTGAGCATGCCCATGGGATAACTTCTCATTGCTTAGGTCCTGATGCGGCTCTGATTGTACCACTGTGAAAATCCTGGAAGGCTAAATCTATAAAAGGTTTGCATGGCCTTTCGTCCATGCGCTAGCATAACCCTGACTAGGTGTGTGAGTGTTGTGTGTTTGAGACTGTTGAAAGTTTCTCAATGATCCCCATCTCCTTGGTTGTTGCTTTGGCATTAGGGTGAGTGGAGCTAACCGTCAGCACTATATCTAGGCGGCACAGCTGTGTTAATACCACCGATCAGTGCAGGGTGGGAATTCCTGCTTGGTCTCAGCATCTGACTCAGGGCATCCTCAGCTGCGGGTTCAAAAGCCACCTAGGATCATAGCGAGTCCAAGGACCAGTATAGTGGGGGGGAATCATAGGGAACCCACTAGCATCTACCGGCTGCACCCTGTGACTGCTAACAGGGCACAGCATACCTTTAGCAACTCTGTGAAGCAACAGAGTTCACTTCCAATCACACCTGGTGAAGTTTAATCCACGTGTGCACAAGCGTTCATCCACCATTTTGTTCCGCCATTACTTAGCAGCAGGTTCCATCACTGCACGGTGGACCCCAGGTTGCAAACGCACCTTACATCTCCCTTAATATTATTTGGTGCCTTCCGCCAGCCCTAACTGGGTGGGGTTGGTTGAGATGACTATAATAAATAGTAGAGGGTGGGAGAAAGAAAAGTATAATGAAAAGAGGGTGAGGTGGTTGAGAGGACATTATTTTGAATAGACAGTGGGGGTAGGAAAGAGAAAAGTATAATGAATAGAGGGCAGGGTGGTTGAGAGGACATTATAATGAAATGAGGATGATAGGGTAGGAGAGAGGACATTATATTATAATGAATAGAGGATGGAGTAGGGCAAGAGAATATTATATTATCAGAGAATCATAGAATCATAGAATGGTAGAGTTGGAAGGGACCTCCTGGGTCATCTGGTCCAACCACCTGCTCAAAGCACGATTCACTAAATCATCCCAGACAGATGTCTATCCAGCCTCTGTTTGAAAACTTCCATGGAAGGAGAACTCACCACCTCTCATGGCAGCCTGTTCCACTCATTGATCACCCTAGCTGTCAAATTTTTTTTTTTTAATATCTAATCTGTATCTCTTTTCATTCAGTTTCATCCCATTGCTTCTAGTCTTTCCTTGTGCAAATGAGAATAAAGATGATCCTTCTACAATGTGACAGCCCTTGAGATATTTGTAGACAGCTATTAGGTCTCCTCTCAGTCTTCTTTTTTGCAAGCTAAACATTTCCAAATCCTGTAACCATTTTTCAAAGGACATGGTTTGCAGACCGGTCAACATTCTGGTCGCTCTTCTCTGAACTTGCTCGAGTTTGCTGAAGTCTTTTTTAAAATGTGGTGCCCAAAAATGGATACAGTATTCTAGATGAGGTCTGACCAAAGAGGAGTAAAGGGCAATAATGACTTCACGTGATCTAGACTGTATTCTTCTGTTAATACATCCCAGAATTGCATTTGCCTTTTTTGCTGCTGCATCACACTGTTGACTCATGTTCAGTTTATGATCTATTAGTATCCAAGTCTTTTTCACATGTGCTGTTGCTTAGCACTGTTCCTCCGATTCTGTATATGCATTTTTCATTTTTATTGCCCAGACGTAGCACTTTGCATTTTGCCTTGTGAAAAACCATTCTGTTAGTTGCTGCCCACTGCTCCTGGTTATTTTTATCTTTTTGAATTCTCTCTCTGGTCTAGTATTAGCTATACCTCCTAGCTTTGAGTCATCAGCAAATTTAATCAGTGTACCCTCAATTCTTTCATCTAAATCATTAATAAAGATGTTGAACAATACAGGGCCCAGGACAGAACCCTGTGGCACCCCACTTGAGACATCTTTCCAACTGGATGTGCAGCCATTTACGACCACTCATTGGGTCCGATCACTAAGCCAGTTATGAATCCACCTAACACTTGCCTTGTCCATTCCCTATTTAGTCATTTTTTCAATAAGGGTGGTGTGAGATACTTTGTCAAATGCTTTGCGCAAGTCAAGATATTCTATATCTACAGCATTTCCCTGATCCACCCAGTCACTGATTCTGTCATAGAAGGAAATTAAGTTAGTCTGACATGACTTATTAGTTACAAACCCATGCTGACTCTCATTAATCACTTCATTCTTATCCAGGTACTTACATACATGTTGCTTAATAATTTATTCAAAGATCTTTCCTGGTTTGAAAGTCAGACTCACCGGCCTATAGTTCCCTGGGTCCACCTTCTTCCCCTTTTTGAAGATAGGAGCAACATTTACTCTTCTCCAGTTTCTGGGACTTCTCCTGTTCTCCAAGAATTTTCAAAGATTATGGAGAGTGGTTCAAAAATTTCTTCTGCTATCTCCTTCAGTACTCTGGGGTGTTATTCATCTGGACCTGGAGACTTGAATTAATTTATGTTAGCTAAGTGTTTCCTCGCTATCTTTCTGTTTATAGATATCCTGGATTCTTCTATCCTTTAATTGGACAGTGAAGATCAGTTGATGTTACATTTCCTTTCTGAGAGAAAACAGATGCAAAATAGGAATTTAAAATTTCGGCCATCTCAACATCCTTTCTCACCCTTTCATCATTTTCATCCTGTTAAAATCCTAAAGCATCTTTGACTTTTCATTTGCTTTTGACATATCCCCAAAATACTTTTTATTTCTTTTGGCATCTCTTGCAAGCCTTAATTCATTGTCAGCTTTAGATAATCTGATTTGTGCCCTGCAGGTTGCAGACAGCATTATATTCTTCTTTAGATATGCCTCCCTCTTTCCATTTGATAAACCTTTTTTTCTTCCTTTTTAGCATGTGTTTAAGTTCTGTGTTCATCCATCCTGGTTTCCTTAAATGCTTCCTATTCTTCCCTCTTTTTGGAACTGTTAATGATTGTGCATTGAGAATCTAATTTTTCAAGATTTCCCAACCTTCCTGGATATTTTTGTCCTTAAGGATATCCAGCCATTGGATCCCTCCAATTCTCTTTCTGAGTCCCTTAAAATCCGCCTTTCTGAAATCTAACCTTGAAGTCTGAGTCTTCACAGGTCTTCTTCCTCTAGTTATCCAAAATTCTAAAATAGCATGGTCGCTACCTCCTAGGGTCCCAGCCACTCTTACCTCCTCAACCATTCCCTCCCTGTTTATATGGATAAGATCCAAGGTAGCAGATCCCCTTGATTTCTCCACGAAATGCGCTTCGGGGTGAATGGGTGTGGGGTGCTTGAACATTTGTGCCTCTGCATTTGACCGATATGTATACTCTATGTGGGTTTGTTCTTGCTGCTTGCACTAGCTACTAGCATATATAAATATGTGGCTATATGAACTAGCCTATCACTGTGCAACGTATATGGTCACTACCTGTACTGACATTATCTGTATATACTAGAGGCACCTACTCCTGTCCTTTTTTGTACGTGCTAAGGGTGGCATTAGGATTGTTCCTATTTGTCATTTTTTAACCTGCTGTGATTAATAAAGGTTTTTGTAATTTGCATTTATTCGGACTTATGACTGCGTTTTTTCTGGATAGTTTGATTTCAATTAATATGCAGTTTGTCCATTATGGTCCTATTTTAGTCCCATTTATCTATCGATAATTAACCCCTTATTGGGAGCATAACTATGTTGGTGACTGATACGTTCTCCACAAAGTATTTACAGTTGGATGATGTCAGTATTCAGCTCATGCCGGTGTCAGAGAGAAAGCTGCCAGCAGCAATGATGCTGTTTCTGTGGGGGAACGTGGAGTGAGGTGAGCGGTGGAGTTTGTACATGTAGGTGATGGAGAGGGCAATGATGGAGGTGGTGGGGAGAACAATGATAGTGGTCGTGGAGAGGGCAGTGATAGAGGTGGTGGGGAGAACAATGATGGAGGTGGTGTAGAGGGCAATGATGGAGGCAGTGGAGAGGGCAATGATGAAAGTGATGGGGTAGAGGGCAATGATGGAGGTGGTGTAGAGGGCAATGATGGTGGTGGGGAGAACAATGATAGAGGTGGTAGAGGCAATGATGGGGTTGGTAGAGAGGGCAATGATGGAGGTGGTGGGTGAGAACAATGATTGGGGTGGTGAAGAGGGCAATGATGGAGGTGGCAGAGAGGGCAATGATGGGGTGGTGGGGGAGAACAATGATTGGGGTGGTGAAGAGGGCAATGATGGAGGTGGCGGAGAGGGCAATGATGGGGTGGTGGGGGAGAACAATGATTGGGGTTGTGGAGAAGGCAATGATGGAGGTGGAAGAGATGGAAATGATGAGGGTGGTGGAGAGGGCAATGATGGAGGTGGAGAAGAGGACAATGATGCGATATGGTGAATTGCTATGGGAGGAAGGGTGACTTATAATGTACTTACAAACAGGGAAGGATGACATTAGATATGGATGTAAAATGAACTGGGTGGTGGAGGAGAGTGCTAAGCCACTGATAACATCCTCCCCCATATCAAAATTCATTGTGATGCTATTGGGGACTTAAAATTTATTGGGGAGTGGGAGAGGAGGCGTTAAGGTGCACAGAACACTAGAATGAATAGGGAGGTGGTGGAAGGTGCTCAGTACCTGATAGCATTTTCTGCTGCCTCCAAATTCATTATGAGGCTATCAAATACTTTTAGTGAATGATGGGGACACGGGAACAGGACTAAGCCTACGTGCACACATTCAGGAATTGAAGGAGAAAATTCTGCTGCATGTCCTAATGTGTTGGCAGAAAGAAAGTTGCTTAAAATACATTTATTTTTTTCCACAGATTTGCCATGCTTTTGTTATGCATGTTTCCCCATTAGTATGGATGAAACAAGCTTCAAGAATTGACATTATGCAGATTTTAATCAGCTGTAAATCTCCAAGGAAAAAATAAGCAGCATGTGTTAAGTGTTGATTTCCGGCCGCTGCACAAGGGGAATCTCGAACCATGTATGCTGCGGTCTCCCATTCTCCTCCAGCTGCAGTGGAACCTGCTCAGTGGAGAAATCGGTCCCAGCGTCTGGCTCAAGCTGATACTGTGCGAATGGTTGCTGCTGCCTTTCCAGGCTCTGCCTTTGTAGCCATCACTGATCAGCAGCAAGCAGGCCTTTCTGGGACTAAGTCCTGCTTTTCCCATACTGAGCATGCCCACGGGATGACCTCCCATTGGAGGTCAGGGGTCAGGAGCTCAGGTCCTGTTGCGGGTCCTATTGGACCATCAGGAAGGTCCTGGAGCGCTACTGCTATAAAAGGTTTGCATGGCCACTCGGCCATGCGCTAGTGAAAACTTATTTACTTGTGTGTGTGTTGATGAATGCCTGTCGATGGATGAAAGCTCTGAATCATTCCCATCCCTAGTGTTGCTGCCTGCTCGCGAATGGTGGAAGCTACCTAGTGCCAGACAGTGCTACTCTGCACATCAGCACACAATTCAGTGTCTCTCAGCAGCGACCGCCAGTGCGGTGCCGTGCGCTTAGTGCGCTTTCCGGGCCCTGGTTAGGGTGGTAAGTGGCGTCCGCCAGTGGGGCGTTGTACGCACTCTTGTGCAATAAATTATTACTATTAGTTCAGTTCTACCCCTGACACCACAGTAACGGTGTCAAGCGTAAGAGGTCTAGAGGAACTCTGTCCCCGTGTCTTAGGACAGAGTTCTCTGACCCTTTACTTGCGCTCTCTGTGCGGTATCGCGGCCCTGTGATGCAGCAGGGTTTGCTTCCTTCAAACCGGGTGAATCTAATCCGTGTGTGTATTCACATTATACCGCCATCTAGTCCGCCATTACCGAGCAGCAGGTGTCCTTTCTGCATGGTGGACCATGGACCGCGAATGCACCTCATATCCTCTCTAAATATTATTTGGTGCGTTCCGTCCGTCCTAACATTACACTAGCGCCAGGGTCTGGCTAGTAATGGTGGACGAATAGTGACTGCAGCGGTACATCCAGCAGCTGGAGGACAGGTTGGCAGCTCTCGAGCACACAACCTCAGCTGTGGATGCTACCGCAGTAGCTGTTCAGGCTGCTAGCGTGGCTGCAGCCACTTTGTCCACTGCAACCCCTGTTCCGACCTTATCCCACCTCACGCTGCCAGATAAATTCTCTGTTGATAGCCAGTCTTGTAGGGGATTCGTGAGCCAGTGTGTGATTCAGCTTGAGCTCCTGTCAACACGTTTCCCCTAAGAGCGGGCTAAAGTGGGATTCATTATTTCTCTCTTGTCAGACAGGGCATTGAGTGGGCTACTCCGCTGTCTGAGCACGACAATCATGTGGTGCAGAGTGCTTTGTGGTTTCTGAGCACTCTGAAACAGGTCTTGTTGGGACCCCAAGTCATTCATGATACGGTGCTCCAACTGCTGGCATTGACACAGGGTTCATCCATTGTCAGTCATTTTTCCATCCACTTCCGGACTTTAGCATCTGATCTGGAGTGGCTGGATAAAGCCCTAATCCCTGTATTTTGGAGGGGGCTGGCTGACCATGTGAAGGATGCCTTGGCCACTAGGGAAATTCCTGCCACACTGGAGGAGCTAACAACTATATCTACCCGCATTGACCTTCATTTTAATGAGCAAAAGTTGGAGTGAGCCCAATGTAGGCAGAGGTTTCAGCTGGCTCCCACATTCGCCAAACCTCTGGGACCTCCGGTCCAGGCATGCAAGCCATATGAGGCTGTGGAGGTGTCACGAGCGGGGTCTAAGTCCCGGACCGCTTGTACACTCAAGGACTGTCCGGTCTGCCAGCAGTCGGGACATTATGCCAGGAAATGTCCCCAGCGGTCGGGAAAGCATCAGCGTCTAGTGGTAGGAGGAGGTGGTACACTAGACACAGCGACGTTTTCCTCCAAATTGTCCTTCAAGGGGAGAATTACCTTAGGCCCATCCACTCAAACGGTAGAGCTTTGCATGGATTCTGGGGTGGAGGGCAACTCCATTTCTTCTGCCTTTCTTCCCAAGGAATACCTCTGGTGATGCTCGCCAAACCAGTTACCGTACGAGTGGTGAATGGGTCGACACTGCCCTCACAGATAACACACCAGACCATCCCATTTACTCTTCCTATGTCACAATCCCATCAGGTGATTATCTCTTTACTTCTCATTCCTGAGGGAATTGATGAGGTCCTGTTAGGGATACCTTGACTATGGTACCACTCCACTCATATAGAGTGGTCCATAGGAAGAATTTTGGGATGGAGTGAATCTTGTGAGGGTAGATGGCAGAGGGAGTGCATTCAGGTTGCTACTACTGTGGTACCCGCAGATCTTTCCTCTCTCCCCAAGCACCATTGGCCCTATGCAGGCGTGTTCTCCAAGAGGGCTGCGGAGACCCTTCCACCTCACCGCCCCTATGACTGTCCTATTGACCTCTTGCCTGGTGCTGAGCCTCCCCAGGGTCGAGTCTATCCGTTTTCTCTCCTGGATATGGAGGCAATGTCTCAGTACATCCAGGAGAATCTGGCCAGTGGATTCATTAGGAAGTCAGTGTCACCCACAGGGGCTGGGTTCTTCTTCGTGCACAAGAAGTATGGAGAACTATGTCCATGCATAGACTCCAGGGGTCTTAACGCCAATACAGTGAAGAATAAGTACCCACTGTCCCTGAAATCTGAGTTCTTTGATAGGCTTCGGGGAGCAAGGGTATTTACTAAACCAGATCTGCGGGGTGCTTACAACTTGATTTGCATCCATGAGGGAGACAAATGGAAGACGACTTTTAACACCAGGAATGGGCACTATGAATACCTTGTGATGCCCATTTGGCTCTGTAATGCCCCGGCCGTTTT
The DNA here is from genome assembly GCF_032444005.1 of Ranitomeya imitator. NCBI lineage: Eukaryota > Metazoa > Chordata > Amphibia > Anura > Dendrobatidae > Ranitomeya > Ranitomeya imitator. Next base: position 490,299,610 of record NC_091285.1, on the reverse strand, counting down.
CCAAGACTTTGTGAATGATATCTTCTGGGATATGCTCTCCACCTCGGTTGTATTCTATCTGGATGATATTCTTATCTACTCTCCAGATAAAGACTCCCACAGGAGAGATGTTTGCAAAGTCTTCGACCTCCTACGGGCAAACTCCCTCTATGCCAAGTTGGAGAAGTGTGTGTTTGAGCAGGAGTCTTTGCCTTTCCTGAGCTATATCATCTCGGCCCAAGAATTGGCTATGGATCCCGCCAAGCTACAGGCTATGATGGATTGACAGGAACCTCATTCTCTCAAAGCGGTGCAGCGCTTTATGGGGTTCATCAACTATTCTCGCCAGTTCATTCCCCACTTCTCAACTTTGGTAGCTCCCCTGGTTGCCCTCGCCAAGAAGGGAGCTAATCCCAAATTGTGGTCGGAGGTGGTCTCCAAGGCCTTCCTCTCTATCAAGTCACACTTCGCTGGCACTCCCATTTTACATTGCCCCATTGTTGATAAACCATTTATCATGGAGGTGGATGCCTTTTCCGTCGGTGCTGGAGCAGTCCTCTTCCAGACGGATGCTCAAGGTCTGAATCATCCTTGCTTCTTCTTCTCCAAGACCTTCACACCGGCAGAGAGGAATTATTCCATCGGGGATAGAAAGTTGCTAGACTTAAAGTTGGCCTTTTCAGAGTGGAGACACCAGGAGGTGGCTTGCTTTCCCTTCCAAGTGAAAAACGCCAGATAGAGCACATTGAGCACATTGCTCAATGAACACATTGAAGTGTTCACATTACGGGATCACACTAAGGCCATCATGACCGCAGGTATTATGCGTTTGCCATCCTAGTCAGATTATACTATGGACTACTTACGCCATTCCAGGCTATAGGGTCCAGTGCAATTATAGGGTTTAGTGCAATAACATTGTAAGTGACCTTTTTAGTTATTTGGTGATGAAATCATAAATTACCCTAAAAGAACAAATTTTATTAAATATATATCTAAAAAGCCAACAACCAATGGCTACCCACAACGAAAAACAACACACGGTTAACAAACTAGGGTGGGGAAGAGAGTAAACCCTAGTGCGTGTCTATGCTGAAGAGCTGCCTATCTGCGGGGGTAGGCACCCTAGGGGAAGCGTTGTGGTGCCCCCGCTCCGCGATGGCTGACCCTGGGGTCCCTAAATGAGCCCTGATGCACCCACAGGGTCCCGCTACCCAGACAAAATAATACTGAAGGTACCCCTATCCGCTAAACATAGACCACTCCTATCTCTAGGGAACCCTAAACCCCACACTTGAATATTTAAAAACAATAGGAGAACATGTGACTGAGGCGTCTCAGTGGCAGAATTTTAAGCTTATCTCTGATTTTGGATATGCTTTAGTGAACAATATATGTCTAACAACAATATAGATGGTATCTTTGGCCCTGGCTCTAGTTCACAACCAGTTGTTGCGTTCAGATAGCAAAATTAGGTAGATAAACAATAATGCACCATATATTCCAGATATAACTGGTCAATTACTACACAGCTCTTTTGTAAGATGATCTATCATAGCTGTCCCCACTGGCATTTGTTATAGCGCCTGTGCCCATCCCATCATTCATACGATTTTGCATAGGTGAAATGATGAACGGCACATTTTGGAGCTAAAACATTTTAAATAGATGGTATAGTGCAGAAACTAGAGCACATAAAGCCTTTCAAGTATGATACTCATCATTCAGATGCACTGCCGCCCGCCTGTTGTCTCTTTTAGCCTCTACGCGTTTCGCCTCGCTGGCTCATCAGGAGGCCCGATTGCTATTCATGTTTCTCGATATGATGTGATAAAGTCTGTGTAGTAATTGATCAGTTATATCTGGAATATATGGTGCATTATTGTTTGCAAATTCTGCCACTGAGACGCCTCAGTCACATGTTCTCCTATTGTTTTTAAATATTCAAGTGTGGGGTTTAGGGTTCCCTAGTGATAGGAGTGGTCTATGTTTAGCGGATAGGGGTACCTTCAGTATTATTTTGTCTGGGTAGCGGGACCCTGTGGGTGCATCAGGGCTCATTTAGGGACCCCAGGGTCAGCCATCGCGGAGCGGGGGCGCCACAATGCTTCCCCTAGGGTGCCTACCCCCGCAGATAGGCAGCTCTTCAGCATAGACACGCACTAGGGTTTACTCTCTTCCCCACCCTAGTTTGTTCACGGTGTGTTGTTTTTCGTTGTGGGTAGCCATTGGTTGTTGGCTTTTTAGATATATATTTAATAAAATTTGTTCTTTTAGGGTAATTTATGATTTCATATATATTACCATTACCCCTCTGTATGTTATTTTCAATTAACGTTATTTGGTGATGATTTGCATATTGCACATTTATCCATTATTTGCTAGCAATGTGCTCTATCTGGCGTTTTTCATGGGCTTAGGTTGGTGTAGCATCCTGTGCTGCTTTGATTAGGTCATTTGGCCCAGGTGTTTTGTTCCCGTTTATTTTCTCTTTCTGCCGAAACTAGCTTACAGATGGTTGTACCATCTGAATTGTACTCTTTGTGATTATTTTTGTATTATAATTATCCTGCACTATAATAATTATATATCAATAAATTTTGTTATACTGGGAATCACCCCTTCAGTTGTCTCTCTATTGGTATATGTGCATTTGTGAAGGTAAAGTCCCCCTGTCTTTGGTTTTTTTCTTAACTAATATATGAGGTGTTCTCTTTAAGTATAGACTCCTGTCTGATGTCTGCCGGTGACCCTGGGTCCAGTTGTCCTGATGTCCTGTCTGTACCCTCATGCCCTGCCTGTGTCTTGATGACCTCATGGACCCTGATGTTCTGATATCCTGTCTGTTCCCTGATGTACTGATGTCCTCCCTGTGTCTGATATCCTGATGTAACTGATACCCTGGGCTGCCATGCCAGTGTCCCAGCCGACGACCTGGGCTGCCACGTCAGTGTCCCAGATGTCATCGGGTATCCTTGATGTCCTGATTTAACCTGATTACCTGGGCTGCCACACCAGTGTCCCAGCTGATGACCTGGACTGCCACGCCAGTGTCCCAGATGTCTGTCCAGTATTCCTGTGTCTTGATGCCCTGCCTGTGTCCTGATGTCCTGAGGTCTTTCCTGTGTCCAGATGTTCTGATGTCGTGTCTGTATCCTGATGTCTTGCCTGTACCCTGATGTCCTTCCTGGGTCCTGATGCCCTGCCTATGTGTGCCTCGGTGATCCATTCGTGCCTTGGGGTCCACTGGGTGGTACCCTTCTAGAGGTGTGGAATCGAGAGCCTGACATCGTCATGTTTTGTTTATGTACTGTGTGACTTTACTTTAGTAAACTTTACTTTCTCTATACCTGAAGTTGTGCGGTGTAATATAGTCCTATGTGTCTCTTTCCTTGTCCACATGCTCAGCTGCCACAGAACCCCGGTCTCTGCCCTCCCTTAGTTCGGGTAGGCCCGGGTCCCCCACAGCGGTTTAAAGGGTCCGTATTGCATCCCCGGGGGATGTGCACCCCACGCCTTCTGAGGTTGGTCTGCTTGGGGGCATCTATGGGCTGGAACACATCTGTGGCTGCAACTGAACGTGACAGCCCCCAGGCAAGACTTTTGTTCCATCTAATTTGTGACCAGAGGTTCTCTCTTGGGGCTCACTCATCCAGGGTAGGTGGACATTTTGGGATCAAGAGATCATCTGAGCTTCTGGCGAGGACGTACTGGTGGCCGCATATGGCCCGTGACGTCAGGGACTATATTCGGGCGTGTGTCTCCTGCCCCAAGAATTGGTCTTCTCGGCAACAGCCTGCTGGGCTACTTTACATCGGTAGCCATGCTGGCTCAGTATGCCTTCAATTTTGAATAAATCCCCAACAGTTTCAACAGCAAAGCACCCCTACACCATCACACCTCCTCCTCCATGCTTCATGGTAGGAACCAGGCATGTAGAGTCCATCCATTCATCTTTTCTGCGTCACACAAAGACACGGTGGTTGGAACCAAAGATCTCAAATTTGGACTCATCAGACCAAAGCACAGATTTCCACTGGTCTAATGTCCATTCGTTGTGTTCTTTAGCCCAAACAAGTTTCTTATGCTTGTTGCCTGTCCTTAGCAGTGGTTTCCTAGCAGCTATTTTACCATGAAGGCCTGCTGCACAAAGTCTCCTCTTAACAGTTGTTGTAGAGATGTATCTGCTGCTAGAACTCTGTGTGGAATTGACCTGGTCTCTAGTCTGAGCTACTGTTAACCTGCGATTTCTGAGGCTGGTGACTCGGATAAACATATCCTCAGAAGCAGAGGTGACTCTTGGTTTTCCTTTCCTGGGGTGGTCCTCATGTGAGCCAGTTTCTTTGAAGTGCTTGATTGCTTTTGCCACTGCACTTGGGGACACTTTCAAAGTTTTCCCAGTTTTTCGGACTGACTGACCATCATTTCTTAAAGTAATGATGGCCACTCATTTTTCTTAGCTGCTTTTTTCTTGCTATAATACAAATTCTAACAGTCTATTCAGTAGGATTATCAGCTGTGTATCCACCAGACTTCTGCACAACACAACTGATGGTCCAAACCCTATATATAAGGCAAGAAATCCCACTTATTAAACCTGACAGGGCACACCTGTGGATTGAAAATCATTCCCTGTGACCATCTCTTGAAGCTCATCACGAGAGTGCCAAGAGTGTGCACAGCAGTCATCAAAGCAAAAGGTGGATAGTTTGAAGAACCTAGAATATAAGACATATTTTCAGTTGTTTCACACTTTTTGTTAAGCATATAATTCCACATGTGTTAAATTATTGTTTTGATGCCTTCAGTGTGAATGCACAATTTTCATTGTCATGAAAATACGGAAAAATCTTCAAATGAGAAAGTGTGTCCAAACATTTGGTCTGTACTGTATGTTGGAGAGGTTGTGTGAGCAGCAGGCAGCAGTAATAGAGTACCAGCTGCATCAGGCGCAAACAAGTCGCACTGCGCACTGTTCACACTTCACCACCACTGAGTGGGCCTCTATGAAGGACATCTGCCATGTTTTGCGTGCCTTCGATGATTCCACGTGGATGGCGAGTGCAAATGATGCACTAGTCAGCATGACTATCCCCCTTATCTGTCTGCTTGAAAAAAACACTGCAAGCGCTAAGGGAGGAGGTTGTGGAAGTGGTGGAGGATGAGGAGTCTCAAATGCCATCTGCTTCTGGACAGTCTGCGCAATGTGGTTCCTCACAAAGGCCTAGGCAGGGGACACTTTGTGAGGAGGATGAGAAGGAGTCAATGGAGGAGGAAGACATCTGTCCAGAGGAGGGAGGTACACAATGCTCTAGTAGTCAGTATCTAGAGCGAGGGTGGGGTGATGCAGAGCAGGCAGAGATGACGCCTCAAGCAGGGGACAGCGTTTCTTGACCAGTTGGCAGTCTGCAGCACATGGTTGATTTCATGCTGCAGTGCCTGAGAAACGACCGCCGCATCGCCCACATTCTCAACACGTCTGATTATTGGGTGTACACTCTCCTAGATCCTCGCTACCGGGACAATTTACAAAGCCTCATAACACCATTGAGCTGGGAGCATAAAATGCGGGAGTACCAAGACACACTGGTGTATTCCATCATGTTTTCCATTCCACCCGAGAGCAGTGCTGCTAGTGCTTCACAAAGCAGCTCAGTGTGTCAATGCAGTGGAGGAAGCTCTGCACAAAGAGGGAGCAGAAGCAGCACCTCAGCACAAGGCAAGACCAGTATGGCAGTATGTGTCCCTGCCACAAATGTCTACACCATCACAGATGGCTCCAGTCAGCAGGAGGCAACATTTGTGTGGACAGAGCAATTTCTCCTGCTCCGTCCACACTCACACTACTACAGATATTAAACTTGCTCCAATTAGGCCTCTGGCTACACTCTGTTTTTAGCATTGACCCTGGGCTTCAACATTGCCAGTTGCTGCTCAGAAGTGCCGTCTGCACAGTCAACACATGCTCCAGTGTTATTGGTGTTCAGTAACGTCAGCTGATCCCCTGCTGTGTGTCTGGTGTAAGATTGCTCTCACTGAGTGTATTGGGGGACACTTACTTGGCATGGGATTAACGTAGTCAGGCACGATTTTTCGCTTAAACACAGTCTATACGGTTTATTAAAGTGTCATAAACCGGGTTATGCACAGTTCACATTTACATTTCACAACAAGCACCAACTGGTGATATTAACTTGCAACTTTATCTTAAACACTTCATTTATGGCTTTGTCTCACAGACACTAAACATGCTGAACCTCTCACTTCACCCAGTTACCATGAGTGTCTGTATGCCATAAACTTCACCAATGTCCCAAGTCACATACAGCGCATATGACACTGGGTCGCGGTCTCTAAACATGCTGAACCTCACTCCGTTCAGTCACCGTGGGAGACCACACAGTTCATAGAACATTACAAGCACCAACAGTCTGTATAGTACCTGACGGGAGCTCCTGCTCCACCTGCTGACTCCTTGTTAGTCCACTCCTCCGCGAAAGCTGCCTCACAGGGATCACCAACTTGCCTGGCAGCATACCTTAGTCAGTCCAGACCCACCGAAGGATGGTAGTTTCCCCAACACAGACCACCTAGAACCATAGTCTTTCTGCGCGCTATTCAGGGATCCGGTCCTAGTCCCAGGACCTCCCAACACATGAACCGCACATGTGACCTGTCCAGGTGCTATTCAGGACCTCGTCCAACACTCCAGGCATATGACCTGTCCAGGTACTATTTAGGACCTCGTCCAACACCTCAGGCATATAACCTGTCCATGTGCTATTCAGGACGTCAGTACAATACCCCAGGCATATGACCTGTCCAGGTGCTATTCAGGACGTCAGTCCAACACCCCAGGCCACTAGCAAGTCCAAAGCCCCACCATGTGCTCTTCAGGACTCCTACTACCAGGAAATCCAACACAGGTTGTTCAGTGTGCTATTAAGGACTCCTACTCCCAGAAAATCCAACACATCAGCATGTGCTCTTCAGGACTCCTACTCCCAGGAAATCCAACACATACTTCCAGGACCTTCACCACTCAGGTCCAAACACTGGAACCACACAGGAACATGTGACCCACACCCTGGTCACATTATATACCCTTAACCACTCCACTGGATGGGAGTGTTAGTGTGTGGCTAGTTTGTCCCGCCCTTCTCACACAACTAGCCTAGTAAGTCTCCCTTACAACTACACCATACATATACACACTCTTGAGGGACTACAGGTCCCAGAACAAAAACATTTCATCAGACTTACCACGCAGACTCCCTCTGCGACACATATCGGCCACTCACAATTCTGCCAATCACTGTTTTACCACCATTATAACAACAGATATGCCTCCATGCACATCCCAAGGAGCACACACAGCGTCCCCTAGCTGCCACAGTGGTCACTGCATCACACCGGCAATTTCTCCTGCTCCGTCCACACTCACACTACGACAGATATTAAACTTGCTCCAAATAGGCCTCTGCCTCCACTTTGTTTCTAGTATTTAGCCTGGGCTCCAACAATGCCAGTTGCTGCTCAAAAGTGCCATCTGCACAGTCATCACATGCTCCAGTGTTATTGGGGTTCAGTAACGTCAGCTGATCCCCAGTTGTGTGTCTGGCAATTTCTCCTGCTCTGTCCACATTCACACTACTACTAATTTTAAACTTTCTCCAATTAGGCCTCTGGCTACACTCTGTTTCTACTGTAATCCCTGGGCTCCAACACCTCCAGTTGCTGCTCAGAAGTGTCTTTGGCATGGATACTCCCTCCTGCCCAACCTGGTTCCAGCACGCCAGCTGTTTCCGGGTAGAGTCAATGTCACTTTGCCTCCAATACGTTGTCCTGTCATGTTGCGGTCGGGTTAGCCGACTTTATGGTGCCTGCAGTTTAGGTGCTTCCTGTGTGGGCTGCGGGATCTGGAAATGAAGGCTGGTTCCATAGTGCCAATAGGACAAGCTCCTGTAGGACTATTGGTTTTGGTAACTCCGGCCGGCTCGCGACCTTGCAACTTTTTTTTCATGTGTACCTTCTGCTGCCTATCAGAGTTCCAGTACCATTAGCTGGTTTTTTGGAAGTCAATCTTGAATATGTCCCCCTGGGTTCCAGTAACGTCAGCTGGTTCCAGGAAGAGCCTTTGGCTTAGGTGACTCCTTCTCGGTATCCGAGTTCCACCAATGTCTGCTGGTCCTTGGTAGTGCTTTCTGGCACAGGTACCTCCTGCTTAGTACCTGGGTTCCAGTACCATCAGCTGGTCCTCGGTAGTTCCACTGGCTCTTGTACCTTCTGCTACCCATCTGGGTTCCTGTACCATCAGCTGGTTCTCGGCAGTGTCTTTGGCACAGGTACTCCCTCCTGCCCAGCCTGGTTCTAGCACGCCAGCTGTTTCCGGGTAGTGTCAACGTCACTTTGCCTCCAATACTTTGTCCTGTCGTGTTGCAGTCGGGTTAGCCGACTCTATGGTGCCTGCAGTTTAGGTGCTTCCTATGTGGGCTGTGTGATCTGGCAATGAAGGCTGGCTCCGTAGTGCCAATAGGACAAGCTGCCCCTGTAGGACTGTGGGCTTTGGTAGCTCCGGCCGGCTCGCAGGCCTTGCAACTTTTTTATTCATGTGTACCTTCTGCTGCCTATCTGAGTCCCAGTACCATTAGCTGGTTCTTTGGAAGTCAATCTTGAATATGTCCCCCTGGGTTCAGTAACGTCAGCTGGTAACAGGAAGAGCCTTTGGCTTAGGTGCCTCCTTCTCAGTATCCGAGTTCCACCAACGTCTGCTGGTCCTTGGTAGTGCTTTCTGGCACAGGTACGTCCTGCTTAGTAACTGGGTTCCAGTACAATCAGCTGGTCCTCAGTAGTTCCTTTGGCTCTTGTACCTTCTGCTACCCATCCGGGTTCCAGTACAGTCAGCTGGTTCTCGGCAGTTCCACAGCCTTCTTGAACCTTCTGCTACATTTCCAAGTTCAAACTTTTTGAAATGGTTTTTGTTAATAACTCTGGGTCTCATTGACGACGACCCTGAAGACAACGATCCTGAAGACCACCCCAAAGAAGAAGATGACCCTGAAGACATCGAGCCTGTAGATGACGACCCTGAAGACCACCCCTAAGAAGACAATGACCCCAAAGATGACAACCCTTTAGACAATGACCCTGAAGACCAGCCCGAAGAAGACAATGACCCTGTAGATGACCACGCTGAAGACCACCCCGAAGAAGACGGCGACCCCGAAGACGACGACCCCGAAGACCACACTGAAGAAGACCAAGAAGATGACCCTGAAAAAGATGACCAAGAGGACAAAGAACAAGAAGACAACCCCCAAGATACAGAAGAACAAGAGACAGAAGACGAGGAAGCAGAAGAACAAGAAGCTGCAGAACAAAAAGCAGAAGAACATTAAGCATGAGAGTAAAAATCAGAGCAAAAGATATTATCTAAATTATAAGCAGAAGAAGACTAAGCAGTGTATGGGGGTGAGTCCTTTCCTCCTCGTGCCCCTGGAAAATACCTGCTGCTGCAGGCCAAACTGAACGCGGACAAATCCTGTTGTAAATCTTTTGTGACAGGCAGAACGGAAGGTGTAATCTTCAAACTTTTATAGATAACAACTACAGGAATGCCTGTCACAAATAAGAATATGATGAAGAAGAAGAATATGAAGAAGATGAAAAAGTAGAATATGAAGAAGAATAATAGTTGAATAAGAAGAATATGAAGAATGTAAAAATAAAGAATAATAAGAAGAAAGTGAAGAAGAACAAGATTAATAAGGTGAAGAAAAAGTTGATGAAAAAGATGCTGCTGCTGAGTATAATGAAGGAGAAAGTGTGGGAGAAGTAAAATAGAAGGTGAAGAGCATGGAAGTAGTGAAACATAAATATCTGACAAAATATAAAAAAGCTTAACATAGTCAATATCTTTGTAACTCCGAACATCTTAAAAAAAAAATAATTCCTGCTATTCCATTTGATTGGTCTAAACCTCTATGCCTTTAATATCTCCTCCACCTCCCCCAATACATTGTACATTATTCTTAGTTGTTTTCTTTCATGTTGAATTAACCTAAAAGGAAAGTAAGGGTTTATTTTCATTCCAATATTTGTGTCCCATTGACTTGCATTGGTTTCCGGTATCGGAATCGGCGATATCCGATATTTTTTGGGTATCGGTCCGATCCAATCCGATCCGATATTTCCTGATATCGGAAGTCTGAAGTAACTTTATTAACCAATCAAAAGAATAAAAAATATACATATAAAATACAGTGGGAATACACCAAAGCACAGGAATAGGTGGGCAACCCAGATATACGCCCCATGAAGTAGTAACATCATATAAACATCAACATCAACCCAATCATATTTTGACGCAAAAAAGTAAATAAATGTGCAAGTGACCATGTACAAAATATGCAGACAAATGATAAGGTAATAGCAGTAACACATAAATATATAACAAAAGTAATGATATATAGTTACCAAATGGGCCACTCCTGGGGGACCCACCAACACCCGACGCGCGTTTCGCACCGAAACCCCCAGGAGTGCCCCATTTGGTAACTATATATCATTACTTTTGTTATATATTTATGTGTTACTGCTATTACCTTATCATTTGTCTGCATATTTTGTACATGGTCACTTGCACATTTATTTACTTTTTTGCGTCAAAATATGATTGGGTTGATGTTGATGTTTATATGATGTTACTACTTCATGGGGCTTATATCTGGGTTGCCCACCTATTCCTGTGCTTTGGTGTATTCCCACTGTATTTTATATGTATATTTTTTATTCTTTTGATTGGTTAATAAAGTTACTTCAGTTTTACTGACCTTGTGTGAAGGCGGTTTTTTGGTGGTATAATTATATTCCTTCATGGTCTTTCTTTGGTGGATATATTTTTGGTGTTGTGCTGATATCGGAAGGTATCGCTCAACACTACTATTGATGCTGCATAGGCAGCATCAATAGTAAAAAATGAACCAGTGTTTAAATCCTGCCCCAATCTTTCTCCCAATCAGTGACTCAGGATTTCCGTTACAGACAGACAAACAGATGGAAGTACCCCTTAAGCAATTATATATATATAGATTGTCCCTTATTATGTACCATCTTCTCTACTTATATATGTTGCCGTCCCTTATTATATAGCTTCCTCTGCCGTTATGTACAGTGCTGTCTCTTACATAGTGTATTCTTGTTATTTTTGTTATTCACAGCACCCTCTTTTATTACTTAGTTCCCTCTCTTGTTAGATATAAAATGACTGCTGATGGAACAGTCAGTGACCAGGCAACCAGTCCATTAGCTCCTCCATTAGAAAAGAAGCATTCCCATGCTTCATCAGGTATCATTGCATTATACTGTATATCTAATATTTGCTGTAAATTGTGCAGATGAGTTGTGGGTGGAAGAAGTTGTCAGTCAGATTTAAAAAATGGAAAAAGTGAAGGACTCCCATCAGAAAGACTATCACCTGCAAGTAACGATCAACATTGTACTATAATCTATTACAGTTAGGGCCAGAAATATTTGGACAGTGACACAATTTTCGCGAGTTGGGCTCTGCATGCCACCACATTGGATTTGAAATGAAACCTCTACAACAGAATTCAAGTGCAGATTGTAACGTTTAATTTGATGGGTTGAACAAAAATATCTGATAGAAAATGTAGGAATTGTACACATTTCTTTACAAACACTCCACATTTTAGGAGGTCAAAAGTAATTGGACAAATAAACATAACCCAAACAAAATATTTTTATTTTCAATATTTTATTGCAAATCCTTTGGAGGCAATCACTGCCTTAAGTCTGGAACCCATGGACATCACCAAACGCTGGGTTTCCTCCTTCTTAATGCTTTGCCAGGCCTTTACAGCCGCAGCCTTCAGGTCTTGCTTGTTTGTGGGTCTTTCCGTCTTAAGTCTGGATTTGAGCAAGTGAAATGCATGCTCAATTGGGTTTAGATCTGGAGATTGACTTGGCCATTGCAGAATGTTCCACTTTTTGTCACTCATGAACTCCTGGGTAGCTTTGGATGTATGCTTGGGGTCATTGTCCATCTGTACTATGAAGCGCCGTCCAATCAACTTTGCAGAATTTGGCTGAATCTGGGCTGAAAGTATATCCCGGTACACTTCAGAATTCATCCGGCTACTCTTGTCTGCTCTTATGTCATCAATAGTGTTGAGCATTCCGATACCGCAAGTATCGGGTATCGGCCGATACTTGCGGTATCGGAATTCCAATACCGAGATCCGATACTTTTGTGGTATCGGGTATCGGTATCGGATACATAGAGATGTGTAAAATAAAGAATTAAAATAAAAAATATTGATATATTTACCTCTCCGGCGGCCCCTGGACTCAGCGCGGGTAACCGGCAGGCTTCGTTGTTCAAAATCAGCGCTTTTAGGACCTGAGAATCACGTCCCGGCTTCTGATTGGTCGCGGGCCGCCCATGTGACCGCCACGCGACCAATCACAAGCCGCGACGTCACCGCAAGCTATTAACGCGCTCATTTTTGAAAAATGAGCGCGTTAATGACTTTCAAAGACGTAGCGGCTTGTGATTGGTCGCGGCCACGCGACCAATCACAAGCCGCGACGTCACCGCAAGCTATTAACGCGCTCATTTTTAAAAATGAGCGCGTTAATGACTTTCAAAGACGTAGCGGCTTGTGATTGGTCGTGGCCACGCGACCAATCACAAGCCGCTACGTCTTTGAAAGTCATTAACGCGCTCATTTTTCAAAAATGACAAAAAGGGAGAAGAAAGACGCTGCTACAAAAATTGCACACCACCCGGTATATGAACATGCAAAAAACACTTTATTGGCATAGACAATAAAAACAATTAAAAACATAGAACCACTGTAAACCACCTGGACATAAATACATGTGTATATACATAGCAATAATTATACAGCCTATCAATATGTCCATAGGGAATATACACCCTATATGGACCTGTATGCTGGTAAACACCTACCTAATGGCTCATGAGGACTCTGAATACAAGCCTATTATAAAAGGGATATATATCCCTCAGAACCCACAGGCAAGTGTGTCAAATAATGACCACCCACCTGCCCATATGAAGGGAAAAAAAAAAGAAAAAAAAAAAAAGAAAAAGAGCCTAAGCAGTGAGGGCAAGATATCCCCAACCCAAACCTGTACCAACCTATGTCCGATAAGCTGAGGTGTCCAGGGGGAGAGACAGTGGACTCTAACCCCACGCGTATCGCCTCCTTAATGAGGCTTCGTCAGGGGAAATAGGTGTATATTCCCTATGGACATATTGATAGGCTGTATAATTATTGCTATGTATATACACATGTATTTATGTCCAGGTGGTTTACAGTGGTTCTATGTTTTTAATTGTTTTTATTGTCTATGCCAATAAAGTGTTTTTTGCATGTTCATATACCGGGTGGTGTGCAATTTTTGTAGCAGCGTCTTTCTTCTCCCTTTTTGTCATTTACTATGCTGCTACTTGCACCCCCCTTTTATGTATATAGTTTATAGCTGTGCGCCAGTTCTTTTGGTATGTTTAGCATTTTTCAAAAATGAGCGCGTTAATAGCTTGCGGTGACGTCGCGGCTTGTGATTGGTCGCGTGGCGGTCACATGGGCGGCCCGCGACCAATCAGAAGCCGGGACGTGATTCTCAGGTCCTAAAAGCGCTGATTTTGAACAAAGAAGCCTGCCGGTTACCCGCGCTGAGTTCAGGGGCCGCCGGAGAGGTAAATATATCAATATTTTTTATTTTAATTCTTTATTTTACACATCCCTATGGATCCCAGGGCCTGAAGGAGAGTTTCCTCTCCTTCAGACCCTGGGAACCATGAGAATACCTTCCGATACTTGATGTCCCATTGACTTGTATTGGTATCGGATATCGGTATCGGCGATATCCGATATTTTTCGGGTATCGGCCAATACTATCCGATACCGATACTTTCAAGTATCGGACGGTATCGCTCAACACTAGTCATCAATAAACACAAGTGACCCAGTGCCATTGAAAGCCATGCATGCCCATGCCATCACGTTGCCTCCACCATGTTTTACAGAGGATGTGGTGTGCCTTGGATCATGTGCCGTTCCCTTTCTTCTCCAAACTTTTTTCTTCCCATCATTCTGGTACAGGTTGATCTTTGTCTCATCTGTCCATAGAATACTTTTCCAGAACTGAGCTGGCTTCTTGAGGTGTTTTTCTGCAAATTTAACTCTGGCCTGTCTATTTTTGGTATTGATGAATGGTTTGCATCTAGTAACATAGTAACATAGTAACATAGTTAGTAAGGCCGAAAAAAGACATTTGTCCATCCAGTTCAGCCTATATTCCATCATAATAAATCCCCAGATCTACGTCCTTCTACAGAACCTAATAATTGTATGATACAATATTGTTCTGCTCCAGGAAGACATCTAGGCCTCTCTTGAACCCCTCGACTGAGTTCGCCATCACCACCTCCTCAGGCAAGCAATTCCAGATTCTCACTGCCCTAACAGTAAAGAATCCTCTTCTATGTTGGTGGAAAAACCTTCTCTCCTCCAGACGCAAAGAATGCCCCCTTGTGCCCGTCACCTTCCTTGGTATAAACAGATCCTCAGCGAGATATTTGTATTGTCCCCTTATATACTTATACATGGTTATTAGATCGCCCCTCAGTCGTCTTTTTTCTAGACTAAATAATCCTAATTTCGCTAATCTATCTGGGTATTGTAGTTCTCCCATCCCCTTTATTAATTTTGTTGCCCTCCTTTGTACTCTCTCTAGTTCCATTATATCCTTCATGAGCACCGGTGCCCAAAACTGGACACAGAACTCCATGTGCGGTCTAACTAGGGATTTGTACAGAGGCAGTATAATGCTCTCATCATGTGTATCCAGACCTCTTTTTTGTTTCAAACATTTTTATTGAACATTTTAACAATTTCAAGACATCTGCATTTTATTTATATGTGTGATATTTCGCATTAGTAATTGGGATAGAGGGGGGAGGTGAGGGGTTGGGAGAGGGAGGGGAAAGAAAAACAACTTTATTGGTAATAGACAGATTTGTAATTATTTGTATATTTGCTCCAGACCTCTTTTAATGCACCCCATGATCCTGTTTGCCTTGGCAGCTGCTGCCTGGCACTGGCTGCTCCAGTTAAGTTTATCATTAACTAGGATCCCCAAGTCCTTCTCCCTGTCAGATTTACCCAGTGGTTTCCCATTCAGTGTGTAATGGTGATATTGATTCCTTCTTCCCATGTGTATAACCTTACATTTATCATTGTTAAACCTCATCTGCCACCTTTCAGCCCAAGTTTCCAACTTATCCAGATCCATCTGTAGCAGAATACTATCTTCTCTTGTATTAACTGCTTTACATAGTTTTGTATCATCTGCAAATATCGATATTTTACTGTGTAAACCTTCTACCAGATCATTAATGAATATGTTGAAGAGAACAGGTCCCAATACTGACCCCTGCGGTACCCCACTGGTCACAGCGACCCAGTTAGAGACTATACCATTTATAACCACCCTCTGCTTTCTATCACTAAGCCAGTTACTAACCCATTTACACACATTTTCCCCCAGACCAAGCATTCTCATTTTGTGTACCAACCTCTTGTGCGGCACGGTATCAAACGCTTTGGAAAAATCGAGATATACCACGTCCAATGACTCACCGTGGTCCAGCCTATAGCTTACCTCTTCATAAAAACTGATTAGATTGGTTTGACAGGAGCGATTTCTCATAAACCCATGCTGATATGGAGTTAAACAGTTATTCTCATTGAGATAATCCAGAATAACATCCCTCAGAAACCCTTCAAATATTTTACCAACAATAGAGGTTAGACTTACTGGCCTATAATTTCCAGGTTCACTTTTAGAGCCCTTTTTGAATATTGGCACCACATTTGCTATGCGCCAGTCCTGCGGAACAGATCCTGTCGCTATAGAGTCCCTAAAAATAAGAAATAATGGTTTATCTATTACATTACTTAGTTCCCTTAGTACTAGATGTGAACCCTTTGTATTTACTGTCATGGAGTCTTCTCTTTACTGTTGACTTAGAGACAGATACACCTACTTCACTGAGAGTGTTCTGGACTTCAGTTGATGTTGTGAACGGGTTCTTCTTCACCAAATTAAGTATGCGGCGATCATCCACCACTGTTGTCATCCGTGGACGCCCAGGCCTTTTTGAGTTCCCAAGCTCACCAGTCAATTCCTTTTTTCTCAGAATGTACCCAACTGTTGATTTTGCTACTCCAAGCATGTCTGCTATCTCTCTGATGGATTTTTTCTTTTTTTTCAGCCTCAGGATGTTCTGCTTCACCTCAATTGAGAGTTCCTTTGACCGCATGTTGTCTGCTCACAGCAACAGCTTCCAAATGCAAAACCACACACCTGGAATCCACCCCTGACCTTTTAACTACTTCATTGATTACAGGTTAACGAGGGAGACGCCTTCAGAGTTAATTGCAGCCCTTAGAGTCCATTGTCCAATTACTTTTGGTCCCTTGAAAAAGAGGACGCTATGCATTACAGAGCTATGATTCCTAAACCCTTTCTCCGATTTGGATGTGGAAACTATCATATTGCAGCTGGGAGTGTGCACTTTCAGCCCATATTATATATATATAATTGTAATTCTGAACATGTTTTTGTAAACAGCTAAAATAACAAAACTTGTGTCACTGTCCAAATATTTCTGGCCCTAACTGTATATGTTATATAGGACTGGAATCTACCATTAGAAGAATGGCAGTCACTGTATGACGGTGTTGGTTTTTGTATAGTGATTTATTTTCAGCAATAGCATGGTCATCTGCTGAGATTCCTCTATAATAGGGGTGGGCAGTTAATTTTCCCTAGAGGCCCACTTGAGAGACTGTGACTGTTGTGGAGGGCCAAACCAATAGGCTGAAATTAATTTTGCCTCCCCATATACAATATGAGCCCCACACAGCCTCCCTATATACAGCATGAGCCCCACACAGCTTTCCTATATACAGAATAAGCCCCACACAGCCTCCCTCTATACAGCATGAGCCCAATACCACTTTCGCATATACATTATGAGCCCCACAGAGCCTCCTCATATACAGCAAGAACCCAACACAGCCTCCCCATATACAGTATGAGCCCCACACAGCCTCCCCATATACAGCATGAGCCCAATACCACTTTCGCATATACATTATGAGCCCCACAGAGCCTCCTCATATACAGCAAGAGCCCAACACAGCCTCCCCATATACAGTATGAGCCCCACACAGCCTCCCCATATACAACATGAACCCCACACAGCCTCCCCATATAGAGTATGAGCCCCACAGAGCCTCCCCATATACAGCATGAGCAGTACACAGCCTCCCTATATACAGCACGATCACTACATCTTGCATCTGACTTTTCAGCTTAATATAACAAATATTATCATGGCTAATATCAGAGCTCACTATGGATGGATGGATGGTTCACTTCAACTAAAATGGGAGATTTGCTCATTTTTTTATCTAGTATAAAAGATCAGTACAGGAATTACGCTGTCCACTAAGCATTTTGGCAATGTCAGGTGCCCGCTTCAGTTAAAATCAAGACAGTTTGGACAGTTACAAAGATTCTCTTAAAGCATTTCATTTATACAATAATGTATGAAAATTGTTCACGTTCATTTTACTTATATTACATTTTTTATTACCGTATATACTCGAGTATAAGCCAACCCGAGTAAAAGCCGACCCCTCTAATTTTGCCACAAAAAACTGGGAAAACTTAATGACTCGTGTATAAGCCTAGGGTGGGAAATGCAGCAGCTACCGGTAAATGTCAAAAGTAAAAATAGATACCAATAAAAGTAAAATTAATTGAAACATCAGTAGGTTAAGTGTTTTTGAACATCCATATTGAATCAGGAGCCCCATATAATGCTCCATAAAGTTTATGATGGCCCCATAAGATGCTCCATATTAAAATATGCCCCATATAATCCTGCATAAAGGTTAATAATGGCCACATAAGATGCTCCGTGAAGATATTTGCCCCATACAGTGCTGCACAAACCTTGATTATGGCCCTATAAGATGCTCCATACAGAAATTTGCCCCATATATTGCTCCACAAACGTTAATTATGGCCCCATAAGATGCTCCATAAAGATATTTGCCCCATATAGTGCTGCACAAACGTTATGGCCCCATAAGATACTCCATACAGACATTTGCCCCATATAATGCTGCACAAACATTAATTATGGCCCCATAAGATGCTTCATACAGACACTTGCCCCCATATAATGCTCCATAAACATTAATTATGGCCCCATAAGATGCTCCATAAAGATATTTGCCCCATATAGTGCTGCACAAACGTTGATTATGGGCCCATAAGATTCTCCATACAGACACTTGCCCCATATAGTGCTGCACAAACGTTGATTATGGCCCCATAAGATGCTCTATACAGACACTTGCCCCATATAGTGCTGCACAAATGTTGATTATGGCCCCATAAGATGCTCCATAGAGATATTTGTGCCATATAGTGCTGCACAAACGTAAATTATGGCCCCATAAGATGCTCCATACAGACACTTGCCCCATTTGCAGCTTCTTCCTGTATTGAGCGATCACTGTTACCAATCATTACAGTAATGAATATGCGGCTCCACCTTTATGGGAGGTGGAGCAGCATATTCATTCCTGTAATGAATATGGGGGGGGTCAGATCCACTTTTGCTCCTCCTGTTTCCCTGGGTAGCCCCATAGACATCTTTGAGACACAAGTAAATAAGGACATGGAAGCTTTAATATATTGCACATTACCCTCTAACCTTAATTCCGCCAAATTTCATGCTTTGAAGGAGATCCAGGGCTGGTCAGACATGATGGTGCGTCCAGCCGATAAAGGGGGCAATATTGTGCTCTTTTCTAAGGAGTATTATATGGCAGAGGCAATTAGACAGCTTTCAGAAACTGTTACATACAGGAGTCTAAAAAGTGATCCCACTTAATAATGATTTACTGTACGTTCTTTTTTGAAGGCGACATGTGGAGAAGTGGGTCCTGTCTAGAAAACAAGCAGAGAAGTTGATATTTCCCCAATAAACCGTGTTGGTATCATAACCCTGAAGTACACAAGAGTTTGACATGTCCGCGGGGCCGCCCTATTATTTCTGGAGTGGGGTCAGTTACGGAACCCCTATCTAGATTCTTAGACTGGCTGTTGAGACCACTGCTACGAGATGTACCTTCTTATTTAAAGGACACTAATGATTTTTTGCGCAACATCAGGGGGTTTCAATGGCAGGAAGGTTTTAATTTGACCTCCATTGATGTGGAGAGTCTTTATACCCGGATTCCTCAGAATATGGGGGTAACGGCGATCAGGGAAATTCTGTCTCATACGCCTACAGATGGGAGCACAATTGACTTCATTTGTGAAGCTTTATCTTTTGTTCTTAGTCATAATGCCTTTCGATTTAATGATTCCTGGTATATTCAGGAGGAAGGTACGGCCATGGGCACATCGGTCTCTTGTACTCTGGCTAACCTTTTTTTGGCGGTGTTTGAGGAGAGATTCATCTACTCTATAGATAACCCGTTTTTGAAGTATTTTAAGCTTTATATAAAGTATATTGATGATATCTTTATGGTTTGGGACGGCGCTCAGGATGTATTTGTACAGTTTGTAGAGTATTTGGGGGTCATGAATACAATGAACATGAAGTTTACATCTCATTTTGGAGGCGCAGTTTTGGATTTTTTAGATGTAAAGGTGGAACTAAAAGAAGGGATCGTTCACACTAGCGTTTTCCATAAACCGATCTCTTCTGATTCTTTACTTAGTCTTTGGCACTGCACAAGCGGTTTCAGAATCGGCGTTACCCACCTTCCATCCTGGATGCGGCTTTGGCTAGAGTGGAGAATGATGGGGTTAATCTCTCTTCTAATAGGTTGAAGAACAGGGAGGGTGATGGGCGATTTATTTTCTCTTTTAAATTTGGCCCTATGGATAATGTGATGAGGACAGTCATTAGAAAAAATTTGGATATTTTGTGCAGGGATAGTGACCTTAAGGATAGAACTGATAATGGTCCTCTTTTTGCCAGCCGCCGTAGAAAAAAATATTTAAAAGACTTATTAGTGCACAATCAGGTTCGGTCTAAGGGTAGGAATTGGTTAACGGAATGTGTCCCTAGAGGTAACTTCAAGTGCGGGCAGAGTAATTTTTGTTCCTTTCACCAGATTGGTAGGACTTGTAAAATTGGCCCTATAGATCATGTGGTGCGTGATTTTATTTCCTGTAAAACCACGCATGTTGTGTATGCCATTTTGTGCCCGTGCGGTTTTTACTATATTGGCAAGACTTTTCGTCCTCTTTTTGTTCGTATAAGGGAGCACTTCAGTTCGGTCCGCACAGGGAAGGGTGTTCCCCGTCTTATCAGCCATGTGAGACAGATGCATAATGGAGATATAAAGTCACTTGTATTTCTTGGTTTAGAAAGAGTTTTTTTACCGCAACAGGGCAGGGATCTGAATAGGCTCCTTCTAAGAAGGGAGGCGACATGGATATTACGTACTAACGCATTGGGCCCAATGGGCCTTAACGAGAAAATAGATATGTCGGTCTTTCTGTAAGTTTTTTCATTATTTGATGTTTTTTGTTTTTTTTTGTTTTTTTTGCTGTTGCTGTTTATTGGATTTTTTGCTTTTCATTTTCTTTGGTTAACCCCTTCCCGACCCATGACGCCACGTAGGCGTCATGAAAGTCGGTGCCAATCCGACCCATGACGCCTATGTGGCGTCATGGAAAGATCGTGTCCCTGCAGATCCGGTGAAAGGGTTAACTCCCATTTCACCCGATCTGCAGGGACAGGGGGAGTGGTAGTTTAGCCCAGGGAGGGTGGCTTCACCCCCTCGTGGCTACGATCGCTCTGATTGGCTGTTGAAAGTGAAACTGCCAATCAGAGCGATTTGTAATATTTCACCTATTATAATGGGTGAAATATTACAATCCAGCCATGGCCGATGCTGCAATATCATCGGCCATGGCTGGAAATACTAATGTGCCCCCACCCCACCGATCGCCCCCCCAGCCCCCCGATCTGGCCGGTACACTGCTCCGGCTCCCCTCCATCCAGTGCTCCGCTCCCCCCCCGTGCTCTTGTCCGCTCCCCCGTGCTCCAATCACCCCCCCGTGCTCCAATCACCCCCCCCTGCATTCCAATCCACCCCCCCCGTGCTCCGTTCCAGCCCCCCCGTGCTCCGTTCCAGCCCTGCTCCGTTCCACGCCCCCCGTGCTCCGTTCCACGCCTGCCGCGCTCCGATTCCCCCCCCGTGATCCGATCCCCCCCCCGTGGTCCCCCCCACCCCATCATACTTACCGATCCTGCCGGGGTCCCGTCCGTATTCTCCCTGGGCGCCGCCATCTTCCAAAATGGCGGGCGCATGCGCAGTGCGCCCCCCGAATCTGCCGGCCGGCAGATTCGTTCCAAAGTGCATTTTGATCACTGAGATATAATCTATCTCAGTGATCAAAATAAAAAAAATAATAAATGACCCCCCCCCTTTGTCACCCCCATAGGTAGGGACAATAAAAAAATAAAGAATTTTTTTTTCCCCACTAATGTTAGAATAGGGTTAGGGTTAGGGTTAGGGGTAGGGTTAGGGGTAGGGTTAGGGTTAGGGGTAGGGCTAGGGTTAGGGCTAGGGTTAGGGTTAGGGGTAGGGTTAGGGTTAGGGGTAGGGTTAGGGTTAGGGTTAGGGCTAGGGGTAGGGTTAGGGGTAGGGTTAGGGCTAGGGTTAGGGTTTCGGTATGTGCACACGTATTCTGGTCCTCTGCGGATTTTTCCGCTGCGGATTTGATAAATCCGCAGTGCTAAACCGCTGCGGATTTATGGCGGATTTACCGCGTTTTTTTCTGCGCATTTCACTGCGGTTTTACAATTGCGATTTTCTATTTGAGCAGTTGTAAAACCGCTGCGGAATCCGCACAAAGAAGTGACATGCTGCGGAATGTAAACCGCTGCGTTTCCGTGCAGTTTTTCCGCAGCATGTGTACAGCGATTTTTGTTTCCCATAGGTCTACATTGAACTGTAAACTCATGGGAAACTGCTGCGGATCTGCAGCGTTTTCCGCAGTGTGCACATACCTTTAGAATTAGGCTATGTGCACACGGTGCGGATTTGGCTATGGATTGGCCGCTGCGGATTCGCAGCAGTATTCCATCAGGTTTACAGTACCATATAAACATATGAAAAACCAAATCCGCTGTGCCCATGGTGCAGAAAATACCGTGCGGAAACGCTGCGTTGTATTTTCCGCAGCATGTCAATTCTTTGTGCGGATTCCGCGGCGTTTTACACCTGTTCCTCAATAGGAATCCGCAGGTGAAATCCGCACAAAAAACACTGGAAATCCGCGGAAAATCCGCAGGTAAAACGCAGTGCCTTTTACCCGCGGATTTTTCAAAAATGGTGCGGAAATATCTCACACGAATCCGCAACGTGGGCACATAGCCTTAGGGTTAGGGTTGGAATTAGGGTTGTGGTTAGGGTTGTGATTAGGGTTATGGCTACAGTTGGGATTAGGGTTAGGGGTGTGTTGGGGTTAGTGTTGGAGGTAGAATTGAGGGGTTACCACTGTTTAGGCACATCAGGGGTCTCCAAACGCAACATGGCGCCACCATTGATTCCAGCCAATCCCGTATTCAAAAAGTCAAATGGTGCTCCCTCACTTCCGAGCCCTGACGTGTGCCCAAACAGTGGTTTACCCCCACATATGGGGTATCAGTGTACTCAGGATAAACTGCGCAACAATTACTGGGGTCCAATTTCTCTTGTTACCCTTGTGAATCTAAAAAAATGCTTGCTAAAACATCATTTTTGAGGAAAGAAAAATGATTTTTTATTTTCACGGCTCTGCGTTGTAAACGTCTGTGAAGCACTTGGGGGTTCAAAGTGCTCACCACATATCTAGATAAGTTCCTTGGGGGGTCTAGTTTCTAAAATGTGGTCACTTGTGGGGGGTTTCTACTGTTTAGGCACACCAGGGGCTCTGCAAACGCAATGTGAAGCCCGCAGACCATTCCATCAAAGTCTGCATTTCAAAAGTCACTACTTCCCTTCTGAGCCCCGACGTGTGCCCAAACAGTGGTTTACCCCCACACATGGGGTATCAGCGTACTCAGAAGAAACTGGACAACAACTATTGGGGTCCAATTTTTCCTGTTACCCTTGGGAAAATAAAAAATTCTGGGCTAAATAATTATTTTTGAGGAAAGAAAACGTATTTATTATTTTCACGGCTCTGCATTATAAACTTCTATGAAGCACTTGGGGGTTCAAAGTGCTCACCACACATCTAGATAATTTCCTTTCGGGGTCTAGTTTCCAAAATGGGGTCACTTGTGGGGGGTTTCTACTGTTTAGGCACATCAGGGGCTCTGCAAACGCAACGTGACGCCCGCAGAGCATTCCATCAAAGTCTGCATTTCAAAACGTCACTACTTCACTTCCGAGCCCCAACGTGTGCCCAAACAGTGGTTTACCCCCACATATGGGGTATCACCGTACTCCGGAGAAACTGGACAACAAATATTGGGGTCAAATTTCTCCTGTTACCCTTGGGAAAATTAAAAAATTCTGGGCTAAATAATTATTTATGAGAAAAGAAAACGTATTTATTATTTTCACGGCTCTGCATTATAAACTTCTATGAAGCACTTGGGGGTTCAAAGTGCTCACCACACATCTAGATAAGTTCCTTTGGGGGTCTAGTTTCCAAAATGGGGTCACTTGTGGGGGGTTTCTACTGTTAAGCCACATCAGGGGCTCTGCAAACGCAACGTGACGCCCGCAGAGCATTCCATCAAAGTCTGCATTTCAAAACGTCACTACTTCACTTCCGAGCCCCGGCATGTGCCCAAACAGTGATTTACCCCCACATATGGGGTATCAGCGTACTCAGGAGAAACTGGACAACAACTTTTGGGGTCAAATTTCTCCTGTTACCCTTGGGAAAATAAAAAATTGCAGGCTAAAAGATCATTTTTGAGAAAATAATTTTTTTATTTTATTTTCATGGCTCTGCGTTATAAACTTCTGTGAAGCACTTGGGGGTCCTCACCACACATCTAGATTAGTTCCTTTGGGGGTCTAGTTTCCATAATGGAG
The DNA here is from genome assembly GCF_032444005.1 of Ranitomeya imitator. NCBI lineage: Eukaryota > Metazoa > Chordata > Amphibia > Anura > Dendrobatidae > Ranitomeya > Ranitomeya imitator. Next base: position 490,275,440 of record NC_091285.1, on the reverse strand, counting down.
TCATTTCTGGGGGATCTCCAATGTTTAGGCACACAGGGGCTCTCCAAACGTGACATGGTGTCCGCTAATGATTGGAGCTAATTTTCCATTTAAAAAGCCAAATGGCGTGCCATCCCTTCCGAGCCCTGCCGTGCGCCCAAACAGTGGTTTACCCCCACATATGGGGTATCAGCGTACTCAGGACAAACTGGACAACAATATTTGGGGTCCAATTTCTCCTATTATCCTTGGCAAAATAGGAAATTCCAGGCTAAAAAATCATTTTTGAGGAAAGAAAATTTATTTTTTATTTTCATGGCTCTGCGTTATAAACTTCTGTGAAGCACCTGGGGGTTTAAAGTGCTCAATATGCATCTAGATAAGTTCCTTGGGGGGTCTAGTTTCCAAAATGGGGTCACTTGTTGGGGAGCTCCAATGTTTAGGCACACAGGGGCTCTCCAAACGAGACATGGTGTCCGCTAACAAATTGAGCTAATTTTCCATTCAAAAAGTCAAATGGCGCGCCTTCCGTTCCGAGCCCTGCCGAGTGCCCAAACAGTGGTTTACCCCCACATATGAGGTATCGGCGTACTCGGGAGAAATTGCCCAACAAATTTTATGATCCATTTTATCCTACTGTCCATGTGAAAATGAAAAAATTGAGGCGAAAAGAATTTTTTTGTGAAAAAAAAGTACTTTTTCATTTTTACAGATCAATTTGTGAAGCACCTGGGGGTTCAAAGTGCTCAATATGCATCTAAATAAGTTCCTTGGGGGGTCTAGTTTCCAAAATGGGGTCACTTGTGGGGGAGCGCCAATGTTTAGGCACACAGGAGCTATCCAAACGCGACATGGTGTCCACTAACGATGGAAATAATTTTTCATTCAAAAAGTCAAATGGCGCTCCTTCCCTTCCGAGCCTTACCATGTGCCCAAACAGTGGTTTACCCCCACATGTGAGGTATTGGTGTACTCAGGAGAAATTGCCCAACACATTTTAGGATCCATTTTATCCTGTTGCCCATGTGAAAATGAAAAAATTGAGGCTAAAATAATTTTTTTGTGAAAAAAAAGTACTTTTTCATTTTTACGGATCAATTTGTGAAGCACCTGGGGGTTCAAAGTGCTCACTATGCATCTAGATAAGTTCCTTGGGGCGTCTAGTTTCCAAAATGGGGTCACTTGTGGGGGAGCTCCAATTTTTAGGCACACGGGTGCTCTCCAAACATGACATGGTGTCCGCTAAAGAGTGAAGCCAATTTTTGATTCAAAAAGTCAAATGGCGCTCCTTCCCTTCCAAGCCCTGCCATGCGCCCAAACAGTGGTTTACCCCCACATATGAGGTATCAGCGTACTCAGGACAAATTGGACAACAACTTTCGTGGTTCAGTTTCTCCTTTTACCATTGGGAAAATAAAAAAATTGTTGCTAAAAGATAATTTTTGTGACTAAAAAGTTAAATGTTCATTTTTTCCTTCCATGTTGCTTCTGCTGCTGTGAAGCACCTGAAGGGTTAATAAACTTCTTGAATGTGGTTTTGAGTACCTTGAGGGGTGCAGTGTTTAGAATGGTGTCACTTTTGGGTATTTTCAGCCATATAGACCCCTCAAACTGACTTCAAATGTGAGGTGGTCCCTAAAAAAAATGGTTTTGTAAATTTCGTTGTAAAAATGACAAATCGCTGGTCAAATTTTAACCCTTATAACTTCCTAACAAAAAAAAAAATTTGTTTCCAACATTGTGCTGATGTAAAGTAAACATGTGGGAAATGTTATTTATTAACTGTTTTGTGTCACATATCTCTCTGGTTTAACAGAATAAAAATTCAAAATGTGAAAATTGCGTAATTTTCAACATTTTCGCCAAATTTCCGTTTTTATCACAAATAAACGCAGAATTTATTGACCTAAATTTACCACTAACATGAAGCCCAATATGTCACGAAAAAACAATCTCAGAACCGCTAGGATCCGTTGAAGCGTTCCTGAGTTATTACCTCATAAAGGGACACTGGTCAGAATTGCAAAAAACGGCAAGGTCTTTAAGGTCAAAATAGGCTGGGTCATGAAGGGGTTAAAATTGCTTGTGTTCCTTTTTATTTGTGAGCACTAATGTTTTATATGTTTGATTAATGTTTTTTTCTTTGTTCTTCTCTTTTTTATGTTTCACATTTTGGGTTAGGGGGAGTTTTTTGGTATGATGTCATTTCGGGGGAGGGGTTGCATTTGTATATATTGTATATATTGTTACCTCATTTCCCGTTCTGACATTGGGATCTGTGGAAGCGCCGTGTGCGTGAAACAACTGTCATCCTGTGGTCAACATGATCTCCTTGTCCATTTGGCACATGTCCTAATAAAGACTTCATTGTTTTACCGGGCTGGGTGAGTGCAAACCTTTTTTTTTAATTTTTTTTCATAATTTTATTTTATTGTAGTGGAAGACTAACGTATAGCATTTGAAAGGATCATTTAACTTTTTGCTCTAAAAAGGCACAGAAGGTGGAAATGCAAAAAAAAGAGAATCAGCACAGTTAGTAAGTATTTTGGTCATATAATTTTTATGCATATTTTCCAACTCTAAGCTGTATAAACTTGAATGCTCATTGGATGAAGCAGATCAGGTGATGCATATTTGTGTAATGAGTGAGGGTGAGGCCTGAGGATAACATCACAAATTATCACAGTGTGCAGAATTATTAGGCAGCTTGTTTTCCTTATGCATAATGGGCCAAAATATATATTAAACTAACTCTGGAAAGTTACAATTGAAAAGTATTAAAAAGGGATGCAGTACTCTTGAAATTGCTATGATATTTGGATGTCATCACAGAACCATCAAAAGCTATGTTGCAAATAGTTAACATGCTCGTAAAAATGTTTGTCACAAGAAAAAACGCACATTAACTGCCAAACATTTGGGATTGGGAAGGGCTGAGAAGAACAATGTGTTCAGTGCAAAGGTATAGAAGGCTGAAACCAGCACTGAACAAGACACCATCAAGACTGGGACAAGAAATAGCTGAAGATTACTGTTGAGCTTTCCGATACTGCAAATATCAGGTATCGGCCGATATTCGCTGTATCGGAATTCCGATAGCGAGTTCCAATATTTTTGCGATATTGGAAATCGGAATCGGAAGTTCCTATAGTGCAATTATGCAGTATAATGAAGTGTGGGCGGTGCGTGGGCAGTGCGTGGGTGGAGACTGCATGTGTGTGTGTGTGTGCGGGCGGTGTCTGTGCGTGACCGTGGGGCTCTCTTCTTGTGTGCCAGGGCTCTATGCGGCATGCGGGGTCTCTGTGCGGCGGGCGAGGTGTCTCTGTGTGGCAGGCAGGTGTCTCTGTGTGGCAGGTGACATTAAGCCGGGTTAATAATGGTGAGGCGTCAATAAGACGCCTATCCATTATTAATCCAATAGTAAGAAAGGGTTAATAAAACACGCACACATTCGGAAAAAAAGTATTTTATTATTCTTCATTTAACCATACTTACCATACTTCAAAAAAGTAAAATAATAAACTGTATACTACCTGTCCGCCGTAGTCCAATTAATGAGTGTCCCACGACGATCTCCCCTATAGAACAGTGACATTGGGTGATGTCACTGCTCTATAGGACCCTCAGTTATGGTTGAGCGACCTTGACCTTTTTAGAGTCGCGAAACCCGACTATCTCAAAAGTCGAGTCGAGTGGAATCGGCCGATTATCGCGAAAAGTCGGGGATCGACCGAAACACGAAACCCAATGCAAGTCAATGGGGGAGCATAGTCGGCAGTGAGTAGAGGCCAGGAAAACATGTACAGAGCCCATTTTAATGGCAAAAACATCCATTCTTGTTACTGAAGCTTGTCAATCTTAATTTAGCTTATAATAATTGTAAGGCATTTGAAAGTGGGGGTCATTTGGCTAAAGTTGTGGGGGGTAGGGCTGGTTCAAGTAATTAGTGGGCCCAGGAAATCTGGACCACGTCACGGCAGTGGAGCAGGGAGAGGTAAGTATTTCAACTTTGCAAGTGCTGTGATCCTGAGCAAGCAGGGGGGGCCCACTCGTTGGCATTGGCACTGGCACAGGGTCCTCAAAGTACAGCGGTGTGTTTGCACGGCGGGTGCGCCTCCCACCAGCAGCAACACTTTTGCGTACTATGAGGGGCCCTGTGCCAGTGACGTCGCCAACGAGTATTCCTCCCCCCACCTGATGAAGGAACCTGCACTTTCATCTGCACCTTCCTCTTTGTCCCCGTGTAAGGTGGTATGGTATGCGGGAAGGGGGACCTGACTTTCAGCAGGGTCACAATCTTGCAGTGTAGCATGCATGGGGAACGTTGCATTATGGGTCAATGTACCAGCAGACTCATCTATCACTGGCTGGGCAATGGGCAGGATGAGGGGGAAACAGATATGGGCCCAAAGAATAAAGTGGGCTAAATGCAGTTCAAAATTGGTAACAGGGCTAACCAGGGGGCATTGTTTTGTTCAGTGGAGGACAACTGGAATGAGAGGCTGACACAGAGAGTAGGCCCAAATCAGTAAGTATTCTAAATGCAGTTCAAAATTGGCAACAGTAGTAAACCGGCGGCACAGCTTTGTTCACTGTAGGAGAACAGCAAGGAGCGGCAGACACAGATAGAAGGCCCCAACCCAACTAGTAGGCCTAATGCAGTGTTGTTTTCAACAACTACTAAACGAGAGCCAGAAGATCGAAGCAATGGAGAGGAAACCTGGGGAACACCTTGGAGTGGAAGACACCGTCTCTACTCCCCAGACCCAACTTGTAGGCCGGATGCAGTGTTGTTTTCAACAACTACTAAACAAGAGCTTTAAGATTGAAGCAATGGAGAGGCAACCTGGGGAACACCTTGGAGCGGAAGACACCGTCTCTACACCCCAGACCCAACTTGTAGGCCGAATGCAGTGTTGTTTTCAACAACTACTAAACAAGAGCTTTAAGATTGAAGCAATGGAGAGGCAACCTGGGGAACACCTTGGAGTGGAACACACCGTCTCTACACCCCAGACCCAACTTGTAGGCCAAATGCAGTGTTGTTTTCAACAACTACTAAACAAGAGCTTTAAGATTGAAGCAATGGAGAGGCAACCTGGGGAACACCTTGGAGCGGAAGACACCGTCTCTACACCCCAGACCCAACTTGTAGGCCGAATGCAGTGTTGTTTTCAACAACTACTAAACAAGAGCTTTAAGATTGAAGCAATGGAGAGAAAACCTGGGGAACACCTTGGAGCGACAGACACCGTTAGTAGGCCCTAGCGAAGTAGTAGTAGTAGCCCCAATGCAGTTTTCAAATTCCTATACGCTGAAAACCAGACTATTGACGCTCAGCTTTTTTAAAAGGAGGACAGCTGTATTGAGTGGCGAAGACATATACAGGTAGTAGGCCTTAAACACAACAATTTCCTCAATGCAGTTTAAAAAAGGTTACAGGGGTACACAGGCATCATTGGTCTGCTCAGTGGAGGACAATTTTAATTATGGACCACAGACAGAGTTTGTATGCCTACTATTAAAAAAAGGATGCTCTATGCAATTTAAAATAGGTTCCAGGGGTACACGGGCAGCAGTGGACAGGTCACTGGAGGACTAGTGGAAGGAGGGACCGCAGACAGGCGTAGTAGGCCTAACATAACAAAATTTGGCTGTAGGCACTTTAAAATTGGTTCCAGGGGTACACGGGCAGCAGTGGTCTGGTCAGTGGAGGACTAGTGGAAGGAGGGACCGCAGACAGGCGTAGTAGGCCTAACATAACAAAAGTTGGCTGTAGGCACTTTTACATTGGTTCCAGGGGTACACGGGCAGCAGTAGACAGGTCACTGGAGGACTAGTGGAAGGAGGGACCGCAGACAGGCGTAGTAGGCCTAACATAACAAAATTTTTACATTGGTTCCAGGGGTACACGGGCAGCAGTGGACAGGTCACTGGAGGACTAGTGGAAGGAGGGACCGCAGACAGGCGTAGTAGGCCTAACATAACAAAAGTTGGCTCTAGGCACTTTTACATTGGTTCCAGGGGTACACGGGCAGCAGTGGTCTGGTCACTGGAGGACTAGTGGAAGGAGGGACCGCAGACAGGCGTAGTAGGCCTAACATAACAAAATTTGGCTGTAGGCACTTTTAAATTGGTTCCAGGGGTTCACGGGCAGCAGTGGACAGGTCACTGACTGGAGGACTAGTGGAAGGAGGGACCGCAGACAGGCGAAGTAGGCCTAACATAACAAAATTTGGCTGTAGGCACTTTTACATTGGTTCCAGGGGTACACGGGCAGCAGTGGACAGGTCACTGGAGGACTAGTGGAAAGAGGGACCGCAGACAGGCGTAGTAGGCCTAACATAACAAAATTTGGCTGTAGGCACTTTTAAATTGGTTCCAGGGGTACACGAGCAGCAGTGGACAGGTCACTCACTGGAGGACTAGTGGAAGGAGGGACCGCAGACAGGCGTAGTAGGCCTAACATAACAAAATTTGGCTGTAGGCACTTGCAATTCTCTTGCAGGGGTACACAGGCAGAATTGGTGTTGTCAGCGGAGGCCGATTGTAATGAGTGTCTGCCAGTTAGTACTCCAAAAAAATAAATAGATGTTAATGTCTCACATTACAACAAAACCAAAACACAAAAGGGTGGAATACTTAGGTACAGGGGTGGGCTCCTCTACTGAGTTTTACACCTAGTAATTTGGCGCTAATTATTTACTGGTGTAAATATAGGACGCTGCCCCTGACTATGTTAAGTACCATCATACATGTCAACACAATGGTATTGTCAGTGCCAGGCATTGAATGATGTCAGCGCATAGACTAAACATTGGTGGAACTGTGAGAGATAATTGTGCAAGTGGTAGAGCCAATGTTTGAGCTGGGGGGGGAACTCTCTTGTGGCCGGCGGTAAAGGCCCAGGGCCCCTCATGTTACAACAGTGTGTCTGACGTTGGGTGTGCACCACCACCGCCAGAGACACTTTATTGTACTATGAGGGACCCAGTGGCAGTGCCGTCGACCAAAAGCGGGCACACCCACCTCTTCAGACAAACGGCACTCTCACGGGTGCTTGCGCCAAGTGGCGAGACCACGGCCCCGTGGGGGGAGTTTGGCCATTTAGGGAGGTGTAAACATGTCGGTTGCTGGACAATCAGCTGCTGCAAATTACGCGATTGGAAAAGTCAGTCAGAGTAGTCCACAAGCAAGACCTTTTCATAGGAAAGCTAGTTGTCTGCCGGGCAAGGTAGGGCAAATGAATTAGAAATCCAGTTGTGGTTCATTTTAATGAAGGTTAGATCATCCACATTTTGGGTAGCCAGACGAGTCCTTTTTTCAGTTAATATTGAACCAGCAGCACTGAATACTCTTTCTGATAGGACACTAGCTGCCGGGCAATCAAGCTCCTGCAATGCTTATTCTGCCAATTCTGGCCAGCTGTCTAATTTGGATGCCCAGTAATCAAATGGGAATGACGGTTGAGGGAGAACATCGATAAGGGATGAAAAATAGTTAGTAACCATACTGGACAAATGTTGTCTCCTGTCACTTTGAATTGATGCTGCAGTACCTGTCCTGTCTGCGGTCATAGCAAAATCACTCCACAACCTGGTCAGAAAACCCCTCTGTCCAACGCCACTTCTGATTTCTGCACCTCTAACACCTCTGGTCTGCTGCCCCCTGCAGCTCGTGTAAGAACGATCACGGGCGCTGTGTGCTGGGAATGCCTGAAGCAAACGATCAGCAAGAGTTGATTGCTTGGTTGCTAATATTAGTTCCAAGTTCTCATGTGGCATAATATTTTGCAATTTGCCTTTATAGCGAGGATCAAGGAGGCAGGCCAACCAGTATTCGTCATCGTTCATCATTTTAGTAATGCATGTGTCCCTTTTGAGGATACGTAAGGCATAATCCGCCATGTGGGCCAAAGTTCCAGTTGTCAAATCTGCGGTTGTGCTGGGTTGAGGGGCTGTTTCAGGCAAATCTACGTCACTTGTGTCCCTCAAAAAACCAGAACCCGGCCTTGCCACGCCACCAATTTCCAGTGGTCCCGGAAAAGCTTCCTCATTAACAAAATACTCATCCCCATCATCCTCCTCGTCCTCCTCCTCCTGTTCGCCTGCTACCTCGTCCTGTACACTGCCCTGACCAGACAATGGCTGACTGTCATCAAGGCTTTCCTCTTCCTCTGCTGCAGATGCCTGATCCTTTATGTGCGTCAAACTTTGCATCAGCAGACGCATTAGGGGGATGCTCATGCTTATTATGGCGTTGTCTGCACTAACCAGCCGTGTGCATTCCTCAAAACACTGAAGGACTTGACACATGTCTTGTATCTTCGACCACTGCACACCTGACAACTCCATGTCTGCCATCCTACTGTCTGCCCGTGTATGTATATCCTCCCACAAATACATAACAGCATGCCTCTGTTCGCACAGTCTCTGAAGCATGTGCAGTGTTGAGTTCCACCTTGTTGCAACGTCTATGATTAGGCGATGCTGGGGAAGGTTCAAAGACCACTGATAGGTCTGCATACGGCTGGAGTGTATGGGCGAACAGCGGATATGCAAAGTCCGCGCACTTTGAGGAGCAGGTCGGATAACCCCGGATAACTTTTCAGGAACCACTGCACCACCAGGTTTAAGGTGTGAGCCAGGCAAGGAATGTGTTTCAGTTGGGAAAGGGAGATGGCAGCCATGAAATTCCTTCCGTTATCACTCACTACCTTGCCTGCCTCAAGATCTACAGTGCTCAGCCACGACTGCGTTTCTTTCTGCAAGAACTCGGACAGAACTTCCGCGGTGTGTCTGTTGTCGCCCAAACACTTCATAGCCAATACAGCCTGCTGACGCTTGCCAGTAGCTGCCCCATAATGGGACATCTGGTGTGCAACAGTGGCAGCTGCGGATGGAGTGGTTGGGCGACTGCGGTCTGTGGACGAGCTCTCGCTTCTGCAGGAGGACGAGGAGGAGGAGGAGGGGGTGCGAACGGCTACAGCCAACTGTTTCCTAGACCGTGGGCTAGGCAGAACTGTCCCAAAATTGCTGTCCCCTGTGGACCCTGCATCCACCACATTCACCCAGTGTGCCGTGATGGACACGAAACGTCCCTGGCCATGCCTACTGGTCCATGCATCTGTTGTCAGGTGCACCTTTGTACTCACAGATTGCCTGAGTGCATGGACGATGCGCTCTTTAACATGCTGCTGGAGGGCTGGGATGGCTTTTCTGGAAAAGAAGTGTCGACTGGGTAGCTCGTAGCGTGGTACAGTGTAGTCCATCAGGGCTTTGAAAGCTTTGCTTTCAACTAACCGGTAGGGCATCCTAACCAGAGTCTCATGTAGGGTGAGCTGGACTGGAGAGCTGGAGATCGTGGAACTAGCGGGGGTGCCGGTGGACATGGCAGACTGAGAGACGGTTGGAGACGGTATTGTTGCCGTCGGTGCCCTAGATGCAGTGTTTCCTACTACGAAACTGGTGATTCCCGGACCCTGACTGCTTTGGCCTGGCAAACAAACCTGCACAGATACTGCAGGTGGTGCGGGAAATGGTGGCCTTACACTGACGGAAGGGATGTAGCGTTGCTGACTAGCTTCATTGGCCGAGGGTGCTACAACCTTAAGGGACGTTTGGTAGTTAGTCCAGGCTTGCAAATGCATGGTGGTTAAATGTCTATGCATGCAACTTGTATTTAGATTTTTCAGATTCTGACCTCTGCTTAAGGTAGTTGAACATTTTTGACAGATGACTTTGCGCTGATCAATTGGATGTTGTTTAAAAAAATGCCAGACTGCACTCTTTCTAGCATCAGATCCCTTTTCAGGCATTGCAGACTGAGCTTTAACCGGATGGCCACGCTGTCCTCCAACAGGTTTTGGCTTTGCCACGCGTTTTGGGCCATCTACGGGCTCGGCAGATGGAACCTGTTGCGATGTTGATGCCTGCTGCGGCCCCTCCTCCTCCGCTTCAGAACTACTGCCGCCTGCACCCTGTTCCCCCAATGGCTGCCAATCGGGGTCAACAACTGGGTCATCTATAACCTCCTCTTCTAGCTCGTGTGCAACTTCGTCTGTGTCACCGTGTAAGTCGGTGGTATAGCGTTCGTGACGGGGCAACATAGTCTCATCAGGGTCTGATTCGGAATCAGTACCCTGCGAGGGCAATGCTGTGGTCTGAGTCAAAGGACCAGCATAGTAGTCTGGCTGTGGCTGTGCATCAGTGCACTCCATGTCAGATTCAACTTGTAATGGGAATGGCCTGTTAACTGTTTCACTTTCTAAGCCAGGGACAGTATGTGTAAAGAGCTCCATGGAGTAACCCGTTGTGTCGCCTGCTGCATCCTTCTCTGTTGCTGTTTTTGCTGAAGAGGACAAGGAAGCGACTTGTCCCTGACCGTGAACATTCACTAACGACGTGCTGCTTTTACATTTACCAGTTTCAGAAGAGGAGGCAAAAGAGCTAGAGGCTGAGTCAGCAAGGTAAGCTAAAACTTGCTCTTGCTGCTCCGGCTTTAAAAGCGGTTTTCCTACTCCCAGAAAAGGGAGCGTTCGAGGCCTTGTGTAGCCAGACGACGAACCTGGCTCCACAGCTCGAGACTTAGGTGCTATATTGTTTTTTCCACGACCACCCGATGCTCCACTACCACTACCATCATTACCAGCTGGCAATGAACGCCCACGGCCACGACCTCTTACACCAGACTTCCTCATTGTTTTAAAAACATCACCAAACTAACGGTATTTGTTACTGTTAAACAACTTATAAGGTGAACTCTAACTTCTGTATGATTTAGATATCCCTTTATAGGTGGGTGAGACCGCAAGGAAAATCAGGCACGATGTTACACACTCTGTTTTCTGTGGCACCAAATGAGAGAGATGCCAAACACGCAGGACTGTCACTCAAGCACAAAGGCCAATATTATTCTAGCACTGTTTCTTTTTTTTCAGGGAGAATTTAGATACCAAATAAAAAAAAACACTAGGCTTTCTATGGCACACTATTTAAGAGAGATGGCACACTCAGGACTGGCAGACAAGCAGAAAGGCCAATATTAATCTCCCACTGTTTTTTTTTCAGGGAGAATGTAGATGCCAATTTAAAAAAAAAAAACACTAGGCTTTCTATGGCCCACTATTTAAGAGAGATGGCAGACTCAGGACTGGCACACAAGCAGAAAGGCCAATATTAATCTCCCACATTTTTTTTATTTTTTCAGGGAGAATTTAGATACCAAATTAAAAAAAAAAACACTAGGCTTTCTATGGCCCACAATTTAAGAGAGATGGCACACTCAGGACTGGCAGACAAGCAGAAAGGCCAATATTAATCTCCCACTGTTTATTTTTTTTCAGGGAGAATTTAGATACCAAATTTAAAAAAAAAACACTAGGCTTTCTATGGCCCACTATTTAAGAGAGATGGCACACTCAGGACTGGCACACAAGCAGAAAGGCCAATATTAATCTCCCACGTTTTTTTTTTTTTCAGGGAGAATTTAGATACCAAATTTAAAAAAAAAAAAAACACTAGGCTTTCTAAGGCCCACTATTTAAGAGAGATGGCACACACAGGACTGGCACTCTAGCAGAAATGCCAATATTAATCTCCCACTGTTTTTTTTTTTTCAGGGAGAATTTAGATACCAAATTTAAAAAAAAACACTAGGCTTTCTATTGCCCACTATTTAAGAGAGATGGCACACTCAGGACTGGCAGACAAGCAGAAAGGCCAATATTAATCTCCCACTGTTTTTTTTTTTCAGGGAGAATTTAGATACCAATTTTTTTTAAAAAAAACAGTAGCCTTTCTATGGCCCACTATTTAACAGAGATTGCACACTCAGGACTGGCACACAAGCAGAAAGGCCAATATTAATCTCCCACGTTTTTTTATTTTTTTCAGGGAGAATTTAGATACCAAATTTAAAAAAAAAAAAAAAACACTAGGCTTTCTATGGCCCACTATTTAAGAGAGATGGCATACTCAGGACTGGCAGACAAGCAGAAAGGCCAATATTAATCTCCCACAGTTTTTTTTTTCAGGGAGAATTTAGATACCAAATTTAAAAAAATAACACTAGGCTTTCTATGGCCCACTATTTAAGAGAGATGGCACACTCAGGACTGGCACACAAGCAGAAAGGCCAATATTAATCTCCCACGTTTTTTTTATTTTTTCAGGGAGAATTTAGATACCAAATTTAAAAAAAACCCACTAGGCTTTCTATGGCCCACTATTTAAGAGAGATGGCACACTCAGGACTGGCAGACAAGCAGAAAGGCCAATATTAATCTCCCACTGTTTTTTTTTTCCAGGGAGAATTTAGATACCAAATAAAAAAAAAAAAACTCTAGGCTTTCTATGACACACTATTTAAGAGAGATGGCACACTCAGGACTGGCACAGAAGCAGAAAGGCCAATATTAATCTCCCACGTTTTTTTAATTTTTTCAGGGAGAATATAGATACCAAATTAAAAAAAAAACACTAGGCTTTCTATGGCCCACTATTTAAGAGAGATGGCACACACAAGACTGGCACTCTAGCAGAAATGCCAATCTTAATCTCCCACTACTTTTTTTTTTAAGGAGAATTAAAAAAAAAAAAGGGACTGTCCTACAATTACTATCTCCCTGCAGTAATCTCAGCCAGGTATGGCAGGCAGCAATAAGAAGGAGTGGACTGCTGCACAAATTAAATCAAATGTGTGGACAAACAAAAAAAGATAGCTGTGCAGAAAGGAAGGAACAACAGGATTTGTGCTTTGAAAAAAGCAGTTGGTTTGCACAGCAATGCAGCTATCAGGGAGCCTTCTAGGGCAGCCCAATGAGCTACAGCGCTGAGGAAAAAAAAATGTAGCTTCCACTGTCCCTGCAAACAAAAGGTGGTGTTGGACAGTGGAAATCGCTACAGCACAAGCGGTTTGGTGGTTAATGGACCCTGCCTAACGCTATCCCTGCTTCTGACGAAGCGGCAGCAACCTCTCCCTATGCTCAGATCAGCAGCAGTAAGATGGCGGTCGGCGGGAATGCCTCTTTATAGCCCCTGTGACGCCGCAGACAGCAAGCCAATCACTGCAATGCCCTTCTCTAAGATGGTGGGGACCAGGACCTATGTCATCACGCTGCCCACACTCTGCATCCACCTTCATTGGCTGAGAAATGGTGCTTTTACCGTCATTGAAACGCGACTTTGGTGCGAAAGTCACGTACCGCATGGCCGACCCCACACAGGGGTTGGGTCGGGTTTCGTGAAACCCGACTGTGCCAAAAGTCGGCGACTTTTAAAAATGAACGATCCGTTTTGCTCAACCTTACCCTCAGTGACACACTGACAGAAGACAATGGCTGCTGCAGTGCATCACTGAGGTTACTACAGTTCAAAGTCTCACTTTGTGGCAATTGTTGCGTGGGAAAATTTCTCACCCAGCAATGCCATAAGTGAGGCTAGTGACTATTTTTTTACAGCGGCGGAGGAACCCCTTCCTCCCGTCATTGTGTTTCTGGGGCCCCTGGAGTGCGGTTGCAACAGCTGTAGCCACCGTTCTCCATGGGAGATTGTCATGGGAAACTCGTGGATTTCTGCGGATAGGGAGTAAATTGGTTGTTTGTTTTTTTCATCTTTTTACAGATGACACTGGCTTTGGGGATCAAAATGACAAGTATTGGTGAGTATGTAATCTATGTTCATTGTACTGTATGTCTATATGTATGTCATGTGTGTAATGTATGAATGTACTGTATGGAGTATGTATGGAGTATGTATGAAGTATGTATGTAGTATTTTTTTTTCATTCAACACATTAGCCGGATGATGGGACTACTATTGTCCCATCATTGGCTAATGTGTCAATCAGTGTCAGTGACTTGTAGTCCCATCGGACGATGCCCACACTGAGACACCCCGCTCGCCGCAGAGCCCCCACACAGAGACACCCCGCACGCTGCAGAGACCCTGCACAGACACCCCTCACGCCGCAGAGACCCCACACAGAGACACCCTGCATGCCGCAGAGACGCCGCACAGAGACCCCGCATGCCGCACAGAGACACCCCGCATGCTGCACAGAGACACCCCGAATGCCGCACAGAGACCCCACCCACTGCACAGAGACTCTGCCTGCCACACAGAGACCTTGCCCACCGCACAGAGACACCCTGCATGCCGCACAGAGACACCCCGCACGCCGCACAGAGACACCCAGCATGCCACACAGAGACACCCCGCATGCTGCACAGAGACACCCCGCACGCCGCACAGAAATACCCCGCACGCCACACAGAGACACGCCACACAGACCCCAGAGAGCCCCGGCAGGCCCGCACAGAGCCCCGGCAGGCAGGTACACATCCCTGGCAGGCCCGCACATGGACTGATGAGATGAGAGTAACTCTTGATGGACCAGATGGATGAGCCTGTGGCTGGTTTAGTAACGGCATAGACCTCCACTGGTGATCCCTGTGTTAGCTGTACACAGGCACTATATACTGTATAATATGTTCAGAGCTTCTGTGTATAATGGCACTTATGGTAATATTAATATTGCTTTTTTTTTACTAATGATCAGTATTGCAGTATTCGGTTACAATGAGGTGGTAATATGTAATCTGGTCATGGTGTGGCGGTATTTTTTCCTTATATGTGGTATTATTTGGTCACCATCTGCTGGCAATATGTGGTCCGGCCATGGTGTTAGTGTATTTGTCAATTGTATGTGATATATATGTGACTCATTCCCTTAACGGAAAATTAATCAAAAAAGAGGTTTTTTTGGTATTTTAAGAAATGTTTAATAGGTTAGAGCAGAGCAGGACCCTTCACCTTTGAAACTGCTCAAACTCATACTGTCGCTCTTATTCATTCTTATTTGGACTACTGCAACTCTCTTTGATCAGTCTCCCACTAACTAAACTTTCTCCTCTCCAATGCATCCTGAATGCAGCTACCAGGATTGTATTTCAGTCCTGCTGCTTCAGTGATGCCTCCACCTTGTGCCAGTCATTACACAGATTGTAACTGGTCAAAGAGGGAGTAGGAGGAGAGGTGGAGTGACAGTTCAAGATGGGTATGCTGTTCCATTAGTTATGAGGCATAAGGAAGAAGTGATATTGGACAATAGCTAGACTCAGAGGATGGGTCAAGGGAGGGTTTTTTGAGAATGGGTGTGATTGAGGCATGTATAAAGGAAGAGGGGAAGACACCATTTGTAAGTGAAAGGTTGAAGAAATGTGTTAGGTTTGGGATGAAGACTGTGCAAGGTTAGGAATGAGGTGGGACGGGAGCAGGTCATGGTGCAAGTGCTGAGATGTGATCTTGACAGAAGGGTGGAGAGCTGATCTATCATGGCAGAGAAGCTGGTTTTGGAAGAACAGGGCTGAGCAGTTAAGAGGAAGGGCATTGGGGCTGAGGGCTAAAGCTTTCTCTGATGTTATCGATCTTTTGCTTAAAGAAAGAGGCAAAGTCTTCAGCAGAAATGAGAGGAGAGGGAGGAGGTGCTGAAGGACGGAGTAAAGAATTGAAAATGTTGAAAAGCTGTTTAGGGTTGTGAGACAGGGAAAGTATGAGAGATGAGAAGTAAGTTTGTTTTGGGGCAGTGAGCGTGGACTTGAAGCTAGCAAGGGACTGCTTGTATGCGAAAAAATGCTCTGCAGAACGGGATCTCTTCCATCTCTGCTCAGCAATCCTGGAAGCCCATCTCAGATCTTTGGTCATGCTAGTCAGCCAGGGTTGCCTGTTGATTGTACGAGTTTTGCTGTGCGAGAAGGGCGGCCAAATCGAGTGCTGCTGTTATTGTGGTGTTATATAAAGTGGCAGCAGCATCTGTGTAATGTAAGGAAGCTATGTCTGTAAGAGGGAGAAGGGACTCAGAGAGTAAGTGTAAATTGAGGTGTTTGAGATTTCTGCGAGGATGAGTGTGTTTGTGGAGTGGAGGTTGCGCACTAGGTGAGGAGAAGGAAGAGAATGTCAGTAGGTTGTGGTCAGACAGGGTGAGTTAGTGAGATTAGTAAGGGAACAGAGGCGGGTGAGTACCCTGCTAGAGTACAAAGCAATTTTATTTTATTGTAGTGGAAGACTAACGTATAGCATTTGAAAGGATCATTTAACTTTTTGCTCTAAAAAGGTGCAGAAGGTGGACACGCAAAAAAAGAGAATTGGCACAGTTATTAGGCAAGTGAGTATTTTGGTCATATAATTTTTATGCATATTTTCAAACTCTAAGCTGTATAAACTTGAATGCTTATTGGATGAAGCAGATCAGGTGATGTATATTTGTGTAATGAGTGAGGGTGAGGCCTGAGGATAACATCACAAATTATCACAGTGTGCAGAATTATTAGGCAGCTTGGTTTCCTTATGCATAATGGGCCAAAATATGTATTAAACTTACTCTGGAAAGTTAAAAATTGAAAAGTATTAAAGAGGGATGCAGTACTCTTGAAATTGCTATGATATTTGGATGTAATCACAGAACCATCAAAAGCTATGTTGCAAATAGTCAACATGCTCGTAAAAATGTTTGTAAGAAGAAAAAACGCACATTAACTACCAAACATTTGGGATTGGGAAGGGCTCAGAAGTACAATGTGTTCAGTGCGACGGTATAGAAGGCTGAAACCCGACCAGCACTGAACAAGACACCATCAAGACTGGGACAAGAAATAGCTGAAGAAACATTTTTTTAAAAGTTTTATGGACTGATGAGATGAGAGTAACTCTTGATGGACCAGATGGATGAGCCTGTGGCTGGTTTAGTGCTGGCATAAACCTCCACTGGTGATCCCTGTGATACCTGTACACAGACACCATATACTGTATAATATGTTCAGAGCTCCTGTGTATAATGGCACTTATGATAATATTAGTATTGCTTTTTTTTTTTTTACTAATGATCAGTATTGCAGTATTCGGTTACAATGTGGTGGTAATATGTAGTCTGGTCATGGTGTGGCGGTATTTTTTCCTTGTGGTATTATTTGGTCACTATGTGCTGGTAATATGTGGTCCAGCCATGGTGTGAGGGTATCTGTCAATTGTATGTGATATACATGTGACTCATTCCCTTAAAGGAAAATTAATAAAAATAGAGTTTTGGGTATTTTAAGAAATGTTTAATAGGTTAGAGTAGAGCAGGACCCTTCACCTTTGAAACTGCTCAAACTCATACTGTCGCTCTTATTCATTCTTATTTGGACTACTGCAACTCTCTTTGATCAGTCTCCCACTAACCAAACTTTCTCCTCTCCAATGCATCCTGAATGCAGCTGCCAGGATCGTATTTCACTCCTGCTGCTTCAGCGATGCTTCCACCTTGTGCCAGTCATTACACTGGTTGCCCATTCATTACAGGATTCAATATAAACTCATTACTCTCACCCATAAAACTCTCCACAGGACTACATCACCCTATATCTCCTCCCTCATCTCTGTCTATTGCCCTACACGTGCCCTCCATTTTACAAATAACCTAAGACTAATATCCTCCATAATCTGGACCTCGCTCCTCGACCTCAACTTCTGTCGTGTAGCGCCAGTTCTCTGGAATGCACTGCCCCGACGATCCGACTGATTCCTAGCCCCCATTTTTTTAAGTGTGCTTTAAAAACCCTTTCTTTAAACAAGCATATCTCCTCAACTCACTAACCTGACTCTCCCCTGTTCCCACTTTCTAAATATTATTCAGAATCTGCAAACCCTCAGAAGTTAATTGACTAAACCAGGAGGTCGGAAGAGAGCTTCGATGACTTGCTGCAACGTGTGCGAGGATCCATCACCAGGCACGACACACAGCTACAGCGAGCAATTCCTGCTGAGATCGTCTGTTGGTGACACTAAGGTACGTAATTTTGAAAAAGAAACATCTGTCATTAATATGATTGTTCTAAAAGCCATGTACTGACTTTTTTCCATTTTTTTCTAAAAGCTATGTGCTGATTTTTTTTCCATTTTTTTTCTAAAAGCCATGTACTGATTTTTTTTCTATTTTCTGTTCCACAGATTACCGGCTACTGGAGAGACATTATCATCTCTCCATTTCCAATTCTGGAATGGAGTATCCACCCTTTCTGGAATTGTTGCAGACACCTGCTGTGCTTGATGTGATATTCTGCGTGCAGAATTCCTCCCCCATCCCACAACTGAACTGTGGCTGGAAAATGCTGCAAAATGGAGATTTGTAATTTTCCTAACTGTTTGGGGGCTGTGGATGGCAAACATATTGGCATTAGGAAACCAGTTGGAAGTGGATCCGAGTTTTTCAATTATAAATAAATTATTTTCTATTGTTCTCATGGCGATTGCAGATGCTGACTGTAGATTTGTCGACATTGACATTGGCTCATTTGGACGAGGAAATGAATGGCTCACAGACTTTTAAAAACTCTAACATGGGCCAACATTTGTATGGGAATTATTTAAATTTTCCACAGCCACGACCTCTTCCCAACACTGAAGGACCACCAATGCCATTTGTTGCGGTTGGGGATGAAGCATTCCAAATGTGTGCCAACCTCCTAATACCATACTGAAGTAGGGACTTGAATCACACAAAAAAGATTTACAACTACCGACTGACAAGGGCACAAAGAACTGTAGAGTGTGCCTTTAGATTGCTGGTCTCTAAATGGCGCATTTTGGGAACAGCCAATAATCTAAAAATTGATACTATTGATGAGGTTGTGAAAGCGTGTGTTGTTCTGCCAACCACATCCTGGGTAAAGATCGACCAAACTGAGAACCAAAGTAACCTGTTACTACCACATTGCGTGATTACCAAGATCACCCTCTGAAGACTTCTGTGGAAGTTGCCCAAATGAGGCATACATTTGCTGCCTACTTTGTTTCTGATAATAGACATCTGGCATTGCAAGACAAAATGGTTTAAGCCTCTAAAATGTACCTCTAAAGTTAAAATGTACCTGTAGTGTTAAAATATACCTGTAATGTTACGTTTAAATTTGCCTGTAATGTTAAAATGTTACTGTAATGTTTGCTGACTGAAATAATAAAAAACCTCTAGTTACTGTAAACACCTGTTCCAAGTTCCCTCAACAATACAATACACATAAGAATGTGTTTGCAGCGACGGCAGATACAGAGATAAAGAACACACTGTTAATGTGCAAACAAAAGTAACATTTTTTTAACAATAAAAAATTAGCATTGGGGAATAAAAAATTAGGTTTGGGGAATGTCGAAGCATGAAATATGATGGACATGGGGGGTGGAGCTGGGATAATTGGCTAGCATGTGTGGATGATGAAGGGGTTCCAGGGGAAGGGCCTACAAAATGCGTGGAGTCTGGGAGGTCAAGGAAGGAAGTAGACACATTAGAAGTGGAAGCATGGGAAGGGAGAGACAAATTAGAAAACAGAGCCTAGTCTGTGACGTGTGTGGGTTGGAGCATTGCTTCCGGCGTTGGTAGTGCTATGCATGTTGACGGGGGTTGCCATGGTTCTGCTTCTGTCTGCGTGCATCGTATTGGAGGCTTGGGGTGATGTCCTATCCTGCCCTGCGCACTTAATTCACATGCGCCGATTACTATGTCCACATTGGGAACAGGTGTATGTGGTATATATAAGAATCATGACACACAAGTTTATGCATGGCCCCTTTTGGAAGCCCACACAAAACGCGCGTTGGGGCTGCGCAGTCTGACCAGTGCACGGACATATTTGGGTGAGATAGGACTTTCTGTATTTCATGCATACTGTTGAAAGATCTGGGTATTTCTACATAGGGCCATAGCTATGGTGATGATGTGGTTTTGATTAACTCTAAATATACCCATTATATTGTGACAGTGTTGCAGTATACATACTACGGCTATTGAAACTCCCGGTCCTGTTTACATATGTGCAACTGTGTGGGACTCTTGTCTGTGTCCTTCACTACATAATTTGTTTGTCCATATAATCTTTTTATTATAATAGTGTATTTGGTGTAATTATTTTTAGGCCTCTTTTCCACCTGTAAAAAACGGTCCGATTTACGGACCGAAAAAACGGATGTAACATCTGCGAGTGTCATGCGAGTGTCATGCGATTTTTTTATCGGAACATCCGTATGACATCCGTATTGCTGTCCGATTTTTACGCACGGTCTCCTTTGAAAAGCTGGTAATTCAGCGCAGTGTACAGTAAAATCACACTGACAGGTTAGATTAGAGTAGATATATACACATAGAATAGGTATATATACATATATATGTCATGGAGACACCTATATATATATATATTTATATTTAATGCAGCGCTAGATAGCTTAAAAGCCGTTAATTCAATTGCCGGCTTTTGCTATCTCCTTCACAAACCCGACATGATATGAGACATGGTTTACATACAGTAAACCATTTCATATCCCCTTTTTTTTTGCATATTCCACACTACTAATGTTAGTAGTGTGTATGTGCAAAATTTGGGCGCTCTAGCTATTATATTTAAGGGTTAAATTGCGGAAAAAATTGGCATGGGCTCCCGCACAATTTTCTCCGCCAGAATGGTAAAGCCAGTGACTGAGGGCAGATATTAATAGCCTGGAGAGGGTCCATGGTGATTGCTCCCCCCCCCCCCCGGCTAAAGACATCTGCCCCCAGCCACCCAAGAAAAGGCACATCTGGAAGATGCGCCTATTCTGGCACTTGGCCACTCTCTTCCCACTCCAGTGTAGCGGTGGGATATGGGGTAAAGAAGGGTTAATGTTACCTTGCTATTGTAAGGTGACATTAAGCCAGATTAATAATGGAGAGGCGTCAATTATGACACCTATCCATTATTAATCCAATTGTATGAAATGGTTAAAAAACCATTGCTGGATGTCCTCATATGAACTCGAGCGTGGGAAAATATTCTGAAAAGTTCCCAGGCTCGAGTTCATATGAGGACATCCAGCAGAGGGCGCATCACCGCGAATGAAGGTAACTACAGGTCATTGACCTACTTTCCATTCATTCGCTGGGGTTTTACAGCCACAAGCATAGCTGCATTAGCAGAGCTCCTGGGTGTAAAATTATTTAACCCCTTCAGATGGATTTACAGCGTGGGACGTGACAGATCATCGGAAGGTATGGGATATTGTTGTTTTTTTATTTTTCCTTTGTTACAGAGCGAGGGTCTTCAGGTGGATTAATAGTCTAATAAAATATTACAACAACCTGTGTCTTTATTTCATTAAAAAGACTTTGTAATAATGTGTGTGTGTGTTTTTTAACCATTTCATACAATTGAATTAATAATGGATAGGTGTCATAATTGACGCCTCTCCATTATTAATCTGGCCTAATGTCACCTTACAATAGAAGGTGACATTAACCCTTCATTACCCCATATCCCACTGCTACACGGGAGTGGGAAGAGAGTGGCCAAGTGCCAGAATAGGCGCATCTTCCAGATGTGCCTTTTTTGGGGTGGCTGGGGGCAGATGTTTTTAGCCAGGTGGGGGCCAATAACCATGGACCCTCTCCAGGCTATTAATATCTGCCCTCAGTCACTGGCTTTACCATTCTGGCGGAGAAAATTGCGCGGGAGCCCACGCCAATTTTTTCCGCAATTTAACCCTTAAATATAATAGCTAAACCACCCAAATTTTGCACATACACACTACTAACATTAATAGTGTGGAATATGCAAAAAAAAGGGGATATGAGATGGTTTACTGTATGTAAACTGTTATGATTTGGTGGCCTTGGAGCAGCATGAGACGTACTCTGGAGAAGGTGGTACCTGTACTGACCGCAAACCCTGAACCTAGCAGCGCAACTAAAAGTAGCCATGGGGGGTACCTAACGCTCCCTAGACCCCTCGACACAGCCTAAGATCTAACTTCCCCTAAAGACAGAAACAAGAAACCTATCTTGCCTCAGAGAAAATCCCCAAAGGATAGGTAGCCCCCCACAAATATTGACTGTGAGAGGAGAGGGAAATAACATACGCAGATATTAAATTAGATTTTAGCATAGGAGGCCATACTAGCTAAAAAGAAAGAATAGAACAGAGTACTATGCGGTCAGTATAAAAACACTAGAAAATATCCACCGCAGAAAATACGGATCACTACATCTGGCTAAAGACATGGAGGGTATATCTGCATCTCCAGGGAAATAGCTAGGCTGCAAAAAATCCTTCACAGACCAAGCTGGACAAGACAAAAACATGAAAATGCACAGAACTATAAGGTCCACTGCAGGTGGACAGCAAAAACAAAGCCAGGACTATTCTTTGTAGAAAAACACAGCAAACTGGAGAGACCAGCAGGGAAGTGAATCCTTCAAGAACAATGGACAACTGGCACTGACTAAAGGATCCAGCAAAGCTATATACCCCAGTCAGTTTTGCAATTAGTAGATACACCTGTCCACTCCTGCAGTCCAGGCACAACTGCATTACCCTCTACAACCACCTGAGGGAGCCCAAAAGCTGAATTCACAACAGTAAACCATGTCTCATATCATGTCGGGTTTGTGAAGGAGATAGCAAAAGCTGGCAATTGATAGCTTTTAAGCTATCTAGCGCTGCATTAAATATAAATATATATGTACTAGCTACTGAACCCGTTCTACGCCCGGGTGGCGAGCATTTATATTGGTATATGGTCTCCATCCTGTTATGTGCTGCTCCATCCTGCGTCCCCATCCTGTCATGTGCTGCTCCATCCTGCGTCCCCATCCTGTCATGTGCTGCACCCATCCTGCGTCCCCATCATGCGTCCCCATCCTGTCATGTGCTGCACTTATCCTGCATCCCCATCCTGTCATGAGCTGCACCCATCCTGCGTCCCCATCCTGTCATGTGCTGCACCCATCCTGCGTCCCCATCCTGTCATGTGCTGCACCCATCCTGCGTCCCCATCCTGTCATGTGCTGCACCCATCCTGCGCCCCCATCCTGTCATGTGTTGCTCCCATCCTGCGCCCCCGTTCGTCATGTGCTGCTTCCAGCCTGCGCCCCCAATCTGTCATGTGCTGCTGCCATCCTGCGCCCCCGTTCTGTCATGTGCTGCTCCCATCCTGCACCCCCGTTCTGTCATGTGCTGCCCTATTCTGTCATGTGCTGCTCCCATCCTGCGCCCCCGTTCTGTCATGTGCTGCTCCCATCCTGCGCCACCTTTCTTTAATTTGCTGCTCCCATCCATATGCCCCATATGCTGCTCCATAACGGTTTATGGCCCCCATAAAATGCTCCATAGTATATGACCCCGTACACTGCTCCATAAAGGTTTATGGCCCCCATAAGATGCTCCATAGTGTATGCCCCGTACGCTGTTCCATAAAGGTTTATGGCCCCCATAAGATGCTCCATGGTATATGCCCCCGTACACTGCTCCATTATTGTTTATGGCCCCCATAAGATGCTCCATAGTATATGCCTCGTACACTGCTCCATTATGGTTTATGGCCCCCATAAGATGCTCCATAGTGTATGCCCCGTACGCTGTTCCATAAAGGTTTATGGCCCCCATAAGATGCTCCATGGTATATGCCCCGTACACTGCTCCATTATGGTTTATGGCCCCCATAAGATGCTCCATAGTGTATGCCCCGTACGCTGTTCCATAAAGGTTTATTGCCCCCATAAGATGCTCCATACTATATGCCCCCGTACACTGCTCCATTATTGTTTATGGCCACCATAAGATGCTCCATAGTATATGCCCCGTACACTGCTCCATTATGGTTTATGGCCCCCATAAGATGCTCCATAGTGTATGCCCCGTACGCTGTTTCATAAAGGTTTATTGCCCCCATAAGATGCTCCATACTATATGCCCCCGTACACTGCTCCATTATGGTTTATGGCCTCATAAGATGCTTCATACTCTATGCCCCCGTACACTGCTCCATTATGGTTGATGGCCCCCTTAACATGCTCCATTCTATATGCCCCCGTACACTGATCCATTATGGTTGATGGCCCCCTTAGCATGCTCCATTCTATATGCCCCCGTACACTGCTCCATTATGGTTGATGGCCCCCTTAACATGCTCCATTCTATATGCCCCCGTACACTGCTCCATTATGGTTGATGGCCCCCTTAACATGCTCCATTCTATATGCCCCCCTACACTGCTCCATTATGGTTGATGGCCCCCTTAATATGCTCCATTCTATATGCCCCCGTATGCTGCTGCAATATATTAAAAAAACAAAAAAAAAACATACTCACCTATCGTCGCTGAGCGCCGAGTGCTGGGGGGCCTGAGCAGGCGGGGACACCGGCGCACTGTGGGGGTCATGTGCCGGTATTGCCGCCAGCTCAGGCCCCCCAGCACTTACTATATTCACCTGTCCTTCGTTCCACCGCTGCGCGCCGCCATCTTCCCGGTCCTCTGGCTGTGACTGGTCAGTCAGAGGGCAGCGCCGGCGCGCATTAAGCGCGTCATCGCGCCCTCTGAACTGAAGGTCACAGGCCGAGGACCGGGAAGATGGCGGCGCGCAGCGGTGGAATGGAAGACATGTGAATATAGCCGATACTCACCCTCCTGGCGGTCCCTGCTTCTCTGTTGGAGATCGCGGTGTGCGTTCAGTGTTAACGCATACCACGATCTCCCGGGAGCGTCACTCTGTGAGGCCCAGACTGCGCCGGAGCTTGCGCAGTCTATAAAGGCTTCGGACAGAGTGACGCTCCCAGCATAATATTATAGATAGGTGTCTCCCTGAAATATATATATGTATATATATATATGTCAGGTATATATATATATGATATATACCTATCCTATGTGTATATATCTACTCTAACCTAACCTGTCAGTGTGATTTTACTGTACACTGCGCTGAATTGCTGGCTTTTCAAAGGACACTGGTGCGTAAAAATCGGACAGCACTCGCATGGTGCGAGTGCTGTGCAATTTTTTTCTCGCACCCATTGACTTGCATTGGCGAGTCTCCTCCGAGAATCGCAGCAAATGGCAGCATGCTGCGATTTTTTTCTCAGTCCAATTTCAGCTGAGAAAAAAATCGCAAATGGAATGTCACCTATTGAATAACATTGGTCCGAGTGCAATCCGATTTTTTATCGGATTGCACTCGTCCGTTTTCCTCTCAAGTGGAAAAGAGGCCTTATACTGATAATAAATAAATATTCTATATATTTTATATGGGTAGTCTGGTACTCCTTTCTTTCTGTTTATAAATACATTTACTTTCAGTGCAGCAAACTCACTCCAGAAGTTCATTGTGGATATCTGAGTGATCCAATGTTGTCCTAAATGCCTAATGATGATAAATATAATCCACCTGTGTGTAATCAAGTCTCCATATGAATGCACCTGCTCTGTGATAGTCTCAGGGTTCTGTTTGAAGCACAGAGAGCATCATGAAGACCAAGGAACAAAACAGGTAGGTCCTTGATACTGTTGTGGAGACGTTTAAAGCTGAATTTGGATACAAAATGATTTCCAAAACTTTAAACATCCCAAGGAGCACTGTGCAAGTGATCATATTGAAATGGAAGGAGTATCATATCACTGCAAATCTACCATGACCTGGCCGTCGCTCTAAACTTTCATCTCAAACAAGGAGAAGACTGATCAGAGATGCAGCCAAGAGGCCCATGATCACTCTGGATGAACTGCAGAGATATACAGCTGAGATGGGACAGTCTGTCTATAGGACAACAATCAGTCATATACTGCACAAATCTAGCCTTTATGGAAGAGTGGCAAGAAGAAAGCCATTTCTCAAAGATATTCATAAAAAGTGTCGTTTAAAATTTGCAACAAGCCACCTGGGAGACACACCAAACATGTGGAAGAAAGTGTTAGGTGTCGAGTTCCCGCTTCTGCACAAGGAGAATCTCGAGCCATCTCGGCTGCGTCTCCCATTCTTATCCAGCCGCAGTGGAGTCTGCTCAGCAGAGACGTCGGTCCCAGCGTCTTGCTCAGTCTCACTCTGTACAAAGAGTTACTGCTGCTTTTCCTGCTTCTGCCATTGAAGTCAGTGTTGGGCAGCGGCGAGCAGATGCTTTTGGGGCTAAGTCCTGCTTTTCTCTTTCTGAGCATGCCCAGGGCAAGATCTCCCATTGGAGATCGAGGGTCACATGCTCAGGTACTGCAGCACATCCCATTGGTCCTCCAGGAAGGTCCTGAAAGGGCAAAACTTTGGTAGCAGCTTCCCATTGGTCCTTTATTGGAAGGTCCTGAACGTGCTGCAACTATATAAGCTGCGCATGACCGCACGGCCATGCGCTAGTGTACATTTGTAAATGTGTGTGTGTGTTGTGAGTGAAAGTCGCTCTTTAAATAACCCTCCCTATTGGATGACTGTTCGCGGAAGGTGTATGTTTGCTATCTAGCGCCCGACTTAGCCATCAGCACGTATACACAATACAGCGTCTTATTGCTGTGACCGCCAGTGCAGCGCCTTGTGCTTTCACAGCGCTTTCCTGACCCAAGCCTGGGTGGTTTGTGGCGTTCGCCAGTGCGGCACTGCATGCACTCTCGTGCTTCTATTGCTGTCACTCTGACACCTCAGTAGCGGTGTCGAGCGCATGAGGTCTATGTACTCAAATCCTGTGTCTTGGGATTGAGTTCTGAGACTCGTTGCTTGCGCTCTTGGTGCGGTACCACGGCCCTGTGACGTAACAGGGTTTGCTTCCTTCACACAGGGTGAGGTTAGCCCATGTGTGTATTCACTTTGTACCGCCATATAGTCCGTCATTACTTGGCAGCAGGTTCCATCTCTGCACGGTGGACCCCGGGCTGCGAACGCACCATACTCTATCTGTCTTATTATTTGGTGCGTTCCGCTAGCCCTAACAGAAAGTGCTCTTTTCAGATGAACCCAAAATCGAACTTTTTGGCAACAATGCGAAACGATATGTTTGGCGTAAATACAACACAGCTCATCACCCTGAACACACCATCCCCACTGTCAAACATGGTGGTGGCAGCATCATAGTTTGGGTCTGCTTTTCTTCAGCAGGGACAAGGAAGTTGGTTAAAAATGATTGGGAAGATGGATGGAGCCAAATGCAGGACCATTCTTGAAGAAAACCTGTTTGAGTCTGCAAAAGACCAGAGACTGAGACAGAGATTTGTCTTCCAACAAGACAATGATCCCAAACATAAAGTAAAATCTGCAAAGGAATGGTTCACAAATAAGCGTACAGTAACCAGGTGTTAGAATGGCCAAGTCAAAGTCCAGACCTCAATCCAATCAAGAATCTCTGGTAAGAGCTGAAAGCTGCTGTTCACAAATGATCTCCATCAAACCTCACTGAGCTCGAGCTGTTTGCCAAGGAAGAATGGGCAAGAATTTCAGTCTCTCGATGTACAAAACTGATAGAGACATACCCCAAGCGACTTGCAGCTGTAATCGCAGCAAAAGGTGGCGTAACAAAGTATTAAGTTAAAGGGGCTGAAAAATTTTGCACACCCCACTTTTCAGTTTATAAATTTCCACAAAAATTTAAAATACTCAATAACTTTCATTCAACGTCACAATTGTGTTCCACTTGATGTTGATTCTTCACCAAAACTTTACATTTGGTATCTTTATGTTTGAAGCATGATATGTGGGAAAAGGTTGAAAAGTTCCAGGGAGCCGTATAGTTTTGCAAGGCACTGTATATATGATAAGCTGGACCAGATGGTTTATCTGCTAGTGCAACAAGCTAAGGCAAATGAGCAAATAGAGTTGAACCTTCTAAACAGCCAAGTTCAGTCCTACATGCTTTGTGTCTTTTCTCCAGCAGATACCCTGAGACCCAATCCCTTGGACTTTTTGATCAACAGATTAAACCAGTGGCAAGAAGTGGGAGAGTTTTCAATGGGCACTCTCTCATTTATAAATTTCATTTAAATCAATCATTTAAATTTACATACCCTAGCTAGCTTTCTTGGCCTCTTTTCAGAGAATATGAATGATAATACCAAAACTTTTTCTCCACTCATGTGGTGGGGTGAAGCCATTTATTGTCAAACTATTGTGTGTTAGGGGTCGAGTTCCCGCCTCTGCACATGGGGAATCTCGAACCATCTCTGCTGCGGTCTCCCATTCTTCTCCAGCCGCAGCGGAGAAGTCGGTCCCAGCATCTGGCTCAGCCTGATACTGTGCGGATGATTACTGCTGCCTTTCCAGGCTCAGCCATTGTAGCCAGTACTGGTCAGCGGCGAGCAGACGTCTCTGGGACTAAGTCCTGCTTTTCCCCTTCTGAGCAAGCCCAGGGTAAGACCTCTGATTGGAGGTCGGGGGTCACATGCTGAGGTACTGCAGCAGATCCCATTGGTCCTCTAGGAAGGTCCTGAAGTTGCTCAGGTACTGTAGCAGCTCCCATTGGTCCTCTAGAAAGGTCCTGAAGTTGCTGCAGCTATAAAAGGTTCGCATGGCCGCACGGCCATGAGCTAGTATTAACCTATTAACCTAAGTTATGAGCTCAGCGCCAGTGTAGTCATGCTTGAATGTGGTCAGGGTTTGGCTGAAATAAGCCGCTAGAATACCGGCACCTCCGGTGAGTTTTGTGTGTGCTATGCTGATGGCATGGCCACTGTCAGCTCTATTAGGTACCTGTTCCTCTGTGAGGTTAACAGGGCACAGCATTCTCTTTCTTAAGCGAATCTGTGAAGTAACAGAGTTTGCTTATACCGCCATATAGTACTGTCATTTACTAGCAACAGGTTCTCTCCTGCACGGTGGACCCTGAGTTGCGAATGCACCTACTGCTCAATACATATACTCGGTGTGTTCCGCCAACTCTAACACTACCTGACTGTGGTTTTGTTTTTTCCTGAGCCCCTGATTTCCATTTGTTAATCACAGTATGCACACTGCTGACTGCCATTATCAATTCCTTGGATATCTTTTTGTATCCCTTACCCATTTTATACAGTTCAACTACATTTTCCCTTTGATCCGTATACAATTCTTTTGCTTTCCCTATGACTCACAATCCAGAAACATCAGTAGCTGGATGAAAAATGCAAGAGCATGTCTGGATCCCAGAACCTTACTCAGCTTTTATGCATACACTGATTACAAGCAAACAGGTCACGGATATGATGCTACCTTTAGTAGCCATTTAAACCCATTTGTGTAAACTTGTTTGCATGTTATCAGGTCTAAAACACCAGGGTATGTGAACCTTTGATCAGGGTCATTTGGATGTTTTGGTTGTCATTATGATTTAAAAAGAGAAAACACAGTAGTTTGACAATAAATACCTTTACCCAAACACTAACCATGAGTGAAGAAAAAGTTCTGCTGTTATCATTCATATTCTCTAAAAAAAAAAGTCCAGATTTCTTAACTCAAGAAAGCAAAAATTCTGCCGGGGTATGTACACTTTTAAGCACAACTGTAAACATCCATTGTTTGTCTTCTACGTCATTTTGCTGCTGCTAGTGCTGACTAGGGCTGCCATTGCTAGTCGAAAACTGCACACACATCTCCTGCCTGCCTACTCCTAACTCTCTACCATGCTGCTCTTATTGCAGCCACTGCACAGTCACAACAGCCACACAACTCTAGGCTGCTTACTGGTTTTCTTTTTCCATACCAGCCAGAACACGCTGAGCTAAGCGTGAGAACAACTGATTGTGACCAGCAGTAACCTTAAGGACGTCACCGCCAGTCACACACAGCTGCATTGTCAGCTCAGTATGTACCAGTTGACGTGATGAGCAGTCGCATCACTGATGTGACCGCTCACCAAACCATCTGGATCATCGTGGGACATGAGCATTAATGGATTATGGGCGGAAAATTGAGTATAACTTTGCTTTTTTATTTTGTGATGAATAAACGGGTAAAATAGGGTTGGGGAGTGTTTATTTCAATTAAAGAGTTTAATCTGTCTGAGTGTGAGTCATACTAAAGACTATAGGACAAATGGACATAGAGCCGAGTCCACAGCTCTAAGAGATAGAGACTTTTTCCAGCACAGAGCACCGATATTGTTGTGTTTTATTAGATATTTTCTTGCTGTGCTTTACTAGCGATTTGCTTGCTCGTTAGTTCATTCCCAGGAATCAATGTTCCATTCAGTGACAGTAGGAATAAATTGTAGGAGAGATCAGTGCAATAGGGTCTTATCCAATGGACACAAATTGCACTAACCTGATAGATCTATTGGTAAGGCATATAGATCCCAATGAGAATTCCAGCTGCAGCAGATCCACGGGTCCGCAAGAGACAGTATCAATTTAACAGAATAGAGGATTTTGAGGATTTAGTCTGCGCTGCCAATAATGATAAAAAAGTCAAGGTGTTCAAATAAACAAAAGTGGTTTAATTCAACGCATTTCAAGGTTCAACTGACGTCTTTCTCAGGTACACTTGTGGTTATGTCCTGAGGAAGAGGTCATTTGAACCTTGAAATGCATTGAATTAAACCACTTTTGCTTATTTTAACACCTTGACTTTTTATCATTATCGGCAGCGCTGACTAAATCCACAAAATCCTCTATCCTGTCATAGTCAATGATAGTAAGCAGAGGAAGATGAGCAGGCTAGATCTTATGTATCATGAAAAGCAGACTCACCAAAACCTTGTCAAATGACAAATGCACTAGCATAGTTTCTCTATTAGCTGTTTTTGATATTAACGTAGGACTCCCAAGTTAATGAGGACCCTTGACGTTGGGTTGCGAGCTTATCCATTTTGGCCAAAATAGTAACCAGTAATTTAATGTATTATGTGCATTAATTAATTTTGTCATCTTTTTTGCACTTTATTGTTTTTTGCATTTGTCATTTGACAAGGTTTTGGTGAGTCTACTTTTCATGATGTGTTTTTTTAACTTTCTCTATGTTACTTGTTTTAGATCTTATGTATCCATAAGGCCAGACAGTAGATTGCTAAAGTTAAATGTAAAGCAATCATCCCATCAATCCCCTCTGTATCTCAAGGTTTCACGCCATTGTACTCCCACTCCTAACCCATTGTGTGGATGGGAATAATAGACCCAGGGGAGCTGTCACCACAGAGGTCTCACATCAGCCTCTGCTGATGGAATATGCTTTGTTCTGTGAGCTAAAAATAATGTTTAAGGGGGAGGGAGTGATTAACAAAGGAAAGTTGAATCAGACAGTGTTTGGAGTGACTTCAATGTGAGAAGATCCGAGCTGTAATGGATGGATGAACTATGGAGTATTGGAGATCTCAGATCTGAGACGTGGAACTTGTGGACTGAGGACATTGTATGTTGGCCATCTACATGGATTTGTTGTACAACTATGGATTTATTGAATAAAAAAGTTGCATCGTTAACCTGCCTAGGTGATTATTACAACCCACAACCTCAGATCTTCACACTGAGTCTTTATTAAATTTGACTATGGGTTTAGTAATGGATGCATGTGATAGATACCTCTCCTTTACTAACCCATGGACTTGATGTCAGTGGTCATAATACAGCTGACATTGACTCCATAAACTATAACCACACTTGCCACCACTCTAAGGCAAGTGGAAAGAGTGGAGGCTAAGCTCCTGAATTGGTGCACCTAATGGATGCACTATTTCTGTGGCAGCTGAGGGCTAATGTTCTTTGTCTGAGAAGGGGCCAATATCCATGATCCATGGCCCATTCCTAGGCTATTAATATCAGTGCATAGCTGTTTGTTTAGCCTTTGCTGGTTAGTAATTATAGGGGGGACCCCACATCAATTTTTTGGGGGTCCCCTATAATAACCAGTATAGGCTAAGCAAACAGCTGTAAGCTGATACTACTAGCCTGGGAACCTTCATAGCTATTTGCCAGAATATTAACATCAGCCCCCAATTGTTGGCTTTCAATCAGCTGGTTAGGAAAATGAAGGGGGACCCAGCACCATTTTATTAACATTAATTTAATACACAATATACACACACTAATACACAATATACACACACAGCAGGTGCTAACTCCAACTCCCATCAGCGCTGCCTGGTTGCGCTATTGCAGGGGGACCAGGCAATGATGATGAGATCTTCATTCTGCACCTTTCACCTGGAAACAGTGATAACTGTACTACTTTTCCCAGGTTCTGGTACATGTCACACTAATGACACATGGATACCATCCATGTGTAATCAGTGTGCACAAGTGCAGCACACATTTCGTCCATGGTACATTAAAACAAAGGACATGTCTGTGGAGTTTGCACACGAATACATGGTCTGTGGGAAAAACTTGACGTTTGCTCACTGCCATTGAATACAATGGGTGTGTGTGTCCGTATTTGTGGTCCTTAACCCTGCTGTTCTGTTCTGTCTGGGGAGACCTATTTTGAACTTTGGTATTTTTTGGGGTGTTCAAGATGCGGTTCTGAAACTTGTGGTTGATTGACTTAAATGAGGATGGGTCGGTCGGCCACGGGTTTCAGAGCCGCATCTTGAATATTTTAAAGAATATTGAAGTTCAAGGTCGGTCATTTTTGACCAACAGAACAGCAGGGTTAAATAATGGACAGCATAGGGAAATAAAAATGGACTGCATAAGCAAAGCAGAAATCAGCCTTGGATTTCCAAAAGTAGGCTTCTTAAATGCAGATAAAGGTAATATGCATTCTCAAATCCTCTTAATTTGCAATTTAGAATTTTTTTTTAATGGTCACCATCACCACCAAAACTTACAGTGGTGCTACAGTAAAGCATAAGTAGATTAACTAAATTGTATGATATTAAATCTGTGCTGTAATACATAATTTGTACAGAACAAAAAAGTAATGTAAAAGTCTTACTGGTACCAATAACGTAAATTGATCTTCTTTGAAGGATGGACCATTTGGTAGCAATGAGACAGTGAGATAAGCATTTAATCCTGCTTCATTGTACAAGTACTGTGGAGTGAGCTTTTAGTCATGGTCATGATATCAGAATTGTGGCTTCATGTTATAATGGAATAATGACAGCAGCTTGTCCCAACTGTAATTATCGATCAGATGCATTTTGATTGTTAAACTATTTGGGTGCTTTTGGTAAGAGGAGAGCTCTGATGAGAACACATAGATAAAAAAATTAGATTTTCTACACATGAGTAGTGAGATCTTCATGTCATCAGGGGACATATGTTTAAAAAGGTCAATGAAATAACAGATGGACACCAGGCAAGAGATAGTAAAGGACCCACATGGCAAACTGGTAGTGATAAACTATAAACTACAGTATAGGGACATTATAACTCAGAGATAAAATGTTTGCCTTAAATATAAACTCTACAATTTAATATAATCTATTTTGAATAAACTTTTGCAAAGTTGTATACAATAATGAGTCTCTGTACCAACGTTCTGTTAAAGATTGTTAATAATGGAAAGACTGAAAGAAGATGACTTCTAATTCAGTGTAATATTGAAAAGATACTAATTCAAAGTCCTCGGTCTTACTCGTCTTACTCCAACCCATTTATCTATGGCATTAGATCAAGTGCAATATTAATCTTTCCCCTCCAGTTCTGCCTTTTATGTTTTATTACTAATTAATTTCTCCACTCTGAGAGTTAACTCTAAATGCTGATAAATACCAATAAAAATTCTGTGAAATGAGAAAAAGCCCTATAACCCAAACACAGGAGATGCGCCAGGCACATTGGCAAGGGATACTTAACTACATTTACTGTATAAACAGGAACCTCCTGTACAAAGCTCAATTGAGCTGTCATCTGGAGTCCAATAGACTTTGCGTAATTAAAAATCTATTTATGAACCCAAGACCAACAATTCTGCTTGATTTATTGTGCATTTTGCATTGTAAAATAAATAAAATATGCAAATGCATAGCTTTTAGAGGTGCAATGCTAGCATTGACCTCTGGTCTTGCTTCCAAAGGGTGCCTCAAGAAGACTCCAGTATAATAATGGACACATAGCACCTTAGTCTGAGTGGCTTCAATGCAATATCCTGTCCAGAAAATGAGGTGGATAGCAACAATCACATTATTGTTATTTAATGGCTCCTATACACATATCGACCTGTCATGGCATGCTTCTGATTTATGCCGCAGATGTTACTGCAAATATACACTGGATTTCTCTAATCAAAAAACCTGTGTTTCGGTCTCTTTCGTCCCGCTACATTTAGCCCAACTTGGGTCTCTCCCTAAGGTGGCTAGCATGTATGTGTGAACATACTCAGTGTTGTATAAAAGTATGATAGGGAATACAATATTAGGTATAAAACTATATAAGATGCAGTATTATTATTAACATAAATAATCCTAATAAGAAGAAACAACAGCTTACAGATATTTATTTCCCTCCAGCTAAAATAGCACATGTATTATTTAAATTAATATATTAATCATGGAAATTTTAAAGGAAACAAAAATACCTTGTTTAAAAAAAAAAAACCCAAAGGTATGAGCTGGGATATAAACTGCTGTGCATGCAGCGTGTAAGCGCATGTTTACACTGGCACTGAACAGAAAAAAATAAAGGCAGAAACATAATGATTAAATAGCCTGCGGTAAGTAAACAGCCTAGTGCATGAAAATAATATACGATACTTAGTTAACATGTTTTTTTATCAAAAAATGCGAAAGCCATCCCACCACTTCACGGTTATCGTATTTGGGACAGTCCTAACTCTAATATTAAAAACCTTACTGTTTGTCAAATGACATGCATGTGGATAAGGGCTGAGAAGGACTGGGCTCAACTAGTGGACACTCAGCCATGGGAGACCACATCAATATTATGCCCAGTTCAAAGGAAAATTATTCAACCCCCTTGTAAATTAGGTTTGCTAGCTAAATTTACGATCTTTGACAGAAATAATTCAATCAAACAAGAACAATTTAAATAGCTCAACAAAACAAATTTAATATATTGTTCCTCCAGTCAATAGGAGAATAGCTATGGGCAAGTCAACAATGAAGTCACTGGACAAGGTCTTCAAATAGAGGAGTATTTCACTGGTGATGAAGACATGGCTCATACATAGATTGGTCTTTTCTGCGGTAACATACAGATGCAAAACCTTGAACAATAAAAAAACAAGACAGAAGAAGAATCGATGATCAAGAAGAACAAACAATTCAACTATGGAACAAATCAAGCCAGACATGTCACTCGAAGCAAAGATCACCAAGCTACTACTTGACTACTTTGAACACATCACACGAAGAGAGCAATCATTAGAGAAGGACATCATGGTCTGAAGAATAGAAGGAACAAGGCAAAGAGGAAGATCAGAAACCCGATGGCTTGATACTATCAAGATAACCTGTGAGGCTGTGAGCCCTCGCGGGCAGGTTCCTCTCTCCTTCTGTACTTGTGTGTGCCTTGTTTTGCTCAAGTTTATTGTGGTTGTAACATGTAACATGCAAAGCGCCATGGAATAAATGGCGTTATTTAAATGTATAATAATAACAATAACAGTGGAATAGATCCTTGTGGACCATCTAGGCTTGCATAAGATTGATCTTCCTATAGAGCATTCATCTATCACGTTGCCATTGCTCAAGGTTGAGCCAAAGGCCCCTAAATAATAATAGTTCTTCAATTTTATTGTAAATTGCAATTCCACCTTTAATGACTACTGCAGTCACAGAATTAGTCAATTCCTCTATGACAAAGGGCTCAAGTACTTACTAGAGCACCATTTAGCTTTTATGAGTTGCTGTAAAAAGAAAAAATAAGCTCAGATTGCTGCCTCCACCACCAGCTATTTGGTTCTCCGCACATGGCTTATGCCATCATGTGCATTGTTTTTGGCTTGCTTCACTATAGACCAGAGCATCTGCCAACAAATAGGCCTTTGTCATTCTGTGATGTCATTAAGCTATGGCCTGCACTGCTTGGGACCTAATCAGCACCTTAGTTAAAGCAGGTTGCAATGGTGTGGCGTGTAGTGACGTCAGATGTCTACTCCAGAAACCTTGGAATAGAGTGAAGAAACTGAAGAAGGTGTGTGAAGGGGAATGCAAAAAGAACAGACAATGGACTGAATGGCAGCCTGAGGAACGGCGATACAGGTGAGCAGTGAGTGATGTATTAATTTTTTTTCACTATTTGCCTGCGTTTTATGATTCAGAAAAATGGCAGTTAGCAGGCCACTATTTTGCTGAATGTGCCCAGTCAATTGCAAAGTATTCATTTGCTGAAGAATGCAATTTTTTTTGTAAAATTTTTGCAAAATTCAAAAATTCAATTCCAGTCAAAATACTGTAAATTTGAGCATTTCTATATATTTGAAAAACAGCAAGTAATGCTCAACCTCCTGCCCATTCCTTGTCTATGAAATTGCCGGAAATCTCCAAGCACTATACTTGGCCTTCTTCAGCATTCCCATAAACAATAAATTTAGCAGAGGATGAGCATGCATACCTCTGCTTCATTCAAGATGCGATTCTACGAGCCCCATTCTCCAAATCTAATTGTGATCGCTAACAATCAGCCATTATGCCTTATGCTTCAACCAGAATGCAAAAAAATATAAATTACACAGAATCTCCCCCAAATTAAATTTTTTATCAAAACATGCAGCAAATATATAATTACTATGGTTTATTAATTTTAAAAGAGAGGTTGCACCTGCAAAAAGAAGCTTGTCACTAGAGAAATTAGACACCAGAATAACCAAAGTGGCAAAACTGAAGTCCAACCTGGGGACCCATGATGCAGTATTATAGTTTTTTTTATATTATTAATCATTTACCGTATGTCTAGTGAGCAAAAGACAAACCCTGCATGTAGAAACTGAAGCTAGGCATTGCTTAACTATTGGAGGCCTGCACTCCTTTTCCTTGAAGAGTTTTACGATTAAGGCAATTAATATAGTTAATAAAACAAGGGGTTCATTTCCACCACCGGATGCTTCTCTTCATAGATGCAGAAAAATAGTTTGATCAAGTGAACTGGATTTTTATGGATGAGACCTTGTTGGTTACAGGACTGGTACGAAACATGCTGAGGTGAATTTCATCCTTATACTCATCCCCGGTGGCCAGAGCCTGAGTAAATGCCATCTTCTCAGAAGATAGTGGAATATCTAATAGAACAAGTCAGGGCTGCCCACTTTCTCTCTTAATGTAACACTAGAGCCAGTTTTGCATAAAATCAGAGCTAATCCTGATATTGCAATAGTCACAATTAACGATTGTCAGGAAAACGTAATTTGTTATTTTTCATTTAAAATCCAATTTCGTCACTACCTAATCTCATGAGAGAATTTCAGAAGTAATTGTTGTCTTCAAATTTTAAGATCAACTTTTCTAAGTCACAAGCAATGAATATCACTTTGCCCAACACCCAAGTGAAGATATTACAGCAATCTATTTGAAAGAGATGGTTGAATTTATTCTAGTGGAATGTAATTTTCCTCACATTTAACAAAAATACACATTCTCTCTGCACAAATTCAGAAAAATGGCTGTCATCTTGCTGAACATTAGAGGGCTAGCAAAAGTTAAGAAAAAAAAAACAATCTCAACGATCCCTAGCTGTCACCGCTGCGCACGGCCTGCTGTCTGTGTGGAGGACCAGACAACAGGCAGGAAGCAGCATGGATGGAAGGAAACGTGAGTGCTCTGGTATGTTTTATTCTTTATTAACATTTTTCCAACGGCTTACTTCCCCAGTTCTTTGTTCCACCATCACATCTCTGGTCTTGTGTTTACCGCTCAAGGGCATACTCATGGCCGGAAATCCTAGTTTTGAGTGAACAGTGGGTTGAAGGAGGCGAGGAGAACTGAACATTAGGCAGGGAGCAGCGGGGTAACCGGACAAGTGAGCAGTGAGAGGAGTATAATGATTTTTTTTTATCCTTATATTTTACACCCCAAAGCACAATAAGGCATATTAAATTAAGAATAAATTCTCTGTAAATCGGATTTAACAGCAAAATTAGTGATAACTGTCCAATTTTAATTTTACCCGTTCTGCTCATTTCTCTCCCTGATCAACAACTTCCATTGCACCTATTAGATAGGGAAAAGGATTTGGGTCTGTCACTCACATCTAACCAGAGGCAAGCGATACCTGTAGCAGTTCATATAATTACTATCTGTTCAACATTCCAAAGAGTTAATTAGATTTTGTCAAGGGTCCCATAGCAGTTATGTACTCTTACACCCTACACAAAATGGATGCTGAAGATGTAGAGAAGAGGAAGGGACAATTTTCTAAATTTTTAAACTTGTGAAAGGCCTGGAGGGTTTGGTCACAAGTGAATAAACAGATGAAAGGGATCCTGGATATAGATATTGCCCTGGAATCTGGATTATTCCTTTCGCATCACTACCAGACTGCAAAAATGTAAATTAAGAATAATATCAGCAAAATGTGTTATACCTCAACTTTGGAAAGAGAGAAACCCATAATCAATTTCAAATTGGATAAAGGGAATTAGACCTACCAGTAATTCGGTTTCCAGGTAGTCCCTCAGGACAGCACACTTGGAGGTAGTCTTTCCTTGACCTATAGCAGGACAGCATCACGGAGAGGTTAAAGGGCCTCTCTCATCTCCACCCTCCAGTGTTTTTCAAAGTACCATAGAAGGATGAATGCAAATGGTCTATATAAGCCACTGTAAACTAATATGTAAGACTTGCAGGTGCTTAATAACACAGGACTGTTCCCTCATGGGTCCTCAAGGGCTCAGATTAAACCTTGGTTACAGTCCACCTTACCTTACCATCAATGATGTAACTACAAAGTTATGTGCCCCAATTCGAACTTTCAAATGGAACCCACCACATGCCAAAATATTTTTCACCCAAATTCACATTTTCCCTATTCATTTCGCACACTATAGTTTTGGTGCAATGTTGTATAGTCAGACCTAATACTGCCCTGTAATTGCTGACATAAATGATTTTTAACTTACATATCCCTGTGCTAATTAGGGTGATGTCTTCAGAAGTGCAGACACACTGGGCCTTCATGTCCTCCCTCACTCCAATTCCAAGCGCACTCCCGGCGTTTGAAATCTGTGTGCTGTTTCTTCCTAGTATAACGCTGCAGCGCGTCATTTCAAGTCCTGTGCAGTGTGGGGGTGTATTGGGTGTACTGGTCGGCTCTGGAAAATGCATACTGCACATTCTGAAGCTGCTGAGTTCACCCAATACTCCCCAATGCACAGGACTGGAAATGACTCAGATGTGCATCATACCAGGAAGAAGCAGCACGCAGATTTCAAACGCCGGGAGTGCGCTTGGAATTGGAGCGAGGGAGGACATGAACGCCCAGAGCTGAACGCAAAGGTGTATCTAGGTTTTCTAGCGCCCAGGGCATGAATTCAGTTTGGCCCCCAACCCCACCAGCACACATGCAATTTGCACACTAATCATGTACCGAAGAGCTGCTCTCCCTAATGCTCTCAATGTTCAGTGAAACACTGAAAGAAGCAGGAAGAGAAGCTCGTTGTCACTGGACCAGGAGTATGAAAATCGCATATGAGTGAAGAGTCCATGTGATGACTACTGGAACCTGCAGAGCTGAATCCTAACATTGCAGGCTTCTGAATTCTCAAAACTAATACACTGCACAAATATGTGATTTGTATGCCTCTGACCACATTCCGTCTAGATGTGCCCGGCCTCGCTCAGTTCACTTTCATTGAGTGAGGCCCGCATGTCTAGTCAGCACATGACTGCATGTATGTAAATCACCAGCATGAAAGAATCCTGACAGCGTGCACTGCACACTGTGAGAATACAGAAATCTGCAGTCACATAGAATGACTGCAGACCGATCACAGACCTGGACATCCCCTTTAATACTCCAAACATAAATAAAAACATGAGAATTAGTCAGTATCACAAATGGAATAACATTTACATCCAGGTACCTTATAGATGTCATCGTCTCTGGAGTCATTCTTCTTTTCTTCATCTTATCCTATGATGAGTTTCTCATCCTCAGCTCGTCTCTGCAGACTGCCATCTTCTCCGGTCTTCAGCAGCAAATCTCCACTTGATGCCCTTAAAGATAGAAGTGTCATTATAATACTCCTGAATAAAAAATTGCCCCTCACTATATTGTCTGCACAAAATATGACGCCCACACTGTCCCTCTAATGGCACATGCTCTTTACACTGACTTTTCCTTTGCATACTGGCCCCCTCTACACACTGTCCTCTCACACTATGTCCTCCCTATAGGGCCCAGGCTATATACTGTACTCTGTCATCACACTCCCCCTCCTTGGTATCCTAACTCCTCCTGGCTGCACCCTTACACTGTCTCCCCATGCTATACCCCACTGTTCAGTTTTTATTTTCTGCCCACTCACTTTTCTCCCTCCATTCTGTCTCCTCACAATATTCCCCTCCCTCCTTATACTGTCTCCTCTCACATCCCCCTGTTCACCATACTGTCGCCTCATATATTTACCCCCTCACTTTCTATACTGCCTGCTCACACATACCCATCACTCATACCCCCGCTGTGTCTGCACATATCCTATCACCCTCACTCCCCATTCTCTGTCCACATACATTT
Source organism: Ranitomeya imitator (assembly GCF_032444005.1). Lineage (NCBI taxonomy): Eukaryota > Metazoa > Chordata > Amphibia > Anura > Dendrobatidae > Ranitomeya > Ranitomeya imitator. The sequence goes on along the minus strand of NC_091285.1, from coordinate 490,235,115 downwards.
TTTGCATCGCTGCTCATACTGTGTCTGCATACATTTTCCCATTCACTCCCCATACTGTCTGCACCCATCCCCAATCATCATACTGTGTCTGCACCCATTCCCCATACTGTTTCCTCATACATGCCCCATTCCCCCATACTGTTTCCTCATACATGCCCCCCATTCTTCTGTACGGTTTCCTCATACATGCCCTGCATCTCCCCCTTTGCTCCTCATTGTGTGTCCTCAAATCTCCGCACACACATTAAATCTCCCATCCCCACTCCAAATCTCCCCACATACAATAAATTCCCCCATTCCACTCCAAATCTCCCCATGCACATTAAATCCCCCCATTCCCACTCAAATCTCCCCACACACACTAAATCCCCCATCCCCACTCCAAATCTCCCCACACACATTAAATCCCCCATCCCCACTCAAATCTCCCCACACACATTAAATCCCCTTCCCCACTCCAAATCTCCCCACACACATTAAATTCCCCCCATCCCCACTCCAAATCTCCCAACACACATTAAATTCCCCCATCCCACTCCACATCTCCCCACACAGTATCGGAATGCTCAACACTACTTACCACCTCGCATCTGTAAGATGCATAATTGATCACTGGAAGCTGGCGTGCTGCAGCTTCTCTGTGCCAGCTGTCAGTTTGACAGCCGGCACAAAGAATGGCCAACTCGCAGAGCTTTTTCGTGGACAGCAGTACACATAGGCAGCCATACAGATATGCCTGCCATGGGCAACGCATGTCACACACAGCTCTGCTGCAGCCAGCTGACACATGCTGGGCTCTGCACACAGCGCTCTGCTGCAGCCTGCTGACACACACCGGGCTCTGTTGCAGCCAGCTGACACATGCCAGGCTGTGCACACAGCACTCTGCTGCAGCCAGCTGACACACGCCGAACTCTGCTGCAGCCAGCTGACACACGACGGGCTATACTCCAGCCAGCTGACACATAATGGACTCTGCTGCAGCCAGCTGATACATGCCAAGCTGTGCACACAGCACTCTGCTGCAGCCAGCTGACACACTAAAGGCTCTGCTGCAGCCAGCTGACACACAAAAGGCTCTGCTGCAGCCAGCTGACACGCAATGGGCTCTGCTTCAGCCAGCTGACACACCACAGGCTCTGCTGCAGCCTGCTGACACACACCGGGCACTGCACACAGCCCTCTGCTACAGCCTGCTGACACATGCCGGGCTCTGTACATAGCCCTCTGCTGCAGCCTGCTGACTAGTGTTGAGCATTCCGATACCGCAAGTATCGGGTATCGGTCGATATTTGCGGTATCGGAATTCCGATACCGAGTTCCGATACTTTCAGTATATCGGAAACCGGAATCGGATATTCCCATCATGCAATCTCTCGGTTTTATTTAAATCAGCCAATGAGGAATGATTAGAAGTGTGGGCACATCCTGTTCTGCATGATACCATGTAACTACTGGCATGGCTGTGATTGGCTGCTGAAATGATGTCATGACGCCCTATAAAAGTCGCTACCGCCATTTTGGGCTCACTCTGCTGTAAATTCAGTTAGGAACAGGACGCTGTGTTCTGACTGAGGGCCAGTTTTGAGATAGCGATTTGCTTCATTGTGCTTTACCCAGGCCAATTTAGCAACCGCTGTGTGAGAACCTTGCTTTTGCCTTGCAGCGCTGTTCACAGCTGTCTGCAAGGTCTGTGTGTGAGAGTGCAGCTCGCTCTGTAGTCTGTTCTGCTGCCACAGCCGGTGGTAGTCAGCTCAGGGTGCGTTACTGCCTCATACTGCTGAATCCATTGCCCTAAATTGCAATTAGTGCAGGCTGCTGCACATTTTTTCAAAAATATCCTATTAGTGGCTTTCCATCCGTATCCCGCTAGATTGTGGAAAAACACTATATAGGATTAGATAGAGGAGCATTTCTTGGCCTTGCAGCGCCGTTCTCAGCTGTCTGCATGGTCTGTGTGTGAGTGCAGCTCGCTTTGTAGTCTGTCCGCAGCCACAGCCGGTTGTGGTCAGCTCAGGGTGCGTCACTGCCTCATACTGCTGAATCCATTGTTCTAAATTGCAATTAGTGCAGCAGCCAGCTGCACATTTTTTCAAAAATATCCTATTAGTGTCTTTCCATCTGTATCCCGCTAGATTGTGGATAAACACTATATAGGATTAGATAGAGGAGCTTTTCTTGGCCTTGCAGTGCAGTACACGGCTGTCTGCACGGTCTGTGTGTGAGTACTGCGCTCACTCTGTAGTGTCTGTTCTGCGAAATAAACCCAAAGTTTATAAAGTTCACCAAACACTCCACTTTACCATTGTGTAGGCTACATAAGCTCATAATAAAGTGTAGTCTACACTAGAGTTGAGCGACCTTGACCTTTTTAGAGTCGAGCCGGGTTTCGCGAAACCCGACTATCTCAAAAGTCGGGTCGAGTGAAATTGACCGATTATGACGTAAAGTCGGGATCGACCGAAACACGAAACCCAATGCAAGTCAATGGGGCAGCATAGTCGGCAGTGAGTGGCGGCCAGGAAAACACCTAGAGTGCCCATTTTAATGTCAAAACCATCCATTCTTCTTAATGAAGCTTGTCAAGCGTAATTTACCTTATAATAATTGGAAGGCATTTGAAATTGGGGTTCATTTGGCTAAAGTTGTGGTGGGTAGGGCTGGTTCAAGTAATTAGTGGGCCCAGGAAATCTGGACCACGTCACGGCAGTGGAGCAGGGAGAGGTAAGTATTTCAACTTTGCAAGTGCTGTGAACCTGAGCAAGCAGGGGGGGGCCCACTCGTTGGCATTGGCACTGGCACAGGGCCCCTCAAAGTACAGCGGTGTGTTTGCACGGCGGGGGCGCCTCCCACCGGCAGCAACACTTTTGCGTACTATGAGAGGCCCTGTGCCAGTGACGTCGCCAACTAGTATTCCTCCCCCTACCTGATGAAGGAACCTGCACTTTCATCTGCACCTTCCTCTTTGTCCCCGTGTAAGGTGGTATGGTATGCGGGAAGGGGGACCTGACTTTCAGCAGGGTCACAATCTTGCAGTGTAGCGTGCACGGGAAATGTTGCGTTATGGGTCAATGTACCAGCAGACTCATCTATCACTGGCTGGGCAATGGGCAGGATGAGGAGGAAACACAGATATAGGCCCAAAGAATAAAGTGGGCTAAATGCAGTTCAAAATTGGTAACACAGGACTAATCAGGGGGCATTGCAGTGGAGGACAACTGGAATGAGAGGCTGACACAGAGAGTAGGCCCAAATCAGTAAGTAGTTGAAATGCAGTTCAAAATTGGCAACAGTAGTAAACAGGCGGCACAGCTTTGTTCAGTGGAGGAGAACAGCAAGGAGTGGCAGACACCGATAGTAGGCCCCAACCCAACTAGTAGGCCAAATGCAGTCTAACATTAACAACTACTTAACGAGCGCCTGAAAACGGAATTTCAGGACAGGAAACCAGGAGAACAGCAAGGAGTGGCAGACACCGATAGTAGGCCCCAAACCAACTAGTACGCCAAATGCAGTTGTTCCGTTTAACCACAATTTAATGAGAGCCTGAAGATAGAAGTTCAGGAAAGGCAACCTGGAGAACACCTTGGAGTGGAACACACCATCTCTCTACACCCCATACCCAATTTGTAGGCCTAATGCAGCGTAGTTTCCAACAACTACTAAACGAGAGCATGATGATCGAAGCATTGGCGAGGAAACCTGGGGAACACCTTGGAGTGGAACACACCATCTCTCTACACCCCATACCCAATTTGTAGGCCTAATGCAGCGTAGTTTCCAACAACTACTAAACGAGAGCCGGAAGATCGAAGCTCAGGAAAGGCAACCTGGAGAACACCTTGGAGTGGAACACACCATCTCTCTACACCCCATACCCAATTTGTAGGCCTAATGCAGCGTAGTTTCCAACAACTACTAAACGAGAGCATGATGATCGAAGCATTGGCGAGGAAACCTGGGGAACACCTTGGAGTGGAACACACCATCTCTCTACACCCCATACCCAATTTGTAGGCCTAATGCAGTGTAGTTTCCAACAACTACTAAACGAGAGCCGGAAGATCGAAGCTCAGGAAAGGCAACCTGGAGAACACCTTGGAGTGGAACACACCATCTCTCTACACCCCATACCCAATTTGTAGGCCTAATGCAGGGTAGTTTCCAACAACTACTAAACGAGAGCCGGAAGATCGAAGCTCAGGAAAGGCAACCTGGAGAACACCTTGGAGTGGAACACACCATCTCTCTACACCCCATACCCAATTTGTAGGCCTAATGCAGCGTAGTTTCCAACAACTACTAAACGAGAGCATGATGATCGAAGCATTGGCGAGGAATCCTGGGGAACACCTTGGAGTGGAACACACCATCTCTCTACACCCCATACCCAATTTGTAGGCCTAATGCAGCGTAGTTTCCAACAACTACTAAATGAGAGCATGATGATCGAAGCATTGGCGAGGAAACCTGGGGAACACCTTGGAGTGGAACACACCATCTCTCTACACCCCATACCCAATTTGTAGGCCTAATGCAGCGTAGTTTCCAACAACTACTAAACGAGAGCCGGAAGATCGAAGCTCAGGAAAGGCAACCTGGAGAACACCTTGGAGTGGAACACACCATCTCTCTACACCCCATACCCAATTTGTAGGCCTAATGCAGCGTAGTTTCCAACAACTACTAAACGAGAGCATGATGATCGAAGCATTGGCGAGGAAACCTGGGGAACACCTTGGAGTGGAACACACCATCTCTCTACACCCCATACCCAATTTGTAGGCCTAATGCAGTGTAGTTTCCAACAACTACTAAACGAGAGCCGGAAGATCGAAGCTCAGGAAAGGCAACCTGGAGAACACCTTGGAGTGGAACACACCATCTCTCTACACCCCATACCCAATTTGTAGGCCTAATGCAGGGTAGTTTCCAACAACTACTAAACGAGAGCCGGAAGATCGAAGCTCAGGAAAGGCAACCTGGAGAACACCTTGGAGTGGAACACACCATCTCTCTACACCCCATACCCAATTTGTAGGCCTAATGCAGCGTAGTTTCCAACAACTACTAAACGAGAGCATGATGATCGAAGCATTGGCGAGGAATCCTGGGGAACACCTTGGAGTGGAACACACCATCTCTCTACACCCCATACCCAATTTGTAGGCCTAATGCAGCGTAGTTTCCAACAACTACTAAACGAGAGCCGGAAGATCGAAGCTCAGGAAAGGCAACCTGGAGAACACCTTGGAGTGGAACACACCATCTCTCTACACCCCATACCCAATTTGTAGGCCTAATGCAGCGTAGTTTCCAACAACTACTAAATGAGAGCATGATGATCGAAGCATTGGCGAGGAAACCTGGGGAACACCTTGGAGTGGAACACACCATCTCTCTACACCCCATACCCAATTTGTAGGCCTAATGCAGTGTAGTTTCCAACAACTACTAAACGAGAGCCAGAAGATCGAAGCCCAGGAAAGGCAACCTGGAGAACACCTTGGAGTGGAACACACCATCTCTCTACACCCCATACCCAATTTGTAGGCCTAATGCAGCGTAGTTTCCAACAACTACTAAACGAGAGCATGATGATCGAAGCATTGGCGAGGAAACCTGGGGAACACTTTGGAGTGGAACACACCATCTCTCTACACCCCATACCCAATTTGTAGGCCTAATGCAGCGTAGTTTCCAACAACTACTAAACGAGAGCCGGAAGATCGAAGCTCAGGAAAGGCAACCTGGGGAACACCTTGGAGTGGAACACACCATCTCTCTACACCCCATACCCAATTTGTAGGCCTAATGCAGTGTAGTTTCCAAGAACTACTAAACGAGAGCCGGAAGATCGAAGCTCAGGAAAGGCAACCTGGAGAACACCTTGGAGTGGAACACACCATCTCTCTACACCCCATACCCAATTTGTAGGCCTAATGCAGCGTAGTTTCCAACAACTACTAAACGAGAGCATGAAGATTGAAGCATTGGCGAGGAAACCTGGGGAACACCTTGGAGTGGAACACACCATCTCTCTACACCCCATACCCAATTTGTAGGCCTAATGCAGCGTAGTTTCCAACAACTACTAAACGAGAGCATGAAGATCGAAGCATTGGCGAGGAAACCCGGGGAACACCTTGGAGTGGAACACAACATCTCTCTACACCCCATACCCAATTTGTAGGCCTAATGCAGTGTAGTTTCCAACAACTACTAAACGAGAGCCGGAAGATCGAAGCTCAGGAAAGGCAACCTGGGGAACACCTTGGAGTGTAACACACCATCTCTCTCCACCCGATACCCATTTTGTAGGCCTAATGCAGTGTAGTTTTCTACAACTACTAAACGAGAGTCGGAAGACCGAAGCAATGGCAAGGAAACCTGGGGAACACTTTGGAGTGTAACACACCATCTCTCTCCACCCCATACCCAATTTGTAGGCCTAATGCAGCCTACTTTCCGACAACTACTAAACGAGAGCATGAAGATCGAAGCTCAGGAAAGGCAACCTGGGGAACACCTTGGAGTGTAACAAACCCTCTCTCTACACCACGGAAGGGCTGATTCTTAGGAAGGAAGGCTGTCGGAAAGAAGCAGGGCGCGTCCGAGGGTGATTATATTCTTATTAGGTATATACTCACCCTCGGACGCGCCCTGCTTCTTTATTTGTAATGAATGTTTATTTGCAATGTGGTTTTGACTTACTCTATTTTTTTGGTAAATAATGATTTTATTATTTTCATTGCTTTGCATCTTCTTGGCAATAATATAAAGAAGACGCGACAGGACAACACTCGGTGGATGCCATATCTGTGTTTTAAATTGAAAAAAACTTTCAGTTAACTTCTTGCAGGAGAAAGTTATTGTAGCTGGTGGCCATTTTTAGTACTGTACCAGATTTTTGTTGTATGTGTTTGTTTTTAATGTGAAAATGTCTGCATTTGATATCTCTCCAGTATTTTCTTTTTTATAAGCAAAATACTTATTTTTATATTTTCTGATGTTGGTTCCAGGGGTACACGGGCAGCAGTGGTGTGGTCAGTGGAGGCCTAGTGGAAGGAGTGACCGCAGACAGGCATCGAAGGCCTAAAATAATAACACATGGCTGTAGGCAATTTTAAATTGGTTCCAGGGGTACACGGGCAGCAGTGGTGTGGTCAGTGGAGGCCTAGTGGAAGGAGTGACCGCAGACAGGCATCGAAGGCCTAAAGTAAAAAAATTGGGCTGGCTGTAGGCAATTTTAAATTGGTTCCATGGGTACACGGGCAGCAGTGGTGTGGTCAGTGGAGGCCTAGTGGAAGGAGTGACCGCAGACAGGCATCGAAGGCCTAAAATAATAACACATGGCTGTAGGCAATTTTAAATTGGTTCCAGGGGTACACGGGCAGCAGTGGTGTGGTCAGTGGAGGCATATTGTAAGGAGTGACCGCAGACAGGCATCGAAGGCCTAAAATAATAACACATGGCTGTAGGCAATTTTAAATTGGTTCCAGGGGTACACGGGCAGCAGTGGTGTGGTCAGTGGAGGCCTAGTGGAAGGAGTGACCACAGACAGGCATCGAAGGCCTAAAATAATAACACATGGCTGTAGGCAATTTTAAATTGGTTCCAGGGGTACACGGGCAGCAGTGGTGTGGTCAGTGGAGGCCTAGTGGAAGGAGTAACCGCAGACAGGCATCGAAGGCCTAAAGTAAAAAAATTGGGCTGGCTGTAGGCAATTTTAAATTGGTTCCAGGGGTACACGGGCAGCAGTGGTGTGGTCAGTGGAGGCATATTGTAAGGAGTGACCGCAGACAGGCATCGAAGGCCTAAAATAATAACACATGGCTGTAGGCAATTTTAAATTGGTTCCAGGGGTACACGGGCAGCAGTGGTGTGGTCAGTGGAGGCATATTGTAAGGTGTGACCGCAGACAGGCATCGAAGGCCTAAAATAATAACACATGGCTGTAGGCAATTTTAAATTGGTTCCAGGGGTACACGGGCAGCAGTGGCCTGGTCAGTGTAGTAGTAGTAGAAAGAATGGACCGCAGACAGGCATCGAAGGCCTAAAATAAAAAAATTGGGCTGGCTGTAGGCAATTTTAAATTGGTTCCAGGGGTACACGGGCAGCAGTGGTGTGGTCAGTGGAGGCCTAGTGGAAGGAGTGACCGCAGACAGGCTTCGAAGGCCTAACATAACAAAAATGTCAATACAATGGTATTGTAAGTGGCAGGCATTGAAGGATGTCAGCGCATAGACTAAACATTGGTGGAGCTGTGAGATAATATTGCAAGTGGTAGAGCACTGTTTGAGCTGGGGGGGGAACTGTCTTGTGGCCGGTGGTACAGGCCCAGGGCCCCTCATATTACAACGGTGTGTCTGACGTTGGGTGCGCACCACCACCGCCAGAGACACTTTATTGTACTAGGAGGGACCCAGTGGCAGTGCCATCGACCAAAAGCGGGCACACCCACCTCTTCAGACAAACAGCACTCTCACGGGTGCTGTCGCCAAGTGTCGATACCACGGCCCCGTGTGGGGAGTTTGGCCATTTAGTGAGGTGTAAACATGTCGTATGCTGGACAATCAGGTGCAGAAAATTACGAGATTGGAAAAGGCATTCAGAATAGTCCACAGGCAAGACCTTTTCATAAGAAAGCTAGGTGTCAGCCGGGCAAGGTGGGGCAAAAGATTTCGAAATCCAGTTGTGGTTAATTTTAATGAAGGTTAGATCATCTACATTTTGGGTAGCCAGACGAGTCCTTTTTTCTGTTAGTATTGAACCTGCAGCACTGAATACTCTTTCTGATAGGACACTAGCTGCCGGGCAAGCAAGCTCCTGCAATGCATATTCTGCCAATTCTGGCCAGGTGTCTAATTTTGATGCCCAGTAATCAAATGGGAATGACTGTTGAGGGAGAACATCGATAAGGGATGAAAAATAGTTTGTAACCATACTGGACAAATGTTGTCTCCTGTCACTTTGAATTGATGCTGCAGTACCTGTCCTGTCTGCGGTCATAGCAAAATCACTCCACAACCTGGTCAGAAAACCCCTCTGGCCAACGCCACTTCTGATTTCTGCCCCTCTAACTCCTCTGGTCTGCTGGCCCCTGCAGCTCGTGTGAGAACGATCACGGGCGCTGTGTGCAGGGAATGCCAGAAGCAAACGGTCAACAAGAGTTGATTGTTTGGTTGCTAATATTAGTTCCAAGTTCTCATGTGGCATTATATTTTGCAATTTGCCTTTATAGCGAGGATCAAGGAGTCAGGCCAACCAGTAATCATCATCGTTCATCATTTTAGTTATGCGTGTGTCCCTTTTGAGGATACGTAAGGCATAATCTGCCATGTGGGCCAAAGTTCCAGTTCTCAAATCTGCGGTTGTGCTTGGTTGACGGGCAGTTTCAGGCAAATCCACGTCACTTGTGTCCCTCCAAAAACCAGAACCCGGCCTTGCCGCGCCACCAATTTCCAGTGGCCCCGGAAAAGCTTCCTCATTAAAAATATAATCATCCCCATCATCCTCCTCGTCCTCCTCCTCCTCTTCGCCCGCTAACTCGTCCTGTACACTGCCCTGGCAAGACAATGGCTGACTGTCATCAAGGCTTTCCTCTTCCTCAGCTGCAGACGCCTGATCCTTTATGTGCGTCAAACTTTGCATCAGCAGACGCATTAGGGGGATGCTCATGCTTATTATGGCGTTGTCTGCACTAACCAGCCGTGTGCATTCCTCAAAACACTGAAGGACTTGACACATGTCTTGAATCTTCGACCACTGCACACCTGACAACTCCATGTCTGCCATCCTACTGCCTGCCCGTGTATGTGTATCCTCCCACAAAAACATAACAGCCCGCCTCTGTTCGCACAGTCTCTGAAGCATGTGCAGTGTTGAGTTCCACCTTGTTGCAACGTCTATGATTAGGCGATGCTGGGGAAGGTTCAAAGAACGCTGATAGGTCTGCATACGGCTCGTAGCGTGGTACAGCGTAGTCCATCAGGGCTTTGAAAGCTTCGCTTTCAACTAACCGGTAGGGCATCATCTCTAACGAGATTAGTCTAGCTATGTGTGCGTTGAAACCCTGTGTACGCGGATGCGAGGCTAAGAACTTCCTTTTTCTAACCATAGTCTCATGTAGGGTGAGCTGGACTGGAGAGCTGGAGATCGTGGAACTAGCGGGGGTGCCGGTGGACATGGCAGACTGAGAGACGGTGGGAGATGGTATTGTTGCCGCCGGTGCCCTAGATGCAGTGTTTCCTACTACGAAACTGGTGATTCCCTGACCCTGACTGCTTTGGCCTGGCAAAGAAACCTGCACAGATACTGCAGGTGGTGCGGAAAATGGTGGCCCTACACTGCCGGAAGGGATGTTGCGTTGCTGACTAGCTTCATTGGCCGAGGGTGCTACAACCTTAAGGGACGTTTGGTAGTTAGTCCAGGCTTGCAAATGCATGGTGGTTAAATGTCTATGCATGCAACTTGTATTGAGACTTTTCAGATTCTGTCCTCTGCTTAAGGTAGTTGAACATTTTTCACAGATGACTTTGCGCTGATCAATTGGATGTTGTTTAAAAAAATGCCAGACTGCACTCTTTCTAGCATCGGATACCTTTTCAGGCATTGCAGACTGAGCTTTAACCGGATGGCCACGCTGTCCTCCAACAGGTTTTGGCTTTGCCACGCGTTTTGGGCAAGATACGGGCCCGGCAGATGGAACCTGTTGCGATGTTGATGCCTGCTGCGGCCCCTCCTCCTCCGCTTCAGAACTGCTGCCGCCTGCACCCTGTTCCCCCAATGGCTGCCAATCGGGGTCAAGAACTGGGTCATCTATTACCTCTTCTTGTAGCTCGTGTGCAACTTCATCTGTGTCACCGTGTCGGTCGGTGGTATAGCGTTCGTGATGGGGCAACATAGTCTCATCAGGGTCTGATTCTTGATCATTACCCTGCGAGGGCAATGTTGTGGTCTGAGTCAAAGGACCAGCATAGTAGTCTGGCTGTGGCTGTGCATCAGTGCACTCCATGTCAGATTCAACTTGTAATGGGCATGGACTGTTAACTGCTTCACTTTCTAAGCCAGGGACAGTATGTGTAAAGAGCTCCATGGAGTAACCCGTTGTGTCGCCTGCTGCATTCTTCTCTGTTGTTGTTTTTGCTGAAGAGGACAAGGAAGCGACTTGTCCCTGACCGTGAACATCCACTAACGACGCGCTGCTTTGACATTTACCAGTTTCACGAGAGGAGGCAAAAGAGCTAGAGGCTGAGTCAGCAAGATAAGCCAAAACTTGCTCTTGCTGCTCCGGCTTTAAAAGCGGTTTTCCTACTCCCAGAAAAGGGAGCGTTCGAGGCCTTGTGTAGCCAGACGACGAACCTGGCTCCACAGCTCCAGACTTAGGTGCAATATTTTTTTTCCCACGACCAGCTGATGCTCCACCACTACCACTACCCTCATTACCAGCTGACAATGAACGCCCCCGGCCACGACCTCTTCCACCATACTTCCTCATTGTTTTAAAAACGTAAACAAACTAACGGTATTTGTTGCTGTCACACAAATTACACGGTGAGCTATAACTTCAGTATGATTTAGCTACCCCTTTACAGGTGAGTGAGACCACAACGAAAATCAGGCACAATGTTACACACTCTGTTGTTGGTGGCAACAAATGAGAGAGATGCCACACACGCAGGACTGTCACTGAAGCACAAATGTAAATATTAATCTCCCACTGATTTGATTTTTTTTTTTTTTTCAGGGAGACTTTAGGAAAAAAAAATAATAGAATAAAATGATTTTTTCAGGAAGAATTTAGAAACCAAATAAAATAAAATGATTTTTTCAGGGAGAATTTAGAAAACAAATAAAACAAAAAAAGGCTTTCTATGGCCCACTGAGTGAGAGCTGACGCACACAGGAGTCAGGAGTGGCACACAAGCCCAGAGGCCAATATTTATCTCCCACTGATTGATGTAGTGATTTTTTCAGGTAGATTTTGGAACCCAAATCAAGCTAAAAAAATAATAGGCTTTCTATGGCCCACAATTGGAGAGAGAGAGAGAGATGGCACACCCAGGAGTCAAGACTGGCACACAAGCAGAAAGGGCAATATTAATCTCCCACTGATTTTTTTTTTTTTTTTTTTTTCAGGGAGACTTTAGGAAAAAAAATAATAGAATAAAATGATTTTTTCAGGAAGAATTTAGAAACCAAATAAAATAAAATGATTTTTTCAGGGAGAATTTAGAAAACAAATAAAACAAAAAAAGGCTTTCTATGGCCCACTGAGTTAGAGATGACGCACACAGGAGTCAGGAGTGGCACACAAGCCCAGAGGCCAATATTTATCTCCCACTTTTTTTTTTTTGTTCCAGGGAAAATTTATAAACCCAATAAAAAAAATAATAAATAGGCTTTCTATGGCCCACTATCTGAGAGAGAGAGAGAGATGGCACGCTTAGGACTGGCACACAAGCCCAAAGGCCAATATTAATCTCCCTTTTTTTTTTAAGGGAGAATTTATAAAACCAAAAAAAAATAAATAAATAGGCTTTCTATGGCCCACTACTTGTGAGAGAGATGGCACGCTCAGGACTGGCACACAAGCCCAGAGGCCAATATTAATCTCCCACTTTTTTTTTTTTGTTCCAGGGAAAATTTATAAACCCAATAAAAAAAATAATAAATAGGCTTTCTATGGCCCACTATCTGAGAGAGAGAGATGGCACGCTTAGGACTGGCACACAAGCCCAAAGGCCAATATTAATCTCCCACTGATTGATTTATTGATTTTTTCAGGTAGAATTTAGAACCCAAATAAAGCAAAAAAAAAAAAAAATGGGCTTTCTATGGCCCACTGAGTGAGTGATGATGCACACAGGAGTCAGGAATGGCACACAAGCCCTGAGGCCAATATTTTTCTCCCACTGATCGATGTAGTGATTTTTTCAGGTACATTTTAGAACCCAAATCAAGCAAAAAAATAAATAGGCTTTCTATGGCCCACTATTTGTGAGAGAGATGGCACGCTCAGGACTGGCACACAAGCCCAGAGGCCAATATTAATCTCCCACTTTTTTTTTTTTGGTTCCAGGGAAAATTTATAAACCCAATAAAAAAAATAATAAATAGGCTTTCTATGGCCCACTATCTGAGAGAGAGAGATGGCACGCTTAGGACTGGCACACAAGCCCAAAGGCCAATATTAATCTCCCACTGATTGATTTATTGATTTTTTCAGGTAGAATTTAGAACCCAAATAAAGCAAAAAAAAAAAAAAAAATGGGCTTTCTATGGCCCACTGAGTGAGTGATGATGCACACAGGAGTCAGGAGTGGCACACAAGCCCTGAGGCCAATATTTTTCTCCCACTGATTGATGTAGTGATTTTTTCAGGTAGATTTTAGAACCAAAATCAAGCAAAAAAATAAATAGGCTTTCTATGGCCCACTGACTGAGAGATGGCACACACAGGAGTCAAGAGTGGCACACAAGCCCTGAGGCCAATATTTTTCTCCCACTGATTGATGTAGTGATTTTTTCAGGTAGATTTTATAACCCAAATCAAGCAAAAAAATAAATAGGCTTTCTATGGCCCACTGAGTGAGAGATGGCACACACAGGGATGGCACTCTAGCAGAAATGTCAATCTTAATTTCCCACAAAAAAAAAAAAAAAACAGGGAGTGTCCTTCAATTACTATCTCCCTGCAGTAATCTCAGCCAGGTATGGCAGGCAGCAATAAGGAGTGGACTGATGCACAAATTAAATAAAAAGTGTGTACAAACAAAAAAGATAGCTGTGCAGAAAGGAAGGAACAAGAGGATTTGTGCTTTGAAAAAAGCAGTTGGTTTGCACAGCGGCGTACACACAGCAATGCAGCTATCAGGGAGCCTTCTAGAGCAGCCCAATGAGCTACAGCGCTGAGGGGAAAAAAAAAAAATGTAGCTTCCACTGTCCCTGCACACCGAAGGTGGTGTTGGGCAGTGGAAATCGTTACAGCACAAGCGGTTTGGTGGTTAATGGACCCTGCCTAACGCTATCCCTGCTTCTGACGAAGCGGCAGCAACCTCTCCCTAAGCTCAGATCAGCAGCAGTAACATGGCCGTCGGCGGGAACTCCCCTTTATAGCCCCTGTGACGCCGCAGACAGCAAGCCAATCACTGCAATGCCCTTCTCTAAGATGGTGGGGACCAGGACCTACGTCATCACGCTGCCCACACTCTGCGTTTACCTTCATTGGCTGAGAAATGGCGCTTTTCGCGTAATTGAAACGCGACTTTGGCGCGAAAGTCGCGTACCGCATGGCGACTTTTGAAAATGAACGACCCGTTTCGCTCAACCCTAGTCTACACTTCATAAAATTTGTGTTTCTTACACTGCATGACCAGCTCTACCCTCACCTACTGTATTCTCACCCATCCCTTGTAGATTGTGAGCCTTCGCGGGCAGGGTCCTCATTCCTCCTGTACCAGTTATGACTTGTATTGTTTAAGATTATTGTACTTGTTTTTATTATGTAAACCCCTCCTCACATGTAAAGCGCCATGGAATAAATGGCGCTATAACAATAAATAATAATAATAATAATAACACCTGTTAGCAGCTGTTCAGGAATAAGCATACTAATCCCTTAGTACTTTTCTGCCTATCTTTATCAGTCTATCAAGATGAAGAAGGCAGGGAGTAAGGCACGTGGGTGTGGGCGTGGAGCAGGGAGAGGACGTGGGGATTCTGTGCCTGCTGTGGGCACCGGTGACTCATCATCCCCAGTTTTAGCAGGGAACAGACCTTCATGCGCAGCTTTGTTGGAGCTCACCGTACCCCGCGGGACGAACAAATTGAAGCCGTTGTCGGATGGATGGCAGCTAATACATCGACTTCAATTAGTGCCACATCCTCTCAGGCACAGAGCACTGAAGAGCAACCATCTGTCTCTTCACCACCTTCCAAATTGCCCAGGCATTCAGAGAGCCCAGGACAGGAGCCATATCTACTTCTGTTCTCTGAATCTCCTGGCTTGGAAACAGGGGGCCAGCCAAGCAGCATTAGAGAATCAGAAGAAGAGGCTGTATGCAGTGATGCTCGAAAGCTTTGTCTCTCTGAATCAGAAGAGGCGGGTGGGACAGTGCCTGCAGTTACCACATCTCACTACGCATCTGATGATGAGACTCAGGTGCCACTTTCTGGTGTGTACTGTGCTGCCAAGACTACCCAGGAGAAGCAGTTGGTGGAAGAGGATAGCATAGATGATGAGGTCCTCAACCCATTATGGCGTGAGAAACAGGAAGGTGGTGGGAGCAGCTCTGAGGAAGAGATTCCCCGAACGGCCGGGAGAGGGAGGAGGAAGACTGCGGTGCCTGCAGCCTCCACTTCGGCACCCATTAGGAGCATGCCTCTTCCAAAAGCCAAAGCAGGCGCTCCCAAGACTTGCAGTGCCTGGTCCTTTTTTGACACAGTTACAGATGACTTTTGCTTTGTCAAATGCAAGCTGTGTCGTCAGAAAATCAAACGAGGGAGAAATGTCAGCAACCTCAATACCTCAAATATGTGGAAACATGTGCGGACCAAGCACACGGTGGAGTGACAAAAACACACTGAAGACCTAGGCCACCCTACATCGGCACCTACCACCTCTTCAACTCGTGTTGGAGCACCTTCCTCCAGCTCACACACTGCTGGTTCGGCTTCCTCACAGGATTGCCATGGAAGAACCTCTGGCACCGTTGTCCAGAGACCCAGTGTAATTCCACCCACAGCACCACGTTCCCAGTCATCCTCACACTCCCAGCCCAGTCTACAGCCATCAGTACCATAGGTATGGGAGAAAAGGTGGCCATTCTTGGCAAACCACCCACGAGCACAGGCTCTGAATGCAGGCATTGCAAAACTTCTATCCCTTGAAATGCTCTCATTCAGGCCGGTGGAGACTGACAGCTTCCATAACTTGATGTCATTGGCAGTCCCACAATACAATGTGCCCAGCCGCTTTTATTTCAGCAGGCAAGCCGTCCCTGCTCTGCAAAAGCATGTGGAGGGAAACATTAAACATGCGCTACTAAATGGCGTTAGTAGCAAGGTCCACCTCTCCACCGATGCGTGGACCAGTCACCATGGACAGGGACGATACCTTTCCCTCACTGCCCATTGGGTCAATGTTGTGGAGCCGGGTACAGATCTGGCAAGTGGTGCTGAATGTGTTCTGCAAACTCCAAGGATTGCAGGAATCCAGTCTGTGCACATTGACTCCTCCTCATACTCCAGTTCCTCAGAATCTACCTCCGCCTTGACCCGTGAACGCTTACCTGTTACGACCGATATGAGCACAGCCGTGGCCAAACATCAACAGACCATATTTAAATTAATTTCTTTGGGGAATCGAAGCCACACAGCGCAGGAGCTCTGGAATGACATCAATCAGGAGAATGACGTGTGGTTTGTGCCAGCAAATCTCCAGCCAGGCATGGTAGTGTGTGACAATGGCCGAAATCTGGTGGCAGCTCTGGGCCTAGGCAACCTCACTCACATCCCATGTCTGGCACATGTGCTCAACTTGGTTGTGCAGAGTTTTCCGAGGGACTATCCGGATCTTGATGCACTGCTGCACAAGTTCCGCCTAGAGTGTGCTCACTTGCAGCGTTCCAGTATGGCAAGATCGCGCATTGCAACTCTGCAGCACCGACTCCGCCTTCCAGAACATCGCATCATATGTGACCTCCCCACCAGGTGGAATTCAACGTTACATATGTTGGAGCGGTTGTGTGAGCAGCAGCCATCAGTAATGGAGTACCAGCTGCATCAGGCGCAAAAAAGTCGCACTGCGTGCCGTTCAGACTTCACAACCACTGAGTGGGCCACTATGAAGGACATATGCCAGGTTTTGCATGCCTTCGATGATTCTACGCGGATGGCGAGTGCAGATGATGCACTAGTCAGCATGACTGTCCCCCTTATCTGCCTGCTTGAAAGAACACTGCAAGCGCTAAGGGATGAGGTGGTGGAAGAGGTTGAGGATGAGGAGCCAGAAATGCCATCTGCTTCTGGACAGCCTGCGCGACGTGGTTCCTCACAAAGGCCTAGGCAGGGGACACTTTGTGAGGAGGATGAGGAGGAGTCAATGGAGGAGGAAGACATCTTTCCAGAGGAGGGATTATTGGGTGTGTTATTGGGTTTCAGTAACGTCAGCAGATCCCCTGCTGTGTATCTGGCAACGCTTGCACTACAACTGCAGTTAAAGGGAACCTGTCCCCCCCAGGCGTTTGTAAGTGAAAGAGCCACCTTGTGTAGCACTTATGCTGCACAAGGAACAGGTGGCTCTTTTAGTTATGCTTCTTGCACACGCTGCACTTAACACTTATAAAATATGTGTCCCCTCATACCGTGAAACCATCCCGGAGGTGGGACTTTCCTTCACAATGAGACTCAGCATAGCCGGCATTCATACCCCCATGGCGCCATAAGTGTTTAGTTCAGCGTGTGCAAGGAGCATAATTAAAAGAACCACCTTTTCCTTGTGCAGCATTAGTGCTGCACAAGTTGGCTCTTTCAGTTGCTAACGCCTGGGGGGTTAAAGGTTCCCTTTCAAATTGCTCCAATTAAGCCTCAGCCTACACTCTGCTTCTCCTTTATTCCTTTTATTCCCTTGGCTCTAACACTGCCAGTGGGTGCCTGGAAGTGCTGTCTGCACAGAGACAAACACTCGCTCATGTGTTAGTGGGGTTCAGTAATGCCAGCTGCTCCCCTGCTGTGTTTGCAGCAATAACTCAAATCTTCTCCTCCTGCTGACCCTGGGCTCCAACACCGGCAGTTTTTGCTCGGAAGTGCTGTCCGCACATTTAACAGTTGCTCCTCTCTTATTGGGGTTCAGTAACCCACAGCTGTTCCCCTGCTGTGTGTGCGGCAATACCTTAAATCTGCTCCTCCTGTTGTCCCTGGGCTCTAACACCGCAAGCTGTTGCCCGGAAGTGCTGGCTGCACAGTCAACACTTGCTGCCATGTTATTGCGTTTCAGTAACGTCAGCTGATTCCCAGCTGTGTATCTGGCAATGTGTCCAGTGACCGTCTGGCTGACACAACAACAGGTATTAAACTGTCTCGAGTGTCAGGCTTCGGCCTAGACTCTGCTGCTCCTTCTGTCCCTGGACTCTTACACCGCCTGTTGGTGCCCGGAAGTGCTGCCTGCACAGTCAACAGTCGCTCCTCTGTTATTGGGGTTCAGTAACGTCAGCTGTTCCCATGCTGTGTGTGCGGCATTACCTCAAATCTGCTCCTCCTGCTGTCCCTGGGCTCGAACACCACCAGTTGTTGCTCGGAAGTGCTGTCCGCACAGTCAACAGTTGCTCCTCTGTTATTGGGTTTCAGTAACGTCAGCTGATTCCCACCTGTGTATCTGGCAATGTGTCCAGCGACCGTCTTGCTGACACAACAACAGATATTAAACTGTCTCGAGTGCAGGCTTCGGCCTAGACTCTGCTGCTCCTGCTGTCCCTGGGCTCTAACACCACCAGTTGGTGCCCGGAAGTGCTGTCCGCACAGTCAACAGTTGCGCCTCTGTTACTGGGGTTCAGTAACGTCAGCTGTTCCCCTGCTGTGTGTGCAGCAATACCTCGAATCTGCTGCTCCTGCTGTCCCTGAGCTCTAACACTGCCAGTTGGTGCCTGGAAGTCCTGTCCGCACAGTCAACAGTCGCTCCTCTGTTATTGGAGTTCGGTACGTCAGCTGTTCCCCTGCTGTGCATGCAGCAATACCTCAAATCTAGTGTTGAGCGATACCGTCCGATATTTGAAAGTATCGGTATCGGATGGTATCGGCCGATATCCGAAAAATATCGGATATCGCCAATGCCGATATCCGATACCAATACAAGTCAATGGGACACAAATATTGGAAGGTATCCTGTAATGGATCCCAGGGTCTGAAGGAGAGGAAACTCTCATTCAGGCCCTGGGATCCATATTCATGTGTAAAATAAAGAATAAAAATAAAAAATATTGATATATTTACCCTCTGACGCGCCCTGGTCATCACCGCTGCATCCGCCTTGCTTTCGTTCCAAAGAATGAGCACGTAAAGGGCCTTCGATGACGTCGCAGCTTGTGATTGGTCGCTGAGCGGTCACATGATATCGATTCCTGATAACACAGAAATATCGGAACTCGGTATCGGAATTCCGATACTGCAAATATCGGCCGATACCCGATACTTGCGGTATCGGAATGCTCAACACTACTCAAATCTGCTCCTCCTGTTGTCCCTGGGCTCTAACACCGCCAGTTGTTGCCCGGAAGTGCTGGCTGCACAGTCAACACTTGCTGCCGTGTTATTGGGTTTCAGTAATGTCAGCTGATTCCCAGCTGTGTATCCGGCAATGTGTCCAGCGACCATCACGCTGACACAACAACAGATATGAAACTGTCTCGAGTGCAGGCTTCGGCCAACACTCTGCTGCTCCTGCTGTCCCTGGGCTCTAACACCACCAGTTGGTGCGCGGAAGTGCTGTCCGCACAGTCAACAGTCGCTCCTCTGTTATTAGGGTTAAGTATTATCAGCTGTTCCCCTGCTGTGTGTGCGGCAATACCTCAAATCTGCTCCTCCTGCTGTCCCTGGGCTCTAACACCGCCAGTTGGTGCCTGGAAGTGCTGTCCGCACAGTCAACAGTCGGCTCCTCTGTTATTGGGGTTCAGTAACGTCAAATGTTCCCCTGCTGTGTGTGCGGCAATACCTCAAATCTGCTCCTCCTGCTGTCCCTGGGCTCTAACACCACCAGTTGTTACCCAGAAGTGCTGGCTGCAAAGTCAACACTTGCTGTCATGTTATTGGGTTTCAGTAACGTCAGCTGATTCCCAGCTGTGTATCCGGCAATGTGCCGAGCAACCGTCTTGCTGACACAACAACAGATATTAAACTGTCTCGAGTGCAGGCTTCGGCCTACACTCTGCTGCTCCTGCTGTCCCTGGGCTCCTACACCGCCAGTTGGTGCCCGGAAGTGCTTTTCGTACAGTCAACAGTTGCTCCTCTGTTATTGGCGTTCAGTAACGTCAGCTGTTCCCCTGCTGTGTGTGCGGCAATACCTCAAATCTGCTCCTCCTGCTGTCCCTGGGCTCCAATACCACCAGTTGGTATTCGGAAGTGCTGGCTGCACAGAAAAAACACTTGCTCATGTGTCAGTGGGGTTCAGTAACACCAGATGTTCCCCTGCTGTGTAGCTGGCAACGTGTCCAGCAAAAGCCATGCTGGCACAATAACAGACATTAAACTGCCTCCAGTGCAGGCTTCGGCCTACACACTGCTCCTCCTGCTGTCCCTGGGCTCCAATACCGCCAGTTGGTGCTCAAAAGTGCTGGCTGCACAGAGAAAAACACTCGCTCATGTGTCAGTGGGGTTCAGTAACGCCAGCTGTTCCCCTGCTGTGTAGCCGGCAACGTGTCCAGCAAAAGCCACACTGGCACAATAACAGACATTAAACTGCCTCCAGTGCAGGCTTCGGCCTACACACTGCTCTTCCTGCTGTCCCTGGGCTCCAATACCGCCAGTTGGTGCTCAGAATTGCTGGCTGCCAAGAGAAAAACACTCGCTCATGTGTCAGTGGGGTTCAGTAATGCCAGCTGTTTCCCTGCTGTGTAGCCGGCAACGTGTCCAGCAAAAGCCACGCTGGCACAATAACAGACATTAAACTGCCTCCAGTGCAGGCTTCAGCCTACACACTGCTCCTCCTGGTGTCCCTGGGCTCCAATACCGCCAGTTGGTGCTTGGAAATGCTGGCTGCACAAAGAAAAACACTCGCTCATGTGTCAGTGGGGTTCAGTAATGCCAGCTGTTCCCCTGCTGTGTAGTCGGCAACGTGTCCAGCAAAGCCAGGCTGGCACAAATACAGACATTAAACTGCCTCCAGTGCAGGCTTCGGCCTACACACTGCTCCTCCTGCTGTCCCTGGGCTCCAATACCGAAAATTGCTGCCCAGAAGTGCCAGCTACACAGTCTACACGAATGAACCCCAATAACAGACATTAAACTGCCTCCAGTGCAGGCTTCGGCCTACACACTGCTCCTCCTGCTGTCCCTGGGCTCCAATACCACCAGTTGGTGCTCGGAAGTGCTGGCTGCACAGAGAAAAACACTTGCTCATGTGTCAGTGCGGTTCAGTAATGCCAGCTGTTCCCCTGCTGTGTAGTCGGCAACGTGTCCAGCAAAGCCATGCTGGCACAAATACAGACATTAAACTGCCTCCAGTGCAGGCTTTGGCCTACACACTGCTCCTCCTGCTGTCCCTGGGCTCCAATACCGAAAATTGCTGCCCAGAAGTGCCAGCTACACAGTCTACACGAATGAACAAGTGTTATTGCGTTTCAGTAACGTCAGCTGATCCCCTGCTGTGTATCCGGCAATGTGTCCAGCGACCGCCACGCTGGCACTACAACAGCTATTAAAGGGAACCGGTCCCACCTCAGGCGTTTGTAACTGAAAGAGCGACCTTGTGCAGCACTAATGCTGCACAAGGAACAGGTGGCTCTTTTAGTTATGCTCCTTGCAAATGCTGAATTGAACATTTATAAAATATCGATATTTGCAGATGATACAAAACTATGTAAAGCAGTTAATACAAGAGAAGATAGTATTCTGCTACAGATGGATCTGGATAAGTTGGAAACTTGGGCTGAAAGGTGGCAGATGAGGTTTAACAATGATAAATGTAAGGTTATACACATGGGAAGAAGGAATCAATATCACCATTACACACTGAACGGGAAACCACTGGGTAAATCTGACAGGGAGAAGGACTTGGGGATCCTAGTTAATGATAAACTTACCTGGAGCAGCCAGTGCCAGGCAGCAGCTGCCAAGGCAAACAGGATCATGGGGTGCATTAAAAGAGGTCTGGATACACATGATGAGAGCATTATACTGCCTCTGTACAAATCCCTAGTTAGACCGCACATGGAGTACTGTGTCCAGTTTTGGGCACCGGTGCTCAGGAAGGATATAATGGAACTAGAGAGAGTACAAAGGAGGGCAACAAAATTAATAAAGGGGATGGGAGAACTACAATACCCAGATAGATTAGCGAAATTAGGATTATTTAGTCTAGAAAAAAGACGACTGAGGGGCGATCTAATAACCATGTATAAGTATATAAGGGGACAATACAAATATCTCGCTGAGGATCTGTTTATACCAAGGAAGGTGACGGGCACAAGGGGGCATTCTTTGCGTCTGGAGGAGAGAAGGTTTTTCCACCAACATAGAAGAGGATTCTTTACTGTTAGGGCAGTGAGAATCTGGAATTGCTTGCCTGAGGAGGTGGTGATGGCGAACTCAGTCGAGGGGTTCAAGAGAGGCCTGGATGTCTTCCTGGAGCAGAACAATATTGTATCATACAATTATTAGGTTCTGTAGAAGGACGTAGATCTGGGTATTTATTATGATGGAATATAGGCTGAACTGGATGGACAAATGTCTTTTTTCGGCCTTACTAACTATGTTACTATGTTACTATGTTACTATATCTTGGTCATAGTGGACTACGCCATCCGGTAGTCAGAGTGAACACCTCTCCACCAAACCTCGGTAAAACTAATAGCCCGTGAGCTGTTTGCCATGTTTTGTAACCTTGGGCTACCAAAGGAGGTTCTCACAGATCAGGGGACTCCTTTTACATCCAAAGCGACCAAGGAGCTATGTAAGCTGCTCCGGATCAAGCAGCTATGCACATCGGTGTACCACCCACAAACTGATGGCTTAGTAGAAAGGTTTAGCAAGACCCTCAAGGCCATGCTCAGAAAGGTGGTCTCCAAGGATGGGAGGGATTATGACATGTTATTGCACATTGTACATCTAATGTTCACTATCCACGTGGTCCCACATATGTCAACATGTTTTTTACCGTTTAAGCTATTGTATGGTAGGCATCCAAGGGGGTTTCTGGATGTAGCCAAGGAGACATGGGAGCAGGAGTCAACTCCGCATCAGATTGTACCATGTCAACCTGCTAAAACCCTGGAAGGACTGGGAATGTTTGGTCACAAAGGCGACTCCGGTCATGCCAATGGAGAACCCTCTATCATGGTCATGGATGTGGCGAGGAGTGAGGTTAAAATAAATGATGCTCTCACCAAGCAGCAGCGACGGGAGGCTCGGATTCTGGTGCAACAGAATACAGATGTATTCTCAGAGCTGCTTTGATCCAGCATGACATAACATTATCATCAAGCCCATGGTAAGGGTGCGGATAAAACAGTATTGGGTACCAGAAGCCCAGAGGGAAGCCATAGAGGCCGAAGAGAAGCAAATGCTTCAGTTGGGAGTCAAGGAGTCCCGAAGTGAGTGGGCTAGCCCCATTGTGCTAATACCAAAACCAGACTGGTCATTATGATTCTGTAATGACTTCAGAAAATTAAATGAGGTGTCAAAATTTGACCTCTATCCAATGGGTGGCGAGCTAATTGATAGACTGGGGAGGCCCAGTACTTCATCGCACTCAATCTCACCAAAGGTTACTGGCATGTCCTGTTAATAGAATCGGCAAAAAAAAAAAAAGGTGGCCTCTAACAGTATGTCGTCTTGCATTTTTTGTTACATGGGGCTCTGGCCACGTTCCAAACTTTGATGGAGATAGTTTTAGAGCCTCATTGGAAATACTCGATGGCAAATTTAGACAAAATAGTCATCTTTAATGCAGATTGGAATGCTCATGCCGACCTGTTCCAGGTACAAACAGTGCTGGTGTCTCTCAGAATCACGGGGTTGACAGCGAATCCAAAGAAATGCGTGATAGGTCTCATGGAAACCCGGGTACTTAGGTTATGTGTTCAGCTGTGAGGTTATCACACCAAAGTAAAAAAATCAAAGCCATTCAAAACTGGTCCAAGCCATTAGGTTTCAAAAAGGTGAGAGCAATCCTCGGCATTATTGGGTACTCGGCCAGTTTATACCCAATTTTGCTGGAAGATTGGCACTCCTAACTGACTCGTTAAAAGGTAAATAGTCAGTTATGGCACAGTGGAATCCTCAGGCGGAGGAAGCATTCCTGTCCCTGAAATTGGCGTTGTGTGGACAGCCGGTCCTCATCAGCCCCAACTTCAGGAAAACCTTCATTGTGCAGACGGATGCCTCTAATGTGGGCCTAGGAGCAGTGCTGTTGCAAGTGGTGAACAGGGATGAGTATCCAGTCACCTACTTGAGCAGAAAACTGACCCCGGTGGAGAAAAAATATAGCATAGTGGAGAAGGAGTGGTTGGCAATTAAGTGGACCTTGGAGTCCCTACGGTACTATTTGCTCTGGCTTCAGTTTTGTTCAGTAATGGTCCATTTACTCCTCGTCTGGGTGAGAAATGCAAAGGAAAGGAATGCTCAGGTCACCAGTTGGTTCCTTTCCCTACAAAATTTCAGCTTTACAGTGGAATATCGGGTGGGGAAGTCACAGGGAAATATGGATACCCTTTCATTGGCCCCCTGTATGGTGACAAATGTTCAGCTCCACAAGTTTGAACAGAGGGAGGTATGTGAGGCAGTGACTGGTGTTATATACGAGGGTCGCTATGTGTCCCCCAGGATGTGCACAGAAGCGTATTGAAGCCACGGAGTGCATTGCAGTAAGTGTTGGTCTTGGGCAAGCTATTTGCCCAAGGCAGATTTAATAAAACAGGCCATGGGCTTTTATTTTTGATGCGGGCTACAGGATGGTAGTGGGGCGGTCTGCTTAATCTCAGCCAGGTCTTACAAGTGGCTCGTGGCCACAGGTTCCTTGTAAAAACCCTGCAGCAAAGTGTTGAGTGGGTCAGTCTTGTTTTGCAAACCTGCAGAGCAGGAGGCTCTGCCAAAGCTTTAGCCTGTGTGAAGCAACACGGAGCCAAGCAGAGCCAAAAGGCCAGGCACTCCTCAGTGTACACGGTGGTGCAGTCACCCACGGCAACTGTCCAAATATTAGAAAATAGCCACAGCAAACTGATATAGGGATGCCCATCCTAGTTCCACTGGACCCAAATGGAAAAGTACATACCGCAGCAAAGTGAAGGACAGCATCCAATCCAGGGGAAGCATGCTTAAAAAAGACATATATGGTTGAAATGTTGCATTTGGCACAATAAAGGACTTTTTATACTTCACCTGGATTGGATGCTGTCCTTCACTTTGCTGCGACCAACGGCAACTGGTTTCGGTTACAGACTGTCTTGTTTCCCGGCTGCAATCCGGAGGATAGTGTTTTCTTTCTGTTTGTGAGTATGCTGACCATTAAAAGAGACTTTGTTTTGAACTTTCCTTGGTCACTGCCTCATCACTGCACAGTGTGGACACCGATGAACTACAATGTATATACCAATGTTAAGGGCATTTATTTAGGCTACGTTCATCAACTCCAGAGTCTAGACTTCCTGTGTCATTAACACCACAGGAGTGATGATCCACGCTTCCCTATCAGCGGTTCTGATGAGGAACTCGGCGTTCATAATGGCAGGGGATGTTACCTGCCAGACTTCATATTTTCTTAGTTTCAATAATATCCTGCCCCTTACTTGAGACCTAGAGACCTAAGGATTCATAATAGACGTGAACTCCCGGATGAGAAATGCATAAAGCATCCCAATGCTCTGCCCATTTATCCATATACTAACGGTTATTGTTTGATCATCAAGAAATCCAGGGCCTCTGTTCTGCAGGGCTTCTTGTGCTATGGTAAGCAGAGGCGTAACTTTCGCAGTCACAGAGGTCACAGCTGGGACAGGGCATGGAGTGCTTAGGGGCCCGCCACATGGCCGCCATCGAGGGGCGCACCTATAATCAGGCAAGTTGATCAGGCGGCATTGAGTTCCTGAAGACAGGGGGAGCCAGTGTAGCACCGCCCCTGCAGTGAGATAATGTGGTGCCCACGGAGTGCAGACTCCTCATCCCTTTCTCCTCCTCCATACCCCTTCAAAAAGTGGAGGGCAGAGCTTCCTTCGTGACACCCAGCACTTCCCTACTGCTGGATGCGGGAGCCTAGTTGGCCAAAGGGCCTTTGATGATGTCAGGACCACATGATTCTATGGGAGGAGCATCAGGCTAGATTGGTGACCCTTAATATAGGGTTTTCATTGTTTCTTGGGATTTCACCTAGCATTTCATTTTCCACCGTGAATACCGTGGAGAAGAAGGTGTTTAATATGTTAGCTTTTTCCTCGTCATCTACAACCATTCTTTCCTCACTATTTTTTAAGGGGCCTACATTTTCAGTTTTTATTCTTTTACTATTGATATAGTTGAAGAACAGTTTGGGATTAGTTTTACTCTCCTTAGCAATGTGCTTCTCTGTTTCCTTTTTGGCAGCTTTAATTAGTTTTTTAGATAAAGTATTTTTCTCCCTATAGTTTTTTAGAGCTTCAATTGTGCCATCCTGCTTTAGTAGTGCAAATGCTTTCTTTTTACTGTTAATTGCCTGTCTTACTTCTTTGTTTAGCCACATTGGGTTTTTCCTATTTCTAGTCCTTTTATTCCCACAAGGTATAAACCGCTTACACTGCCTATTTAGGATGTTCTTAAACATTTCCCATTTATTATCTGTATTCTCATTTCTGAGGATATTGTCCCAGTCTACCAGATTAAGGGCATCTTTAAGCTGTTCAAACTTTGCCTTCCTAAAGTTCAATGTTTTTGTGACTCCCTGACAAGTCCCCCTAGTGAAAGACAGGTGAAACTGCACAATATTGTGGTCGCTATTTCCTAAATGCCCAACCACCTGCAGATTTGTTATTCTGTCAGGTCTATTAGATAGTATTAGGTCTAAAAGTGCTGCTCCTCTGGTTGGATTCTGCACCAATTGTGAAAGATAATTTTTCTTGGTTATTAGCAGAAACCTGTTGCCTTTATGGGTTTCACAGGTTTCTGTTTCCCAGTTAATATCCGGGTAGTTAAAGTCCCCCATAACCAGGACCTCATTATGGGTTGCAGCTTCATCTGTCTGCTTTAGAAGTAGACTTTCCATGCTTTCTGTTATATTTGGGGGTTTGTAACAGACCCCAATGAGAATTTTGTTACCATTTTTCCCTCCACGAATTTCAACCCATATGGACTCGACATCCTCATTCCCTTCGCTAATATCCTCCCTTAAAGTGGACTTTAGACAAGACTTTACATAGAGACAAACCCCTCCTCCTCTCCGATTTTTACGATCCTTTCTAAACAGACTGTAACCCTGTAAGTTAACTGCCCAATCATAGCTTTCATCTAACCATGTCTCGGTTATTCCCACTATGTCAAAGTTACCTGTAGATATTTCTGCTTCTAGTTCTTCCATCTTGTTTGTCAGGCTTCTGGCGTTTGCGAGCATGCAGTTTAGAGGATTTTGTTTTGTTCCAATCTCCTCACTGTGGATTGTTTTAGAAATGTTCTTACCTCCCTTCTGAGTATGTTTTCCTGGGTCGTCTTTGTTCGAGTCTAATGTTTTTCTTCCCGTCCCCTCTTCTTCTAGTTTAACGCCCTCCTGATGAGTGTAGCGAGTCTTCTGGCGAATGTGTGTTTCCCAGGTTTGTTGAGGTGTAGTCCGTCTCTGGCGAGGAGTCCATCATACCAGTAATTCACACCGTGGTCCAGGAATCCAAATCCTTGTTGTCTGCACCATCGTCTTAGCCAGTTGTTTGCATCAAGGATCCTGTTCCATCTCCTGGTGCCATGCCCGTCTACTGGAAGGATAGAAGAAAAAACTACCTGTGCATCCAGTTCCTTTACTTTCTTCCCCAACTCTTCAAAGTCCTTGCAGATTGTCGGTAGGTCCTTCCTTGCCGTGTCATTGGTGCCAACATGTATCAGAAGAAATGGGTGGACGTCCTTGGAGCTGAAGAGCTTTGGTATCCTATCGGTCACATCCTTGATCATCGCACCTGGAAGGCAGCATACTTCTCTTGCAGTTATGTCCGGTCTGCAGATGGCTGCTTCGGTGCCTCTCAGTAGTGAGTCTCCCACCACCACCACTCTTCGTTGCTTCTTGGCTGTACTTTTTGCTGTCACTTGTTGCTGTGTGCCCTTTTCTTTTTTGCTTGCTGGTATTGCTTCATTCTTAGGTGTGCCATCTTCATCCTCTACAAAGATTTGATATCGGTTCTTCAGTTGTGTGGTTGGTGATTTCTCCATGGTCTTCTTGCTTCTTTTGGTCACATGCTTCCACTCATCTGCTTTTGGAGGTTCTCTGACACTTTTTGCACCTTCTGTGACCAGATATGTTGATGGTCACGGGTGGATTTCACTATAGGCCCTACCAGATCCATTGCTATCCACTCAAATGGTACCTCTATGATGAGCAGAGGTCTCAATTGACTGTGGTAGTTTGCGGTGGGTTCGGTTAGCTGGCACTCCTGACACGTGTCACAGTACCTTTGGACCCCCGCGTAAATCCTGTGCCAAAAAACCCACTGCAGTAAGTGCTCCTGCATGTTTTTGGCCCCCAAGTGCCCTCTCAGCATGTGGGTGTGAGCCATGTTGAGCACCGCCCGACATTAGGATTGGGACAACACCAGCTGTTCTACCACCTCATCCTGAATTTTATCCACCCTGTACAACAAATCTTGGTAAATAGCCATGCAGGGAAAAACTGCCTTGGCACCTGGTTGCTGAGCCACTCCATTAATCTCTATCACCATTTCTTGTGCCCAGGCCAGGGTGGCATCCTAGATCTGAGCTGTCCCGAACTTACCAGGGGACATTTGCAGCTCGGGGATCGGTGGGGTCTTCTCGAACTCTCCTGCCAATACCTCTAAGGTTACACTCTGACCCAAGGTTGGCGACCCCTATGGCAGGTACCCCTGACTCAGGAACTTCGGGTTCTATTGCCAAAATGACATTTACCTTGGGAGGGTTAACCCTGGTCTCCCACAGGAACCAGAAAAGGAACAAGTCTCTTCCCAACACAGTCCCATATGGAAGGGTCGTTACCACTCCCACCACATGTTTGATTTCTCCACATGGTGTGGAAAAAGTAACCTCTGTGGTCAGGGACTCTCAGAGTTCCCCATGTACACACATCACCCCCTCTTTCCATCCTATAGAGTTGTCCCCGGCAACAAGAGACCCATGGACCAGCGTCACTAAGCTCCTTGAGTCCAAGAGAGCCTCCGTTTGGTACCCATTGACGAGTACCTGGCACAGTTGGGGCTCGCTGCCGGTAGTGCCTGTAGTGGCGGTGCTACTGGCAGGGCATGCATAGACATGACGATTATACCTGCAGTCTGTGGGTTCAGCTGTCAGGGGGCAGTTGGCAGCCATATGTCCGGGCATTTAGCACCGCCAACACTCAAGTGCTCGTGCAAATGGGCTCTCCTCCATGTCAACTTAAACATCACAACTACTCCAGTCCTCAGAGTTGTCACCCAAATCGCACTTGCTTCCTCACAGCTCTCAAGTCTCCAGCTGCCCGTCTGAGCATGGGGTAACACACATGGTTGAGTCTGTAGAGCTGTTTACGCATACTATAGCCTGGGAATCAGAGGTCTGCTCCAGAGCTTCTGTGAATCCAGACGAGGAAATGATCTGCACTGATGCCCAGAATCTTTGTGAGTCGGATCCAGGCTCAGATGAAGAAGGTTCTGAGCATAATGAAGACCCTCGTTCCCAAACTGTAACTCCTGTTGGTGGAGACAATGAGGAAGATGATGATGGGACTGAGATACCTGATTGGAACGAAAACTTGACTTTTCTGTCGGGGCAGGAACAGGTTGGATCTGAGGACGACGGGTGTGAGAACACACAGGATCATGATAACGAGGTTGTAGAACCCACTTACTGTCAACCCCCAGTCCGCCAGTCCATGAGGTCAGCAGAGGAGGTGGAGAAGGATGCTAGAGACGAGTCTGACAACAAGGTAATGGTGCACCTTCCTGGACAGAGACGGAGTACTGGAAGCACATCAACAACTGCATCCTCAACCCCAACTGTGCCTCAGACCAGAAGTCGTGGTGGCTCTTCAGGTCGCACAGGCTCTAAGCCTTGCTTAGCCTGGGCATTTTTTTACATCACAAAGGATGACCCAACTCATGTTGTCTGTAAGATTTGTCAACAAAATCTCAGTAGAGGCCAAAAAATCACTAGCTTGAGTACTTTATGCAGGAACCGTCACTTGGATATGAGGCATAAGTTGCAGTGGGAAGCTCACTGTGCTACAATGCGGCCTAGTGGGCCGGGTCAACCACCGTCTGCCCCATCAAGTGCATCCGCGCCCTCTTCATCCTCTGTGACTGTGGGGACAGCAGTCGCACATGGTTTTGGATGCAGACCTTCCACCTCTTTACCCGCAACAGCCAGTGTGATTGGCAGGTCGTCAGGACTCAGGACATTTGCAAGTGGAAACACCTGCTGGTGTTTAGCACTCTCCGACATCGACACCACATTTTGATCAAGGCAACATAACATCTCCGCCTGCACCTTCCTCACAGACAAGTAGTTTGCCGGGGACACCCTACTCAACTCCGTCTAAGCACAGCAGCCAGCCTTCAGTCCCTCAGATTTGGACAAGTAAAATACCATTTCCTCCTAGCCATAACAAAGCTAAGAGGTTGAATTTCTCCATCTGCAAGCTGTTGGCTGCAGAAATGCTGCCTTATCGCCTGGTGGACACAGAGGATTTTTGAGACCTTATGTCGGTCGCAGTGCCCCAGTACCAGATGCCCAGTAGCCACTACTTCTCAAAGAAAGCTGTGCCTGCGCTGCACCAGCATGTCGCACACAATATCACCGCTTCCTTGAGAAACTCTGTGTGTGACAGGGTGCATTCCACCACAGACACTTGGACGAGTAGACATGGACAGGGGTGTTACATGTTGGTGACTGGTCACTGGGTAACTACGGCGACATCAGGAGAAGGGGCTACTGTCCAAGTCTTGCTGTCGCCACGAGTTGCTCGTCGATCCTCTGTACCTAGAAGTTCCTCCACTGCTTCTGCCTCCTCAACCTCCTCTTGGTCCTCCACCTGCACCCAAAGCCTGTCTGGTAATGCCACCCACATTCTAACTGTGCAGAATGAATCCTGCACAACTCCTCACTATGCTGTCACCAGGGCTCAACGGCATCAGGCAGTGTTTACATTGAAATGTCTGGGAAATGTGAGTCACACCGCTGAGGAGTTGTGGTCAACTCTGGAGACCAAGTTCCATCAATGGTTGTCTCCACTCAACCTGCAGCCAGGGAAGGCTGTGTGAGATAATGCTGCAAACCTGTGTGCGGCCCTTCGCCGGGGCAATGTCACACATGTACCTTGTATGGCTCACGTTTTGAACCTGGTTGTCCAGCAATTTTTATCCCACTATCCCTGACTAGATGGGCTTCTCCAGAGGGCACGGTCACTGTGTGCTCACTTCTGCCATTCGTATCCCGCAGCTCGTCGACTTGCATCTCTACAGAAGTTGTTGGGCCTGCAAGTTCACCGTCTGAAATGCAATGTGCCCACATGGTGGAATTCAACTCTGCACATGTTGCAGCGACTGTGGCAGCACCAACGAACCCTGGGGCAATACGTTATGACGTATAGCCTGGGCCAACGAGATCAAGAGGTGGGGCAAATCACGCTGCAGGAGTGGTCTCAGATCAGGGACCTATGCACCCTTCTGCACAGTTTTGAAATGGCGACGAAGATGTTTACTGCTGACGATGCCATTATCAGCATGACCATTCCAGTGATTTACATGCTGGAGCACACCTTACACAGTGTTTGGAGTCAGGTGGTGAAACAAGAGGAGGAGGAGGAGGAACAGGAGGAGTCGTATGCAGAAGGGATCATATCTCCAAGGTCAAGAAGGTTGACTGGCAGCACGAAGGCGGCTGGCATTGGATGTTGGGGGAGAGGGATTACCGAGGGCGCATGGTAGCAGCCAAACTGTTGAGGAAAGTGCAGGAGGCAAGGAAGAAGTGGAGGACGAACTGGTGCTGGGCATGGAAGACTGATCAGATGAGGGAGACCTTGATCAAATTTCTGTTGTGCGAGGTTGGGGGGAGAGGGCTGACAAAGGAAGCATGATTCTCACCTCGCCACCACCAAAACAACAAGGACTTGGTCCTCCTGGATGCGCAAGACACATGAGTGCCTTCTTGCTGCACTACCTGCAACATGACCCTCGGATTGTCAGAATCCGAAGTAATGCCGACTACTAGGTTGCCACACTCTTAGATCCCCGGTACAAAAGCTAATATGGCGAAATAATTTTTGCCATAGAAAGGGATTCATGCATGCAGGAGTATCAGCAGAGCAAAAAAAAAGGGAAGAAGCCAGCACTGCTTATGGTCAGAACGCAATAACTGAAGTGCAATTGCACATAAATTCTAACTGTATTTCAAATATGAGACATTTAGCAAACAATTGATCAATTCTTTGAGCTACCCCGCCACTTCACGGCAATCTCATAATGGGGCAGTCCTAATCTTCGTATTTTCTTTACGTTGTGCCATTATGGCTTCCTGAATGTATAAAAAAAAAAAAAAAAGGGACCACATTAAATGCGAACTGTACCTGGAGCATTTTCAGAATCACTCCCTTGGTGCCAGGAAAGGCAAGCGCAGGTAAAGGCCGATCAGGTCCAGTGCGGACATTTCAGATCTGGCTTCCACACTGCCAAACCCGCACCAAAGATGAAGGGTGAGACAGGCTGAGACACAGATGCACAATTAACTTGAGCCTGAGGCGGGGCAGGGCTGCTGTGTGTGTGCACAGCAGCCTATCAATCACAGTGAACACAGAAAGAATGGCGCACATAACCCAGCGTGCGCGGCAACAGTGGTGGTCAGCCACATACCAATGCAAAGCAAAAAAAAAGGGAAGAAGCCAGCACTGCTTATGGTCAGAACGCAATAACTGAAGTGCAATTGCACATAAATTCTAACTGTATTTCAAATATGAGACATTTAGCAAACAATTGAACAGCAGAGACTGTTACCGAATTGTTATGACCTGGTGGTTAGGAGCACTCGGAATTACCTGATAGTTAAACCTCATACAGGACGAGCTCTGGGATGTGGGAGCTCTGCTGACCGCAAGCCCTAATCCTATCACACACACTAGAAATAGCCGTGGAGCGCTCCTGACCAGACCTAGGCGCCTCGTCACAGCCTAAGAACTATCTAGCCCTAGAGATAGAAAATAAAGCCTACCTTGCCTCAGAGAAATTTCCCAAAGGTAAAGGAAGCCCCCCACATATATTGACTGTAAGTAAAGATGAAAGTCACAAACGCAGAAATGAAACAGGTTTCAGCAAAGGGAGGCCAGACTTACTAAATAGACAGAGGATAGGAAAGGTAACTTTGCGATCAGCACAAAAACCTACAAAAGACCACGCAGAGTGTGCAAAAAAGAACTCCGCACCGACTCACAGTGCGGAGGGGCCACTCTGCATCCCAGAGTTTCCAGCTAGCAAGACAAAATCATGAAAACCAGCTGGACAAGAAAACAGTGAACAAATAATGACTATCAGGAACTTAGCTTCTGCAGGAGAAGGCAGGTCACCAGAGAGATCCAGGAGCGAACTGAACCAATGCAAAAACATTGACAGCTGGCATGGAGTAATGATCTGAGAGGAGTTAAATAGAGCAGTCAACCAAAGGATAAACCACGTCACCTGTGTCAAGAACCTCAGAAGCAGCAGCTTCACTCACAGCCACCAGAGGGAGCCCATAGACAGAACTCACCGAAGTACCATTCACGACCACAGGAGGGAGTTCGACAATAGAATTCACAACAGTACCCCCCCTTGAGGAGGGGTCACCGAACCCTCACCAGAGCCCCCAGGCCGATCAGGATGAGCCAAATGAAAGGCACGAACAAGATCGGCAGCATGAACATCAGAGGCAAAAACCCAGGAATTATCTTCCTGACCATAACCCTTCCACTTGACCAGGTACTGGAGTTTCCGTCTCGAAACACGAGAATCTAAAATCTTCTCCACCACATACTCCAACTACCCCTCGACCAACACCGGGGCAGGAAGATCAACGGAGGGAACCATAAGTGCCACGTATCTCCGCAACAACGACCTATGGAACACATTATGGATGGCAAAAGAAGCTGGAAGATCCAAATGAAATGACACAGGATTAAGAACTTCAGAAATTTTATATGGTTCAATGAAACGAGGCTTAAACTTAGGAGAGGAAACCTTCATTGGAACGTGACGAGATGACAACCAAACCAAATCCCCAACACGAAGTCGGGGACCAACACAACGCCGGCGGTTAGCGAAACGTTGAGCCTTCTCCTGGGACAATGTCAAATTGTCCACCACATGAGTCCAAATCTGCTGCAACCTGTGCACCACCGCATCCACACCAGGACAGTCCGAAGGCTCAACCTGCCCTGAAGAGAAATGAGGATGGAAACCAGAATTACAGAAAAAAGGAGAAACTAAAGTAGCCGAGCTGGCCCGATTATTAAGGGCGAACTCAGCCAAAGGCAAGAAAGACACCCAATCATCCTGATCAGCAGAAACAAAGCATCTCAGATATGTCTCCAAAGTCTGATTAGTTTGTTCGGTTTGGCCATTAGTCTGAGGATGGAAAGCCGAAGAAAAAGACAAATCAATGCCCATCTTAGCACAAAAGGACCGCCAAAACCTCAAAACAAACAGGCAACCTCTGTCCGAGACGATGTTCTCTGGAATGCATTGCAAACGAACCACATGCTGGAAAAACAATGGCACCAAATCAGGAGGAAGGCAGTTTAGATAAGGGTACCAAATGGACCATCTTAGAGAAGCGATCACAAACCACCCAAATGACCGACATCTTTTGAGAAACAGGGAGATCAGAAATAAAATCCATGGAAATATGCGTCCAGGGCCTCTTCGGGATCGGCAAGGGCAAAAGCAACCCACTGGCACGAGAACAGCAGGGCTTAGCCCGAGCAGAAATCCCACAGGACTGCACAAAAGAACGCACATCCCGTGACAAAGAAGGCCACCAAAAGGATCTAGCCACCAAATCTCTGGTACCAAAGATTCCAGGATGACCAGCCAATATTGAACAATGAATCTCCGAGATAACTCTACTAGTCCATCTATCAGGGACAAACAGTTTCTCCGTAGGACAACGGTCAGGTCTATCAGCCTGAAACTTTTGCAGCACACGCCGCAAATCAGGGGAAATGGCAGACAAAATTACCCCTTCTTTAAGAATACCCGCCGGCTCCGGAACACCCGGAGAGTCAGGCACAAAACTCATTGACAGGGCATCAGCCTTCATATTCTTAGATCCCGGAAGGTATGAAACCACAAAATCAAAACGGGAGAAAAAGAGCGACCATCGAGCCTGTCTAGGATTCAACCGTTTGGCAGACTCGAGATAAGTCAAATTCTTGTGATCCGTCAAGACCACCACGCGATGTTTAGCTCCTTCAAGCCAATGTCGCCACTCCTCGAATGCCCACTTCATGGCCAACAACTCCCGATTGCCCACATCATAATTGCGCTCAGCAGGCGAGAATTTTCTAGAAAAGAAGGCACAGGGTTTCATCACCGAGCCATCAGAACTTCTTTGCGACAAAACAGCCCCTGCTCCAATTTCAGAAGCATCAACCTCCACCTGAAAAGGGAGCGAAACATCTGGCTGGCACAACACAGGGGCAAAAGCAAAACAACGCTTCAACTCCTGAAAAGCCTCTACAGCCACAGAGGACCAATTGACCACATCAGCACCTTTCTTGGTCAAATCAGTCAACGGCTTAGCAACACTGGAAAAGTTAGCGATGAAGCGACGATAAAAATTAGCAAAGCCCAGGAACTTCTGCAAGCTCTTCACAGATGTCGGCTGAGTCCAATCGTAAATGGCCTGAACTTTAACAGGGTCCATCTCGATAGTAGAAGGGGAAAAAATGAAACCCAAAAATGAAACCTTCTGAACTCCAAAGAGACACTTTGACCCCTTCACAAACAAGGAATTAGCACGAAGGACCTGGAACACCATTCTGACCTGCTTCACATGAGATTCCCAATCATCCGAAAAGACCAAAATGTCATCCAAATATACAATCATGAATCTATCCAGGTACTCTCGGAAGATGTCATGCATAAAGGACTGAAACACAGATGGAGCATTCGAAAGCCCGAATGGCATAACCAGGTACTCAAAATGGCCCTCGGGCGTATTAAATGCCGTCTTCCATTCATCACCCTGTTTAATTCGCACAAGATTATACGCACCACGAAGATCTATCTTGGTGAACCAGCTAGCCCCCTTACAACCCCAGCTGGACACAGACATAGATTTCCAATCCAACACTGGATTATGGACCTGTAGCCATGGCAACCCCAAAACGACCACATCATGCAGATTATGCAACACCAAAAAGCGAATATCCTCCTGATGTGCAGGAGCCATGCACATGGTCAATTGAGTCCAGTACTGAGGCTTATTCTTGGCCAAAGGCGTAGCATCAATTCCTCTCAATGGAATAGGATACTGCAAGGGCTCCAAGAAAAAACCACAGCGCCTGGCAAACTCCAAGTCCATCAAATTCAGGGCAGCGCCTGAATCCACAAATGCCATTACAGAATAGGACGACAGAGAGCAAATCAGAGTAACGGACAAAAGAAATTTAGACTGTACCGTACCAATGGTGGCAGACCTAGCGAACCGCTTAGTGCGCTTAGGACAATCGGAGATAGCATGAGTGGATTCACCACAGTAAAAACACAGCCCATTCCGACGTCTGTGTTCTTGCCGTTCAGCTCTGGTCAAAGTCCTATCACACTTCATAGGCTCAGGCCTATGCTCAGAGAATACCGCCAGATGGTGCACAGCTTTGCGCTCACGCATGCGCCGATCGATCTGATTGGCCAAAGACATATACTCATTCAGACCAGCAGGCGTGGGAAATCCCACCATGGCATCCTTAAGGGCTTCAGAAA
Organism: Ranitomeya imitator; assembly: GCF_032444005.1. NCBI lineage: Eukaryota > Metazoa > Chordata > Amphibia > Anura > Dendrobatidae > Ranitomeya > Ranitomeya imitator. The sequence goes on along the minus strand of NC_091285.1, from coordinate 490,198,282 downwards.
GACCCTTTCTGAAAATTGCCTCCAGGGCACATTCATTCCACTGAGTAAGCACAAACCACTTTCTAAACTTCTGACAGTACACCTCCGCTTCATCCTGACCCTGACACAAAGCCAGCAAGATTTTCTCTGCCTGATCCACTGAATTTGGTTCATCATAAAGCAATCCAAGCGCCAGAAAAAACGCAATGCTGGATCTCCTGGCGCAAGGGAAAATGCCCAGTCTTGAGGGTCACCACGCATCAAAGAAATAATGATTTTTACCTGTTGAACGGGGTCAAGGAGCGGGGTTTCAAAGCTAGAAACAGTTTACAATTATTTTTTGAAATTCAAGAACCTAGATCTATCCCCAGAAAATAAGTCAGGAATAGGAATCTTAGGCTCTAACATAGGATTCTGAACCACAAAATCTTGAATGATTTGTACCCTTGCAGAGAGATGATCCATACAAGAGGACAGACCTTGAATGTCCATATCTACACCTGTGTCCTGAACCACCCAAAGGTCTAGGGGAAAAGAAAGACAAAACACAGTGCAAAGAAAAAAAAATGGTCTCAGAAGTTCTCTTATCCCTTTATTGAGATGCATTAATACTTCGGGCCAGCTGTACTGTTATGACCTGGTGGTTAGGAGCACCCGGAATGACCTGTGTTATGAAAGGTAATTCAGTACCACAATGGACATAGAGGTCAGCGCACATACAGTGACCTGGCAATAACCCAGAAAACAAGAATGAGCTCTGAGACGGGGGAACTCTGTTGACCGCAATCCCTAATCCTCTCCAACCACACTAAAGGCAGCCGTGGATTGTGCCTGACGCTCCCTATGCAACTCGGCACGGCCTGAGAAACTAGCTAGCCTGAAGATAGAAAATAAACCTACCTTGCCTCAGAGAAATACCCCAAAGGAAAAGGCAGCCCCCACATATAATGACTGTGAGTTAAGATGAAAAGACAAACGTAGAGATGAAATAGATTTAGCAAAAAGAGGCCCAACTTTCTGAACAGAGCGAGGATAGGAAAGGTAACTTTGCGGTCAACACAAAACCCTACAAAAACCACGCAAAGGGGGCAAAAAGACCCTCCGTACCGAACTAACGGCACGGAGGTAAACCCTCTGCGTCCCAGAGCTTCCAGCAAGCAGAAGAAAACAAATTGACAAGCTGGACAGAAAAAAACAGCAAACAAATAGCAAAGAGTAACTTAGCTATGCAGAGCAGCAGGCCACAGGAACGATCCAGGAGGAAACAGGTTCAACACTAGAACATTGACTGGAGGCCAGGATCAAAGCACTGGGTGGAGTCAAATAGAGCAGCACCTAACGACTTCACCACATCACCTGAGGAAGGAAACTCAGAAGCCGCAGTACCACTTTCCTCCACCAACGGAAGCTCACAGAGAGAACTAGCCGAAGTACCACTTGTGACCACAGGAGGGAGCTCTGCCACAGAATTCACAACAGTACCCCCCCCTTGAGGAGGGGTCACCGAACCCTCACCAGAGCTCCCAGGACGACCAGGATGAGCCATATGAAAGGCACGAACAAGATCGGGAGCATGGACATCAGAGGCAAAGACCCAGGAATTATCTTCCTGAGCATAACCCTTCCACTTAACCAGATACTGGAGTTTCCGCCTTGAAACACGAGAATCCAAAATCTTCTCCACAATATACTCCAACTCCCCCTCCACCAAAACCGGGGCAGGAGGATCAACAGATGGAACCATAGGTGCCACGTATCTCCGCAACAATGACCTATGGAATACGTTATGCATGGAAAAAGAATCTGGAAGGGTCAGACGAAAAGACACAGGATTAAGAACCTCAGAAATCCTATACGGACCAATAAAACGAGGTTTAAACTTAGGAGAGGAAACCTTCATAGGAATATGACGAGAAGATAACCAAACCAAGTCCCAACCCAAAGTCGGGGACCCACACAGCGTCTGCGATTAGCGAAACGTTGAGCCTTCTCCTGGGACAAAGTCAAATTGTCCACTACATGAGTCCAAAGCTGCTGCAACCTGTCCACCACAGTATCCACACCAGGACAGTCCGGAGACTCAACCTGCCCTGAAGAGAAACGAGGATGGAACCCAGAGTTGCAGAAAAACGGTGAAACCAAGGTAGCCGAGCTGGCCCGATTATTAAGGGCGAACTCAGCCAAAGGCAAAAAGGACACCCAGTCATCCTGATCAGCAGAAACAAAGCATCTCAGATATGTTTCCAAGGTCTGATTGGTTCGTTCGGTCTGGCCATTAGTCTGAGGATGGAAAGCCGAGGAAAAAGACAAGTCAATGCCCATCCTACCACAAAAGGCTCGCCAAAACCTCGAAACAAACTGGGAACCTCTGTCAGAAACGATATTCTCTGGAATGCCATGTAAACGAACCACATGCTGGAAAAACAATGGCACCAAATCAGAGGAGGAAGGCAATTTAGACAAGGGTACCAAATGGACCATCTTAGAGAAGCGATCACAGACCACCCAAATGACTGACATCTTTTGAGAGACGGGAAGATCTGAAATAAAATCCATAGAGATATGTGTCCAAGGCCTCTTCGGGACCGGCAAGGGCAAAAGCAACCCACTGGCACGAGAACAGCAGGGCTTAGCCCGAGCACAAATCCCACAGGACTGCACAAAAGTACGCACATCCCGCGACAGAGATGGCCACCAAAAGGATCTAGCCACTAGCTCTCTGGTACCAAAGATTCCAGGATGACCAGCCAACACCGAACAATGAACCTCAGAGATAACTTTATTCCTCCACCTATCAGGGACAAACAGTTTCTCCGCTGGGCAACGATCAGGTTTATTAGCCTGAAATTTTTGCAGCACCCGCCGCAAATCAGGGGAGATAGCAGACACAATTACTCCCTCTTTGAGGATACCCGCCGGCTCAGATACACCCGGAGAGTCGGGCACAAAACTCCTAGACAGAGCATCCGCCTTCACATTTTTAGAGCCTGGAAGGTATGAAATCACAAAGTCAAAACAGGCAAAAAACAACGACCAACGAGCTTGTCTAGGATTCAACCGCTTGGCGGACTCGAGATAAGTCAAGTTCTTATGATCAGTCAAGACCACCACGCGATGCTTTGCTCCTTCAAACCAATGACGCCACTCCTCGAATGCCCACTTCATGGCCAGCAACTCTCGATTGCCCACATCATAATTTCGCTCAGCAGGCGAAAACTTCCTGGAAAAGAAGGCGCATGGTTTCATCACCGAGCAATCAGAACTTCTCTGCGACAAAACAGCCCCTGCTCCAATCTCAGAAGCATCAACCTCGACCTGGAACGGAAGCGAAACATCTGGTTGACACAACACAGGGGCAGAAGAAAAACAACGCTTCAACTCTTGAAAAGCTTCCACCGCAGCAGAAGACCAATTGACCACATCAGCACCTTTCTTGGTCAAATCGGTCAATGGTTTAGCAATACTAGAAAAATTGCACATGAAGCGACGATAAAAATTAGCAAAGCCCAGGAACTTTTGCAGACTTTTCAGAGATGTCGGCTGAGTCCAATTATGGATGGCTTGGACCTTAACAGGGTCCATCTCGATAGTAGAAGGGGAAAAGATGAACCCCAAAAATGAAACCTTCTGAACACCAAAGAGACACTTTGATCCCTTCACAAACAAAGAATTAGCACGCAGGACCTGAAACACCATTCTGACCTGCTTCACATGAGACTCCCAATCATCCGAGAAGATCAAAATGTCATCTAAGTACACAATCAGGAATTTATCCAGGTACTCTCGGAAGATGTCATGCATAAAGGACTGAAACACTGATGGAGCATTGGCAAGTCCGAACGGCATTACAAGATACTCAAAATGGCCCTCGGGCATATTAAATGCAGTTTTCCACTCATCGCCTCGCTTAATACGCACAAGATTATACGCACCACGAAGATCTATCTTGGTGAACCAACTAGCCCCCTTAATCCGAGCAAACAAATCAGATAACAATGGCAAGGGGTACTGAAATTTTACCGTGATCTTATTTAGAAGGCGGTAATCTATACAAGGTCTCAGTGAACCATCCTTCTTGGCCACAAAAAAGAACCCTGCTCCTATTGGCGACGATGACGGGCGAATATGCCCCTTCTCCAAAGACTCCTTCACATAACTCCGCATAGCGGCGTGCTCAGGCACAGATAAATTAAACAGTCGACCTTTTGGGAATTTACTATCAGGAATCAAATCGATAGCACAATCACAATCCCTATGCAGAGGTAGGGTATCGGACTTGGGCTCATCAAATAAATCCCGGTAATCAGACAAGAACTCAGGAACCTCAGAAAGGGTGGATGACGAAATAGTCAGAAATGGGACATCACCATGTACCCCCTGACAACCCCAGCTGGACACAGACATGGATTTCCTATCTAATACTGGATTATGGACTTGTAGCCATGGCAACCCCAACACGACCACATCATGCAGATTATGCAACACCAGAAAGCGAATAACCTCCTGATGTGCAGGAGCCATGCACATGGTCAGCTGGGTCCAGTACTGAGGCTTATTCTTGGCCAAAGGCGTAGCATCAATTCCTCTCAATGGAATAGGACACTGCAAGGGCTCCAAGAAAAACCCACAACGCCTAGCATACTCCAAGTCCATCAAATTCAGAGCAGCGCCTGAGTCCACAAATGCCATGACAGAATATGATGACAAAGAGCAGATCAAGGTAACAGACAGAAGAAATTTTGACTGTACCGTACCAATGGTGGCAGACCTAGCGAACCGCTTAGTGCGCTTAGGACAATCAGAGATAGCATGAGTGGAATCCCCACAGTAGAAACACAGCCCATTCAGACGTCTGTGTTCTTGCCGTTCAACTCTGGTCAAAGTCCTATCGCACTGCATAGGCTCAGGTTTAAGCTCAGGTAATACCGTCAAATGGTGCACAGATTTACGCACACGCAAGCGTCGACCGATCTGATTGGCCAAAGACATAGACTCATTCAGACCAGCAGGCATAGGAAATCCCACCATGACATCCTTAAGGGCTTCAGAGAGACCTTTTCTGAAAATAGCTGCGAGCGCACCTTCATTCCACTGAGTGAGTACGGACCACTTTCTAAATTTCTGACAATATACCTCTATTTCATCCTGACCCTGACACAGAGCCAGCAAATTCTTCTCTGCCTGATCCACAGAATTAGGCTCATTGTACAGCAATCCGAGCGCCAGGAAAAATGCATCAATATTACTTAATGCAGGATCTCCTGACGCAAGAGAAAATGCCCAGTCCTGAGGGTCGCCACGCAAAAAAGAAATAACGATCCTAGCTTGTTGAACTGGGTCACCAGAGGAGCGAGGTTTCAAAGCCAGAAATAGTTTACAATTATTTTTGAAACTCAGAAATTTAGTTCTATCTCCAAAAAACAAATCAGGAATAGGAATTCTCGGTTCTAACATAGAATTCTGAACCACAAAGTCTTGAATACTTTGTACTCTTGCCGTGAGCTGATCCACACATGAAGACAGACCTTTAATGTCCATCACTACACCTGTGTCCTGAACCACCCAAATGTCTAGGGGAAAAAAAAGGCAAAACACAGTGCAAAGAAAAAAAAATAGTCTCAGAACTTCTTTTTTCCCTCTATTGAGAATCATTAGTACTTTTGGCCTCCAGTACTGTTATGAAAGGTAATTCAGTACCACAATGGACATAGAGGTCAGTGCACATACAGTGACCTGGCAATAGCCCAAAAAACAAGAACGAGCTCTGAGACGTGGGAACTCTGTTGACCGCAATCCCTAATCCTCTCCAACCACACTAAAGGCAGCCGTGGATTGCGCCTGACGCTCCCTATGCAACTCGGCACGGCCTGAGAAACTAGCTAGCCTGAAGATAGAAAATAAGCCCACCTTGCCTCAGAGAAATACCCCAAAGGAAAAGGCAGCCCCCACATATAATGACTGTGAGTTAAGATGAAAAGACAAACGTAGAGATGAAATAGATTTTGCAAAGTGAGGCCCAACTTTCTGAACAGAGCGAGGATAGGAAAGGTAACTTTGCGGTCAACACAAAACCCTACAAAAACCACGCAAAGGGGGCAAAAAGACCCTCCGTACCGAACTAACGGCACGGAGGTAAACCCTCTGCGTCCCAGAGCTTCCAGCAAGCAGAAAAAAACAAATTGACAAGCTGGACAGAAAAAAACAGCAAACAAATAGCAAAGAGTAACTTAGCTATGCAGAGCAGCAGGCCACAGGAACGATCCAGGAGGAAACAGGTTCAACACTAGAACATTGACTGGAGGCCAGGATCAAAGCACTAGGTGGAGTCAAATAGAGCAGCACCTAACGACTTCACCACATCACCTGAGGAAGGAAACTCAGAAGCCGCAGTACCACTTTCCTCCACCAACGGAAGCTCACAGAGAGAACCAGCTGAAGTACCACTTGTGACCACAGGAGGGAGCTCTGCCACAGAATTCACAACAGACCTGATAGTTAAACCTCATACAGGATGAGCTCTGGGATGTGGGAGCTCTGCTGACCGCAAGCCCTAATCCTATCACTCACACTAAAAATAGCCGTGGAGAGTAACGATCTGAGAGGAGTTAAATAGAGCAGTCAACCAAAGGATAAACCCCGTCACCTGTGTAAGGAACCTCAGAAGCAGCAGCTTCACTCACAGCCACCAGAGGGAGCCCATAGACAGAACTCGCCGAAGTACCATTCACGACCACAGGAGGGAGTTCGACAACAGAATTCACAACACAGAATCTATCATCTGCTTTTCCACAAAACACCAGTGGTGCTTGTAGTGAATCTCTGAGTTCTAACTTGCCAACCGTGGGACTATTGAGTCATCAAACCGTAACAGTAACATCGTAGCTGGTGCTAACAGCAATTTTTTCCAATCGTTTCAAGATTTTTTTAGACCATCCTTTGCAAGGCCACAGGAGACAAGAAGCCTGACGCACAGCCAACGCCTAGAGAGGATGGTACAAGAGTATCTCCAAGTTAACATCGATGCCATGACTGTGGAACTGGATCCTTGCTAATTTTGGGCTTCCAATCTTGAAAAATGGCCTGAGCTCGTCACTCACGCCTTGGAGATCTTGTCATGCCCTGCAGCCAGCGTTCTCTTTGAGCGTGTGTTCAGCGCTGCTGGTGGTGTGCTGACAGATAAGTGCACGCGGCTGTCCAGTGACAATGTAGACAGACTAGCGTTCATCAAGATGAAAAAAATCCTGGATCCGCAATAACTTTTCTACCCCTGTGTCATCTTGGGGAGACTAAAAGCTTGACGATTTTTGAAAATCACCTCACCAACCGTTTTAAAAAACTCTGGCGAAATTGATGACACTTAAATGGTGTCTGTGGCTGAATTTTTGGTAAAAATGGAGACTCTTTTATTTAGATCCCTTGCTGAGTTTTACATGATGTTGCCATCGTCAATTCCAGGTGGGTGGGGTCGTCTGCAGAGGTGTTTCCTCATACTATGGCCTGGCATTCAGAGGTCTGCTCCAAAGCTTCAGTGTCTGCTGGTCAGCAGAGTAGCCCAGCCACCCACCGCCTGTTTACCTAAGTACTATTTTTAATGGCATCTAGCCCAGGAAATCCTTTTGAGCCTAGTAGAATTTGGTGCTACTCAGCAGCGTACACCACCCATGAAGCAAGCTACACCGCCTGTTTACCTAACTACTATTTTGTAACGGCATCAAGCCCAGGAAATACTTTTGGGCCTAATAGAATTTAGTGCTACTCAGCAGCGTACTTCACCCATGAAGCAAGCTACACCGCCTATTTACCTAAGTACTATTTTTTAATGGCATCTACCTCAGGAAATCATTTTGGGCCTAGTAGAATTTGGTGCAACTCAGCAGCGTACCCCACCCATGAAGCAAGCTACACTGCCTGTTTACCTAAGTACTATTTTTTAACGGCATTTGGCCCAGGAAATCCTTTTGGGCCTAGTAGCAATTTCTGCTACTCAGCAGAGTACCCCACCCATGAAGCAAGCTACACCGCCTTCTTTCTTTCTCAATCTAACCCCTCGGCTCTGGGGTGTCCACTCTCCCTCCAGCTCTCTCCTTCTCACAGGTGGACTACCGCGTGTTTTCACACTGTGGCGAATCTTTTGGGCCCAGGCATAAGAAGTCGTCGAGGTAATGGATAATAAGTGCCGCCTTACAAACGTCCATGACGATACATTCGAGGAAGCAACTAAACGCCTCAAATAGTGAGCAGGATATGGAGCACCCCATGGGCAAACAGCAATCTATGTAGTATGCTCCTTCACAGAAGCAGCCAAATGGGAGGACACTATTCGGTGGCACAGGTAGTAACCGGAACGCCCTCTCAATGTCTGTTTTGGCCATTAGGGTGCCCCTTACCAACTTCTTGACCCGCCTGATTGCCTCGTCAAAGGAGGTACAGTACATAGTACTGTACTTGGTTCCGCGTCGATGTTTTCGTTTACTGACCTGCCCCTTGAATATGACAAATGGTGGATTAGTCTGAATGTATTGGGTTCATTTTTTGGCACAACTCCCAACGGGGGTACCACTACGTCTTCTAAGGAAAGTGTTGTGAATGGACTCTCCGCAATTCTTCCTAAAGATATTTATTTTTTTATTTTTTTGGTCAAGACGTCTGGGTGTTGTTAGAGTGAGTTTACATTTTTACTCCAGCCTTTCTTGATTTTAGAAGGGCATGACATGCCTATATTTGTGTCTCCTCCTCCTTTTACTCATCCACCTCTTTTCTTTTTGCATGACTATATGTAGTTGTGACTTTTCCATGTGTTTGTTATGTCTTCTGAGCAGTTTGTCAGCTTTTGGACACCTTTTAAGGTGTTTTCTATGTGTTTTCCATGTGTTTGCGTGTGTTTGTGTTTGCCTGCCATTGGTTTCAATGGGGTTCGACGGTGTTCGTCGAGCACGTCCCTGTTCGACGAACCGAACTGAACCCGAACACTAGGGAGGTGGCTCAACACTAGTTAGAACGCTATTAACCTCCATATTAACTCCTTTATTATTATTATTATTATTATTTATTATTATAGCGCCATTTATTCCATGGCGCTTTACATGTGAGGAGGGGTATACATAATAAAACAAGTACAATAATCTTGAAAAATACAAGTCACAACTGGTACAGGAGGAGAGAGGACCCTGCCCGCGAGGGCTCACAATCTACAAGGGATGGGTGAGGATACAGTAGGTGAGGGTAGAGCTGGCCGTGCAGCGGTTTGGTCAATCGGTGGTTACTGCAGGTTGTAGGCTTGTCGGAAGAGGTGGGTCTTCAGGTTCTTTTTGAAGGTTTCGATGGTAGGCGAGAGTCTGATATGTTGTGGTAGAGCATTCCAGAGTAGGGGGGATGCACGAGAGAAATCTTGTATGCGATTGTGGGAAGAGGAGATAATAGGGGAGTAGAGAAGGAGATCTTGTGAGGATCGGAGGTTGCGTGCAGGAAAGTACCGGGAGACGAGGTCACAGATGTATGGAGGAGACAGGTTGTGGATGGCTTTATATGTCATGGTTAGGCTTTTGTACTGGAGTCTCTGGGTGATGGGGAGCCAGTGCAGGGATTGACAGAGGGGAGAGGCCGGGGAATAGCGGGGGGACAGGTGGATTAGTCGGGCAGCAGAGTTTAGAATAGATTGGAGGGGTGCAAGAGTGTTAGAGGGGAGGCCACAGAGCAGGAGGTTACAGTAGTCAAGGCGGGAGATGATGAGGGCATGGACTAGGGTTTTTGCAGATTCTTGGTTTAGGAATGTGCGGATCCGTGAAATATTTTTGAGTTGGAGGCGGCAGGAAGTGGAAAGGGTTTGGATATGTGGTTTAAAGGAGAGATCAGTGTCAAGGATTACCCCAAGACAGCGGGCTTGTGGGACTGGGGAGAGTGGGCAGCCGTTTACTGTAATGGATAGGTTCGTTGGGGAGATCGCGTGAGATGGGGGAAAGATGATGAATTCTGTTTTGTCCATGTTAAGTTTTAGAAATCTAGTGGAGAAGAAGGATGAAATAGCGGACAGACATTGAGGGATTCTGGTTAGTAGGGAGGTGATATCTGGTCCAGAGATGTAGATCTGTGTGTCGTCAGCATAGAGATGATACTGAAAGCCGTGAGATTCTATGAGCTGTCCCAGGCCAAAGGTGTAGATGGAGAAGAGCAGGGGTCCTAGAACTGAACCTTGCGGGACTCCGACAGATAGGGGGCGAGGTGAGGAGGTGGTGTGTGAATGGGAGACGCTGAATGTACGGTCAGTTAGGTATGATGAGATCCAGGATAGGGCCAATTCTGTGATGCCAAGGGATGAGAGGGTCTGCATGGTCTTTATCTGCATGCTAATATAATTATTTTACTTGACTGGTTCCCTTTAAACAATTTCTAATACTGGAACATTTTGGCTAAAGTTTCCTAAAAGATTACCTTTACTTAAATGTAGAAATATATAGTATATACCGGTAGCACTCTTCATTAATATGAGTGCAGAGAACGATTTCTATACTGATTATGGTAGCCAATAAGATCCCTCGCTTTTTACCCTCCTCTGAATATCCTTCTGCATGGATGAGTACCCAATGCTGTATTGTCATATGAAAGAGACAGACAAAGTTTATATAGCACAATAGGAAATAGCATAATTAATTCTTACAGACAATTTGGAGAAACATTTTAAGCTTTATATTATATTTTATACATCATATCTAATTAGTGTTAACCCTTACACCATCCCGAAATACTTGACTAGCATACTAAGTTTCCTGTGCAGTGGTTTTGCATGTTTTCTTTTAATTGACACTGCTTGTGCATACATCATATACGATGTCTGCTCCCATCAGAGAGTTTATAAAGTGACGACACTTAATGAAAATTGAAATCGGAATTAACACTCGCACATAAAGTAATTGCTTTCTAAGCTTCATGCTCTGCCTAGGTCCCTGACTACCATAATTACACTTGATGCTGCTAATGCCGAATTCTGCAGACTGCTAAAAATTCTGTTTACGAAAAAAGGATACTGATGCTGGATGCCTTATAACAGAAAGTAATCTGAATACTGTTTTAAAGCCTAATTCTTTAAATTAAGGTCACCGGTGAAGAGAAGAATTACTGGAAAACCGATAATGTGAGTATTATGCATTTAAGACTTTTAGGATTAAAAGACAGTGGTGCGGATAACAACAAAATGAGTTTTCACTCAGCAGAAGAGGCTGAAGCATTTTGTGTAGCTAGGATGTTTCAGCCTATCACCGATGATCTTGACAGTGAAAACTGGTGCCTTAATTTCCCAGTGGTCCATGCAGCATCTGACTTAGGCCTCATTCTGGTTAATCACACTGTCATTCTCTCGATAGATTGGCTTTTGACATGTTCATCAGCAAAAAGGGTTTGACAGTCAGGCTTGACTATGCTAAATCAATCTGTTTTCCTTAAGTGATCAAGACTGGCAGAAAGATAAAATAATGGTAGAAGCTGGTGTGTGATAATGTCAATGTATTAAAAAGATTTTTAGGAAATGTACAGCATAATGAGGGATTAAATAGTTAACTCACAAGCCTTTGTACGCAAAAATATACCACTTGTCTACAGGATATCATTATTTTTAATAAAATTTTCACCTAGCTTTTTTGGTTAGCTTCCCACTGATCCACTGCTCAATTGCTGACCATCAGTGCTACATCATATGAAAATTCTGCCATTATAGCTGCCACTAGATCCTTGTTGTGCTGAAATCCATCTTTATGAGACAACCATGATTAGGTAAATATGCATAATGCTGTGAGTTAAGAGTGCATCCACAATCATAGCAAAGATTGACTGCTAATAGTTCAAGGAGCTGTGATGTGCAGCTGCAGTGCAGTATAGTACAACCTCCACCAGGGGGTGCTGGTGAGGGAAGGGAGGTTGTACACATAGCATAGCAACACTGAACAGCAGCACAGGTGCGACAGGTGACGAAAGAGAAGTCAGACAAGCCAAGGTCTTACACAGAGAGGTCAGGGCAGTACACAGGGGCAGTCAGAAGAATTGTCATGGACAAGCAAGAAATCAGAGCCTACCGCGAACATGGTAACCAAAATTTGAGATGTAAGACGAAGTCAGGGTACCAACCAGAGTCAAAGCCAGTCGGGGAGCATGGTATCAGAGGCAGAAAACAAGAGGCGAAGTCTAGAGATCAGACTGAGTCATACACGGGTACAGGCAGTCAGAGGCAGAAGGATCACTGTATACAAGTATACAGGTCAGGGGCTCAAGCCGGGGAGCATGAACTATAGCTGACACTGACCCACAGGCTGCAGAGGACTGAAATAGCCCAGCCAGCTTCAAAGCGAGGCAGAGGGGATTAACTCTCGCATGACAAGTACCAGTCCAAAGACAAGGCAGCTGAAAACAAACTCAGGACTGGATCATGACAGTACTCCCTCTTAATGGGGGGCCACCGGACCCCCAGGCTTCCCTGGATAACAAGCGTGAAAGACCCGGACCAGCCGATCTGCATGGACCAAACGCGCCGGCACCCACGACCGGTCCTCAGTATCGTAACCTTTCCAATGGACCAAGTGCTGCAGTGAACAGTGGAGCATAGGAGAATCCCCACCCATTCCACCTCATACTCGGTCTGGCCATCTACCACAACAGGCGGCAGGAGACTCACTTGAGGAAAGCACCGACAGCTTCAGAAGCGCCTTATGGAATACATTGGGGATCCGCAGCGACGGAAGCAAGCGCAGACGGAAGGCCACAGAATTAACCACCTCTAAAATTTCATAAGGGCCAATAAACGTGGGACCCAACTTAGCAGAGGGACTCATCAATCTAATATTCTTAGTGGATAACCATACCTTATCCCCCAGCTGGTAAGCCGGCCCCACAGAACGTCGTTTATCGGCAAAAAGTTTATGCTTGCCCTGAGCCTCCCCAATGTTTCTCTGAATCTCCCTCCAGATCTCCTCAACCGCAGAAAGGCCGAATCAGCCCTTGGACACCCCGAATCCAGCCAGGAAAACTCATCAAAATGAGGGTGAAACCCATAATTGCAGAAGAACGGGGAAGTACCAGTGGACTGATTGGCACGATTATTGAACGCAAATTCCGCCATGGTTACCGCAGACCACCAATCATCCTGTCTGGATGTAGCAAGACATCGCAATATCTGCTCCAAAGACTGATTAGCCCTTTCACTCTGACCGTTGGTCTCGGGATGGTAGGCCGATGAAAAGGACAGACTGAAAGCCAGCCTATTACAAAAGGCCCTCCAAAATTTTGCCACAAATTGCCACCCTCTATCAGATACCACACTGACATGAACACCATGCAATCGGTGTCTCAGCTTTAGGGAGGCTCACCAAAGGTACAAAATAAACCTGCTTACTGAACCTATCAACAACTACCCAGATCACGGTTTTGCCATTAGAGGGGGGAAGATCAGTGATAAAATCTATGGACTGATGAGTCCACGGTTTATCTGGAATTGGCAGTGGCAACAATTTCCCGGCCGGCCGGTTACGGGAGGTTTTAGTGGGGGCACAAGTTTCACAGGAAGACACAAACCCAATGACATCAGAAGCCAACAAAGGCCACCAAAACAGCCTAGTGATGGCTTTACACGTGGTCGAGATTCCAGGATGCCCACTAAGAGCCGAGTCATGGAATTCCTGAAGCACCCTTAACCAATACTGGACAGGTACAAAGAGCTTATTATTGGGTACAGATGAAGGAGCAAGAGATTGGGCCTCAAGAGTCTCTTGTTCCAATGCTGAGGAAACCACAGCTACCACCACTCCACCCTGAAGAATGGAGGAAGGAGGTACAGAAGGTGAAACAGGATCCAGGCTATGAGATAAAGCATCAGCCCTCCCATTCTTGGACCCTGGTCTGAAAGTAATAGAAAACTGAAATCTGGAAAAAAAAAGTGACCACCTAGCCTGTCTTGGGGTAAAACGTTTGGTAGATTCAAAGTAAGACAGATTTCTTGTGATCCAAAATGACAGTGATATGATGGGAAGCCACCTCCTAAAAAAATGCCTTCATTCTTCAAATGCCAATTTAATGGCCAACAGCTCCCAGTTACCCATATCATAATTCCTCTCAGCAGGGGAAAGTTTTCTCAAAAAGAAGGTACAAGGTCTTAAGTTAAGGTACCTTCACACTGAGCGACTTAACAACGATATCGCTAGCGATCCGTGACGTTGCAGCGTCCTGGATAGCGATATCCTTGTAATTGACACGCAGCAGCGATCTGGATCCTGCTGTGACATCGTTGGTCAGAGCAGAAAGGCCAGAACTTTATTTCGTCACCGGATCTCCCGCAGACATTGCTGAATCGGCGTGTGTGACGCCGATTCAGCGATGTCTTCTCTGGTAACCAGGGTAAACATCGGGTTACTAAGTGCAGGGCCGCACTTAGTAACCCGATGTTTACCCTGGTTACCAGTGTAAATGTAAAAAAAACCAAACACTACATACTTACATTCCGGTGTCTGTCCCCCGGCGTTCTGCTTCCCTGCATTCTGCTTCCCTGCACTGTGTAAGCGCCAGCCATAAAGCAGAGCGGTGACATCTCTCCAGCGACCACACAGCGACGCTGCAGCAATTGGCATCGTTGTCTAGATCGCTGCAGCGTCGCTAAATGTGACGGTACCTTTAGTCAACGTGGTGGGCCCTTGGCACAACACAGCCCCCACACTAACCTCCGAGGTGTCCACCTCTACGATAAATGGTTTAGACAAATCAGGTTGAAAAAGTACAGGAGCAGTCTTGAAACAGTTTTTCAATGCCACCAAAGCTGAAGCTGACCAGTTTTTGAGAGCAGCCCCCTTAAGAGTTAAATCTGTGAAGGGTTTAACCACCTGAGAAAACCCCTTAATGAATTTTCTATAATTGGTGAAACCCAGAAAACGCTGAAGGCCCTTGAGATCTCGGTTGCACCCAATCCACAATAGCCTGTACCTTCCTAGGGTCCATACGAAATCCCTTATTGGACAAAATGACCCCTAGAAAGGACAGTTCCTGAGCAAAAAATGAACACTTCTCTGGTTTAGCAAATAGTTAGTTCTTCCTAAGCCTCAAAAGAATTGCACGGAGGTGGCCCATGTAACTCTGTTTGTCAGAAGAATATATGAGGATGTCATCCAAATAAATTACTATGAAGCGCCCAATAAACTGTCAGAAAACATGATTCATGAAATTCTGAAACACTGATGGCGCATTAGTCAGGCCAAAGGGCATAACCAAATTCTCAAACAAACCTTCATAAGTGAGAAAAGCAGTTTTCCACTCATCCCCCTCCCACATACGGATGAGATTGTATGCCCTCTGAGGTCCAACTTAGAGAACCACCTGGCCACCGACAATTGATTGTACAAATAGGGTATCAGTGCGAGGGGATAAATATTTCTTATGGTGATTTTATTAAGTTCTCGAAAATCGAGGCATGGGCATAAACCACCATCCTTTTTCTTCACAAAATAGAACCCCGCGGCCACGGGAGAGACAGATGGCCGAATTTGCTCTTTGCGGAGGCTATCAGAGATATACTCCTTCATAGCAGCCCGCTCAGGGGCGGAGAGACTGTACAGAAGGGCTTTGGGCAATTTAGCACCGGGAACAAGATCAACAGCACAATCGAATGGGCGGTGTGGTGGCAGAACTTCAGCCTCCTTTTCAGAGGACACATCCTCAAAGTCCTTCAGGTACTCCGGAATACCCTCCAGACTGATGGATGACACAGATACAGTAACAAGACATCTCTTAGAACAATTGGGACTCCATTTAACAATGTCCCGATATTCCCAGTTTATCACAGGATTGTGTAATTGCAACCAGGGGAACCCCAACACCAGTCCCGCAGGCAGATTGTCCATAACGAAACATGAAATACGTTCCCGGTGCAAGGAAACTCCTCTGAAACCATTTTGATGACATTCTTAGCCAGTGGTGTTTTGTCAATGGCAACATGAATAGGAGTCTCCAGCCTAACTGTCCCTAACTTACACCTGGACACCAAGTCAGAGTTAATAAAGTTCATGGACAACCCGCAATCCATGACGGCAGAAGTGGACACGGAGGCACTCCCACAGTTGGAAGTTCCTATTCCAACAAAATTTTCGAAAATGCAAAAAGATACCTGAGATATTGGGTGACTACCACAAAAATCACCCAGACTCAGCCGCTTGTTGGTTGATGGACAGGAGGAGCAGTCTTTTTTCCAATGTCCAGGATCTCCGCAGTAGAAACACAACTTTGCTTCCAGCCGTCATCTCCTCTCCTTCTCCTTGAGATTGGTGGTTCCCACCTCCATAGGTTCAGATTGGGGTAAAACA
The DNA here is from genome assembly GCF_032444005.1 of Ranitomeya imitator. Classification (NCBI taxonomy): domain Eukaryota; kingdom Metazoa; phylum Chordata; class Amphibia; order Anura; family Dendrobatidae; genus Ranitomeya; species Ranitomeya imitator. The sequence goes on along the minus strand of NC_091285.1, from coordinate 490,181,978 downwards.
ACAGGACCAGCAGAGAACAACGGAACCTCTCGCTGTGCAATACCTCTCTCCTGCAGCCTCCGATCCATGCGGATAGCTGAGTCATAGCTTCCTTCAATGATCTGGGAGGTGGATGGAGAGCCAGAGCATCTCTCAGGCAATCTGCCAGTCCACACCTGAACAGGCATCTCAGGGCGGAATCATTCCAGGACCCCACAGTGGACCATTGACGGAACTCGGAGTTGTACCACTCGGCTGAACGCTTCTCCTGAATCAGACCCATAATAGTGTCCTCTGCCAACCCACACTGTCCGGTTTGTCATTGATAAGTACTAGGGCCTCAAAGAACCTATCTACAGACATCTGTTAAGGAGCAGTGAAAGGCAGCGAGAAAGCCCAAGATTGGGGACCCTCCCTAAGTAAGCAGATAATAATCCCTATCCGCTGAGTCTCATTCCAAGACAATCGAGGTCTAAGGGAAAACGATAATTTACAACTCTCCCTGAACATACAAAATGTATCTTTTTCACCAGAAAAGGTGTCAGGAAGCTTAACCAAGGGTTTGCCAGAGTGCAAAATAACAACTACTGACTCACCAGGCTTACTAACAGCATGGGGGGTGGTTTCCTGCATGATCTTAACAGTCTCTGTTTGTTTTTTTTGTGAGTATGAGACGTGACAAGGGCCCGATGTTCCACCAAAAAATTCTGCACCATCTGTGTCAAACTGGACACTTGATCTGCCAGATTACAAAGCGGATCCATGACCAGAGAAAAAAAAGCAAAAATCCCCTTTAAATGAGTGGTCAGCTATATTGTGTTGTGCTGCTGCAGTGCAGTATAGTGCAACCTCCACCAGGGGGTGCTGATGAGGGAAGAGAGGTTGTACACACACAGCGTAACAACACTGAACAGTACTACAGGTGCCACAGTTATATGAAAAAGAAGTCAAACACTCCATAAACAGAGAGGTCAGCCCAGTACACAGGGGCAGTCAGAAGAATAGTCAGGGACAAGCAAGAAATCAAAGCCAACCAGGAATGTGGTAACCAAAACATGAGACATAAGACGAAGTCAGGGTACAAGCCAGAGTCGAAGCCAGTCGGGGAGTGTGATATCAGATACAGAAAACAAGGGGCGAAGTCCAGAGATCAGATCGAGTCATACATGGGTACAGGCAGTCAGAGGCAGAAGGATCACTAATACAAGTATGCAGGTCAGGGGCTCAAGCCATTGAACATGAACTATATCTGACACTTGCCCACAGGCTGCAGAGGACTGAAATAGCCCAGCCAGCTTCAAAGCGAGGCAGAGGGGATTAACTCTCGCATGACCAGTGCAGTGACAAGGCAGCAGAAAACAAACTCAGGACTGGATCGTGAAAGGAGCTAGTTCTACAAGAGATAAGTGACATTTGAGAAATAACCCTAATACTATTTTGAGAGATACTACTGTCAAGAGCCTTGTATTAGGGAGAAACATGGTTTAGTTTGATATGACACAAAGGTACATAGGTTCGTGCCTCAGCACGATGTGTGATATGCATACCTTCCAACCATCATGGATTTAGCAGCAGTTCCAAATTTTGAAGTAGTCCTTAGAGGTTAGGAGTATATCCTGACTTCAACTATATAAGTGTACTCTTGGCACCTACAGTTGAGCAGAATAGTGAACCAGGAAGGAATCAGATTCTTACTCCATCATTAGTGTTGATTAGGGTTGAGCGACTTTTGTTTTTATAGGATCTGGTCGGATTTCACGAAACCCGACTTTTTCAAAAGTCGGGTTGAGTGAAATCGGCCGATCCTATAGAAAAGTCGGGGTCGGCTGAAACACGAAACCCAATGCAGTGCATTGGGTTTCTAATGGTTCCCAGGGTCTGAAGGAGAGGAAACTCTCCTTCAGGCCCTGCGATCCATATTAATGTGTAAAATAAAGAATAAAAATAAAAAATATTGCTATACTCACCCTCGGACGCGCCCTGGTTGTAACCCGCAGCCTTCCTTCCTAAGAATCAGCGCTTGAAGGACCTTTCGATGACGTCACGGCTTGTGATTGGTCGCGTGAGCGGTCACATGGGCGTCACGCGACCAATCAGAAGCCGTGACGTCATCGAAAGGTCATTCAAGCGCTGATTCTTAGGAAGGAAGGCTCCCGGTTACAACCAGGGCGCGTCCGAGGGTGAGTATAGCAATATTTTTTATTTTTATTCTTTATTTTACACTTAAATCCGAATTCCGATACCAATTCCCGATATCTTAAACATATCGGGAATCGGTATCGGAATTCCGATTCCAGATTCAGAAGATCGCCGACTTCATAGCCGACCCCACACAGGGGTCGGGTCGGGTTTCATGAAACCTGACTTTGCCAAAAGTCGGCGACTTCTGAAAATGGCCGACCCGTTTCGCTCAACCCTATTGTTGATCATTCCGATACTGCAATATCGGGTATCGGCCGATATTCGAGGTATCGGAGTTCCGATACTGAGTTCTGATACTTTTAGAATATCGAATACCAGAATTGGAAGTTCCCATAATGCAATGAGCCAGTTTGATTTTATTCAGCCAATGAGGAATCCTAAGAAGCGTGGGCACATCCTGTTATGCATGTAGACATGTTAAATAATGGCATGGCTGTGATTGGCTGCTGAAATGATGTCATAATGCAATATTAAAGCTGCCTCTGCCATTTTGGGTTCACTCTGCTGTGAATTTACTTTGGGACAGGACACTGCTGTTCTGACTCTAAGGGACAGTTTGAGCTAGCGATTTGCTTTATTGTGCTTTACCACTCTACTTTAGCAACCGCTGTGTGTGAAGATTTATTTTGCCTTGCAGCACTGTTCATGGCTGTCTGTGAGGTCTCAGTGTGTGAGTGCAGCTCACGCTGTAGTGTGTTCGGCAGCCACCTCAAGTTGTAGTCCACTCAGCGTGCGTCACTGCCTCATACATTGTCCTTTTTTCATTTGTGCAACTCATTTTTCCTGATTTCTCCTATTATTGTGGTTCCATCCGTATCCTCCGTATCCAGCTAGATTGCCTGAAAACACTATATAGGAGTAGATAGAGGAGCTTTTCTGCAGCCTTGCAGCGCTGTTCACGGCTGTCTGCGAGGCCTCTGTGTATTAGTGCAGCTCACGCTGTAGTGTGTTCTGCAGCCACCTCCGGTTGTAGTTCGCTCAGCGAGCATCACTGCCTCATACATTGTCCTTTTTTGCATTAGTGCTGCTCATTTTTCCTGATTTCTCCTATTAGTGTAGTTCCATCCGTATCCAGCTAGATTGCTTGCAAACACTATATAGGAGTAGATAGAGGAGCCTTTCTGCTGGCTTGTGCCCTGCAGCCCCAGCCAGATTAGTATTAGCCTACTTTTTGGAGCCTCATCTATTGCATTGTAGGTTACCTTCCTGCATTGTAATAGCTACAAAAAGTTTGTGATACTATCAGTTTTACATCTTTGGGCACATCCAGTGTCTTTTTATTGAAAAAAAAACTTAATAAAGTTCACCAAACACTCCACTTTACAGTTGTGTAAGCCACATTAGCTCTTATTAAAGTCTAGTCCACACTTTATAAAATTAGTGTTTCTTATACCTGTTAGCAGCTGTTCAGGAATAAGCACACTAAGCCCTTAGAACTTTTCTGCCTATCTTTATCAGTCTACCAAGATGAAGAAGGCAGGGAGTAAGGCACGTGGTCGTAGGAGTGGAGTTTCTGCAGGCAGATGACGTGGGGATTCTGTGCCTGCTGCGGGCACCAATGACTCAGCATCCCCCAGTTTTACCAGGGAACAGTCCTTTATGTGCAGCTTTGTAGGAGCTTGCGGCACCTCACTGCTGCGGGACGAACAAATTGAAGCCGTTGTCAGATGGATGGCAGCTAACGCATCGACTTCAATTAGTTCCAGGTTCTCTCAGGTCCAGAGCACCGAAGAACACCCATCTGTCTCTTCACCACCTGCCAAATTGCCCAGGCAGTCAGAGAGCCCTAGTGAGAAGTCATCTCTACTTCTGTTCTCTGAATCTGTTGGCTTGGAAAGAGGAGGCCAGCCAAGCAGCATTCTAGAATCTGAAGAAGAGGTAGTATGCAGTGATGCACAACAGCTTTGTCTATCTGAATCTGAAAATGCGGTTGGCCAGTGCCTACGATCAGCACACCTCAGTACGCATCTGATGATGAGACTCAGGTGCCACTTTCTAGTGCGTACTGTGCTGTCGAGGCTACCCAGGAGAAGCAATCCTTTGAAAAGGGTAGTGTAGATGATGAGATTCTTGACCCATCATGGTGTGAGGTACAGGAAGGTGGTGGGAGCAGCTCTGAGGAAGAGATTCCCCGAACAGCCAAAAAAGGAGAGAGAAGAATGGGGCAGACTCGGTTGCCTGTAGCCTCCACCTTGGCACTCATTAGGAGCATGCCTCTTCCAAAACCCAAAATGGGCGCTCCCAAGACTTGCAGTGCCTGGTCCTTTTTTGACACAGTTGCAGATAACATTTGCTTTGTCAAATGCAAGCTGTGTAATCAGAAAGTGAAAAGAGGGAAAAGTGTCAGCAATGTCAATACCACAAATATGTGGAAACATGTGCGGACAAAGCATGTGGTGGAGTTACAAAGACACACTGAGGACCTAGGCCAACCTACAGCGCCACCTACCACCTCTTCAGCTCGTGTTGTAGCCTCTTCCTCCAGCTCACACACAGCTGGTTCGGCTTCCTCACAGGATCGCCATGAAAAAACCTCTGGCACTATTGTACAGAGACACAATATCATTCCACCCACAGCGCCACATTCCCAGTCATCCTCACACTCCCAGGCCAGTCTACAGCCATCTGTAGCACAGACATGGGAGAAAAGGTGGCCATTCTCGGCAAACCACCCCAAAGCACAGGCTCTGAATGCTGGCATTGCAAAACTATTGTCCCTTGAAATGCTCTCATTCAGGCTGGTGGAGACTGACACCTTCCGTAACTTCATGGCATTGGCATTGGCAGTCCCACAATGCAACGTGCCCAGCCGCATTTATTTCAACAGGCAAGCCGTCCCTGCCCTGCAAAAGCATGTGGAGGGAAAAATTAAATATGTGCTACTAAATGTCGTCAGTAGCAAGGTCCACCTGACCACCGTTGCGTGGACCAGTAACTATGGACAGGGACGATATCTTTCCCTCACTGCCCATTGGGTAAATGTTGTGGAGCCGGGTACAGATCTTGAGAGTGGCGCTGTACGTGTTCTGCCAACTCCAAGGATTGCAGGAATCCAGTCTGTACACATTGACTCAGTCTACCTCCACATGGACCCATAAACGCTTACTGTTATGACCGATATGAGCACAGCCGTGGCCAAACATCAACAGGCCATATTGAAATTAGTTCCTTTGGGGAATCAAAGCCACACAGCGCAGGAGCTCTGGAATGCCATCAAGCAGCATAGCGACAGGTGGTTTCTGCCAGCGAATCTCCATCCAGGCATGGTAGTGTGTGACAATGGCCAAAATTTGGTGGCAGCTCTGGGCCTAGGCAACCTCACTCACATCCCATGTCTGGCACATGTGCTCAACTTGGTCTTGCAGAGTTTTTTGAGGCACTATCCGGATCTTGATGCACTGCTGCACAAGGTCCGCATAGAGTGCGCTCACTTGTGGTGTTCCAGCATGGCAGATTGCAGCTCTGCAGCGCCGATTCCGCCATCCGGAACATCGCATCTATGTGACCTACCCATCTAGTGAAATTCAACATTACATATGTTGGAGAGGTTGTGTGAGCAGCAGGCAGCAGTAATGGAGTACATCTGGCGCAAACAAGTCACACTGCGCGCCGTTCACACTTCACCACCAATGAGTGGGCTTCTATGAAGGACATCTGCCATGTTTTGTGTGCCTTCGATGATTCCACGCGGATGGTGAGTGTAGATAATGCCCTAGTCAGCATGACTATCCCTCTTATCTGCCTGCTTGAAAAAACACTGCAAGCGCTAAGGGAGGAGGTTGTGGAAGGGGTGGAGGATGAGGAGTCACAAATGCCATCTGCTTCTGGACAGTCTGCACAACGTGGTTCCTCACAAAGGCCTAGGCAGGGGACACTTTGTGAGGAGGATGAGGAGGAGTCATTGGAGGAGGAAGACATCTGTCCAGAGGAGGGAGGTACACAATGCTCTAGTAGACAGTATATAGAGCGAGGGTGGGGTGATGCAGAGCAGGCAGGGATGATGCCTCAAGCAGGGGACAGCATTTCTTGGCCAGCACTATGCAGCACATGGTTGATTTCCTGCTGCAATGCCTGAGAAACGACCGCAACATCGCCCACATTCTCAACACGGCTGATTATTTTGTGTACACCCTCCTAGTTCCTCACTACTGGGACAACTTACAAGGCCTCATAACACCATTGAACCGGGAGCATAAAATGCGGGAGTACCAAGACACACTGGTGCATTCCATCATGTTCTCCATTCCACCCAAGAGCAGTGCTGATAGTGCTTTACAAAGCAGCTCAGTGCGTCGAGGCAGTGGAAGAAGCTCTGCACAAAGATGGAGCAGAAGCAGCTCCTCAGCACAAGGAAAGACCAGTATGGCCCATATGTGGCAAAGTTTTGTGTCCCCGCCACAAATGTCTACACCATCACAGACGGCTCCAGTCAGCAGGAGGCAACGTTTCTGTCAGATGGTGACAGACTACATGTCTTGCCCTCTCAGTGTTCTCCCACACGGCTCTTCACACTTCAAGTTTTGGGTCTCTAAGCTGGATACATGGCCAGAGCTTAGCCAGTATGCATTGGAGGTGCTGGCTTGCCCTGCTGCTAGTGTATTATCGGAACGTGTCTTTAGTGCCGCAGGGGGTGTACTAACAGACCATCATATGCGACTATCCTCCGATAACGTTGACCAGCTTACTTTTCTGAAAATGATCAAGACCTGGATCTCACAGGAATTTGCAAGTCCTTTTCCAGATTAAATAATTGGTTGGTAGTGTTGAGCGATACCGTCCGATACTTGAAAGTATCAGTATCGGATAGTATCGGACGATACCCGAAAAATATCGGATATCGCCGATACCGATATCCGATACCAATACAAGTCAATGGGACATCAAGTATCGGAAGGTATTCTCATGGTTCCCAGGGTCTGAAGGACCCTGGGATCCATAGGGATGTGTAAAATAAAGAATTAAAATAAAAAATATTGATATGCTCACCTCTCCGGTGGTCCCTGGACATCACGCTGGTAACCGGCCGGCTTCTTTGTTTAAAATGAGCGCCTTCAGGACCTGCGAATGATGTCGCGGCTTCTGATTGGTCGCGTGCCGCCCATGTGACCGGAACGCGACCAATCAGAAGCCGCGACGTCATTCGCAGGTCCTTAATTCCTAGAATTAGGAGTTTTGTGAATGAGAATGACGTCGCGGCTTCTGATTGGTCGCGTGCCGGTCACATGGGCGGCACGCGACCAATCAGAAGCCGCGACGTCATTCGCAGGTCCTGAAGGCGCTCATTTTAAACAAAGAAGCCGGCCGGTTACCAGCGTGATGTCCAGGGGCCGCCGGAGAGGTGAGCATATCAATATTTTTTATTTTAATTCTTTATTTTACACATCCCTATTGATCCGATACCGATACCCGATACCACAAAAGTATCGGATCTCGGTATCGGAATTCCGATACCGCAAGTATCGGCCGATACCCGATACTTGCGGTATCGGAATGCTCAACACTATTGGTTGGCAACAGTATCCAGGTCTCCTGTTGAGTTCAGTTTCTACCACCTGAACTGTAATCCCTCTAGTGTTATTGGGGTTAAGTAACGTCAGCTGATCCCCTGCTTTGTGTGCGGCAATTTCTTCTGCTCCGTCCACTAACACTACTACAGATTTTAATCTTGCTCCAATTAGGCCTCTGGCTACACTCTGTTTCTAGCATTGACCCTGGGCTCCAACACTGCCAGTTGCTGCTCAGAAGTGCCGTCTGCACAGTCAACACTTGCTCCTGTGTTATTGGGGTTCAGTAACGTCAGCTGATCCCCTGCTGTGTGTCCGGCAATTTTGCCTGCTCTGTCCACATTCACACTCCTACTGATTTTAAACTTGCTCCATTTAGGCCTCCACCTCCACTCTATTTCTTGTATTTACCCATGGCTCCAACACTGCCAGTTGCTGCTCAGAAGTGCTGTCTGCACAGTCAACACATGCTCCAGTGTTATTGGGGTTTAGTAACGTCAGCTGATCCCCTGCTGTGTGTCCGGGAATTTCTCCTGCTCCATCCACACTCACACTGCTACAGATATTAAACTTGCTCCAATTAGGGCTCTGGCTACACTCTGTTTTTAGCATTGACCCTGGGCTCCAACACTGCCAGTTGCTGCTCAGAAGTGCCATCTGCACAGTCAACACATGCTCCAGTGTTTTTGGTGTTCAGTAACGTCAGCTGATCCCCTGCTTTGTGTCCGGCAATTTCTGCTGCTCCATCCACACTAACACTACTACAGATATTAAACTTGCTCCAATTAGACCTCTGGCTACACTCTGTTTCTACTGTAATCCCTGGGCTCAAACAACGCCAGCTGCTGCTCACGAGTGTCTTTGGCACGGGTAATTCCTCCTACCCAGTGTGGTTCCAGTACGCCAGCTTTTTCCAGGTAGTGTCAACTAGGGTTGAGCGACTTTTCCTTTTTCTGGGTCGAGTCGGGTTTTGCAAAACCCGACTATCTCAAAAGTCGAGTCGAGTGAAATCAGCCAATTTTCTCGAAAAGTCGGGGATTGACCGAAACACGAAACCCAATGCAAGTAAATGGGGAAGCGTAGTCTCCAGTGAGTGGGGGCCAGGAAAACACATACAGTGCCCATTTTAATGGCAAAAACATCCTTTCTTGGTACTGAAGCTTGTCAATCTTAATTTACCTTATAATAATAGTTAGGCATTGGAAATTGGGGGTCATTTGGATAATAAAGTTGTGGGGGGTAGGGCTGGTTCAAGTATTTAGTGGGCGCAGGAAATGTGGACCATGTCACGGCAGTGGAGCATTGAGAGGTACGTATTTCAACTTTGCAAGTGCTGTGATCCTGAGCAAGCAGGGGGGCCCACTCATTGGCATTGGCACTGGCACAGGGCCCCTCAAAGTACGGCGGTGTGTTTGCACGGCGGGGGCGCCTCCCACCGGCAGCGACACTTTTGCGTACTATGAGGGGCCCTGTGCCAGTGACGTCGCCAACGAGTATTCCTCCCCCCACCTGATGAAGGAACCTGCACTTTCATCTGCACCTTCCTCTTTGTCCCCGTGTAAGGTGGTATAGTATGCGAGAAGGGGAACCTGACTTTCAGCAGGGTCAGAATCTGGCTGTGTAGCGTGCAAGGGGAATGTAGCGATCTGGGTCAATGTACCAGCAGAGTCATCTAGCACTGGCTGGGCAATGGGCAGCATGAGGAGGAAACACAGATATAGTTCCAAATACAAAAGTAGGCTAAAAGCAGATCAAAATTGGTAACAGGACTAAACAGGCGGCATTGCTTTGTTCAGTGTAGGAGAACAGCAAGGAGCGGCAGACACCGTTAGTAGGGCCAACAAAACAAGTAGGCCAAATGCAGTGTTATATTAAAAACAATTTAACAAGAGCCTGAAGATAGAAATTAGGGAAAGGCAACCTGGAGAACACCATGGAGCGGAAGACACCGTTTGTAGAACCCAGACCCAACTTGTAGGCCTAATGCAGTGTTTTTTCAACAACTACTTAACGAGAGCTTCAAGATAGAAGCTATGGAGAGGCAACCTGGAGAACACCTTGGAGCGGCAGACATCGTCTCTACAACCCAGACCCAACTTGTAGGCCTAATGCAGTGTTGTTTCAACAACTACTTAACAAGAGCATGAAGATAGAAGCTATGGAGAGGCAACCTGGAGAACAGCTTGGAGCAGCAGACACCGTCTCTACAACCCAGACCCAACTTGTAGGCCTAATGCAGTGTTGTTTCAACAACTACTTAACCCTAGAATGCATGACCATAGAAATCTACACTGTTACGTACCTGGGGCCTTTGAGGCCTGTTTTCAAATAACATGGAATAACTCAAAAAAAATTTTTTTTCAAAGTTATTTGAAAGTAAGCATGCATTCCCACTAGCTCTGGGGTCCGCCTGGACGTGATTTCATAATGGATCTGACCTCCTGGTGACCCCGGCTAAGGCTGGTAGAACGCGTACCTGGGGCCTCGCAGGCCTGTCAGGTTACTTTTTTATTATTTTCTGTAAAACTACTTTAGTTACAATTTTGAAACTCTAGGTATTCCTCAGCTATATAGTTGTTAGTAATTTCCAGTTGTTCGTATATTTTTATGTTATAGGCATTTCGTATAGCAACGCTTTTTTTGTGACTACTGTTGTGAATTCTGTGGCTGAGTTCACTTCTGTGGTCACAAGTGGTATTGCAGTCTCTGGGCTTCCTCCCTCAGGTGTTTTGGTGAGCTCGTTGGCTGCCTTGCTATTTAGCTCCACCTGAGTCTGTCTTCCTTGCTCCTTGTCAATGTTCCAGTGTTGGATCTGAGCTACTGCATCTTTCCTTGGGCCTGCTGCTCTGCTAGATAAGTGCTTCTAGTTTGTTTTCTGTTTTTTCTGTCCAGCCTGCTATTAACTTTTGCTGGAAGCTCTGAGAAGCAAAGGGGTGCACCGCCGTGCTGTTAGTTCGGCACGGTGGGTCTTTTTGCCCCTTTGCGTGGTTTTCGTTTTAGGGTTTTTTGTAGACTGCATAGTTCTCTTTGCTATCCTCGCTCTGTCTAGAATATCGGGCCTCACTTTGCTGAATCTATTTCATTCCTACGTTTGTCTTTTCATCTTGCTAACAGTCATTATATGTGGGGGGCTGCTTATTCCTTTGGGGTATTTCTCTGAGGTAAGTCAGGCTTGTATTTCTATCTTCAGGCTAGTCAGCTCCTCAGGCAGTGCCGAGTTGCATAGGTAGTGATAGGCGCAATCCACTGCTGCTTATAGTTGTGTGAGGATAGATCAGGTACTGCAGTCTACAGAGATTCCACGTCTCAGAGCTCGTCCTATTGTTTTTGGTTATTGCCAGATCTCTGTATGTGCGCTGATTACTGCACGCTGTGTTGCCTGATTGCCAGCAATAACAGTACAAGGAGCCAACCAATGATTTCCAATAGAGGGAAAAAAGAAATCCTGACAGCATTTTTTTTTCTTAGCTCTGTCTTCAGTCTTTTTTTTCCCCTAGACATTAGAGTGCTTCAGGACACAGCTGTGGACATGGATATTCAGGCTCTGTGCTCCTCAATGGATAATCTCGTTGTAAATGTACAAAAGATTCAAGATACTATTGATCAGAAATCGATGCTAGAACCAAGAATTCCGATTCCTGATTTGTTTTTTGTGACAGAACTAAGTTCCTGAGCTTCAGAAATAATTGTAAGCTATTTTTGGCCTTGAAACCTCATTCTTCTGATAATCCTATTCAACAGGTTTTGATTATTATTTCTTTTTTGCGCGGCGACCCACAGGACTGGGCGTTTTCTCTTGCACCAGGAGATTCTGCATTGAGTAATGTTGATGCATTTTTCCAGGCGCTGGGATTGCTTTACGATGAGCCTAATTCAGTGGATCGGGCTGAGAAAAATCTGCTGGCTTTATGCCAGGGTCAGGATGATGTAGAAGTATATTGTCAGAAATTTAGGAAGTGGTCAGTACTCACTCTGTGGAATGAATCTGCACTAGCGGCTTTGTTCAGAAAGGGTCTCTCTGAAGCTCTTAAGGATGTAATGGTGGGATTTCCTATGCCTGCTGGTTTGAATGAGTCTATGTCCTTGGCCATTCAGATCGGTCGTCGCTTGCGCGAGCGTAAATCTGTGCACCATTTGGCGGTACTGCCTGAGGTTAAACCTGAGCCTATGCAGTGCGATAGGACTATGACTAGAGTTGAACGGCAGGAATACAGACGTCTGAATGGTCTGTGTTTCTACTGTGGTGATTCCACTCATGCTATTTCTGATTGTCCTAAGCGCACTAAGCGGTCCGCTAGGTCTGCCGTCATTGGTACTGTACAGTCCAAATTCCTTCTGTCCATTACCTTGATATGCTCTTTGTCGTCGTTTTCTGTCATGGCGTTTGTGGATTCAGGCGCTGCCCTGAATCTGATGGATTTGGATTATGCTAAACGTTGTGGATTTTTCTTGGAGCCTTTGCGGTGTCCTATTCCGTTGAGAGGAATTGATGCTACACCTTTGGCCAAGAATAAGCCTCAGTACGGGGTCCAGCTGACCATGTGCATTGCTCCTGCACATCAGGAAGTTATTCGCTTTCTGGTACTGCATAATTTGCATGATGTGGTCATGTTGGGGTTGCCATGGCTACAAACCCATAATCCAGTATTGGATTGGAACTCTATGTCGGTAACCAGCTGGGGTTGTCAGGGAGTACATGGTGATGTTCCATTTTTGTCTATTTCGTCATCCATTCCTTCTGACATCCCAGAGTTCTTGTCGGACTTTCAGGATGTATTTGAAGAGTCCAAGTCTGATGCCCTACCTCCGCATAGGAATTGTGATTGTGCTATCGATTTGATTCCTGGTAGTAAATTCCCTAAGGGTCGTTTATTTAATTTGTCCGTACCTGAACACACCGCTATGCGCAGTTATGTGAAGGAGTCCCTGGAGAAGGGACATATTCGCCCATCGTCGTCACCATTGGGAGCAGGGTTCTTTTTTGTAGCCAAGAAGGATGGTTCGCTAAGACCGTGTATTGATTACCGCCTTCTTAATAAGATCACTGTTAAGTTTCAGTATCCCTTGCCATTGATTTCTGACTTGTTTGCTCGGATTAAGGGGGCTAGTTGGTTTACTAAGATTGATCTTCGTGGTGCGTATAATCTGGTGAGAATCAGGCAGGGAGATGAATGGAAAACGGCATTTAATACGCCCGAGGGTCATTTTGAGTATCTGGTGATGCCGTTCGGACTTGCCAATGCTCCATCTGTTTTTCAGTCTTTTATGCATGACATTTTCCGTGAGTATCTGGATAAATTCTTGATTGTTTACTTGGATGACATTTTGATCTTCTCAGATGATTGGGAGTCTCATGTGAAGCAAGTCAGAATGGTTTTCCAGGTACTGCGTGCTAATTCCTTGTTCGTGAAGGGATCAAAGTGTCTCTTCGGTGTGCAGAAAGTTTCATTTTTGGGGTTCATCTTTTCCCCTTCTACTATCGAGATGGATCCGGTTAAGGTTCAGGCCATCCAGGATTGGACTCAGCCGACATCTCTAAAAAGTCTGCAGAAATTCCTGGGCTTTGCTAATTTTTATCGTCGCTTCATCTGTAATTTTTCTAGCATTGCCAGACCATTGACCGATTTGACCAAGAAGGGTGCTGATTTGGTTAATTGGTCTTCTGCTGCCGTGGAAGCTTTTCAGGAGTTGAAGCGTTGTTTTTGCTGTGCCCCTGTGTTGTGTCAACCTGATGTTTCTCTTCCGTTCCAGGTCGAGGTTGATGCTTCTGAGATTGGTGCAGGGGCGGTTTTGTCACAGAGAGGTTCTGGTTGCTCAGTGTTCAAACCATGTGCTTTCTTTTCCAGGAAATTTTCTGCTGCTGAGCGTAATTATGATGTGGGCAACCGAGAGTTGCTGGCCATGAAGTGGGCATTCGAGGAGTGGCGTCATTGGCTTGAGGGTGCTAAGCATCGCGTGGTGGTTTTGACTGATCATAAGAACCTTACTTATCTTGAGTCTGCCAAGCGCTTGAATCCTAGACAGGCCCGTTGGTCGTTATTTTTTGCTCGTTTTGATTTTGTGATTTCATACCTTCCGGGCTCTAAAAATGTGAAGGCGGATGCTCTGTCTAGGAGTTTTGTGCCCGACTCTCCGGGGTTATCTGAGCCGGCGAGTATCCTCAAGGAAGGAGTCATTGTGTCTGCCATCTCCCCTGATTTGCGGAGAGTGTTGCAGAAATTTCAGGCTAATAAACCTGATCGTTGTCCGGCCGAGAAACTGTTCGTCCCTGATAGGTGGACTAGTAAAGTTATCTCTGAACTTCATTGTTCGGTGCTGGCCGGTCATCCAGGAATCTTTGGTACCAGGGAGTTGGTTGCTAGATCCTTCTGGTGGCCATCTCTGTCGCGGGATGTGCGTGCTTTTGTGCAGTCCTGTGGAATTTGTGCTAGTGCTAAGCCCTGCTGTTCACGTGCCAGTGGGTTGCTTTTGCCCTTGCCGGTCCCGAAGAGGCCTTGGACACATATTTCGATGGATTTCATTTCTGACCTTCCCGTTTCTCAAAAAATGTCGGTCATTTGGGTGGTCTGTGATCGCTTTTCTAAAATGGTCCATCTGGTGCCCTTGGTTAAATTGCCTTCCTCCTCTGATTTGGTGCCTTTGTTTTTCCAGCATGTGGTTCGTTTACATGGCATTCCTGAGAATATTGTTTCTGACAGAGGTTCCCAGTTTGTCTCGAGGTTCTGGCGAGCCTTTTGTGGTAGGATGGGCATTGACCTATCTTTCTCCTCGGCCTTCCATCCTCAGACTAATGGCCAGACCGAACGAACCAATCAGACCTTGGAAACATATCTGAGATGTTTTGTTTCCGCTGACCAGGATGATTGGGTGTCATTTTTGCCGTTGGCTGAGTTCGCCCTTAATAATCGGGCCAGCTCGGCTACCTTGGTCTCTCCATTTTTCTGCAATTCTGGGTTCCATCCTCGTTTCTCTTCAGGACAGGTTGAGTCTTCGGACTGTCCTGGTGTGGATTCTGTGGAGGACAGGTTGCAGCAGATCTGGACTCAGGTAGTGGACAATTTGACCTTGTCCCAGGAGAAGGCTCAGCTTTTCGCTAATCGCAGACGCCGTGTGGGACCCCGACTTCGTGTTGGGGATCTGGTTTGGTTATCTTCTCGTCATATTCCTATGAAGGTTTCCTCTCCTAAATTTAAACCTCGTTTTATTGGTCCGTATAGGATTTCTGAGATTCTCAATCCGGTGTCTTTTCGTCTGATCCTCCCAGACTCCTTTTCCATACATAATGTATTCCATAGGTCGTTGTTGAGGAGATACGTGGCACCTATGGTTCCATCTGTGGAGCCTCCTGCCCCTGTTTTGGTGGAGGGGGAATTGGAGTATATTGTGGAGAAGATTTTGGATTCTCGTGTCTCTAGACGGAAACTCCAGTATCTGGTCAAATGGAAGGGTTATGCTCAGGAAGATAATTCCTGGGTTTTTGCCTCTGATGTCCATGCCCCAGATCTTGTTCGTGCCTTTCATGTGGCTCATCCTGGTCGGCCTGGGGGTTATGGTGATGGTTCGGTGACCCCTCCTCAAGGGGGGGGTACTGTTGTGAATTCTGTGGCTGAGTTCACTTCTGTGGTCACAAGTGGTATTGCAGTCTCTGGGCTTCCTCCCTCAGGTGTTTTGGTGAGCTCGTTGGCTGCCTTGCTATTTAGCGCCACCTGAGTCTGTCTTCCTTGCTCCTTGTCAATGTTCCAGTGTTGGATCTGAGCTACTGCATCTTTCCTTGGGCCTGCTGCTCTGCTAGATAAGTGCTTCTAGTTTGTTTTCTGTTTTTTCTGTCCAGCCTGCTATTAACTTTTGCTGGAAGCTCTGAGAAGCAAAGGGGTGCACCGCCGTGCTGTTAGTTCGGCACGGTGGGTCTTTTTGCCCCTTTGCGTGGTTTTCGTTTTAGGGTTTTTTGTAGACTGCATAGTTCTCTTTGCTATCCTCGCTCTGTCTAGAATATCGGGCCTCACTTTGCTGAATCTATTTCATTCCTACGTTTGTCTTTTCATCTTGCTAACAGTCATTATATGTGGGGGGCTGCTTATTCCTTTGGGGTATTTCTCTGAGGTAAGTCAGGCTTGTATTTCTATCTTCAGGCTAGTCAGCTCCTCAGGCAGTGCCGAGTTGCATAGGTAGTGATAGGCGCAATCCACTGCTGCTTATAGTTGTGTGAGGATAGATCAGGTACTGCAGTCTACAGAGATTCCACGTCTCAGAGCTCGTCCTATTGTTTTTGGTTATTGCCAGATCTCTGTATGTGCGCTGATTACTGCACGCTTTGTTGCCTGATTGCCAGCCATAACAGACTACCCCATATTCACGTACCTGGGGCCTTTTAGGCCTGTGTGCAAATAACATGGAATAACTCAAATAAAAATACTTTTCAAAGTTTATTTTAAATTTGCAAAGTAAGGATGCATTCCCACTAGCGCTGGGGTCCACCAGGAGGGGATCCGTAATGGATCTGACCTCCTGGTGACCTCAGCTAAGGCTGGTGGAATCCCGGCATTCCATCAACCTTAGCTGGAGTTACCAGGAGGTCAGATCCATTATGGATCCCATTCTGGTGAACCCCAGCGCTACTTGGAACATAGCCTAAGATGTGTATAATTCCAAAAAAAAATTATGTACATAAAACAACAAAAATGTAACTAAACGGGCACGCCCAATATATTCACTCAGTACAATTTTTTATGATGGATACATTTTTTTCTTATAAAAAGTTTTTATATAAAGTCTGTAGCAAACTTGGTGCAGGAATATTTATTTTCCACTTTACATATTCCCCCGACAATTCTTGCATATTATTTTTTCTTCAGAATGTTCCCTGCATACATTTTGTCCGCAAGTAGAACAGAAACGCTCCGATTTTCTTTCTTTCTTTGCTGGACAAATATAGCAGCGCTTTCTTTTTTTTCTCTTTGCTCTGGCTGTTCCTGAAAGCATATTCCACATCGGATCATTGCCTCTGTAATTTGCCTTGATAAGCATTTTGTGCTGCTTCTCTCTAGCATAGTATGCATCAAAAGTTCATAACAAAGTTCTGTCAAAAATATACGTCTATTGTCCTTCCTGTTGGCATGGAATTCTGGATTAGTTTGACAATAAACAATATAGCTATTGAGGGCTGACACATCAAGGATATTGGAAAAAAGGGCAACAGGCCAACGTTTAGTCTGCCTTTTACACGAATATTCAGTAATCATTTCGTCCATCTTGTCGACACCTCCTTTTGTCTTATTATAATGAAGTATAATTTCAGGTTTTTGTTTCCTGTCATTGGTGTCAATACTTTCATCGTGATGCATTGTGCTCAGTAATATCACAGATTTTTCTTTCTTGGCTTTATAGGACACCATTGTTGCCTCATTGCAGAAACCGAATACACTCTCGTAGATTGGTCGCTGTGCATTGTGCTTCATTATTGGTGGAATTTCGCGGCGGTTTGGTCTCATTGTACCAACAAGTGTTAGTTGTTTCTGAAGCAAAAAATTGGCCAGTTCTAAATTAGTAAAATAATTATCCATAGTGATATTTTTTCCAGAATGGAAAATTGGTAAAGCTAGTGTTTTCACTATGTTGGAACATAGATCTTTCTGGACTGGAGCGTCAGCTTCTTTTCCACAGTAAATCATGCCATTCTTCCCATAATAAGTTGCTGAATCGCACATCCAGAAAATTTTTATGCCGTATTTAGCTGGCTTACTGGGCATATATTGGATAAATTTGCAACGTCCCCTAAAGGCAAGAAGTTGTTCGACCACTGTCACATATTCGCTAGAATTGTAAAGTTTGTAACAGTTCTTGATAAAAAGATTCCATATATAGCTAATAGGCGCTAATTTATCGGTTGCCAACCTCACAGGCCGAGTTCTCTTTTCATCAAAACGAATGCATCTCTGAATAGCCTCAAATCTATCTACGGACATAGTGGCTTTGTAATGTGGATCTGCAAATGGGTTCAGAAATAACTCTCTGATTGGCACATCATATGATTTAGTCGACCCTGCCAGAAGAGTAAGGCCAATATAGGCATATAGTTCCTCTTTAGTTAAATTTTTCCAAGTTTTTTTTTTTCCGAAGCAATACGTTTACCTTCCACATTCGTACACAAAACTGGGAAATTCCGACAGCTCCTTGAGGAACTCTAATAATGTTATGTGATGGGGTGCGTGCATGAACCACAGCAGTACTGTTCCAAAAAACATTTGTTTTAGATGTTCTACTTGCACATTCTGCTGGATCCATTACTTCTTCATCATCTGAGGAATCGCTGGACGATGAAGTTGATACATTAGCTGGTGGAATATACTCTTCATCCGACAAAGAAATATCATTGTCTTCATCACTATTGAAAATAATCGCCTCAATTTCTTGGACAGTCAATCCCCTTGATGTAGACTGTGCCATTGTAATCTTAGATGTGAGTAAACATGAGCATGAAGATAGAAGCTATGAAAAATCAACCTGGAGAACACCTTGAAGCGGCAGACACCATCTCTACAACCCAGACCCAACTTGTAGGCCTAATGCAGTGTTGTTTCAACAACTACTTAACAAGAGCATGAAGATAGAAGCTATGGAGAGGCAACCTGGAGAACACCTTGGAGCGGCAGACACCGTCTCTACAACCCAGACCCAACTTGTAGGCCTAATGCAGTGTTGTTTCAACAGCTACTTAACAAGAGCATGAAGATAGAAGCTAGGGAGAGGCAACCTGGATAACACATTGGAGCTGCAGACTGTTATGATCTGGTGGCCTTGGAGCAGCATGAGACGTACTCTGGAGAAGGTGGTCCCTGTACTGACCGCAAACCCTGAACCTAGCAGCACAACTAAAAGCAGCCGTGGGGGGTACCTAACACTCCCTAGACCCCTCGACACAGCCTAAGATCTAACTACCCCTAAAGACAGAAACAGGAAACCTATCTAACCTCAGAGAAAATCCCCAAAGGATATATAGCCCCCCACAAATATTGACTGTGAGAGAAGAGGAAAAAACATACGCAGATATGAAATCAGATTTTATCATAGGAGGCCATACTAGCTAAAAAGAAAGAATAGAACAGAGTACTATGCGGTCAGTATAAAAACACTAGAAAAATATCCACCGCAGAAAATACGGATCACCACATCTGACTAAAGACATGGGGGGTATATCTGCATCTCCAGAGAAATAGCTAGACTGCAAAAAATCCTTCACAGACCAAGCTGGACAGGACAAAAACATGAAAATGCACAGAACTATAAGGTCCACTGCAGGTGGACAGCAAAAACAAAGCCAGGACTTATCTTTGTAGAAAAACACGGCAAACTGGAGAGACCAGCAGGGAAGTGAATCCTTCAAGAACAATGGACAACTGGCACTGACTAAAGGATCCTGCAAAGCTATATACCCCAGTCAGTCCTGCAATTAGTAGATACACATGTCCACTCCTGCAATCCAGGCCCAACTGCATTTCCCTCTACAACCACCGGCGGGAGCCCAAAAGATGAATTCACAACAGCAGACACAGTTTGTAGACCCCACCAAAACTTGTGGCCCCAATGCAGTTTTAAAATTCCGACAGGCTGAAAACCAGACAATTGCAGCTCATTTTTTTTTTTAACGAGGAGGACAGCTGTATTGAGTGGCGCAGATAGACACTGCTAGTAGGCCTTGCAACACAAAGTTGGCTCGCTGCAGGTTTAAAAAAGGTTACATGGGTACACAGGCAGCATTGGTGTGGCCAGCGGAGGACAATTTGAAGGAGGGACCGCAGACAGACTTAGTAGGCCTAAAATAAATAAATTAGGCTCAATGCAGCTTTGATTATGTGGTAGGGGTACACAGGCAGCATTGATGGGGTCAGCGGAGGACAATAGGAAGGAGGGACCACAGACAGACTTAGTAGGCCTAAAATAAATAAATTAGGCTCAATGCAGCTTCGATTATGTGGTAGGGGTACACGGGCAGCATTGGTGTGGTCAGCGGAGGACAATTCGAAGGAGTGACCGCAGACAGACTTAGTAGACCTAAAATAAATAAATTAGGCTCAATGCAGCTTCGACTATGTGGTAGGGGTACACAGGCAGCATTGCTGTGGCCAGCGGAGGACAATTTGAAGGAGGGACCGCAGACAGACTTAGTAGGCCTAAAATAAATAAATTAGGCTCAATGCAGCTTCGATTATGTGGTAGGGGTACACAGGCAGCATTGCTGTGGCCAGCGGAGGACAATTTGAAGGAGGGACCACAGACAGACTTAGTAGGCTTAAAATAAATAAATTAGGCTCAATGCAGCTTCGATTATGTGGTAGGGGTACACAGGCAGCATTGGTGTGGTCAGCGGAGGACAATTGGAAGGAGTGTCTGACACAGTTAGTACTCCCAAAATATAAATAGATGTTAATGTCTCGCAAAACAACAAAACAAAAAAAAGGGTGGCATACTTAGGTACAGGGGTGGGCTCCTCTGCTGACTTTCAGACATAGTAATTTGGCGCAAAGTATTTACTGGTGTAAATATAGGACACGGCCCCTGACTATTTTAACTAGCATCATACATGTCAACAAATTGGTATTGTCAGTGCCAGGTATTGAAAGATTTCAGTGCATAGACTAAACATTGGTGGAGCTGTGAGAGATAATTTTGCAAGTGGTAGAGCACTGTTTGAGCTGGGGGGGACACTCTCTTGTGGCCGGCGGTACTGGCCCAGGGCCCCTCATGTTACAACGGTGTGTCTGACGTTGGATGCATGCCACCACCACCAGAGACACTTCATTGTACTAGGAGGGACCCAGTGGCAGTGCTGTCGACCGAAAGTGGGCACACCCACCTCTTCAGACAAACGGCACTCTCACGGGTGCTTGCACCAAGTGGCGAGACCACGGCCCCGTGGGGGGAGTTAGCCCATTTTGGGAGGTGTAAACATGTCGTATGCTGGACAAACAGCAGCTGCAAATTAAGAGACTGGAACAGTCAGTAAGACCAGTCCACAAGCAAAACCTTTTTATAGGAAAGCTAGGTGTCAGCCGGGAAAGGTGGGGCAAAATAATTAGAAATCCATGAGTGGTTTATTTTAATGAAGGTTAGATCATCAACATTTTGGGTAGCCAGATGAGTCCTTTTTTCGGTCAATATTGAACCAGCAGCACTGAATACTCTTTCTGATAGCACACTAGCTGCTGGGCAAGCAAGCTCCTGCAATGCACATTCTGCCAATTCAGGCCAGGTGTTTATTTTGGATGCCCAGTAATCAAATGGGAATGACGGTTGAGGGAGAACATCGATAAGGGATGAAAAATAGTTAGTAACCATACTGGACAAATGTTGTTTCCTGCCACTTTGAATTGATGCTGCACTACCGATCCTGTCTGCGGTCATTGCGAAATCACTCCACAACCTGGTCAGAAAACCCCTCTGTCCAACGCCACTTCTGATTTGTGCACCTCTAACACCTCTGCCCTGTTGCCCCCTGCAGCTCGTGTGAGAACCATCACCAGCGCTGTGTGCTGGGAATGCCTGAATCAAACAGTCAACAAGAGTTACTTGTTTGGTTGCCAATATTTATTCGAGGTTCTCATGTGGCATGATATTTTGCAATTTGCCTTTATAGCAAGGATCAAGGAGGCAGGCCAACCATTAATCATCATCGGTCATCATTTTTATAATGCGTGGGTCCCTTTTGAGGATACGCAAGGCATAATCCGCCATGTGGGCCAATGTTCCAGTTGTCAAATCTGCGCTTGTGCTGGGTTGAGGGGCAGTTTCTGGCAAATCAACGTCACTTGTCTCCCTCAAAAACCCTGAACCCGGCCTTGCTACGCCACCAGTTTCTATTGCCCCCTGAGAAGCTTCATCATCCAAACAATACTCATCCCCATCATCCTCCTCATCCTCCTCCTCTTCGCCCGCCACCTCTTCCTGTAGATTGCCCTGAACAGACAATGGCTGACTGTCATCAAGGCTTCCCTCGTCCTCGGCTGCAGACGCCTGCTCCTTTATGTGCTTCAAACTTTGCATCAGCAGATGCATTAGGGGATGCTCATGCTTATTATGGCGTTGTCTGCACTAACCAGCCATGTGGATTCCTCAAAAC
The DNA here is from genome assembly GCF_032444005.1 of Ranitomeya imitator. NCBI lineage: Eukaryota > Metazoa > Chordata > Amphibia > Anura > Dendrobatidae > Ranitomeya > Ranitomeya imitator. Next base: position 490,160,180 of record NC_091285.1, on the reverse strand, counting down.
ACTAAAGGACTTGACACAGGTCTTGTAGCTTCGACCACTGCACACCTGACAACTCCATGTCTGCCATCCAACTGCCTGCCCGTGTATGTGTATCCTCCCACAAATACATAACAGCACACCTCTGTTCACACAGTCTCTGAAGCATGTGCAGTGTGGAGTTCCACCTTGCTGCAACGTCGATGATTAGGCGATGCTGGGGAAGGTTCAAAGACCGCTGATGGTTCTGCATACGGCTGGAGTGTACGGGCGAACGGCGGATATGCGAGCAAAGTCTGCGCACTTTGAGGAGCAGGTCGGGTAACTTTTCAGGAAGCACTGCACCACCAGGTTTAAGGTGTGAGCCAGGCAAGGAATGTGTTTCAGTTGTGAAAGGGCTATGGCAGCCATAAAATTCCTTCCGTTATCACACACTACCTTGCCTGCCTCAAGATGTATAGTGCCCAGCCATTACTGAGTTTCTTTCTGCAAGATCTCGGACAGAACCTCCGCGGTGTGTCTGTGGTCGCCCAAACACTTCATTGCCAATACAGCCTGCTGACGCTTGCCACTAGCTGTTCCATAATGGGACACCTCATGTACAAGAGTGGCAGCTGTGGATGGAGTGCAACTGCAGTCTGTGGATGAGCTCTCACTTCTGCAGGACGATGAGGAGGAGGAGGAGGAGGAGGGGGGCCAATGCCTACAGTCAACTGTTTCCTAGACCGTGGGCTAGGCAGAACTGTCCCAATATTGCTGTCCCCTGTGGACCCTGCATCCACCACATTAACCCAGTGTGCAGTGATGGAGACTTAACGGACCTGGCCATGCCTACTGGTCCATGCATCTGTTGTCAGGTGCACCTTTGTACTCACAGATTGCCTGAGTGCATGGACGATGCAGTCTTTTACATGCTGGTGGAGGGCTGGGATGGCTTTTCTCGAAAAGAAGTGTCGACTGGGTAGCTCGTAGCGTGGTACAGCGTAGTCCATCAGGGCTTTGAAAGCTTTGCTTTCAACTAACCGGTAGGGCATCATCTCTAACGAAATTAGTCTAGCAATGTGGGTGTTCAAACCCTGTGTACGCGCATGCAAGGATGAGTACTTCCTTTTCCTAACGAGAGTCTCATGTGGACTGTGGACTGTCCAGTCTCATCTGGACTGGAGAGCTGCAGATGGTGGAACTAGCGGGGGTGCCGGTGGACATGACAGACTGAGAGAGGGTTGTAGATGGTATTCTTGCTGGTGCCCTACATACAGTGTTTCCTACCACGAACCTGGTGATTCCCTGACTGCTTTGGCCTTGCGACGAAACCTCCACATTTATTGCAGGTGGTGCGGTAAATGGTGGGCTTACAGTGAGGGGAGGGATGTAGCGTTGTTGACTAGCTTCATTGTGAGAGGGTGCAACCACGTTAAGGGACGTTAGGTAGTTAGTCCAGGCTTGCAAGTGTATGGTGTTTAAATGTCTACGCATGCAACTTGTATTTAGACTTTTAACATTCTGACCTCTGCTGAAGGTCCTTCAACATTTTTTACAGACGACTTTGCGCTGATCATTTGGATCTTGTTTAAAAAAATGCCAGACTGCACTCTTCCTACTCTCGGATACCTTTTCAGGCATTGCACACTGAGTTTCTTTAACTGGATATCCTCGCTGTCCTACAACTGGTTTTGGTTTTGCCACACGTTTTTGGCCAGATACGGGCCTGCCAGATGGAACCTGTGGCGATGTTGATGCCTGCTGCAGCTCCTCCTCCTCCTCCGCTTCAGATCTACTGCCGCCTGCACCCTGTTCCCCCAATGGCTGCCAATTGGGGTCAACAACTGGGTCATCAATGACCTCCTCTTCTATGTCTTGTGCAACTTCCTCTGTGTCACCGTGTAAGCCGATGCTATAGCGTTCGTGACGGGGCTCCATAGTCTCATCAGGGTCAGATTCTGGATCAGTACACTGCGAGGGCAATGTTCTGATCTGAGTCAAAGGAACAGCATAGTAATCTGGCTGTGGCTGTTCATCTGTGCACTCCATGTCCAATTCATCTGGCAATGGGCATGGCCTGTTAACAATTTCCCTTTCTAACCCAGGAACGGTATGTGTAAAGAGCTCCATGGAGTAACCTGTTGTGTCGCCTGACGCAACTTCTTCTTGGAGAAGAAGTCAAGGAAGCGACTTGTCCCTGACCGTGAACATCCACTGACGACACGCTGCTTTTACATTTATCAGTTTCCGAAGAGGAGGCGAAAGAGCTAGAGGCAGAGTCAGTAAGGAAAGCCAAAACTTGTTCCTGCTGCTCCAGCTTCAAAAGCGTTTTTCCTACTCCCAGAAAAGGGAGCGTTCGAGGCCTTGTGTAGCCAGACGATGATGCTGGCTCAACAACGCGAGACTTAGGTGCTATATTGCTTTTCCCACGACCACCTGATGCTCCACCACCACTACCATCATTACCAGCTGGCAATGACCGCCCACGGCCATGACCTCTTCCACCAGACTTCCTCATTGTTTGAAAAACGTAACCAAATAAACAAACAAACGGTATTTGTTACTGTAAAACCAGTTACAAGGTGTACTCAAACTTGCGGTGAATTTATATCTCCCTTTACAGGTGGGTGAGACTGCAGGGAAAATCAGGCCCACTGTATAACAGTACACAGCTTAAGTTGCAGACAGATATGCCCAGGGCCGCCATCAGGGCATGACAGCCGTGACTGGCGTATGGGGCCCGGTGAGCAGAGGGGGCCCGCATCGGGCCCCGTCTCATCTGGTCACCGGGCCCCCCCTGCAGGCGCTGCGGCAGCGGCACACTATTGACGTGCGGGCCCGCGCCCGCACGTCAATAGTTAACAGCCGCCAGCCAGTCTGAGGCTGGCAGCTGAATAGGGCCACAGTGCGCACTCGCCGGCGTCTGATGTCATTGTCAGCCGCCGGGCCCGGCGAGTGCGTCTGTGTGGAGCCTGGGGAGATCTTCGCCCGGCGCAGGAGCATGGCCAGGTAAGAAGTCGTGCTTTTTTTTTTCTTTGAGAGCTGCGATCCAGGGGGGCCCGGGGGGCAGGATGATGGACACACAGGAGCAGAAATGCTGGACACAGTGGGGCAGAATGCTGGACACACAGGGACAGAAATGCTGGACACAGTGGGACAGAATGGTGGACACACAGGGGCAGAAATGCTGGACACAGTGGGACAGAATGGTGGACACAGTGGGGCAGAATGCTGGACACAGTGGGGCAGAAATGCTGGACACAGTGGGGCAGAAATGCTGGACACAGTGGGGCAGAATGGTGGACACAGTGGGGCAGAAATGCTGGACACAGTGGGGCAGAAATGCTGGACACAGTGGGGCAGAATGGTGGACACACACAGGGGCAGAAATGCTGGACACAGTGGGACAGAATGGTGGACACACACAGGGGCAGAAATGCTGGACACAGTGGGACAGAATGCTGGACACACAGGGGCAGAAATGCTGGACACAGTGGGACAGAATGCTGGACACAGTGGGGCAGAATGCTGGACACAGTGGGACAGAATGCTGGACACAGTGGGACAGAATGCTGGACACACAGGGGCAGAAATGCTGGACACAGTGGGACAGAATGGTGGACACAGTGGGGCAGAATGCTGGACACACAGGGGCAGAAATGCTGGACACAGTGGGACAGAATGGTGGACACACAGGGGCAGAAATGCTGGACACAGTGGGACAGAATGGTGGACACAGTGGGGCAGAATGCTGGACACAGTGGGGCAGAAATGCTGGACACAGTGGGGCAGAATGCTGGACACACAGGGGCAGAAATGCTGGACACAGTGGGACAGAATGGTGGACACAGTGGGGCAGAATGCTGGACACACAGGGGCAGAAATGCTGGACACAGTGGGACAGAATGGTGGACACACAGGGGCAGAAATGCTGGACACAGTGGGACAGAATGGTGGACACACAGGGGCAGAAATGCTGGACACAGTGGGGCAGAATGCTGGACACAGTGGGGCAGAATGCTGGACACACAGTGGGGCAGAATGCTGGACACACAGTGGGGCAGAATGCTGGACACACAGTGGGGCAGAATGCTGGACACACAGTGGGGCAGAATGCTGGACACACAGTGGGGCAGAATGCTGGACACACAGTGGGGCAGAATGTTGGAGACAGTGGGGCAGAATTTTGGAGACAGTGGGGCAGAATGCTGGAAACAATGACAGGGGCAGAAATGCTGGACACAGTGGGGCAGAATGCTGGACACAGTGACAGGGGCAGAATGCTGGACATTGGGGCAGAATGCGAGACACAGTGGGGCAGAATGCTGGACACAGTGGGGCAGAATGCTGGACACAGTGGGGCAGAATGGTGGACACACAGGGGCAGAAATGCTGGACACAGTGGGACAGAATGGTGGACACACAGGGGCAGAAATGCTGGACACAGTGGGGCAGAAATGCTGGACACAGTGACAGGGGCAGAATGCTGGACACAGGGGCAGACTGTGAGACCCAGGGGCAGAATGCTGGACATTGGGGCAGAATGCGAGACACGGGGCAGAATGGAGATACGGGGCATGATTGGAGACACGGGGCAGGATGAAAGACATGGGGGCATGACTGGAGACAGATGGGGCAGGATTGGAGACAGATGGGGCAGAATGGAGACACAGGGGGCATAATTGGAGACAAGTGTCAGGATTGCAGACATGGGGGCATGGTTGGAGACATAGGGGCAGAATGGAGACATGGGGCATGATTGGAGACACTGGGGGCAGAATTGGAGACAGATCGTACAGGATCATGGGGCAGGATGGATATGATGGAGACAGATGGGGCAGGATGGAGAGATCACATGGGGCGATCATATGGGGCAGGATGGGGAGATCATATGGGGCAGAATGGATACTCATGAGGGCAGGATGGGAGAACATCTGGCTGACGCCAGGAATGAGACACACGGGGCCAGGCTGGGGGATATTATTAATACCATAGGGGCTAATTTAGGGATATTATTACTGCAGTGATGTATTTATTTTATTTTTTGAGTATACTGTTTTAAATGGGGGGCGGTCCTGTTACTGTATAGAGTGATACTATGTCGCCTTCTTCATGTGGTTTAATTTAGAAGTTGTGAAAAATTAAGTAATGTGTTCTGCAAGCGGAGCTCGAGATAACTGTGTTATTTCCTGCAGAGAGAAGTCCTGGCTGGATGAAATGATGGCGGTCTGTGCTGGATGAAAGATGAAGGACTTCACCTAGAGACGTCACTGGTGAGTCAGTGTGTTACCTATACACTGACACTATACACTGTATACAGAGCTCCTGTGTATAATTTCACTAGTGATCACTATATTATCTGTACACAGACACTGCATACTAAGTACAGATCTCCTGTGTATAATAGCACTTATGGTGATAGTATGGTGCTTTTTTTAAATTACTGATCAGAATTGTAGTATTCAGTCACTCTGTGGTGGTAATATGTGGTCTGGACATGGTGTTGTGGTATTTGTTCCTTGTATGTGATATTATTCGATCACTGTGGTGGTAATATGTGGTCTAGTCATGGTGTTGTGGTATTTGTTCCTTGTATGTGATATTATTCGATCACTGTGGTGGTAATATGTCATCTGGTCATGGTGTTGTGGTATTTGTTCCTTCTATGTGATATTATTGGTCATTTTAAAAATTGAAAAATAAATAAAAATATACCTAAATTGTGTTGCATATTTTAACAAATATTTAATAGGTTACAGTAGAGTAGGGCCTGGCCAAAAGTGTCTACCGTGTTATGGTGGCGGCTTAAAAAATCTTTTGGCCAAAACAAAAGCTGCCTGCTATGTATGTGATCTGGTGATGGGAACTGTTAATGTGTGATTGGTGAGAAGTGGAGTTTTTCCAAGAGAGAGCGGTGGGACTGTGGACAGTTCGAGGGGTGGAGCCTGGAGGCAGGGCTGGGGTGGAGCCTGGGCGGAGTCTCAAGGGGGCCCCGAAAATTTTGCCAGTATAGGTCCCCGAAATTTCTAGTGGCAGCCCTGGATATGCCACTAACAGGACTGACGCAGATGCACACACTACCAACAAAAATCTCCCCTTTTTTATTTTTTCTGGGAGAATATTGAAGAAATCAGGCCCACTGTTATACAGTAGGTTTTCTGTGGCAGAAAATGAAAGACAGATGCCACACACAGGACTGGCAGTGATGCAGATTTGCCAATCTTAATCTCCCACTTGTTTTATTTTTTCTGGGAGAATTGTGAAGAAATCAGGCCCACTGTTATACAGTAGGTTTTCTGTGGCAGAAAATGAAAGACAGATGCCACACACAGGACTGGCAGTGATGCAGATTTGCCAATCTTAATCTCCCACTTGTTTTATTTTTTCTGGGAGAATTGTGAAGCAATCAGGCCAATGTTATACAGTAGGTTTTCTGTGGCAGTAAATGAAAGACAGATGCCACACACAGGACTGGCAGTGATGCAGATTTGCCAATCTTAATCTCCCACTTGTTTTATTTTTTTTCTGGGAGAATTGTGAAGAAATCAGGCCCACTGTTATACAGTAGGTTTTCTGTGGCAGAAAATGAAAGACAGATGCCACACACAGGACTGGCAGTGATGCAGATTTGCCAATCTTAATCTCCCACTTGTTTAATTTTTTTCTTGGAGAATTGTGAAGAAATCAGGCCCACTGTTATACAGTAGGTTTTCTGTGGCAGAAAATGAAAGACAGATGCCACACACAGGACTGGCAGTGATGCAGATTTGCCAATCTTAATCTCCCACTTGTTTTATTTTTTCTGGGAGAATTGTGAAGAAATCAGGCCCACTGTTATACAGTAGGTTTTCTGTGGCAGAAAATGAAAGACAGATGCCACACACAGGACTGGCAGTGATGCAGATTTGCCAATCTTAATCTCCCACTTGTTTTATTTTTTCTGGGAGAATTGTGAAGCAATCAGGCCCACTGTTATACAGTAGGTTTTTTGTGGCAGAAAATGAAAGACAGATGCCACACACAGGACTGGCAGTGATGCAGATTTGCCAATCTTAATCTCCCACTTGTTTTTTTTTTCTGGGAGAATTGTGAAGAAATCAGACCCACTGTTATACAGTAGGTTTTCTGTGGCAGAAAATGAAAGACAGATGCCACACACAGGACTGGCAGTGATGCAGATTTGCCAATCTTAATCTCCCACTTGTTTTTTTTTCTGGGAGAATTGTGAAGAAATCAGACCCACTGTTATACAGTAGGTTTTCTGTGGCAGAAAATGAAAGACAGATGCCACACACAGGACTGGCAGTGATGCAGATTTGCCAATCTTAATCTCCCACTTGTTTTATTTTTTCTGGGAGAATTGTGAAGCAATCAGGCCCACTGTTATACAGTAGGTTTTTTGTGGCAGAAAATGAAAGACAGATGCCACACACAGGACTGGCAGTGATGCAGATTTGCCAATCTTAATCTCCCACTTGTTTTTTTTTTTCTGGGAGAATTGTGAAGAAATCAGACCCACTGTTATACAGTAGGTTTTCTGTGGCAGAAAATGAAAGACAGATGCCACACACAGGACTGGCAGTGATGCAGATTTGCCAATCTTAATCTCCCACTTGTTTTTTTTTCTGGGAGAATTGTGAAGAAATCAGACCCACTGTTATACAGTAGGTTTTCTGTGGCAGAAAATGAAAGACAGATGCCACACACAGGACTGGCAGTGATGCAGATTTGCCAATCTTAATCTCCCACTTGTTTTATTTTTTCTGGGAGAATTGTGAAGAGATCAGGCCCACTGTATTAGAGTATATTTTCTGTGGCAGAAAGTGGCTTGAAGAGATATAACAAAAAAAAAAAAGGGACCGTACTACAATTACTATCTCCCTGCAGTAATCTCAGAAAAGTATGGCAGGCAGCAATAAAAAGGACTGCTGCACAAAAGTCAAAAGTGTGGACAAACAAACAAGATAGCTGTGCAGAAAGCAAGGAGCAACAGGATTTGTGCTTTGAAAAAAGCAGTTGGATTGCACAGCGGCGTACAAACAGTAATGCAGCTATCAGGGAGCCTTATAAGGCAGCCTAAGCTACAGAGCTGATGCACCCAAAAAAAAAAAACTCCACTGTCCCTGCAAACAAAAGATGGTGTTGGACAGTGTAAATCGCTACAGCACAAGCGGTTTGGGGGTTTATATTCTCTGCCTAACACTATCCCTGCTTCTGACGAAGCGGCAGCAACCTCTCCCTATACTCAGATCAGCAGCAGTAAGATGGCGGTCGGCGTGCATGCCCCTTTATATCCCCTGTGACGCCGCAGAAAGCAAGCCAATCACTGTAATGCCCTTCTCTAAGATGGTGGGGACTGAGACCTATGTCATCACACTGCCCACACTCTGCGTCCACCTTCATTGGCTGAGAAATGGTGCTGAACGTGTCATAGAAACGTGACTTTGGCGCAAAGGTCGCCGACCGCGTGGCCGACCCCACGCTGGGATCGGATCGGGTTTCATGAAACCCGACTTTGCCAAAAGTCGGCGACTTATGAAAATGTCCGATCCAACCCTAGTGTCAACGTCACTTTGCCTCCAATACGTTGTTTTGTCTTGTTGCGGTCGTGTTAGCCAACTCTATGGTGCCTGCTGTTTAGGTGCTTCCAATGTGGGCTGCGGGATCTGGCAATGAAGGCTGGTTCCATAGTGCCAATAGGACAAGCTCCTCCTGTAGGACTGTGGGTTTCTGTAACTCCAGCCGGCTCACGGCCTTTCAGCTTTTTTTTTCATGTGTGCCTTCTGCTGCCTATCTGAGTCCCAGTACCATTAACTGGTTCTTTGGAAGTCAATCTTGAATATGTCCCATTGGGTTCCAGTAACTTCAGCTGGTTCCAGGCAGAGCCTTTGGCTTAGGTGCCTCCTTCTCGGTATCCAAGTTCCACCAACGTCTGCTGGTCCTTGGTAGTGTTTTCTGGCACAGGTACCTCCTGCTTAGTAACCAGGTTCAAGTACCTTCAGCTGGTCCTTGGTAGTTCCATTGGCTCTTGTATCTTCTGCTACCCATCCAGGTTCTAGTACCGTGAGCTGATTCTCGGCATTGTCTTTGGCACAGGTACTCCCTCCTGCCCAGCCTCGTTCCAGCATGCCAGCTGTTTCCCGGGTAGTGTCAACGTCACTTTACCTCCAATACGTTGTCCTGTTGTGTTGCGGTCGGGTTAGCTGACTCTATGGTGCCTGCAGTTTAGATGCTTCCTATGTGGGCTGCGGGATCTGGCAATGAAGGCTGGTTCCGTAGTGTCAATAGGACAAGCTCCCCCTGTAGGACTGTGGGTTTTGGTAACTTTGGCCGGCTCGCGGCCTTGCAACTTTTTTTTTCATGTTTACCTTCTACTGCCTATCTAAATTCCAGTACCATTAGCTGGTTCTTGGAAGTCATTCTTGAATATGCCCCCCTGGGTTCCAGTAACGTCAGCTGGTTCCAGGCAGAGCCTTTGGCTTAGGTGCCTCCTTCTCGGTATCCGAGTTCCACCAGCGTCTGCTGGTCCTTGGTAGTGCTTTCTACCACAGGTACCTCCTACTTAGTAACCGGGTTCCAGTACCATCAGCTGGTCCTCGGCAGTTCCATTGGCTCTTGTACCTTCTGCTACCCCTCCGGGTTCCAGTACCATCAGCTGGTTCAAGGCAGTGTCTTTGGCTCTTGTACCTTCGGCTACCCATCCTGGTTCCAATACCGTCAGCTGGTTCTTGGCAGAGTCTTTGGCATGGGTGCTCCCTCCTGCCCAGCCTCGTTCCAGCATGCCAGCTGTTTCCGGGTAGTGTCAACGTCACTTTGCCTCCAATACGTTGTCCTGTTGTGTTGCGGTCGGGTTAGCCGACTCTATGGTGCCTGCAGTTTAGATGCTTCCTATGTGGGCTGCGGGATCTGGCAATGAAGGCTGGTTCCGTAGTGTCAATAGGACAAGCTCCCCCTGTAAGACTGTGGGTTTCGGTAACTCCGGCCGGCTCACGGCCTTGCAACTTTTTTTTTCATGTGTACCTTCTGCTGCCTATCTGAGTTCCAGTACCATTAGCTGGTTCTTTGGAAGTCAATCTTGAATGTGTCCCCTAGGTTCCAGTAACGTCAGCTGGTTCCAAGCAGACTAAGCAGTGTATGGGGGTGAGTCCGTTCGTCCTCGTGGTGCCCTTGGAAAATACCTGCTGCAGGCAAAATTGAACGCGGACAAATCATGTTGTTAATCTTTTGTGACAGGCAGAGCGGAAGGTGTAATGTTAAAACTTTTATAGATAACATAATAACCCAAAAGAGAAATGGACACAGTGAGCTAAAATATAACAATTTTTATTATGTATAATTATTAAACAATAGAGAGAAGTAAAAAGCTTATTTAACAAGATGCACAAAAGAATAAAATAAGAGAGGCGACACTAGTGCCGCACACGGAGCAAATTATGTACTATAGGGGCAACACAAAGACTAAGATTATATGTAGTTCTACCACATTACCAATGTAAAAAGTATATATAAAATATATATAAGAGACAGTCCTCACTGAAAGTCATGTATAATGCATAAATGCAGATAGAGAAAGGACCGGCTAGTAGAATAAAATATATGAATCTATGGCAAGTAATGTATAGTATGTGTGCTCCCAGAGATATTAATACAGGACGATATACACTATGATATGCAAAAAGAAAACAGTGATAAAGTGCCTAGTGCAAGATATATATATCTATATATTCAAAGGTAATCCATACCATAGGAAGAGTGGCAGAATATGTAATACGGCACAAGATAAGCCAAAATAAAGCCAAGCTATAGTGGACGATATATACTAGGATATGCAAAAAGTAAGCAGAAATAAAGTGCTTAGTGCAGAGTATGCCTGAAGTATCTGAGAAGTACAATATGCATAGATAGGGTACCGACCTGGATCCGTGTGCGGGAGAGGGAGCCCCGACGCGCGTTTCGCATGTATTGCTTCCTCGGGGGGCGCTCGTTTTATAGATAACAACTACAGTAATGCCTGTCACAAATAAGAATATGATGAAGAAGAAGAATATGAAGAAGATGAAGTAGAATTTGAAGAAGAATAATAGTTGAATTAGAAGAATATGAAGAATGTAAAAAAGAATAATGGGAAGAAGGTGAAGAAGAAGATGATGATGATGATGATGAATAAGGTGAAGACGAAGTTGATGAAAAATATGCTGCTGCTGAGGATGATGAAGGAGAAAGTGTGGGAGAAGTTAAAAAGAAGGTGAGGAGCATGGAAATAGTGAAATATCTGACAAAATATAAAAAAGCTTAGTCAATATCTTTGTAACTCCGAACATCTTAAAAAAAATAATTCCTGCTATTCCATTTGATTGGGCTAAACCTCTATGCCTTTAAAGTCTCCTCCACCTCCCCCAATACATTCTACGTTATTCTTAGTTGTTTTTCTTAATGTAGAATTAACCTACAAGGAAAGTAAGGGTTTATTTTCATTCCGATATTTGAGTCCCATTGACTTGCATTGGTTTCCGGTATCGGAATCGGCGATATCCGATATTTTTTGGGTATCGGTCCAATCCAATCCGATCCGATATTTCCAGATATCGGAAGGTATCGCTCAACACTATCCATCATTCATTGTTGGAGGAACTTCAAGAACCTTCAAGTCATGTCACATTCTCAGGTCTTGTGATTGGCCAAAAAAAAACCCTGCTTAGCAAGAAGCAGGACTCATGGGGATACAGATTGCTTTTGTGGGGGCATAATACTGTGTGAAAGGAACTGTGGGAGGCGTCACACTGTGTTTGGGTGGCTAAGAAGGCATCATACTGTGTGTGTGGACTGCTGTGTGAATAATAATGTGTGGTGGACGCTGGGTGCAATATACTGTGCAGTGGATACTTTGTGCTCCACTTGCTAGGAGTCCGAGAGGTAGACAGTAACAGTTTGCATGGTGATTGTGAGACAAGGCAGATGAAGAATGGAAACTTCAGGGATATAGGAGACACATTGTGGTGCCTAAAAGAGATACACCCTAAGGATGAATGTCGATGTTAGTGTTGTGTGAGTGTGTCACACTAACTTTTTCTGCCTGTATATTCCATTTTTATGGATTTAAGTCAGTAAAGGAAGTACTGTATTTGGTGAGTTCTACATCATTTTATTTCTATCAAAATTGTTACAAACACTAATTAATAAAATAATAAATATTAAAGGGGTTGTCCTGTCTTAAGCTACAAGTTTACAGTCACTCTAATTGCACCTAGTGTCTGTGTCAGCTGTCAGAATCAGCTGACACCCGGTGGCGATCGCCCGCGCTCCACCCGTGAGCGTGGACTATCAATCAGACATAATATTTCATCCATGGTCAAATTGGCCCAGGTTACATGGACGGAATATTATATCTGATGTCAGAAAGTGGTTAAAAGCACACTAACATTGATTCTAAGATTTTCTGATGTAAATAAAGAAAAAAGGCCTGGAGAAGTAATCCATGTGTTTGGTTAAAACAACCATTAGTCTCACGTTCTGCTTTACTGTTAAAATTGAATACATCGTAAGGATTATTTATGAGGATTGGAGTGTATCATGCTTATACAGTGGGGCAAAAAAGTATTTAGTCAGTCAGCAATAGTGCAAGTTCCACCACTTAAAAAGATGAGAGGCGTCTGTAATGTAATGTAACTGCTATGTGGATGTAACTGTGTATCCCTTGTGTTTTGTTAGGTGTGGGTTGGTTGCAATCGATAGACAGGACTGTCCTTTATTTACCTTTCCTGTTTACTAGAAATATAAACACAAAAACAGTAAATCACAAGAGTCTTCCTAGACACCCTTGTGACTGGTGAAGCAAAAGAGAAAACAAATTTAAGCAGACTGACTGATATGGATGGAATTTGTAACCTTTAAAACTTGTTGTAGGTCCTTACGCTACACAATAGCAGTCAGTTTGGTTATGGGATCGTCTGGTTTTTGATAGCTAAGGTGCAAATTATTAACATTAGTCTAGATAAAGAGAAGGACAACATTTTAGCATTTTTTAAGGAGGTGCATACTGCGCTATCTTAAAGGAATTTTCCTACTAAAACAAGTGATGACTGATGACATATTGCTGGGATAGACATGCACTTGATTGAAGATGTGTCACAGATGAACCTGCGCTATGTAAAGATCGGAGAGAGTTCATGCTCCTGATGTCAGACAAGAACCTCTCTACAGTAGATATGAGGCAGCATATATCAATGCAAAATCAACACTTTATGAGAATTAAATATCCACTTAGTGTGAATTTTTACATGGAGTAACACCACATCACTAATAAAAATATACAGATGAAGCAAACTTTATCTTGACATGCGATGTGTTACATAACAAAGGAAGCGATGTTCATTCATACAAAATGGTTAGCCTGGCTAGTTCAATGTAAAGTAAATGTCCTATTCAGTATGTATAGATGTGTTTAGAATCTACTGCTGTGTGCCATGACTGTGTACAGTAATTGGTAATTACTATACCTTTATCATTATGCAACAAAAGTTTGAAAAGTTTGTGCCATGGGGCTGGAGTCACTAGATAATAATAATTCTAAAAAATTGAAAGAAATGCGGCACTCACCCTTTGCTACTTGTGAAAATTGTGCTGTTTTTATTGGACCGACATGAAGAAATTGTTACATGTCCATGTAATACATCAGGCGTGCAGGAGGGTGCGGGGAGAGAAAATGGACGACGGCCGTTTCGCACACGATGTGCTTCAACGGGACTTTAAGCTATTAATGCTGAGGACCTCGATCCCTGAGATTTCGTGCAAGCTGGTAAAGTGGACTCACGTGTATCCAAGTCCTGACAGAGTATTCCTCTGGTGCCGTTCACTCTACAAACCTTTTCCGAGTAGTTCTGTAATAATAATTCTGTTTAGAAGTGTTCCAAAAGGTAATGATATATATATATATATATATATATATATATATATATATATACAGTGGGGCAAAAAAGTATTTAGTCAGTCAGCAATAGTGCAAGTTCCACCACTTAAAAAGATGAGAGGCGTCTGTAATTTACATCATAGGTAGACCTCAACTATGGGAGACAAACTGAGAAAAAAAATCCAGAAAATCACATTGTCTGTTTTTTTAACATTTTATTTGCATATTATGGTGGAAAATAAGTATTTGGTCAGAAACAAAATTTCTTCTCAATACTTTGTAATATATCCTTTGTTGGCAATGACAGAGGTCAAACGTTTTCTGTAAGTCTTCACAAGGTTGCCACACACTGTTGTTGGTATGTTGGCCCATTCCTCCATGCAGATCTCCTCTAGAGCAGTGATGTTTTTGGCTTTTCGCTTGGCAACATGGACTTTCAACTCCCTCCAAAGGTTTTCTATAGGGTTGAGATCTGGAGACTGGCTAGGCCACTCCAGGACCTTGAAATGCTTCTTACGAAGCCACTCCTTCGTTGCCCTGGCGGTGTGCTTTGGATCATTGTCATGTTGAAAGACCCAGCCACGTTTCATCTTCAATGCCCTTGCTGATGGAAGGAGGTTTGCACTAAAAATCTCACGATACATGGCCGCATTCATTCTTTCATGTACCCGGATCAGTCGTCCTGGCCCCTTTGCAGAGAAACAGCTCCAAAGCATCATGTTTCCACCACCATGCTTTACAGTAGGTGTGGTGTTTGATGGATGCAACTCAGTATTCTATTTCCTCCAAACACGACAAGTTGTGTTTCTACCAAACAGTTCCAGTTTGGTTTCATCAGACCATAGGACATTCTCCCAAAACTCCTCTGGATCATCCAAATGCTCTCTAGCAAACTTCAGACGGGCCCGGACATGTACTGGCTTAAGCAGTGGGACACGTCTGGCACTGCAGGATCTGAGTCCATGGTGGCGTAGTGTGTTACTTATGGTAGGCCTTGTTACATTGGTCCCAGCTCTCTGCAGTTCATTCACTAGGTCCCCCCGCGTGGTTATGGGATTTTTGCTCACCGTTCTTGTGATCATTCTGACCCCACGGGGTGGGATTTTGCGTGGAGCTCCAGATCGAGGGAGATTATCAGTGGTCTTGTATGTCTTCCATTTTCTAATTATTGCTCCCACTGTTGATTTCTTCACTCCAAGCTGGTTGGCTATTGCAGATTCAGTCTTCCCAGCCTGGTGCAGGGCTACAATTTTGTTTCTGTTGTCCTTTGACAGCTCTTTGGTCTTCACCATAGTGGAGTTTGGAGTCAGACTGTTTGAGGGTGTGCACAGGTGTCTTTTTATACTGATAACAAGTTTAAACAGGTGCCATTACTACAGGTAATGAGTGGAGGAAAGAGGAGACTCTTAAAGAAGAAGTTACAGGTCTGTGAGAGCCAGAAATCTTGATTGTTTGTTTCTGACCAAATACTTATTTTCCACCATAATATGCAAAAAAAATGATAAAAAAACAGACAATGTGATTTTCTGGATTTTTTTTTCTCAGTTTGTCTCCCATAGGTGAGGTCTACCTATGATGTAAATTACAGACGCCTCTCATCTTTTTAAGTGGTGGAACTTGCACTATTGCTTACTGACTAAATACTTTTTTGCCCCACTGTATATATACACACATACATATATATTGTGGTACATCGACGCACTCGGCTGCTTAACGAGGTAGTTACAGAAATATTTCTCATTTAAATTTTCCACTGGTTTATTAAAATGGGCTCTATAAACCAGTCTAAACAAAGGGAATAGTCATATTCAGTCTTGACATAAAAAACAGCAGTCACTAATTTCCTTATAGTCCTTATAACTGCAGGGTCCACCCCCACAGGAAACAGGATTCAGCTCAGTTTACAAGAGCCCAGCTTTGGAGATCAGCTCTTCCCAGAGTACACAGAACAATAATTAAGTCCAAAGGCTTCACTTTTACCTCCTGGACTCCTCCCTAGAATGGAGGTATGGTATACAGCTGTTCCGCACACCTCTTCACCTGTTAATAATAGACCTGGCCTTGTCAAGGCTGACTAACCCCTCTCAGCACATATCATGTTGGAGAAAAACTTCCAGGTTTATGTCACTGAAGCTAATAACTTCAGTGAAACATCTATCCCGTCCAGCACATTACTAGTGACCCTCTAACAATACACTATATGTTGTTTACTCCTTGACAACTTTTGAAAATTCCTAGAAAACCACTTTAACTATTTTGCTATTGATTCATATTTTGAAAGCAGGAGAAGAATTTCAGTAAGGCTGCCATCACACTAGCAGTATTTGGTCAGTATTTTACATCAGTTTTTGTAAGCCAAAACCAGGAGTGGAACAATTAGAGGAAAAGTATAATAGAAACATATGCCCCACTTCTGCATTTATCACCCACTCCTGGTTTTGGCTTACAAATACTGATGTAAAATACTGACCAAATACTGCTAGTGTGACAACAGCCTAAAGCTTAACAAATGTTCTTTTTGCTTGTGACCTCATATTCTTCTGTAATGATTAAAAAGAATAGTAATTTCAAGGAGATGAATGAATTGATTGTTGCTGAAGTGATAGGAATTTGCTGAATTTGACCAATTTGCAATTTGCTTCACTTGAAATGCCAAAATGGCTTCCAACATTCTATTAATTGAAGAAGATTGCATCAACCAGAGAAGACAAGCATAACCTTAGACATGGCCAGGGGGGCTATCCCATAATGCATTCCGGGAATTACATGTTATAGCATTGTCATTCATGAGAGACATCACAACTAGTGATGAGCAAGTATACTCGTTGCTCGGGTTTTCCCGAGCACGCTCAGGTGGTCTCTGAGTATTTGTGAGTGCTTGGAGATTTAGTTCTTGTTGACTCAGCTGCATGATTTACTGGTGCCAACCAGCCTGAGTACATGTGTGGGTTGCCGGTTGCTAGGGATCGCCACATGTATTCAATCTGTCCAGCAGCCGCAAATCATGCAGCTGAGGAGACAAAACTAAATCTCTGAGCACTATCAAATACTTCAAGATCATCCGAGCATACTTGGGAAAACCCGAGCAACGAGTATACGCGCTCATCATTAATCATAACCTGTATAAAAGCAGTGGCAGGAAATGTAGCAGATATTTTGGGATGGATATGGATATAAAGACTTTCAGCCAACAGCTTAGAAATAGAGATAGATTGAGAAACTCATAATAGAATAAATACCAGGTGAAGGGCGCTCCCAAGAGTTGTACTCAAAAATGTGTTTCGGCTGTACCCGCCTGGAAAACGCTAGATACAGGCAAAACACATTATGTTTATAAATCACTTTTTTTCTTTTCATTTATTCTATTCTTCTGGTACTTTTTTTGCAATTTGATTCCATCTGCTATAGTAGGAGTGCGTTTCAACTCATATCTCCATCCTCATTATGCACTGACAGATCTCCCTTTGGAGAATTTCCATCGGCACACCAGGTCAGCAGCACCTATTGGATTTATTTTATGCATTTTTAGAAGTTGTGTTCAAATATGCACAACTCCATCAGTTGAACAATTTCCCGTTTTTTTTATTTTAATCTCTCTTTTTTAAACTTATTACGCTCTAAAAGCACCATCTTCTCTCCTTTTCCCTTTTTTTGGAATTCTAACATTGATATAATAAAAAGATCCAAAAGGCCTCTCTGTTACGTAAGACCTTCTTCCTATCGCCTCCATGTATATGTTTGCAAATTTGCTCAGTACCATAAACCAAAAAGTCTGATAGATGTCTGCTGTGTACTGGAATGAAATGATTCAAAACATTTCACATGTCAGGGTATGTGCACACGTCAGGATTTCTGGCAGAAATTTTCCTGATAAAAACCGGACATTTCTGCCAGAAATCCGCATGTGTTTTTTTGCATTTCTTCTCATTTTTTATGCGTTTTTTGCGCTTTTTTAATGCGTTTTTTCCAAATGCATAGAATAGCGGGAAAAACGTGAAAAAAAACGCAAAATTAATGAACATGCTCCTTTTTTTGCGGAAAAAAACGCATCATGTGCACAAAAATTGCAGAATGCATTCTAAATGATAGGATGCATAATGCATGCATTTTTAATGAGTTTTTATAGCGTTTTTATCGCAAAAAAAAGCGAAAAAACCTGAACATGTGCACATACCCTTATGGTTGTTGTGTTGGCGCACATCATGGAGGTGTTCCCTTATTCTGGTTTTTAGTTTTCTTGCAGTAGAACAGACATATTTGAGATCACAAGCGCAACATTCTATGATTTAATTTACAAATTCTGTATTACAGTTAAGAACGTTTTTTATTATAAATGTCTTTGTCGCATGTGAATTTGAGAATTTTTGTGTTTTATTTGAATAAAGACAAGTTTTGAGGGAGAATGGCCACACTTAAAAAAACATTGAAGGAGAGCTAATTACAAGTTTGGAGGGGGCCAGTTTTCCTGGAACTGTATAGGCTTTAAGATAAATAATTGCTTATAGTTGGTGCTCATCTGGAGATGCTCCTAATGCCATTAGTAAGTATGGAATGCATCATGCTGTCATCTATAAGAATGTGAAAATAGCGTTAAACAATATCCAATATTGCCGATATTGCTTTAAAATGGGAATTATATGCTAATACTAAGGTAGGTTTTTGCAGCAACGCCCTAGTATGTTTATTTTTTTTGTGCACATTCTTTGTTCATCATGCTCTAAATAATATTTTGCTTGCTGTGCTTGTAATGCTTAATGTTTATTCAATTTTTGATTCTCTATAAAGTTGGTACAAAAAGTATTCAGACCTCTTTAAATTTTTCACTTTTTCGCGAAAAAAAATGCCTCACAGTAAAAAACGCAGCATGTTCATTAATTTTGCAGATTTTTTGCGGATTTCCCACTATCCGCCAAAAAAAAAAAACGCGAGGAAAACGCGCAAAAAAACGTGAAAAAATGCATGCGGATTTCTTGCAGAAAATGTCCGGTTTTGCTCAGTAATGTACAAAGCAGGATATAATCCAACAAGATGAATAACTGAAACCACCTAAGTGAAAAAAAAACCAAAAAATTACACTACAAGGCCGGTTTCACACGTCAGTGGCTCTGGTACGTGAGGTGACAGTTTCCTCACGTACTGGAGACACTGACTCACGTAGACACATTAAAATCAATGTCTCTCTGCACATGTCAGCGTGTTTTCACGGACCGTGTGTCCAATTGAAAAACACGGAGACATGTCAGTGTTCGCGGGAGTGCACATATTACACGGACCCATTAAAGTCAATGGGTCCATGTAAAACACGTACCGCACATGGATGCTGTCCGTGTGGAGTCCGTGTGCCGTGCAGGAGACAGTGCTACAGTAAGCGCTGTCCCCCCAGCGTGGTGCTGAAGCCGCCATTCATTTCTTCTCTCCAGCAGTGTTCGCTGGAGAGATATGAGAAATCTTTTTTTTTTTTTTTTGGTGTTTAAAAAAAAGATCCCTGTGCCCAACCCCCTCCCACCCTCTGTGTGCCCCCCCTCTGTTAATAAAATACCCATAGGGGTGGAGCCGCATATTCATCACTCTAATGGGCGGCACCACGTGACCACTCATACAGGAGAAGCTGCGGCGAGGAGAAGAAGCAGCGAGGGAGCCGGGTAAGTGCGCTGCTGGAGAGAAGAAATAAATGGCGGCTTCAGCACCAGATGCAGGGGACAGCGCTTAACTGTAGCACTGTCTCCTGCACGGTGCATGTGGTACCCAGTTGGCACACGGGCGGCACACGGATGTCGCATGTGTGCAACACTGATGTGCCACATGAGCACACGGACACACGGACACGGATAATTCAGGTACCGATTTTTCCGGTACCGGAATTATCTGGACATGTGAGACTGGCCCCACACACCGAGGGGAAGGTATAAAAGAAGGCTGATAACAATCATAACAATACGGTCCTGTGTAGGGACCTAATTTATGTGTGTACTCAAGAATGGCTCATTCCTGGCTGTTCAAAAAAATAGGTCTCATTTTTTGATGTTTATAAATGAGAATGAACGGTTAAAGAACCAACTACAATGCTCAGCCTATTTTAGCCAAAAAGTTCCAAAGAGAATGAATAAACCCAGAATGCTTAATAATGTGCTAATTACCTTATGACACATCACACTTATTGGGCACTAATCATAAATAATAATTTGCCCATGTCACTTTTTTGGCTGTGTGCTAACATGCAAATTCTGCACCATCATTATTACATCCTCATAAATGTATAGGTATATTCTGTACACTATTGTATATCAGCATAAGAGTATTGCAGCATATATACAAACAGGAGGCCCAAAATGGTAATATAACGTACCAAGACTCCTACTTTTGTTGCGGGCTATCAACCCCTCTCTTAATCAGTTGTCAGTAAGGAAGCCTTGTATACTAATACATACATACATATCTTTTTAGGATTGCCTGTTAAAAACATGTGACCGCAAAGTAAATAGGTTACTTAGGTAACATGGATATGGTTAAATATCTCCCATTAGCTCCAGAACCTATGTCACTTTCTACTGAAATCATTAGTATGGTTAGATCTCACCCATTTCCTGAAGAGACTGTACCATGCTCCTTCCAATATCATGCTCCTTCAGATAAAAGGGAAACAGGTGATGGGCCCCTATAGCGTCTCCCGACGCGTTTCGTCCTCTCGTGGACACATCAGGGGAGTGTAAACAATACCTGTAGTGGCTGCGTTACATGATCCCCACTCGTGTCTTTTAAATAGCAAAGAAGCCGGAAGTACGTCAGACGCCGAATGAACATGGTGTGTGACTCACTTCTTGTACCTGGCCCGGACTCAAAATGTTTTGTGAGCGCACGTGGTGCACCTGCGTAGAGCGCTAGGTGCCCCCCGCCAAAGGCATATCATAGATCTGGCTCGCACTCACAATGTTTTGGAGCGCACGTGGTGCGCCTGCATGAAGCGCAAGGCACCCCCTCGACAGCGGCGTATCATAGACGCGTCCATTGCATCCATGCACGTCCAAAAACCCAGTATCCCAGTGGGGGATGAAGGTCATATTCATTCCAGGGAACCTCTGGGTATATTTCTCGCTTGTGTGTTATATAAAAGACATTAGTTAAGCCGCAATGGAGATATTACTGTATGCAAAACATCTTGTCACCATCATAGGAAAACCCCATCCATTATGGGTATGAAACAGCAATATCTAGTCATGTTAGCAGCTTTGTCCTGTTTATTCCTTTTGGTATGATTCAGGCTTTGCTCGATTCTATATATTTACCAAAGATCATTAGTATATTAGAGGATATAGGGATATTGATTACAGAACTATTACAATCGAAATTCAGATGTTAATTTGACATGAAGATGAAAATATGTATTGTAGAATTGTAGACTTAATTATTAAATTGAATGCTGTGTGCCATGTAGTTTATGATAGTTGACACTGTTTAATATGATAATGGCTGACACTGTTCTGATATCTGTGTGTTAGGGACAGGAATAGGGACTCTCAGTGGCAGTGGTAGATCAGCATTAGTAAGGGTTATGGCACTGTAGTTGTGGGTTAGTGTTAAAGGGGCACTGTAGAGTAGGAGATTAGATTGTGTTGAGAACTGGTTTCAGTCATAGTAGTGACAGTTGAGAAAGGGGTGGAGCCAGTGTAGTGGCATGGAGAGTGCCTTTCTGAGGTAATTTTCAGGTAGAGGGAGGAGCTAAAGCAGAGTGAGAGGAATTGTTCTAGAAGGAGTGGTAGTAGTTGTGTGGTGAGTTACAGATGAAAGAAACAGAAGAAGCACTGAGGGAAGCAGGTCTGGAGATGTTAAGGTAGGTTCACATTGCGTTAAGTACATTCCATTAAACGGATCCGTTAAACGCATGTACAGAAAAGAGCCAAATTTGTTGAAAATTTGGCTTCACGTTAACGCTTGTGTTAACGCACGTGACTGCGTTTATGTAATTCTGATGTCCGTTCGTGAAGCATCCATTTGCCTGCGTTTGGCACTGTCAATAAAGTTGTTGTCTTTTTTTTTTTTCCTTTTGTCAGCGTCGGGTGTGGGTGCATACACATTCTCCATTTTGAAAGCATTGAGTAAACTTCTGCTAGCAAGATGTTTGTGTCTGAGCTCATTAGATTTCGCTTGATGCAGTTGTGACTTCGGCAGAGAAAGCGTATTTCTCAAAGGAGATATTGGATCCATGAAGTGAATTTCTTACGGAATACATATGGTGCCTTTCGCATCCTGTATGTTCAGCTTCGGGATCATCCCTTCAAATTCCAACGTTATCTACGGATGTCCATTGAGACCTTTGATGTTCTGCTCTCGCATGTGAAGAATGAGATACATCATCAGCGCAGCACTTTCCGAGAAAGCATTTGTGCGGAGCAATGTTTAGTGGTGACTCTGAGGTAATTATAATTTTTATGAACATTCTTCTATAGACAAAGACAAGATGTAATTTATCGTGGGGCATAATTATGTACATTTAGGCAATTGTATTATTCCATTTTAACTAGCCTTTTTGTTAGTTGTCCTTTAAAATCCTAACAATATAAATATTTTTTTTTCTTTGTGATTGCTGACAGATATCTGGCTACCGGAGAATCTTTTGCGTCACTGCATTTTCAATTTAGACTTGGGAAGTCAACCATTTGCCAACTCGTTCGGGAAACTTGTGATGCCATTTGGAACAACTTAGAACCACTTGTGCTACCAACCCCGACAACAGAAATGTGGCTAGCGATTTCCCAACGTTTCGAGGATGTGGCTAATTTCCCCAATTGCATTGGTGCCGTGGAGGGCAAGCACATTCGGATTCAGAAACCAGCACATAGTGGATCCCTATACTATAACTATAAAAAATACTTTTCTATTGTATTGATGGCTATTGCGGATGCTAGATACCATTTTGTTGCTTTGGATATTGGTGCGTATGGCCGGACGAACAATTCCAGAGTCTTCAGAGACTCCAACATGGGGAGATGTTTGTACAGCAACAACTTTAACATACCCTCAGCACGACCTCTTCCGGGGACCTAAGGCCCAAGTTTGCCCTATGTTTTAGTTGGGGATGAGGCGTTCCAACTCGGACAAAATCTCCTAAAGCCGTACTCAAGCCGTACTCAAAACTCCACAAGACGCATTTTTAATTATCGCTTGAGCCGGGCTAGACATTATGTGGAGTGTGCCTTTGGTATTTTGACCTTGAAATGGCATATTTTACTAACTTGCACGCTACTGCAACCTGAAAATGTGGACCATGTAGTGAAGGCATGCATCTGTCTGCACAATATTGTTTCCAGACATGAACCCCAGGTGATTGACCCCGATGACTGTGATTCGAACCTCATCAGCATAGATTCGACTGCTGTTCGGTCTACAGTTGAAATTATGAGGATTCGTGATCAATTTGCTGGTTACTTCACACATGAAGGCCTTGTTCCATGGCAAGACATACACATGTGGAAATGTTGAAGCCTGATGTTATTGTTGAAATGTGTGGGGCAATTTTTTTGTCTTTGAGTTCTCATTAACTTATTTATCTAGTGTAAAAAGTTAAAGTCATATTATGTAGTGTAAAAAGTTAAAGTCATACAAGAATATGAAATTTTAAAGTAACAGTTTACTATAATTCTTAGAAAATATTCCAACCTCAGTGTTGGTAGACATTTTAAACATATGATATCCCATAGGGATGAACAAAAACATACAAAAAAATTGGGTGAAATGAAATTAAACACAAAAAATGTAAACGCTGTAATTGCACCAGGTTGGTGACAGTGAACAGTACATATAGACTGTGATATTGTGCGGGCGTATTGTCTGCCCAACTGTACGATGGACTGCTACATTGCCTCTGCTGTTCCATGCTCGGTTCACCCCAGCCTCTGCATTGTGGGTTGTAGGCCGGCATGTCCATGCTTCTTGTTCTCGAGGAAATGGGTTACTGGGGGCCCAAAAATTCCTCAACTAGGTCATTAAGTCTTTGCCTAAACATAATGTTTCTGTGTGCCAGGATATTTTGAGCTACAGGCACATAGGACAAAAACAGGAGCTTCCACACATTGGCTGCATATATAGATTCACGGGATTGCAAGTCCGTAATTTCCCGCCTCAGGTCTCTGTGTTCACTGCGACACATATCCTCTACCCTATGGAGTCCATCGACAATTATGGCATCAGCTTCATCTTTTTGGGATGCTCGCTTGCGTCCATGGTGTGCTTGCAAACGGGCACTGACACCA
This sequence comes from Ranitomeya imitator, assembly GCF_032444005.1. Lineage (NCBI taxonomy): Eukaryota > Metazoa > Chordata > Amphibia > Anura > Dendrobatidae > Ranitomeya > Ranitomeya imitator. The sequence continues at coordinate 490,136,069 of NC_091285.1, read as the reverse complement.
GAAGCCACAGTAATTCTCTCCACAAATCGTGGCTCGCTCAGGCCAAACACATCTTCAGCACCCATTTGCTGGCTTGATTCCAGTGGAGATGGCTCCAGTTCCTCTGCCTCTCTAGGCGCAGCGGTACTGCATATCGTTCTATACCAAAAAAAAAAGTTAATTATTTTAATTTAAACTATTTTGTCTCGCACACCTAAATCTTTTTACTTATGAGCGCTGTGAGAAAGTTTTTTGCAGAAAGAACAATTGCTCATAATGCACATAAGGGGTGACCCGTTTGCCACCAGATCCACTGGGTGTGTTTTGGCTGTTGCGGAAGTCACGTACAAAGCGATCCCTAATCGATCTCCAACGGGTATGGACAGCATCGGCTTTAAAGTAAAAAAAAATTAGATAAATAGATGATAGATAGATAGATAGATAGATAGTAGATAGATAGTGGATAGATAGATAGTTGATAGATAGATAGATAGATAGATAGATAGATAGATAGATAGATAGATAGATAGATAGATAGATAGATAGATAGTGGTTAAATAGATAGATAGTTGATAGTTGATAGATAGATAGATAGTAGATAAATAGTATATAATTTTTTTTGTAAGTTTTTTGATAGATTTAGTAGATTAAAAAAAAAAATATTACAAAAAATGTTTGACTGTTTGCAATCTTTACATTTTGCAAGTATACTTCAACAATATTTACCAATTTTTTTCTTAGAGGATGCCGAGTTCTCCATATATCGTGGGTCAAAATGGCATATGATTTTATCCCACAACTTCCTGTTTTTGACTATGTCGTAGTGGGAGCTGTCGCTTTGGTCCCATATGGATGGAATGGCTTCCACTAAAGTGATCAGCGTCTCGTTATGTATGTCCAAGGGCTCTTCGTCAACCACAATCCTTTTTTTTTTGCTGGGCGGCTTGGACTATGTAAACACAAAACGTTATATTGAAAGGTTAAATTTCATTTGCATTTGACTGGATAGATAGATAGATAGATAGATAGATAGATAGATAGATAGATAGATAGATAGATAGATAGTTGATAGATAGTAGATAGATAGTTTACTCAAATCTTCACATTGTTTTTTTATTTTATTTTATGAAGAATTTTGCTCAGGAAATTGCTGCAAGAAATCCTGAATGTGTGCACATAGCCAAAAAAAGAAAAACTGAAATATCACATGGTCATAAGTGTTCAGACCCCTTGCTCAGTATTGAGTAGAAGCACCCTTTTGAGCTAGTACAGCAATGAGTCTTATTGGGAATGATGCAACAAGTTTTTCACACCTGGATTTAGGGATCCTTTGACATTTTTCCTTGCAGATCCTCTCCAGTTCCATCAGGTTGGATGGTGAACGTTGGTGGACAGCCATTTTCAGGTCTCTCCAGAGATGCTCAATTGTGTTTAGGTCAGGGCTCTGGCTGGGCCAGTCAAGAATGGTCACAGAGTTGTTCTGAAGCCACTCCTTTGTTATTTTAGCTGTGTACTTAGGGTCATTGTTTTGTTAGAAGGTGAACCTTCGGCCAAGTCTGAGGTCCAGAGCACTCTGGAAGAGGTTTTCATCAAGGATATCTCTGTACTTGGCCACATTCATGTTATCTTCAGGGGCAACCAGTCATCCTGCCCCTGCAGCTGAAAAACACCCCCACAGCATGATGCTATCACCACCAAGTTTCACTGTTGGGATTGTATTGGGCAGGTGATGAGCAGTGCCTGGTTTTCACCACACATACCACATAGAAATATCGCCAAAAAGGTCTATCTTCATTTCATTAGACCAGAGAATCTTATTTCTCATAGTCTGGGAGTCCTTCATGTGTTTTTTAGCAAACTTTATGTGGGCTTTCATCTGTCTTGCACTGAGTAGAGGCTTCCGTCAGGCCACTCTGCCATAAAGGCCTGACTGGTGGAGGGCTGCAGTGATATTTGACTTTGTGGAACTTTCTCCCATCTCCATACTACATCTCTGGAGCTCTGCCACAGTGATCTTGGAGTTCTCCTTTACCTCTCTCCCCAAGGCTCTTCTCCCACGATTGCTCAGTTTGGCTGGATGGCCAGGTCTAGGAAGATGCTGGTGGTCCCAAACTTCTTCCATTTAAGGATTATGGAGGCTACTGTGCTCTTAAGAACCTTGAGTACTGCAGAATTTCTGTTGTAACCTTGGCCAGATCTGTGCCTTGCCACAATTCTGTCTCTGAGCTCCTTGGCCAGTTCCTTTGACCTCATGATTCTCATTTGGTCTGACATGCACTGTGAGCTGTGACCATTACTTATGACCATGTGATATTTCAGTTTTTCTTTTTTAATAAATTTGCAAACATTTCTACATTTCTGTTTTCTTTCAGTCAAGATGGGGTGCAGAGTGTTTTATTAATGCGAAAAAAAATGAACTTTTGAATTTACCAAATGGCTTCAATGAAGCAAAGAGTGAAAAATTTAAAGGGGTCTGAATAATTTCCGTACCCACTGTACATGTATTCTGTCATAGAGAAAAATAAGGGGTCTTTTTTCCAGCTCCTTTGTTAAAATCTTCAATTTTATTTCACGAATTAAAAATCACAGGACATGCTCTGAGACTGCACCAAATGTGCACACAGAAACAGCAAGACGCGTTTCAATCGCAACAGCGATCTTTATCAAAGCTGCTATATGCTCAAAATGGCAAATATTTAAATACAAACCAGACCAATCAATACATAGTGAAAAATCACATGACATGTAAGGTCCTACAACATAGAATGTGAACAAACAAATAAAAACAATCATGAAAAAACAAAAGAAAAATTATATACATAAATACAATAATAACATACCAGTAATATCTACAATAAAATTCAATGATAATGAAACATAATTTCATTGCATCTGTTTAGTCTGTCAGGAAATCTAGTGCCTAGGTAATAGATCCAGTACGCTTCTCTAGTTAACAGTCGGCGTCTGACATCTCCAATCCACAGACTTGCAAGGAAGAAATATAAGCAGCTCGAGTATTTTCTGACAAACCTGATGAGACTAATGATTTTTCTGACCTCTCTGTTAATTTTAAACAGCTTGAAAAATTATTGCTACCGGACACCAAGGTATGGTGGGATTTAACTACCTTACAAAATTATGTTTCCAAAAGCATGATACCGAGAGGACTCAGAAATAACATCACATATAAGGAACAAATACCACAACACCATGACCAGACACCATATTATTACCACATAGTGACCAAATAGCACATACAAGGGACAAATAGCACCTCACCATGACCAGACCACATATTACCACCAGTGACCAAATAATATCACATACAAGGAACAAATGCCACCGCACCATGACCAGACCACATATTACCACCACATAATGGCCGAATACTAAAATACTGATCAGTAATAAAAAAAAGCACAATACCATCACCATAAGTGCCATTATACACAGAAGATCTGTACTTAGTATGCAGTGTCTGTGTACAGGTAATACAGTGATCACTGGTGATATTATACACAGGAGCTCTGTATATAATGTATAGGTAATACAGTGATCACTGGTGACATTATTATTATTATTATTATTATATTTATTTATATAGCACCATTGATTCCATGGTGCTGTACATGAGAAGGGGTTACATACAAGTTACAAATATCACATACAGTAAACAAACTAACAATGACGGACTGATACAGAGGGGCGAGGACCCTGCCCTTGCGGGCTTACATTCTACAGGATTATGGGGAAGGAGACAGTAGGTTGAGGGTTGCAGGAGCTCCGGTGTTGGTGAGGCGGTAGCTCCGGTGTTGGTGAGGTGGTAGCTTCGTTGGTGATGAGGCAGCAGCGGTGTCAGTGCTGAAGAGATGAGTTTTCAGGTTCCGTCTGAAGGATCCGACTGTGGTTGATAGTCGGACGTGTTGGGGCAGAGAGTTCCAGAGGATGGGGGATATTCGGGAGAAGTCTTGGAGGCGATTGGATGAGGAGCGAATAAGTGTGGAGGAGAGAAGGAGGTCTTGGGAGGACCGGAGGTCACGTGAGGGAAGATATCGAGAGATTAGTTCAGAGATATATGGAGGAGACAGGTTGTGGATGGCTTTGTAGGTCAGTATTAGCAATTTGAACTGGATACGCTGAGGGAATGGGAGCCAGTGAAGAGATTTGCAGAGGGGGGAAGCGGAGGAGTAGCGAGGAGAGAGATGGATTAGTCGGGCAGCAGAGTTAAGGATGGACTGGAGAGGTGCAAGGGTGTTAGCAGGGAGGCCACAGAAAAGGATGTTGCAGTAGTCAAGGCGGGAAATGATGAGGGCGTGCACAAGCATTTTCGTAGATTGGGGGTTGAGGAAAGGACGGATCCTGGAGATATTTTTGAGCTGGAGGCGACAGGAGGTGGAAAGAGCTTGGATGTGTGGTTTGAAGGACAGGGCATTATACACAGGAGCTCTCTGTATAGTATACAGTGTATAGTATCAGTGTACAGGTAACACACTGACTCACCAGTGACGTCTCTAGGTGAAGTCCTTCATCTTTCAACATTCATCCGGCACAAACCGCCATCACCATCACTTCTACCAGCCAAGACTTGTCTCTGCAGGAAATAACAGTTATCTCGAGCTCCGCTTGCAGAACACATTACTTAATTTTTCCCAACTTCTACATTACACCAGATGAAGAAAAAAAGGCGACATAGTATCACTCTACACAGTAACAGGACTGCCCCCCATTTAAAACAGTATACTCAAAAAATAAAATAAATACGTCACTGCAGTAATAATATCCCTTAATTAGCCCCTATGGTAATAATATCCCCCATCCTGGCCCCCGTGTGTCTCATTCCTGGCTCCAGCCATATGTTCTCACATCCTGCCCTCATGAGTATCCATTCTGCCCCATATGATCTCCCCATCCTGCCCCATATGATCTCCCATCCTGCCCCATCTGTCACCATCGTATCCATCCTGCCCCATGATCCTGCACAATCTGTCTCAAATCCTGCCCCAGTGTCTCCAATCATGCCCCCATGTCTTTCATTCTGTCCTGTGTCTCCAATTATGCTCGTATCTTCATTCTGTCCCCAGTGTCTCCAGCATCTCTGCCCCCAGTGTCTCAGCATCTCTGCCCCCAGTGTCTCCAGCATCTCTGCCCCCAGTATGCCCAGCATCTCTGCCCCAGTGTGTCCAGCATTTCTGCCCCATCTGTGTCCAGCATCTCTGCCCCAGTGTGTCCAGCATCTCTGCCCCAGTGTGTCCAGCATCTCTGCCCCAGAGTGTCCAGCATCTCTGCCCCATCTGTGTCCAGCATCTCTGCCCCAGTGTGTCCAGCATCTCTGCCCCAGTGTGTCCAGCATTTCTGGCCCAGTGTGTCCAGCATTTCTGCTTCAGTGTGTTCAGCATCTCTGCCCCAATGTCCAGCATCTCTGCCCCCAATGTCCAGCATCTCTGCCCCAGTGTGTCCAGCATCTCTGCCCCAGTATGTGCAGATTCTCTGCCACAATGTCCAGCATCTCTGCCCCAGCGTGTCCAGCATTCTGCCCCGGAGCCCCCTGGATCGCCGCTCTAAAAAACCCCCCAAAAAACACGAGTTCTTACCTGGCCGCACTCCTGCGGCGGGCGAAGCTCACTCCCTCCATGCTGGTGAAGCGCGCACTCGCCGGAGGCTGGCAATGACGTCAGACGCCGGCGAAGTGCCTCTCCTGCCCTATAAATAAATAATTACAGGGAAAAAAACAGCGTGGGTTCCCCTCTAATTTTGATAACCAGCTAGACAAAACTCACAGCTGAGGGCTGCAACCCCCAGCTGTCAGCTTCAGCAAGGCTAGTTATCCAGAATAGAGGGGTCCTCATGCTTTTATTTTAAATATTTAAATAAATAATTTAAAAAACAGGGACAACCAGCCTTACTAAAGCTCACAGCTGAGGGCTGGTATTCTCAGGCTGCTAAGGGGCAATTGATATAGGCCCCCTCAGCCTAAAAATAGCAGCCCACAGCTGCCCAGAAAAGGCGCATCTATTAGATGCGCCAATTCTGGCGCTTTGCCCTCCTCTTCCCTGTTGCCCTGTAGTGGTGGCAAGCAGGGTAATACGGGGTTAATGTCACCTTATTAGTGCAAGATGACATTAAGCTGGCTCAGTAATGGAGAGTTGTCAATAAGACACCTATCCATTACTAATCCTATAGTAGTTAAAGGGTTAAATAAACACACACATGCAGAAAAAAGTATTTTAATGAAGTAAAACACCACACAGTTTTGCAATCCTTTCATTGTTCTGCCATTCCAAGCGAAGCCATCGATCTTCTGAAATAAAAAGTAAAAAAGCAAAAGTATACTCCATGATCCCTCGCAGTCCAATATAACAAGTGTCCCATGCAGTATCTGGGTGAGATAAAGCTTACAACTGGGAGCGCTGCTAATGCAGCAGCTCACGACAGCAAGCTACTGGGGAATGAATGAGACACAGCGGGTGCAGGCTCAGTAACTAGCGGTGATATCACTGAGCCTGCGGTCCCTCACAGCCTGACCTGAGGTAATCTCTGAACTGTGGGAAAATGCCAGGGAAGAGGTTACCGCAGGTAAATTATCCATTTTATTCTATCAATCTATCTATTCTATCTATTCATTCTATATATCTACAGGAAGTTGTTTTTTTTCTCTATGTGCACTCAACTTTATTGACATGCACAAAAAGAAAAAACAAGAAAAAAAACGCACCAAAAATGCACCTAAACCTGCGATATTGGCACAGCTTCTTTCGAGCCAAGATGATCAGGTTTTGCTGCAGAAAAAAAGCAGCAAAAACGCCCTGTTTGAACTTACCCGAAATTATAATGTGCCACAAAAAAAATCTCAAAATCACTGAGATTTGTTGAAGCGTTCCAGTGGGGGCAGGAATTGGCGCCGCTAGATGGAAGCCCCCCATGACTACGTTGCCAAGGGGAGGGTTTTCATTTAAAGAAAAATAAATAAGGGGTTGGGATTAATTTAAGGATGGGGGGCAGATTAGGAGGATGGAGGGGCGGAATTTAGGGCAGGAAAGTGCACTGTCAGACTTACTATGGACACGGTGGACAGATTAATGGACCAGCTGAGGAATGTAGCACATTCCAGGAGGGGTGGCTGGCTAGAAGAGCAGCTATCATCACTGCTGGGAGATAGCGGATGACAGGGCAGCAGGACCAGGAGGACAAGGCCTCCTGAAAGTCTATCTCCTGACGTGGAGATGCGCGGCAGACAGAGGTCGCAGAGCCCTCTGAGGACCCTGCGGAGGCTGGGGGCAGTGGTTCGGCAGCTCTGCCCGGTCCCCCCTCCAGCAGGAATCCAAGGGCCCACTTTGTTGGTGGAGGTCGGCGGTGTGCACCAGCTGCTGTACGGGCCCGACAAGAAGTGCGGGCCACGGCGGAAGTGCGGCCTGGTCAGGAACACTGCGGGGCAGCGACAGCTGGTTGAGACTGCAGGATCCATAGGGGAGCAGCGCTTGCAGTGGTGGTGACCTTGGTGAGGGGGCAGAGGCAGGCAGGGGCAGCGGGCTCCGGGACTCAGCATTCAGATCGGGCAGCGGTGGGTACCCCAGGATCGTTGGCAAAGAGATTGGATTGCACAGCAGGTCGGTGGGCAGGCTGAATCGAGTGGTTCAGATGGGCTCAGATCGTGGGGGTTGGACACCGGGAGCAGCTGGCAGCAAGGGCAGGCCAGCGGACAAGTCACACTCACTAGAGTTCTTGGCAGCACTCCAGTCCCCCCTGGTGATGAGGAGGCCAGGGGTGCGGACTGGGGGCAGCAGAGCGGCAACGAAGAGTCTGGGTCTGGGAGCGATCACCAGGACGATGGAGAGCAGCAGGATTCTGGGTGTCCAGCTTGTGGGGACACAGCACCCGCGCAGCCTCGTGACTATATGTCTATGTCTGTTTTGTTGCCGGGGGGCGTCGGGTCAGGGGAGAGTGGGTAAAGTCGGAGTCTAGGGGCAGATGTTAGGGTGCTGGCTGGAGTTGGTAGCTCAGGGGTGATGGGCATTAGGGATATTTTGGCCTGGATGTCGCATATCTTGAGGAGGCTGGAATGGGGGGTTGCAGATAGCATTGGGACATCACCTGTGGGGTCCTGGTTGTCAGGGTCTGGTTATGGATCACGATTGGTGAGCGAGACAGGGAGGTCAGGTGGATCAGTGCAGGCGTCATCGGCTGGAGTATCGGTGTCAGTTCAAACCGAAAAAGAAAAAGGGGATTCAGCTAAATTGGATGATAGGGCAAAAGGGGAGGTGTACGTGTGCTTTGAGGGTCCTCTCGGTGCACATTTAAAGAAAGAGGTGAAAGAAAAAATTTCGATGGACGAATATGTGGAGATTTTCTCCCTCCTTCCTTTGGAAAAATGTAGACAAAATTTAGACAAAGGTAAAAAAGATGACAGTAAAAAGGAGGAGGAGGAGAAGAGACGATGGCAGAAGAGACGACTGCAGATATTTGTCAATTGGCTACAGGCCTTTGCAATTTTGGCTAGTGTGATAGGTGTAAAGTTTCCCGAAAACTGCTCAGGCCTTTTTTTGTTATTTAGATGCCATAGGGGAAGCACACCGCACATATGGGGGTCAAGCGTAGTTGCGTTACGACGAGCAGTTTAGGCAGCGGAAGGCGGTTAGACCTGAGATTAAATGGGATCAAAAGGACATTGGGCTTTGGTTAAAAGTGGTGGCCCCTGTGCAGTACGGGCAGTCCTTTCATGGGGGAGGGGGGCCAGCAGCCAGCAGTCGGGACAGGGAAGTGGAAGACAAGGGACGCAGGGTGCAAAAGAACGATGGCCAATGTAAATATGGGAATATGTGCAAATATAAACATGTATGTTCCCACTGAAATGGGGCCTCACATGGAGCATTCAAATGTTTTAAAAAAGCAAAGGGAAAGCCATCGGTGTGTGGCTGTCAAGAGGGTGATGCCAGTGAGGATTCAAGAGATGGCCCCTTATCTAAGTAGGTACCCTGATCAAGTGAAGGCGGGGGTTCTTCGGGAGGGTTTTTCTGAAGGTTTTAAGATTCCTCCCCCTAATCATGCAGTCCCCTTTTCTATTAAGAATTTGAGGTCGGCAAGATTGCATGCAGAAGTGGTTACTGCTAAGTTGGAGAAAGAGGTGGAATTGGGAAGAATTGCAGGGCCGTTTCGCTGCCTGCTTGTGGAGGGGGTGGTTGTTTCCCCATTGGGGGTGGTGCCTAAGAAGGAACCAAACAAGTTTCGGTTGATTCATCATTTGTCGTATCCAAAGGTGCGGTCAGTTAATGATGGCATCGCTGAGGAGTTATGCTTCATAGTGTACACATCGTTTGATGCGGCAGTGCAATGGTTTCAGCGGTACTTTGGGTGGGCTTTGCTGGCTAAGATGGATATTGAATCGGCCATCAGGTTGCTTCCGGTGCACCCTGATAGTATTCCTTTGTTGGGTTGCTTCTGGAATGGAGGTTTTTATTTGGACAGATGTTTGCCTATGGGCTGTTTGATTTCCTGTTCATTGTTTGAGACTTTTAGTACTTTTCTTGAATGGGTTGTTAAGGACGTTGCTGGTGTTTCCTCTGTCTTTCATTATTTAGACGATTTTTTGTTTATAGGTCCACCTACCTTATGCAGGAATTCAATGGCCACTATGGAATGGGTGGCTGGGCGGTTCCATGTGCCATTGGCAAGAGAAAAAACAGAGGGCCCTTGCATAGTTTTAAGTTTTCTCAGCATTCCTATTGATTCGGAGAGGATGGAGTGTAGGTTACCGGAGGATAAGTTGTTGTTGCTTAAACAGGAAGTGCGGAGAATTGGGAAACTGCATAAGGTGACATTGAAGGAGTTGCAGTCGTTGTTGGGTCGGTTGAACTTTGTGTCTCGGATCATGCCCATGGGCAGGATTTTTTTGCTGTAGATTGTCTGGAGTAACAGCGGGAGTTCTTGCAGCTCAATATTTTATCCATTTGCATAAGGAGCATAAGGAGGATTTGCTTGTTTTGCAGCGTTTTTTGGAAACTTATAATGGAAGATTATTGATTCAACAGGAGGATTTGAATGATTTTGATTGCGATATTTACACGTATGCAGCTGGAGGGGTCGGTTATGGTACCTATTGTGATGGCAAATGGAGTGTCGGATGTGGCCGGAATGGTGGTGCCAAAAAGGCTTCACCAAGAACCTTGCATTGCTTGAGTTATTCCCAATTGTGGTGTCGGTATTTATCTGGGGCGACAGGTTTAAAGATCGGAGGGTTAGATTTCATTGTGATAACTCAAGTGTGGTGTCAGTGATTAACAGCCTCTCTTCTTCCTGCCCCCAGTGATCAGGTTGGTAAGGGTTGCGATGCCTGGAATTGAATGCATGGATTTCGGCTGTACACGTACCAGGTGTTCAAAACTCTATAGCTGATGCTTTATCTCGTTCACAGTGGGAGCGGTTCTGGGAGTTGGCACCAGATGTGGAGGTCTCAGGAGCAGGATGCCCTTCACATTTGTGGCAGATTGTTGCAGACAAGGAGGACGATTGATCCAAGCCTTGGTTTTGAGCCAGACATGGTCAGCATGGCAATTGTGGGAAAGTTGGTCGGATCAGTAGGACCCGGTTGAGTCTGACAGTGATAGAACACTGGCGGTGCTGTTTTTGGTAGGCAAGGCGGCTGAATGGGGTTGGTCCGTGTCAAAGGTGAATAAATTTATTGCCGGCCTGGCCTTTGGTTTTAAGCTGCAGGGGTCCATGGATGTTACAAAGAATTTTTTGACAAGACAGGCGTTGAAGGGTTTTCGGAAGGGCAACAAGAGTTTTGATCAGCGGGGACCCATTTCATTTAGGGTGCTGGAGCTGTTGGGTGAGGTGGTGGAGAGTATTTGTTGTTCTCATTTTGAGGTCATACTTTTTAGGTTGACCTTTTCTTTAGCATTTTTTGGGGCTTTGCGATTAGGAGAGCTGGTGTCTTCTAATAAAGACAGGGCCGAGGGTTTGTTAGCGGAGGATGTTGATTTTTGGTTGTCAGTCATTGTTTTTTGGATCAGGCATTCAAAGACTGATCAGCAGGGGAGGGGCAAGTGGATTGTGCTAGGAAGGGTTAATGGTGGTTTGATGTGCCCACAGCATTGTTTGGAGGCGTATTGGAGTTTATGGTCAGGGAGGTTGGGCCCATTGTTACGGCATCTGGGGGGGGGCATTTTTGTCACGTTTTCAATTTACAGCAGTGTTAAGAAAGGGGATGGTAGTTTGGGGCCTTAACCCTAGTAGTTATGGGTCGCACTCGTTTAGAATTGGTGCTGCATCAGAGGCAGATGGTTTGGGTTTGGGAGCTGAGATAATTAAACGAATTGGCAGATGGAGTTCGAACCGTTATTTGTCTTACTTTCGGCGTTAAGTAGTTTTGGGCTGGTAAGTTTCTGCTTGTCTTAATTGTTCTTATATTTTCTAGGTCGGACTCCCCTGTTGTCATGGATTTTTGGACACTCGTTCGTTTATTGGGGTGCGCTTTGGGCTGACGCTAGACCGAATGGTAGGCAATTAGGTTTTTGTCGAGATGAAGTGGTCATTAGATGGTTGGGGTTTAGTGGCATGTGTAACAACTCTGCTGGCATCACGGCATGGCCTCTCATCTCTAACACTATCTTACCCACTGCTCCAGGCCATGATGTGGTTTCTGTTTCTTGCCAGCTGCATGTTCTGTTCCTCTGCTCTCTGCATGCTTCCTGGCTGTGTGCATAGGGGGTGGCGCCTGAACTCTCTGGTTCTTATAGATATCAGGTGCACCTGTCTAATCTGTTCCTGACCAATTACCAAGAGGCCTCGAGTATTTAGTGCAGCTCAACCCAGTGGACTGGGCCTGTGAAATGTGTTAGCTCAGTTAGTGTCTAGCTTCTGAGTTTGCCAGGCCTTTCTCAGTATTTCTCCCTCTCCAGAGGCTTTTCTCCTTGCCTTGCCTTGATCTTGTTTTCCGCCCTCCAGGAGGCAGAATATCCTGGTCCCTGTGTCTTTGTCTTTGTGTCTTGTTCCATTGCCTTGTCTGTACTTTGTCCTACCTCTGTCTCCTTGTCTGTGGCTTCCTTCCCTGCAGTGTCTTTCCTTGTGTTCTCAGTCTTCTTATACTCCGCACTCTTGCGGCTCTGCCTGCTCTGTACATTTTTGGCTTTTCCTCTGCTCCGCACTCCTGTGGTTCTGCTCCGTTCTACTCTGCTCCGCTCCTGTTTCTGCAGTAATCTCTTGCTGCAGCTCCTCTCCGCATTCCTTGCGGTTCCGCTTTGCTTAGCTTCTGCAGTAATCTCTTGCTGCAGCTCCTCTCCACATTCCTTGTGGCTCTACTCTGCTTAGATTCTGCACCTGCAGTAATCTCTTGCTACAGCTCCTCTCCACATTTCTTGTGGCTCTGCTCTGCTTAGCTTCTGCGGCTGCAGTAATCTCTTGCTGCAGCTCCTCTCCACATTCCTTGTGGCTCTGCTCTGCATAGCTTCTGCGGCTGCAGTATTCTCTTGCTGCAGCTCCTCTCTGCATTCCTTGCGGTTCTGCTCTGCTTTGCTGCTGCAGAATTCTCTTGCTGCAGCTCCTCTCCATATTCCTTGTGGTTCTGCTCTGCATAGCTTTTATTGCTGCGCTATTTCTTGCTGGTCTACCGCTCCTATCCGCAGCCTTGTGGTTCTCTTCCCGTGGGAACAGGTCCTAACCTGTTCCTTCATTCTCCTTTCCTTCTGGCTTGTTTCCTTTCCTGCACCTCCTGTGTGAACAGGTTCCTACCTGTTCATTCATACTACATATCCATACCTGCACCTCCTGTGTGAACAGGTCCCTACCTGTCCCTTCATACACCACACCAACCTACCCTGTGTTCTCTGCCGTGCCTGCCAGCCCTGCGTTCTCTGCCGTGTCTCTGCCAGCCCTGTGTTCTCTGCCGTGCCTGCCAGCCCTGTGTTCTCTGCCCTGCCTGCCAGCCCTGTGTTCTCTGCCGTGCCTGCCAGCCCTGTGTTCTCTGCCGTGTCTCTGCCAGCTGTGTCTCAGCCATGCCAGCCTACTCATCTGCATCTCATCCGTGCTCATCTGCTAGTCCTGCCTGATGCCCGCACCAATCCTAGTGTTCCTATCTACCAAGTGGGATCAGCAGCCACAGCCAGACACCACCCTGGAGTAGCACCTGGCAGCTGCCTGCTGCACAAGCCTGACCTCACCATCAGAGGCTCCAGTGAAAACCCAAGCAGCTGTCAGTCACGCCCCTTCCAGGGTAGTCTGGTTTGTGGCTCAGTGGGGAATGCAACCAGTTAGGGAATTGATTCAGGATATCTGTTTTGATTTTTGAGATTATGGGTATATTTTCCTGGTGTGTTGACAGTTTGGTCAGACATTGTGCCGAGGAGGAAGTGGAGGTCAGCACAGTTGCAAAAAGGCATTAATAGGGCCAGGGTGAAGCTGAATAAGGCGTTGGCGAGTTTTGTATCTGGGAATGGGGGTATTGCTTTGATTCATTTTGAATTGGAATCTGGGACTGGTAATTTTTGGAGGGATGACTGTGTTCATTTAATTGACATAGGTATTGATTTGTAGGCGCTTGCACTACAGGAAGGAGTCGAGAAAGCGGTAGTGGTGGTGGGGCACTCACGAGCCTGAGGTGGTCATTGCTGTTTGTGGATGGCAGGGGGTGGGGTTCTTGGAGTTGACTTTTTTTTATGATCTGGCTTTTGGTTTCAGGCTCTGGATGGGGAATTGACCTCGGGAGCTTTGGGGCTTGTTTGCCCAAAATGGGTTTCATGGTGCCCTCAAGCTGGTGGTCACGGCTGAGGGTAAAAATTGTTGGTTCAATTTTTGTGGTGGCTTTTTGCCTATTGTGAGCCAGATCTTTTAGCTCCAAGAACCCGCCCCTCAAGTTTTTCCATGTGTGATTTTTCTACATGTTGTTATCTATGTCATTGTTTGTTAATAAAATGGCCGCTGTGGCCGATTTATCCAAAGAATTTAATGTGTTGTTTTATTCTTAATAAGTGTTGGGTGGATGTTTTGTTTTGGTATAGGTTGGTGGGGGGAGGAGATGGTTTGCTTTAAAAACTCCATTTTGGCCATATGCGATCAATTGGGGGGCAGGAATGGGCACAGCTAGATGGAAGCCCCCCATGACTGCGTTGCCAAGGGGAGGGTTTTGATTTAGAGAAAAATAAATAAGGGATTGGGATTGGTTTAAGAATAGGGGGCAGATTAGTAGAATGAGGGCGGGATTCAAGGCACGAAAGTGCGGGAAAAGGGGTCAGTATTCCACTGAGAGTCAGAGTGAAAAGAACACCCACCCTCCCTCTTTTTGTTCTGGCATGGTTCCTTCTGGGGTTATGGCTTCGAAGTTGGGAGGTTACAATTTGCTACTTGTGTATCTGGCGTTTGTTGTATTGTCACAGTTGCAAGTTTGGCAGGGGTTGAGGTTCTTGGAGTTGACGATGTTTTTATGCGGGTTGATCTGGCTTTGGTTACGGGCTCTGGAAGGGGAATTGACCGAGGGAGCTTTGGGGTTTGTTTGCCCGAAACGGATTACATGGTACCCTCGAGCTGGTGGTCAAAGCTGAGGGTAAAAAGTGTTGGTTCAATTTTTGTGGTGGCTTTTTGTCTATAGTGAGCCAGATCTTTTAGCTCCAAGAACCCTCCCCTCAAGTTTTTGCATATGTAATTTTTATACATGTTGTTATCTATGTCATTGTTTGTTAATAAAATGGCTGCTGTGGCTGATTTATCCAAAGAATTTAATGTGTTTTGTTTTATTCTTAATAAGTGTTGGGTGGATGTTTTGTTTTGGTACAGGTTGGTGGGGGGAGGAGTTGGTTTGCTGGGAAAACCCAATTTTGGCCATATGCTGTCAAGAGTTATTTCCACGTAAAGTGACACTAGTAAGATTTTAAAAAATTTGGCTCGGTCACTAAGGGGTTAAATCCTTCACTTTTTGTTTTATTTTTATCCAACTGAGTCTAAGAACACAGTTAGCATTCAAAACGAGTCGAAACACATCTATGCTAAGGTGTATGCAATAGTGCTTGCTATATTTTGAAAAGAAACAATAAAACTTTATGGATTTTATGGACTGAAGCTGAATCCTTACCTTCCTTGCAAGTATATACAAAGCATTTTTTTCACTCTTTTTTTTTAGAAAGTAGAAATAAAAAAATACAAACGAAAATGAAAATTCCAGACATTTATTTGTGCGCATTTCTACTCCATGAAATGTGTCAAAAACAAATGTTTTCTTGTACTACTGTGTTAATAGTCAAAACTGACATACGTACACACCACACGAACAGTGCAGCCTGCTGCTGCTGCTGTTTTTTTGACATGGACCTATTCCCTAAAATCTATAGTAAAATAAAAAGTGGCAATGGTTATGAATGGGGTAATGTTACTGACGGACAAAGACAGAAAGAGGCCCCTGTGCAAGAACAATATAAGGGCCTTTACAGCCCCAGAGCTCCTAAAAATGCAAAATGTCACCTGCTTTGGAGGTAAAAATGGGCCCTCTCACCACTTGGGCCCCTGTGTGGCCGCACAGGTTCCACCAATGATATGTCCGCCCCTACATAATGTCAAAGAAAAAAATATATAACATAGCATCTGGCAATAAGAATGTCAGAACAACAAGCAGCAGCCCCACCTTCACAACTGACATCAACTATTTGAGCAACCGTACTACGAAATTTAGGTCACAACTTTTCCCCTATGCCTCTTGCATACGTTTTAGAGGGGAGGATGCAGAGAAAGATGTATTCTTTTTCAGTTAAAATTTTTAATTGTGAATACTCAATTCCATCAGAGACACTTTAGTTTTTTTTTTAGGTCCCCTAAGCAACAGCGCTCGGGGAGCATCATATATTTTACAGCAAGTTCTTTCAGTTGATGTATCAGATAAGATGAACGTCAGTAGTTTAACTTGGAAAAATGAGGACAGAGTAGGTGGAAAACATAATTCAAACCCTCAGCTGGTGGCAGTGCTGCTGTTGTGGTAGGGCACTGGTAGTGGCAACAGAGGTTGTAGTGGTACTTCGAGTCAGTGGAATCTTAATGGGGTGAAGTTGCTCAGGTTGCCCAGGACATTTCTCTTACCTAGACATAGGTCAGTCACATCAAGGATGATGTTGATGTTTGTGTGGTGGACATGACCCAAGAACCAGATCAGGGTAACAAGTAGTTGATGTTGTCAGTAGTGGCACAGAACTGTTACCTTTGCAGTCAGCTTGGGAGCCGATGAGGCTGCAACTGCAACTGCTGTTGGTGGATAAGATTCAACAGTGTTTGAAATCTCTGTTCATGGTCATGGTGGAGTCAAGTGTTATTTACAGGCATCTTGAGTGTGGAAATTCAAGTTGTGCAATCTATGCAGCTGAACGATAAGCCATGGATATCCCACGTCAAATACACTAGGAACTATTGTTCTCCATCAGCACAATAAGTGGAATCACCTGCTCATGTGGGAAAAGCAAGCTGGCCAGCAATATGAGCAAAGCTCAAATTGCCATCTTACCCTTACCGCGTGCATTCATATTTCTGGTAGCCAAACTGCATCCGCAAGTACAGTAGTGCCTAGTAGATGTGATCCTCATGATTATCTAATGTTTGTTTTACTTCAACTACATTTCTTCCTGCCTCTCCGTCATCTGCACACTGTCATATAGCCATACCTAATTGTGTGATGCAGTCCCTACCAACCATTTAATTTTGGCCAATGATGTTGTGCAATCAGCTTTATTGCAAGATATCCAAGAGACATTTTTTGTAACATCAAGGGTGCCTGCTCCACACTCTGAAATGCATGAAAACTTGGGCCACTCTCTGAACTTTTCATTGAATCTGAAAGTGAACTGCATTGTTAATATATAGAGCAAAGCAGCATGGCCCATTGGACCAGTGTTTTGAGAGGCAGTGATGCACAACGGCAACCAGAATAGATGGTTAAGCTTCTACAGTTGAGTACTAAGGCTGGTTACTAGTGTTGAGCGATACCGTCCGATACTTGAAAGTATCGGTATCGGATAGTATCGGCCGATACCCGAAAAATATCGGATATCGCCGATACCGATATCCGATACCAATACAAGTCAATGGGACACCAAGT
This sequence comes from Ranitomeya imitator, assembly GCF_032444005.1. NCBI lineage: Eukaryota > Metazoa > Chordata > Amphibia > Anura > Dendrobatidae > Ranitomeya > Ranitomeya imitator. The sequence continues at coordinate 490,119,031 of NC_091285.1, read as the reverse complement.
ATCGGAAGGTATCCTGATGGTTCCCAGGGTCTGAAGGAGAGGAAACTCTCCTTCAGGCCCTGGGATCCATATTAATGTGTAAAATAAAGAATTAAAATAAAAAATATTGATATATTCACCTCTCCGGCGGCCCCTGGACATCACGCTGGTAACTGGCAGGCTTCTTTGTTTAAAATGAGCGCGTTTAGGACCTGCGAATGACGTCGCGGCTTCTGATTGGTCGCATGCCGCTCATGTGACTGCCACACGACCAATCAGAAGCCGTGACGTCATTCGCAGGTCCTAAATTCCTAGAATTAGAAGTTTAGTGAATGAGAATGACGTCCCGGCTTCTGATTGGTCACGTGGCGGTCACATGAGCGGCACGCGACCAATCAGAAGCCGCGACGTCATTCTCATTCACTTAAACTCCTAATTCTAGGAATTTAGGACCTGCGAATGACGTCACGGCTTCTGATTGGTCGCGTGGCAGTCACATGAGCGGCACGCGACCAATCAGAAGCCGCGACATCATTCGCAGGCCCTAAACGCGCTCATTTTAAACAAAGAAGCCTGCCGGTTACCAGCGTGATGTCCAGGGGCCGCCGGAGAGGTGAATATATCAATATTTTTTATTTTAATTCTATATTTTACACATCCCTATGGATCCGATACCGATACCCGATACCACAAAAGTATCGGATCTCGGTATCGGAATTCCGATACCGCACCGTTACACACCTGTGTTTGGCTGGTCTGCGCAGGGCTGCGTGCATCCTCCCTTAAGCTCTGCCTTAGATCTGCCTATGCTCTGAACTTTTTGCGTTCCCATGCGGTCAGCAGGCACGTCAAAATGCTGCATGTGGACGCATCCGCATTCAATGCATATCCCTGCATACCCAATGTTAAAGGTAGGTACGCAGGACGCATGCGGAAGTAGGTGGACCATAGGCAGAACTTATGTGGGGTTGTACACAGCCCTACGCATACTAGCCAAACGCAAGTGTGTACTTAGCCTAAAAGTCTGGTTCCAATGCAAGATCGTACTTATCCTGTGAACACTTTGCTAACATCCTTCTCAATGCAATTCAGCAGATACTCAACAGTAACAGAGCTGCCACTTAACTTTTAACATTGTTGTTCTTGTAAGCTTAAAATTTTCCAAGCTGTTTTAGGCTGGTTACACACGTGCATTTGGCTGGTCTGTGAATGGCTGCGTACATCCTCTCTTAAGCTCCGCCTACACTCCGCCTACTTCCGCATGCGTCCTGCGTCGTCCTGCATACCTATCTTTAACATTGGGTACACAGAACCATGCGTTGTATGTGGATGCGCCCGCATGCGGCATTTTCCGCATGCGGCATTTTGACGTGCCTGCCTACCACATGGGAACGCAAAAAGTTGCATTCCCATGCAGTCGGCGGGCACATCAAAACGCCGCATGCGGATGCATCCACAAACAACACATGTCTCTGCATACCCAATATTAAAGATAGGTACGCAGGATGATGCAAGATGCATGCAAAAGTAGGAAGCTTAAGGAAGGATGTACGCAACCATACGCAGACCAGCCAAACGTAAGTGTGTACTTAGCCTTACTGCTAATGCGCATGAGTGACAAAAGCCATACTGTTAAAATCTGTTTTGTTTTTGGCCATCGGCCATCTTGTTGTGGTTTTCTGGCTGCTGGTCTTTTTTCCCTGGTGCTGGGTTGTCTTTGGTCAGGTGATTGTATCACCCTTTATTACCCAGCATCTGCCTCCCAGTCCTAGCTGGACAACAGTGTTAATCCGCTACAGTTCTGGCTAGGTGCTTTGATAGCTTTCTGTGCTTGTTTTTGTGCAGTTCTGGGCCCCTGTTCTGCTATCCTTAGTTTCTGTTTTCTGTTGGTTTCTGCAGCCTTCACTGTATTTTCTATTAGGAGGTGACCTGTTTTTATACCCAGTCCTTAGATCTTTCAGGGACCTCCTTCCCCCTATCTATAGTTCTTCGCTTGAGATTAACCTGGGATCATCGGTGGGTCTATTCGCAAGGAATGGGTCGCCCACTCCATTGAAGAGTATCAGCCTAGTCTCAGTGCTGGGTCAGTTTTCCTCCTTCTATCCTAGTTCTGTGTTGCAGTTCTGTAACCCATACAGTGGAATAGTTGCTCCTCTGCACTAAGCAGCAAATGTCATGGTGGATGACTCATCATTTGTAACTGGGCATTATAGTAAGCAACAATGCCCAGAAAATTGAGGCTTTATGAAGTTTGGGCACGGTAACACATGCTCCCTGCTATACCAGGAAACGATGTGTTCACTGCAAGGTGGATCTTTTGCAGAGCAGACACCTTCTGACTGCATGTATGACCAGGAGACCCCTTTCTGCTCACTGAACAGCTACTGCTCCCCCGCACTACAGCTGCAACACCTTGACGTCCTGAGTAGGGTTGAGCGAAACGGGTCGAACATTTTCAAAAGTCGCCGATTTTTGACAAAGTCGGGTTTCATGAAACCCGATCCGACCCCTGTGCGGGGTCGGCCATGCGGTACGCGACTTTCGCGCCAAAGTCGCGTTTCAATGACGCGAAAAGTGCCATTTCTCAGCCAATGAAGGTAAACGCAGAGTGTGGGCAGCGTGATGACATAGGTCCTGGTCCCCACCATCTTAGAGAAGGGCATTGCAGTGATTGGCTTGCTGTCCGCGGCGTCACAGGGGCTATAAAGGGGCGTTCCCGCCGACCGCCATGTTACTGCTGCTGATCTGAGCCTAGGGAGAGGTTGCTGCCGCTTCGTCAGAAGCAGGGATAGCGTTAGGCAGGGTCCATTAACCACCAAACCGCTTGTGCTGTAGCGATTTCCACTGCCCAACACCACCTTCGGTGTGCAGGGACAGTGGAAGCTACATTTTTTTTTTTCCCCTCAGCGCTGTAGCTCATTGGGCTGCCCTAGAAGGCTCCCTGATAGCTGCATTGCTGTGTGTACGCCGCTGTGCAAACCAACTGCTTTTTTCAAAGCACAAATCCTCTTGTTCCTTCCTTTCTGCACAGCTATCTTGTTTGTTTGTCCACACTTTTTATTTAATTTGTGCATCAGTCCACTCCTTATTGCTGCCTGCCATACCTGGCTGAGATTACTGCAGGGAGATAGTAATTGAAGGACAGTTCCTTTTTTTTTTTTTTTTTTTTGTGGGAGATTAAGATTGGCATTTCTGCTAGAGTGCCATCCCTGTCTGTGTCATCTCTCACTCAGTGGGCCATAGAAAGCCTATTTATTTTTTTGCTTGATTTGGGTTCTAAAATCTACCTGAAAAAATCACTACATCAATCAGTGGGAGAAAAATATTGGCCTCAGGGCTTGTGTGCCACTCCTTACTCCTGTGTGTGCCATCTCTCAGTGGGCCATAGAAAGCCTATTAATTTTTTTGCTTCATTTGGGTTCCAAAATCTACCTGAAAAAATCAATAAATCAATCAGTGGGAGATTAATATTGGCCTTTGGGCTTGTGTGCCAGTCCTAAGCGTGCCATCTCTCTCTCTCAGATAGTGGGCCATAGAAAGCCTATTTATTATTTTTTTTATTGGGTTTATACATTTTCCCTGGAAAAAAAAAAAAAAAGTGGGAGATTAATATTGGCCTCTGGGCTTGTGTGCCAGTCCTGAGCGTGCCATCTCTCTCACAAATAGTGGGCCATAGAAAGCCTATTTATTTTTTTGGTTGATTTGGGTTCTAAATTCTACCTGAAAAAATCAATAAATCAATCAGTGGGAGATTAATATTGGCCTTTGGGCTTGTGTGCAAGTCCTAAGCGTGCCATCTCTCTCTCTCTCTCAGATAGTGGGCCATAGAAAGCCTATTTATTATTTTTTTTATTGGGTTTATAAATTTTCCCTGGAAAAAAAAAAAAAAGTGGGAGATTAATATTGGCCTCTGGGCTTGTGTGCCAGTCCTGAGCGTGCCATCTCTCTCACAAATAGTGGGCCATAGAAAGCCTATTTATGTTTTTGGTTGATTTGGGTTCTAAATTCTACCTGAAAAAATCAATAAATCAATCAGTGGGAGATAAATATTGGCCTCTGGGCTTGTGTGCCACTCCTGACTCCTGTGTGCGTCCTCTCTCACTCAGTGGGCCCTAGAAAGCCTATTTTTTGTTTTATTTGTTTTCTAAATTCTCCCTGAAAAAATCATTTTATTTTATTTTGTTTCTAAATTATTCCTGAAAAAATCATTTTTTTTTTTTTTCTAAAGTCTCCCTGAAAAAAAAAAAAAATCAAATCAGTGGGAGATTAATATTGCCCTTTCTGCTTGTGTGCCAGTCTTGACTCCTGGGTGTGCCATCTCTCTCTCTCCAATTGTGGGCCATAGAAAGCCTATTAATTTTTTTGCTTGATTTGGGTTCCAAAATCTACCTGAAAAAATCACTAAATCAATCAGTGGGAGATAAATATTGGCCTCTGGGCTTGTGTGCCACTCCTGACTCCTGTGTGCGTCCTCTCTCACTCAGTGGGCCCTAGAAAACCTATTTTTTGTTTTATTTGTTTTCTAAATTCTCCCTGAAAAAATCATTTTATTTTATTTGGTTTCTAAATTATTCCTGAAAAAAATCATTTTTTTTGTATTTTTTTTTTCTAAAGTCTCCCTGAAAAAAAAAAAAAAATCAAATCAGTGGGAGATTAATATTGCCCTTTCTGCTTGTGTGCCAGTCTTGACTCCTGGGTGTGCCATCTCTCTCTCTCCAATTGTGGGCCATAGAAAGCCTATTAATTTTTTTGCTTGATTTGGGTTCCAAAATCTACCTGAAAAAATCACTTAATCAATCAGTGGGAGATAAATATTGGCCTCTGGGCTTGTGTGCCACTCCTGACTCCTGTCTGCGTCCTCTCTCACTCAGTGGGCCCTAGAAAGCCTATTTTTTGTTTTATTTGTTTTCTAAATTCTCCCTGAAAAAATCATTTCATTTTATTTGGTTTCTAAATTATTCCTGAAAAAAATCATTTTTTTTGTATTTTTTTTTTCTAAAGTCTCCCTGAAAAAAAAAAAAAAATCAAATCAGTGGGAGATTAATATTGCCCTTTCTGCTTGTGTGCCAGTCTTGACTCCTGGGTGTGCCATCTCTCTCTCTCCAATTGTGGGCCATAGAAGGCCTATTAATTTTTTTGCTTGATTTGGGTTCCAAAATCTACCTAAAAAAATCACTAAATCAATCAGTGGGAGATAAATATTGGCCTCTGGGCTTGTGTGCCACTCCTGACTCCTGTGTGCGTCCTCTCTCACTCAGTGGGCCCTACAAAGCCTATTTTTTTTTTATTTGTTTTCTAAATTCTCCCTGAAACAATCATTTTATTTTATTTTGTTTCTAAATTCTTCCTGAAAAATTCATTTTCTTGTATTTTTTTTTCTAAAGTCTCCCTGAAAAAAAAAAAAAAATCAAATCAGTGGGAGATTAATATTGCCCTTTCTGCTTGTGTGCCAGTCTTGACTCCTGGGTGTGCCATCTCTCTCTCTCCAATTGTGGGCCATAGAAAGCCTATAAATTTTTTTGCTTGATTTGGGTTCCAAAATCTACCTGAAAAAATCACTAAATCAATCAGTGGGAGATAAATATTGGCCTCTGGGCTTGTGTGCCACTCCTGACTCCTGTGTGCGTCCTCTCTCACTCACTGGGCCCTAGAAAGGCTATTTTATGTTTTATTTGTTTTCTAAATTCTCCCTGAAAAAATCATTTCATTTTATTTGGTTTATAAATTCTTCCTTAAAAAATCTTTTTTTTTTTTTCTAAAGTCTCCTTTTTAAAAAAAAAAACACAAATCAGTGGGAGATTAATATTTACATTTGCGCTTCAGTGACAGTCCTGCGTGTGTGGCATCTCTCTCATTTGTTGCCACCAACAACAGAGTGTGTAACATTGTGCCTGATTTTCGTTGTGGTCTCACCCACCTGTAAAGGGGTAGCTAAATCATATTGAAGTTATAGCTCACCGTGTAAGTTGTGTGACAGCAACAAATACCGTTAGTTTGGTAACGTTTTTAAAACAATGAGGAAGTCTGGTGGAAGAGGTCGTGGCCGGGGGCGTTCATTGTCAGCTGGTAATGAGGGTAGTGGTAGTGGTGGAGCATCAGGTGGTCGTGGGAAAAAAAATATTGCACCTAAGTCTGGAGCTGTGGAGCCAGGTTCGTCGTCTGGCTACACAAGGCCTCGAACGCTCCCTTTTCTGGGAGTAGGAAAACCGCTTTTAAAGCTGGAGCAGCAAGAGCAAGTTTTGGCTTATCTTGCTGACTCAGCCTCTAGCTCTTTTGCCTCCTCTCGTGAAACTGGTAAAAGTAAAAGCAGCGCGTCGTTAGTGGATGTTCACGGTCAGGGACAAGTCGCTTCCTTGTCCTCTTCAGCAAAATCAACAACAGAGAAGAATGCAGCAGGCGACACAACGGGTTACTCCATGGAGCTCTTTACACATACCGTCCCTGGCTTAGAAAGTGAAGCAGTTAACAGTCCATGCCCATTACAAGTTGAATCTGACATGGAGTGCACTGATGCACAGCCACAGCCAGACTACTATGCTGGTCCTTTGACTCAGACCACAACATTGCCCTCGCAGGGTAATGATCAAGAATCAGACCCTGATGAGACTATGTTGCCCCATCACGAACGCTATACCACCGACCGACAAGGTGACACAGACGAAGTTGCACACGAGCTACAAGAAGAGGTAATAGATGACCCAGTTCTTGACCCCGATTGGCAGCCATTGGGGGAACAGGGTGCAGGCGGCAGCAGTTCTGAAGCGGAGGAGGAGGGGCCGCAGCAGGCATCAACATCGCAACAGGTTCCATCTGCCAAGCCCGTATCTTGCCCAAAACGCGTGGCAAAGTCAAAACCTGTTGGAGGACAGCGTGGCCATCCGGTTAAAGCTCAGTCTGCAATACCTGAAAAGGTATCCGATGCTAGAAAGAGTGCAGTCTGGCATTTTTTTAAACAACATCCAATTGATCAGCGCAAAGTCCTCTGTCAAAAATGTTCAACTACCTTAAGCAGAGGGCAGAATCTGAAAAGTCTCAATACAAGTTGCATGCATAGACATTTAACCACCATGCATTTGCAAGCTTGGACTAACTACCAAACGTCCCTTAAGGTTGTAGCACCCTCGGCCAATGAAGCTAGTCATCAACGCAACATCCCTTCCGGCAGTGTAGGGCCACCATTTTCTGCACCACCTGCAGTATCTGTGCAGGTTTCCTTGCCAGGCCAAAGAAGTCAGGGTCAGGGAATCACCAGTTTCGTAGTAGGAAACACTGCATCTAGGGCACCGGCGGCAACAATACCATCTCCCACCGTCTCTCAGTCTGCCATGTCCACCGGCACCCCCGCTAGTTCCACGATCTCCAGCTCTCCAGTCCAGCTCACCCTACATGAGACTATGGTTAGAAAAAGGAAGTACTTAGCCTCGCATCCGCGTACACAGGGTTTGAACGCCCACATAGCTAGACTAATCTCGTTAGAGATGATGCCCTACCGGTTAGTTGAAAGCGAAGCTTTCATAGCCCTGATGGACTACGCTGTACCACGCTACGAGCTACCCAGTCGACACTTTTTTTCCAGAAAAGCCATCCCAGCCCTCCACCAGCATGTTAAAGAGCGCATCGTCCATGCACTCAGGCAATCTGTGAGCACAAAGGTGCCCCTGACAACAGATGCATGGACCAGTAGGCATGGCCAGGGACGTTACGTGTCCATCACGGCACACTGGGTAAATGTGGTGGATGCAGGGTCCACAGGGGACAGCAAGTTTGGGACAGTTCTGCCTAGCCCACGGTCTAGGAAACAGTTGGCTGTAGCCATTCGCACCCCCTCCTCCTCCTCCTCGTCCTCCTGCAGAAGCGAGACCTCGTCCACAGACCGCAGTCGCACAACCAGTCCATCCGCAGCTGCCACTGTTGCACACCAGGTCTCCCATTATGGGGCAGCTACTGGCAAACGTCAGCAGGCTGTATTGGCTATGAAGTGTTTGGGCGACAACAGACACACCGCTGAAGTTCTGTCCGAGTTCTTGCAGAAAGAAACGCAGTCGTGGCTGGGCACTGTAGATCTTGAGGCAGGCAAGGTAGTGAGTGATAACGGAAGGAATTTCATGGCTGCCATCTCCCTTTCCCAACTGAAACACATTCCTTGCCTGGCTCACACCTTAAACCTGGTGGTGCAGTGCTTCCTGAAAAGTTATCCGGGGTTATCCGACCTGCTCCTCAAAGTGCGTGGACTTTGCTCACATATCCGCCGTTCGCCCGTACACTCCAGCCGTATGCAGACCTATCAGCGTTCTTTGAACCTTCCCCAGCATCGCCTAATCATAGACGTTGCAACAAGGTGGAACTCAACACTGCACATGCTTCAGAGACTGTGTGAACAGAGGCGGGCTGTTATGTTTTTGTGGGAGGATACACATACACGGGCAGGCAGTAGGATGGCAGACATGGAGTTGTCAGGTGTGCAGTGGTCGAAGATTCAAGACATGTGTCAAGTCCTTCAGTGTTTTGAGGAATGCACACGGCTGGTTAGTGCAGACAACGCCATAATAAGCATGAGCATCCCCCTAATGCGTCTGCTGATGCAAAGTTTGACGCACATAAAGGATCAGGCGTCTGCAGCTGAGGAAGAGGAAAGCCTTGATGACAGTCAGCCATTGTCTGGCCAGGGCAGTGTACAGGACGAGGTAGCGGGCGAAGAGGAGGAGGAGGACGAGGAGGATGATGGGGATGATTATATTTTTAATGAGGAAGCTTTTCCGGGGCCAGTGGAAATTGTTGGCGCGGCAAGGCCCGGTTCTGGTTTTTGGAGGGACACAAGTGACGTGGATTTGCCTGAAACTGCCCCTCAACCAAGCACAACCACAGATTTGAGAACTGGAACTTTGGCCCACATGGCGGATTATGCCTTACGTATCCTCAAAAGGGACACACGCATAACAAAAATGATGAACGATGACGATTACTGGTTGGCCTGCCTCCTTGATCCTCGCTATAAAGGCAAATTGCAAAATATAATGCCACGTGAGAACTTGGAACTAATATTAGCAACCAAACAATCAACTCTTGTTGACCGTTTGCTTCTGGCATTCCCTGCACACAGCGCCCGTGATCGTTCTAACACGAGCTGCAGGGGCCAGCAGACCAGAGGTGTTAGAGGGGCAGAAATCAGAAGTGTCGTTGGCCAGAGGGGTTTTCTGACCAGGTTGTGGAGTGATTTTGCTATGACCGCAGACAGGACAGGTACTGCAGCATCAATTCAAAGTGACAGGAGATAACATTTGTCCAGTATGGTTACTAACTATTTTTCATCCCTTATCGACGTTCTCCCTCAACCGTCATTCCCATTTGATTACTGGGCATCAAAATTAGACACCTGGCCAGAATTGGCAGAATATGCATTGCAGGAGCTTGCTTGCCCGGCAGCTAGTGTCCTATCAGAAAGAGTATTCAGTGCTGCAGGTTCAATACTAACAGAAAAAAGGACTCGTCTGGCTACCCAAAATGTAGATGATCTAACCTTCATTAAAATGAACCACAACTGGATTTCGAAATCTTTTGCCCCACCTTGCCCGGCTGACACCTAGCTTTCCTATGTAAAGGTCTTGCCTGTGGACTATTCTGAACGACTTTTCCAATCTCGTAATTTGCAGCACCTGATTGTCCAGCATCCGACATGTTAACACCTTCCTAAATGGCCAAAGTCCCCACACGGGGCCGTGGTATCGCCACTTTGCGCCAGCACCCGTGACAGTACTGTTTGTCTGAAGAGGTGGGTGTGCCCGCTTTTGGTCGACGGCACTGCCACTAGGTCCCTCATAGTACAATAAAGTGTCTGGCGGTGGTGGTGCGCACCCAACGTCAGACACACCGTTGTAATATGAGGGGCCCTGGGCCTGTACCGCCGGCCACAAGACAGTCCCCCCCCCGCAGGTCAAACAGTGCTCTACCACTTGCAAAATTTTCTCTCACAGCTCCACCAATGTTTAGTCTATGCGCTGACATCCTTCAATGCCTGGCACTGTCAATACCATTGTATTGACATTTTTCTTATGTTAGGCCTTCGAAGCCTGTCTGCGGTCACTCCTTCCACTAGGCCTCCACTGACCTGTCTACTGCTGCCCGTGTTCCCCTGGAACCAATTTTAAATTGCCTACAGCCAGCCCAATTTATTATGTTAGGGCTTTGAAGCCTGTCTGCGGTCCCTCCTTCCACTAGGCCTCCACTGACCTGTCTACTGCTGCCCGGGTTCCCCTGGAACCAATTTTAAATTGCCTACAGCCAGCCCAATTTATTATGTTAGGGCTTCGAAGCCTGTCTGCGGTCCCTCCTTCCACTAGGCCTCCACTGACCTGTCTACTGCTGCCCGTGTTCCCCTGGAACCAATTTTAAATTGCCTACAGCCAGCCCAATTTATTATGTTCGGGCTTCGAAGCCTGTCTGCGGTCCCTCCTTCCACTAGGCCTCCACTGACCTGTCTACTGCTGCCCGGGTTCCCCTGGAACCAATTTTAAATTGCCTACAGCCAGCCCAATTTATTATGTTAGGGCTTCGAAGCCTGTCTGCGGTCCCTCCTTCCACTAGGCCTCCACTGACCTGTCTACTGCTGCCCGTGTTCCCCTGGAACCAATTTTAAATTGCCTACAGCCAGCCCAATTTATTATGTTAGGGCTTCGAAGCCTGTCTGCGGTCCCTCCTTCCACTAGGCCTCCACTGACCTGTCTACTGCTGCCCGGGTTCCCCTGGAACCAATTTTAAATTGCCTACAGCCAGCCCAATTTATTATGTTAGGGCTTCGAAGCCTGTCTGCGGTCCCTCCTTCCACTAGGCCTCCACTGACCTGTCTACTGCCGCCCGTGTTCCCCTGGAACCAATTGTAAATTGCCTACAGCCAGGCCAATTTATTATGTTAGGGCTTCGAAGCCTGTCTGCGGTCCCTCCTTCCACTAGGCCTCCACTGACCTGTCTACTGCTGCCCGGGTTCCCCTGGAACCAATTTTAAATTGCCTACAGCCAGCCCAATTTATTATGTTAGGGCTTCGAAGCCTGTCTGCGGTCCCTCCTTCCACTAGGCCTCCACTGACCTGTCTACTGCCGCCCGTGTTCCCCTGGAACCAATTGTAAATTGCCTACAGTCAGGCCAATTTATTATGTTAGGGCTTCGAAGCCTGTCTGCGGTCCCTCCTTCCACTAGGCCTCCACTGACCTGTCTACTGCTGCCCGGGTTCCCCTGGAACCAATTTTAAATTGCCTACAGCCAGCCCAATTTATTATGTTAGGGCTTCGAAGCCTGTCTGCGGTCCCTCCTTCCACTAGGCCTCCACTGACCTGTCTACTGCTGCCCGTGTACCCCTTGAACCAACATCAGAAAATATAAAAATAAGTATTTTGCTTATAAAAAAGAAAATACTGGAGAGATATCAAATGCAGACATTTTAACATTAAAAACAAACACATACAACAAAAATCTGGTACAGTACTAAAAATGGCCACCAGCTACAATAACTTTCTCCTGCAAGTATTTAACTGAAAGGTTTTTTAAATTGAAAACACAGATATGGCATCCACCGAGTGTTGTCCTGTCGCGTCTTCTTTATATTATTGCCAAGAAGATGCAAAACAATGAAAATAATAAAATCATTCTTTACCAAAAAAATAGAGTAAGTCAAAACCACATTGCAAATAAACATTCATTACAAATAAAGAAGCAGGGCGCGTCCGAGGGTGAGTATATACCTAATAAGAATATAATCACCCTCGGACGCGCCCTGCTTCTTTCCGACAGCCTTCCTTCCTAAGAATCAGCCCTTCCGTGGTGTAGAGAGAGGGTGTGTTACACTCCAAGGTGTTCCCCAGGTTGCCTTTCCTGAGCTTCGATTTCATGCTCTCGTTTAGTAGTTGTCGGAAAGTAGGCTGCATTAGGCCTACAAAATGGGTATGGGGTGGAGAGAGATGGTGTGTTACACTCCAAGGTGTTCTCCAGGTTTCCTCGCCATTGCTTCGATCTTCCGACTCTCGTTTAGTAGTTGTAGAAAACTACACTGGATTAGGCCTACAAAATGGGTATCGGGTGGAGAGAGATGGTGTGTTACACTCCAAGGTGTTCCCCAGGTTTCCTCGCCATTGCTTCGATCTTCCGACTCTCGTTTAGTAGTTGTAGAAAACTACACTGCATTAGGCCTACAAAATGGGTATCGGGTGGAGAGAGATGGTGTGTTACACTCCAAGGTGTTCCCCAGGTTGCCTTGCCATTGCTTCGGTCTTTCGACTCTCGTTTAGTAGTTGTAGAAAACTACACAGCATTAGGCCTACAAAATGGGTATGGGGTGGAGAGAGATGGTGTGTTACACTCAAAGGTGTTCTCCAGGTTTCCTCGCCATTGCTTCGATCTTCCGACTCTCGTTTAGTAGTTGTAGAAAACTACACTGCATTAGGCCTACAAAATGGGTATCGGGTGGAGAGAGATGGTGTGTTACACTCCAAGGTGTTCCCCAGGTTGCCTTGCCATTGCTTCGGTCTTCCGACTCTCGTTTAGTAGTTGTAGAAAACTACACAGCATTAGGCCTACAAAATGGGTATCGGGTGGAGAGAGATGGTGTGTTACACTCCAAGGTGTTCCCCAGGTTGCCTCGCCATTGCTTCGGTCTTCCGACTCTCGTTTAGTAGTTGTAGAAAACTACACTGCATTAGGCCTACAAAATGGGTATGGGGTGGAGAGAGATGGTGTGTTACACTCCAAGGTGTTCTCCAGGTTTCCTCACCATTGCTTCGATCTTCCGACTCTCGTTTAGTAGTTGTAGAAAACTACACTGCATTAGGCCTACAAAATGGGTATCGGGTGGAGAGAGATGGTGTGTTACACTCCAAGGTGTTCCCCATTTTGCCTTGCCATTGCTTCGGTCTTCCGACTCTCGTTTAGTAGTTGTAGAAAACTACACTGCATTAGGCCTACAAAATGGGTATGGGGTGGAGAGAGATGGTGTGTTACACTCCAAGGTGTTCTCCAGGTTTCCTCGCCATTGCTTCGATCTTCCGACTCTCGTTTAGTAGTTGTAGAAAACTACACTGCATTAGGCCTACAAAATGGGTATTGGGTGGAGAGAGATGGTGTGTTACACTCCAAGGTGTTCCCCAGGTTGCCTTGCCATTGCTTCGGTCTTCCGACTCTCGTTTAGTAGTTGTAGAAAACTACACAGCATTAGGCCTACAAAATGGGTATGGGGTGGAGAGAGATGGTGTGTTCCACTCCAAGGTGTTCTCCAGGTTGCCTTTCCTGAGCTTCTATCTTCAGGCTCTCGTTAAATTGTGGTTAAATGGAACAACTGCATTTGGCGTACTAGTTGGTTTGGGGCCTACTAACAGTGTCTGCCGCTCCTTGCTGTTCTCCTGGTTTCCTGTCCTGAAATTCCATTTTCAGGCGCTCGTTAAGTAGTTGTTAATGTTAGACTGCATTTGGCCTACTAGTTGGGTTGGGGCCTACTATCGGTGTCTGCCACTCCTTGCTGTTCTCCTCCACTGAACAAAGCTGTGCCGCCTGTTTACTACGGTTGCCAATTTTGAACTGCATTTCGACTACTTACTGATTTGGGCCTACTCTCTGTGTCAGCCTCTCATTCCAGTTGTCCTCCACTGCAATGCCCCCTGGTTATTCCTGTGTTACCAATTTTGAACTGCATTTAGCCCACTTTATTATTTGGGCCTATATCTGTGTTTCCTCCTCATCCTGCCCATTGCCCAGCCAGTGATAGATGAGTCTGCTGGTACATTGACCCATAACGCAACATTCCCCGTGCACGCTACACAACAACATTGTGACCCTGCTGAAAGTCAGGTTGCTCTTCCCGCATACCATACCACCTTACACGGGGACAAAGAGGAAGGTGCAGATGAAAGTGCAGGTTCCTTCATCAGGTGGGGGGAGGAATACTAGTTGGCGACGTCACTGGCACAGGGCCTCTCATAGTACGCAAAAGTGTTGCTGCCGGTGGGAGGCGCCCCCGCCGTGCAAACACACCGCTGTACTTTGAGGGGCCCTGTGCCAGTGCCAATGCCAACGAGTGGGCCCCCACTGCTTGCTCAGGTTCACAGCACTTGCAAAGTTGAAATACTTACCTCTCCCTGCTCCACTGCCGTGACGTGGTCCAGATTTCCTGGGCCCACTAATTACTTGAACCAGCCCTACCCACCACAACTTTAGCCAAATGACCCCCAATTTCAAATGCCTTCCAATTATTATAAGGTAAATTACGCTTGACAAGCTTCATTAAGAAGAATGGATGGTTTTGACATTAAAATGGGCACTCTAGGATTTTTCCTGGCCCCCACTCACTGCCGACTATGCTGCCCCATTGACTTGCATTGGGTTTCGTGTTTCGGTCGATCCCGACTTTACGTCATAATCGGCCGATTTCACTTGACCCGACTTTTGAGATAGTCAGGTTTCGCGAAACCCGGCTCGACTCTAAAAAGGTCAAGGTCGCTCAACTCTAGTCCTGAGGTACATCAACAGAGATGCACTGCCTGAACAACCAGGATAACCCATACTTAGATTGTTTCCTTTCTCCAGCAGATACCTTGAATCCTGACTCATGGAATTCTGGGTCAACAGACTGGACCAGCTGCAAGAGCCAGTCTAGTTTGCAATGAGTGGACTGTTTTTTTCCTTACTCCAGTGTACTGAGCTTGTGCTACTGCCAATAGATAGCCATACAGTCATATACACATCTTCTGATTTTCCATTGTGTTCTATAGCTATACTGTGTAACTGCCAGGGCTGCCAGTGCTGGCCCTACACAGCTGAACATCTCATTGCCTGTCCCAATATATTCTTTATTGGGCATTTGCTTCCATTGCCACAGCCACTACTGAAAGACCGATCTTCTGACTGCCCACTATATTTTATAGCTTATCTGTACTGCAGTTTGGAAAACAACACTACACAATGTAGAAAAGTAATTTTTGGATGGCTTGTGAAAATTGCCTTTGTTTTTTCACTTCCAAATAGCAAATCATCTTTTCCCAAACAAGTTTATTTTTGTAATGGAAAAGCTCTCTATCATTGGCAACTTATTTGCAAGCAGGGATCTGAGCTATTTTACTTTATGCTGCTTATCATTGAATTATATTTTGGACAGTGAAATATTTTAAGTGTAAATTTTGAATAGGGCACTATGAACTTTAGGTTACTAGTGATGAGCGAGTGTACTCGCTGCTCGGGTTTTCCTGAGCACGCTCAGGTGGTCTCCGAGTATTTGTAACTGCTCGGAGATTTAGTTTTCCTTGCCGCAGCTGCATGATTTACGACTGATAAACAGTTTGAATACATGTGGGAATTCACTAGCAAGCAGGCAATCCCCACATGTACTCAGGCTGGCTAGCAGCTGTAGCGATTTCACTCACTCAGCTGCGACGGCTGACACTCAGGAGATGTGTTCCTTTAAAGTTCACTGGGTTTATTGCTCCATAAACCATGTGGCAAAACAACAGAAAGCAAAATAGCCTTTGGTTCAGGCAAAGGAAAACAAGTGTCCAGTTCATCCGGCTCAGTCCTGAAGCCGAACACACTCAGGAGGGTTTCACCTCCACACATATCTCCTGTGTAAAGGAGATTAGCCAGTCTTATATAGGACTAACCACACCCAGTAATCTATCACATGATTAGCCTTGTGGTCTGACATCACCACAGGTCCTGAAACACAAACATATGGTTATATAAAACAACGCAATATTCCGGGCTACATTACAGCAACAAGGCACTTATGTGGCACATACCTCCCATCGACTACACACCCTTTAGCCATGCTACATACCTCCCCCCTCTGCCTAAAGCCGTGGGGCTTGGCACTTTCTCCCACTAAACAAGGGATTCTTGATAGGGCATCCGCATTACCGTGCAGCTTTCCGGCCCGATGTTCCACATGGAAACTGAAGTCCTGCAGGGATAAGAACCAACGGGTGACCCTAGCATTTCTACCCTTCGTTTCCCTCATCCACCTAAGTGGGGCATGGTCGGATATCAGTCTAAATTTACGTCCCAGCAGATAGTACCGTAATGTGTCCACTGCCCATTTTATGGCCAAGCACTCCTTCTCAACGACTGAGTAGTTCTTTTCAGATGAGGACAGCTTCCTACTCAGATAGAGAACAGGATGCTCCTCCCCATGTAGTTCTTGGGAAAGGACTGCTCCCACCCCAACATCTGAGGCATCTGTCTGAAGAATAAACTCTTTCTTGAAGTTTGGGGCCATCAGAACGGGTTGCTTACACAAAGCGTTTTTCATTTCTTGGAAGGCTGACTCTGTTTCTTCGGACCACTTAACCATTACTGGTTTTGTCCCTTTTAGCAGGTCAGTCAGAGGCGCAGCCATCGTGGCGAAGTTTGGGATGAACCTCCTGTAATATCCCACGATTCCCAGGAAGGCTTTAACTTGCTTCTTGGAAACTGGTTTTGGCCACGTTTGAATTGCCTCCACTTTACTGATTTGGGGTTTTATTTCTCCGTGACCCACTATGTATCCAAGGTACTTAGCTTCTTCTTTACCCAAGGCACACTTCTTTGGGTTTATAGTAAATCCGGCCTCTCTTATAGCATCCAACACCGCTTGGACTTTCTCCAGATGACTCTCCCAGTCCGGGCTAAAGATGACGATATCATCTAGGTACGCAGCAGCGTAGGCCTTATGGGGTGCAAGAACTCTATCCATAGCCCTCTGGAAGGTCGCCGGAGCTCCCTGTAGGCCAAACGGCATCCGGGCATACTGGAAGCATCCATCAGGTGTCGAAAAGGCTGTCTTCTCCTTGGCTTCCTTCGCCATGGGAATCTGCCAATACCCCTTTGTCAGATCCAAGGTGGATATATATCTGGCGTGCCCAAGCCTTTCGATGAGCTCATCAATACGGGGCATGGGATAAGCGTCGAACTTGGAGACCTCATTCAACTTCTGATAGTCGTTGCAAACCCTCCACTCTCCATCAGGTTTTGGGACCAGGACAATTGGGCTTGACCAACCGCTCTTGGATTCCTCAATGACTCCAAGCCTCAACATACGCTCCACTTCCTTGGAGATAACTTCTCGACGAGCCTCAGGAATACGATAAGGTTTCACATTCACCCGCACATGGGGCTCTGTTAGGACCTCGTGCTCTATGACCTTCGTGTATCCTGGCAATTCTGAAAACAGGTCCCTGTTTTTCTGGAGTAACTCCCGGCACTGCTGCTTCTGGGTTTTCGATAGCGTCTCTGCTATAGTAACCGCTCCAACCTCACCTTCTGGGTTGCTTAACAATGACGGAGTAACTGTCGGCTCTCTATCTTGCCATGGCTTGATGAGGTTGACATGGTAAACTTGGAATGGTTTCCGTCTTCCTGGTTGGTGAATTTTATAATTTACCTCACCAAGTTTCTCGACAACCTCATATGGCCCTTGCCATTTGGCCAAGAACTTGCTTTCCACCGTTGGAACTAACACCAGAACTCGGTCTCCCGAATTGAACTGCCTCACTCTTGCAGACCGGTTGTAGACCCTGGCTTGAGCTTCTTGTGCTTGGAGAAGGTGTTCTTTCACGATAGGCATCACCTTTGCAATCCTCTGCTGCATCAGGGCCACATGCTCAATGACGCTTCTGTGGGGCGTGACTTCGGCTTCCCAGGTTTCCTTGGCTATATCCAGGAGTCCTCGTGGATGTCGGCCATATAGAAGATCAAACGGTGAGAACCCTGTGGAGGCCTGTGGAACTTCACGAATGGAAAACATCAGATAGGGTAAGAGACAATCCCAGTCTCTACCGTCTTTCTCTATAGCTTTTCTCAGCATGCTCTTTAGAGTCTTGTTAAACCTCTCAACAAGACCATCTGACTGGGGATGGTACACCGAGGTCCTCAACTGGGAGATCTTCAGGGCTTTGCATAACTCCCTCATCACCTTGCTCATGAAAGGTGTACCCTGGTCAGTCAGGATCTCCTTTGGCAGACCTGTCCGGGAAAAGACATGGACCAACTCGCGGGCTATGCTCTTTGAGGAAGAATTCCTCAAGGGAATTGCCTCAGGATAGCGTGTGGCATAGTCCAGGATGACTAATATATACTGATGGCCCCGAGCTGATTTAACTAAGGGACCGACCAAGTCCATGGCAATTCTCTCGAACGGTACCTCAATAATGGGCAGTGGCACAAGGGGGTTCCGGAAATGAGGAGTAGGAGCAGTTAGCTGACATGTAGGGCAGGACCTGCAATAGTTCACTATTTCCCGGTGACACCCAGGCCAATAGAACCTCTGCACAACCCGTTCCTGCGTTTTTTCCACCCCTAGGTGTCCACCCAAGATGTGTGAATGGGCCATGTCCAACACTTTCCGTCTATACGGACCCGGCACTATCAACTGCTCTACCAACTCCTCCCTTATTTTCGTGACCCGGTACAACAATTCCCCCCTCAACAGAAAATGGGGAAATCTTTTGTCTGCCCCCGGCTCCTGTACCACCCCGTCAATAACTGTAACATTATTAAAGGCTTCCCTCAAGAGTGGGGTCCCTATGTTGGGCAGTCCCAAAATTTTCACCGGTAACCTCTAACTCCAGAATGTCAGATGTAGGGGATACTTCCTCCTCATCCCCAACCAGAACACAAAAAGGAAAGCTGTCTGCCTCTGGGTGTGGCGACACCGTTCCAGGGTTCACTGGTTCCCTGCCAGGGAGCTCAGAACCCTTTCACCACAAATCCCAAAACAAACAGAAATCCCGGCCAATAATTATAGGGTGCAACAAGTCCTGAACTACGCCGACTATGTGGGATTCAGTGCCACATGCCGTTTCAATGTCCACCCTGGCCATAGGGTAGTCCTTTGCATCACCATGTATGCACCGCACTCCGACCTTCTTTCCTGGGAGCAGATGAAGAGGAAAAGTGGCCCTCACCAGGGTCACTAGGCTCCCCGAGTCTAACAGTGCCGTTACTGCTCGACCGTTCACCTTTACGGGACACGCTTGAGGTCCCTCGTTGGATGGAGAGTTCACACTACAGACTGGATACGCATAGTATGAACAACGGCGTCCCATGCTGCAGTCCATCTGCTCAGTGGCTTGGGAACAACGGGCAGCTATATGTCCTGGCTTGTGGCACCTCCAACAAATAACATCACCCGTGGGGACCTTGGGCACCACCTCCCCCGCCCTTTGTGACCTTGGACGCACCACCCCTTTTTGGGACTCAGCTGCCCTCTGGGACCCCCAGTACGGCATGGGCTGCCTCCCGAAGGAGCCTTCCAACCCTTGGTATCTCTCAACCAGTCCGATCAGCTCGTCGGCATTCTGGGGATCCCCCTGGGCAACCCAAGACTGTATAGGCCTCGGGAGGGAATGGACAAACCGATCCATCATCACCCGTTCTACCATCTGTGCAGGCGCAGAGGTCTCTGGCTGCAGCCAATTCTGGACCAGGTGCAACAGATCAAACATTTGGGAACGAGGTGGTTTGTCCCGGTGATAGCCCCAGGAGTGAACTCGCTGTGCCCTGACAGTCAGTGTCACCCCCAGACGTGCGAGAATCTCGGCTTTCAATTTGTGATACTCTTTGGCATCCTGCAAGGTCAAATCATAGTACGCCTTCTGGGGTTCTCCCGTCAGGTATGGCGCAAGTACCTCTGCCCACTGCTCTGGCGGAAGTTTTTCCCTCTCAGCGACCCTCTCAAACACCGTCAGGAAGGCCTCAACATCATCCCCGGGAGTCATTTTCTGCAATGCACGTCTTACCGTCTTCCGGACGTGGGTGTCATCAGCCAAACCTGGGGTTGGGGCGCTCGCCTTGCCCTGGATGGCGGTTGCCAGAAGCTGCATCTGCTGCTGATGCTCCTGCTGGCTCTGTTGTAACTGCTGCCGTTGCTCCTGCTGGCTTTGCTGCATCTGCTGCCGTTGCTTCTGCTGGCTCTGTTGTATCTGCTGCTGGCTCTGTTGTATCTGCTGCATCAACAGCCTGTTGGTCTCTTGCTGCCTTTGCTCCTGCTGGACCAAGTGTTTCAGCAGGTCCTCCATTTTCTCCGGCAATGCTTGCTGGCTTGCAACAGCCTTGACCCAGGACATTCAAAAATAAACTCACGTCTCGTCTCCGCTGGGAACGCTGCTCGCAGGTCTCCACCAATTGTAGCGATTTCACTCACTCAGCTGTGACGGCTGACACTCAGGAGACGTGTTCCTTTAAAGTTCACTGGGTTTATTGCTCCATAAACCATGTGGCAAAACAACAGAAAGCAAAATAGCCTTTGGTTCAGGCAAAGGAAAACAAGTGTCCAGTTCATCCGGCTCAGACCTGAAGCCGTAACACACTCAGGAGGGTTTCACCTCCACACATATCTGCTGTGTAAAGGATTAGCCAGTCTTATATAGGACTAACCACACCCAGTAATCTATCACATGATTAGCCATGTGGTCTGACATCACCACAGGTCCTGAAACACAAACATATGGTTATATAAAACAACGCAATATTCCGGGCTACATTACAGCAACAAGGCACTTATGTGGCACATACCTCCCATCGACTACACACCCTTTAGCCATGCTACACAGCCTTAAATCATGCAGCTGAGGCAAGGAAAACTAAATCTCCGAGCAGTTACAAATACTCGGAGACCACCCGAGCGTGCTCGGGAAAACCAGAGCAATGAGTACACTCGCTCATCACTATAGGATATATCTCTGATCATTTTCTAAATTGCAAAGAAACCACATTCCCTGATGATGTTCTGCAGCACCTGTTAGGAGAATAAAGGTGCTGCTATATTATCATATGATGGAATGATATGTCACTTATCGACTGATATGTCAAGTACCTAATGCATGCAATGACAAAACTGGTGCCTGTATTCAGGGGATTTGATTGTGCCTGTTTGTAAAAGGAGAGATTTTGACAATAAAATTATTATAAATATTTAAATTGCCTTCAAACTTAATCTATGTCATAAAGTATAGGGGTACAACATATAAGAAAATAAGATATGAGTTATGGTCACTTGTGTAATGTACAATCCTATTAGTAGTCCTTGTCTTCCAAGGCGCTGGGATTATACGTTCAGTAAAAAGCATGTTGACTATAAAGACCTTGTTGTGAAATCAAGCAACATTAACTCATTAAGTCAATAATTCATGGGCTCTTTTATCTAAAGTGGCAACATCACACCATCAATTCACAAAACAGCCACTTCTCTGAAGTGTATGTGATGATAATAATGGATTTTCGAACAATACACACACAGCAAGGTCGCTCTGCACAGATGCAGTGGACACCGTGGTATGACCTAGGTCAGCAAAACAAGCTTTATTATTGAACCTAATTATGAACTATCAAGACAATGGTCTTGACTAAACTGTATCCTCAGGGATTATTAAGAAACCTTTGAGATGTTCTTGTTTCATATCTGCTGCTATAAGCAATACAGTTTGTGTAAAGTCATTTGGATTTCACAAGACCATTATATAATTGATCGCAATGAGAGAGTTGCATTATATCAATAACCTAATTACTGATATTTTATTTGCAACACTAAATGCCATTTACAAAAAACACGTACTGAATAGATTTAATAGACTACGGAGCACAGCTTGTCATCTATACATTATGTCGTACATGCCATACACTAAACATAATTAAAGCTTTAATGGATATTAGAAGAATTATATCAATGCAACATGCACTGTCAACTAAATTATTCAAGCGAGGTAACTGCTACACTAATTTGGCATAATTCTTAATTTTAACTATACTTAAGCTTTGCTTTCATTACTAGATTTACATTTTTGGTGCCTGAAGGTACCTGCTCCGTCCATCAAGAGGGTCACACATTTAGTTATGAATTACTTTAAAATGTTTGACTGCTCTTACAAAATATAGCAGAAAATGTAAAGCCTTCACCTCATGTCCTCCTCTGGATATTACCTATTTCTTTCCTCTAGATGCATAATTAACAGATGAAAAACATAATTGGATACAAACCTGACACCAAGTTTAGATGACATTTTTTGAATAATATGAAGCATCCTTTCCAAAGCCATCTGTGCCTTTAGGTTACTCTTGGCTGTGTCAAAAAGAAATGTTTGTGTGCCAAAATAAACTTATAAAATGTGCCACAGCTATGTACTGTGTAATGGCTGAGTCTTATCATGCATGGTCTGAATATACCACATCTCCTGGGAAGTGGAGAAGGAAAAGAGAGGATACAGACAGAACAGCAATAGATTGCAGCTAATTCTTTCTTTGAGGTAAAACAAACAGGCAGGGAAATGATATTTCCTTACAGAAAGCAGCATTTGAAATCCCATACTCTAATGTTTGTACAGTGTCTTTTACTTCCCCCCCTGCCTAGGAGCTGTGGTATGTGCAGACAATATTCATACGTGGTAGGACAAAGCCATTACACTGTAAATGGCAGGGTCACATTTATAAGATTATTATTGCCATTTTTAACACATCTAAATGTGAAACTTATTTTCATATCAAAATTGATGAAAATGTACTTTGTTCAAAACAAAACCCTTTTAAAGTGGTGGTCCGTGAAAAATAACAGCCTATACTCACCTCCATGTAAAATAATAGCTGCCTATGATCACCTCCAAGGACAGCAATTGATCTCCCAGGGCTCACATTACATTATGTCATGCAAGCCCTGCAGCCAATTAATGGCAAATTCACTGTCACTTAATTTTTTCTGAACCTGAAACCCGTGGGAGAAAATCTGAAACTGTTATACATCGCTGGGGTCTCTTATCTCTAGGGAAAAACAACGCATTGCGTGTAGGGATGTATACACAAATCACATGGCCCCATATAAAAAGCTTTAAATGAGCACCTTACACCCCTCCCAAAAAAAATTTTGGTTTTATAAACAGGCAGAGGGTCATGTATTATGACACATACACAGTAAATAGGTCTCTTTTGAAGCTCTCGCCCCCAATACCTTCTCACTCACAATACCTCTTGGCCATTATACGGTGTGATACTGTAAGATAACAAGCAGAAACGTGGGATGCAGTGATGGGATGTGGGCAGAGCAAGGGTTATCAGGTTTATTTACAAGCAAACAATACCCCTTTTTCTGGTAACAGTGGTCTGTCTCTGGTACCTTCTACTGCCCCTAGTCCATATACTGTGGATGCCTACAAAGTTATGGGCCATGGTACTGTCTAAGACCGACGTGTCTTCTGCACAACTCTCCTGATAGTCTCGGTCAAACGGGCCCAAATTGGCTGACGGTAATATGGGTTACGGTTTTGAACGAGTCCAGTGTGGCTCGGTAGGTGTTTAATGGTCCAGTCAGGGTGCAAATGGCTGTACTGTCCCCGGTCACTCTTATGGGGCACATGTGTAGTAATCACGGACATGGAGACCGGACTCACACTGCACGTCTCTTTCTCTCTGGTCCCCCTGTTGGCGGCAGGCGATGATAAGCACTGGCTTGCTCGCTGCTGGTGCTCTCAGGGCAGGACACTTCTCTCTCTGGCTGCTGCACAGCTGGCTCTGCTCTACTTGGTCTGCATGGCTTGGCTCGGTATATACAGCTCGACTGCACAGCCCTGCTCTGCTCTGTATGGCTCTGCAGGTGATGGGGGCTCCTTTTATATGGCCAGTCACCACACCGGTACACTTGGATGGGGGAAGCAGAGCGCACTGCTCACTGCTCTGCATGCCGCTCTGTACACCACTCTCTGCGCTGCTCCACACACTCCTCTCTGCCGGCATCAAACTCCCATGCTTCGCGTGCTTTTCCTTTTTATATCCCGGCTGCTGTGCATGCTTTCTGCCTGTCTCTTCCTGCCTGTCTGGGTCTGTAGGAAGGTTCCACCCACTCAGGCATCCCTCAGGATCTAGGAAGGTCTGCCTCCTCAAAACTGTTCCCTGGGAACAGAGGATGCAGACTTTCTATTTCCAAACCCGGCATGCAGGTACCCATGGTCCGGTCAACCTCCTTACAATTCTCCCAAAAATTACTTCACCCACGCATTGTGTGATATACCCACAGTGGAGTCTACCCAACAATTTCACCCTGCAGCAATTCTTCACACAAGTACATTATCATGACTCCACAGTACCTCCAGCAAAGTATAGCTGTTACCGTTCCTGTCACTGCGCATCCCCGCCACTCCTTCTGGGTCCCGGCACCAGCTTCTCCTCTCCCGTTGCGGTGTCTGCTCCTCCTGCCGCTGCACGTCCCCGCCACTCCTCTTCCGGGTCCCGGTGCGCTACTCCTCAGTTCGTCTCCTCACTGCTTCCGGTATCTCGCTCTGCTAGGGGGGCCCGGTGTTTGCGCAGGTGCTCTGGGTTTTTCAAAGGGCGCATGCGTACCTCTCCCATTCTTCCTTCCCTGGAACGCTAGATCCGGTGATATCCTACAGCCATCTACAGCTG
This sequence comes from Ranitomeya imitator, assembly GCF_032444005.1. Taxonomy (NCBI): domain Eukaryota; kingdom Metazoa; phylum Chordata; class Amphibia; order Anura; family Dendrobatidae; genus Ranitomeya; species Ranitomeya imitator. The sequence continues at coordinate 490,094,664 of NC_091285.1, read as the reverse complement.
ACGTCCATCTTCCTGGTCCTTTGGTCTTGCCTTCCTGGTCTCCCGTCCACTGTTCTCCATCCTCCTTTGCTTTTTCCCCTCAGTCCTTGCCTTCTTCTTCTATTCTGAGCCGCCCCTCTTGGTACGGCCTCTGTGGTTTAGTCCCCTCTGGGCTTGCCCCTGACGGTCCCTGTATAGTGTTTGGTCTCCACTTGAGTGGTTGATCTTTTCCATGGTCCATTACAATAGCACTTTACAGTGCCCCCACCACAATAACATGGCCACCACACAGCATGATGCAGTATGCTGCCCTAATAGCCACCACTCAGTATGATGGCCCCAGTCAATATGAAGCCCCCACAACTGTCACTCGGTACGATGCCTCTCACTCACCCACAAAATATGATGTCCCCTCAGTACGATGTTCCTATAGTCCCTACTCAGTATGATAGCCCCTCACTCATTATGATAGCCCCCACAGTCCCCCACTAAATATTTTGGCCCACACAACCTCTCACCTATTATGATAACCTCCACAGGCCCACAGGCACAAGCGCAATGTTGTAATGTAATTGTGCCTACAGTATGCACAGCCTCAGAATAATAGCCAACAACTAGCATACTGAATGGTGGCACATTGTGAAGCCATTTTATTCAACAGTATGTGCATACAATGGATGTTGATTCTGCAGAAATTTTGACGACAGGTAGAAGGAGGGCATGTGCACTGGACACATCTAATTCACGTGCACCATAACAGCTGTGTGGCCTGTTTTTATGAACAGTACGCCCTTGGTTGGATGGATAAAATTCCATCTCCCATCATCATATTATCATTGAATACAAATTATTAGGAGATAATGAAAATCCTTAAGTAGATAGCTGTGGGCCGAACAATGATTTGGCCAATTGTCAGACAAAAATCTCAGCAATTTCTCCCATACACAGGAGTGCTTATTCAATCTGCTGACACATCTATGTCGGCGTTTTTGGGGGGGAGATCAAATCGATTCTGTCTGATATATAAAAATAATTTATATGGAAAAGTTAACAACTTTTTATATATTTTGTATTGGTCCTTTGTGGTCATTAAAAACAAACACATTAAAATGTTCAAAACAGACATGTATTTCTTCAATTTTCTCACCAAGATTGTCTGACATCATCAAAAAAATAAGAAAGGCGAGAATGGAAATAACATAAAAATTAGGCCCCACATTTCACAAAAAAAGACAGAGGGTCTGGTTAAACAGTAGGAAACTATGTCTAGATTTTCTGTTATTACTTCATAAAGTCAATACAAATCAAAACACAAACTGCGCTGTTATTTAGGTGCCGAAAACAACAATTTTTATATATACTCAAATTTTGGGGATTATTAGGTATAATAGTTCATGTCGATAGTAAATATGCATTACTCAGAATCAGAAAATATCTGGTGTATAACATTTTTTTGTTCCTCTCTTTTTCTCTTGGGGAAAGAAACACACATTTAAAATCTTGTATGGTTCAATTTTGTTCGTGTACAAAGTAATGCAACAAATGTCATGATGAGATGTTAAAAGCAAGCATCCTCTCACATGGTCTTTTACCTTTTAGATTTGTAGACTTATAAAATTTAGAAATGTCTAGTTATGTAGCGAGTGGTCTAAATATATAATTTAAAAGTAAACTGTTAATTCTTCACTTATAACCTATAGCACAGATTCACTAATATCCTGTCACCCCAACAAGATATTTTCCAATATATTTCCAGCATGACATGGAAAATTGATACAAAAACAGACAATCTAAATATCTATAAGTCTAATTAACTAAAACAGTTTTCTAATCTCTAAAACATTTATGCAAATATTTAAGATGTACAGTGGGGGAAATAAGTAATTGATCCCTTGCTGATTTTGTAAGTTTGCCCACTGACAAAGACATGAACAGTCTATGATTTTAAGAGTGGGTTAATTTTAACATTGAGAGATAGAATGTCAAAAATAAAATCCAAAAAATCACATTGTATAAATTATATAAATTTATTTGCATTTTGCAGTGAGAAATAAGTATTTGATCCCCTACCAATCATTAAGAATTCTGGCTCCTACAGACCAGTTAGACGCTTCAAATTAACTCGTTACCTGCATTTTATATATTGATAGATCGGGAAATCCGAACATGGTCAGGGTCGGACTGGCCCACCGGAGAACCGGAGGATTCTCCGGTGGGCCCAGGCCCTGGCACCTGCTGGCATACAGTGCCAGCAGCTGCCTAGGGCCCCCCGCTGCTCCAGGGGCCCCCAGCAAGTGGGGTGTCGCTAATAGCACACTCCACGCAGCTGCTATGGGGCCCCCGGTACCAGCGGAGCAGCAGCGGGTGACAGGAAGCCTAAGCCTGTCCCCGCTGCTAAAGTGAAATGAATATTCACGCTTCTCCATGCCCCCATGGGCAAGGAGAGGAGTGAATTAATTTCACTATAATAGTGGGCAGCGTTTGCCGCAAATTGTGGCTAAACACTGCCCGCTATCAGAGCCCGCAGACCAGGGCCCCCCCGCTCCCTCATGGGCCCTCAGCTCAAATGGCCGCTATGGGGCTGCAAGCCAGGGGTCCCAGCACCAACGCCCCCCCAGTGCTCGTTAATGGGGAGAGAGCGTCAGATGACGCTCCCTCTCCCATGATTCCCCTCGCCGCAGACACACAGCGGGTGCGTGATGATGTCACTTCATCACGTACCTGCTGTGTGTGAGGCCGATAGCATTGCAGCTCCTGACATTGGAGCAGAGCCGCTGCTGGAGTCAGCGTGGGAGTGAGGAGGAGAGGTGAGTATTTTGCTTTTTGTGTTTTTTTATTATTGAGTCTTGGTTGTATGGGGGGTGAGCTGCATGATGCCCTATGGGGCAAGGGGCGGTGATCTGCATGATGCCCTATGGGGCAAGGGGGGTGATCTGCATGATGCCCTATGGGGCAAGGGGGGTGATCTGCATGATGCCCTATGAGGCAAGGGGGGTGAGCTGAATGATGCCCTATGGGGCAAGGGGGTGAGCTGCATGATGCCCTATGGGGCAAGGGGGGTGAGCTTCATGATGCCCTATGGGGCAAGGGGGTGAGCTGCATGATGCCCTATGGGGCAAGGGGGGAGGTGATCTGCATGATGCCCTATGGGGCAAGGGGGGAGAGCTGCATGATGCCCTATGGAGGAATGAGCTGCATGATGCCCTATGGGGCAGGGGGGTGATCTGCATGATGCCCTATGGGGTAAGGGGGGTGAGCTGTATGATGCCATATGGGGCAAGGGGGTGAGCTGCATGATGCCCTATGGGGCATGGGGGAGGTGATCTGCATGATGCCCTATGGGGCAAGGGGGGTGAGCTGCATGATGCCCTATGGGGCCAGGGGGTGATCTGCATGATGCTCTATGGGGCAAGCAGGAGTGAGCTGTATGATGTCCAATGGGGCAAGGGGGGTGAGCTACATGATGCCCTATGGGGGGCATGAGCTGCATGATGCCCTTTGGGGCAAGGGGGGGTGAGCTGCATGATGCCCTATGGGCAAGGGGGAGGTGAGCTTTATAATGCCCTATGGGGCAAGGGGGTAATCTGCATGATGCCCTATTGGGCAAGTGGGGTGATCTGCATGATGCCCTATGGGGCAAGGGAAGTGAGCTGCATGATGCCCTGTGGGGGAATGAGCTGTATGATGCCCTATGGGGGGAATGAGCTGCATGATGCCCTATGGGGGGAGTGAGCTGCCTGATATCCTATGGGAAGGGTGAGCTGCATGATACCCTATGGGGGCAGCGTGATACCCTGTGAGGGGGCTATATTATATTTCATGAAGGGGCTGCATTATACCTTATGAGGGGGTTGCACTATACTCTAAGGGGGCTACAATATACAGTGGGGCAAAAAAGTATTTAGTCAGTCAGCAATAGTGCAAGTTCCACCACTTAAAAAGATGAGAGGCGTCTGTAATTTACATCATAGGTAGACCTCAACTATGGGAGACAAACTGAGAAAAAAAATCCAGAAAATCACATTGTCTGTTTTTTTATCATTTTTTTTTGCATATTATGGTGGAAAATAAGTATTTGGTCAGAAACAAACAATCAAGATTTCTGGCTCTCACAGACCTGTAACTTCTTCTTTAAGAGTCTCCTCTTTCCTCCACTCATTACCTGTAGTAATGGCACCTGTTTAAACTTGTTATCAGTATAAAAAGACACCTGTGCACACCCTCAAACAGTCTGACTCCAAACTCCACTATGGTGAAGACCAAAGAGCTGTCAAAGGACACCAGAAACAAAATTGTAACCCTGCACCAGGCTGGGAAGACTGAATCTGCAATAGCCAACCAGCTTGGAGTGAAGAAATCAACAGTGGGAGCAATAATTAGAAAATGGAAGACATACAAGACCACTGATAATCTCCCTCGATCTGGGGCTCCACGCAAAATCCCACCCCGTGGGGTCAGAATGATCACAAGAACGGTGAGCAAAAATCCCAGAACCACGCGGGGGGACCTAGTGAATGAACTGCAGAGAGCTGGGACCAATGTAACAAGGCCTACCATAAGTAACACACTACGCCACCATGGACTCAGATCCTGCAGTTCCAGACTGGTCCCACTGCTTAAGCCAGTACATGTCCGGGCCCGTCTGAAGTTTGCTAGAGAGCATTTGGATGATCCAGAGGAGTTTTGGGAGAATGTCCTATGGTCTGATGAAACCAAACTGGAACTGTTTGGTAGAAACACAACTTGTCGTGTTTGGAGGAAAAAGAATACTGAGTTGCATCCATCAAACACCATACCTACTGTAAAGCATGGTGGTGGAAACATCATGCTTTGGGGCTGTTTCTCTGCAAAGGGGCCAGGACGACTGATCCGGTTACATGAAAGAATGAATGGGGCCATGTATCGTGAGATTTTGAGTGCAAACCTCCTTCCATCAGCAAGGGCATTGAAGATGAAACGTGGCTGGGTCTTTCAACATGACAATGATCCAAAGCACACCGCCAGGGCAACGAAGGAGTGGCTTCGTAAGAAGCATTTCAAGGTCCTGGAGTGGCCTAGCCACTCTCCAGATCTCAACCCTATAGAAAACCTTTGGAGGGAGTTGAAAGTCCGTGTTGCCAAGCGAAAAGCCAAAAACATCACTGCTCTAGAGGAGATCTGCATGGAGGAATGGGCCAACATACCAACAACAGTGTGTGGCAACCTTGTGAAGACTTACAGAAAACGTTTGACCTCTGTCATTGCCAACAAAGGATATATTACAAAGTATTGAGATGAAATTTTGTTTCTGACCAAATACTTATTTTCCACCATAATATGCAAATAAAATGTTAAAAAAACAGACAATGTGATTTTCTGGATTTTTTTTTCTCAGTTTGTCTCCCATAGTTGAGGTCTACCTATGATGTAAATTACAGACGCCTCTCATCTTTTTAAGTGGTGGAACTTGCACTATTGCTGACTGACTAAATACTTTTTTGCCCCACTGTACCCTATTGGGGCTGCATTATACTCTGAGGCTGGTTGCATTACATTCTATGGGGGGGCTATATTATATTGTCTAGGGGGCTGCATTATATTCTGTGAGGGGGATACATTTTACCCTATGGGGGGGGCTACTTTATTTTCTATGAAACCCCTGCTACATAATTAAGATGTGTACTACCTTATATTATACACAGATATTAGTGTGTTTTACCACACAATTAGTGGTCTTGTATTTATTTCTATGTAGCTACATAGTGGGCCCCAAGAATGATTTTCTCTGGTGGGCCCAAGGTGCTCCAGTCTGACGCTGAACATGGTGATACCAAATATGTACCGTATATACTCGAGTATAAGCCGAGATTTTCAGCCCAAATTTTTGGGCTGAAAGTGCCCCTCTCGGCTTATACTCGAGTCACGGTAGCGGTGGGGTCGGCGGGTGAGGGGGAGAGGTCGCTGAGGTATACTTACCTAGTCCCAGCGATCCTCGCGCTGTCCCTGCCGTCCCACGGGCTTCTGTGCTGCAGCTTCTTCCCCTCTTCAGCGGTCACGTGGGACCGCTCATTACAGAAATGAATAGGCGGCTCCACCTCCCATAGGGGTGGAGCCGCCTATTCATTTCTCTAATCAGCGGTGCCAATAACCGCTGACAGGAAGAGGCTGCAGCACAGAAGACGGGGAGGAAGGCGGGGAGCGTCAGGATCGCTGGGACTAGGTAAGTATATCATACTTACCTGTCCCCGATCCAGCCGCCGGGCGCCGCTCCATCTCCCCGGCGCCTCCATCTTCCCGGCGTCTGCGCTCTGACTGTTCAGGCAGAGGGCTCGATGACGCGTATAGTGTGCGCGGCGCCCTCTGCCTGATCAGTCAGAGCAGAGACGCCGGGAAGATGGAGGCGCCGGGACCGGACGCTGGGAGCTGCAATCAAGAGAGGTGAGTATGTGTTTTTTTTTTTTTATTGCAGCAGCAGCAGCAGCGGCCATGGCACAGATTTATGTGCAGCATCTATGGGGCAGTATGAACGGCACACAGCACTATATGGGGCATCTGTGCAGCATCTATGGGGCAATATGAACGGCACACAGCACTATATGGGGCATCTGTGCAGCATCTATGGGGCAATATGAACGGCACTCAGCACTATATGGGGCATCTGTGCAGCATCTATGGGGCAATATGAACGGCACACAGCACTATATGGGGCATCTGTGCAGCATCTATGGGGCAGTATGAACGGCACACAGCACTATATGGGGCATCTGTGCAGCATCTATGGGGCAATATGAACGGTGCAGAGCACTATATGGGGCATCTGTGCAGCATCTATGGGGCAATATGAAGGGTGCAGGGCACTGTGGGGCATCTGTGCAGCATCTATGGGGCAATATGAACGGTGCAGAGCACTGTATGGGGCATCTGTGCAGCATCTATGGGGCAATATGAACGGTGCAGAGCACTATATGGCACAGCTATGGGGAAATAATGATCTATTTTTATTTTTGAAATTCACCGGTAAATGCTGCATTTTCACCCTAGGCTTATACTCGAGTCAATAAGTTTTCCCAGTTTTTTGTGGCAAAATTAGGGGGGTCGGCTTATACTCGGGTCGGCTTATACTCGAGTATATACGGTATATATATATTTTTTTAAATTGTTTAGCTTTGAAAGGAGCAAATGGGGGGTGATTTCAAATTTTATATTTTTTCATTGTTCTAATATTTTAAAAACATTTTTTTTTACTTTACTTGTGCTTCAATAGCCTTCATGGAAGACTAGAAAATGCAATCATCTGATCACTTGTGCTCTGCGTAGCAGAAATGCTCACTTGCTATGAGCACCAACCACTGTGCGGTGCTCATAGCAATCTGGTAATGACAACCACAGGAGTCTACTCCAGACCCATTGGCGTCTTGTAGTCATGTGACATGAATACCGATGGGCAAGATTAGTAATGCGCTTCCTGTGCAAGCGTGTTAGATGCCGCTGTCAGAGATTGACAGTGACATTTAACATGTTAACTGCCACATGTGGATCATGATTCCACCCGCAGCTTTTAGAGGCACATGTCAGCTGATTAAATGACCTGATATGTCCTGGAAAAGTTGCGGGCTGATCGACAGAGGGAACCTACCCTTAGACATAACTACAGCTCTGGCAAAAATTGAGAGACCATTGCAAAAGGTTCAGTTTGTCTGATTTTTCTCTTTATATGTATATTTTTGAACACAATGTAAATTGTTCATTTATTCTATAAACTTCTGACAACATGTTTCCGAATTTCCAAGCAATAAATTTTGTATTTTTTTCCGAAAAGGAGAAATGGTCAAAAGCAGAAAAACCCAGTGCTTTCAGACCTCAAATAATGCAAAGAAAACAAGTTCATAATCATTTAGAAACAACAGTACTATTGTTTTAACTGAGGAAGAGTTCAGAAATCAATATTTTGTGGAATAACCATGATTTTTAATCACAACTTACATGCGACTTGGCATGTTTTCCACCAGTCTATCACACTGCTTCTGTCACAAAAATGTAAGCAGATCTTCTTTGTTTGTTGGCTTGTGACTATTCATCATCCCCTTGATTACATTCCAAAGATTTTCAATGGGTTTCAGGTCTGGAGATTGGGCTGCCCATGACAGGGTTTTGATGTGGTGGTCTCTTTATTTATGCCAAAGCTGTATACGACTAAGGTTGGAAAGGGGTTAAAGGGATTTTCCCAAGAACAAAAGTTAATTTAAATTAATAGATCTTGGAATAATAATAACTTCCACAATTGGCTAATAAAAGTTGCCACAATTGGATGTGCTTAAATGAAATGCTCCTGTGCTGAGATAATATTATAAATGTGTCCCTGTTATGTACTGTGTAATGGCTGTGCCTGACCTTACAGGGACATGGTCTGATTCATGTATATTTACAACTTTGAAGAAGTCTATGCACAGTTAACTGATCATGAACGTGCATCCCTGTGCCCAGGTCACATAGCAATCACAGATGTTCTTGTGTTGACCAAAGGGTTGTGGCCTCCACAGTTACCAGACTTAAGAGTGTGGAACTTTTACACGTGGGATCAGGGTTGGACTGGGGTGTCTGGGGCCACAGGAGGAATTAACCCTGGGGGCACAGCCTACAGCTATGTGCAAATACCTCTTAGCCGTTATCCCCATTATAGTGGAGAATCGTCTGTACAACACAGGCGGCTCCTGTACATCTACTGTTCAAATACTATAATGTGGATGTACAGTTACAGTAGTTTGCATTAAAGGGCAGCCTTGGTTTAAACTTACCGATCCATGGGCTCCATAAGATAGGTGATAACTTATTGATCGTTTGGGTCGACCTTGGGAAGCCGCTCCAATCAGAAGAATTGGGAAGTTTTATCCCTGACAGGTCTCTTATCTCCATTTTAAAATGGAGCCGCAGGTGGGATATCTGACCACAGCTCCATTTATTCTCTTTGGGGCTTCCAGAAAAAACAGCAAGAGCAGCGCTCACAGCCACTGAGGGAATGAATGGATCAGTGGTCAAGTCACACATGCCGTGCCAGTGTAATGGGAATAAAAGCTCCACATTATGTCAATAAGTGCAGGTCCCAGCAGTCAGACCTCCGCCAATCAATAAGTTATCACTTTTTCAGTGGATAGATGATTATTTGTTTTCATTGGAGAACCTTTAAGTGCATCATGTTCCAAGTATTTATTCACTATTAGAAATAAGAATCTTCTCCTAATTAATATCAGAAAGAACAATTGACCGCCATACACAACACAATCCACTATTCCAAGACCAATAATAACACATACTGTGGTAAATACCGCTACACCATGACCAGGACACATATAACAACCACATAGTGACCGAATAATACCACATGCAAAGGAGAAACACTGCCATACCATGACCAAACCCAATATTACCAGCATATAGTGGGCAAATTATACCACATACTGCACATGGGATAAATATCAAAACACCATTACCAGACCGCATATTACCAGCATAAAGAATCCAACAAATTCTACATACTGTACAAAGAAGAAATACTGCCACACCGTGACCAGATGACATAGTGACCAAATAATATCACATACAGGGATAAATACCGCCACCCCATGACCAGACCACATATTGCTACCACATAGTGACCGAATACTACAATACTGATCATTAACAAAAAGCAATAATACTAACACTGTTAATACCAATAGTTACATAATATACAGAAGCTCTGCATATAGTATACAGTGTATAGTATAAGTTCAAATCCCTCAGCTTTTGATCTGGCTTTTGCAGTTACTCACCAATGACAATATACATCACCAGTGACATTATGCACAGAAGCTCTGTATATAGTATATAGTGTATAGAGTAATTATACAGGTAACACATTGACTTACAAGTGACATCTCTATTTGAAGACCTTCTTCTTCGCTTTTCTTCTTCATCTAGCACATTCATCCAGCCAGGACTCATCTCTGCAGAAAATAAAACACAGTTATCAATAGCTAATCGCTTTTACAGCACATTCCACTCTTATTCCCTAATCTATACAATACACCACTTGAATAAAAAAGGTGACATAGTGCCACCCTGCACAGTAACAGGACCTCTCTTTTGTTCCCCATGGAAAATAGTATTCTAAAATGTAAATTACATTACAGCAGTAATGTTCAATAAATAGTCCCTACAGTAATTATGTCCCCAACTTGCCACCATAAACTAATAATGTAGGTTCCACATTTTGGCCTCCATACAGTAATTAGGTGTTAGGGTTGGCAGAAGTATATATATATGTATTATTACGTGCATTCGCAACCTGGGGTCCACCGTGCAGGAGGGGAACCTGCTGCTGGCAAATGGCGGAGCAATATGGCGGTATAAGCGAACTCTGTTAACTCCACAGATTTGCTAGGAACAAGATGCTGTGCACTGTTAACCTCACAGAGGTACACAGCTACCAACCAGAGCAAACTGTGGTCATACAGTAAGAGAAAACAGACAAACTCTGTCGTATTCTAGCGGCTTATTTCAGCCAAGGCCCTGAATACACTCATACAAACTCCTCACTGGAGGTGCCGGTATTCTAGGGGCTTATTTCAGCTAAACCCTAACCGCATCCAGACATGACCACACTGGCGCTGAGCTCATAGACATTGGCTTGATACTAGCGCATGGCCGTGCAGCTATGCAAACCTTTTATAGCTGCAGCAACTTCAGGACCTTCCTAGAGGACCAATGGGAGCTGTTACAGTACCTGAGCATCTTCAGGACCTTCCTAGAGGACCAATAGGAGCTGCTGCAGTATCTGAGCATGTGACCCCTGACCTCTAATGAGAGGTCTTACCCTGGGCATGCTCAGAAGGGGAAAAGCAGGACTTAGTCCCAGAGACGTCTGCTCGCCGCTGACCTGTACTGGCTTCAAAGGCAGAGCCTGGAAGAACAATAGTAACCAGTCACCTAGTATCAGCCTGAGGCTACTTTCACACTAGCGTTTTCTGCAATCCGTCACAATGCGTCGTTTTGCAGAAAAAACGCATCCTGCAAAAGTGCTTGCAGGATGCGTTTTTTCCCCATAGACTTGCATTGACGACGCATTTGCGACGGATTGCCACACGTCGCATCCGTCGAGCGACGGATGCGTCGTGCTTTTGCGGACCGTCGGGAGAAAAAAATGCTACATGTAACTTTTTTTCTCCTGACGGACCGCTTTTTCCGACCGCGCATGTGCGGCCGGAACTCCGCCCCCACCTCCCCGCACCTTACAATGGGGCAGCGGATGCGCCGGAAAAATGCATCCGCTGCACCCATTGTGCAATGCAGCAAACGCTAGCATCGGAATCTCTCCCCAACGCATTGCGACGGGGAGATTCCGACGCTAGTGTGAAAGGAGCCTAAGACAGACGCTGGGACCGACATCTCCGCTAAGCAGGCTCCACTACGGCTGGATAAGAATGGGAGACTGCAGCGGAGGTGGTTCGATACTCCCCCTATGCAGAGGTCGGAACTCGTCCCCTAACATTAGGTCCCTTAACTTGGCCCCTTTAGTTAATAATGTTCCCCATCTTGGGCCCCTATGTTTGGCCATCATGAGGACTTATTTCCCTGGTACTGGTCCCCATGTTGTTGGTCCTGTTCCCATGCCCCTTGCCCCAAGTCCTTGGCCTCATTCCCCTGGTCCCATGTCCATGTTCTGGCTCCATGTTCCCGGTCCCATTACCCTGGCCCAAAGTCTCTGATACTTTGTCCCATGTCCCTGGTCCCATGTCCTTGATGCTGGTGCCTATGTCCCTTTTGCTGGCCTCTATGTCTCTGGTCCTGTTCCCATGCCCAAAGCCCTATGTCCTTTGCCCCATGCCCCTAGTCCCATGCTCCAGGTCCCATGCCCCTGGTCTGTTGCTCTCATGTCTCTGGCCCCCATGTCCCTGGTCCCTACCCGTAGCCCTCAAGTACATGGCCCCCATGTCGCATGTCATGACTCCCATGTCCTATGTTCCTGATCATTGCCGCATGCATGAAAGAAAAAAAAAGATTATTCTTGCCTGTCAGCGCTTCTGGCGCCATGCAGTGTCCTATCCCTTCAGATCTGGTGCAGTCTTGTTAAAATGCCCGCTGACATATCGTAGGACAGCTGCTGACATCAGTATGCCTGTCGAGGTCACTTTCATGTGCCAACTGTGATGGATACACTGATGTTAGTCACTGGCCAGTGATAGGTCAGTGGCCATTTTAACTATTGCAGACACATTCTAATCTCAGATGCATATTCAGTTGAAACCAGCGGGACCCCTTTATGTCCTGATCGGGGGCCCGCCGAGGAATCGGGACCACAGGAAAATCACTTGCCCAGTGTCCCGGTACTCCAGTCCGACCCAATGTGGTGGTTACCTAAGTGTTAGAGTCTATGAAACTATCCCTAATGTCCGAACTAAAATGGCAAATAGCAGAATGTGTTCTTGATAAGATTGGCATAACCTTATATAACTACTTGCAAAAACCACATCCAGAATCTGTTGTTTTGTTTTTATCCAGTTATCCTTTACCAGTACAAACAACACAAGACAGGCTGGGTCCTGTGCAATTTGCCCAACATCTGTACCTATAAACTACACTGTATACATTATAATGCCTAAAGGGTTATTCCCAATATTGAAAGTTATCACCTATCCACAGAATAAGTGATAACACTCTGATTGCTGGGGATCCAACCACTGGTACCCCCACTGATCTGGAGTATACTGTAGGTAATAAGTTTCAATCTTGTAAATAACCCTTTAACCCCTTCATGACCCAGCCTATTTTGACCTTAATGACCTGGCCGTTTTTTGCAATTCTGACCAGTGTCCCTTTATGAGGTAACAACTCAGGAACGCTTCAATGGATCCTAGCGGTTCTGAGACTGTTTTTTCGTGACATATTGGGCTTCATGTTAGTGGTAAATTTAGGTCGATAATTTTTGTGTTTATTTGTGAAAAAAATGGAAATTTGGCGAAAATTTAGAAACTTTTGCAATTTTCTAATTTTGAATTTTTGTTCTGTTAAACGAGAGTTATGTGACTCAAAATAGTTAACAAATAACATTACCCACATATCTACTTCATATCAGCACAATTTTGGAAACAAAATTTTTTTGCTAGGAAGGTTATAAGGGTTAAAATTTGACCAGCGATTTCTCATTTTTACAACGAAATTTACAAAACAATTTTTTTAGGCACTGCCTCACATTTGAAGTCAGTTTGAGGGGTCTATATGGCTGAAAATACCCAAAAGTGACACCATTCTAAAAACTGCAACCCTCAAGGTGCTCAAAATGACATTCAAAAAGTTTATTAACCCTTCAGGTGCTTCACAGCAGCAGAAGCAACATGGAAGGAAAAAATGAACATTTAACTTTTTAGTCACAAAAATGATTTTTAGCAACAATTTTTTTTATTTTTCCAAGGGTAAAAACAGAAACTGGACCACAAAAGTTATTGTACCATTTGTCTTGAGTACGCCGATACCCCATATGTGGGGGGGAACCACTGTTTGGGTGCACGACAGGGCTCAGAAGGGAAGGAGCGCAGTTTGACTTTTTCAATGAAAAATTGGCTCCAATCTTTAGCGGACATCATGTTGCGTTTGGAGAGCCCCTCTGTGCCTAAACATTGGAGCTCCCCCACAAGTGACCCCATTTTGGAAACTAGACCCCCCAAGCAGCTTATCTAGATGCATAGTGAGCACTTTTAACCCCCAGGTGCTTCACAAATTGATCCGTAATAATGAAAAAGTACTTTTTTCACAAAAAAAAATTTTTAGCCTCAGTTTTTTCATTTTTACATGGGCAACAGGATAAAATGGATCCTAAAATGTGTTGGGCAATTTCTCCTGAGTACACCGATACCTCATATGTGGTCACAACCCACTGTTTGTGCACACGGCAAGGCTTGGAAGGGAAGGAGCGCCATTTGACTTTTGAATGAAAAATTAGCTCCAATCGTTAGCGGACACCATATGGTGTTTGGAGAGCCCCTGTGTACCTAAATGTTGGAGCTCCCCCACAAGTGACCCTATTTTAGAAACTAGACCCCCCAAGGAAATTATCTAGATGCATAGTGAGCACTTTGAACCCCCAGGTGCCTCACAAATTGATCCGTAAAAATGAAAAAGTACTCTTTTTTTCACAAAAAATTTCTTTTAGCCACAATTTGTTCATTTCCACATGGGCAGCAGGATAAAAATGGATCCTAAAATGTATTGGGCAATTTCTCCTGAGTACAGTGATACCTCACACAGCAGGGCTCGGAAGGGAAGGAGCGCCATTTGACTTTTTGAATGAAAAAATAGCTCCAATCATTAGCGGACATCATGTCGAGTTTGGAGTGCTCCTGTGTTCCTAAACATTGGAGCTCCCCCACATGTGACCCCATTTTGGAAACTAGACCTCCCATGGAACTAATCTAGATGTGCGGTGACCACTTTAAACCTCCCAGTGCTTCACAGAACTTTATAACGCAGAGCCGGGAAAATAAAAAATCATTTTTCTTTCCTCTAAAATTATTTTTTAGCCTGCAATTTTTTATTTTCACAAGAGTAACAGGAGAAATTGGACCCCAAAAGTTGTTGTCCAGTTTGTCCGGAGTATGCTGATACCCCATATGTGGGGCAAAACCACTGTTTGGGCACACGTCAGGGCTCGGAAGGGAAGTAGTGACGTTTTGGAATGCAGACTTTGATGGAATGGTCTGCGGCCATCATGTTATGTTTGCAGAGCCCCTGATGTGCCTAAACAGTAGAAACCCCCCACAAGTGACCCCATTTTGGAAACTTGACCCCCCAAGGAACTTATGTAGATATGTGGTGAGCACTTTGAGCCTCCAAGTGCTTCACAGATGTTTACAATGCAGAGCCGTGAAAATAAAAAATCATTTTTCTTTCCTCAAAAATTAAGTTTTTGTAAGCAATTTTTTATTTTCACAAGGGTAACAGGAGATGTGTGTTAGGAGTCGAGTTTCCTCTGCTGCACAGGGGGAATCTCGATCCGTCTCCGCTGCGGTCTCCCATTCCCCTCCAGCCGCAGTGGAGTCTGCTCAGCAGGGACGTCGATCCCAGCGTCTCGCTCAGTCTGACTCTGTGAGAAGAGTTATTGCTGCTTCTCCAGCTTCTGCCTTTGAAGCCTATTCTGGTCAGCAGCGAGCGGACTTCTCTGGGACTAAGTCCTTATCTGCACACACTGAGCATGCCCAGGGCAAGATCTCCCGTTGGAGATCGAGGGTCATGTGCTCAGGCTCTGCGGCACATTCCATTGGTCCTCTTGGCAGGTCCTAGAAGGGCAAAAGTTCTGTAGCCATTTCCTGTGCTGCAGCTATATAAACTGCGCATGACCGCACGGCCATGCGCTAGTATTGTCTTACAATTGATATGTGTGTATGTGTGAGTGCAAGTCGTTCTTGGTTACCCCTTCCCTATTGAATGTCTGTTCGCGGAAGGTGTACGGCTACTATCTAGCGCCCGACTTAGCCTACTACACTAAACACACATCACAGCGTCCTGTAGCTGTGCCTGCCAGTACGGCGCCGTGCGCCTGCCTTGCGCTTTCCATACCCAAGTCTGGGTGGTTAGTGGCGTCCGTTAGTGCGGCATCGCTCGCGCACTTGTGCGCTTATATTTCTGAAGGTTCTCTACACACCCAGTTGCGGTGTTGTGCCAGCAAGGGCCTAATCGGGCTTCAATCCCTTCTGGGGTTAAGTCCGCTGGCCACTTGCTCGCTCTCTAGTGCGGTATTGCGGTCCTGTGAATTAACAGGATCGCTTTCCTCACGCTGGGTGAGGTTTAACCCACGCGTGTTTACTTTAGTGTACCGCTATAGAGTCTGCAAATTGCTAGCAGCAGGTTCTCACCTGCACGGTGGACCCCGGACTGCGAACGCATCTTCGTCACCTGTCTTGGTGCGTTCCGCCAGTCCTAACTTAATACTAGCGCCAGGGTCTGGCTAGTAAATGGCAGACGGTCAGCGTCTACAGCAGTACATCCAGCAGCTGGAGGGTAGGTTGGCGGCTCTCGAGCGCACAACCTCAGCTGTGGACGTTACTGCTGTCGCTGTTCAGGCTGCAAGTGCAGCTGTAGCCAGTTTGTCCGCTGCCACCCCTGCTCCGACCTTATCCCGTCTCCCGCTTCCAGACAAGTTTGCTGGTGACAGTAAGCCATGTCGGGGATTCGTGAGCCAGTGCTCCATACATCTCGAGCTGCTGGCTGCACGTTTTCCTACGGAACGGGCGAAAGTGGGATTCATTATATCTCTCTTGTCGGGCAGGGCGTTGGAGTGGGCAACGCCGCTTTGGGAACGTGGTGATCGTGTGGTGCAGAGTGCTCCTATCTTCCTGGACGCTCTGAGGCAGGTCTTTCTGGGACCTCGTGTCACCCACGATACCGCGCTCCAATTGTTGGCAATTACTCAGGCTTCGTCCATGGTCAGCCAGTTTGCCATCCTATTCCGGACTCTAGCTTCTGAGCTGGAATGGCCGGATAAAGTCCTTATTCCGGTGTTCTGGAGAGGACTGGCAGATCATGTGAAGGACGCCTTGGCCACCAGGGAGATTCCCGCCACACTGGAGGAGCTTATTACTATAGCTACCCGCATCGATCTCCGTTTTAACGAGCGGAGGTTGGAGCGGACCCAGTGTAGGCAGAGGTTTCGGCTGGCTCCCATCTTTGCCAAACCTCTAGAATCTCCTGTTATGGCGTCCGACTCCCATGAGGCCATGGAGGTTTCTCGAGCGGGATCTAGGTCTCAGACCGCTCGAGTGCCTGTGCTATGTAAAAATTGCCAGCAACCGGGACATTTCGCTAATAAATGTCCACGGCGGTCGGGAAAACGATCGCGTCTAGTGTCCATTGGAGGAGGTTCACTGGACACCGCGGCATTTTCCTCAAAATTGTCCTTTAAAGGGACAATCCTGTTAGGCATATCCACTCTTACAGTAGAGCTTTGTGTGGATTCAGGAGCAGAGGGAAATTTTATGTCTTCTGCTTTTGCTCAGCGCCACGCAATACCTCTGGCTATGCTAGCCAAACCAGTAACCGTGAGAGTGGTGAATGGGTCGACACTTCCATTACAGATCACACATCAGACTGTCCCTTTCACGTTAGCCATGTCCCCATCCCACCAGGAGACTATTTCCCTTCTTGTCCTTCCCGAGGGAATGGATGAGATTCTGCTGGGAATGCCCTGGCTTCGTTTCCACTCCACACATATTGAGTGGACCTCTGGGAGGATATTGGGTTGGAGTGAATCCTGTAAGGGCAGATGTGTGAAAGAGTGCGTTCAGGTTTCCACCACTGAGATACCCGCAGATCTCTCTACTCTCCCCAAACACTATTGGTCTTATGCAGACGTCTTTTCCAAAAAAGCCGCGGAGACCCTTCCGCCTCACCGTCCCTATGACTGTCCTATAGATCTCTTGCCTGGAGCAGAACCTCCTCGGGGACGTGTCTATCCCCTCTCTCTCCCGGAAACGGAGGCTATGTCCCAATACATCCAGGAGAATTTGGCAAGAGGATTTATTAGGAAGTCAGTGTCACCAGCTGGGGCAGGGTTCTTCTTCGTACAGAAGAAGAATGGAGAGTTGCGTCCTTGCATAGACTACAGGGGTCTTAACGCCATCACCGTTAAAAATAAGTACCCGCTGCCCCTGATTTCTGAGCTTTTTGATAGGCTACGGGGAGCTAAGGTATTTACCAAATTAGACCTGCGGGGAGCTTATAACCTGATTCGCATTCGTGAGGGGGACGAATGGAAGACGGCGTTTAACACCAGAGATGGGCATTATGAGTATCTGGTGATGCCCTTCGGGCTCTGTAATGCCCCAGCCGTTTTCCAAGACTTTGTCAACGACATCTTCCGGGATATGCTTTCCACCTCGGTCGTAGTCTATCTGGATGATATTCTCATCTTCTCTCCAGATATTGACTCCCACCGGAGAGATGTTGGCAGAGTCTTCAACCTCTTACGGGCAAACTCTCTTTACGCAAAGTTGGAGAAGTGTGTGTTTGAGCAGGAGTCTTTACCTTTCTTGGGCTATATCATCTCTGCCCAAGGATTGGCTATGGATCCTGCCAAACTACAGGCTGTGATGGACTGGCAAGAACCCCATTCACTTAAAGCGGTGCAGCGCTTTATGGGGTTCATTAATTATTACCGCCAGTTCATCCCCCATTTCTCAACTTTGGTAGCTCCCTTGGTAGCCCTCACCAAGAAGGGAGCAAATCCCAAAGTGTGGTCTGAAGAGGTCTCCAGGGCCTTTTCTTCTACTAAGTCTCAGTTTGCTAGCGCTCCCATCCTACATCGTCCCGATGTCGATAAGCCGTTTATAATGGAGGTGGATGCCTCTTCCGTTGGTGCTGGAGCAGTCCTCTTCCAGAAGGATGCTCAAGGTCGGAAGCATCCGTGCTTTTTCTTCTCCAAGACCTTCACACCAGCGGAGAGGAATTATTCCATCGGGGACAGGGAGTTGCTAGCGATGAAATTGGCTTTCTCTGAGTGGAGACATCTCTTGGAGGGGGCTCGTTTTCCCTTTCAAGTATTTACAGACCATAAAAATTTGCTATATTTGCAAACAGCCCAGAGGCTAAATTCTCGCCAGGCCAGATGGTCCTTATTCTTCTCCCGATTCCACTTCACCCTCCATTATGTCGCTGGGGAGAAGAACATTCGAGCTGATGCTCTTTCTCGCTCTGTTGTGTCATCTGAGGAGGAGGAAGGAGAGCCTCGGCTTATTGTTCCTTCTGAGAGCTTGAGAACCGTGGCTCCGGTGTCGCTTGAGTCTGTGCCTCCAGGCAAGACTTTTGTGCCCATAAATTTGCGACCGGAGGTTCTCTCTTGGGCTCATTCCTCCAGGGTGGGTGGACACTTTGGGACTAAAAGGACATCTGAGCTGCTGGCGAGGACGTACTGGTGGCCGCATATGCTGCGAGATGTCAGGGATTACGTTCTGGCGTGTGTCTCATGCGCCAAAAATAAGTCTCCTCGACAACGGCCGTCTGGGTTACTCTATCCCTTGCCGGTGGCAGACAGGCCCTGGGAGATGGTCGGGATGGACTTTGTAGTGGGTTTGCCCAAGTCTCGCGGCTGTACCGTCATTTGGGTAATTACCGATCATTTCTCGAAAATGGTGCACTTGGTGCCGCTTCCACGGTTACCTTCTGCACGGGCCTTGGCAGCGTTGTTCATAAGACACATCTTCCGCCTACACGGCATGCCAGACAAAATTGTCAGTGACCGGGGTCCCCAGTTTGCGTCTCGGTTCTGGAGAGAGCTTTGTCGTCTTCTCAGCATTGAGTTAAATCTCTCTTCCGCATATCATCCCGAGACGAATGGGTTGGTAGAGAGGGCCAATCAGACTCTGGTCACATATCTGCGACATTTTGTTTCTGCCAGGCAGGATGACTGGGCATCTTTATTACCATGGGCAGAGTTCGCCCTTAATAACGCTGTAGCCGATTCCACCGGTCAGACTCTTTTCCTCCTTAATTACGGCCAGCATCCGCGGGTTCCTGTGCCTATGCCCGTGTCCTCTGCTGACTCCAGGGTGGCAGACTGGGCAGTGGAGGCACGGGACATTTGGGACCGCACTCAGGATGCCATTCGGGCCTCGAAGGAGAGAATGAGGTCCTCCGCCGATGCACATCGGCGCCCTGCCCCGGCCTTTGCTCCTGGCGACTTGGTGTGGCTCTCCGCCCGTAACATCAGGCTGCGAGTTGAGTCCACTAAGTTTGCTCCTCGCTACTTGGGCCCATTCAAGGTCCTCGAGCAGGTTAATCCCGTGGTCTACCGCCTGGCTCTTCCTCCACGCTTGGGTATCACCGACACCTTTCATGTGTCCCTCTTGAAACCCGTATACATGTCCCGGTTTTCCGAGTCATCTGCCGGGACATCGGGTTCGTCTACGGACGATTACGAGGTGAACGCTATTTTAGGGTGCAAGGTGGTACGCGGCAAAAAGTTTTATTTGGTGGATTGGAAGGGTTATGGTCCAGAGGACAGGTCTTGGGAGCCTGCTGAAAACATTCGGGCCCCACAGCTCATAGCTGCCTTCGAGCGTAGCGAGGCCCAAGGAGGGGGGGGCCCTAGGAGGGGGGGTAATGTTAGGAGTCGAGTTTCCTCTGCTGCACAGGGGGAATCTCGATCCGTCTCCGCTGCGGTCTCCCATTCCCCTCCAGCCGCAGTGGAGTCTGCTCAGCAGGGACGTCGATCCCAGCGTCTCGCTCAGTCTGACTCTGTGAGAAGAGTTATTGCTGCTTCTCCAGCTTCTGCCTTTGAAGCCTATTCTGGTCAGCAGCGAGCGGACTTCTCTGGGACTAAGTCCTTATCTGCACACACTGAGCATGCCCAGGGCAAGATCTCCCGTTGGAGATCGAGGGTCATGTGCTCAGGCTCTGCGGCACATTCCATTGGTCCTCTTGGCAGGTCCTAGAAGGGCAAAAGTTCTGTAGCCATTTCCTGTGCTGCAGCTATATAAACTGCGCATGACCGCACGGCCATGCGCTAGTATTGTCTTACAATTGATATGTGTGTATGTGTGAGTGCAAGTCGTTCTTGGTTACCCCTTCCCTATTGAATGTCTGTTCGCGGAAGGTGTACGGCTACTATCTAGCGCCCGACTTAGCCTACTACACTAAACACACATCACAGCGTCCTGTAGCTGTGCCTGCCAGTACGGCGCCGTGCGCCTGCCTTGCGCTTTCCATACCCAAGTCTGGGTGGTTAGTGGCGTCCGTTAGTGCGGCATCGCTCGCGCACTTGTGCGCTTATATTTCTGAAGGTTCTCTACACACCCAGTTGCGGTGTTGTGCCAGCAAGGGCCTAATCGGGCTTCAATCCCTTCTGGGGTTAAGTCCGCTGGCCACTTGCTCGCTCTCTAGTGCGGTATTGCGGTCCTGTGAATTAACAGGATCGCTTTCCTCACGCTGGGTGAGGTTTAACCCACGCGTGTTTACTTTAGTGTACCGCTATAGAGTCTGCAAATTGCTAGCAGCAGGTTCTCACCTGCACGGTGGACCCCGGACTGCGAACGCATCTTCGTCACCTGTCTTGGTGCGTTCCGCCAGTCCTAACAATGTGGACCTCAATATTTGTTGCCCAGTTTGTCCTGAGTACACTGATACCCCATATGAGGGGGTAAACCACTGATTTGGCACACGTCGGGGCTCGGAAGGGAAGTAGTGACGTCTTGAAATGCAGACTTTGATGGAATGGTCTGCGGGCATCACGTTGCATTTGCAGAGCCCTGATGTGCTTCACAGTAGTTTATAATTCAGAGCCGTGAAAATAAAAAATCATTTTTCTTTCCTCAAAAATTATGTTTAGCAAGCAATTTTTTTATTTTTGCCAGGGTAACAGATCAAAATGGACCCCAATAGTTGTTGACCAGTTTGTCCTGAGTATGATGGTACCCCATATGTGGGGTAAACCACTGTTTGGGCACACATCAGGGCTTAGAAGGTAGGGAGCACCATTTGACATTTTGAATGCAAGATTGGCTGGAATCAATGGTGGCGCCATGTTGCGTTTGGAGACCCCTGATATGCCTAAACAGTGGAAACCCCTCAATTCTAACTCCAACACTAACCCCAACACACCCCTAACCCTAATCCCAACTTTAGCCATAACCCTAATCACAACCCTAACCCCAACACACCCCAAACCACAACCCTAACCCCAACACACCTGTAACCCTAATCCCAACCCTAACCCTAATCCTAATCCCAACCCTAACCCTAATCCCAACCCCAATCCTAACCCTAATCCCAACCCTAACCACAACTTTAACCCCAACACACCCCTAACCATAACAATAACCACAAGCCTAATCTTAACCCTATTTCCAACCCTAGCCCTAATTCCAACCCTAACTCTAATTCCAACCCTAACCCTAAGGCTATGTGCCCACGTTGCGGATTCGTGCGAGATTTTTCCGCACCATTTTTGAAAAATCCGCAGGTTAAAGGCACTGTGTTTTACCTGCGTATTTGCCATGGATTTCCAGTGTTTTTTGTGTGGATTTCACCTGCGGATTCCTATTGAGGAACAGGTGTAAAACGCTGCGGAATGAATTGACATGCTGTGGAAAATAAAGCGCAGCGTTTCCCTGCGGTATTTTCCGCACCATGGGCACAGCGGATTTGGTTTTCTATAGGTTTACATGGTACTGAAAACCTGATGGAAAACTGCTACGAATCCGCAGCGGCCAATCCGCTGCAGATCCACAGCCAATCCGTTGCGGATCCGCAGCCAAATCCACACCGTGCGCCCATAGCCTAAGTCTAACTCTAACCCTAGTTCTAACCCTAACCCTAGCCCTAACTCTAACCCTAGTTCTAACCCTAACCCTAGTTCTAACCCTAACCTTAGTGGAAAAAAAAAATATATATATTTTTTATTATTGTCCCTACCTATGGGGGTAATAAAGTGGGGGTTCATTTACTATTTTTTTTTATTTTGATCACTGTGATAGGTTTTATCACAGTGATCAAAATGTACCTGGAACGAATGTGCAAATGTGCCAGCCGGCAGATTCGGTGGGCGTACTGCGCATGTGCCTGCCATTTTGGAAGATGGCGGCACCAATGGAGGAGACGGACGGACACCGGGAGGCTCGGTAAGTATGGTGGGGGAGATCGGAGCATGGGGGGAGATCGGTGCATGGGGGGATCGGAGCATGGGGGTGGGATCGGAGCACGGGGGAGCGGACAGTAGGACGGGGGAGCAGAAAGGACGATGGAGGGGAGCAGAGCACAGGACGGAGGACTGGGGAGAAGATCGTTGGCGGTCACGGGCGAGCAGATCAGGGTTTCCAGCCATGGCCGATGATATTGCAGCATCGGCCATGGCTGGATTGTAATATTTCACCAGTTTTCATAGGTGAAATATTACAAATTGCTCTGATTGGCTGTTTCACTTTCAACAGCCAATCAGAGCGATTGTAGCCAAGGGGGGTGAAGCCACCTCCCTGGGCTGAAGTAACACTCCCCCTGTCCCTGCAGATCGGGTGAATTTGGAGTTAACTCTTTCACCCAATTTGCAGGGACGCGATCCCTCCATGACGCCACATAGGCGTCACAGGTCAGATTGGCACCGGCTTTCATGACGCCAACGTGGCATCACAGGTCGGGAAGGGGTTAAAATTTTAAGCTACCTCAAGTTGGATATAGCAAATGATACAAGCATAGACCAAGAATACACAATCAATAGTATCAAGTCCTTTTGTCCAAGAATTAAATGGGTTTTGCTTTTTTCGTCATTCACCAAATTCAGTATTTCATTTTTTAGTGCCAAATATATTTCTTTAATATTACACTATTGTCTGTATGGTGTCTTTACAAAACTTTTTTGTTGTTGGATTGTTCAAAGGTTACACTTGACCGCACAATCAAGAATTACCCCAGCTCAGTAAATATTTCCAAAAGATTGCTGAATATTGATCATGACATAAATGTAGTAATATGGCACTATTTATTATAGGTTT
Organism: Ranitomeya imitator; assembly: GCF_032444005.1. Taxonomy (NCBI): domain Eukaryota; kingdom Metazoa; phylum Chordata; class Amphibia; order Anura; family Dendrobatidae; genus Ranitomeya; species Ranitomeya imitator. The sequence goes on along the minus strand of NC_091285.1, from coordinate 490,071,199 downwards.
ATTCATGCAAAACAATCCAATGTGTAACATGTGACGTTTTGGCCCAACACAATAGGCCTTCCGTCAGACAGACATTGTTACACTTTGGATTCTTTTACATGGGGTAAGATAGTTTTCTAATGTATCAGAAGCTCATTCCATACACATCTAGCCATGTATACTTCAACATCTATAATACTGTAAAATTTAAGCACGGTAAACATTTCTAGGCTATTACTCTCCTAAGCCTTTGTTTCCACAATTAATAGAATATAATCAATTCTTTTTAAAGCATCCTAATATAATTTACTGTCCACTAAACCATCAAGATAATCACATACATTAATCTTTAATAGGTCAATTTACTTAACTTTCCAGAGGATTTTAATTAAAACATTGTCTCACATGATGGTAACGTGGCCCTTATCTGCTGGAGGGTCAGTAAGGTGACCACAAAACAGCTTCTACTTGTGTCCTTCACAACCGCACACAGCTGATTGGATAAAGGATCTTTTTCCTGGATTACATAGTTGTAACTTCACATTACACACATTTCAGTATTATATTGACCATCCTATATTGTATTAAGAAAAAGTATTCTTAAAATTTAATTATCATTGAGTATATAATCTTGATGGAAATCAATATTATTATCATTTTGCCTTTTACCTATGAAGAACCTTTTTTTTACAACAACTAATATATTATCACACCACTGTATTGTATTATCCAGTCTACATATTAAAACACCTGCGCTGCCATCAGAAAAAAATACTGAATGACCTAATGTATTACAATTTTGTAGTTGTATTATACTATTTTGGTATATACAGTTTACTATACATGTACATAAAGTGTTCAAATTAAGATTTTGTAGAGCCCACCGCAATCTAAGGGTCCCGGGTGTTTTGTTTAATTTATTTTTTTTTTTTGCATGGAAGTGTTGATTAGATTAGAAGAATCCATGCACAATAAAAATCTTGTAAGCTATAATATACTAAAATAATACAAATAACTATATGAAAGAACAAAGGTCCTCCAAGCATAAATCATAAAATGACTTGATCTTTATTTTAATTTACAATTAAAAACAAATTCATAAAAAATAAATATTTGGAGATGAAAACAAGCCATACAGAAATGGAGAAAGCACAACTCTGGACAAAATAATGACACCTATGTCCGGAAAAAATAAATTCCAAATGAATTAAATTAAAAAATGTATATAATTTTGAAATAAATATAGAAAAAAATGTTCCCTAAATAGCACAAATTAATAAATAAAGTGCATAGTGCACGGATAATTGTGCTAAATGCCAAATGAATCAAGTTCAAAGCTGTATATACTATTAAGGAAAAATATAGAAAAAATATTCCCTAAATAGCACTAATTAGTAAATAAAGGGCATAGTGCAAGGATAATTGTGCTATGTGAAAGAATATAGAGCATGTAAATGCATTAAAGACTCCGAACACTGTTAGAATTTGCTCCTGATTAACTCCTTTGTGGCAGAGTAATTCACAAGTGTGATAGGAAATAAATAAACAAACCGAAGAGGAAATCAAGAACAAATAGTGTGCATCATAGCTTAAGGTAGAGTGAAGCTATGAATGAAAGATATAAGAAAATGAGAGTTAGGGGCAGTCATAAATACCTCAGGTTCAGGAAAAGTCCAGTGTACCCCTTGACGTGCGTTTCAATATTATTCTTCCTCAGAAGGGTGCACTGAGGAAGAACATTCCTTCTGTCGATAGTAGCTACTCACAAATGGCACCTTTACAAAATCCAGCTGCTGCAGCATCTCAACGAGTATGACCCAGATCGGTGCGCTGAATTTGCAGAATGGGCAAACAAAAAATGGGAACAGGACCCTCAGTTTACACAAAACATTATGTTCAGAGATCAGGCAAACTTTTTGGGTAGGCCATTTATATGAATACACCAAAATAACATGGGAATGGTGACAGTTTTCTTGCGTAGGGTGTCTTGCATTGAAATCTGCTGCAATGACCCTGGTACTGCGTTCACCAGACATCAACACAATTTCTATCTGCTCCTCATGTGTTAAGCTCTGCGACATGTCAATGGCTGTAAACAAAGAGAAACTAGTAAATAACTCATGAAAGAATAAAGTTACGTTAAAACCAAACACGCCATTGTTTTTCTTGTTAAATTCTCAATAGGTTTGATGTGTCACATGAGCCTCTTCTCATTGGAAAAATTAAAGTTGGATCCAAAATGGCTGACTTCAAAATGGCCACCATGGTCATCACCCATCTTGAAAAGTTTACCCCCTCCCATATACTAATGTGCCACAAACAGTAAGTTGATATCACCAACCATTCCCATTTTATTTAGGTGAATCCATATACATGGCCCACCATGCATTCCTCCCATTCTGTAGATGTAATTTTCGTTTTACTTGCCCAGATGTAGATTCTTGCACTTCTCCATGTTAAATTCCATTCTATTAGTCACAACTAGGGTTGAGCGACTTTTGTTTTTATAGGATAGGGTCGGATTTCACGAAACCCGACTTTTTCAAAAGTCGGGTCGAGTGAAATCGGCCGATCCTATAAAAAAGTTGGGGTCGGCCGAAACTCGAAACCCAATGCAGTGCATTGAGTTTCTAATGGTTCCCAGGGTCTGAAGGAGAGGAAACTCTCCTTCAGGCCCTGCAATCCATATTAATGTGTAAAATAAAGAATAAAAATAAAAAATATTGCTATACTCACCCTCGGACGCGCCCTGGTTGTAACCGGGAGCCTTCCTTCCTAAGAATCAGCGTTTGAAGGACCTTTCGATGACGCCGCGGCTTGTGATTGGTCGCGTGAGCGGTCACATGGGCGTCACGCGACCAATCACAAGCCGCGACGTCATCGAAAGGTCCTTCAAGCGCTGATTCTTAGGAAGGAAGGCTGCGGGTTAGAACTAGGGCGCGTCCGAGGGTGAGTATATTCCTAATAGGTATATACTCACCCTCGGACGCGCCCTGGTTCTAACCCGCAGCCTTCCTTCCTAAGAATCAGCGCTTGAAGGACCTTTTCGATGACGTCGCGGCTTGTGATTGGTCGCGTGACGCCCATGTGACCGCTCACGCGACCAATCACATGCCGCGACATCATCGAAAGGTCCTTCAGGCGCTCATTCTTAGGAAGTAAGGCTCCCGGTTACAACCAGGGCGCGTCCGAGGGTGAGTATAGCAATATTTTTTACTTTTATTCTTTATTTTACACTTAAATCTGAATTCCGATACCGATTCCAGATATCTTAAACATATCGGGAATCGGTATCGGAATTCCGATTCCAGATTCAGAAGATCGCCGACCTCATGGCCGACCCCACACAAGGGTCGGGTTTCATGAAATCCGACTTTGCCAAAAGTCGGAGACTTCTGAATCTGGCCGACCCGTTTCGCTCAACCCTAGTCACAACTCATTGTTCAAGCTTTTCTAGATCCTTGTGAATCCTTTCTTTGTCTTCTCTAGTGTTAGCTATCCCTTCTAGCTTTGCATAGTTTGCAAATTTGATTAGTTTATCTTCAGTTCCTTTATCTAGATCATTTATAAAAATGTTGAACAAGACTGTGGCCATAACATAGCCTTGTGGTACCCCACTTGCAACACTCTTCCAATTAAATGTGCAACCACTTATTACCACTCTGAGTACGATCACTGATCCAGTTATGAATCCACCTAACCATAACCTTGTTAATCCCGTACTTGGTCATTTTTTCAATAACAATAGCATAAAATACTTTATTCAAATGTTTTGCTGACGTCAAGATATACTACATCTACATTTCCCTGATCCACCAGTCAGTGATTCCATCATAGAAGGAAATTAGATTAGTCTGGCATAACTTGTTTGCTACAAACCCACTCTGGCTATGGTTAATTACTGTATTCTTATCCACATAATTACATACAGGCGCTTCTCACAAAATTAGAACATCATCAAATAGTTAGTTTATTTCAGTTCTTTAATACAAAAAGTGAAACTCATATTATATAGAGTCATTACAAACAGTCTTTATTTCTGTTAATGTTGATGATTATAGCTTACAGCAAGTGAAAACCCAAAAGTCATTATCTCAGTAAATTAAAATACTTTATAAGACCAGCTTGAAAAATTATTTTAAAATACTAAATGTTGGCCAAGTGTTGGCCGGCTTTAAACTTCTCCACAACTACAGTATCATGGACCTGCCTGTTGTGTTCCTTGGTCTTCATGATGCTCTCTGTGCTTCAAACAGAACCCTGAGACTATCACAGAGCAAGTGCATTTAGACTTGAATGCACACAGGTGGATTAAATTTATCATCATTAGGCATTTGGGACAACATTGGATCATTCAGAGATCCAAAATGAACTTCTGGAGTGAGTTTGTTGCACTGAAAGTAAAGGGGCCGAATAATATCGCACGTCCCACTTTTCAGTTTTTGAATTTTAACAAAAATTTAAAATAACCAATAAATTTCGTTCAACTTCACAATTGTGTTACAATTGTTGTTGATTCTTCGCAAAAAATTTACATTTGGTATCTTTATGTTTGAAGCATGATATGTGGGAAAAGGTTGAAAAGTTCCAGGGAGCCGAATACTTTCGCAAGGCACTGTATATACAGTAAATGCACTCAATACTTGGTCTGGGCCCCTTTTGCATCAATTACTGCATCAATGCAGCATTGCATGGAGGCGATCAGCCTGTGGCACTGCTGAGGTGTTGTGGAAGCCCAGGTTGCTTTAGTATTTATTTTGAAGCTAGTCATTATTCACAAACAAGCCTTGAGGTGTGAAAGTCAAGATTCTGACATTGAAAAAGCTAGGAGGGTATGTCATGAACTGAGGGGTGACAAAAAGGAGTAGTCAGGTCACAGTTCGGGGTCAGTATTCCAAGGAGGTAGGAGATAAAAAAAGGGGATAGGCAAATGGATAATCAAAGGCAAAACCTAAAGCACAGAGCAGACACACACACTACTTGAGCAGAAATTAGAGGCAGACAGCCAGCTAAATATTCTGGGAACCACTCCAAATAGGAGACACCTGTAGGAAACCCAGCACATCCCAGCCCTGACTGGGTGACTTAACTGTCACTGACCACACTGACAGCTCAGTACACCTCTGCCTCAGATTGGGTGGCTGAACTGCCACTTACCATACTGAGTGGAGGAGTTGTGACAGTACCCCCTCTTCTATGGTGGCCACTGGACCCCTAGGTTTGCCTGGAAACCTAGAATGGAAGGCCCTTACCAGGCGATTGGCCTTTCACAGCTTTGCTTGGATCCCAGGATCTTTCTTCAGTATCTTACCCATGTGAAGGAATATGAACCAGGAGAGAATTATGGGCCTTCCGAGATTCCACAATTTTTTGTACCTCGCACCCAAAACATTGATAGAAACCAGGGAAGGCACAAACTCCTTTACCAGGGATTTATAGAATACATTAAAATGCGAAGGGATGGAGGAAGCTTCAACCTAAAAGCTACTGGATTGAAAACTTTCTGAATCTGATAGGGAACAATGAACTTTGGGCTCGATTATGCCGAAGGTACTTTAAGTTTAATATTTTCAGTGGAGAGCCAATCCTTATCACCCACTTAACCCCTGGAGGTATTTTTTTTTATTTTTCCTCCCCTTCTTCCCAGAGCCATAACTTTTTTATTTTTCTATCAATATGGCCATGTGAGGGCTTGTTTTTTGTGGGATGAGTTGTATTTTTGAACACCACCATTTTTTTTGACATATTGTTACTGGAAAACGGTGTGGTGAAATTGCAAAAAAAGTGCAATCCCACAGTTTTTTATTTTCCTTTTTTATTATGGTCATTAAATGCTAAAACTGACCTGACATTATGATTTTCCAGGTGATTATGAGTTCTTAGACACCAAACATGTATAGATTCTTTTTTATATAAGTTGTGAGAAAAAATTCCAAACTTTGTTTGAAAAAAAACAAAGCCATTTTCCTGTAGCGTCTCCATTTTTTGTGATCTTGGGTTGGGTGAGGGCTTATTTTTTGTGTGCCGAGCGGACGTTTTTAAAGCAAAGTTGCAGCAACAAAAAAATGTAATTCTGGCGTTTTGACTTTTTCTTACTACGCCATTTAGCATTCAGGTTAATCCTTTTTATATTGATAGATCGAGCGATTCTGAACGTGGCGATACCAAATATGTGTATGTTTGATTTTTTTTAAATTGTTTTATTTTGAATGAGGTGAAAAGGGGTTGATTTGAACTTTATTTTTTTATTTCTTTATATTTTTAAAAGCATTTTTTTTTACTCTTGGCATGCTTCAACAGTCTCCATGGGACACCAGAAGCTGCCATAACTCGATCGGCTCTGCTACATACAGGCGATGATCAGATCACCTGTATGTCGCAGAATTGCTGACTTGCTATGAGCACCGAACACTGGGCGGTGCTCATGGCAATCCAGCAGTGAGTGACAACCATAGAGGTCTGCAGGAGATCTCTAGTTGAAATGCCAACCGATCGATGACTTGGGATCACATGACGGGGATCACCAATGGGCAGATTTCCAGCGTGACTGCTGGAAGCACATGTTAAATGCTGCTGTCAGCCTTTGACAGCAGCATTTAGTTATAGTTATTATTAAGGTTGAAGGAAGACTTTAAGTCCATCTAGTTCAACCCATAGCCTAACCTAACATGCCCTAACATGTTGATCCAGAGGAAGGCAAAAAAAAACCCATGTGGCAAAGAGTAAGCTCCACATTGGGGAAAAAAATTCCTTCCCGACTCAACATACCGGCAATCAGACTAATTCTCTGGATCAACGCCCTATCAAGGAATCTAGTGTATATATCCTGTAACATTATACTTTTCCAGAAAGGTATCCAGTCCCCTCTTAAATTTAAGTAACGAATCACTCATTACAACATCATACGGCAGAGAGTGCCATAGTCTCACTGCTCTTACAGTAAAGAATCTGCGTCTGTTATTATGCTTAAACCTTCTTTCCTCCAGACATAGAGGATGCCCCCTTGTCCCTGTCTCAGGTCTATGATTAAAAAGATCATCAGAAAGGTCTTTGTACTGTCCCCGCATATATTTATACATTAAAATAAGATCACCCCTTAGTCTTCGTTTTTCCAAACTAAATAGCCCCAAGTGTAATAACCTATCTTGGTATTGCAGACCCCGCAGTCCTCTAATAACCTTGGTCGCTCTTCTCTGCACCCGCTCCAGTTCAGCTATGTCTTTCTTATACACCGGAGACCAGAACTGTGCACAGTATTCTAAGTATGGTTAAACAAGTGACTTGTATAGAGGTAAAATTATGTTCTCCTCATGAGCATCTATGCCTCTTTTAATGCATCCCATTATTTTATTTGCCTTAGTAGCAGCTGCCTGACACTGGCCACTGAATCTGAGTTTGTCATCCACCCATACACCCAGGTCTTTTTCATTGACAGTTTTGCCCAGAGTTTTAGAATTAAGCACATAGTTGTACATCTTATTACTTCTACCAAAGTGCATGACCTTACATTTATCCCCATTAAAGCTCATTTGCCATTTATCAGCCCAAGCTTCTAGTTTACAAAAATCATCCTGTAATATAAAATTGTCCTCCCCTGTGTTGATTACCCTGCAGAGTTTAGTGTCATCTGCAAATATTGGAATTCTGCTCTGAATGCCCCCTATAATGTCATTAATAAATATGTTAAAAAGAAGAGGGCCCAATACTGACCCCTGTGGTACCCCACTGCTAACCGCGACCCAGTCCGAGTGTGTTCCATTAATAACCACCCTTTGTTTCCTATCCCTGAGCCAGCTCTCAATCCACTTACACATATTTTTCCTCTAACCCCATCTCATTTTATGTATCAACCTTTTGTGTGGCACTGTATCAAATGCTTTTGAAAAGTCCATATACACTACATCTACTGGGTTCCCTTGGTCCAGTCCGGAACTTACCTCTTCATAGAAGCTGATCAAATTAGTCTGACATGAACGGTCCCTAGTAAACCCGTGCTGATACTGGGTCATGAGGTTATTCCTCTTCAGATACTCCAGCATAGCATCCCTTAGAATGCCTTCCAGGATTTTACCCACAGTAGAGGTTAAGCTTACTGGCCTATAATTACCGAGTTCAGTTTTTGTCCCCTTTTTGAATATTGGCACCACATTTGCTATACGCCAGTACTATGGTACAGACCCTGTTTTTATGGAGTCTTTAAAGATTAAAAATAATGGTCTATCAATGGCTGTACTTAATTCCTGCAGTACTCAGGGGTGTATCCCATCCGGGCCCGGAGATTTGTCAATTTTAGTGATTTTTAGACGCCGTCGTACTTCCTGCTGGGTTAAGCAGGTGACACTTAATGGAATTTTTGTTATCACTGATCATATTGTCTGCCATGGGATTTTCTTTTGTCAATACTGATGAAAAAAAGTCATTTAGCATATTGGCTTTTTCCTCATCCTCATCCACCATTTCACCCAGACTATTTTTAAGGGGGCCAACACTATCATTTTTTAGTTTCTTACTATTTATGTAGTTAAAGAATATTTTGGGATTATTTTTACTCTCTCTGGCAATGAGTCTCTCTGTCTCAATCTTTGCCACCTTGATTTGCTTTTTACAGACTTTATTAAATTTTCTATATTTATTTAATGCCTCATCACTACCTACTTCCTTTAATTCTCTAAATTCTTCCATTTTGTCACTTATTGCGCACCTTACAGCTCTATTTAGCCATATTGGTTTCTTCCTATTTCTGGTATGTTTATTCCCACACGGTATATACTGTACACAGGTCCTATACAGGATGCTAATAAACGTCTCCCATTTTCTTTGTGTATTTTTATGTCTCAGGATATCGTCCCAGTTAATTGCACCAAGATCATCTTTTATCTGTTGGAAATTTGCCCTCCTGAAGTTTATTGTCCGTGTAACCCCTCTACTACACACCTTATTAAAGGATACATGAAAACTTATTATTTTGTGATCACTATTCCCCAAGTGACCCCCACCCCTTATATTTGATATGCAGTCTGGCCTGTTGGTTAATATTAGGTCTAGCAGTTTAAAGGGTTAATATCAGTGGGTGGATCGCAATTCCACCCGCCACTGTTCCGGACACATCTCAGCTGTTCAAAACAGCTGACATGTGCTAGCAAAGATGTGGGCACACTGCCGGAGCCCACATCAAAGTGAGGCTGTTCAATATTGGCATAGTATTATGCCCAATGTTGGAAAGGGGTTAAAAACAGGATGCATTGAACGGACGTGGACATGGACACGGACACTTGATGAGCTTCAAGAGGTAGTCACCGGGAATGGTTTTCAATTCACAGGTGTGCCCTGTCAGGTTTAATAAGTGGGATTTCTTGCCTTATCAATGGGGTTGGGACCATCAGTTGTGTTGTGCAGAAGTCTGGTGGATACACAGCTGATAGTCCTACTGAATAGACTGTTAGAATTTGTATTATGGCAAGAAAAAAGCAGCTAAGTAAAGAAAAACGAGTGGCCATCATTACTTTAAGAAAATGAAGGTCAATCAGTCCGAAAAATTGGGCAAACTTTGAAAGTGTCCCTAAGTGCTGTGGCAAAAACCATCAGGCTCTACAAAGAAACTGGCTCACATGAGGATCACCCCAGGAAAGGAACACCAAGAGTCACCTCTGCTTCTGAGGATAAGTTTATCTGAGTCACCAGCCTCAAAAATCGCAGGTTAACAGCAGCTCAGATTAGAGATCAGGTCAATGCCACGCAGAGTTGTAGCAGCAGACACATCTTTACAACAATTGTTAAGAGGAGACTTTGTGCAGCAGGCCTTCATGGTAAAATAAATGCTAGGAAAACACTGCTAAGGACAGGCAACAAGCAGAAGAGACTTGTTGGGCTAAAGAACACAAGGAATGGACATTAGACCAGTGACCAGTGGAAATCTGTGCTTTGGTCTGATGAATCCAAATTTGAGATCTTTGGTTCCAACCACCGTGTCTTTGTGCGATGCAGAAAAGGTGACCAGATGGACTTTACATGCCTGGTTCCCACCGTGAAGCATGGAGGAGGAGGTGTGATGGTGTGGGGGTGCTTTGCTGGTGACACTGTGGGGGATTTATTCAAAATTGAAGGCATACTGAACCAGCATGGCTACCACAGCATCTTGCATCGGCATGCTATTCCATCCGGTTTGCGTTTATTTGGACTATCATTTGTTTTTCAGCAGGACAATGACCCCAAACACACCTCCAGGTTGTGTAAGGGCTATTTGACGAAGACGGAGAGTGATGGGGTGCTACGCCAGATGACCAGGCCTCCACAGTCACCATACCTGAACCCAATCGAGATGGTTTGGGGTGAGCTGGACCTCAGAGTGAAGGCAAAATGGCCAACAAGTGCTAAGCATCTCTGGGAACTCCTTCAAGATTGTTGAAAGACCATTCCCGGTGACTACTTCTTGAAGCTTATCAAGAGAATGCCAAGAGTGTGCAAAGAAGTCATCAAAGCAAAAGGTGTCTACTTTGAAGAACCTAGAATATAAGACATAATTTCAGTTGTTTCACACTTTTTTGTTAAGTATTTAATTGCACATGTGTTAATTCATAGTTTTGATGCTTTCAGTGTAAATGTACAATTTTCATAGTTATGAAAATACAGAAAAATCTTTAAATGAGAAAGCGTGTCTAAACTTTTGGTCTGTACTGTATAATTGATGTCAATTACAACAAATCTCTCAATGCAATAGAAAAATATATGTCATAAAGTTTTGAAATACTACTGGTGCATTGGATAACCCAAATGGCATGATAAAGTTTTTGAATAAACCCTTGGACATTAACCCCTTAGCGACCGCCGATACGCCTTTTAACGGCGGCCGCTAAGGGTACTTAAACCACAGCGCCGTTAATTAACGGCGCTGTGGAAAAAGTCCATAGCGCCCCCCAGAGGCCGATTTTCTCCGGGGTCTCGGCTGCCGAGGGTAGCCGAGACCCCAGAGAACATGATTCGGGAGGTTTTTAACCCACCCCGCATTTGCGATCGCCGGTAATTAACCGTTTACCGGCGATCGCAAAAAAAAGCGATCTCTTTTTAATTTCTCTGTCCTCCGATGTGATCGCACATCGGAGGACAGAGAAAAGGGGTCCCAGGTGGCCCCCCAATACTCACCTAGCTCCCCCGATGCTCCTCGTGTCTCCCGGTGGGCGCCGCCATCTTCAAAATGGCGGGCGCATGCGCATTGCGCCCGCCGGCCGGCACCGGGAGAATCTTTGGGGTCTCGGCTGCCGGGGGTAGCCGAGACCCCAAAGAGCATGATCGGGGTCGGTATTACCGACCCCTGTTTTGCGATCGCCGGTAATTAACTGTTTACCGGCGACCGCAAAAAAAAAAAAAAAAAAAAAGTAAAGTGTAATTCTCTGTCCTCTGATGTGATCGCACATCAGAGGACAGAGAAATAGGGGGATTCGGGGACCCTAGCATACTCACCTAGGTCCCTGGATCCTCTTGCTGCTCCTCCTGGCCGCCGGCAGCAGAACATGGCGGACGCATGCCCAGTGCGCCCGCCATCTGTCTCCATCTGCCGGCCGGCAGGAGAACAGCAGTTGGGGCTAAAATTAGGGGTAGGGGTAGGGTTAGGGGTAGGGTTAGGGTTAGGGGTAGGGTTAGGGGTAGGGGTAGGGTTAGGGTTAGGGTTAGGGGTAGGGTTAGGGGTAGGGTTAGGGGTAGGGTTAGGTGTCCAAAACGACGGATTGCGACGGAATGCCAAACGACTCAAGAGTGAAAGTAGCCCTAGGGCTAGGGTTAGGGTTGGGGCTAAAGTTAGGGCTAGGGTTGGGGCTAAAGTTAGGGTTAGAGCTGGGATTAGGGTTAGGGTTTGGATTAGGGTTGGTATTAGGGTTAGGGTTGGCATTAGGGTTACGCTTGGGATTAGGGTTAGGTTTGGGATTAGGGTTAAGGTTAGGGTTGTGATTAGGGGTGTATTGGGATTAGGGTTAGGTTTGAGGTTAGGGTTGAGATTAGGATTAGGGGTGTGTTGGATTTAGGGTTTTGATTAGGGTTATGGTTAGGGTTGACATTAGGGTTGTTTTGGGGTAAGGGTTGTGATTATGGTTAGGGTTAGTGATTAGGATTATGGATGAGGTTGGGATTAGGGTTAGGGGTGTGTTGGGGTTAGGGTTGGAGCTAGAATTGGGGGGTTTCCACTGTTTAGGTACATCAGGGGGTCTCCAAACACGACAGCCAATTTTGCGCTCAAAAAGTCAAATGGTGCTCCCTCCCTTCTGAGCTCTGCCGTGCGCCCAAACAGTGGCTTACCCCCACATATGGGGCATCAGCGTACTCGGGATAAATTGGACAACTACTTCTGGGGTCCAATTTCTCTTGTTACCCTTGTGAAAATAAAAACTTGGGGGCTACAAAATCTTTTTTGTGAAAAAAAAAATATTTTTTATTTTCACGACTCTGCATTCTAAACTTCTGTGAAGCACTTGGGCATTCAAAGTTCTCACCACACATCTAGATAAGTTCCTTGGGGGGTCTAGTTTCCAAAATGGGGTCACTTGTGGGGGGTTACTACAGTTTAGGTACATCAGGGGCTCTGCAATCGCAACATAATGCCCACAGACCATTCTATCAAAGTCTGCATTCCAAAAAGGCGCTCCTTCCCTTCCGAGCTCTGCCGTGCGCCCAAACAGTGGTTTACCCCCACATATGGCGCATCAGCGTACTCGGGATAAATTGGACAACAACTATTGCAGTCCAATTTCTCCTGTTACCCTTGTGAAAATAAAAACTTGGGGGCTAAAATATCTTTTTTGTGGAAAAAAAAATATTTTTTATTTTCACGACTCTGCATTCTAAACTTCTGTGAAGCACTTGGGCATTCAAAGTTCTCACCACACATCTAGATAAGTTCCTTGGGGGGTCTAGTTTCCAAAATGGGGTCACTTGTGGGGGGTTACTACAGTTGGTACATCAGGGGCTCTGCAATCGCAACATAATGCCCACAGACCATTCTATCAAAGTCTGCATTCCAAAAAGGCGCTCCTTCCCTTCCGAGCTCTGCCGTGTGCCCAAACAGTGGTTTACCCCCACATATGGTGCATCAGCGTACTCGGGATAAATTGGACAACAACTATTGCAGTCCAATTTCTCCTGTTACCCTTGTGAAAATAAAAACTTGGGGGCTACAATATCTTTTTGTGGAAAAAAAAATATTTTTTATTTTCACGACTCTGCATTCTAAACTTCTGTGAAGCACTTGGGCATTCAAAGTTCTCACCACACATCTAGATAAGTTCCTTGGGGGGTCTAGTTTCCAAAATGGGGCCACTTGTGGAGGGCTTCTACTGGTTAGGTACATCAGGGGCTCTGCAAACGCAACATAATACCCGCAGACCATTCTATCAAAGTCTGCATTCCAAAACGGCGCTCCTTCCTTCCAAGCTCTGCCGTGTGCCCAAACAGTGGTTTACCCCCACATATGGGGTACCAGCATACTCAGGACAAATTGGACAACAACTTTTGGGGTCCAATTTCTCTTGTTACCCTTGTGAAAATAAAAATTTGGTGGCTAAAAAATCTTTTTTGTGGAAAAAAAAAATATTTTTTATTTTCACGGCTCTGCATTATAAACTTCTGTGAAGCACTTGGGCATTCAAGGTTCTCACCACACATCTAGATAAGTTCCATGGGGGGTCTAGTTTCCAAAATGGGGTCACTTGTGGGGGATTTCTACTGTTTAGGCACATCAGGGGCTCTCCAAACGCGACATGGCGTCCGATCTCAATTCCAGCCAATTCTACATTGAAAAAGTAAAACCGCACTCTTTCTCTTCCAAGCTCTGCGGTGCGCCCAAACAGTGGTTTACCCCCACATATTGGGTATCGACGTACTCAGGAGAAATTGCACAACAACTTTAGTGGTCTAATTTCTCCTGTTACCCTTGTGAAAATAAAAATTTGTGGGCAAAAATATCATTTTTGTAGAAAAAATGCAATTTTTTTTTTCACGGCTCTGCGTTATAAACTTCTGTGAAGCACATGGGGGTTCAAAGTGCTCACCACACATCTAGATAAGTTCCTTAAGGGGTCTAGTTTCCAAAATGGTGTCACTTGTGGAGGGTTTCTACTGTTTAGGCACATCAGGGGCTCTCCAAACGCGACATGGCGTCCAATCTCAATTCCAGCCAATTCTACATTGAAAAAGTAAAACGGCACTCCTTCTCTTTCAAGCTCTGCGGTGCGCCCTAACAGTTGTTTACCCCCACATATTGGGTATCAGCGTACTCATGAGAAATTGCACAACAACTTTTGTGGTCTAATTTCTCCTGTTACCCTTGTGAAAATAAAAATTTGTGGGCAAAAAGATCATTTTTGTTGAAAAAATGCTATATTTTTTTTTTTCACGGCTCAACGTTATAAACTTCTGTGAAGCACATGGGGGTTCAAAGTGCTCGCCACACATCTAGATAAGTTCCTTAAGGGGTCTAGTTTCCAAAATGGTGTCACTTGTGGGGGGTTTCCACTGTTTAGGCACATCAGGGGCTCTCCAAACGCGACATGGCGTCTGATCTCAATTCCAGCCAATTCAACATTGAAAAAGTAAAACGGCGCTCCTTCACTTCCAAGCTCTGCGGTGCGCCCAAACAGTGGTTTACCCTCACATATGGGGTATCGACGTATTCAGGAGAAATCGCACAACAACTTTTGTGGTCTAATTTCTCCTGTTACCCTTGTGAAAATAAGAATTTGTGGGCGAAAAGATCATTTTTGTGTAATCAAAAGCGATTTTTTATTTTCACGGCTCTACGTTATAAACTTCTGTGAAGCACTTGGGGGTTCAAAGTGCTCACCACACATCTAGATAAGTTCCTTAATGGGTCTAGTTTCCAAAATGGTGTCACTTGTGGGGAGTTTCCACTGTTTAGGCACATCAGGGGCTCTCTAAATGTGACATGGTGTCCGATCTCAATTCCAGCCAATTCTGCATTGAAAAAGTCAAACGGCGCTCCTTCTCTTCCAAGCTCTGCGGTGCGCCCTAACAGTGGTTTACCCCCACATATGGGGTATTGGCGTATTCAGGAGAAATTGCATAACAAAATTTATGGTTACATTTCTGTTTTTACACTTGTGAAAATAAAAAAAATGGTTCTGAATTAAGATGTTTGCAAAAAAAAGTTAAATGTTCATTTTTTCCTTCCACATTGTTTCAGTTCCTGTGAAGCACGTAAAGGGTTAATAAACTTCTTGAATGTGGTTTTGAGAACCTTGAGGGGTGTAGTTTTTAGAATGGTGTCACACTTCATTATTTTCTATCATATAGACCCCTCAAAATGACTTCAAATGTGATGTGGTCCCTAAAAACAAATGATGTTGTAAAAATGAGAAATTGCTGGTCAACTTCTAACCCTTATAACTCCCTAACAAAAAAAAAATTTGTTTCCAAAATTGTGCTGATGTAAAGTAGACATGTGGGAAATGTTATTTATTAACTATTTTTCATGACATATCTCTCTGATTTAAGGGCATAAAAATAAAAAGTTTGAAAATTGCAAAATTTTAAAAATTTTCGCCATATTTCTGTTTTTTTCATAAATAATCGCAAGTAATATCGAAGAAATGTTACCACTACCATGAAGTACAATATGTCACGAAAAAACAATCTCAGAATCAGCGGGATCCGTTGAAGCGTTCCAGAGTTATAACCTCATAAAGTGACAGTGGTCAGAATTGCAAAAATTGGCCTGGTCATTAAGTACCAAATTGGCTCTGTCACTAAGGGGTTAAAAATGTTGTATTCCAGTCATCAAGTCAAGTAAATCAGGCAGCACACTGCAGCGCTAAAACGTGCAAACATGAAACACGAAAATTGAACTGCATTACTGCACTAGAAATATGAAAAATGAGAGCGTTTAGCGCATAAAAATGGCCAATTTTATGTGTACCTGGTAGCCACTTTACGGCATCTCTCTTATACCAGGTCATAAACTTGCCTTTCCTCGCTGAGAATAAACGTCTCTATCTGAATGGGCACCTGTTCACACTTAGTCTATGTTTGGATGTGACGGTCAGTTTTTTTTAAATGAAATGAAATGTATTCCAGTCATCACCCTGTTAGATGTCTTGTTCCCGCAGCTGCACAGGGGGAATCTCGAGCCACCTCCGCTGCGGTCTCCCAATATTCTTCAGCTGCAATGGAGCCTGCTCAGCAGAGATGTCGGTCCCAGGGTCTGGCTCAGTCAGACACTGTGTGCTTGGTTACTGCTCATCTTCCAGGCTTAGCCATTGTAACCAGCACTTTTCAGCGGCTAGCAGACGCTCCTGGGACTACGTCCTGCTTTTCCGCTACTGAGCATGCCAAAGGGACGACCTCTCATTGGAAGTCGGGGGTCACATACTCAGGTTCTGAAGCATTACCTATTGGACCACTAGGAAGATCCTGGAGAGCTTTTTCTATAAAAGGTTCGCATGGCTGCACGGCCATGCGCTAGTATCAACTTATGTTTATGAGCGTATAAGCTTAGCTACTTGGTGGTCTGTGTCAGCATGTGCTAAGGCATGCAAAATAAGCTGCGGAGACACCATCATAATAAATAAGGAACCACAAACAACTATGGGACATCATATTAGTACACCATATAGTAATCAACATAGCCCATAGTATATAGCAGGACGTATACGGACACACTGAAGTCCACAAAGAGAACACCACAGGAATAGATCAGTGTACAAATGTCCAGAGACTGACACTAGTAGTAAATGCAAAAGTTTATTAGACATACAAAAGGGATCAATAGATAGCACACATGGGAAAAAGGGTAACGGACACTCCCACAGATAGCACTGGCAGGGAAGGGGCATGTAAACCAATACAGAGAGACAATAAATATTTATACCCAAGCATAAAAAGTATCCATATTGCACAGTGGCCAAGTCTCCAGTACCATACCTTAAAATATCACAGGTTCACATGCGCGTTCCCGCCCTCCCCGACGCGCGTTTCGGAAGTGTGGAGACTTCCTTCCTGCCCCCTGAGGAAGGAAGTCTCCACACTTCCGAAACGCGCGTCGGGGAGGGCGGGAACGCGCATGTGAACCTGTGATATTTTAAGGTATGGTACTGGAGACTTGGCCACTGTGCAATATGGATACTTTTTATGCTTGGGTATAAATATTTATTGTCTCTCTGTATTGGTTTACATGCCCCTTCCCTGCCAGTGCTATCTGTGGGAGTGTCCGTTACCCTTTTTCCCATGTGTGCTATCTATTGATCCCTTTTATATGTCTAATAAACTTTTGCATTTACTACTAGTGTCAGTCTCTGGACATTTGTACACTGATCTATTCCTGTGGTGTTCTCTTTGGAGACACCATCATGTGTTTCTCAACGCAAGCAATGAATAGCCAGGCCTTTCCCCGGGCAGGAACAAACATGGGAAGGGCAGCATCCAATAAAGGAAAACATCCAATAAAGGAAAACCACCTATGCCAAGCATGGTATCCATCCACAGCTGTTTCGGGGTTTTTGCCCCTCATCAGTGTGGAGTAGGAAACTGGCTATTAGGAGCAGTGCCTAGTAAAAGGCTGTGAAGGTACAGATGAATGACCTCGGGGAGACCAAAACATCCAACACCGCGGAGACACCATCACGTGTTTCTCAACGTAGTGATCCAGAACACTGCCCCCATCCCTTATGGGAAATATGCAAATGCATGCAAAGTAAGCTGCGGAGACACCATCACGTGTTTCTCAACGCAAGCAATGAGTAGCCAGGCCTTTCCCCGGGAAGGAACAACCACAGGAAGGGCAGCATCCAATAAAGGAAAACATCCAATAAAGGAAAACCACCTATGCCAAGCATGGTATCCATCCACAGACAGCTGTTTCGGGGGTTTTGCCCCTCATCAGGTGCTAAGGGTCGGCTGTATAGCCACTAGAATTTGGGCACCTCCAGAGAGGAGTTTGTGTGTGTGAATTTAGGGCTGGCATATAGCCGCTAGAATTCCGGCACCTCCGGAGAGGAGTTGTTTGTGTGCTGTTGCTGACTGAACGACCACTGTATGCTACCTTCTCCATTAGTAAGCTGTGATCCTCTGTGAGGTTAACAGAGCACAGTGTTACCTTTAATACCGGTGACTCTGTGAAGCAACAGGGTTCGCTCCTATGCAGACCGGGTGACGGAACCCGTGTCTGTTCAGGCGTGGTACCGCCATATAAAGCCACCATCTACTAGCAGCAGGTTCCACTCTTGCACGGTGGACCCCTGGCTGCGAGTGCACCTATATTATCTCCATATTTACTTGGTGCGTTCCGCCAGCCCTAACAGTATACTAGTGCCAGGGTCTGGCTAGTAATGGCAGATGAACAGCGACTGCAGCGGTACATTCAGCAGCTGGCGGGGCAGGTTGGCGGCTCTTGAGCGAACAACCTCATCTGTGGATATTACCCCAGTGGCTGTTCAGGTTGCTAGTGTGGCTGCAGCTAGTTTGTCCACTGCCACCTCTGTTCCGACCTTATCCTGCCTCCCGCTGCCAGATAGGTACTCTGGCGATAGCAAGTCATGCAGGGGATTTGTGAACCAGTGTGCGATATACCTTGAGCTCCTGGCTGCATGTTTCCCCACAGAGTGGGCTAAAATGGGATTCATTATATCCCTTTTGTCAGGCATGGCTTTGGAGTGGGCTACGCCGCTGTGGAAGCACGATGATCATGTGGTGCAGAGTGCTCTCCGGTTCCTGAGCACTCTGAAACAGGTCTTTTTGGGACCTCAAGTCACTCATGATATGGCTCTCCAACTGCTGGCACTGACACAGGTCTCATCCTTGGTTAGCCATTTTTCCGTCCAGTTCCAGACTATAGCATCTGAACTGGAGTGGCCAGATAAAGCCCTCATCCCTGTATTTTGGAGGGTGCTGGCTGACGCCTTGGCCACTAAGGAGATTCCCGCCACATTGTAGGAGCTAATAGCTGTTTCAACTCGCATTGACCTTCGTTTTAACGAGCGAAGGTTGGAGCGAGCCCAGAGTAGGCAGAGGTTTCGGCTGGCTCCCACCTTCGCCATACCTCTGGAATCTCCAGTCCAGGCGTCTGAGATACATGAGGCCAAAGAGGTGTCACAAGTGGGATCTAAGTCCCGGACCGCTCGTGCACTCAAGGTCGGTCATGTGTGCCGGCGGTCAGGACATCTTGCCTCCAGATGTTCCCAGCGGTCAGAAAAACGTCAGCGTCTAGTGGATGAGATAGTTGGTACACTAGACACTGCGACGTTTTCCTCTAAACTGTCATTCAAAGGGACAATCACTTTAGGCCCAACCACTCTTACAGTCGAGCTTTGCGTGTATTACGGAGCGGAGGGGAATTTTATGTCCTCTGCCTTCGCCCAACGCCATGCAATACCCCTGGTGATGCTCATCAAGTCAGTGACTGTATGAGTGGTGAATGGGTCGACTCTGCCCTCACAAATAACACACCAGACCATCCCATTTATTTTGTCCATATCTCCATCCCATTAGGAGATTATCTCCCTGTTAGTCATTCCTGAGGGAATTGATGAGGTCCTGTTAGGGATACCATGGCTATGCTACCATTCTCCTCATATAGTGTGGTCCTCCGGGAGAATTCTGGGATGGAGTGAGTCTTGTGAGGGTAGATGTCTGATGGAGTGCATTCAGGTTGCTACAACTGAAGTACCCACAGATCTTTCCTCTCTCCCCAAGCACTATTGGCCCTATGCGGATGTGTTCTCCAAGAGGGCTGCGGAGACCCTTCCGCCCCATCGCCCCTATGACTGCACCAGGCAAGAGATCAATAGGACAGAGCCTCCCCGGGGTTGAGTCTATCCCCTTTCTCTCCCGGAGATGGAGGCGTTAACCCAATACATTCAGGAGAATCTGGCAAGAGGATTCATTAGGAAGTCAGTGTCACCTGCAGGGGTGGGGTTCTTCTTCGTGCAGAAGAAGAACGGGGAATTACGTCCATGCATAGATTACAGGGGTCTTAATGCCATCACTGTTAAGAACAAATACCCTCTGCCTCTGATATCAGAGCTATTCGACAGGTTGCGGGGAGCGAGGGTATTTACTAAGCTAGATCTGCGGGGTGCTTACAACCTGATTCGCATCCGTGAGGGGGACAAATGGAAGACAGCATTTAACACCAGGGATGGGCACTATAAATACCTGGTGATGCCCTTCGGGCTCTGTAATGCCCCTGCCGTTTTCCAAGACTTTGTGAATGATATCTTCCGAGATATGCTCTCCACCTCAGTTGTAGTCTATCTGAATTATATTCTCATCTACTCTCCATATATAGACTCCCACCGGAGAGATGTTTGCAAAGTCTTCGACCTCTTAGGCCGGCGTCACAATAGCGAGTTTTACGGACGTATGAGTGCAGAAAATACGTCCGTAAAACTCGCAAAACAAACGGCACAATTATTCTCTATGCCCCTGCTCCTATCTGCCGTATTTTACTGATCTGTATTATACGGCTTTCTACGGCCGTAGAAAATTGCAGCATGCTGCGTTTGTCACCGTACTGCGCAAGAAATATGCCAATGAAAGTCTATGGGAGCCTAAACTATACGGATCACACACAGACCAGCAGTGTGACTTGCGAGAAATACGCAGCGGTGTTAGACAGAAAAGCCGGTAATTCATTGCGGTGTACAGTAAAATCACACTGACAGCTTAGGCTCCTTTCACACTAGCGTCGGAATCTCCCCGTCGCAATGCGTCGGGGAGAGATTCCGACGCAAGCGTTTGCTGCATTGCACAATGGAGGCAGCGGATGCATTTTTCCGGTGCATCCGCTGCCCCATTGTAAGGTGCGGGGAGGTGGGGGTGGAGTTCCGGCCGCGCATGCGCGGTCGGAAAAAGCGGTCCGTCGGGAGAAAAAAACGTTACATGTAGGGTTTTTTTCTCCGGACGGTCCGCCAAAGCACGATGCATCCGTCGCAAGAAGGATGCGAAGTGTGCCAATCCGTCGCAAATGCGTCGTCAATAGAAGTCTATGGGGAAAAAACGCATCCTGCAAGCACTTTTGCAGGATGCGTTTTTCCTGCAAAACGACGCATTGTGACGGATTTAAAAAAACGCTAGTGTGAAAGTAGCCTTACAGTAGAATAGGTAGAATAAATGTGTACACATAGAATAGGTATATATATATATATATATATATGTCAGTGAGACACATATATGTATATATATTATTACTTCATACAGCGCTAGATAGCTTTAAAGCCGGTAATTCAATTACCGTCTTTTGCTATCTCCTTCCTAAACCCGACATGATATGAGACATGGTTTACATACAGTAAACCATCTCATATCACCATTTTTTTTTCCATATTCCACACTACTAATGTTAGTAGTGTGTATATGCAAAATTTGGCCGTTCTATCTACTAAATTAAAGGGTTAAATGGCGGAAAAAATTGGCGTGGACTCCCGCACAATTTTCTCCGCCAGAGTAGTAAAGCCAGTGACTGAGGGCAGATATTAATAGCCTGGAGAGGGTCCACGGTTATTGGCCCCCCCTGGCTAAAAACACCTGCCCCCAGCCACCTCAGAAAAGGCACATCTGGAAGATGCGCCTATTCTGGCACTTGGCCACTCTCTTCCCATTCCCGTGTAGCGGTGGGATATGGGGTAATGAAGGATTAATGTCACCTTGCTATTGTAAGGTGACATTAAGCCAGATTAATAATGGAGAGGCGTCATTATTAATCCAATACTAGTAAAGGGTTAAAAAAAACACAAGCACATTATTAAAAATTATTTTAATGAAATAAACACAAAGGTTGTTGTAATATTTTATTCAACGCTCAATCCAGTCACTGAAGACCCTCGTTCTGTAACAAAAAAATAAAAATAAACCAACAATATCCTTACCTTCCGAAGATCTGTAATGTCCAACGATGTAAATCCATCTGAAGGGGTTAAAATATTTTGCAGCCACGAGCTTTGCTAATGCAACGTTGTTCGTGGCTGCAAAACCCCGGGGAATGAAGGTAAAGTAGGTCAATGACCTATATTTACCTTCATTTGCGGTGAGGCGCCTTCTGCTGGTTGTTCCTAGATCGTGGGAACTTTCCTAGAAAGCTCCCAGGCTCCAGTTCATAAGAGGCACCCTCTGCTGGTTGTCCTCATATGAACTCGAGCCTGGGAGCTTTCTAGGAAAATTCCCACGATCTAGGAACAACCAGCAGAGGGCGCTTCACCACAAATGAAGGTAAATATAGGTCATTGACCTACTTTATCTTCATTCCCCGGGGTTTTGCAGCCACGAACAACGTTGCATTAGCAAAGCTCGTGGCTGCAAAATATTTTAACCCCTTCAGATGGATTTACATCGTTGGACTTTACAGATCTGCAGAAGGTATTGTAGGTTTATTATGTTTTTTTTGTTACAGAACGAGGGTCTTCAGTGATTGGATTGGGCGTTGAATAAAATATTACAACAACCTTTGTTTTTATTTCATTAAAATAATTTTTAATAATGTGTTTGTGTATTTTTTTAACCCTTTACTAGTATTGGATTAATAATGGATAGGTGTCATAATTGACGCCTCTCCATTATTAATCTGGCTTAATGTCACCTTACAATAGCAAGGTGACATTAACCCTTCATTACCCCATATCCCACCGCTACACGGGAATGGGAAGAGAGTGGCCAAGTGCCAGAATAGGCGCATCTTCCAGATGTGCCTTTTCTGGGGTGGCTGAGGGCAGATGTTTTTAGCCAGGGGGGGAGGGTGTTGTGAATTCTGTTGTTGAGCTCCCTCCTGTGGTTGTGAATCGTACTTCGGCGAGTTCTGTCTATGGGCTCCCTCTGGTGGCTATGAGTGAAGCTGCTGCTTCTGAGGTTCCTTACACAGGTGACGTGGGTTATCCTTTGGTTGGCTGCTCTATTTAACTCATCTCAGATCGTTACTCCATGCCAGCTGTCAATGTTTTTGCATTTGTTCAGTTCGCTCCTGGATCTCTCTGGTGACCTGCCTTCTCCTGCAGAAGCTAAGTTTCTGATAGTCATTATTTGTTCACTGTTTTCTTGTCCAGCTGGTTTTCATGATTTTGTCTTGCTAGCTGGAAGCTCTGGGATGCAGAGTGGCCCCTCCGCACCGTGAGTCGGTGCGGAGGTCTTTTTTGCACACTCTGCATGGTCTTTTGTAGGTTTTTGTGCTGATCGCAAAGTTACCTTTCCTATTTTCTGTCTATTTAATAAGTCTGGCCTCCCTTTGCTGAAACCTGTTTCATTTCTGCGTTTGTGACTTTCATCTTTACTCACAGTCAATATATGTGGGGGGCTTCATTTACCTTTGGGGAATTTCTCTGAGGCAAGGTAGGCTTTATTTTCTATCTCTAGGGCTAGATAGTTCTTAGGCTGTGACGAGGCGCCTAGGTCTGGTCAGGAGCGCTCCACGGCTATTCCTAGTGTGTGTGATAGGATTAGGGCTTGCGGTCAGCAGAGCTCCCACATCCCAGAGCTCGTCCTGTATGAGGTTTAACTATCAGGTCATTCTGTGTGCTCCTAACCACAAGGTCATAACAGTACAGCTGGCCCAAATTATTAATGCATGTCAATAGAGGGATAAGAGAACGTCTGAGACCATTTTTTTTTCTTTGCACTGTGTTTTGTCTTTCTTTTCCCCTAGACCTTTGGGTGGTTCAGGGCACAGGTGTAGATATGGACATTCAAGGTCTGTCCTCTTGTGTGGATCATCTCACTGAAAGGGTACAAAACATTCAAGATTTTGTGGTTCAGAATCCTATGTTAGAGCCTAGAATTCCTATTCCTTACTTATTTTCTGGGGATAGATCTAGGTTCTTGAATTTAAAAAATAATTGTAAACTGTTTCTAGCTTTGAAACCCCGCTCCTCTGGTGACCCCGTTCAACAGGTAAAAATCATTATTTCTTTGTTGCGTGGTGACCCTCAGGACTGGGTATTTTCCCTTGCGTCAGGAGATCCTGCATTGCGTGATGTTGATGCGTTTTTTCTGGCGCTTGGATTGCTTTATGATGAACCAAATTCAGTGGATCAGGCAGAGAAAATCTTGCTGGCTTTGTGTCAGGGTCAGGATGAAGCGGAGGTGTACTGTCAGAAGTTTAGAAAGTGGTCTGTGCTTTGTTAGGGTTGGCGGAACGCACCAAATATATTGTTTATTAAAAGGAATTGGTGCGTTCGCAACATGGGATCCACCGTGCAGGAAAGTACCTGCTGCTAAATAATGGCGGCTCTATATGGCGGTATATACTAACTCTGTTAGCTTCACAGAGTAACCGCGAGAGGTGAGCTCTGTGCCCTGTTAGACTTTCACAGAGGCACAGGCCAACTACCCAGATGTGAGCAGTGAGTGGTCATGCATGCATACTCAATCTCCTCGCCGGAGGAGCCAGCATTCTAGGGGCTTATTTCAGCCGGGTCCCTGAACACACTTATACACAATCTCCTCGCCGGAGGTGCCAGCATTCTAGGGGCTTATTTCAGCCGGGTCCCTGAACACATACAAACACATGACCACATTGGCGCAAAGCATATAGCAAAAGACGATACTAGCGCATGGCCGTGCGGTCATGCGCAGTTTATATAGTTGCAGCACAGGAAGCTGCTACTGAAGTTTTTGCCCTTTCAGGACTTTCCAGAAGGACCAATGGAAAGTGCTGCAGTACCTGAGCATGTTTTGCCCTTTCAGGACCTTCCAGAAGGACCAATGGAATGTACTGCAGCACCTGAGCATGTGACCGAACATGTGGCCCTCGACCTCCAATGGGAGACCCTGCCCTGGGCATGCTCAGTGTGAGTAAACAAGGACTTAGTCCCAGAGAGGCTCGCTCGCCGCAGATCAGTGCAGGGTACCATAGGAAAGCCAGAAAAGGCAGTAGTGACCCTATGCACCGAATCAGCCCCAGCGAGACGCTGGGAGCGACGTCTCCGCTGAGCAGAGCCCACTGCGGCCGATACCGAATGGGAGACCGCAGCAGACACGGATCGAGATTCCCCCTGTGCAGCAGAGGAAACTCGACTCCTAACATTACCCCCCCTCCTAGGGCGCCCCCCTCCTTGAGCCTCACTACGCTCAAAAGCTGCGATAAGCAGCGGAGCCCGAATGTGCTCCACAGGCTCCCAGGTTCTATCCTCTGGGCCGTGACCCTTCCAGTCCACCAGATAAAATTTCTTGCCACGTACCACCTTGCAGCCCACAATAGCATTCACCTCAAACTCATCCGTGGATGAACCCGATGTCCCAACAGATGACTCGGAAAACCGGGACAAATGAACGGGCTTTAAGAGGGAAACGTGGAAAGTATCGGTGATACCAAGGCGTGGAGGAATAGCCAAACGGTAGACCACAGGGTTGACCTGTTCCAGAACCTTAAACGGGCCAATGTAGCGAGGAGCAAACTTAGTGGACTCAACTCGCAGCCTGATGTTACGGGCGGAGAGCCACACTAAGTCGCCAGGAGCAAAGACCGAAGCGGGGCGCCGGTGTGTATCAGCCGAAACCCTCATTCTCTCCTTGGAGGCCCGGATGGCATCCTGTGTGCGGTCCCAGATGTCACGTGCCTCCACCGCCCAGTCTGCCACCCTAGAATCGGTGGATGACACGGGCATGGGCACAGGGACACGCGGATGCTGGCCGTAATTAAGGAGAAAAGGAGTTTGACCAGTGGAATCGGCTACGGCGTTGTTCAGGGCAAATTCCACCCAAGGTAGCAAAGATGCTCAGTCATCCTGCCTAGCAGAGACGAAATGTCGCAAATATGTCACCAGAGTCTGGTTGGTTCTCTCCACCAACCCATTCGTCTCGGGATGGTATGCAAAGGAGAGGTTTAACTCTATGCTGAGAAAACGGCAGAGCTCTCTCCAAAACCGAGATGCGAACTGGGGACCCCGATCGCTGACAATCTTATCAGGCATACCATGCAAACGGAAAACATGTTTAATGAACAACACCGCCAAGGCCCGTGCTGAGGGTAACCGAGGAAGCGGCACCAAATGCACCATCTTGGAGAAATGGTCAGTGACAACCCAAATAATGGAGCAGCCACGCGACTTGGGTAGACCCACCACAAAGTCCATCCCGACCATCTCCCAGGGCCTGTCTGCCACCGGTAGAGGGTAAAGCAACCCAGCAGGCCGTTGCCGAGGAGACCGATTCTGGGCGCAAGAAACGCACGCCTGAATATAGTCCTTGACATCTCGGGCCATATGCGGCCACCAGTATGTTCTCGCCAGAAGCTCAGATGTCCTCTTGGTCCCAAAATGCCCACCCACTCTGGAGGAGTGAGCCCAAGAGAGAACCTCCGGTCGCAAGTTAGCTGGTACGAAAGTCTTGCCCGGGGGCACAGACTCTAGCGAAACCGGAGCTACAGTTCTCAGGCTCTCAGAAGGGACAATAAGCCGAGGCTCCTCCTCCTCCTCCTCCGATGACACCACGGAGCGGGAGAGAGCATCAGCACGAACGTTCTTCTCCCCGGAGAGGAAATGGAGAGTAAAATGGAACCGGGAGAAGAACAGGGACCATCTAGCCTGGCGAGAATTCAGCCGCTGGGCCGTTTGCAGATACACCAAGTTCTTGTGGTCAGTGAAGACTTGGAAGGGAAAGCGAGCTCCCTCCAAGAGATGTCTCCACTCCGAAAAAGCCAACTTCATGGCCAGCAACTCCCTGTCCCCGATGGAATAATTCCTCTCCGCTGGTGTGAAGGTCTTGGAGAAGAAGAAGCAAGGATGCTTCCGACCTTGAGCATCCTTTTAGAAAAGGACTGCTCCGGCACCAACAGATGAGGCATCCACCTCCAAGATAAATGGCTTATCAACATCGGGGCGATGTAGGATGGGAGCGCTAGCGAAGTGTGACTTGATCGAGAGAAAGGCTTTGGAGACCTCCTCTGACCACAACTTGGGATTTGCTCCCTTCTTGGTGAGGGCAACCAAGGGAGCTACCAAAGTTGAGAAGTGTGGAATGAACTGGCGATAGTAATTAATGAACCCCATAAAGCGCTGCACCGCTTTAAGAGAATGGGGTTCCTGCCAGTCCATTACAGCTTGTAGCTTGGCAGGATCCATAGCCAAACCCTGGGCAGAGATGATATAACCAAGGAAAGGCAAGGACTCCTGCTCAAACACACACTTCTCCAACTTGGCGTAGAGGGAGTTTGCCCGTAAGAGGTCGAAGACTTTGCGAACATCTCTCCGATGGGAGTCAATATCTGGAGAGAAGATGAGAATATCATCCAGATAGACTACGACCAAGGTGGTGAGCATATCCCGGAAGATGTCGTTCACAAAGTCTTGGAAAACGGCTGGGGCATTACAGAGCCCGAAGGGCATCACCAGATATTCATAGTGCCCATCCCTGGTGTTAAAAGCCGTCTTCCATTCATCCCCCTCACGGATGCGAATCAGGTTGTAAGCACCCCGAAGATCTAACTTTGTAAATACCCTCGCTCCCCGTAGCCTATCAAACAGCTCAGATATCAGGGGTAGTGGGTACTTGTTCTTAATGGTGATGGCGTTAAGACCCCTGTAGTCTATGCATGGACGTAAGTCTCCAGTCTTCTTCTGTACGAAGAAGAACCCTGCCCCTGCCGGTGACACTGACTTCCTAATGAATCCTCTTGCCAGATTCTCCTGGATGTACTGGGACATTGCCTCCGTCTCCGGGAGAGATAACGGATAGACTCGACCCCGGGGAGGCTCAGCACCAGGCAAGAGGTCAATAGGACAGTCATAGGGGCGGTGAGGCGGAAGGGTCTCCGCAGCTCTTTTGGAGAACACGTCTGCATAGGGCCAATAGTGCTTGGGGAGAGAGGAAAGATCTGCGGGTACCTGTGTAGTAGCAACCTGAACGCACTTCCTCAGACATCTACCCTCGCAAGATTTACTCCAGCCCAAAATTTTCCCAGAGGACCACTCAATATGAGGAGAATGGTAGCGAAGCCATGGTATCCCCAACAGGACCTCATCAATTCCCTCAGGAATGACTAATAGGGAGATTATCTCCTGATGTGATGGAGACACAGATAGCGTGAAAGGAATGGTTTGGTGGGTAATCTGTGAAGGTAGTGTTGACCCATTTACAACTCGAACGGTTACCGGCTTGGCGAGCATCACCAAGGGTATTGCGTGACGCTGGGCAAAAGCGGAAGACATAAAGTTACCCTCTGGCCCAGAATCCACGCATAGCTCGACCATAAGAGTGGATGGGCCTATGGTAATTGTCCCCTTGAAGGACAACTTTGAGGCAAACGTCGCCGTGTCTAGTGTACCTCCTCCAACTGCCACTAGACGCTGACGTTTCCCCGACCGCTGAGGACCCTTGGAGGCAAAGTGTCCTGACTGCTGGCAAACATGATGGACCTTATGTGCACGGGCAGACTGAGACTTGGATCCCGCTCGTGTCACCTCTAAGGCCTCATGTGACTCGGATGCCTGGACTGGAGATTCCAAAGGTTTGGCGAAGGTGGGAGCCAGCCGAAACCTCTGCCTACACTGGGCTCGCTCCAACCTCCGCTCGTTAAAACGGAGGTCAATACGAGTAGATACGGCTATGAGCTCCTCCAGTGTGGCGGGAATCTCCCTAGTGGCCAAAGCGTCCTTCACATGGTCAGCCAGCCCCCTCCAAAATACGGGAATGAGGGTTTTATCTGGCCATTCCAACTCAGACGCTAATGTCCGGAAGTGAACAGCAAAATGGCTGACCATGGTTGAACCCTGAGTCAAAGCCAGCAGTTGGAGCGCTGTATCATGGGTGACTTGAGGTCCTAAAAAGACCTGTTTCAGAGTGTCCAGAAACCTAGGAACACTCTGCACCACATGATCGTTGCGCTCCCACAGCGGCGTAGCCCACTCCAACGCTCTGTCCGACAGGAGAGAGATTATGAATCCCACCTTTGCCCGCTCAGTAGGGAAACGTGCAGCCAGAAGCTCGAGGTGTATACCACATTGGCTCACGAAACCCCTACAGGACTTACTGTCCCCAGAGTATCTCTCAGGCAAAGGAAGGTGAGATAGGGTCGGAACAGAGGTGGCAGTGGGTAAAGCTGCTGCAGCCACGCTAGCAGCCTGAACAGCAATTGCGGTAACATCCACCGCCGAGGTTGCACGCTCAAGAGACGCCAACCGGCCCTCCAGCAGCTGGATGTACCCCTGCAATCGCTGTTCATCCGCCATTACTTAGCCAGATCCTGGCGCTAGTATACTGTTAGGGTTGGCGGAACGCACCAAATATATTGTTTATTAAAAGGAATTGGTGCGTTCGCAACCCGGGATCCACCGTGCAGGAAAGTACCTGCTGCTAAATAATGGCGGCTCTATATGGCGGTATATACTAACTCTGTGAGCTTCACAGAGTAACCGCGAGAGGTGAGCTCTGTGCCCTGTTAGACTTTCACAGAGGCACAGGCCAACTACCCAGATGTGAGCAGTGAGTGGTCATGCATGCATACTCAATCTCCTCGCCGGAGGAGCCAGCATTCTAGGGGCTTATTTCAGCCGGGTCCCTGAACACACTTATACACAATCTCCTCGCCGGAGGTGCCAGCATTCTAGGGGCTTATTTCAGCCGGGTCCCTGAACACATACAAACACATGACCACATTGGCGCAAAGCATATAGCAAAAGACGATACTAGCGCATGGCCGTGCGGTCATGCGCAGTTTATATAGTTGCAGCACAGGAAGCTGCTACTGAAGTTTTTGCCCTTTCAGGACCTTCCAGAAGGACCAATGGAAAGTGCTGCAGTACCTGAGCATGTTTTGCCCTTTCAGGACCTTCCAGAAGGACCAATGGAATGTACTGCAGCACCTGAGCATGTGACCGAACATGTGTCCCTCGACCTCCAATGGGAGACCCTGCCCTGGGCATGCGCAGTGTGAGTAAACAAGGACTTAGTCCCAGAGAGGCTCGCTCGCCGCAAATCATTGCAGGCTACCATAGGAAAGCCAGAAAAGGCAGTAGTGACCCTATGCACCGAATCAGCCCCAGCGAGATGCTGGGAGCGACGTCTCCGCTGAGCAGAGCCCACTGCGGCCGATACCGAATGGGAGACCGCAGCAGACACGGATCGAGATTCCCCCTGTGCAGCAGAGGAAACTCGACTCCTAATAGTGCTTACTCAGTGGAATGAATGTGCCCTGGCGGCAATTTTCAGAAAGGGTCTTTCTGAAGCCCTTAAGGATGTCATGGTGGGATTTCCCACGCCTGCTGGTCTGAATGAGTCTATGTCTTTGCCCATTCAGATCGATCGGCGCATGCGTGAGCGCAAAGCTGTGCACCATCTGGCGGTATTCTCTGAGCATAGGCCTGAGCCTATGCAGTGTGATAGGACTTTGACCAGAGCTGAACGGCAAGAACATAGACGTTGGAATGGGCTGTGTTTTTACTGTGGTGAATCCACTCATGCTATCTCCGATTGTCCTAAGCGCACTAAGCTGTTCGCTAGGTCTGCCACCCCTGTTACGGTACAGTCTAAATTTCTTTTGTCCGTTACTCTGATTTGCTCTCTGTCGTCCTATTCTGTAATGGCATTTGTGGATTCAGGCGCTGCCCTGAATTTGATGGACTTGGAGTTTGCCAGGCGCTGTGGTTTTTTCTTGGAGCCCTTGCAGTATCCTATTCCATTGAGAGGAATTGATGCTACGCCTTTGGCCAAGAATAAGCCTCAGTACTGGACTCAATTGACCATGTGCATGGCTCCTGCACATCAGGAGGATATTCGCTTTTTGGTGTTGCATAATCTGCATGATGTGGTCGTTTTGGGGTTGCCATGGCTACAGGTCCATAATCCAGTGTTGGATTGGAAATCTATGTCTGTGTCCAGCTGGGGTTGTCAGGGGGTACATGGTGATGTTCCATTGCTGTCAATTTCGCCTTCCACTCCTTCTGAAGTCCCTGAGTTTTTATCAGATTACCGGGATATATTTGAAGAGCAAAAATCTGGTGCCCTACCTCCTCATAGGGATTGCGACTGTGCTATTAATTTGATTCCTGGTAGTAAGTTTCCTAATGGCCGTCTGTTTAATTTATCTGTGCCAGAGCACGCCGCTATGCGGAGTTATATAAAGGAATCCTTGGAGAAGGGTCATATTCGTCCGTCGTCGTCACCATTGGGAGCAGGGTTCTTTTTGTGGCCAAGAAGGATGGTTCTTCGAGACCTTGTATTGATTACCGCCTTCTTAATAAGATCACAGTCAAATTTCAGTATCCTTTGCCGTTGCTGTCTGATTTATTTGCTCGGATTAAGGGGGCTAGTTGGTTCACCAAGATAGATCTTCGTTGTGCGTATAATCTTGTGCGAATTAAACAGGGTGATGAATGGAAAACGGCATTTAATACGCCCGAGGGCCATTTTGAGTACCTGGTTATGCCATTCGGGCTTTCTAATGCTCCATCTGTGTTTCAGTCCTTTATGCATGACATCTTCCGAGAGTACCTGGATAGATTCATGATTGTATATTTGGATGACATTTTGGTCTTTTCGGATGTTTGGGAGTCTCATGTGAAGCAGGTCAGAATGGTTTTCCAGGTCCTTCGTGCGAATTCCTTGTTTGTGAAGGGGTCAAAGTGTCTCTTTGGAGTTCAGAAGGTTTCATTTTTGGGTTTCATTTTTTCCCCTTCTACTATCGAGATGGACCCTGTTAAAGTTCAGGCCATTTACGATTGGACTCAGCCGACATCTGTGAAGAGCTTGCAGAAGTTCCTGGGCTTTGCTAATTTTTATCGTCGCTTCATCGCTAATTTTTCCAGCATTGCTAAACCATTGACTGATTTGACCAAGAAAGGTAATGATGTGGTCAATTGGTCCTCTGCGGCTGTAGAGGCTTTTCAGGAGTTGAAGCGTTGTTTTGCTTCTGCCCCTGTGTTGTGCCAGCCAGATGTTTCGCTCCCTTTTCAGGTTGAGGTTGATGCTTCTGAAATTGGAGCAGGGGCTGTTTTGTCACAAAGAAGTTCTGATGGCTCGGTGATGAAACCCTGTGCCTTCTTTTCTAGAAAATTCTCGCCTGCTGAGCGCAATTATGATGTGGGCAATCGGGAGTTGTTGGCCATGAAGTGGGCATTCGAGGAGTGGCGACATTGGCTTGAAGGAGCTAAACACCGCGTGGTGGTCTTGACGGATCACAAGAATTTGACTTATCTCGAGTCTGCCAAACGGTTGAATCCTAGACAGGCTCGTTGGTCGCTCTTTTTCTCCCGTTTTGATTTTGTGGTTTCATACCTTCCGGGATCTAGGAATGTGAAGGCTGACGCCCTGTTAAGGAGTTTTGTGCCTGACTCTCTGGGAGTTCCAGAGCCGGCGGGTATTATTAAAGAAGGGGTAATTTTGTCTGCCATTTCCCCTGATTTGCGGCATGTGCTGCAAAGGTTTCAGGCTGATAGACCTGACCGTTGTCCTACGGAGAAACTGTTTGTCCCTGATAGATGGACTAGTAGAGTTATCTCTGAGAGTCATTGTTCAGTGTTGGCTGGTCATCCTGGAATCTTTGGTACCAGAGATTTGGTGGTTAGATCCTTTTGGTGGCCTTCTTTGTCACGGGTAGGGTTGAGCGAAACAGGTCGAACATTTTCAAAAGTCGCCGACTTTTGGCGAAGTCGAGTTTCATGAAACCCGATCCGACCCCTGTGCGTTGTCGGCCATGCGGTACGCGACTTTCGCGCCAAAGTCGCGTTTCAATGACGCGAAAAGCGCCATTTCTCAGCCAATGAAGGTAAACGCAGAGTGTGGGCAGCGTGATGACATAGGTCCTGGTCCCCACCATCTTAGAGAAGGGCATTGCAGTGATTGGCTTGCTGTCTGCGGCGTCACAGGGGCTATAAAGGGGCGTTCCCGCCGACCGCCATCTTACTGCTGCTGATCTGAGCTTAGGGAGAGGTTGCTGCCGCTTCGTCAGAAGCAGGGATAGCGTTAGGCAGGGTACATTAACCACCAAACCGCTTGTGCTGTAGCGATTTGCACTGTCCAACACCACCTTCGGTGTGCAGGGATAGTGGAAGCAACATTTTTTTTTTTTTTCTCAGCGCTGTAGCTCATTGGGCTGCCCTAGAAGGCTCCCTGATAGCTGCATTGCTGTGTGTACGCCGCTGTGCAAACCAACTGCTTTTTTCAAAGCACAAATCCTCTTGTTCCTTCCTTTCTGCACAGCTATCTTGTTTGTTTGTCCACACTTTTTATTTAATTTGTGCATCAGTCCACTCCTTATTGCTGCCTGCCATACCTGGCTGAGATTACTGCAGGGAGATAGTAATTGAAGGACAGTTCCTTTTTTTTTTTTTTTTTTTTTGTGGGAGATTAAGATTGGCATTTCTGCTAGAGTGCCATCCCTGTCTGTGCCATCTCTCACTCAGTGGGCCATAGAAAGCCTATTTATTTTTTTGCTTGATTTGGGTTCTAAAATCTACCTGAAAAAATCACTACATCAATCAGTGGGAGAAAAATATTGGCCTCAGGGCTTGTGTGCCACTCCTGACTCCTGTGTGTGCCATCTCTCAGTCAGTGGGCCATAGAAAGCCTATTTATTTTTTTGCTTGATTTGGGTTCCAAAATCTACCTGAAAAAATCACTACATCAATCAGTGGGAGAAAAATATTGGCCTCAGGGCTTGTGTGCCACTCCTGACTCCTGTGTAAATCATCACTCACTCAGTGGGCCATAGAAAGCCTATATTTTTTTTGCTTTATTTGGGTTCTAAATTCTACCTGAAAAAAAAAGGGAGATTAATATTGGCCTCTGGGCTTGTGTGCCAGTCCTGAGCGTGCCATCTCTCTCACAAATAGTGGGCCATAGAAAGCCTATTTATTTATTTTTTTTGGTTTTATAAATTCTCCCTGAAAAAAAAAAGGGAGATTAATATTGGCCTTTGGGCTTGTCTGCCAGTCCTAAGCGTGCCATCTCTCTCTCTCAGATAGTGGGCCATAGAAAGCCTATTTATTATTTTTTTTATTGGGTTTATAAATTTTCCCTGAAAAAAAAAAGTGGGAGATTAATATTGGCCTCTGGGCTTGTGTGCCAGTCCTGAGCGTGCCATCTCTCTCACAAATAGTGGGCCATAGAAAGCCTATTTATTTTTTTTTTTGGTTTTATAAATTCTCCCTGAAAAAAAAAAGGGAGATTAATATTGGCCTTTGGGCTTGTGTGCCAGTCCTAAACGTGCCATCTCTCTCTCTCAGATAGTGGGCCATAGAAAGCCTATTTATTATTTTTTTTATAGGGTTTATAAATTTTCCCTGAAAAAAAAAAAAAAAAAGTGGGAGATTAATATTGGCCTCTGGGCTTGTGTGCCAGTCCTGAGCGTGCCATCTCTCTCACAAATAGTGGGCCATAGAAAGCCTATTTATTTATTTTTTTTTGTGTTGTAAATTCTCCCTGAAAAAAAAAAAGGGCGATTAATATTGGCCTTTGGGCTTGTGTGCCAGTACTAAGCGTGCCATCTCACTCTCTCAGATAGTGAGCCATAGAAAGCCTATTTATTTTTTTGGTTGATTTGGGTTCTAAATTCTACCTGAAAAAATCAATAAATCAATCAGTGGGAGATAAATATTGGCCTCTGGGCTTGTGTGCCACTCCTGACTCCTGTGTGCGTCATCTCTCACACAGTGGGCCATAGAAAGCCTATTTGTTGTTTTATTTGTTTTCTAAATTCTCCCTGAAAAAATCATTGTATTTTATTTGGTTTCTAAAATCTTCCTGAAAAAATCATTTTTTTTAATTATTTTTTTTTTCTAAAGTCTCCCTGAAAAAAAAAAAAAAATCAAATCAGTGGGAGATTAATATTGCCCTTTCTGCTTGTGTGCCAGTCTTGACTCCTGGGTGTGCCATCTCTCTCTCTCTCTCCAATTGTGGGCCATAGAAAGCCTATTATTTTTTTAGCTTGATTTGGGATCCAAAATCTACCTGAAAAAATCACTACATCAATCATTGGGAGAAAAATATTGGCCTCTGGGCTTGTGTGCCACTCCTGACTCCTGTGTGCATCATCTCTCACTCAGTGGGCCATAGAAAGCCTATTTTTTGTTTTATTTGTTTTCTAAATTCTCCCTGAAAAAATCATTTTATTTTATTTGGTTTCTAAAATCTTCCTGAAAAAAATCATTTTTTTATAATTATTTTTTTTTTCTAAAGTCTCCCTGAAAAAAAAAAAAATCAAATCAGTGGGAGATTAATATTGCCCTTTCTGCTTGTGTGCCAGTCTTGACTCCTGGGTGTGCCATCTCTCTCTCTCTCTCCAATTGTGGGCCATAGAAAGCCTATTATTTTTCTAGCTTGATTTGGGTTCCAAAATCTACCTGAAAAAATCACTACATCAATCATTGGGAGAAAAATATTGGCCTCTGGGCTTGTGTGCCACTCCTGACTCCTGTGTGTGCCATCTCTCAGTCAGTGTGCCATAGAAAGCCTATTTATTTTTTTGCTTGATTTGGGTTCCAAAATCTACCTGAAAAAATCACTACATCAATCAGTGGGAGAAAAATATTGGCCTCAGGGCTTGTGTGCCACTCCTGACTCCTGTGTGCATCATCACTCACTCAGTGGGCCATAGAAAGCCTATTTTTTTTTTTGCTTTATTTGGGTTCTAAATTCTACCTGAAAAAAATCAATAAATCAATCAGTGGGAGATTAATATTGGCCTTTGGTTTTGTGTGCCAGTCCTAAGCGTGCCATCTCTCTCACAAATAGTGGGCCATAGAAAGCCTATTGTTTTTTTTTTTTTGGTTTTATAAATTCTCCCTGAAAAAAAAGGGAGATTAATATTGGCCTCTGGGCTTGTGTGCCAGTCCTGAGCGTGCCATCTCTCTCACAAATAGTGGGCCATAGAAAGCCTATTTATTTGTTTTCTAAATTCTCCCTGAAAAAATCATTTTATTTTATTTGGTTTCTAAATTCTTCCTGAAAAAATCATTTTATTCTATTATTTTTTTTTCTAAAGTCTCCCTGAAAAAAAAAAAATCAGTGGGAGATTAATATTGCCCTTTCTGCTTGTGTGCCAGTCTTGACTCCTGGGTGTGCCATCTCTTTCTCTCTCTCCAATTGTGGGCCATAGAAAGCCTATTATTTTTTTAGCTTGATTTGGGATCCAAAATCTACCTGAAAAAATCACTACATCAATCATTGGGAGAAAAATATTGGCCTCTGGGCTTGTGTGCCACTCCTGACTCCTGTGTGCATCATCTCCCACTCAGTGAGCCATAGAAAGCCTATTTTTTGTTTTATTTGTTTTCTAAATTCTCCCTGAAAAAATCATTTTATTTTATTTGGTTTCTAAATTCTTCCTGAAAAAATCATTTTTTTTTATTATTTTTTTTTTCTAAAGTCTCCCTGAAAAAAAAAAAAAATCAGTGGGAGATTAATATTGCCCTTTCTGCTTGTGTACCAGTCTTGACTCCTGGGTGTGCCATCTCTCTCTCTCTCCAATTGTGGGCCATAAAAAGCCTATTATTTTTTTTGCTTGATTTGGGTTCCAAAATCTACCTGAAAAAATCACTACATCAATCATTGGGAGAAAAATATTGGCCTCTGGGCTTGTGTGCCACTCCTGACTCTTGTGTGCGTCATCTCTCACTCAGTGGGCCATAGAAAGCCTATTTTTTGTTTTATTTGTTTTCTAAATTCTCCCTGAAGAAATCATTTTATTTTATTTGGTTTCTAAATTCTTCCTGAAAAAATCATTTTATTTTATTTTTTTTCTAAAGTCTCCCTGAAAAAAAAAAAAAAAAAACAGTGGGAGATTAATATTTACATTTGTGCTTCAGTGACAGTCCTGCGTGTGTGGCATCTCTCTCATTTGTTGCCACCAAAAACAGAGTGTGTAACATTGTGCCTGATTTTCGTTGTGGTCTCACCCACCTGTAAAGGGATAGCTAAATCATACTGAAGTTATAGCTCACCGTGTAAGTTGTGTGACAGCAACAAATACCGTTAGTTTGGTTACGTTTTTAAAACAATGAAGAAGTCTGGTGGAAGAGGTCGTGGCCGGGGGCGTTCATTGTCAGCTGGTAATGAGGGTAGTGGTAGTGGTGGAGCATCAGGTGGTCGTGGGAAAAAAAATATTGCACCTAAGTCTGGAGCTGTGGAGCCAGGTTCGTCGTCTGGCTACACAAGGCCTCGAACGCTCCCTTTTCTGGGAGTAGGAAAACCGCTTTTAAAGCCGGAGCAGCAAGAGCAAGTTTTGGCTTATCTTGCTGACTCAGCTTCTAGCTCTTTTGCCTCCTCTCGTGAAACTGGTAAATGTAAAAGCAGTGCGTCGTTAGTGGATGTTCACGGTCAGGGACAAGTCGCTTCCTTGTCCTCTTCAGCAAAAACAACAACAGAGAAGAATGCAGCAGGCGACACAACGGGTTACTCCATGGAGCTCTTTACACATACCGTCCCTGGCTTAGAAAGTGAAGCAGTTAACAGTCCATGCCCATTACAAGTTGAATCTGACATGGAGTGCACTGATGCACAGCCACAGCCAGACTACTATGCTGGTCCTTTGACTCAGACCACAACATTGCCCTCGCAGGGTAATGATCAAGAATCAGACCCTGATGAGACTATGTTGCCCCATCACGAACGCTATACCACCGACTGACACGGTGACACAGACGAAGTTGCACACCAGCTACAAGAAGAGGTAATAGATGACCCAGTTGTTGACCCCGATTGGCAGCCATTGGGGGAACAGGGTGCAGGCGGCAGCAGTTCTGAAGCGGAGGAGGAGGGGCCGCAGCAGGCATCAACATCGCAACAGGTTCCATCTGCCGGGCCCGTATCTTGCCCAAAACGCGTGGCAAAGCCAAAACCTGTTGGAGGTCAGCGTGGCCATCCGGTTAAAGCTCAGTCTGCAATGCCTGAAAAGGTATCCGATGCTAGAAAGAGTGCAGTCTGGCATTTTTTTAAACAACATCCAATTGATCAGCGCAAAGTCATCTGTCAAAAATGTTCAACTACCTTAAGCAGAGGGCAGAATCTGAAAAGTCTCAATACAAGTTGCATGCATAGACATTTAACCACCATGCATTTGCAAGCTTGGACTAACTACCAAACGTCCCTTAAGGTTGTAGCACCCTCGGCCAATGAAGCTAGTCAGCAACGCAACATCCCTTCCGGCAGTGTAGGGCCACCATTTTCCGCACCAGTATCTGTGCAGGTTTCTTTGCCAGGCCAAAGCAGTCAGGGTCAGGGAATCACCAGTTTCGTAGTAGGAAACACTGCATCTAGGGCACCGGCGGCAACAATACCATCTCCCATCGTCTCTCAGTCTGTCATGTCCACCGGCACCCCCGCTAGTTTCACGATCTCCAGCTCTCCAGTCCAGCTAACCCTACATGAGACTATGGTTAGAAAAAGGAAGTACTTAGCCTCGCATCCGCGTACACAGGGTTTGAACGCCCACATAGCTAGACTAATCTTGTTAGAGATGATGCCCTACCGGTTAGTTGAAAGCGAAGCTTTCA
This sequence comes from Ranitomeya imitator, assembly GCF_032444005.1. NCBI lineage: Eukaryota > Metazoa > Chordata > Amphibia > Anura > Dendrobatidae > Ranitomeya > Ranitomeya imitator. Next base: position 490,032,818 of record NC_091285.1, on the reverse strand, counting down.
AAGCCCTGATGGACTACGCTGTACCACGCTACGAGCTACCCAGTCGACACTTTTTTTCCAGAAAAGCCATCCCAGCCCTCCACCAGCATGTTAAAGAGCGCATCGTCCATGCACTCAGGCAATCTGTGAGCACAAAGGTGCACCTGACAACAGATGCATGGACCAGTAGGCATGGCCAGGGACGTTACGTGTCCATCACGGCACACTGGGTGAATGTTGTGGATGCAGGGTCCACAGGGGACAGCAATTTTGGGACAGTTCTGCCTAGCCCACGGTCTAGGAAACAGTTGGCTGTAGCCGTTCGCACCCCCCTCCTCCTCCTCCTCGTCCTCCTGCAGAAGCGAGAGCTCGTCCACAGACCGCAGTCGCACAACCACTCCATCCGCAGCTGCCACTGTTGCACACCAGGTCTCCCATTATGGGGCAGCTACTGGCAAACGTCAGCAGGCTGTATTGGCTATGAAGTGTTTGGGCGACAACAGACACACCGCGGAAGTTCTGTCCGAGTTCTTGCAGAAAGAAACGCAGTCGTGGCTGGGCACTGTAGATCTTGAGGCAGGCAAGGTAGTGAGTGATAACGGAAGGAATTTCATGGCTGCCATCTCCCTTTCCCAACTGAAACACATTCCTTGCCTGGCTCACACCTTAAACCTGGTGGTGCAGTGCTTCCTGAAAAGTTATCCGGGGTTATCCGACCTGCTCCTCAAAGTGCGTGGACTTTGCTCACATATCCGCCGTTCTCCCGTACACTCCAGCCGTATGCAGACCTATCAGCGTTCTTTGAACCTTCCCCAGCATCGCCTAATCATAGATGTTGCAACAAGGTGGAACTCAACACTGCACATGCTTCAGAGACTGTGCGAACAGAGGCGGGCTGTTATGTTTTTGTGGGAGGATACACATACACGGGCAGGCAGTAGGATGGCAGACATGGAGTTGTCAGGTGTGCAGTGGTCGAAGATTCAAGACATGTGTCAAGTCCTTCAGTGTTTTGAGGAATGCACACGGCTTGTTAGTGCAGACAACGCCATAATAAGCATGAGCATCCCCCTAATGCGTCTGCTGATGCAAAGTTTGACGCACATAAAGGATCAGGCGTCTGCAGCTGAGGAAGAGGAAAGCCTTGATGACAGTCAGCCATTGTCTGGCCAGGGCAGTGTACAGGACGAGGTAGCGGGCGAAGAGGAGGAGGAGGACGAGGAGGATGATGGGGATGATTATATTTTTAATGAGGAAGCTTTTCCGGGGCCACTGGAAATTGTTGGCGCGGTAAGGCCGGGTTCTGGTTTTTGGAGGGACACAAGTGACGTGGATTTGCATGAAACTGCCCCTCAACCAAGCACAACTGCAGATTTGAGAACTGGAACTTTGGCCCACATGGCGGATTATGCCTTACGTATCCTCAAAAGGGACACACGCATTACTAAAATGATGAACGATGACGATTACTGGTTGGCCTGCCTCCTTGATCCTCGCTATAAAGGCAAATTGCAAAATATAATGCCACATGAGAACTTGGAAATAATATTAGCAACCAAACAATCAACTCTTGTTGACCGTTTGCTTCTGGCATTCCCTGCACACAGCGCCCGTGATCGTTCTCACACGAGCTGCAGGGGCCAGCAGACCAGAGGTGTTAGAGGGGCAGAAATCAGAAGTGGCGTTGGCCAGAGGGGTTTTCTGACCAGGTTGTGGAGTGATTTTGCTATGACCGCAGACAGGACAGGTACTGCAGCATCAATTCAAAGTGACAGGAGACAACATTTGTCCAGTATGGTTACAAACTATTTTTCATCCCTTATCGACGTTCTCCCTCAATCGTCATTCCCATTTGATTACTGGGCATCCAAATTAGACACCTGGCCAGAATTGGCAGAATATGCATTGCAGGAGCTTGCTTGCCCGGCAGCTAGTGTCCTATCAGAAAGAGTATTCAGTGCTGCAGGTTCAATACTAACAGAAAAAAGGACTCGTCTGGCTCCCCAAAATGTAGATGATCTAACCTTCATTAAAATGAACCACAACTGGATTTCGAAATCTTTTGCCCCACCTTGCCCGGCTGATACCTAGCTTTCCTATGAAAAGGTCTTGCCTGTGGACTATTATGAATGACTTTTCCAATATCGTAATTTGCTGCACCTGAATGTCCAGCATACGACATGTTTACACCTCCCTAAATGGCCAAACTCCCCACACGGGGTCGTGGCATCGCCACTTGGCGCCAGCACCCGTGAGAGTGCTGTTTTTTTTCTGAAGAGGTGGGTGTGCCCGCTTTTGGTCGATGGCACTGCCACTGGGTCCCTCATAGTACAATAAAGTGTCTCTGGCGGTGGTGGTGCACACCCAACGTCAGACACACCGTTGTAATATGAGGGGCCCTGGGCCTGTACCGCCGGCCACAAGACAGTTCCCCCCCCCAGCTCAAACAGTGCTCTACCACTTGCAAAATTATCTCTCACAGCTCCACCAATGTTTAGTCTATGCGCTGACATCCTTCAATGCCTGGCACTGACAATACCATTGTATTGACATTTTTGTTATGTTAGGCCTTCGAAGCCTGTCTGCGGTCCCTCCTTCCACTAGGCCTCCACTGACCATTGTACTGCTGCCCGTGTACCCCTGGAGCCAATTTTAAATTGCCAACAGCCCAATTTTGTTATGTTAGGCCTTCGAAGCTTGTCTGCAGTCCCTTCTTTCTACTACTACTACACTGACCATACCACTGCTGCCCGTGTACCCCTGGAACCAATGTTAAATTGCCTGCACCCCTATTTTTGTTATGTTAGGCCTTCGAAGCCTGTCTGCGGTCCCTTCTTTCTACTACAACTACACTGACCAGACCACTGCCGCCCGTGTATCCCTGTAACCTATTTTAAAGTGCATACAGCCAATTTTTTTTCTCTATTTTACAATTATAAAGCCCAGATGGACTACGCTGTACCACGGTAAGAGCTACCCAGTCATCACTTCTTTTGCAAGAAAAGCCATCCCAGCACTACAGCATCATGTAAAAATCTGCATTGTCCATGCTCTCTGGCTACTGAGAGGCACAGAAGCAGCCATCTGCAGACCGGACATAACAGCAAGAGAAGTATGCTGCCTTCCAGGTGCGATGATCAAGGATGTGACCGATAGGATACCAAAGCTCTTCAGCTCCAAGGACGTCCACCCATTTCTTCTGATACATATTGGCACCAATGACACTGCAAGAAAGGACCTACCGACAATCTGCAAAGACTTTGAAGAGTTGGGGAAGAAAGTAAAGGAACTGGATGCACAGGTAGTTTTTTCTTCTATCCTTCCAGTAGACGGGCATGGCACCAGGAGATGGAACAGGATCCTTGATGCAAACAACTGGCTAAGATGATGGTGCAGACAACAAGGATTCGGATTCCTGGACCACGGTGTGAATTATTTGTACGATGGACTCCTCGCCAGAGACGGACTACACCTCAACAAACCTGGGAAACACACATTCGCCAGAAGACTCGCTACACTCATCAGGAGGGCGTTAAACTAGAAGAAGAGGGGACGGGAAGAAAAACATTAGACTCGAACAAAGAAGACCCAGGAAAACATACTCAGAAGGGAGGTAAGAACATTTCTAAAACAATCCACAGCGAGGAGATTGGAACAAAACAAAATCCTCTAAACTGCATGCTCGCAAACGCCAGAAGCCTGACAAACAAGATGGAAGAACTAGAAGCAGAAATATCTACAGGTAACTTTGACATAGTGGGAATAACCGAGACATGGTTAGATGAAAGCTATGACTGGGCAGTTAACTTACAGGGTTACAGTCTGTTTAGAAAGGATCGTAAAAATCGGAGAGGAGGAGGAGTTTGTCTCTATGTGAAGTCTTGTCTAAAGTCCACTTTAAGGGAGGATATTAGCGAAGGAAATGAGGATGTCGAGTCCATATGGGTCGAAATTCATGGAGGGAAAAATGGTAACAAAATTCTCATTGGGGTCTGTTACAAACCCCCAAATATAACAGAAACCATGGAAAGTCTACTTCTAAAGCAGATAGATGAAGCTGCAACCAATAATGAGGTCCTGGTTATGGGGGACTTTAACTACCCGGATATTAACTGGGAAACAGAAACCTGTGAAACCCATAAAGGCAACAGGTTTCTGCTAATAACCAAGAAAAATTATCTTTCACAATTGGTGCAGAATCCAACCAGAGGAGCAGCACTTTTAGACCTAATACTATCTAATAGACCTGACAGAATAACAAATCTGCAGGTGGTCGGGCATCTAGGAAATAGCGACCACAATATTGTACAGTTTCACCTGTCTTTCACTAGGGGGATTTGTCAGAGAGTCACAAAAACACTGAACTTTAGGAAGGCAAAGTTTGACCAGCTTAGAGATGCCCTTAATCTGGTAGACTGGGACAATATCCTCAGAAATAAGAATACAGATAATAAATGGGAAATGTTTAAGAACATCCTAAATAGGCAGTGTAAGCGGTTTATACCTTGTGGGAATAAAAGGACTAGAAATAGGAAAAACCCAATGTGGCTAAACAAAGAAGTAAGACAGGCAATTAACAGTAAAAAGAAAGCATTTGCACTACTAAAGCAGGATGGCACCATTGAAGCTCTAAAAAACTATAGGGAGAAAAATACTTTATCTAAAAAACTAATTAAAGCTGCCAAAAAGGAAACAGAGAAGCACATTGCTAAGGAGAGTAAAACTAATCCCAAACTGTTCTTCAACTATATCAATAGTAAAAGAATAAAAACTGAAAATGTAGGCCCCTTAAAAAATAGTGAGGAAAGAATGGTTGTAGATGACGAGGAAAAAGCTAACATATTAAACACCTTCTTCTCCACGGTATTCACGGTGGAAAATGAAATGCTAGGTGAAATCCCAAGAAACAATGAAAACCCTATATTAAGGGTCACCAATCTAACCCAAGAAGAGGTGCGAAACCGGCTAAATAAGATTAAAATAGATAAATCTCCGGGTCCGGATGGCATACACCCACGAGTACTAAGAGAACTAAGTAATGTAATAGATAAACCATTATTTCTTATTTTTAGGCACTCTATAGCGACAGGGTCTGTTCCGCAGGATTGGCGCATAGCAAATGTGGTGCCAATATTCAAAAAGGGCTCTAAAAGTGACCCTGGAAATTATAGGCCAGTAAGTCTAACCTCTATTGTTGGTAAAATATTTGAAGGGTTTCTGAGGGATGTTATTCTGGATTATCTCAATGAGAATAACTGTTTAACTCCATATCAGCATGGGTTTATGAGAAATCGCTCCTGTCAAACCAATCTCATCAGTTTTTATGAAGAGGTAAACTATAGGCTGGACCACGGTGAGTCATTGGACGTGGTATATCTCGATTTTTCCAAAGCGTTTGATACCGTGCCGCACAAGAGGTTGGTACACAAAATGAGAATGCTTGGCCTGGGGGAAAATGTGTGTAAATGGGTTAGTAACTGGCTTAGTGATAGAAAGCAGAGGGTGGTTATAAATGGTATAGTCTCTAACTGGGTCGCTGTGACCAGTGGGGTACCGCAGGGGTCAGTATTGGGACCTGTTCTCTTCAACATATTCATTAATGATCTGGTAGAAGGTTTACACAGTAAAATATCGATATTTGCAGATGATACAAAACTATGTAAAGCAGTTAATACAAGAGAAGATAGTATTCTGCTACAGATGGATCTGGATAAGTTGGAAACTTGGGCTGAAAGGTGGCAGATGAGGTTTAACAATGATAAATGTAAGGTTATACACATGGGAAGAAGGAATCAATATCACCATTACACACTGAACGGGAAACCACTGGGTAAATCTGACAGGGAGAAGGACTTGGGGATCCTAGTTAATGATAAACTTACCTGGAGCAGCCAGTGCCAGGCAGCAGCTGCCAAGGCAAACAGGATCATGGGGTGCATTAAAAGAGGTCTGGATACACATGATGAGAGCATTATACTGCCTCTGTACAAATCCCTAGTTAGACCGCACATGGAGTACTGTGTCCAGTTTTGGGCACCGGTGCTCAGGAAGGATATAATGGAACTAGAGAGAGTACAAAGGAGGGCAACAAAATTAATAAAGGGGATGGGAGAACTACAATACCCAGATAGATTAGCGAAATTAGGATTATTTAGTCTAGAAAAAAGATGACTGAGGGGCGATCTAATAACCATGTATAAGTATATAAGGGGACAATACAAATATCTCGCTGAGGATCTGTTTATACCAAGGAAGGTGACGGGCACAAGGGGGCATTCTTTGCGTCTGGAGGAGAGAAAGTTTTTCCACCAACATAGAAGAGGATTCTTTACTGTTAGGGCAGTGAGAATCTGGAATTGCTTGCCTGAGGAGGTGGTGATGGCGAACTCAGTCGAGGGGTTCAAGAGAGGCCTGGATGTCTTCCTGGAGCAGAACAATATTGTATCATACAATTAGGTTCTGTAGAAGGATGTAGATCTGGGGATTTATTATGATGGAATATAGGCTGAACTGGATGGACAAATGTCTTTTTTCGGCCTTACTAACTATGTTACTATGTTACTATGTTACTATGGCTATCTAATAGTAGAAAGGTGCACCTGACAACAGATGCATGGACCAGTAGGCATGTCCACGAAAGGTTAGATGTCCATTACGGCGCACTGGGTTAATGTTGTGGATGCATGGTCCACAGGGGACAGCCTACAAAGTCTGTCTGCAGTCCCAAATATAAATTGTCCTCCGCTTACCACACCAATGCTGCCTGTGTACCCCTGGAACATTTCATAAACTCCATTGACCAAATTTGGGGTTTACAGCCTACTACCAGTGTCTGCCGCTCCAAGGTGTTCCCCGGGTTGCCTTTTCTGAGCTTTGATCTTCAGGCTCTTCTTAAGTAGTTGTTGAAAACAACACTGCATTCGGCCTACAAGTTGGGTCTGGTGTGTAGAGATGGTGTGTTCCACTCCAAGGTGTTCCCCAGGTTTCCTCGCCATTGCTGCGATCTTAATGCTCTCGTTTAGTAGTTGTTGGAAACTACAGTGCATTAGGCCTACAAATTGGGTATGGGGTGTAGAGAGATGGTGTGTTCCACTCCAAGGTGTTCCCCAGGTTTCCTCTCCATTGCTTTGATCTTCCTGCTCTCGTTTAGTAGTTGTTGGAAACTACAGTGCATTAGGCCTACAAATTGGGTATGGGGTGTAGAGAGACGGTGTTGTTACACTCCAAGGTGTTCCCCAGGTTTCCTCTCCATTGCTTCGATCTTCCTGCTCTCGTTTAGTAGTTGTTGGAAACTACAGTGCATTAGGCCTACAAATTGGGTATGGGGTGTAGAGAGATGGTGTGTTCCACTCCAAGGTGTTCCCCAGGTTTCCTCGCCATTGCTGCGATCTTAATGCTCTCGTTTAGTAGTTGTTGGAAACTACACTGCATTAGGCCTACATATTGGGTATGGGGTGTAGAGAGATGGTGTGTTCCACTCCAAGGTGTTCCCCAGGTTTCCTCGCCATTGCTGCGATCTTAATGCTCTCGTTTAGTAGTTGTTGGAAACTACAGTGCATTAGGCCTACAAATTGGGTATGGGGTGTAGAGAGATGGTGTGTTCCACTCCAAGGTGTTCCCCAGGTTTCCTCGCCATTGCTGCGATCTTAATGCTCTCATTTAGTAGTTGTTGGAAACTACAGTGCATTAGGCCTACAAATTGGGTATGGGGTGTAGAGAGATGGTGTGTTCCACTCCAAAGGGGTTCCCCAGGTTTCCTCGCCATTGCTTCGATCTTCCTGCTCTCGTTTAGTAGTTGTTGGAAACTACACTGCATTAGGCCTACAAATTGGGTATGGGGTGTAGAGAGATGGTGTGTTCCACTCCAAGGTGTTCCCCAGGTTTCCTCGCCATTGCTGCGATCTTAATGCTCTCGTTTAGTAGTTGTTGGAAACTACACTGCATTAGGCCTACATATGGGGTATGGGGTGTAGAGAGATGGTGTGTTCCACTCCAAGGTGTTCCCCAGGTTTCCTCGCCATTGCTTCGATCTTCCTGCTCTCGTTTAGTAGTTGTTGGAAACTACACTGCATTAGGCCTACAAATTGGGTATGGGGTGTAGAGAGATGGTGTGTTCCACTCCAAGGTGTTCCCCAGGTTTCCTCGCCATTGTTTCGATCTTCCTGCTCTCGTTTAGTAGTTGTTGGAAACTACAGTGCATTAGGCCTACAAATTGGGTATGGGGTGTAGAGAGATGGTGTGTTCCACTCCAAGGTGTTCCCCAGGTTTCCTCGCCATTGCTGCGATCTTAATGCTCTCGTTTAGTAGTTGTTGGAAACTACAGTGCATTAGGCCAAAAAATTGGGTATGGGGTGTAGAGAGATGGTGTGTTCCACTCCAAGGTGTTCCCCAGGTTTCCTCGCCATTGCTGCGATCTTAATGCTCTCGTTTAGTAGTTGTTCGAAACTACAGTGCATTAGGCCTACAAATTGGGTATGGGGTGTAGAGAGATGGTGTGTTCCACTCCAAGGTGTTCCACAGGTTTCCTCGCCATTGCTGCGATCTTAATGCTCTCGTTTAGTAGTTGTTGGAAACTACAGTGCATTAGGTCTACAAATTGGGTATGGGGTGTAGAGAGATGGTGTGTTCCACTCCAAGGTGTTCCCCAGGTTTCCTCGCCATTGCTGCGATCTTAATGCTCTCGTTTAGTAGTTGTTGGAAACTACAGTGCATTAGGCCTACAAATTGGGTATGGGGTGTAGAGACATGGTGTGTTCCACTCCAAAGGGGTTCCCCAGGTTTCCTCGCCATTGCTTCGATCTTCCTGCTCTCGTTTAGTAGTTGTTGGAAACTACACTGCATTAGGCCTACAAATTGGGTATGGGGTGTAGAGAGATGGTGTGTTCCACTCCAAGGTGTTCCCCAGGTTTCCTCGCCATTGCTTCGATCTTCCTGCTCTCGTTTAGTAGTTGTTGGAAACTACACTGCATTAGGCCTACAAATTGGGTATGGGGTGTAGAGAGATGGTGTGTTCCACTCCAAAGTGTTCCCCAGGTTTCCTCGCCATTGTTTCGATCTTCCTGCTCTCGTTTAGTAGTTGTTGGAAACTACAGTGCATTAGGCCTACAAATTGGGTATGGGGTGTAGAGAGATGGTGTGTTCCACTCCAAGGTGTTCCCCAGGTTTCCTCGCCATTGCTGCGATCTTAATGCTCTCGTTTAGTAGTTGTTGGAAACTACAGTGCATTAGGCCAAAAAATTGGGTATGGGGTGTAGAGAGATGGTGTGTTCCACTCCAAGGTGTTCCCCAGGTTTCCTCGCCATTGCTGCGATCTTAATGCTCTCGTTTAGTAGTTGTTGGAAACTACAGTGCATTAGGCCTACAAATTGGGTATGGGGTGTAGAGAGATGGTGTGTTCCACTCCAAGGTGTTCCCCAGGTTTCCTCGCCATTGCTGCGATCTTAATGCTCTCGTTTAGTAGTTGTTGGAAACTACAGTGCATTAGGCCTACAAATTGGGTATGGGGTGTAGAGAGATGGTGTATTCCACTCCAAGGTGTTCCCCAGGTTTCCTCGCCATTGCTGCAATCTTAATGCTCTCGTTTAGTAGTTGTTGGAAACTACAGTGCATTAGGTCTACAAATTGGGTATGGTGTGTAGAGAGATGGTGTGTTCCACTCCAAGGTGTTCCCCAGGTTTCCTCGCCATTGCTGCGATCTTAATGCTCTCGTTTAGTAGTTGTTGGAAACTACAGTGCATTAGGCCTACAAATTGGGTAAGGGGTGTAGAGACATGGTGTGTTCCACTCCAAAGGGGTTCCCCAGGTTTCCTCGCCATTGCTTCGATCTTCCTGCTCTCGTTTAGTAGTTGTTGGAAACTACACTGCATTAGGCCTAGAAATTGGGTATGGGGTGTAGAGAGATGGTGTGTTCCACTCCAAGGTGTTCCCCAGGTTTCCTCGCCATTGCTTCGATCTTCCTGCTCTCGTTTAGTAGTTGTTGGAAACTACACTGCATTAGGCCTACAAATTGGGTATGGGGTGTAGAGAGATGGTGTGTTCCACTCCAAAGTGTTCCCCAGGTTTCCTCGCCATTGTTTTGATCTTCCTGCTCTCGTTTAGTAGTTGTTGGAAACTACAGTGCATTAGGCCTACAAATTGGATATGGGGTGTAGAGAGATGGTGTGTTCCACTCCAAGGTGTTCCCCAGGTTTCCTCGCCATTGCTGCGATCTTAATGCTCTCGTTTAGTAGTTGTTGGAAACTACAGTGCATTAGGCCTACAAATTGGGTGTGGGGTGTAGAGAGATGGTGTGTTCCACTCCAAGGTGTTCCCCAGGTTTCCTCGCCATTGCTGCGATCTTAATGCTCTCGTTTAGTAGTTGTTGGAAACTACAGTGCATTAGGCCTACAAATTGGGTATGGGGTGTAGAGAGATGGTGTGTTCCACTCCAAGGTGTTCCCCAGGTTTCCTCGCCATTGCTGCGATCTTAATGCTCTCGTTTAGTAGTTGTTGGAAACTACAGTGCATTAGGCCTACAAATTGGGTATGGGGTGTAGAGAGATGGTGTGTTCCACTCCAAGGTGTTCCCCAGGTTTCCTCGCCATTGCTTCGATCTTCCTGCTCTCGTTTAGTAGTTGTTGGAAACTACACTGCATTAGGCCTACAAATTGGGTATGGGGTGTAGAGAGATGGTGTGTTCCACTCCAAGGTGTTCCCCAGGTTTCCTCGCCATTGTTTAGATCTTCCTGCTCTCGTTTAGTAGTTGTTGGAAACTACAGTGCATTAGGCCTACAAATTGGGTATGGGGTGTAGAGAGATGGTGTGTTCCACTCCAAGGTGTTCCCCAGGTTTCCTCGCCATTGCTGCGATCTTAATGCTCTCGTTTAGTAGTTGTTGGAAACTACAGTGCATTAGGCCTACAAATTGGGTATGGGGTGTAGAGAGATGGTGTATTCCACTCCAAGGTGTTCCCCAGGTTTCCTCGCCATTGCTGCAATCTTAATGCTCTCGTTTAGTAGTTGTTGGAAACTACAGTGCATTAGGTCTACAAATTGGGTATGGTGTGTAGAGAGATGGTGTGTTCCACTCCAAGGTGTTCCCCAGGTTTCCTCGCCATTGCTGCGATCTTAATGCTCTCGTTTAGTAGTTGTTGGAAACTACAGTGCATTAGGCCTACAAATTGGGTAAGGGGTGTAGAGACATGGTGTGTTCCACTCCAAAGGGGTTCCCCAGGTTTCCTCGCCATTGCTTCGATCTTCCTGCTCTCGTTTAGTAGTTGTTGGAAACTACACTGCATTAGGCCTAGAAATTGGGTATGGGGTGTAGAGAGATGGTGTGTTCCACTCCAAGGTGTTCCCCAGGTTTCCTCGCCATTGCTTCGATCTTCCTGCTCTCGTTTAGTAGTTGTTGGAAACTACACTGCATTAGGCCTACAAATTGGGTATGGGGTGTAGAGAGATGGTGTGTTCCACTCCAAAGTGTTCCCCAGGTTTCCTCGCCATTGTTTTGATCTTCCTGCTCTCGTTTAGTAGTTGTTGGAAACTACAGTGCATTAGGCCTACAAATTGGATATGGGGTGTAGAGAGATGGTGTGTTCCACTCCAAGGTGTTCCCCAGGTTTCCTCGCCATTGCTGCGATCTTAATGCTCTCGTTTAGTAGTTGTTGGAAACTACAGTGCATTAGGCCTACAAATTTGGTGTGGGGTGTAGAGAGATGGTGTGTTCCACTCCAAGGTGTTCCCCAGGTTTCCTCGCCATTGCTGCGATCTTAATGCTCTCGTTTAGTAGTTGTTGGAAACTACAGTGCATTAGGCCTACAAATTGGGTATGGGGTGTAGAGAGATGGTGTGTTCCACTCCAAGGTGTTCCCCAGGTTTCCTCGCCATTGCTGCGATCTTAATGCTCTCGTTTAGTAGTTGTTGGAAACTACAGTGCATTAGGCCTACAAATTGGGTATGGGGTGTAGAGAGATGGTGTGTTCCACTCCAAGGTGTTCCCCAGGTTTCCTCGCCATTGCTTCGATCTTCCTGCTCTCGTTTAGTAGTTGTTGGAAACTACACTGCATTAGGCCTACAAATTGGGTATGGGGTGTAGAGAGATGGTGTGTTCCACTCCAAGGTGTTCCCCAGGTTTCCTCGCCATTGTTTAGATCTTCCTGCTCTCGTTTAGTAGTTGTTGGAAACTACAGTGCATTAGGCCTACAAATTGGGTATGGGGTGTAGAGAGATGGTGTGTTCCACTCCAAGGTGTTCCCCAGGTTTCCTCGCCATTGCTGCGATCTTAATGCTCTCGTTTAGTAGTTGTTGGAAACTACAGTGCATTAGGCCAAAAAATTGGGTATGGGGTGTAGAGAGATGGTGTGTTCCACTCCAAGGTGTTCCCCAGGTTTCCTCGCCATTGCTGCGATCTTAATGCTCTCGTTTAGTAGTTGTTGGAAACTACAGTGCATTAGGCCTACAAATTGGGTATGGGGTGTAGAGAGATGGTGTGTTCCACTCCAAGGTGTTCCCCAGGTTTCCTCGCCATTGCTGCGATCTTAATGCTCTCGTTTAGTAGTTGTTGGAAACTACAGTGCATTAGGCCTACAAATTGGGTATGGGGTGTAGAGAGATGGTGTGTTCCACTCCAAGGTGTTCCCCAGGTTTCCTCCCCATTGCTGCGATCTTAATGCTCTCGTTTAGTAGTTGTTGGAAACTACACTGCATTAGGCCTACAAATTGGGTATGGGGTGTAGAGAGATGGTGTGTTCCACTCCAAAGTGTTCCCCAGGTTTCCACGCCATTGTTTCGATCATCCTGCTCTCGTTTAGTAGTTGTTGGAAACTACAGTGCATTAGGCCTACAAATTGGGTATGGGGTGTAGAGAGATGGTGTGTTCCACTCCAAGGTGTTCCCCAGGTTTCCTCGCCATTGCTGCGATCTTAATGCTCTCGTTTAGTAGTTGTTGGAAACTACAGTGCATTAGGCCTACAAATTGGGTATGGGGTGTAGAGAAATGGTGTGTTCCACTCCAAGGTGTTCCCCAGGTTTCCTCGCCATTGCTGCGATCTTAATGCTCTCGATTAGTAGTTGTTGGAAACTACAGTGCATTAGGCCTACAAATTGGGTATGGGGTGTAGAGAGATGGTGTGTTCCACTCCAAGGTGTTCCCCAGGTTTCCTCGCCATTGCTGCAATCTTAATGCTCTCGTTTAGTAGTTGTTGGAAACTACAGTGCATTAGGCCTACAAATTGGGTATGGGGTGTAGAGAGATGGTGTGTTCCACTCCAAGGTGTTCCCCAGGTTTCCTCGCCATTGCTGCGATCTTAATGCTCTCGTTTAGTAGTTGTTGGAAACTACAGTGCATTAGGCCTACAAATTGGGTATGGGGTGTAGAGAGATGGTGTGTTCCACTCCAAGGTGTTCCCCAGGTTTCCTCGCCATTGCTTCGATCTTCCTGCTCTCGTTTAGTAGTTGTTGGAAACTACACTGCATTAGGCCTACAAATTGGGTATGGGGTGTAGAGAGATGGTGTGTTCCACTCCAAGGTGTTCTCCAGGTTGCCTTTCCTGAGCTTCTATCTTCAGGCTCTCATTAAATTGTGGTTAAATGGAACAACTGCATTTGGCGTACTAGTTGGGTTGGGGCCTACTATCGGTGTCTGCCACTCCTTGCTGTTCTCCTGGTTTCCTGTCCTGAAATTCCATTTTCAGGCTCTCGTTAAGTAGTTGTTAATGTTAGACTGCATTTGGCCTACTAGTTGGGTTGGGGCCTACTATCGGTGTCTGCCACTCCTTGCTGTTCTCCTCCACTGAACAAAGATGTGCCGCCTGTTTACTACGGTTGCCAATTTTGAACTGCATTTCGACTACTTACTGATTTGGGCCTACTCTCTGTGTCAGCCTCTCATTCCAGTTGTCCTCCACTGCAATGCCCCCTGGTTAGTCCTGTGTTACCAATTTTGAACTGCATTTAGCCAACTTTATTCTTTGGGCCTATATCTGTGTTTCCTCCTCATCCTGCCCATTGCCCAGCCAGTGATAGATGAGTCTGCTGGTACATTGACCCATAACGCTAAATTCCCCGTGCACGCTACACAGCAAGATTGTGACCCTGCTGAAAGTCAGGTTCCTCTTCCCGCATACCATACCACCTTACACGGGGACAAAGAGGAAGGTGCAGATGAAAGTGCAGGTTCCTTCATCAGGTAGGGGGAGGAATACTAGTTGGCGACGTCACTGGCACAGGGCCTCTCATAGTACGCAAAAGTGTTGCTGCCGGTGGGAGGCGCCCCCGCCGTGCAAACACACCGCTGTACTTTGAGGGGCCCTGTGCCAGTGCCAGTGCCAACGAGTGGGCGCCCCCCTGCTTGCTCAGGATCACAGCACTTGCAAAGTTGAAATACTTTCCTCTCCCTGCTCCACTGCCGTGACGCGTTCCAGATTTCCTGGGCCCACAAATTACTTGAACCAGCCCTACCCCCCACAACTTTAGCCAAATGACCCCCAATTTCAAATGCCTTCCAATTATTATAAGCTAAATTACGATTGACAAGCTTCAATAAAAAGAATGGATGTTTTTGCCATTAAAATGGGCAGTGTAGGTGTTATCCTGGCCTCCACTCACTGCCGACTATGCTCCTCCATTGACTTGCATTGGGTTTCGTGTTTCGGGCGATACCCGACTTTTCGCGATAATCGGACGATTCCACTCGACTCGACTTCTAAGATAGTCGGGTTTCGCAAAACACGACTCGACTCTAAAAAGGTCAAGGTCGCTCAACCCTAGTCACGGGATGTGCGTTCTTTTGTGCAGTCCTGTGGGACTTGTGCTCGGTCTAAGCCCTGCTGTTCTCGTGCCAGTGGGTTGCTTTTGCCCTTGCCGATCCCGAAGAGGCCCTGGACGCATATTTCCATGGATTTTATTTCTGATCTCCCTGCTTCTCAAAAGATGTCTGTCATTTGGGTGGTTTGTGATCGCTTCTCTAAGATGGTCCATTTGGTACCCTTATCTAAATTGCCTTCCTCCTCTGATTTGGTGCCATTGTTTTTCCAGCATGTGGTTCGTTTGCATGGCATTCCAGAGAACATCGTCTCGGACAGAGGTTCCCAGTTTGTTTCGAGGTTTTGGCGGTCCTTTTGCGCTAAGATGGGCATTGATTTGTCTTTTCCTTCGGCTTTCTATCCTCAGACTAATGGCCAAACCGAACGAACTAATCAGACTTTGGAGACATATCTGAGATGCTTTGTTTCTGCTGATCAGGATGATTGGGTGTCCTTCTTGCCGTTGGCTGAGTTCGCCCTTAATAATCGGGCCAGCTCGGCTACTTTAGTTTCTCCTTTTTTCTGTAATTCTGGTTTCCATCCTCGTTTCTCTTCAGGGCAGGTTGAGCCTTCGGACTGTCCTGGTGTAGATGCGGTGGTGGACAGGTTGCAGCAGATTTGGACTCATGTGGTGGACAATTTGACATTGTCCCAGGAGAAGGCTCAACGTTTCGCTAACCGCCGGCGTTGTGTTGGTCCCCGACTTCGTGTTGGGGATTTGGTTTGGTTGTCATCTCGTCACGTTCCTATGAAGGTTTCCTCTCCTAAGTTTAAGCCTCGTTTCATTGGGCCATATAAGATTTCTGAGGTTCTTAATCCTGTGTCATTTCGTTTGGACCTTCCAGCTTCTTTTGCCATCCATAATGTGTTCCATAGGTCATTGTTGCGGAGATACGTGGCGCCTATGGTTCCCTCCGTTGATCCTCCTGCCCCGGTGTTGGTTGAGGGGGAGTTGGAGTATGTGGTGGAGAAGATTTTGGATTCTCGTGTTTCGAGACGGAAACTCCAGTACCTGGTCAAGTGGAAGGGTTATGGTCAGGAAGATAATTCCTGGGTTTTTGCCTCTGATGTTCATGCTGCCGATCTTGTTCGTGCCATTCATTTGGCTCATCCTGATTGGCCTGGGGGCTCTGGTGAGGGTTCGGTGACCCCTCCTCAAGGGGGGGGTACTGTTGTGAATTCTGTTGTCGAACTCCCTCCTGTGGTTGTGAATGGTACTTCGGCGAGTTCTGTCTATGGGCTCCCTCTGGTGGCTATGAGTGAAGCTGCTGCTTCTGAGGTTCCTTACACAGGTGACGTGGGTTATCCTTTGGTTGGCTGCTCTATTTAACTCCTCTCAGATCGTTATTCCATGCCAGTTGTCAATGTTTTTGCATTTGTTCAGTTCGCTCCTGGATCTCTCTGGTGACCTGCCTTCTCCTGCAGAAGCTAAGTTCCTGATAGTCATTATTTGTTCACTGTTTTCTTGTCCAGCTGGTTTTCATGATTTTGTCTTGCTAGCTGGAAGCTCTGGGATGCAGAGTGGCCCCTCCGCACCGTGAGTCGGTGCGGAGGTCTTTTTTGCACACTCTGCGTGGTCTTTTGTAGGTTTTTGTGCTGATCGCAAAGTTACCTTACCTATCCTCTGTCTATTTAATAAGTCTGGCCTCCCTTTGCTGAAACCTGTTTCATTTCTGCGTTTGTGACTTTCATCTTTTCTCACAGTCAATATATGTGGGGGGCTTCCTTTACCTTTGGGGAATTTCTCTGAGGCAAGGTAGGCTTTATTTTCTATCTCTAGGGCTAGACAGTTCTTAGGCTGGGTTCCCATTGTGTTATGGGACCGCGTTAAACGGACAGCGTTGCACGGCGAAATTAACGCCGTGCAACGCGGCCGTTAACGCGCCCATTCACGCTAATGGGAACGCGCTTCACTAGCGCGTGCCATGTTCGGCACGCACTAGCGACGCGCCGGTGATTCCTGGCGCGCCGCGGACGCTGCTTGCAGCGTCCGAGGCGCGCCCGCGGTCCGTTCCCCGCTCTCGCATATCGGGGATCTGCGAGAGCGGGGACGTTACCGCGACCCCGACCGCAGCCCCATAGAAAACATTGCGTTAGCGCAATCCGCTAGCGCTAGCGCTAAATGGATTGCACTAACGCAATGTGACCCTAGCCTTAGGCTGTGACGAGGCGCCTAGGTCTGGTCAGGAGCGCTCCACGGCTATTTCTAGTGTGTGTGATAGGATTAGGGCTTGCGGTCAGCAGAGCTCCCACATCCCAGAGCTCGTCCTGTATGAGGTTTAACTATCAGGTCATTCCGTGTGCTCCTAACCACAAGGTCATAACAGGGGGGCCAATAACCATGGACCCTCTCCAGGCTATTAATATCTGCCCTCAGTCACTGGCTTTACTACTCTGGCGGAGAAAATTGTGCGGGAGCCCACGCCAATTTTTTCCGCCATTTAACCCTTTAATTTAGTAGATAGAAAGGGCCAAATTTTGCATATACACACTACTAACATTAGTAGTGTGGAATATGCAAAATAAATGGGGATATGAGATGGTTTACTGTATGTAAACCATGTCTCAAATCATGTCGGGTTTAGGAAGGAGAGAGCAAAAGCCGGTAATTGAATTACCGCCTTTAAAGCTATCTCGCGCTGGAAGAAATATTAATATACGTATATATATGTGTCTACTGACATATATATATATATATATATAGACAGTATATATATATATATATATATATATATATTTTTTTTTTGTTTCACATGGATCCCTTCTGTAGTGGTGTGTTGGTTTTGCAAGCCTGCGAGAAAAACACGCAGTACGGATGCCATACGGATTACATACGGAGGATGCCATGCGCAAAAATTGCTGACACACCCTGCCTACGGAGGAGCTACGGACCACTATTTTGGGGACTTTTCAGCGTATTACGGACGTAATATATGGACAGTATTGTTTTACGCTGTGTGTGACGCCGGCCTTATGGGCAAACTCCCTCTGCGCCAAGTTGGAGATGTGTGTGTTTGAGCAGGAGTCCTTGCCTTTCCTTGGCTGTATCATCTCCGCTCAGGGATTGGCTATGGATGCTACCAAGCTGCAGGCTGTGATGAACTGGCAGGAACCCCATTCTCTCAAAGCAGTGCAGCTCTTTATGGGGTTCATTAATTACTATCGCCAGTTCATTCCCCACTTGTCAACTTTGGTAGCTCCCTTGGTTGCCCTCACCAAAAAGGGAGCAAATCCCAAATTGTGGTCGGAGGAGGTTTCCATAGCCTTTCACTTAAGTCACACTTCGATATCGCTCCTATTATACATCGCCCTGATGTTGGTAAACCTGTTATTAAGGAGGTGGAGCAGTCCTCTTCCAGAAGAATGCTAAAGGTCGGAAGCACCCTTTGCTTCTTCTTCTCCAAGACCTTCACACCAGCGGAGAGGAATTATTGCATCGGGGACAGGGAGTTGCTAGCCATGAAGTTGGCTTTCTCGGAGTGAAGACACCTCCTGGAGGGGGCTTGCTTTCCCTTTCAAGTTTTCACCGACCACAAGAATTTGGTCTATATACAGACTGCCCAGCAGATGAATTCTCGCCAGGCCAGATGGTCCCTGTTCTTCTCCTGGTTCCATTTCACCCTCCATTTTCTTTCTGGGGAGAAGAAAGCTCCGTAGTATCATCAGCGGAGGAGGAACCTTGGCTTATTGTCCCTTCTGAGAGTCTGAGGACTGTGAATCCGGTTTTGCTAGAGTCTGTGCCCCCAGGCAAGACTTTTGTGTCATCAAATTTGAGACAAGAGGTTCTCTCTTGGGCTCACTCGTCCAGGGTGGGTAGACACTTTGGGACCAAAAGGACATCTGAGCTTCTGGCAACGTACTGGTGGCTGCATATGTCCCGTGACATTGGAGACTATATTCCGTCATGTCCAAAAACAAGACGGATGGCTGACAGCACATCTGTCAAAAATTAGTATGCAAAAAGACAGCCAGCGGATGCCCATCCTATATCCACTGGACCCAAGTGGACGAGTACATACCATAGGTTGAAGTGAAGGACAGCATCCAGTCAAGCTGAAAAGTAAAAAATCCTCTTTATTGTGCCATAAAAGCATTTATGGCACAATAAAGAGGATTTTTTACTTTTCACCTTGACTGGATGCTGTCCTTCACTTCAACCTATATTCCGTCATGTGTCTCCTGCGCCAAAAATAAGTCCCCTTGACAAAGGCCAGTTGGGTTACTTTACCCCCAGCTGGTGGCAGACAGGTCCTGGGAGATGCTCGGGATGGACTTTGTGGTGGGCTTACCCAAGTCTCGTGGCTGCACCATCATTTGGGTAATCACCGACCATTTTTCTAAAATGGTGCACTTGGTGCCTCTTCCATGGCTACCTTCTGCAAGGGCCTTGGCAGCGTTGTTTGTTAAACACATTTTCTGCATACACGGTATGCCGGACAAAATTGTCAGTGACCAGGGTCCCCAGTTTGCGTCTCGGTTCTGGAGAGAGTTCTGTCGTCTACTCAGCATCAAGCTGAATCACTCTTCAGCATACCATCCCGAGATGAATGGGTTGGTAGAGAGGGCCAACCAGACCTTGGTCACATATCTGCAACATTTTCTTTCTGCTAGGAAGGATGACTCGGCATCCTTGCTACCATTGAAAGAGTTTGCGCTAAACAACGCCATAGCTGACTCCACTGGACAGACGCCTTTCCCCCTTAACTATGGCCAGCATCTGCGGGTTCCTGTGCCTGTGCTCATGTCTTCCGCTGATTCCAGGGTGGCAGACTGGGCTGTGGAGGCACGTGACATTTTGAACCACATTCAGGATGCTATCCGGGCTTTCAAGGAGAGAATGAGGTCCTTCGCCAGTGCACATCAGTGCCCCGCTCCAACCTTTGCTCCTGGTGACCTAGTGTGGCTCTCCGCCTGCAACATCAGGCTGCGAGTTGAGTCCACTAAGTTTGCACCTCGCTAATTGGTTCCCTTCAAGGTCCTGGAACAGGTTAACCCTGTGATCTACCATCTGGCCCTTCCTCCATGCCTTGGTATCACCGACTCCTTTCATATGTCTCTTCTCAATCCCGTTCACATGTCCCGGTATTCTGAGTCATCTGTCGAGGCATCGGGTTCATCTACGGATGATTTTGAGGTGAATGCTATCTTGGGGTGTAAGGTAGTACGTGGCAAGAAATTTTATTTGGTGAATTGGAAGGACTATGGCCCAGAGGACAGGTCCTGGGAGCCTGCTGAGCACATTCAGGCTCCGCAACTCATTGCTGCCTTCGAGCATAGCGAGGCCCAAAGAAAGGGGCCCTAGGAGGGGAGCTCTAGGAGGGGGGAAATGTTAGATGTCGAGTTCCCGCCACTGCATCAGGGGAATCTCGAGCCACCTCTGCTGCGGTCTCCCATTCTTCTTCAGCCGCAGTGGAGCCTGCTTAGCAGAGACGTCAGTTCCAGCTTCTGGCTCAGTCAGATACTGTGCACTTGATTACTGCTGATCTTCCAGGCTCAGCCATTGTAACCAGCACTGTTCAGCAGCGAGCAGACGCTCCTGGGACTAAGTCCTGCTTTTCCGCTACTGAGCATGCCTAAGGGACGACCTTTCATTAGAGGTCGGGGGTCACATGCTCAGGTCATGAATCAGTTCCTATTGGACCACTAGGAAGGTCCTGGAGAGCTTTCTCTATAAAAGGTTTGCATGGCCGCACGACCATGCACTAGTATCAACTTATGTTTCTGAGCGAATGAGATTAGCTACTTGCTGGTCTGTGTCAGCATGTGCTCAGTGTCGGCTGTATAGCCACTAGAATTCAGGCACCTCCAGAGAGGAATTTGTGTGTGTGAATTTAGGGCTGGCATATAGCCAATAGAATTCCAGCACCTCCGGAGAGGAGTTGTTTGTGTGCTGTTGCTGACTGAATGACCATTGTATGCTATCTGCTCCGTTAGTGAGCTGTGGTCCTCTGTGAGGTTAACAGAGCACAGCGTTACCTTTAATCCCGGCGACTCTGTGAAGCAACAGGGTTTTCTCCCATACAGAACAGGTGACGGAACCCATGTCTCTTCAGGCGTAGTGCCGCCATATATTGCCGCCATCTACTAGCAGCAGGTTCCACTCCTGCACGGTGGACCCCCGGGCTGCGAACGCACCTATATTATCTCCATATTTACTCAGTGCATTCCAGCAGCCCTAACACACCCTTCCTGATGCATATCAAATTGTAAACCCCTCTAAGGTCTATTCAAGTCACAGTCTGGGGTCAGAATTCCAAGAAAATAGCGGAGTAAGAGAAAGGGGATAGGCAAGCAAATAGATGGTCAAAGGAAAATCCAATGTTGGGCAGCAAAGATGAGAATATTGGGAATTAAAGCACAGAGCAGAAAAACACACAACTTCAGCAGAGCTACAACTGGCATTGATTAGAGGCAGACAGCCATGTAAATAGCCTGGGTAGCACTCCGAACAGTAAACACCTGTAGGAAACCAAGCCGGCCCTGACCCTGATTGGGTGTCATTCACCGCACTGACAGCCAAGCAGGTCCAAGCCTCAAATTGGACTACTGAGCTTCTACTCACCTCACTGATTGAAGGAATCATGACATTTATAAGCCAAAATTAGAAGTGGAACAATCAGAGAAAAAGAATAATAGAAACACGTGCACCAATTCTGCATTTTTCACCCACTCATGGTTTAAACTTGCAAAAACTGATGTGAAATACTGACCAAACACTGAATGTGTGAACGTGTCCTAAGGATAGAAAATCATATATGGCACTTAGGAATGACCTAAGGATAGTTTATCAATATGGTGTGACAAGACAACTCCTTTAAATATAGTAAGTTTCTCACCAATTATTGCACAGAGCTAAGAAATATGTTGACAAAAAATGTGGGTAATTTGTTAATTGTTGTAGGAATAGGTTCCAAAATAGAAAAACATTCTTTACTCATATGCGTTCTTAGGAAACAGTTTGCTGCTTGCATGCAGTAACTATTGCTCTTCACCACAATTGAACTTGCCTATTTGATTTTAATTGAGTACAAGGTTGTGTTACACCAGCTTTGTGATCTTGTTTGAATGCAACTGATGTGGCTCAGGTGTAAAATCCTTATCTTTAATGGGAGGAGGACTTGAACAATGATTGCTGACTATTCTCTGATAGCTGCTTGCTCACCATTTCCTTTATTGTTGGTTCTGAAGTAGTATGTAATGGAATGAATTGTGGGTAACGCTCAGGTTCCTCTATTTTTTTTCAATCAAAATCAAGAGTTTATTGTTGAACATCAGTGAATTTTGTATTACTAGCAATATATGCAGGGACAAGGATTCCTACAACTGTTTATTTAGCTGTCGTTTTTACACTCAATTAAAAAAACTGTGTTCCCTTTACTTAAATACCCCTTTATATACTTACCTGTCTATAAAAGGGTATAAAGTTTTGCAAGATTAAAAAGAATAACCTGCATATGTGTAGATTACCTATCTCGAATTCTTCCCTTGTAGGTGGACAACTGCTACATAAAATATGTGTGTTATCGGATAATACAGCATAGTAAGTTGAGACATGAAGACTTAAAGAAACACTTAACTTAGAAATGAACATTAAGGCCGGCGTCACACTTGGCGTATGAAAATACCGTCCGTATTTTACAGGCATAATACGCAGAAATTATCCAAAAACAGTGATCCGTATGTAATCCGTAGGCAAGGTGTGGCTGCGTATTTTGCGCATGTAAACCTCCTTATGTAATCCGTATGGCATGGGTAATGCGTTTTTTCACGCAACCTTACAAAATGGACATTTAACGGTTTTGAGGCCTGAAATTAATTTAAATCATCAGCAAAATCCTATTTAAGGCCTCTCCAACAGGTGGAACCCTCCCATATGGCCATTTTGTTGCTGTGCTTGTGTAGGTGTTTTGGTGGTACTTGGGCAACATGTGTGACCTCTTGTATTTCACACCAACTCAGCGGGTGTTATTTAATTGGGTCTTGTCACGATGCTTTGGGCACCCATACCCCGTGATAGTTGATCCACGAAGGAGGAGAAGAAGAATGTGGGTGCATCCACTTTTGCGGCAGCTCCTCACTAAAGTTCATTTTCACAGGCTCTATTCAGCTCTGCGGACACATCCGGACAAATTCTTCCAGTACTGTCGCATGACAATACCCACATTTGATATCTTGTTGGAGACAGTACGTCCAGGAATAACGTATCAGGACACTAGCATGCGGAAATGCATATCCGCAGGGGAGCGTCTTCTCCCACCTTACGGTATGTATTCACCATCCTCACATACTGTATGTTGATGATCTTTTTTGACCTATTTTCATTTTCCAAGCATCAGATTTAAATTTTATTATTCTGGGCCACTATTTCCGGCATTGTGCGTGATACATGCATTCAAATATGGGACAAACTACATGAACTTGTGATGCCGGAGCCGAAAAGGGAGGATTGGCATAAAATAGCCCGTGGATTTTCTGACTCTTGTGATTTTCCTCACTGTATTGGAGCCCTGGATGGGAAACATATTAGGGTTGAGGTGTAGGCATACATGGAGGAGGTGCTTCAAATCCCTCTTGAGCATGCACTGGTTGATTTGTTGGCATATGCAGGACATTATATGTTGACAGCTGCCACCTCTCAATGTACTGAAACAAATCATAAGGTCTATTTGGGGGGTGCATGCACCAAGAAGGATTTGAAAGCACCCTCTCACACGTAGCCTCACCTCACAGGGTATGGTACAGAGATGGGTTACAAGCTTGCAGATTTTGGCCAAAATATCAACCAATACCTCACTATTTTTGTATATTTTTTGCACTATATTTTTTCGGGGTGCAGCCAAGCCCGAACACGTTCGGTCTCGTATGAGGGGTGTTCACACTGGGATGCATTGAGAGTGTGCTGGCCAGCCCGCCTAATCGAAAAGTAGGGGCGTAACTAATAGGCTGTGAACCATACACTATGCAGTACCATTGTGTGAACAACGCCCTATGTGGGCCTTTATTGTGCAATTGTATACTAGGCAGTCACCCCCTCCAGGAGTGGGTATGTAGAGAGTGGCTGTTGATCTGGTATTTTGCACCTGTGTTGCTTACATCTTGCTTTATGGGCTGGCTGCACCCTGCAGTGCATTTGTTCCAAAATCTGGGCAGGTAAAGGTTGCTGCCTTTTTTTTCTGCTGTTGAAAATTGAATTTTTGTAGACCTTGAGTCTCTAGTGGCTTTGCTATTTAGTTTATGGTACAAAGATACCAGGCCAGGCTTCGAGAAAATGCCTCCTCACCATCATCCTGAGCAGCCCTGGCCAAATGATTTAAGACACCAATGTCCACATTCCTTCGGGTTTCCATTAGCTCTCTCCTTCTGCGGCCACTTTGTGAGGTCACAGCGGGCTGTGGGGAGGCCTCCAGCAGAACACTGGGGCTGCTGCTGTGGCCAGGATCTTCAGCCATCCCTGAAGCTGGTGTATCTGTGGGTGGGGCTGCATCACCTGTCCCAGTTGGATGTTGAAGATGAGGGGCAGCCGAATATGGATCCGGAGGGATAAAAATTGTAGGAGCCGTAGATGGGCAAGCCACCTCTTCTCCTTCCCCAACAGGATCAATCAATGGCTACGATTCCAACCCTGTTGTCTCCCTCTCAGTGAGGTTGGATTGTGTTTTGTTATGAAAATTTTTAAATTTAATTTGCTAAATCATCTATGAGCATTCCAAACATATGTGTAATGTGGTGTGAGGTTTGTACTTACGGTCTGAGATCCATACTGGGATCCAGAAAGGACAGCTGGTCAAAATAAATGTATTTGCGATTTGGCGGAGCAGATGACCCACTTCTGGACTGCTGCTGCCTTTCTCTCCTGTACTGGTCCCGAATGCTGCACCAACATCCCATAACATCTTCCACTGCATTGACAAAGAAGAAAATAATGTATCAGGCCATCGTGCACAGTGGTACCACAAGGTGTCAGTGATTTCCCAGATTGTAATATGCCCTAGTAAGCTGCATCTCTTTATAAATACCTTCACTAATCAAATTTAGCACACAAATACTACAATTCCATAAAAGGGTAACACCATAGAATCTAAGTACACAAGGAAAGGGTCCTCTCCCCTCTATACCAGTCTGCCATTGTAAATTTGCTTACTGTAAGCGACATCTATAAATGTAGTACATAACCCCTTTGTCATGTCCAGCGCCATTAAATATAAGATGCAATATACATACAAATTCACAATAATATAAATAAGAATAGTGTAAAAATATTGTTCTTACTGCAGTTTACAATATTAATTAATTGAGAAACTTGAGTGTACTTACTTATTTGCCTCTGTTCCTCACGTGGCCGCTGCTCATAATCAGGGAAAAGGATCCCACAGATGCTCCTCCAAGCAGCCTCTTTCCTTGCCCGGTTAGCATAGTTGGAATCACGTTGGTCCCAAGTTTTGGGCCTTTCTTGGACCAGGACCAGGAGCATATCAACATTGATTATGTTGGCCATGCTGCTTGCAACTCCGTGGAGACGTGCGCCAGACTTCCAGGATGTCTGTCTGCCTTTTTCAGCTAAATAGCATGTCTAAAGGTACCGTTATACTAAACTATTTACCAATGATCACGACCAGCGATACGACCTGGCCATGATCGTTGGTAAATCGTTGTGTGGTCGCTGGGGAGCTGTCACACAGACAGCTCTCTCCAGCGACCAACGATCCGGGGAACAACTTCGGCATCGTTGAAACTGTCTTCAACGATGCCGAAGTCCCTGGGTAACCAGGGTAAACATTGGGTTACTAAGTGCAGGGCCGCGCTTAGTAACCCGATATTTACACTGGTTACCATTGTAAAAGTAAAAAAAAAAAACACTACGTACTTACATTCCGATGTCTGTCACGTCCCCCGGCGTCAGCTTCCCTGCACTGTGTAAGCGCCAGCCGTAAAGCAGAGCGGTGACGTCACCGCTGTGCTCTGCTTTACGGCCGGCCGGCGCTGACACAGTAACTGCGGGAAGCTGACGCCGGGGACGTGACAGACATCGGAATGTGAGTATGTAGTGTTTTTTTTTTAACTTTTACAATGGTAACCAGGGAAAATATCGGGTTACTAAGCGCGACCCTGCACTTAGTAACCCGATGTTTACCCTGGTTACCAGTGAACACATCGCTGAATTGGCATCACACACGTCGATTCAGCGATGACAGCGGGTGATCAGCGACCAAAAAAAGGTCCTGATCATTCCCAGTGACCAACGATCTCCCAGTAGGGGCCTGATCGTTGGTCGCTGTCACGCATAGCGATTTCGTTAATGATATCGTTGCTACGTCACAAAAAGCAACAATATCGTTAATGAAATCGTTATGTGTGAAGGTACCTTAACCCCTTAGTGACAGAGCCAATTTGGTACTTAATGACCAGGCCAATTTTTGCAATTCTGACCACCATCATTTTATGAGGTTATAACTCTGGAACGCTTCAACGGATCCCGCTGATTCTGAGACTGTTTTTTCGTGACATATTGTACTTCATGGTAGTGGTAACATTTCTTCGATATTACTTGCGATTATTTATGAAAAAAACGGAAATATGGCGAAAATTTTAAAAATTTTGCAATTTTCAAAATTTGTATTTTTATGCCCTTAAATCAGAGAGATATGTCAAGAAAAATAGTTAATAAATAACATTTCCCACATGTCTACTTTACATCAGCACAATTTTGGAAACAAAATTTTTTTTTGTTAGGGAGTTATAAGGGTTAAAAGTTGACCAGCAATTTCTCATTTTTACAACACCATTTTTTTTTAGGGACCACATCACATTTGAAGTCATTTTGAGGGGTCTATATGATAGAAAATAATGAAGTGTGACACCATTCTAAAAACTACACCCCTCAAGGTTCTCAAAACCACATTCAAGAAGTTTATTAACCCTTTACGTGCTTCACAGGAACTGAAACAATGTGGAAGGAAAAAATGAACATTTAACTTTTTTTTGCAAACATCTTAATTCAGAACCATTTTTTTTATTTTCACAAGTGTAAAAACAGAAATGTAACCATAAATTTTGTTATGCAATTTCTCCTGAATACGCCAATACCCCATATGTGGGGGTAAACCACTGTTAGGGCGCACCGCAGAACTTAGAAGTGAAGGAGCGCTGTTTGACTTTTTCAATGCAGAATTGGCTGGAATTGAGATCGGACGCCATGTCACGTTTAGAGAGCCCCTGATGTGCCTAAACAGTGGAAACTCCCCACAAGTGACACCATTTTGGAAACTAGACCCCTTAAGGAACTTATCTGGATGTGTGGTGAGCACTTTGAACCCCCAAGTGCTTCACAGAAGTTTATAACGTAGAGCCGTGAAAATAAAAAATCGCTTTTGTTTACACAAAAATGATCTTTTCGCCCACAAATTCTTATTTTCACAAGGGTAACAGGAGAAATTAGACCACAAAAGTTGTTGTGCGATTTCTCCTGAATACGTCGATACCCCATATGTGAGGGTAAACCACTGTTTGGGCGCACCGCAGAGTTTGGAAGTGAAGGAGCGCCGTTTTACTTTTTCAATGTTGAATTGGCTAGAATTGAGATTGGACGCCATGTCGCGTTTGGAGAGCCCCTGATGTGCCTAAACAGTGGAAACCCCCCACAAGTGACACCATTTTGGAAACTAGACCCCTTAAGGAACTTATCTAGATGTGTGGCGAGCACTTTGAACCCCAATGTGCTTCACAGAAGTTTATAACGTAGAGCCGTGAAAAAAAAAATCGCATTTTTTCTACAAAAATGATTTTTTGCCCACAAATTTTTATTTTCACAAGGGTAACAGGAGAAATTAGACCACAAAAGTTGTTGTGCAATTTCTCCTGAGTACGCTGATACCCAATATGTGGGGGTAAACCACTGTTTGGGCGCACCGCAGAGCTTGGAAGAGAAGGAGTGCCGTTTTACTTTTTCAATGTAGAATTGGCTGGAATTGAGATTGGACGCCATGTCGCGTTTGGAGAGCCCCTGATGTGCCTAAACAGTGGAAACCCCCACAAGTGACCCCATTTTGGAAACTAGACCCCTTAAGGAACTTATCTAGATGTGTGGCGAGCACTTTGAACCCCCATGTGCTTCAAAAAAGTTTATAACGTAGAGCAGTGAAAAAAAAATCGCATTTTTTCTACAAAAATGATCTTTTTGCCCACAAATTTTTATTTTCACAAGAGTAACAGGAGAAATTAGACCACGAAAGTTGTTGTGCAATTTCTTCTGAGTACGTCGATACCCAATATGTGGGGGTAAACCACTGTTTGGGCGCACCGCAGAGCTTGGAAGAGAAAGAGTGCCGTTTTACTTTTTCAATGAAGAATTGGCTGGAATTGAGATCGGACGCCATGTCGCGTTTGGAGAGCCCCTGATGTGCCTAAACAGTAGAAATCCCCCACAAGTGACCCCATTTTGGAAACTAGACCCCCCATGGAACTTATCTAGATGTGTGGTGAGAACCTTGAATGCCCAAGTGCTTCACAGAAGTTTATAATGCAGAGCCGTGAAAATAAAAAATATTTTTTTTTCCACAAAAAAGATTTTTTAGCCCCCAAGTTTTTATTTTCACAAGGGTAACAAGAGAAATTGGACCCCAAAAGTTGTTGTCCAATTTGTCCTGAGTATGCTGGTACCCCATATGTGGGGGTAAACCCCTGTTTGGGCGCACGGCAGAGCTCGGAAGGAAGGAGCGCCGTTTTGGAATGCAGACTTTGATAGAATGGTCTGCGGGTATTATGTTGCGTTTGCAGAGCCCCTGATGTACCTAACCAGTAGAAACCCTCCACAAGTGACCCCATTTTGGAAACTAGACCCCCCAAGGAACTTATCTAGATGTGTGGTGAGAACTTTGAATGCCCAAGTGCTTCACAGAAGTTTAGAATGCAGAGTCGTGAAAAGAAAAAATATTTTTTTTTCCACAAAAAAGATATTGTAGCCACCAAATTTTTATTTTCACAAGGGTAACAGGAGAAATTGGACTGCAATAGTTGTTGTCCAATTTATCCCGAGTACGCTGATGCGCCATATGCGGGGGTAAACCACTGTTTGGGCGCACGGCAGAGCTCGGAAGGGAAGGAGCGCCTTTTTGGAATGCAGACTTTGATAGAATGGTCTGTGGGCATTATGTTGCGATTGCAGAGCCCCTGATGTACCTAAACTGTAGTAACCCCCCACAAGTGACCCCATTTTGGAAACTAGACCCCCCAAGGAACTTATCTAGATGTGTGGTGAGAACTTTGAATGCCCAAGTGCTTCACAGAAGTTTAGAATGCAGAGTCGTGAAAATAAAAAATATTTTTTTTTCCACAAAAAAGATATTGTAGCCCCCAAGTTTTTATTTTCACAAGGGTAACAGGAGAAATTGGACTGCAATAGTTGTTCTCCAATTTATCCCGAGTACGCTGATGTGCCATATGTGGGGGTAAACCACTGTTTGGGCGCACGGCAGAGCTCGGAAGGGAAGGAGCGCCTTTTTGGAATGCAGAGTTTGATAGAATGGTCTGTGGGCATTATGTTGCGATTGCAGAGCCCCTGATGTACCTAAACTGTAGTAACCCCCCACAAGTGACCCCGTTTTGGAAACTAGACCCCCCAAGGAACTTATCTAGATGTGTGGTGAGAACTTTGAATGCCCAAGTGCTTCACAGAAGTTTAGAATGCAGAGTCGTGAAAACAACATTTTTTTTTTTTTCACAAAAAAGATTTTGTAGCCCCCAAGTTTTTATTTTCACAAGGGTAACAAGAGAAATTGGACCCCAGAAGTTGTTGTCCAATTTATCCCGAGTACGCTGATGCCCCATATGTGGGGGTAACCCACTGTTTGGGCGCACGGCAGAGCTCAGAAGGGAGGGAGCACCATTTGACTTTTTGAGCGCAAAATTGGCTGTCGTGTTTGGAGACCCCCTGATGTACCTAAACAGTGGAAACCCCCCAATTCTAGCTCCAACCCTAACCCCAACACACCCCTAACCCTAATCCCAACCTGATCCATAATCCTAATCACTAACCCTAACCATAATCACAACCCTTACCCCAAAACAACCCTAATGTCAACCCTAACCATAACCCTAATCAAAACCCTAAATCCAACACACCCCTAATCCTAAACTCAACCCTAACCTCAAACCTAACCCTAATCCCAATACACCCCTAATCACAAGCCTAACCTTAACCCTAATCCCAAACCTAACCCTAATCCCAAGCGTAACCCTAATGCCAACCCTAACCCTAATACCAACCCTAATCCAAACCCTAACCCTAATCCCAGCTCTAACCCTAACTTTAGCCCCAACCCTAGCCCTAACTTTAGCCCCAACCCTAACCCTAGCCCTAAGGCTACTTTCACACTTGCGTCATTTGGCATTCCGTCGCAATCCGTCGTTTTGGACAAGAAACGGATCCTGCAAATGTGCCCGCAGGATGCGTTTTTTGCCCATAGACTTGTATTGCCGACGGATCGTGACGGATGGCCACACGTCGCGTCCGTCGTGCACTGGATCAGTTGTGTTTTGGCGGAGCGTCGGCACAAAAAAACGTTCAATAAAACGTTTTTTTGTACATCGCATCCGCCATTTCTGACCGCGCATGCGTGGCCGTAACTCCGCCCCCTCCTCCCCAGGACATAGATTGGGCAGCGGATGCGTTGGAAAACTACAGCTGCTGCCCACGTTGTGCACAATTTTCACAACGTGCGTCGGTATGTCGGGCCGACGCATTGCGACGGCCCCGTACCGACGTAAGTGTGAAAGAAGCCTAACCCTAAATTTAGCCCCAACCCTAACCCTAAATTTAGCCCCAACCCTAACCCTAAATTTAGCCCCAACCCTAGCCCTAACCCTAGCCCTAACCCTACCCCTAGCCCTAACCCTAGCCCTACCCCTAACCCTACCCCTAACCCTACCCCTAACCTTACCCCTAACACTACCCCTAACCCTAACCCTACCCCTAACCCTAACCCTACCCCTAACCCTAACCCAACCCCTAACCCTACCCCTAACCCTACCCCTAACCCTACCACTAACCCTAATTTTAGCCCCAACTGCTGTTCTCCTGCCGGCCGGCAGATGGAGACAGATGGCGTTCGCACTGGGCATGCGTCCGCCATGTTCTTCTGCCGGCGGCCAGGAGGAGCAGCAAGAGGATCCAGGGACCTAGGTGAGTATGCTAGGGTCCCCGAATCCCCCTATTTCTCTGTCTCTGATGTGCGATCACATCAGAGGACAGAGAATTACACTTTGCTTTTTTTTTTTTTTTTGCGGTCGCCGGTAAACAGTTAATTACCGGCGATCGCAAAACAGGGGTCGGTAATACCGACCCCGATCATGCTCTTTGGGGTCTCGGCTACCCCCGGCAGCCGAGACCCCAAAGATTCTCCCGGTGCCGGCCGGCGGGCGCACTGCGCATGCGCCTGCCATTTTGAAGATGGCGGCGCCCACCGGGAGACACGAGGAGCATCGGGGGAGCTAGGTGAGTATTGGGGGGCCACCTGGGACCCCTTTTCTCTGTCCTCCGATGTGCGATCACATCGGAGGACAGAGAAATTAAAAAGAGATCGCGTTTTTTTTTTTTTTTTTTTTTGCGATCGCCGGTAAACGGTTAATTACCGGCGATCGCAAATGCGGGGTGGGTTAAAACCCCCCCGAATCATGTTCTCTGGCGTCTCGGCTACCCTCGGCAGCCGAGACCCCGGAGAAAATCGGCCTCTGGGGGGCGCTATGGACTTTTTCCAAGCTGTGGTTTAAGTACCCTTAGCGGCCGCCGTTAAAAGGCGTATCGGCGGTCGCTAAGGGGTTAAGCTTCCTGATTGAGGGCTTGGCACATTTCCTGTCACCTGTAGATGTCTGGCATATTTTTCGCAAGACACACTGCTGGTCCATGTGTAATCCGTATTTTTTGCACACCCATAGACTTGCATTGGCAGATTTTTTGTGCAGTATGCTGACAAACGCAGCATGCTGTGATTTTCTACAGCCATAAAAAACGGCTGCGAAATATACGCCAGATACAAGATGCCCCATAGAGAATCATTGGTCCGTGTGCAATGCATAGTTTTTGCGCCTCTCATACATCCGTAAAACTCTCTAGTGTGACTCCAGCCTTATAGTAAACATAAATTGAGTTGCTCTCATTGTTTGTTAGGCTGCAGCATTTTTGGCATGATCCTGAAAGAGTCAAGGGGTTGGAACATGGTAATTTTTTGTTCTACTGCAAATAAGACACAGCAAGAAATCTACAGCACTAGTCATGTGTCTTACATCTTCACACGACAGTGAGAGTGGAAGACATGACTGTGCTTCTGAGACGCATAAAGAAGATGTGTTTTTTAACTTATAAGTTTTAATTGCAATATCAGATATATAAGGAACAATTAAAAATATATGATTGGAGTAGTAACCTCTAAAATAAAATTTTCTAGTTTTCTGTGTTCATTGTTCTTTGTCTCATTACTGGTCAAGTTCAATAAAAGGACACAGAGCAGGAGCTCATATGACCTAAAAATGTTTCGGGTAAACTGTTATTTCGGTATCTTGTACTTTGGGAACTATGACCTGGAACAATTTTTAGGCTTTTGCATCTGTTGTTCTAAATTTATATAGTGTTGTTGCACTTGTAAAAAGCATTTGACATGACAAGGTTTGATTGCTGAGGATCCAAATGCTAAGAGCCTCCCTGATTGCTGAGCATTGCTCCCCTCCGAGACTGAAATCCCCTCAATGAAAAGTCACTTAAGTCCTTCAATCTTATTGGAGAGCAATGCCCAGTTGACTGGTTCTGATTCTTTGGTTTGGCAATATGTGGGAGTCTTAGCACCTATAGCCACAATAATCAAAACATCTGACAAGTCTCTATGACATGTGAAATGTATTTTAAGAATGCAGTTATACTTTTTTTTAGTTACACAGCCAAGTGCAGTTGGACAAGGAAGCTTCCAAATTTAGTCAGATTGGTACTGAACAGTTAAATAGAGCAGTGTCCCTGATGGCTGTTTGGGCTGCCTGGCCAAACAATTGACGAGAGAGAATAATTAATTCATGTTAAGGACATCGAATCAGTAAGAAAGGTAAATTTATCCTATCATCTCCACCAACTTAAAAGCTTTACCCCAATCTAAATGAATCATTCTCCTTTTAGCTTACCTGCAGTTCATAAACCCTGACTAATATTATTTCTCTGAATCTAATAGTTTTTAGAGGTTCAGAGATGACCTGGTGAACTGTACTTCTATTAGTTGCTACTGTATTTCTGTTTCTCAAATCACACAACCTCCATTTACTATCATCTTCTATCTGGGCCTGGTTCTGGTTAAAAATTAAAATGTTTTTAAAATATACAACTGATGGCTTGTAGAGAAGAGCAATTCAGGTAAAATTCGAATTTGTCTCTTCATGCAGATTTTCCTAGTAAATTTGAATCGCAAATAAAATCGCAAATAAAATATTCTTCGCAAATTTAATGTCTCTTATTATGATCTCTGGTTTCTCTAGACCCAAGAGCACAATGAATGTAAAATGTGAAAAACAAAAAGGAGTTACCACTCACCTCTCTGGCCTCTCTACTTACCATCATGGTGAGATGAGTTTAAGGTTTTTTTTAAGTTTTTTTTTTAAAGAGGGAGACCGATCAGAAGAGAGTTGCAGTAGTCCAGACGAGAATGAATAAGAGCGACAGTAAGAGTCTTATCAGTTTCAAAGGTGAGAAAAGGTCGGATTCTGGAGATGTTTTTAAGATGCAGGTGACAGGAGTGAGTTATCGGATATAGGGAGTAAAGGAAAGTTCGGTGTCGAATATGACCCCAAGACAGCGGGCATGCTGCTTGGAAGTTATGGTTGAACCCTCCAGGGTAATTTCGATGTTGGGTAGAGTGAGGTTAGTAGAAGGGAGAAACACAAATAGTTCAGTTTTGGAGAGATTTAGTTTCAGATAGAGGGAGGACATGATGTTAGAGACAGCAGACAGACAATCCTTGGTATTTTGAATTAGGGAATGGGTGATGTCGGGGTAAGAAGTGTATAATTGGGTGTCATCAGCATAGAGATGATACTGGAACCCAAATCTGCTGATTGTTTGTCCAATATGGGCCATGCAAAGAGAAAAGAGGAGGGGGCCTAGGACTGAGCCTTGCGGAACTCCGATAGTAAGGGGACAAGGAGAGGAAGAGGAGCCGGCAAAAGATACAGTGAAGGAGCGGTCAGAGAGGTAGGAGGAGAACCAGGAGAGGGCTGTATCCTTGAGGCCTATGGAGTGGAGCATAGCGAGAAGGAGCTGGTGATCCACAGTATAAAATGCGGCAGATAGATCCAGGAGAATCAGCAGAGAGCAATGACCTTTGGATTTAGCTGTTATTAGATCCTTAGAGACTTTAGTGAGGGCAGTTTCAGTGGAGTGTAAAGAGCGGAACCAGGTTGTAAGGGGTCAAGAAGAAAGTTATCTGAGAGATAGCAGATTAGACGGGAGTGGACCAAGCGTTCCAGGAGTTTAGAGATGAAGGAAAGGTTAGAGACAGATCTGTAGTTAGCCGTGCAGTTCTGGTCCAGGGATGGCTTTTTAAGTAAAGGGGTAATGATGGCATGTTTAAATGAGGAGGGAAAGATACCTGAAGAAAGAGAGGGGTTAAATATTTTAGTCAGGTGAGTGGTGACCACTGGTGAGAGAGACTGCAGGAGAGGTGAAGGAGCTTGGAAACTTCTTCTGAAACAGGCTCAAAGATGTCTAATGAGCTTGAGGTGTGGCAGGGAAGGGGATCCAGGCACTGAGGTGATTGGGCTGAGATATCCTGATGGATGTGGTTGATTTTTTCTAGGAAATTGAATCAATTTACTACAAATTGAATTTAAGTAGTGATGGGCGAGCACTAAAATACTCGGGTGCTCATTGCTCGGGTCGAGCAAATTGGAATACTCGGGTACTCGACCCGAGCAACGAGCCCAATCTAACTCTATAGGAAACCCGAGTATTTTTACTGTGATTTCCAACACATCTTGTTTCATTTATGAAGGATGGACAGTGGGTCTCCTATGCTGTTATTGCCTATGCAGTGAGTGGCTGGGCTGCCAAGAATTATGACGCACCCCAATACCTCTTTCACGAGAGGTACAGGAGGATTTCCTGAAAAAATGTTGCAGTGAATGCAAGGCCTGCCCTGCTATCAAGTCATATGTACCCCAAGAATCCTTTGAACCCAAGGTACTGGATGGCCACAGGAAAATACACTTCACATTAGTCATTTTGTAATCCCATACTGTTTTCTTATGTATTGATGTATTGTCTGTAAGGCCTGCCCTGCTACCAAGTCTTATGCACCCCAATACTGTAAGCTTTTGAACCCAGGTACTGGATGGCCACAGAAAAACCCACTTCAAATTATTCAGTTGGTCCTGCCATACTGTTTTCTTATGTATTAACAGCAAGGCCTGCCCTGCTACCAAGTCATATGCACCCCAATAAGCCTTTGAAACCAGGTAATGGATGGCCACAGGAAAATCCTCTTCACATTAGTTATTTTGTAATCCCATACTGTTTTCTTATGTATTGACTGCAAGGCCTGACCTGCTAGCAAGTCATATGCACCCCAATAAGTCTTTGAAGCCAGGTACTGGATGGCCACAGAAAAATGTGGCTCCCCAGGAGTTCAGGTACCACAGTGGTATTCTTCCTTGCTTACCTTCTGCTTGAACCACAGTTTTAGATTTGCCCAATATTGCTTCACGTTCTCTCCCAGCGCTTATACCGTGCTTATACTGCGGTATAGGCAGGACTCTGAATGGCGGCTCCTGTAGTGGTGGTGAGCCCACACAGATGATGTCCTGAACCACCGGCTGGCAGCCTGCTCCCTGCTCCCTACATCCACCGCAATGGTGACATTTGTCAGCGAACTGGAAGCGGCAATGAAAAGCCTGAGCGAAGCGCTGGGAGAGAACGTGAAGCAATATTGGGCAAACCACAGTGGTATTGCCTTCCTCTTGGGGAGGGTAATGCTATGCCTAGAGACAGGAGGAATCCCTTTGGCTGGTAACCTTACATGCAACACATTCTGACTCCAGGCCAGAAGGGGGAGCTCTACACCCAACTTGAGGGGAGCTGCTCTCTCTGGTTGGGAGGAGAAGTTAGTTGCTAGGCAGTTGGGAAGAATTAGACAGTTAGTGCCAGACAGCAGACTGGAGCAGACGGAGGCAGAAGGACGGGTGAGGGGCCGTACAACCTGAGGTGCTGTAGCCCCTAGATAGCGAGATACAAATGGAAGAACAGCTTGTAATAAACGTTCTGGAGAGCGAAGCACAGGAGAGTGACAACAGGGGAGAATAGCTGGGACTGGGCTACATCCCTGATTGAGCGAATATACTGGTAACCGGAAGACCGAGGTTGTGTCATACTCTAGGTGGCACAGCAGAAACCGGTAGGACAGCTAAACTACATGTCATAAAAGACACATTTAAATTTTTGGATATCTGTTTTCTAGATCAATTTAGCAACCATACACCTCACAAGAATACTGCTTTCTGTTGCCGCATTTTCCTTTCCAGAAGTGACCCTATGTGTGCCTCCTTAAAAAATAGCATTTTTAGGTTACAGAAGATTTTTGCTAATGAAGGAATAATATAAAGCAGGACAAGAAAAAAAATGTTTAACAGTTTGCATAACTGTTTTAGTAGTACAATTTAAAAACCATATAGTACACAAAAATGCTGCTGACACATCTTCCTTTCTTGTCATGTACCTACTTAGCAACATAGCTTTTTAAGGTTACAGAATATTTGTCAAAGGAGTGGAGCAATTTAAATAAAAACATATAATTAACTATACACATAAGGGAATAAAGTGTTGCATAACTTTTACTTTTTTCAAATTAACAACCTTATGTGTGACAACAATTCTGCTGCATGTTGTCACATGTTTTTTCATGGCATGAACATATATATCAATATTCATTTTTAAGGTTGTGAAGGTTTTTATCAAGGGCTGGAGAAATTAAAAAAGTATAGTCAGATTTTTGTCTAGCTGTTTTACTAGTCCGATTTGGCAACTGTACACCTCACAACTATATTATGAACTGTTGCCACATTTGGAAGAGGTGTACCTACCTCTTTGCATTTGTAATTATATCATCTGTTTTGGGCAGGGGGAATTAAGCTGCTGAACCCCAAAATGTTAAAAGAAATAATTACACTAATTTGAGACATTTAACTGTGTAGGTCTGTTTTGGCACCCTTGTTTAACCCCTTAGCGACCGCCGATACGCCTTTTAACGGCGGCCGCTAAGGGTACTTAAACCACAGCGCCGTTAATTAACGGTGCTGTGGAAAAAGTCCGTAGCGCCCCCCAGAGGCCGATTTTCTCCGGGGTCTCGGCTGCCGAGGGTAGCCGAGACCCCAGAGAACATGATTCGGGGGGCTTTTAACCCACCCCGCATTTGCGATCGCCGGTAATTAACCGTTTACCGGCGATCGCAAAAAAAAAAAAAAAGCGATCTCTTTTTAATTTCTCTGTCCTCCGATGTGATCGCACATCGGAGGACAGAGAAAAGGGGTCCCAGGTGGCCCCCCAATACTCACCTAGCTCCCCCGATGCTCCTCGTGTCTCCCGGTGGGCGCCGCCATCTTCAAAATGGCAGGCGCATGCGCAGTGCGCCCGCCGGCCGGCACCGGGAGAATCTTTGGGGTCTTGGCTGCCGGGGGTAGCACCCCTGTTTTGCGATCGCCGGTAATTAACTGTTTACCGGCGACCGCAAAAAAAAAAAAAAAAAAGTAAAG
This sequence comes from Ranitomeya imitator, assembly GCF_032444005.1. Taxonomy (NCBI): domain Eukaryota; kingdom Metazoa; phylum Chordata; class Amphibia; order Anura; family Dendrobatidae; genus Ranitomeya; species Ranitomeya imitator. Next base: position 489,995,290 of record NC_091285.1, on the reverse strand, counting down.
TGTAATTCTCTGTCCTCTGATGTGATCGCACATCAGAGGACAGAGAAATAGGGGGATTCGGGGACCCTAGCATACTCACCTAGGTCCCTGGATCCTCTTGCTGCTCCTCCTGGCCGCCGGCAGCAGAACATGGCGGACGCATGCCCAGTGCGCCCGCCATCTGTCTCCATCTGCCGGCCGGCAGGAAAACAGCAGTTGGGGCTAAAATTAGGGTTAGGGGTAGGGTTAGGGGTAGGGTTAGGGGTAGGGTTAGGGTTAGGGTTAGGGGTAGGGTTAGGGTTAGGGGTAGGGTTAGGTTAGGGGTAGGGTTAAGGGTAGGGTTAGGTTAGGGTTAGGGTTAGGGTTAGGGTTAGGTTAGGGTTAGGGGTAGGGTTAGGGTTAGGGGTAGGGTTAGGGTTAGGGGTAGGGTTAGGGTTAGGGGTAGGGTTAGGTTAGGGGTAGGGTTAGGGGTAGGGTTATGTTAGGGTTAGGGGTAGGGTTAGGGTTAGGTTAGGGGTAGGGTTAGGGGTAGGGTTAGGGGTAGGGTTAGGTTAGGGTTAGGGGTAGGAGTAGGGTTAGGTTAGGGGTAGGGCTAGGGTTAGGGCTAGGGTTGGGGCTAAATTTAGGTTTAGGGTTGGGGCTAAATTTAGGGTTAGGGTTGGGGCTAAATTTAGGGTTAGGCTTCTTTCACACTTACGTCGGTACGGGGCCGTCGCAATGCGTCGGCCCGACATACCGACGCACGTTGTGAAAATTGTGCACAACGTGGGCAGCAGCTGTAGTTTTTCAACACATCCGCTGCCCAATCTATGTCCTGGGAAGGAGGGGGCGGAGTTACGGCCACGCATGCGCGGTCAGAAATGGCGGATGCGACGTACAAAAAAACGTTTCATTGAACGTTTTTTTGTGCCGACGCTCCGCCAAAACACAACTGATCCAGTGCACGACGGACGCGACGTGTGGCCATCCGTCACGATCCGTCGGCAATACAAGTCTATGGGCAAAAAACGCATCCTGCGGGCACATTTGCAGGATCCGTTTCTTGTCCAAAACGACGGATTGCGACGGAATGCCAAACGACGCAAGTGTGAAAGTAGCCCTAGGGCTAGGGTTAGGGTTGGGGCTAAAGTTAGGGCTAGGGTTGGGGCTAAAGTTAGGGTTAGAGCTGGGATTAGGGTTAGGGTTTGGATTAGGGTTGGTATTAGGGTTAGGGTTGGCATTAGGGTTACGCTTGGGATTAGGGTTAGGTTTGGGATTAGGGTTAAGGTTAGGGTTGTGATTAGGGGTGTATTGGGATTAGGGTTAGGTTTGAGGTTAGGGTTGAGATTAGGATTAGGGGTGTGTTGGATTTAGGGTTTTGATTAGGGTTATGGTTAGGGTTGACATTAGGGTTGTTTTGGGGTAAGGGTTGTGATTATGGTTAGGGTTAGTGATTAGGATTATGGATGAGGTTGGGATTAGGGTTAGGGGTGTGTTGGGGTTAGGGTTGGAGCTAGAATTGGGGGGTTTCCACTGTTTAGGTACATCAGGGGGTCTCCAAATACGACAGCCAATTTTGCGCTCAAAAAGTCAAATGGTGCTCCCTCCCTTCTGAGCTCTGCCGTGCGCCCAAACAGTGGGTTACCCCCACATATGGGGCATCAGCGTACTCGGGATAAATTGGACAACAACTTCTGGGGTCCAATTTCTATTGTTACCCTTGTGAAATAAAAACTTGGGGGCTACAAAATCTTTTTTGTGAAAAAAATAATATTTTTTGTTTTCACGACTCTGCATTCTAAACTTCTGTGAAGCACTTGGGCATTCAAAGTTCTCACCACACATCTAGATAAGTTCCTTGGGGGGTCTAGTTTCCAAAATGGGGTCACTTGTGGGGGGTTACTACAGTTTAGGTACATCAGGGGCTCTGCAATCGCAACATAATGCCCACAGACCATTCTATCAAAGTCTGCATTCCAAAAAGGCGCTCTTCCCTTCCGAGCTCTGCCGTGCGCCCAAACAGTGGTTTACCCCCACATATGGCGCATCAGCGTACTCGGGATAAATTGGACAACAACTATTGCAGTCCAATTTCTCCTGTTACCCTTGTGAAAATAAAAACTTGGGGGCTACAATATCTATTTTGTGGAAAAGAAAAAAATTATTTTCACGACTCTGCATTCTAAACTTCTGTGAAGCACTTGGGCATTCAAAGTTCTCACCACACATCTAGATAAGTTCCTTGGGGGGTCTAGTTTCCAAAATGGGGTCACTTGTGGAGGGTTTCTACTGGTTAGGTACATCAGGGGCTCTGCAAACGCAACATAATACCCGCAGACCATTCTATCAAAGTCTGCATTCCAAAACGGCGCTCCTTCCTTCCGAGCTCTGCCGTGCGCCCAAACAGTGGTTTACCCCCACATATGGGGTACCAGCATACTCAGGACAAATTGGACAACAACTTTTGGGGTCCAATTTCTCTTGTTACCCTTGTGAAAATAAAAATTTGGTGGCTAAAAAATCTTTTTTGTGGAAAAAAAAAATATTTTTTATTTTCACGGCTCTGCATTATAAACTTCTGTGAAGCACTTGGGCATTCAAGGTTCTCACCACACATCTAGATAAGTTCCATGGGGGGTCTAGTTTCCAAAATGGGGTCACTTGTGGGGGATTTCTACTGTTTAGGCACATCAGGGGCTCTCCAAACGCGACATGGCGTCCGATCTCAATTCCAGCCAATTCTACATTGAAAAAGTAAAACGGCACTCTATCTCTTCCAAGCTCTGCGGTGCGCCCAAACAGTGGTTTACCCCCACATATTGGGTATCGACGTACTCAGGAGAAATTGCACAACAACTTTAGTGGTCTAATTTCTCCTGTTACCCTTGTGAAAATAAAAATTTGTGGGCAAAAAGATCATTTTTGTAGAAAAAATTCAATTTTTTTTTCACGGCTCTACGTTATAAACTTCTGTGAAGCACATGGGGGTTCAAAGTGCTCGCCACACATCTAGATAAGTTCCTTAAGGGGTCTAGTTTGCAAAATGGTGTCACTTGTGGGGGGTTTCCACTGTTTAGGCACATCAGGGGCTCTCCAAACGCGACATGGCGTCCAATCTCAATTCCAGCCAATTCTACATTGAAAAAGTAAAACGGCACTCCTTCTCTTCCAAGCTCTGCGGTGCGCCCTAACAGTTGTTTACCCCCACATATTGGGTATCAGCGTACTCAGGAGAAATTGCTCAACAACTTTTGTGGTCTAATTTCTCCTGTTACCCTTGTGAAAATAAGAATTTGTGGGCGAAAAGATCATTTTTGTGTAAACAAAAGCGATTTTTTATTTTCACGGCTCTACGTTATAAACTTCTGTGAAGCACTTGGGGGTTCAAAGTGCTCACCACACATCTAGATAAGTTCCTTAAGGGGTCTAGTTTCCAAAATGGTGTCACTTGTGGGGAGTTTCCACTGTTTAGGTACATCAGGGGCTCTCTAAATGTGACATGGTGTCCGATCTCAATTCCAGCCAATTCTGCATTGAAAAAGTCAAACGGCGCTCCTTCACTTCTAAGTTCTGCGGTGCGTCCTAACAGTGGTTTACCCCCACATATGGGGTATTGGCGTATTCAGGAGAAATTGCTTAACAAAATTTATGGTTACATTTCTGTTTTTACACTTGTGAAAATAAAAAAAATGGTTCTGAATTAAGATGTTTGCAAAAAAAAGTTAAATGTTCATTTTTTCCTTCCACATTGTTTCAGTTCCTGTGAAGCACGTAAAGGGTTAATAAACTTCTTGAATGTGGTTTTGAGAACCTTGAGGGGTGTAGTTTTTAGAATGGTGTCACACTTCATTATTTTCTATCATATAGACCCCTCAAAATGACTTCAAATGTGATGTGGTCCCTAAAAAAAAATGGTGTTGTAAAAATGAGAAATTGCTGGTCAACTTTTAACCCTTATAACTCCCTAACAAAAAAAAATTTTGTTTCCAAAATTGTGCAGATGTAAAGTAGACATGTGGGAAATGTTATTTATTAACTATTTTTCATGACATATCTCTCTGATTTAAGGGCATAAAAATACAAAGTTTGAAAATTGCAAAATTTTAAAAATTTTTGCCATATTTCCGTTTTTTTCATAAATAATCGCAAGTAATATCGAAGAAATGTTATCACTAACATGAAGTACAATATGTCACGAAAAAACAATCTCAGAATCAGCGGGATCCGTTGAAGCGTTCCAGAGTTATAACCTCATAAAGTGACAGTGGTCAGAATTGCAAAAATTGGCCTGGTCATTAAGTACCAAATTGGCTCTGTCACTAAGGGGTTAAGATGCCAAATTGGAGACACACACATGCAACACCAATATTATAGGCAGGTTTTCATTGCATTAGCCTTTTTTGGCCATCACCTCTAGATTGCTTAGAATTTCTGCTTGATGCCTAGACAAGCACTCTCTACCTCCAATACGAAGTGTCACAGAGCTGTGCAATAGTGTCAGTGTTTCGAGCTGGGCAGTGACTGTCCTTACATAATCCCTGATGATGTCACACTAGGGTTGGTGGAATGTACCGAATATATATATGAGACAGTTGGTGCATTCGCAACCCAGGGTCCACCGTGCTGGAGAGAAACCTGTTGCTAGTAATAGGCGGTACTATATGGTCGTATTAGTGAACTCTGTTACTTCACAGATTCGCTAGAATAACAAGATGCTGTGCCCTGTTAATCTCACAGAGGAACACAGCTACCAAACAGAGCAAAACTGTGGTCATGCAGTTAGAATAGCAGACAAACAACTCCTCACCGGTGGTGCCGGTATTCTAGGTGCTTATTTCAGCCAAACCCTGACCACATACAAGCATGACCACACTGGTGCTGAGCTCATTAACATTGGTTTGATACTAGCACATGGCCGTGTGGCCATGTGAACCTTTTATAGTTTTAGCACTCAAGGATCTTCTTAGTGGTCCAATAGGAACCGCTTAAGGACCTGCGCATGTGACCCCCGATCTCCAATGGGAGGTCGTCACGTGGGCATGTTCAGTATGGGAAAAGCGGGACTTAATCCCAAAAAGACCTGCTCGCTGCTGAACATTGCTGGATACAATGACAGGGCCTGGAAGGGCAGTAGTAACCAGTCGTCCAGTATCAGCCTGAGCCAGACACTGGGACCGACATCTCGGCTGAGCAGGCTCCACTGCGGCTGGAGGAGAATGGGAGACTGCAGCAGACATGGCGGGAACTCGACACCTAACATTACCCCCCTCCTTGGACCTCACTACGCTTGAAGGCAGCAATGAGCTGCGGAGTTCGAATGTGCTCAGCAGGCTCCCAGGACCTGTCCTCTAGGCCATAACCCTTCCAGTCCACCAAATAAATTTTTTTGCCACATACCACCTTGCACCCCAAAATAGCGTTCACCTCGTAATCATCCATAGATGAACCCCATGTCCAGGCAGATGACTCGGAAAACTGGGACATGTATACGGGCTTTAAGAGGGACACATGAAAGGTGTCGGCGATATCTAGGCATGGAGGAAGGGCCAGACGGTAGACCACAGAGTTAACCTGTTTGAGGACCTTGAAGGGACCCAAGTAGCGAGGTGCAAACTTAGTGGACTCAACTCGCAGCCTGATGTTACCGGTGGAGAGCCAAACTAAGTCGCCTGGAGCAAAGGTCGGAGCAGGATGCCAATGTGCATCGGCGGAGGACCAGATTCTCTCCTTGGATGCTCGGATGGCATCCTGAGTGCGGTCCCAAATGTCCCGTGCCTCCACAGCCCAGTCTGCCACCCTGGAGTTGGCAGAAGACATGGGCATAGGCACAGGAACCCGCGGATGCTGGCTATAATTAAGGAGGAAAGGAGTCTGACCGGTGGAGTCGGCTATGGTGTTGTTAAGCACAAACTCCGCCCACGGTAGCAAGGATGCTCAGTCATCCTGACTATCAGAAACAAAATGTGATAGATATGTGACCAGGGTCTGGTTGGCCTTCTCTACCAACCCATTAGTCTTGGGATGATATGCTGAGGAGAGTTTCAGCTCAATGCTGTGTAGACGACAAAGCTCTCTCCAGAATCGAGACGCAAACTGGGACACCGGTCACTTACAATTTTGTCCGGCATACCATGTAGGCAAACGATATGCTTGATAAACAACGCCGCCAGAGCCCGTGCAGAAGGTCGCTGTGGAAGAGGCACCAAGTGTACCATTTTGGAAAAATAGTCGGTGATCACCCAAATAATGGTGGTGCTACAAGACTTGGGTAAGCCCACCACAATATCCATACCGACCATCTCCCAGGGCCTGTCCGCCACTGGCAGGGGGTGAAGCAACCCAGCTGGCCATTGACAAGGAGACTTGTTCTTGGCACAGGAGACACACGCCCGAACATAGTCTGCGACGTCACATGGGCCATATGTGGCCACCAGTATGTCCTCGCCAGTAGCTCAGATGTCCTTTTGGTCCCAAAATGTCCACCCACACTGGACAAGTGAGCCCAAGAGAGAAGCTCCGGATGCAAACTTGATGGTACAAAAGTCTTGCCCGGAGGCACAGACTCTAGCGAAACCGGGGCCACGGTTGTCAGGCTCTCGGAAGGGACTATAAGCCAAAGCTCCTCTTCCTCCTCCTCAAATGATATAATGGAGCAAGAGAGAGCGTCGGCATGAATGTTCTTCTCCCCGGAAAGAAAATGGAGGGTGAAATGGAACTGGTAGAAGAACAAGGACCATCTGGCCTAGTGAGAATTTAACCACTGGGCTGTTTGTAAATAGACCAAATTCTTGTGGTCTGTGAATGCTTGGAAGAGAAAGCAAGCCCCCTCCAAAAGATGTCTCCGATCTGAGAAGGCCAACTTCCTTGCTAGCAACTTCCTGTCCCCGATGGAATAATTCCTCTCCGCTGGTGTGAAGGTCTTGGAAAAGCCGAAGCAAGGATGCTTCCGACCCTGAGCATCCTTTTGGAAGAGCACTGCTCCAGCACCAACGGATGAGGCATCCACCTCCATTATAATGGCTTATCTTCATCGGGGCGATGTAGGATGGGAGCGCTAGCAAAATGAGATTTAATGGAAGTGAAGGCCTTGGAGACCTCCTCAGACCACAATTTAGGACTTGCTCCCTTCTTGGTGAGGTCTACCAAGGGAGCGACCAAAGTTGAGAAATGAGGGATGAACTGGCGATAATATGAACCCCATAAAGCACTGCACCGCTTTAAGAGAATGGGGTTCTTGCCATTCCAACACAGCCTGTAGTTTGGCAGGATCCATAGCCAATCCTGGGCGGAGATGATATGGCCCAGGATAGGTAAGGACTCCTGCTCAAACACACAAACATCTCTCCGGTGGGAGTCAATATCTGGAGAGTAGATAGAATATCATCCAGATAGACTACGACCAAGGTGGAGAGCATATCCCGGAAGATATCATTTGCAAAGTCTTGGAAAATGGCTGGGGCATTGCAGAGCCCAAAGGGCATCACTAGATATTCATAGTGCCCATCCCCAATTTAGAAAACGTAAAACTAGAGAAAGAAATAAAGATGTATGGAATAGAATGCATTGGATAAACACTAACGATGTTATTTACCTATATAATATGAATAAAACTCCAGCACACTAAAATGTTATAATAGTTAATTATTGTTTTATTTCAAGAAAAATATAACGGTGGGATTCCACATAGGAAAATTCTGCAGATTCTATGACAGACATATATTATACTTTTTCAACGTTTCGGCATATTAGCCTTTTTGAAGAGACTTCTGTCTTTCTGTAATATACATAAATAAATAAAGCTTAGACAAAATAAACACAAAGATAGAAAAATAGAAAAATACATCATACAAAATAGGGAATATTTTCAGTATGGCATATTTCATCGTGTATGATGTATCATAAAATTAGGATCCAACCCACCGTATAAATAATCACATTATTAATTAAACAAACATGATAATTCTCATGTATCATGAATTGAAGAAGCATCAAATTTCAAAAACATAAATAACATAAAAATGAACTAATGGCAGTCTGAGGAAGCACGTCCTCACTGTCTATGAGGTATAATGAGATATTATATTACCCATACAGGGTTCAAGAGAAAGGACAACAAGTCCTAGAAAAAAACAAACAGCCCTTAAAACTAATAAAAAATGAAATCAAGTTGTATCACCAATAAGCATGATACTAATATGTGTACTTTTGTTGTATATATAAAAAAGAAAATTCATCCCAGTGTCAACCTGTGCAGATTGTAAGTGAAATTATGCTTAATCACCATTTGTGTTTAGGAAAGAAAGAGGGGTTACTTTACTTGCAAACATGATGAGCAGAAGGTAGAGAACCCACTGTGGGGACAAACACGAGTTATTTATATGCTGCACATTAAAAGGTCCGCACATTAAAGAGTCTTTGTGCCCAGCAAACGGTGCATGTGAAATACCTTTGGTGAAAGTCACTGGTGTATGCCGCACACGTGTCCGGTGAAGAGATCAGGAAGAGGACTTGTGACTGCTGACAGGAGAGCAAGTGAAAAGAGAAACGTGGTGTCGGCTTTTACACTCTTCCGGTGCTTGTACCCACGCTGGTACTTCCGGGTAAGAGTTGAAGAAAGAGCATGCGATATAGAGCGCTCGTGAGGTCCGGGAAGAGACGGAAATTGCCAGAAAATGCCGATGACATAAGCAAGTGCATGCGCAGTTATTACGGTGCTCAAACTCTAGTTTCCACCTGTGTGCTGTCAGCAAGAGAAAAAGAGATAATTAAGGAAGGAATAGTGCATCAGTAACGTGCAGCATATTTACAACCATAATCTGTTTTATATAAATTTAATCTATATGTTATAAAAGGATATATATGGGGGCAAATTGAATATGAGTATTAGTTTACAAGCATTACTTATGATATCTAAAAGAGGACCTCAATAGCCAATTAATATTAGCAGATATTGCTGACCAAAAAGGTTAAAGTATGCATAGAGAAAATAGGAGTAAACAGTCCGAATTATGATTCTAAAGTATATAATATGATATGACACAGTCATCAAGACTTTTTTCAATACTATTTTCAATACTTATTTCAATAAATCAGACTATGGATATGACTGGAGAATTGAATCTACTCAATAAGAGACCTCGTATTCTCTGTTGAGACCTAATGGAAAAAGAGTTTGGGGTGTGTGGATCCAAAAGGATTCACGCTCCTTCAATTTTTTAACCCTATCACCTCCCCTTCTAGCAATTGGGACATGATCTATAACTTGGTACTTAAGTTGAGCAACATTATAATTATTCTGCACAAAATGAGCTGGAATTGGAAGAACTGTCCTTCCACACCTAATGGTGGATTTGTGTTGAGATATGCGATCTCGGATATGTTGGGTAGTCTCTCCAACATACCCCAGACCGCAAGGGCACTTTATTAAATACACGACAAAGGAGGAGTTTCACGTAAAATGTCCCTTAATCGGGAACCTTTTTCCTGAATGTGGATGTGTGAAGGAATCCCCCTTAGATATATTAGAACATTGGAGACAACTCAAACAAGGAAATGTCCCATTGCGGGGTGCAGAAAAAACTCTTTGTATTGGTACCCTGTCGTTAGTAGTAGAGCAAGTTTATTTAGCTTCATGGATGTATTTGCTCGTCGGCTTCCAGGCAGCTTCTGCGATCACCATCCCGGCCGGTGACAGACACTCGTGCGGCCTGTGTTTAGAGATCCTTGAGTTGTGCTTGGCAGGACCTTCGTGACATTCTGGTCATGTGATCAGCGGTCATGTGGTGCCCCTGAAGAGAGTACGGATCACAGTAGGAACCAAAAACCAACGTGTTTCGGAATATTGGTGGATTCCTTCATCTGGGTTGGCTCCCCCTGCAATGAATGGCTTTAACCCCTTTACCCCCAAGCGTGGTTTGCACGTCAATGACCAGGGCAATTTTTACAATTCTGACCACTGTCCCTTTATGAGGTTATAACTCTGGAACGCTTCAACGGATACTGGTGATTCTGACACTGTTTCCTCATGACATATTGTAATTCATGATATTGGTAAAATTTCTTTGATATTACTTGCGTTTATTTGTGAAAAAAATGGAAATTTGGCAAAAATTTTGAAAATTTCGCAATTTTCCAACTTTGAATTTTTATGCAATTAAATCACAGAGATATGTCACACAAAATACTTAATAAGTAACATTTCCCACATGTCTACTTCACATCAGCACAATTTTGGAACCAACATTTTTTTTATTAGGGAGTTATAAGGGTTAAAAGTTGACCAGCAATTTCTAATTTTTTAACAACACCATTTTTTTTGTTAGGGACCACATCTCATTTGAAGTCATTTTGAGGGGTCTATATGATAGAAAATACCCAAGTGTGACACCATTCTAAAAACTGCACCCCTCAAGGTGCTCAAAACCACATTCAAGAAGTTTATTAACCCTTCAGGTGTTTCACAGGAATTTTTGGAATGTTTAAATAAAAATGAACATTTAACTTTTTTTCACAAAAAATTTACTTCAGCTCCAATTTGTTTTATTTTAACAAGGGTAACAGGAGAAAATGGACCCCAAAAGTTGTTGTACAATTTGTCCTGAGTACGCTGATACCCCATATGTGGTGGTAAACCACTATTTAAGCGCATGGGAGAGCCGTTTGACTTTTCAATGCAAAATTGACAGGAATTGAGATGGGAAGCCATGTTGCATTTGGATAGCCACTGATGTGCCTAAACATTGAAACCCCCCACAAGTGACACCATTTTGGAAAGTAGACCCCCTAATGAACTTATCTGGATGTGTGATGAGCACTTTGACCCACCAAGGGCTTCACAGAAGTTTATAATGCAAAGCCATAAAAATAAAACAAAATTTTTTTCCCACAAAAATTATTTTTTAGCCCCCAGTTTTGTATTTTCCCGAGGGTAACAGGAGAAATTGGACCCTAAATGTTGTTTTCCAGTTTGTCCTGAGTACACTGATTCCCGATATGTGGGGGGGAACCACCGTTTGAGTGCATTGCAGAGCTCAGAAGAGAAGGAGCATCATTTGGAATGCAGACTTAGATGGATTGGTCTGCAGGCGTCACATTGCATTTACAGAGCACCTAATGTACCTAAACAGTAGAAACCCCCCACAAGTGACCCCATATTGGAAACTAGACCCCTCAAGGAACTTATCTAGATGTGTTGTGAGAACTTTGAACCCCCAAGTGTTTCACTAAAGTTTATAACGCAGAGCCGTGAAAATAAAAAATCTTTTTTTCCCACAAAAATTATTTTTTAGCCCCCAGTTTTGTATTTTCCCCAGGGTAACAGGAGAAATTGGACCCCAAAAGTTGTTGTCCAATTTGTCCTGAGTACGCTGATACCCCATATGTTGGGGTAAACCCCTGTTTGGGCACACGGGAGAGCTCGGAAGGGAAGGAGCACTGTTTTACATTTTCAACAAAGAATTGGCTGGAATTGAGATCGGACGCCATGTCGCGTTTGGAGAGCCCCTGATGTGCCTAAACAGTGGAACCCCCCAATTATAATTGAAACCGTAATGCAAACACACCCCTAACCCTAATCTCAACGGTAACCCTAACCACACCTCTAACCCAGACACACCCCTAACCCTAATCCCAACCCTATTCCCAACCGTAAGTGTAATTCAAATCCTAACTTTAGCCCCAACCCTAACCCTAACTTTAGCCCCAGCCCTAACTGTAGCCTTAACCCTAGCCCTAACCCTAGCCCTAACCCTAGCCCTAACCCTAGCCCTAGACCTAACCCTAGCCCTAACCCTAGCCCTAGCCCTAACCCTTGCCCTAGCCCTAACCCTAGCCCTAACCCTAACCCTAGCCCTAACCCTAACCCTAGCCCTAGCCCTAACCTCAACCGTAACCCTAGCCCTAACCCTAATGGGAAAATGGAAATAAATACATTTTTTAAATTTTTTTATTTTTCCCTAACTAAGGGGGTGATGAAGGGGGGTTTGCTTTACTTTTATAGCGCGTTATTTAGCGGATTTTTATGATTGGCAGCCGTCACACACTGAAAGACGCTTTTTATTGCAAAAAATATTTTTTGCATTACCACATTTTGAGAGCTATAATTTTTCCATATTGAGTCCACAGAGTCATGTGAGGTCTTGTTTTTTGCGGGACGAGTTATCGTTTTTATTGGTAACATTTACGGGCACGTGACATTTTTTGATCGCTTTTTATTCTGATTTTTGTGAGTCAGAATGACCGAAAACCAGCTATTCATGAACTTCTTTTGGGGGAGGCGTTTTGGGTCAGTATGATTACAGCGATATCTCATTTATATTATTTTTTTATGTTTTGGCGCTTTTATACGATAAAAACTATTTTATAGAAAAAATTATTATTTTTGCATCGCTTTATTCTGAGGACTATAACTTTTTTATTTTTTTGCTAATGATGCTGTATGGCAGCTTTTTTTTGCGGGACAAGATGATTTTTTCAGCGGTACCATGGTTATTTATATCTGTCTCTTTGATCGTGTGTTATTCCACTCTTTGTTCGGCGGTAAGATAATAAAGCGTTGTTTTTTGCCTCATTTTTTTTTTCTTACGGTGTTTACTGAAGGGTTTAACTAGTGGGACAGTTTTATAGGTTGGGTCGTTACGGACGCGACGATACTAAATATGTGTACTTTTATTGTTTGGTTTTTTTATTTAGATAAAGAAATGTATTTATGGGAATAATATATATATTTTTTTTCATTATTTAGGATTTTTTTTTTTTTTTACACATGTGGAAAATTTTCTTTTTTAATTTTTTACTTTGTCCCAGGGGTGGACATCACAGATCACTGATCTGACAGTTTGCACAGCACTCTGTCAGATCAGTGATCTGACTTAGAACACTGCAGGCTTACCCAGCGCCTGCTATGAGCAGGCACTTGGTAAGCCACCTCCCTTCCTGCAGGACCCGGTTGCCACGGCCATCTTGGATCCGGGCCTGCTACAGGGAGGGAGGTAAGGAGACCTGCGGGGGTCTCAGGGAAGCACGCAGGGAGCCCCCTCCCTGCGCGATGCTTCCCGGCACCGCCGGCACACCGCGATCATGTTTGATCGCGGTGTGCCGGGGGTTAATGTTTCGGGGACGGTCCGTGTCCGCTACTGGCACATAGTGCCGGATGTCATCTGCGATAGGCAGCTGACACCCGGCCGCGATGGGCCGCGCTCCCCCCGTGAGCACGGCCGATCGCTATGACGTACTATCCCGTCGAGGGTCAGATAGGCCCAGGGCACCTCGATGGGATAGTACGTCTTAGGTCAGAGAGGGGTTAAATACACGCAGCTTATGCTGCACAGTCTAATTGCATGCAAACAGTTCCACTTCATTGTTCAAACCTTTAGATTTCAAAGTGTCCATCTCAAAAATGTATCTGGTTTCTTCACGGGACAGTCCCCATTTCACCAGTCCTTTTGGACCACTTTCATGCCAGTTGCTGTAAAATGCTTAGATAGAGGATGTTCATCATATTTATTTTGTAGATTGCATTGGTGCTCATTTTTCCTTTTATATAGGGGGCGCTTCCTGCGTGCATGTTATAAAATCTGTTATGTGGATCTGTGTACCATTTTGTGATAGCACAAATTTTTGTTTTGTCATGTGTAGTGATTTGCACATTTTACATTTTTTTACATGGAAAGAAACCTTGTAGCACTTGTTTAAATGGTACTCTAGAATTACTTGGTGGGTTGGGGTTCCGTACTGTAGGGGCAATAATCATACCAAGATTGCACGCTCTCCTGAAAACAAAACTTGGGCGCTCAGATAGTTTGTCCCCAATTACGTTGTCTTCCTTTAAGAGGTCCCAGTGCTTATTGACAATTTTTTTTTTGAACAATTGGGTATTTGAATTATACTGAGTGATAACTTGTATCGAGATTTGGTCTTGCTGGTTAGGGAGGTATTCCTCATCCTTTTTATTATCACCTAAAAGTTTTCCCCTAGGGATCCCCCTTACGCTGTCTTTTGTCTCAATCAAAAATTTTTTGTCATAACCTTTAATTACAATTTTTTTTATCAGAACATCTGCCTCCCTATGGTAATCTGGAGTGCTAGTGCAGTTATGGTTTGACCTGGGAAATTGACTACGAGGGACATTGAGTAGCCACCTTGGTAGGTGGCAACTGCTCATGGAGATAAAACTATTCAAATCTGTTGGTTTAATGTATGTACGGGTTTGGATCTTGCCCTCGTTAATGGAAATATTCAAATCTAAAAAAAAATGTACATTATCTTTGCTAGTAGTGGCTGAAAATTGTAAATAAAACTCATTTTTATTTATATCCCTTAAAAACTGTTTTAAAGAATCTTCATCCCCCTCCCAAATAAAAAAGATATCATCAATAAAGCGCTGCCATAGGGCCAGACCCGAGCTCAGCATATCTCCCTGGTAGATATGGAGATCCTCCCACCTACCCACGTAGAGATTTGGGAAGCAGGGTGCGAATCTGGTCTCCATGGCTGTGCCCCACCACTGGGTACTGTTTTTCCCGTATTTAAAAAAAACAAACTATGTGTAAGAATAAAGGAGGCACATTCCTTTATGCAGGCAGTGCGAGCGTCGGTCATCGGCCGGGACGGTGCTCGCAGAAGCTGCTGGGAAGCCGATGAGCAAATACATCCATAAAGCTAAGTAACCTTGCTCTACTACTATCATTTGGCACCTACAGACAGTTTTTAATCTATGCAGCTACTTCAATCACAGGTATTGAACAATTACCTTGTCCCCTATAGAACCCTTTATGCGAGTGAATCTGCAGTCTAAAAGATCACCAGGGGTCTTTAGGGGACATATTCAGAGAATATTTTTTAAAGAACTTTGTTTTTATTTTCGCAAGACACTATTTATTTAATAGCACTTTTTGGTATTATGAAAAAAGGGGGCACTATAGCAATCCAGACATAATCCAGACATAACCTAGCATTCTGGTGTAATACATTTGGAGTAAATATCCCTTTTTCTCCTTATCATAGTTTGACCCTACATAACCTCTGACTTGACCTACCTCAGCCCAAAGCAACTTGATCACTATCCTCACCTAACAGGTAAAAAACATTGTTAGTGTTTATCCAATGCATTCTACTCCATAGCGCGGGTATGCATCTTTATTTCATTGTAGTCTTCTATCCCCTTATGTGGTTTAGGGCTTTACCTGCAGCTGTTTTGATACTCTTACATTAGCGCCGCTACCTATCAAACCCTTTGTTTTAAAACTAGAGAAAGCAGACAAAAAAGTGTTAAATTCATATCAGTGGTGCAAACTGTATGATAAAGTAGGCATATCTTGCTAGATATAAAAGTTATATCTAAATTCAAAATTGTACAGAACTACTATGTATTAGGAGCAAAAATATTTTTGCAGATGTTCAACTTTTCCAATTTTATTACCATTTTGCTTTTAGTAACATAGTAACATAGTAACATAGTTAGTAAGGCCGAAAAAAGACATTTGTCCATCCAGTTCAGCCTATATTCCATTATAATAAATACCCAGATCTACGTCCTTCTACAGAACCTAATAATTGTATGATACAATATTGTTCTGCTCCAGGAAGACATCCAGGCCTCTCTTGAACCCCTCGACTGAGTTCGCCATCACCACCTCCTCAGGCAAGCAATTCCAGATTCTCACTGCCCTAACAGTAAAGAATCCTCTTCTATGTTGGTGGAAAAACCTTCTCTCCTCCAGACGCAAAGAATGCCCCCTTGTGCCCGTCACCTTCCTTGGTATAAACAGATCCTCAGCGAGATATTTGTATTGTCCCCTTATATACTTATACATGGTTATTAGATCGCCCCTCAGTCGTCTTTTTTCTAGACTAAATAATCCTAATTTCGCTAATCTATCTGGGTATTGTAGTTCTCCCATCCCCTTTATTAATTTTGTTGCCCTCCTTTGTACTCTCTCTAGTTCCATTATATCCTTCCTGAGCACCGGTGCCCAAAACTGGACACAGTACTCCATGTGCGGTCTAACTAGGGATTTGTACAGAGGCAGTATAATGCTCTCATCATGTGTATCCAGACCTCTTTTAATGCACCCCATGATCCTGTTTGCCTTGGCAGCTGCTGCCTGGCACTGGCTGCTCCAGGTAAGTTTATCATTAACTAGGATCCCCAAGTCCTTCTCCCTGTCAGATTTACCCAGTGGTTTCCCGTTCAGTGTGTAATGGTGATATTGATTCCCTCTTCCCATGTGTATAACCTTACATTTATCATTGTTAAACCTCATCTGCCACCTTTCAGCCCAAGTTTCCAACTTATCCAGATCCATCTGTAGCAGAATACTATCTTCTCTTGTATTAACTGCTTTACATAGTTTTGTATCATCTGCAAATATCGATATTTTACTGTGTAAACCTTCTACCAGATCATTAATGAATATGTTGAAGAGAACAGGTCCCAATACTGACCCCTGCGGTACCCCACTGGTCACAGCGACCCAGTTAGAGACTATACCATTTATAACCACCCTCTGCTTTCTATCACTAAGCCAGTTACTAACCCATTTACACACATTTTCCCCCAGACCAAGCATTCTCATTTTGTGTACCAACCTCTTGTGCGGCACGGTATCAAACGCTTTGGAAAAATCGAGATATACCACGTCCAATACACTTGAGACATTAGAAAGCTATACAGTATAAGATACTATACTTTCTAGTCTACATGATTGATGTATTTTCACATTACAACTTGAATCCATTTTTATTGAACAGAAGTAATAATAAAAATAATATCAGTCTAAAGTGTCTACAAGTAATCCTACCTCTGGGATCAAACACCCTTAGCACAGGCTCAAAAAACATTACCTTATAAAGCTCAACTAGGTAATTGCTTGAAGCTTAGAATTTCATGCAGTATGGTAAAAAGGTAGGTACAGTAGGCATAATTTAGGTGTGAGTTCTGTAGTTTTGTGTTTTCTTTCTCTTTTTGGCATATATAAACACAACTACATGTAACAGGTACCCTCACATCTCCAAACTATATATTTCTCATATATACAAGCAGTAAAACAGACTTCAGGGATTCATGCACATCTGGTACAATGATATCTTTCAGTCTTACAAAGTCGTTAAGTGCTGTCTTGTACTTTCTAAACATATGTTCCCAAAAGATATGTCAATAGGATGGTGTTGACATATTTTGCACAAAATGAAAATGCTAATTCCAAAAAGTTACAGGGTTACTACACCAGGGACCTCAAGAGAGGGGGAGGAACTTTGCAGAAACATCTAAACAAGTCCATGAAAGATGAAATCCCTTGACATCAATTATGAAGTTTAACAATCGCGCAGTAGAAGAAGGATTTTGACTTTTGCCATTGTTTCATATATTGATTAAGCTGCTTTGTAGTTTGTCAATATGTCTCTAGTCATTAATAATAATCGCACTTTGACGTGCTCAAATGCACACTTACTTATAACTAGGAGAAATCAGCTGGGGGCATCATGGAAATTCTTCTTAGAGGTATCCAATATTGTGTTCTTTTTGCTAAAATAAATAAATAAATACCACTTAAAGTTTTTTCTGCAATATATTCATTAGATGAAAATATATTTTCCTTATTGAACAAATTATGCACACGTTTGGTCAAAATATGAGTTAGACAAATTGTTCATAAAAGATGTTCACTGTTATATTCTATACTCCATCTCACTATTTACTTCTCATAAGTACCGTATTTTCTGGCGTATAAGACAAATTTGGGATATGCCCGCCGTATAAGATGGGGGTCATCTTATACGCCCGGTCACCTTCGATGACGTCGCGGTCACGTGAGCGGTCAGGTGACCGGTCACCTGACCGCTCATGTGACCGCGACGTCATTGAAGGTCCTTCACTCACCGCATTCTAAGGAGCAGAGGGAGACGCTTGCAGCGCTGTGATCCAGGGCCCGTCCGAGGGTGAGTATATCCATGTTTTTTATTTTTATTCTTTATTTTTTACATGAATATGGATCTCAGGGCCTGAAGGAGAGTCTCCTCTCCTCCTGACCCTGGGAACCACACGCCGAAATGCAGGATCGCTCCCTGCACACGCCATACCCGGCGTATAAGACGACCCCCGACTTTTGGGACAATTTTTAGGGGTCAAAAAGTCATCTTATATGCCGGGAAGTACGGTAATTAGCCCAGTTGAGAAAGGAGATGTAAATCTTTAGCCCATGAAATATTGGAGACACTGTCCAGAACAAGAATAAATCTGACTCACAAAGTGCAATTTACATATTTCAGTCGTTTGTTAAATAGCTTATGCTAAGTCAGACTTATAATTTTCTTTACATTGTACTAACTAGAAAATAAGTGAATGAAATTGATGGAAGCATAATTTGTGTCAAAGTTTTAGAAATTCACTGAACTTGGAAAATTTTAACAATTTGCAATCTCATTTACTCAAATCACCAAAAATGGCTGCCACCATTTTATGCATTTCAGAAGATTTCATCAGCCAGACACCACTCACATGACTTCAATCATGACTAGGCGGGCTTTGCCATAATGCCTTTCAGCTATCACATCACATGGTATACTGCAGCCAATCAGAAGGGGCTATCAGAGCATTATAAAAGCACAGGCAGGGAATGCAGCAGAATTTGGGGGTAAATATGGATAGTGTAATGATTACAGATGAGTGAGCACTAAAATGCTTGAGTGCTCGTTGCTCGAACCAAGCAATTCCTAATACTCGCATGCTTGTTTCGAGTAATGAGTATAATGGGTGTCAATGAGAAATCAAAGCATTTTTCCAACAAACTCTACAAAGAAAACTGGGGAGCAGTGAAAATGTTCAAATGGATGGGAAAAGTGCTAAATAGAAGGAGAACAGCATGGGCAAAACCTCAGGAATAGTGTTGAGCGATACAGTCCGATACTTGAAAGTATCGGTATCGGACAGTATCGGCCGATACCCGAAAAGTATCCGATATCGCCGATACCGATACCCGATACCAATACAGGTCAATGGGACACCAAGTATCGGAAGGTATCCTGATGGTTCCCAGGGTCTGAAGGAGAGGAAACTCTCCTTCAGGCCCTGGGATCCATATTAATGTGTAAAATAAAGAATTAAAATAAAAAATATTGATATAATTACCTCTCCGGAGGCCCCTGGACATCACCGCTGGTAACCGGCAGGCTTCTTTGTTTAAAATGAGCGCGTTTAGGACCTGAGAATGACGTCACGGCTTCTGATTGGTCGCATGCCGCTCATGTGACCGCCACACGACCAATCAGAAGCCGCGACGTCATTCTCAGGTCCTAAATTCCTAGAATGAGGAGTTTAGGGCCTGAGAATGACGTCGCGGCTTCTGATTGGTCGCGTGGCGGTCACATGAGCAGCAGGCGACCAATCAGAAGCCGTGACGTCATGGAAGTCCCTAAATGCGCTCATTTTAAACCAAGAAGGCTGCCGGTCACCAGCGGTGATGTCTAGGGGCCTCCGGAGAGGTGAGTATATCAATATTTTTTATTTTAATTCTTTATTTTACACATTAATATGGATCCGATACCTATTCCCGATATCGCAAAAATATCGGAACTCGGTATCGGAATTCCGATACCGCAAGTATCGGCCAATACCCGATACTTGCGGTATCGGAATGCTTAACACTACTCAGGAAGCATCTCTGACTCCCAGATTGCTGCTGAGAACAGTCGTGTCACACCTTTACTCCACTTTAAGGAGTGTTAAGGTACCGTTACACTAAATGACTTACCAACGATCACGACCAGCGATACGACCTGGCCGTGATCATTGGTAAGTCGTTGTGTGGTCGCTGGGGAGTCGTCACACAGACAGCTCTCTCCAGCAACCAACGATCCGGGGAAAGACTTCGGCATCATTGAAACTGTCTTCAACGATGCCGAAGTCCCCGGGTAACCAGGGTAAACATCGGGATACTAAGTGCAGGGCCGCGCTTAGTAACCCGATATTTACCCTGGTTACCATTGTAAAAGTTAAAAAAAAACACTACTTACCTACATTCCGATGTCTGTCACGTCCCCCGCCATCAGCTTTCTGCACTGACCGTGTCAGCACCGGCCGTAAAGCAAAGCACAGTGGTGACGTCACCGCTGTGCTCTGCTTTACGGCCGGCAGCGCTGACAGTCAGTGCAGGGAAGCTGACGGTGGGGGACGTGACAGACATTGGAATGTGAGTATGTACTGTTTTTTTTTTTTTACTTTTACAATGGTAACCAGGCTAAATATCGGGTTACTGAGTGCGGCCCTGCACTTAGTAACCCAATATTTACCCTGGTTACAAGTGAACACATCGCTGGATCGGCATCACAAACGCCGATCCAGCGATGACAACGGGTGATCAGCAACCAAAAAAAGGTCCTGATCATTCCCCACGACCAACGATCTCCCAGCAGGGGCCTGATTGTTGGTCGCTCTCACACATAAGGAGATCGTTATCGAGATCGTTGCTACGTCACAAAAAAGCGTGACGTTGCAACGATATCATTAACGATATCGTTATGTGTGAAGGTACCTTTAATAAAACATTCCAAATCGGTGAGAAATTGCATTTTACAGACAAAAAAAAGTTAACAAACACTTTTTCCTGTATATCGACATGTATAAAAGGCAAAACTTAAAAAAGATTTGAAAAAACATATGATTTAAGTAAACCAAAATTGATTGTTTATTAAAAATTGGAAATTTCAGTGTAACTCATGAAGGAAGCAAGAACAGCCAAAAATAAGGGACTCAGATACAATATGTATTAGACATAAAGGAGGGCTTCATACAAATTTTGTGCAAATTGTCATGTATTGGTACTCCTAGACTCATAAAGGATATGCACTTTTGAGGGTTATATACCAATGAAATGTACTTCAGACCATGGAATAGTCTATGGGTGAGCAACATAATACCAATAAGTTTAGGTGTACATGTTGAGTAAAATCTTTGCACCATTTCGGCATCTCTCGTCAGGAAAAAAGCAGCAGCAAAATGGGTGTTTTTGGTGCATTTTTGATTGATTTGAGTGAAGTCAATGATAAAAAACAGTGCAAAAACGCACAAAGAATTGGCTTGCTGCAGATTATTTTCTGCACCAAATCTGCAAGTCAAAAATACTCAATGTGTGCATGATACTTCAGGTTTCTCGTTCACTTTGATGGCATAAGGTTTTGCTTCAAGTTTTAGCACAAATCCGGACAGGAAAAACATGACAAAAATGCACCAAGTCTGCAACATGTTCATGCATCCTAAATTTTTACACAAGTTTTTGAAGGTTATATAGCAACTAGTGATGAGCGAACGTGCTCACCACTACTTGGTACTCGCCCCAGTATCACTATGCTCGGTATACTCAGCGAGCACCGAGTATTTCCGGGATTATTCAGCGGGAGCTCGTGTCTCTGCCCTGCAATTCTGGCACCCTTTAGAGCGCCAATGAAAGTGCAGGGATTGTCAGCCATGCACTGTAATGCCGCAGCCATCTTTGTTGAGGTATTACAGTGATTGGCTGGCCGCACAGCGTCATCAGGTCTATAAGAGACCTGGCGCCGCCCTGCTCACCGCATTCTGCTCTGGAATTAGCGAGTGTAGGGAGAGGTGCTGCTGAGTCAGAATTGTGCTTTTAATAATTACTGTAGGTCTGCAACTGTTAAGTTCACAACTCCTGAGAAATCAACAGTCCTTTTCAGGGCTAATTCTGGGGTCCAGAGATTGGAGCGCTAGGTAGGCAGGGCACAGCATATCCTCATCAGTGCAAGGCCTGCAAGCACTGTATGTGAGTACATAGCTCTCACTGCATACCTCTAAAAGATCCATTACTGTCTGCTGCTGATGATTATTTAATACTAGATGGTGGCCCGATTCTAACGCATCGGGTATTCTAGAATATGTATGTCCACGTAGTATATTGCCCAGCCACGTAGTATATTGCCCAGCCACATAGTATATTGCCCAGCCACGTAGTAGATTGCCCAGTTACATTGTATATTGCCCAGTGGCGTAGTATATTGCCCAGTTACATTGTATATTGCCCAGTGACATAGTATACAGCAGAGCCACATAGTATATTGCCCAGTCACGTAGTATACAGCACAGAGCCACGTAGTATATTGCACAGCCCATGTAGTATATTGCCCAGCTATGTAGTATATTGCCCAGCCACTTATGACACAGGTTAAACAATACAAAAATTAAACATATACTCACCTTCCGCAGGCGCGTTGTAGCACTGTCACCTGTGTGGGGTGCAGGCGGTATCTTCCGGTCCCAGGGTGTGCTGACATCGCGGTCACGTGACCGTGTCGCGGTCACATGACTGTGATGTCACGGCAGGTCCTTGTCGTGCAGGACCTGTCATGACGTCGCGGTCACATGACCGTGTAGCGGTCACATGACCGTGATGTCACGACAGGTCCTTTCCGCGCAGGTGCACAGGACTTGTGATGACGTCGCGGTCACTTGACCGTTACAAACAGAAGGACAGACGGAAGTACCCCTTAGACAATTATATTGTAGATATATCTAGCTGCAGTTTTCTGTGGCTTTTACTTTTCTTCACCTGATACCTGCTCCTTTTATTCTACTGCAATCCATAGCCCCCTTATTTTAACATTTATTTGCTTGTTCACGCTGCCTACTACAGCCAGGTTAATGAAATCTCAGAGTGTGCAAATCTACCTTTTGTTTTTGTCCCAGACACCAGATGTGAGTACGCCAAAAAATCTTTTTTTTGTGTCGTAGCCAACGTGTTGACACAATTTATTTGTGCCCCCCCAAAAAATCAAGGCCACATTTAGATCAGTCTTATCTGAGATGGCTGGTGTATCGGTGGTGGAAAAATCGTAGTTTTGTAGGCATACGTAACATAGTTCTGTGTGCTAGCCTTGTTCTTGTTCTTTTTTTTTCTTTTCAAAAATTCACCCCTCCAAAAAAAATATTTTCTACCGTCTGTTAGGTCAGGCTGAGGTCTGGTGTAACTGTGTTTGAAAAATCGTAGCTTCGCAGGCATAAGTTCCATAGTTCTGTCTGCTAGCCTAGTTCCACTTTTTTTTTTTTAAATCCCCAAAAAATTTCTACAGTCTGTTATGTCAGGCTGAGGCCTGTTGTATCTGTGGTGGAAAAATCGTAGCTTTGAAGGCATACCGATCAGATATAATTTTGCTCCAAATAAATACATTTGTGTTGAGCTTTTGAAATAGTTCAGTAGTAGTCTATTTAAAATAGGCAAGGGGCAAGGGATGGGTAGGTGGACGTGATGCTGATGGTGCATGCAGAAGATGAGGCCGTGGCCAAGCTGACAGTGGGCCACAACAAAGACCCACATCTTCTCGCTCGACCTCCCTGTCCCAGTTTCTAGGGGATCACAGCATACCACTATTGAAGCCAGAGCAGTGTGAAACGGTTGTTGGTTGGATAGCGGATAATGCTTCCAGTCACTTAACCACAACCACCACGTGTTCCACATGGTCAAGTCTGAGTAGTCATGTGTGTACCGGATATTCCTCACCCTGATCCTCCTTCCTCCCACCTTGCTGAGTGCCCTGAGACAGCTGATCCCACACATGGACACTCCGAAGAGCTGTTCAGTTTTCCCTTTCAAGATTCCGTACTCTCGGCCACTCAACTTGAAGTGGGGCCAGATGAGATCTCATGTAGTGATGCCCAAAGCTTTGACCAGACACGGTCACACGAAGGCGATGGTAGAAAAGTGTCACAAGAGGTGGACGATGATGAGACACAATTGCCAGAAAGTCAGGAGGAGGAGCAGGGTGCGGATGTGGAAGATGATGTGGTGGATGAGATAGTGACAAACCCAACCTGGCTGGAGGACATGCAGAGCGAGGACAGCAGCACACATGGGGAAGGAGGCATATCACCCCAACAGGCAGGAAGAAGCAGTGTGGTGGCCAGACAGAAGGCGTGCATCTGTTCACCATAACACCAACATGATTGAAGTTGCCATTCCAACTGTTAGATATTCCAGAGTCTGGTCTATTAAGACTCTGCCAATGACCCCAAACAGGCCATGCCATACCCGCTTCAGCAAGGGTAGTAAAACTATCTGCCTGACCATCACCAGCATGATCAGGCATATGGTAGCAAAGCACCCAACTTTGTGAGCCAAACCCTAGGCTTCAGGAACACTGTCTGCAGGTGACACCAACACCACTACTTCTTCCACTGTTTTGCATAGAAGCCAATCCCCAGTCTACTGTGCATGTGAAGAAGCCTCTAGCCCTGCTCTTGTTGTTGCCCACAGTCAAGCAGCACCATTATCAAGCTTTCCAGGAAAGTTCCCACGTTCGAGGTCATTTGAGGACATCCAGCAGAGGGCGCATCACCGGGACTGAAGGTAACTATAGGTCATTGACCTACATTACCTTCATTCCCCGGGGTTTTACAGGCACGAGCACAGCTGCATTATAGCAGAGCTCCTGCCTGGAAAATATTTTAACCCCTTCAGATGGATTTACATCGTGGGACGTGACAGATCATCGGAAGGTATGTATATTGTTGGTTTATTATTTTTCCTTTGTTACAGAGCGAGGGTCTTCAGATGGATTGAGAGTACAATAAAATATTACAACAACCTGTGTGTTTATTTCATTAAAATACTTTTTAATAATGTGTGTGTGTTTTTTTAACCCTTTCATACAATTGGATTAATAATGGATAGGTGTCAGAATTGACGCCTCTCCATTATTAATCTGGCTTAATGTCACCTTACAATAGCAAGGTGACATTAACCCTTCATTACCCCATATCCCACCGCTACACGGGAGTGGGAAGAGAGTGGCCAAGTGCCAGAATAGGCGTATCTTCCAGATGTGCCTTTTCTGGGGTGGTTGGGGGCAGATGTTTTTAGCCATGGGGGGGGACAATAACCATGGACCCTCTCCAGGCTATTAATATCTGCCCTCAGTCACTGGCTTAACTACTCTTGTGGAGAAAATTGTGCGGGAGCCCACGCCAATTTTTTCCGCGATTTAACCCTTAAATTTAATAGCTAGAGCGCAGAAATTTTGCGGATACACACTACTAACATTAGTAGTGTGTAATATGCAAAAAAAAAATGGGGATATGACATGGTTTACTGTATGTAAACCATGATTCATATCATGAAGGGTTTAGGCAGGAGAAATGAAAAGCCGGCAATTGAATTACCAGCTTTTCAACATTATCGCGCTGAAGTAAATATAAATATATATATATATATATATATATATATGTGTCTCCATGACATATATATATATATATATATGTATATATATATATACATATATATATATATAAAAAAAAACGAAACCCGACTTTGGACAGATCGCCGACCGCCTACCCTATCCCAGAGTGGGTTCGGGTCGGGTTTCACGAAACCCGACTTTGCTAAAAGTCGGCGACTTTTGAAAAGTGCCGATCTGTTTCGCTCAACCCTAGTGGACAGCGCTAAAAGAGCAGTCAGATATTTGGATGACACCACTGAACCAACAACCAGGCATGGTCGTGTGTGACAATGGTCGGAACCTGGTGGCGGCTCTAAGGCAAGGTAAGCTCATATATGTATCTTGCCTGGCCCATGTGCTTAACCTCGTGGTTCAATGTTTTCTGAAAAGTTACCTGGAGCTGCTAGTGAAAGTACACCGTCTGTCTGCCCATTTTAGAAAGTCAGCTACAACTCCAGCCACCCCTTGCCATCCTTCAGCAGCGTTTGCAGCTTCTGGCTCACAAACTGGTGTGTGATGTCCCCACACGTTGGAACTCTACGCTGCATGTGTTGTAGAGGATTTGTGAGCAGAAGAGGGCAGTTGTTGACTACCATCATCAACACGGCCATTGATATTCAGTTCAGACTCCACACATAAGACCTCAGGAGTGGAAATGGATGTCTGACATATGTTCCATCCTACTAAACTTTGAGGACTGCACCAAGATGGTGAGCGGCGATGACGCCATAATTAGCATCACCATCCCACTTCTCAGCATTCTGAAAACCTCTCTGTTCACAATTAAAAAGAATGCATTACAGGCAGAGCACGAGCACATGGACCAAGGAACCATACAGGGGGATTACACTCAGCCCAGCCTCATGTCTTCCCATTGTGGATTGGTGGGCAATGAGGAGGAGGAATAACAGGAGCTACTTTCATGCGCTATAAACGGTACTACAAGCACAGCTGTCATACCGTCTGTTCAGTGGGGATGGCCTGAGGACAGGGAGGAGGAGGAGGAGGATGAGGAGGAGGACAGCATGGTCAGTCATCCTGTTGGCCTGTTAGCAGTCTGGCACCCATGGCTGACTTTATGTTGCGCTGCGTTTCACATGACCCTCGCATTATAAAATTTTTTGATAACACTCATTACTGGTTGGTGACAATTCTAGACCCACGCTGCAAGGAGAACTTTTAATCTCTTCTGCCAGAGGCAGAGAGGTGTATTAAAATGTTGCAGTACCAGAGGGCCCTTGTAGCGGAGTTACTTAGAAAATTCCTATGTGAGAATGGTGGCAACAGACGTCAGAGTTTGTTGTACAACCAAGGAGTCCGAGAGAGAGACAGAAGTGCAATCCAGCTCAGGCAGGGGAACAATGGCAAAGTTCTGGGACAGTTTTCTCAGACCCTCCCTTCGTGCTGGCACAGAGACAAGGGGTGCTGTCACAAGAAGTGCAATGTTTGAGAAGATGCTGAGGGAGTACATTGCAGATCGTACAACATGTCATCCGTGATTCCCCTGTGCCTTTTAATTATTCGGTATCCAAGCTGGACATGTGGCATGAACTGGCTCTGGCCTGCCCTGCTGCTAATCTTCTGTCAGAGCGGGTTTTTAGTGCCGCTGCTGGAATTATAACAGATAAGCACATCCGCCTGTAAACTGAAAATGCTCTCAGGCTGACTCTTATAAAAATGAACAAGGACTGGATTAGGCAATATTTCTGTACACCTTTAAGTGAAAACAGCGAATCATAACCTGTAATACATTGTCTCTTTTGTGGAGGTGTATTATCATGCACCTCTCCCCAACCACACAAGGCTATCCGCTTCCTGTTTTCGTCTGTTTGGTGTTATCCTCCTCCTTATTCTCATCCTCATCATCCATAACCAGTACAACACTAGGGTAAACGTATTCCGTGATGCAAAAGTCACTCAATTTTTGTGCAAGGGTGTTGTTCAGATGCCCGTTGCTATTATTTGGCAAGGGTGTCTATGATGCCCATAGTATATTTTAAAAAAATGTATCCCCCTTGTTTGTCAGCCCATGCACTGCGTGTTTGGGCATTACAAGTCTAGGAGACATACTCCTTTACATGGGGCCTAGTTTTTAATGAGGCCTTCAGCAATGTCTCCTCATTCTCTACCACTAGATCACCATTCACCACACTTAGCGTGTTCTGTGCTGCTATAGGCATTCCAATATTTGGCAAGGGTGTCTATGATGCCCATTGCATATTTTTTAAAAATGTATCCCCGTTGGGGAATTGTTTGTAAGCACATGCACTTAGTGTATGGGCATTACAAGTCTAGGAGACCAGCTTCTTTAAATTGGGCCTAGTTTTTAATGAGGCCTTCCTCCACTTCACATCATTTTCCACCACTAGATCACTAGGGTTCCCGTGTTCCGTGCTGCTACAGACAGTCAATTGTTTGGCAAGGGTGTCTGTGATCCCAATTAAATATTTTTTTTAAAAATGTAAAAGTGTATGGGCATTACAAGTCTAGGAGACCCGCTCCTTTGTAATGGGACAGTTTTTTTTTATGAGGCCCTCCTCCATGTTTCTTCCAAGGGGGATTGGTGTGCGTGCAAAATTGGGTCAAGGCGGCCCTTGCATTCAATGCATAAGAAAAAAGTATGGCAGGAACAACTGAAGAATGTGAAGTGGGTTTTCCTGTGACCATCCAGTACTTAGGATTAGGGTTGAGCGAAACGGGTCGGTCATTTTCATAAGTCGCCGACTTTTGGCAAAGTCAGGTCGGCAATGCGGTACGCGACTTTTGCCCCAAAGTCGCGTCTCAATGATGCGAAAAGCGCCATTTCTCAGCCAATGAAGGTGGACGCAGAGTGTGGGCAGCGTGATTACATAGGTCTCAGTCCCCACCATCTTAGAGAAGGGCATTACAGTGATTGGCTTGCTTTCTGCGGCATCACAGGGGCTATAAAGGGGCGTTCCCGCCGACCGCCATCTTACTGCTGCTGATCTCAGCATAGGGAGAGGTTGCTGCAGCTTCATCAGAAGCAGTGATAGCGTTAGGCAGGGTACATTAACCCCCAAACCGCTTGTGCTGTAGCGATTTCCACTGTCCAACACCACCTTTTGTTTGCAGGGACAGTGGAGGCTAAATTTTTTTTCCTCAGCGCTGTAGCTCATTGGGCTGCCCTAAAAGGCTCCCTGATAGCTGCATTGCTGTTTGTACACCGCTGTGCAAACCAACTGCTTTTTTCAAAGCACAAATCCTGTTGCTCCTTCCTTTCTGCACAGCTATCTTGTTTGTTTGTCCACACTTTTGACTTTTTTGTGCAGCAGTCCGCTCCTTGTTATTGCTGCCTGCCATACTTTGCTGAGATTACTGCAGGGAGATAGTAATTGTAGGATAGTCCCTTTTTTTTTTTTTGTTTCGTTATATCTCTTCAAACCACTTTCTGCCACAGAAACTATACTCTAATACAGTGGCCCAGATTTATTCACTAGTCTCCCTGAAGAAAAAAAAAGGGTGCAGATTAAAATTGGCAAATCTGTATCAGTGGCAGTCCTGTGTGTGGCATCTGTGTCTCATTTTCTGGCACAGAAAACATACAGTCTAACAGTGGGCCTGATTTCTTGCCAATTGTCCCATAAATTAAAAAAAATAGGGGGACATTAAGATTGGCAATTTTGCCTCAGTGCCAGTGCTGTGTGGCATCTGTCTTTAATTTTGTGCCACATTAAACCCAGTGTGTAATACTGGGCCAGATTTCTTTTAAATTCTCCCTGAAAAAAAAACAGTGGGAGATTAAGATTGGCATTTCTGCTTCAGTGCCACTCCTGTGTGTGCCACCTGTCTCAAATTTTGTGCCACATTAAACCTAGTGTGTAATACTGGGCCAGATTTCTTTTAAATCCTCCCTGAAAAAAAAATAGTGGGAGATTAAGAATGGCAATTCTGCCTCATTGCCAGTGCTGTGTGCCACCTGTCTCAAATTTTGTGCCACATTAAACCTAGTGTGTAATACTGGGCCAGATTTCTTTTAAATTCTCCCTGAAAAAAAAAATAGTGGGAGATTAAGGTTGGCATTTCTGCTTCAGTGCCAGTCCTGTGTGTGCCACCTGTCTCAAATTTTGTGCCACATTAAACCTAGTGTGTAATTCTGGGCCAGATTTCTTTTAAATTCTCCCTGAAAAAATAAAAATTGTGGGAGATTAAGATTGGCATTTCTGCTTCAGTGCCAGTCCTGTGTGTGCTACCTGTCTCAAATTTTGTGCCACATTAAACCTAGTGTGTAATACTGGGCCAGATTTATTTTCAATTCTCCCTGAAAAAAAAAATTGTGGGAGATTAAGATTGGCATTTCTGCTTCAGTGCCACTCCTGTGTGTGCCACCTGTCTCAAATGTTGTGCCACATTAAACCTAGTGTGTAATACTTGGCCAGATTTCTTTTAAATTCTCTCTGAAAAAATAAAAATAGTGGGAGATTAAGATTGGCAATTCTGCCTCATTGCCAGTAGGGTTGAGCGACTTTTGTTTTTATAGGATCGGATCGGGTTTCACGAAACCCGACTTTTTCAAAAGTCGGGTCGAGTGAAATCGGCCGATCCTATAGAAAAGTCGGGGTCGGGGTCGGCCGAAACACGAAACCCAATGCAGTGCATTGGGTTTCTAATGGTTCCCAGGGTCTGAAGGAGAGGAAACTCTCCTTCAGGCCCTGCAATCCATATTATTGTGTAAACTAAAGAATAAAAATAAAAAATATTGCTATACTCACCCTCGGACGCGCCCTGGTTGTAACCGGGAGCCTTCCTTCCTAAGAATGAGCGCCTGAAGGACCTTTCGATGACGTCGCGGCTTGTGATTGGTCGCGTGAGCGGTCACATGGGCGTTAATATACCTATTAGGAATATACTCACCCTCGGACGCGCCCTGGTTCTAACCCGCAGCCTTCCTTCCTAAGAATCAGCACTTGACGGACCTTTCGATGATGTCGCGGCTTGTGATTGGTCGCGTGACGCCCATGTGACCGCTCACGCGACCAATCACAAGCCGCGACATCATCGAAAGGTCCTTCAGGCGCTCATTCTTAGGAAGGAAGGCTCCCGGTTACAACCAGGGCGCGTCCGAGGGTGAGTATAGCAATATTTTTTATTTTTATTCTTTATTAGCATCCTGGATAGGACCTGTGCACAGTATATACCGTATGGGAATAAACATACTAGAAATAGGAGGAAACCAATATGGCTAAATAGAGCTGTAAGGGGCGCAATAAGTGACAAAAAGAAAGCATTTAGAGAATTAAAGGAAGTAGGTAGTGAGGAGGCATTAAATAAATACAGAAAATTAAATAAATTCTGTAAAAAGCAAATCAAGGCAGCAAAGATTGAGACAGAGAGACTCATTGCCGGAGAGAGTAAAAATAATCCTAAAATATTCTTTAACTACATAAATAGTAAGAAACTAAAAAATGATAGTGTTGGCCCCCTTAAAAATAGTCTGGGTGAGATGGTGGATGAGGATGAGGAAAAAGCCAATATGCTAAATGACTTTTTTTCATCAGTATTTACACAAGAAAATCTCATGGCAGACAAAATGTCTAGTGATAAAAATTCCCAATTAAATGTCACCTGCTTAACCCAGCAGGAAGTGCGGCGGCGTCTAAAAATCACTAAAATTGACAAATCTCCGGGCCCGGATGGGATACACCCTCGAGTACTGCAGGAATTAAGTACAGTCATTGATAGACCATTATTTTTAATCTTTAAAGACACCATAATAACAGGGTCTGTGCCACAGGACTGGCGTATAGCAAATGTGGTGCCAATATTCAAAAAGGGAACAAAAACTGAACTCAGAAATTATAGGCCAGTAAGCTTAACCTCTACTGTGGGTAAAATCCTGGAGGGCATTCTAAGGGACGCTATACTGGAGTATCTGAAGAGGAATAACCTCATGACCCAGTATCAGCACGGGTTTACTAGGGACCGTTCATGTCAGACTAATTTGATCAGTTTCTATGAAGAGGTAAGTTCCTGATTGGACCAAGGGAACCCAGTGGATGTAGTGTATATGGACTTTTCAAAAGCTTTTGATACAGTGCCACACAAAAGGTTGATACATAAAATGAGAATAATGGGGCTAGGGGAAAATATGTGCAAGTGGGTTGAGAGCTGGCTCAGGGATAGGAAACAAAGGGTGGTTATTAATGGAGCACACTCGGACTGGGTAGCGGTTAGCAGTGGGGTACCACAGGGGTCAGTATTGGGCCCTCTTCTTTTTAACATATTTATTAATGACCTTGTAGGGGGCATTCAGAGTAGAATTTCAATATTTGCAGATGACACTAAACTCTGCAGGGTAATCAATACAGAGGAGGACAATTTTATATTACAGGATGATTTATGTAAACAAGAAGTTTGGGCTGATAAATGGCAAATGAGCTTTAATGGGGATAAATGTAAGGTCATGCACTTGGGTAGAAGTAATAAGATGTATAATTATGTGCTTAATTCTAAAACTCTGGGCAAAACCGTCAATGAAAAAGACCTGGGTGTATGGGTGGATGACAAACTTAAATTCAGTGGCCAGAGTCAGGCAGCGGCTACAAAGGCAAATAAAATAATGGGATGCATTAAAAGAGGCATAGATGCTCATAAGGAGAATATAATTTTACCTCTATACAAGTCACTAGTTCGACCACACTTAGAATACTGTGCACAGTTCTGGTCTCCGGTGTTTAAGAAAGACATAGCTGAACTGGAGCGGGTGCAGAGAAGAGCGACCAAGGTTATTAGAGGACTGGGGGGTCTGCAATACCAAGATAGGTTATTACACTTGGGGCTATTTAGTTTGGAAAAACGAAGACTAAGGAGTGATCTTATTTTAATGTATAAATATATGAGGGGACAGTACAAAGACCTTTCTGATGATCTTTTTAATCATAGACCTGAAACAGGGACAAGGGGGCATCCTCTGCGGTTGGAGGAAAAAAGGTTTAAGCATAATAACAGACGCGGATTCTTTACTGTAAGAGCAGTGAGACTATGGAACTCTCTGCCGTATGATGTTGTATTGAGTGATTCATTACTTAAATTTAAGAGGGGGCTGGATACATTTCTGGAAAAGTATAATGTTACAGGGTATATACACTAGATTCCTTGATAGGGCGTTGATCCAGGGAACTAGTCTGATTGCCGTATGTGGAGTCGGGAAGGAATTTTTTTCCCCAATGTGGAGCTTACTCTTTGCCACATGGGTTTTTTTTTGCCTTCCTCTGGATCAACATGTTAGGGCATGTTAGGTTAGGCTATGGGTTGAACTAGATGGACATCTAGTCTTCCTTCAACCTTAATAACTATGTAACTATGTAACTATGTAATTTTACACTTAAATCTGAATTCCGATACCGATTCCCTTTATCTTAAACATATCGGGAATCGGTATCGGAATTCTGATTCCAGTTCAGAAGATCGCCGACCTCATGGCCGACCCCACACAGGGGTCGGGTCAGGTTTCATGAAACCCGACTTTGCCAAAAGTCGTCGACTTCTAAATCTGGCCGACCCGTTTTGCTCAACCATAATTGCCAGTGCTGTGTGTGCCACCTGTCTCAAATTTTGTGCCACATTAAACCTAGTGTGTAATACTGGGCCAGATTTCTTTTTAATTCTCTCTGAAAAAAAAAATAGTGGGAGATTAAGATTGGCATTTCTGCTTCAGTGCCACTCCTGTGTGTGCCACCTGTCTCAAATTGTGTACCACATTAAACCTAGTGTGTAATACTGGGCCAGATATCTTTTCAATTCTCCCTGAAAAAAAAATAGTGGGAGATTAAGATTGGCATTTCTGCTTCAGTGCCAGTCCTGTGTGTGCCACCTGTCTCAAATTTTGTGCCACATTAAACCTAGTGTGTAATACTGGGCCAGATATCTTTTCAATTCTCCCTGAAAAAAAAAATTGTGGGAGATTAAGATTGACATTTCTGCTTCAGTGGCACTCCTGTGTGTGCCACCTGTCTCAAATTTTGTGCCACATTAAACCTAGTGTGTAATACTGGGCCAGATTTCTTTTAAATTCTCCCTGAAAAAAAAATAGTGGGAGATTAAGATTGGCATTTCTGCTTCAGTGCCAGTCCTGTGTGTGCCACCTGTCTCAAATTTTGTGCCACATTAAACCTAGTGTGTAATACTGGGCCAGATTTCTTTTAAATTCTCCCCCAAAAAAAAAAATAGTGGGAGATTAAGATTGGCAATTCTGCCTCATTGCCAGTGCTGTGTGTGGCATCTGTCTCGAATTTTTTGCCACAGAACATATACTGTATAAGAGTGGGCCACATTTCTTCAATATTCTCCCAGAAAAAATAAAAAGGAGGAGATTTTTATTGGTAGTGTCTGCATCAGCGTCAGATATGCCACTGAAGCTGTGTACTGTTATACATTGGGCCTGATTTTCCCTGCAGTCTCACCCACCTATAAAGGGATATATAAATTCAACAGAAGTTTGAGTTCACCTTGTAACTGGTTTTACAGTAACAAATACCGTTAGTTTGGTTACGTTTTTCAAACAATGAGGAAGTCTGGTGGAAGAGGTCGTGGCCGTGGGCGGTCATTGCCAGCTGGTAATGATGGTAGTGGTGGAGCATCAGGTGGTTGTGGGAAAAGCAATATAGCACCTAAGTCTCGAGTTGTTGAGCCAGGTTCGTCATCTGGCTACACAAGGCCTCGAACGCTCCCTTTTCTGGGAGTAGGAAAACCGCTTTTAAAGCCGGAGCAGCAAGAACAAGTTTTGGCTTTCCTTGCTGACTCAGCCTCTAGCTCTTTAGCCTCCTCTTCAGAAGGTTCAAAATCTAAAAGCAGCGAGTCGTCAGTGGATGCTCCCAGTCAGGAACAAGTCGCTTCCTTGTGTCCTTCACCCAAACCAAAAGTGAAGGATGTGGCAGGCGAAACTACAGTTTACTCCATGGAGCTCTTTACACATACCGTGCCTGGGTTATAGAGGGGGAAATTGTTAAAAGCCCATTACAAGATGAATCGGACATAGAGTGCACAGATGCACAACCACAGCTAGCTTATTAAGCTGTTCCATTGACTCAGATCACTACATTGCCCTCGCAGTGTACTGAGCCAGCTCTTTTGCCTCCTCTCGTGAAACTGGTAAATGTAAAAGCAGCGCGTCATTAGTGGATGTTCACGGTCAGGGACAAGTCGCTTCCTTGTCTACTTCACCAAGAACAACAGAGAAGGATGCGTCAGGCGACACAACGGGTTACTCCATGGAGCTCTTTACACATACCGTTCCTGGGTTAGAAAGTGAAACAGTTAACAGGCCATGCCCATTACAAGTTGAATCGGACATGGAGTGCACAGATGCACAGCCACAGCCAGATTACTATGCTGGTCCTTTGACTCAGACCACAACATTGCCCTCGCAGTGTACTGATCCAGAATCAGACCCTGATGAGACAATGGTGCCCCGTCACGAACGCTATACCACCGGCTTACACGGTGACACAGACGAAGTTGCACACGAGATAGAAGAGGAGGTCATAGATGACCCAGTTGTTGACCCCGATTGGCAGCCATTGGGGGAACAGGGTGCAGGCGGCAGTAGCTCTGAAGCGGAGGAGGAGCCGCAGCAGGCATCAACATTGCAACAGGATCCATCTGCCAAGCCCATATCTGGCCAAAAACGCGTGGCAAAACCAAAACCAGTTGTAGGACAGCGTGGACATCCGGTTAAAAAAGCTCAGTCTGCAATGCCTGAAAAGGTATCTGATAGTAGAAAGAGTGCAGTCTGGCATTTTTTTAAACAACATCCAAATGATCAGCGCAAAGTCATCTGTCAAAAATGTTCAACTACCTTAAGCAGAGGTCAGAATCTTAAAAGTCTAAATACAAGTTGCATGCGTAGACATTTAACCACCATGCATTTGCAAGCCTGGACTAACTAGCAAACGTCCCTTAAAGTTGTAGCACCCTCGGCCAATGAAGCTAGTCAGCAACGCTACATCCCTTCCCTCACTGTAAGCCCACCCTTTCCCGCACCACCTGCAGTAAATGTGCAGGTTTCAGCGCCAGGCCAAAGCAGTCAGGGAATCACCAGTTTCGTAGTAGGAAACACTGCAAGTTGGAGCACCAGCAAGAATACCATCTCCAACCCTCTCTCAGTCTGCCATGTCCACCGGCACCCCTGATAGTTCCACGATCTGCAGCTCTCCAGTCCAGTTCACCCTACATGAGACTCTCGTTAGGAAAAGGAAGTACTCATCCTCGCATCCGTGTACACAGGGTTTGAACGCCCACATTGCTAGACTAATCTCGTTAGAGATGATGCCCTACAGGTTAGTTGAAAGCAAAGCTTTCAAAGCCCTGATGGACTACGCTGTACCACGCTACGAGCTACCCAGTCGACACTTCTTTTCGAGAAAAGCCATCTCAGCCCTCCACCAGCATGTAAAAGACCGCATCGTCCATGCACTCAGGCAATCTTTGAGTACAAAGGTGCACCTGACAACAGATGCATGGACCAGTAGGCATGGCCAGGGACGTTACGTATCCATCACGGCACACTGGGTTAATGTGGTGGATGCAGGGTCCACAGGGGACAGCAATATTGGGACAGTTCTGCCTAGCCCATGGTCTAGGAAACAGTTGGCTGTAGGCGTTCGCACCCCCTCCTCCTCCTCCTCGTCCTGCTGCAGAAGCGACAGCTCATCCACAAACCGCAGTCGCACGAGCACTCCATCCGCAGCTGTCACTGTTGCACATGAGGTGTCCCATTATGGGACAGCTAGTGGCAAGCGTCAGCAGGTTGTATTGGCAATGAAGTGTTTTGGTGTTACAACAGACACACCACAGAAGTTCTGTCTGAGTTCTTGCAGAAAGGAACTCAGTCATGGCTGGGCACTGTACATCTTGAAGCAGGAAAGGTAGTGAGTGATAACGGAAGGAATTTTATGGCTGCCATAGCCCTTTCCCAACTGAAACACATTCTTTGCCTGGCTCACACCTTAAACCTGGTGGTGCAGTGCTTACTGAAAAGTTATCCGGGGTTACCCGACCTGCTCCTCAAAGTGCACAGACTTTGCATGCATATCCGCCATTCGCCCGTACACTCCAGCCGTATGCAGAACCATCAGCGGTCTTTGAACCTTCCCCAGCATCGCCTAATCATCGACGTTGCAACAAGGTGGAACTCCACACTGCACATGCTTCAGAGACTGTGCGAACAGAGGCGTGCTGTTATGTATTTGTGGGAGGATACACATACACGGGCAGGCAGTTGGATGGCAGACATGGAGTTGTCAGGTGTGGAGTGGTCGAAGGTACAAGACCTGTGTCAAGTCCTTCAGTGTTTTGAGGAATGCACAAGGCTGGTTAGTGCAGACAACGCCATAATAAGCATGAGCATCCCCCTAATGCGTCTGCTGATGCAAAGTTTGACGCACATAAAGGAGCAGGCATCTGCAGCCGAGGAAGAGGATAGCCTTGATGACAGTCAGCCATTGTCTGGTCAGGGCAATCTACAGGATGAGGTAGCGAGCAAAGAGGAGGAGGACGAGGAGGAGGATGGGGATGAATATTTTTTGAATGAGGAAGCTTCTCCGGGGCCAATAGAAACTGGTGGCGTTGCAAGGCCGGGTTCAGGTTTTTTTAGGGAGACAAGTGACGTAGATTTGCATGAAACTGCCCCTCAACCCAGCACAACCGCAGATTTGACAACTGGAACTTTGGCCCACATGGCGGATTATGCCTTACGTATCCTCAAAAGGGACCCACGCATTATTAAAATGATGACCGATGACGATTACTGGTTGGCCTGCCTCCTTGATCCTCGCTATAAAGGCAAATTGCAAAATATCATGCCACATGAGAACCTCGAACAAATGTTAGCAACCAAACAACCAACTCTTGTAGACCGTTTGATTCAGGCATTCCCAGCACACAGCGCCGGTGATGGTTCTCACACGAGCTGCAGAGGGCAACAAGGCAGAGGTGTTAGAGTTGCACAAATCAGAAGTGGCATTGGACAGAGGGGTTTTCTGACCAGGTTGTGGAGTGATTTCGCAATGACGGCAGACAGAACAGGTACAGAACAGGTACTTTCCTACTGAAACCAGGGATTCAAGCTTCAGGAGGCTAATTTGCATATTCCAGGTGCCTTCTGGGAGAAGCGAAGTCTCCCTAAGCTAGAAGATCGTTGGGTACAGCCGGGACCAGCTGCTTCGAAAGCATCACCAAACCGCGCGCCGTAAGGCGCGCGAATTTTTGCCTGTAGGACATTATTGCAAGAGAGCTTGGCTGAGTAGATTACACAAGAAGGAAAACACACAGCAAGTCAGCAGGATCTAGGAGCAACATGGCAGATGTGACAACCTACATGGTGAGCTGCAGCATGTGCTACATGTTCACAGATCGACCAGAAGAAGAATCCAATTTCACCTGTCAGAAGTGTAGACTAGTGGCCCTTTTAAAAGAAAAGGTGCGGGGTCTGGAAGAAAGAATAGCAACTTTGAAACTCATCAAAGAGAATGAAGACTTTCTAGACAGAACAGAAGCATCTCTACTGGTCACAGAAGGTGCAAAAAGTGTCAGAGAACCTCCAAAAGCAGATGAGTGGAAGCATGTGACCAAAAGAAGCAAGAAGACCATGGAGAAATCACCAACCACACAACTGAAGAACCGATATCAAATCTTTGTAGAGGATGAAGATGGCACACCTAAGAATGAAGCAATGCCAGCAAGCAAAAAAGAAAAGGGCACACAGCAACAAGTGACAGCAAAAAGTACAGCCAAGAAGCAACGAAGAGTGGTGGTGGTGGGAGACTCACTACTGAGAGGCACCGAAGCAGCCATCTGCAGACCGGACATAACTGCAAGAGAAGTATGCTGCCTTCCAGGTGCGATGATCAAAGATGTGACCGATAGGATACCAAAGCTCTTCAGCTCCAAGGACGTCCACCCATTTCTTCTGATACATGTTGGCACCAATGACACGGCAAGGAAGGACCTACCGACAATCTGCAAGGACTTTGAAGAGTTGGGGAAGAAAGTAAAGGAACTGGATGCACAGGTAGTTTTTTCTTCTATCCTTCCAGTAGACGGGCATGGCACCAGGAGATGGAACAGGATCCTTGATGCAAACAACTGGCTAAGACGATGGTGCAGACAACAAGGATTTGGATTCCTGGACCACGGTGTGAATTACTGGTATGATGGACTCCTCGCCAGAGACGGACTACACCTCAACAAACCTGGGAAACACACATTCGCCAGAAGACTCGCTACACTCATCAGGAGGGCGTTAAACTAGAAGAAGAGGGGACGGGAAGAAAAACATTAGACTCGAACAAAGACGACCCAGGAAAACATACTCAGAAGGGAGGTAAGAACATTTCTAAAACAATCCACAGTGAGGAGATTGGAACAAAACAAAATCCTCTAAACTGCATGCTCGCAAACGCCAGAAGCCTGACAAACAAGATGGAAGAACTAGAAGCAGAAATATCTACAGGTAACTTTGACATAGTGGGAATAACCGAGACATGGTTAGATGAAAGCTATGACTGGGCAGTTAACTTACAGGGTTACAGTCTGTTTAGAAAGGATCGTAAAAATCGGAGAGGAGGAGGGGTTTGTCTCTATGTAAAGTCTTGTCTAAAGTCCACTTTAAGGGAGGATATTAGCGAAGGGAATGAGGATGTCGAGTCCATATGGGTTGAAATTCATGGAGGGAAAAATGGTAACAAAATTCTCATTGGGGTCTGTTACAAACCCCCAAATATAACAGAAAGCATGGAAAGTCTACTTCTAAAGCAGATAGATGAAGCTGCAACCCATAATGAGGTCCTGGTTATGGGGGACTTTAACTACCCGGATATTAACTGGGAAACAGAAACCTGTGAAACCCATAAAGGCAACAGGTTTCTGCTAATAACCAAGAAAAATTATCTTTCACAATTGGTGCAGAATCCAACCAGAGGAGCAGCACTTTTAGACCTAATACTATCTAATAGACCTGACAGAATAACAAATCTGCAGGTGGTTGGGCATTTAGGAAATAGCGACCACAATATTGTGCAGTTTCACCTGTCTTTCACTAGGGGGACTTGTCAGGGAGTCACAAAAACATTGAACTTTAGGAAGGCAAAGTTTGAACAGCTTAGAGATGCCCTTAATCTGGTAGACTGGGACAATATCCTCAGAAATGAGAATACAGATAATAAATGGGAAATGTTTAAGAACATCCTAAATAGGCAGTGTAAGCGGTTTATACCTTGTGGGAATAAAAGGACTAGAAATAGGAAAAACCCAATGTGGCTAAACAAAGAAGTAAGACAGGCAATTAACAGTAAAAAGAAAGCATTTGCACTACTAAAGCAGGATGGCACCATTGAAGCTCTAAAAAACTATAGGGAGAAAAATACTTTATCTAAAAAACTAATTAAAGCTGCCAAAAAGGAAACAGAGAAGCACATTGCTAAGGAGAGTAAAACTAATCCCAAACTGTTCTTCAACTATATCAATAGTAAAAGAATAAAAACTGAAAATGTAGGCCCCTTAAAAAATAGTGAGGAAAGAATGGTTGTAGATGACGAGGAAAAAGCTAACATATTAAACACCTTCTTCTCCACGGTATTCACGGTGGAAAATGAAATGCTAGGTGAAATCCCAAGAAACAATGAAAACCCTATATTAAGGGTCACCAATCTAACCCAAGAAGAGGTGCGAAACCGGCTAAATAAGATTAAAATAGATAAATCTCCGGGTCCGGATGGCATACACCCACGAGTACTAAGAGAACTAAGTAATGTAATAGATAAACCATTATTTCTTATTTTTAGTGACTCTATAGCGACAGGGTCTGTTCCGCAGGACTGGCGCATAGCAAATGTGGTGCCAATATTCAAAAAGGGCTCTAAAAGTGAACCTGGAAATTATAGGCCAGTAAGTCTAACCTCTATTGTTGGTAAAATATTTGAAGGGTTTCTGAGGGATGTTATTCTGGATTATCTCAATGAGAATAACTGTTTAACTCCATATCAGCATGGGTTTATGAGAAATCGCTCCTGTCAAACCAATCTAATCAGTTTTTATGAAGAGGTAAGCTATAGACTGGACCACGGTGAGTCATTGGACGTGGTATATCTCGATTTTTCCAAAGCGTTTGATACCGTGCCGCACAAGAGGTTGGTACACAAAATGAGAATGCTTGGTCTGGGGGAAAATGTGTGTAAATGGGTTAGTAACTGGCTTAGTGATAGAAAGCAGAGGGTGGTTATAAATGGTATAGTCTCTAACTGGGTCGCTGTGACCAGTGGGGTACCGCAGGGGTCAGTATTGGGACCTGTTCTCTTCAACATATTCATTAATGATCTGGTAGAAGGTTTACACAGTAAAATATCGATATTTGCAGATGATACAAAACTATGTAAAGCAGTTAATACAAGAGAAGATAGTATTCTGCTACAGATGGATCTGGATAAGTTGGAAACTTGGGCTGAAAGGTGGCAGATGAGGTTTAACAATGATAAATGTAAGGTTATACACATGGGAAGAGGGAATCAATATCACCATTACACACTGAACGGGAAACCACTGGGTAAATCTGACAGGGAGAAGGACTTGGGGATCCTAGTTAATGATAAACTTACCTGGAGCAGCCAGTGCCAGGCAGCAGCTGCCAAGGCAAACAGGATCATGGGGTGCATTAAAAGAGGTCTGGATACACATGATGAGAGCATTATACTGCCTCTGTACAAATCCCTAGTTAGACCGCACATGGAGTACTGTGTCCAGTTTTGGGCACCGGTGCTCAGGAAGGATATAATGGAACTAGAGAGAGTACAAAGGAGGGCAACAAAATTAATAAAGGGGATGGGAGAACTACAATACCCAGATAGATTAGCGAAATTAGGATTATTTAGTCTAGAAAAAAGACGACTGAGGGGCGATCTAATAACCATGTATAAGTATATAAGGGGACAATACAAATATCTCGCTGAGGATCTGTTTATACCAAGGAAGGTGACGGGCACAAGGGGGCATTCTTTGCGTCTGGAGGAGAGAAGGTTTTTCCACCAACATAGAAGAGGATTCTTTACTGTTAGGGCAGAGAGAATCTGGAATTGCTTGCCTGAGGAGGTGGTGATGGCGAACTCAGTCGAGGGGTTCAAGAGAGGCCTGGATGTCTTCCTGGAGCAGAACAATATTGTATCATACAATTATTAGGTTCTGTAGAAGGACGTAGATCTGGGTATTTATTATGATGGAATATAGGCTGAACTGGATGGACAAATGTCTTTTTTCGGCCTTACTAACTATGTTACTATGTTACTATGTTACTGCAGCATCAATTCAAAGTGACAGGAGACAACATTTGTC
Source organism: Ranitomeya imitator (assembly GCF_032444005.1). Classification (NCBI taxonomy): domain Eukaryota; kingdom Metazoa; phylum Chordata; class Amphibia; order Anura; family Dendrobatidae; genus Ranitomeya; species Ranitomeya imitator. Next base: position 489,953,773 of record NC_091285.1, on the reverse strand, counting down.
CAGTATGGTTACTAACTATTTTTCATCCCTTATCGATGTTCTCCCTCAACCGTCATTCCCATTTGATTACTGGGCATCCAAAATAGACATCTGGCCTGATTTGGCAGAATATGCTTTGCAGGAGCTTGCTTGCCCGGCAGCTAGTGTGCTATCAGAAAGAGTATTCAGTGCTGCTGGTTCAATATTGACCGAAAAAAAGACTCGTCAGGCTACCCAAAATGTTAATGATCTAACCTTCATTAAAATGAACCACTCATGGATTTCTAATTATTTTGCCCCACCTTTCCCGGCTGACACCTAGCTTTCCTATAAAAAGGTCTCGCTTGTGGACTGGTCTTACTGACTATTCCAATCTCTTAATTTGCAGCAGCTGTTTGTCCAGCATACGACATGTTTACACCTCCCTAAATGGGCTAACTCCCCCCACGGGGCCGTGGTCTCGCCATTTGGCGCAAGCACCCGTGAGAGTGCCGTTTGTCTGAAGAGGTGGGTGTGCCCGTTTTTGGTCGACAGCACTGCCACTGGGTCCCTCATAGTACAATAAAGTGTCTCTGGCGGTGGTGGCACGCAACCAACGTCAGGCACACCGTTGTAACATGAGGGGCCCTGGGCCTGTACCGCTGGCCACAAGACAGTTTCCCCCCAGCTCAAACACTGTTCTACCACTTGCAAAATTATCTCTCACAGCTCCCCCAATGTTTAGTCTATGTGCTGATATCCTTCAATGCCTGGCACTGACAATACCAATTTGTTGACATGTATGATGCTAGTTAAAATAGTCAGGGTCAGTGTCCTATATTGACACCAGTAAATACTTAGGGCCAAATTACTATGTCTGAAACTCAGCAGAGGAGCCCACCACTGTACCTAAGTATGCCACCCTTTTGTTTTTTGGTTTTGTTGTTTTGCGAGACATTAACATCTATTTATTTTTTGGGAGTACTAACTGTGTCAGACACTCCTTCCAATCGTTCTCCACTGACCACACCAATGCTGCCTGCGTACCCCTGCAAGATAATTCAAACTGCATTGAGCCTATTTTTTTTTAATTTTAGGCCTACTAAGTCTGTCTGCGGTCCCTCCTTCCATTTGTCCTCCGCTGAGAACACCAATGCCGACCGTGTACCCATGTAACTTTTTTTCATCCTGCAGTGAGCCTACTTTGTGGTGTAAGGCCTACTAGCAGTGTCTGTCTGCACCACTTAATACAGCTGTCCTCCTCTAAAAAAAAAGGCTGATTTTCAGCTTGTCAGAATTATAAAACTGCATTGGGGCCACAAGTTTCGTTGTGGTCTACAAACTGAGTCTTCCGCTCCAAGGTGTTCTCTCTGTTGCTTCTCCCTCGCTTCTATCTTGAAGCTCTTGTTAAGTAGTTGTTGAAACAACACTGCATTAGGCCTACAAGTTGGGTCTGGGTTGTAGAGACAGTGTCTGCCGCTCCAAGGTGTTCTCCTGGTTGCCTTTCCTGAGCTTCAATCTTCAGGCTCTTGTTAAATAGTTTTTTAATCAAACAACTGCAGTGGGGCTACTAGTTTGGTTGGGGCCTACTAACAGTGTCTGCCGCTCCAAGGTGTTCTCCTGGTTGCCTTTCCTGAGTTTTATTCTTCAGGCTCTTGTTAAATAGTTTTTTAATCAAACAACTGCAGTGGGGCTACTAGTTTGGTTGGGGCCTACTAACAGCGTCTGCCGCTCCAAGGTGTTCTTCTGGTTGCCTTTCCTGAGCTTCAATCTTCAGGCTCTTGTTAAATAGTTTTTTAATCGAACAACTGCAGTGGGGCTACTAGTTTGGTTGGGGCCTACTAATGGTGTATGCCGCTCCGTGCTGTTCTCCAGGTTTCCTGTCCTGAAATTCCATTTTCAGGCTCTCATTAAGTAGTTGTTGAAACAACACTTCATTAGGCCTACAAGTTGGGTCTCGGTTGTAGAGACGGGGTCTGTCGCTCCAAGGTGTTCTCCAGGTTGCCTCTCCCTAGCTTCTATCTTGAAGCTCTCGTTAAGTAGTTGTTGAAACAACACTGCATTTGGCCCACAAGTTGGGTCTGGGTTGTAGAGACGGTGTCTGCCGCTCCAAGGTGTTCTCCAGGTTGCCTCTCCCTAGCTTCTATCTTCAAGCTCTTGTTAAGTAGTTGTTGAAACAACACTGCATTTGGCTTACAAGTTGGGTCTGGGTTGTAGGGACGGTGTCTGCTGCTCCAAGGTGTTCTCCAGGTTGCCTCTCCCTAGCTTCTATCTTCAAGCTCTTGTTAAGTAGTTGTTGAAACAACACTGGATTTGGCCTACAAGTTGGGTCTGGGTTGTAGGGACGGTGTCTGCCGCTCCAAGGTGTTCTCCAGGTTGCCTCTCCCTAGCTTCTATCTTTGAAGCTCTTGTTAAGTAGTTATTGAAACAACACTGCATTAGGCCTACAAGTTGGGTCTGGGTTCTACAAATGGTGTCTTCTGCTCCAAGGTGTTCTCCAGGTTGCCTTTCCCTAGCTTCTATCTTCAGGCTCTCGTTAAATTGTTTTTAATATAACTCTGCATTTGGCCTACCTGTTTTGTTGGCCCTATTAACGGTGTCTGCCGCTCCTTGATGTTCTCCTACACTGAACAAAACAGTGCCGCCTGTTTACTTCTGATACCAATTTTCAACAGCATTTAGCCTACTTACTGATTTGGGCCTACTCACTGTGTCAGCCTCTCATTACAGTTGTACTCCATTGAACAAAGCAATGCCCCCTGGTTAGTCCTGTTACCAATTTTGAACTGCATTTAGCCCACTTTATTATTTGGGCCTATATTTGTGCTTCCTCCTCATCCTGCCCATTGCCCAGCCAGTGATAGATGAGTCTGCTGGTACATTGACCCAGATCGCTACATTCCCCGTGCACGCTACACAGCCAGAATGTGACCCTGCTGAAAGTCAGGTTCCCCTTCCCGCATACCATACCACCTTACACGGAGACAAAGAGGAAGGTGCAGATGAAAGTGCAGGTTCGTTCATCAGGTGGGGGGGGGAATACTCGTTGGCGACGTCACTGGCACAGGGCCCCTCATAGTACACAAAAGTGTCGCTGCCGGTGGGAGGCGCCCCCGCCGTGCAAACACACCGCCGTACTTTGAGGGGCCCTGTGCCAGTGCCAATGCCAACGAGTTGGCCCCCACTGCTTGCTCAGGATCACAGCCCTTGCAAATTTTAAATGCTTACCTCTCCCTGCTCCACTGCCGTGACGTGGTCCAGATTTCCTGGGCCCACTAAATACTTGAACCAGCCCTACCCCCCGCAACTTTAGCCAAATGACCCCCAATTTCCAATGCCTTACTATTGTGACGCCCAGGAGACCGGGATACCCAGCACCGGACCAATGGGGTCTGTCTCTTAAGGGGGGTGTCACGGGTGGCTTGACCCGGTGCTGTAGCCTCAGGCAATGCACAGTGTAAGGGGTATCGTGAGGGAGCAGGCACTTACTTGATCAGCAGCAGGTTCTCCCAGCGGCGATGATCCCGATCCTGGATATTGGCTATTGTCCAAATGAAAGACTGAGGCACTGAAACGTTTAACCAGTTTACTTTAACATAAAGGGATTTACAACCAGTCCTGTCACCGGAGTCTGTATGGGAACTCTGAGTTACTTTGACCCTGCCGGGGTCTTCGCCTCTTATTGTACGCAATTTCTGTGTGGCCCTGCTGCTGTATGTGAACTGGCTGCCGGCCCAATCTGTCCCCTCCGGGTCCTGGTTCGACGGGCAACCCGAGTCCTTTTATCAGCTTACCCCCTCCGGGAGTACCGCTGAACTCTGTGTCTGTTGCTGCGTCCGGCCCTAGTGAAGCTGATATCACCTCATGTTTTTCCGGTTGCTGTATTATATATAATGAATACAGCCACGGATCCGGTATCCGTCTTTGCGCCTGTTCTGGGTAGTGATTAATGCTACCCGGTTCTCACAATGTCCTTTTTCTCTGTCCCTCTTCTCCTCAGGCCGGTGATTTAGGCCTGGAAACAGTCACAGGACTGTTAGAAATTCAGCTGTATGACCTCTCACTTTCAGCTCCTTAGCCCAACTGCCATTTCTTCTCTCAGATGAGAATGGATCAAGGGGAGTCTCTGGAGCTCCCCCTTCTGGCCGGAGGTGGTAGTGCAGTCTTGCTATTTTAGTATTTGTATTTACTGTCAGTAACTATTTTTGTGGCAAATACCCCTAGGGGTGCCACATTCCCCCTTAGTTAAGAACAGTACTCCGGGACTGTGGGACGATAACAGTTTGAAATAACAATTAATATGTACAGAGTCTTAAAAATGAAAAGTTACAAAAACCACTCAAGGAAACAAAAATAGAGTTCTGTAAAAAGTCACTTGAAATAGCGTCCATTAATACAGTCCTATCCTTGAAGGTACTAGGAAAGGCACTGCATTTTGTGTCCAGGAATTTAGTTCCATTTTTCCAATGAAGTTGTCAATATAAAGTCTAAAGAAAGTTCAAAAAGAGCAAAAAGCAAAGTTCAAAAAGCAGTCTTTCTGGAGCTTTGATTTAGTGCCTCCGGGCTGATAACAAGTTCAAGAATATGCAAGAAGTTCATACAGACAAGTCTCTGTAGGTACTGGGCTTAAACGTTGCAGAATGATAACAATGACTATAGTTTTATAATTGGTAATCTGCATACCTGGCCGGTAATTGACCCTGGGTACTACGCTGTGATCTACGTAATAGCGGTATCTCTTCATGTGGTGTACTACTGTCTACTGCGGATGTAGTATCTGCCCGCTCTGCTAAAGATAATTCCATGACTATGGAGTTGGCAAGTCCACCGTGAATGGGATTACTCTGATCAGGAATCTGTTCTTCCTGGCCTGGAACCTCCTGTAGTACGGGGTCAGCCTCTTCCTGTCTTGGGACTTCTGGTATTGGGTTCGGTGTTGGGTAAAAGGCCACCATGGGAACCACTACTGCACCATGGTATGTTAGTAGGGTTTTGGGAAAGTCTCCTATACAGGTGTGATACATTTCCTCTTCTTTTTCCTTTACTGGTTGAACCTGTATGGGTTGAATAACTTCTGATTCTGGCTGGACAACTTCTGGCTCTTTCAATGCTTCCGGACACAATTTAAGATTGTCTCTTGACACTAATACAGATGTTAAGCCTCTGTTTTTGCTAATGAGACACATTTTAGGATTATCCATTCTTGTTGGTAAAACTGTGTAGGGTACGGCTTCCCACTGATTGTCTAGTTTATTGGTTCGACGGTTTCTCTTGAGCACTTGATCACCCGGTCTTAATGGGGTCGCTAGAGCATTCTGGTTGAAAGTTCGCTCTTGTCTTTCTCTAGTTTGCTGAAGGCTTCTTTCCACACTCTCTTGCACTTGGCGATACTGCTTTTGCCGTATGATATCCCAATTGGAGTCTTGAACTTCTGCGTCTGGTTTCAGAATTCCCATTTCTAGATCGATTGGTAATTGGCCGGGTCTTGCACGCATAAGGTAAGCTGGGCTGCAGTTGGTGGAGCTCACCGGGACATGATTATACAGATCCACCAAGTCAGGCAATTTCTCTGGCCATTGATTCCATTCTGTCTCAGGTAAAGTCTTTAGTAGGTCTATTACAATATGGTTCATCTTCTCGCATAAGCCGTTTGTTTGTGGATGATAGGCCGTCGTCCGGATCTTTTTGCAACCATACATATTACAGAATTCTCTGAAGATCTCTGATTCAAATGCTGTACCTTGGTCGGTGAGAACCTGTTCCGGATATCCATGGGGTCTACAAAAGTACGTTTGGAACGCTTTGGCTGCTGTTTTTGCTGTCAGATCTTTTACGGGTACTACTACCAAGAAGCGTGAATAATGGTCCACGATGGTCAAGGCATAGACATAGCCGGACCGGCTTGGTATTAACTTCACGTGGTCTATGGCTACAAGTTCAAGTGGTTGTTTGGTGATTATGGGCTGCAGTGGTGCTCTTTGGTTCTTTTGATCGTTTCTTCTGAGGTTGCACGGGCCACAATTTCTGCACCACTGTTCGATTGATTTTCTCATCCCGACCCAATAAAATCTTTCTCTTAGAAGTACTTCTAACTTTTTCCAACCGAAGTGACCAGCACCATTATGGTAAGCTTCGAGGACCATCTTCACATCTTGTTTAGGCACGATAATCTGCCAAACCAATTCATGTGTTTTCGGATTGGTGTACCTTCTACAGAGCTTCCCTTGATACAGGAACATTTTGCCTCTCTCTTTCCAGAATTGATGCGTCTCTTCTGGGGCATCCTCATCGGGATATGCACTTTGCTCAGTTAACAGTTTCTTCACCAACTTCACAGCCGGATTGCTGTCTTGGGTGTCAGCCCATCTATGGTGTGCTAACGGATTAAAATTCACCTCTTGTTGTTTCTGATAGGTACTTGACTGATGATGTTTCGCCTTGGGATGATGGAAGGCTGGTAGTTCAATTTCTTCAAGCTCCCCCGTTTCTTCTTCTACATCTCTCAAGTGTGGCATCCGGGATAGGGCATCGGCATTTCCATTCTTGCGACCTGCTCGATACTTGATCTTGAAGTTGTAATTAGATAACCGGGCTATCCATCGCTGTTCTAACGCACCTAATTTGGCTGTGTCCAGGTGGGTCAACGGATTGTTGTCAGTATAGACAATAAATTCTGCAGCAGCCAGATAGTGTTTGAAACGTTCAGTCACAGCCCAAACTACTGCCAGTAGTTCCAATTTGAAGGAGCTATAATTTTCTGGATTTCTTTCAGTAGGCCGGAGCTTTCTACTTGCAAAGGTGATGACTTTCTCCCGACCTTCTTGCTTTTGTGACAGCACCGCTCCTAGTCCCACATTGCTGGCATCGGTGTAGAGGATGAAAGGCTGATGGTAATCTGGATATGCCAGAACCTCCTCTCCGGTTAGTGCCTTCTTTAGTTGTTCAAAGGAGTCTTCCCTTTCGTCGTTCCACTGGAAAGGAGGGTTTCGGTTTGAAGGTTTCTTCGTCTGCCCTACCAAGGCGTCTTGCAATGGTGCTGCCAACTTGGTAAATCCTTTTATAAATCTGTGATAGTAACCCACCAATCCCAGGAATTGCCTCACTTCTTTTGCGCTGGTAGGTCTCGGCCAGTCCCTTATGGCGGTTATTTTCTCGGGATCCGGTGCTACTCCCTCCGAACTCACAATGTGTCCCAGGTACTGTACCTTTGGCTTGAGAAGGTGACATTTGGATGGCTTGATTTTCATGCCATACCTGGATAAGGCTTCGAACACTTCTGCCAGGTCTTTTAAGTGTTGTTCGTAAGTCTTTGAGTAGACGATCACATCATCTAGGTACAGGAGGACGGTCTCGAAGTTCTTGTGTCCGAGGCAGCATTCCATCAGCCGCTGGAAGGTACCGGATGCATTGCAGAGTCCGAACGGCATGCAATTAAATTCACTTAGACCCATTGGTGTGGTGAATGCCGTCTTTTCCTTATCTCTCTCAGCCACAGGGACTTGCCAATACCCGCTTGTTAAGTCTAAGGTGGAAAAATAATTAGCAGATTTCAAAGCGGTCAAGGACTCTTCTATCCTAGGCAAGGGGTAGGCGTCTTTATGGGTGATGTTATTAATCTGCCGGTAGTCTACGCACATTCTCATGGTTCCGTCTTTTTTTTTGACAATCACTAGAGGGGCCGCCCAGGGGCTACAGCTGTCTCTTATTACCCCGGCCTGTTTCATCTCCCTCAGCATATCTTTTGCACATTGATAGTGAGCGGGCGGTATTGGTCTATATCTTTCTTTTATTGGGGGATGGTCACCGGTAGGGATTGTGTGTTCTACCCCTTCTATCCGTCCGAAGTCCAATGGGTGTTTACTGAAGACTTGTTCATATTCCGTCACTAGCCTATACACCCCTTGTTTTTGATGGGTAGGTGTTGAATTTATGCCCACGTGTAGCTGTTGGCACCAATCCTCCATTTCTCCATCTGAGCCATTGCCTTCCACCTGACAGGTTGGTTCTAAGGGCTCAATGGTTGTGATGGCATTGTTGTCAACAGTATATAGCTTTGCCACTGTAGCATACCTTGGCAAAGTGACCTCTTCCTCTCCACAGTTCAAAAGTCGTACCGGCACCCGTCCTCGGTGTACCTCGACTATCCCTCGTGCTGTGAGTATAGTGGGCCTGCTGTCGGTGTACACTGGTTCTGTTAAGGCTTGATAATCTCGTCCCTTAGTACCAATGGCTGCTCTACACCATACCAGCATTTCTGTTTTTGGTGGGATTACAATAGATGTTGGATCACTTACCCTCACACTGCCGATTTCTCCACCTGCAACTTCTACCTGTTGCCTTAACATCAATACTTTTATTTCCCTCCGGAGAACTCTCTGCTGGCAGGATTGGGCAGTTTCAGCAATTTGCTGTAAGACAGAAATGACTTCGGAAAAGCAGTTCTCTAACACATTCATTCCTATCAATACAGTTGGTTCACAGTTCCGCCGGTCAACATCAACAACAATTATACCCTGTTTCTTCAATTCTACTTTACCAATCTTTATGGTCATCTCCCTGAAACCAAGTTTCGGTACCAACTTACCATTACTGGCCCATATATCTAGTTCAACATCAGAGGGCCCTTTATCAATATCTGCATCAGCCCAGTACCTCTTATAAAGGATATACGGTATAGATGAAATCTGGGAACCTGTGTCCAGCAAAGCGTTGAGGGGCATTCCGTCCAGCACGATAGGGATAATGGGTCGTCCTCCGATGTACCTGTCGTGCCAGGGTGTTGGGCCTTGAAAGTTCATTCCTGCGAAGCGGCCCACATTCCCAGGGGATTCCCGTTTAAATCACAATCTCGTGCAAAGTGGCCTGGCTGCTGGCAACGGCGGCAAATGGGCTGTCCATCCGGTTGGTAGCGGTCGCGGGGTCGTCCTCTCCATGTCGGTTATCTCCGGGGTCTCATCCATGGAACATCTTCTCTACGGTTTGCCAACTCCATCTTGGGTCCTCTCATCTCCTGCATGGTTTTAGCTATTGAAGCAACAACATCAGTTAAAGAGTCAAGCTTTTGTTGAAGAGCCTCATTAGTACTGGGCCCCAGGGGCTTAGCAATGGCCCCGGACATAGCTGATGTCACTGGCACTCCCTGTTGTTGAGGAGCCTCTGCCATGGGTTGCGCAGGCTCCTGATCCCGAGGTGCCTCTGCCAGCTGGAGACGTATAGCGCTCTCCTTTAATTGGGCAAATGTCAATTCAGGGTTCTTAAAAACAAGCATGCTCACATGCCCCCGGTGAGAAGGGGTGTAGAGTCCCTCAATAAATTGATCTCTTAGCAGTTTATCCGCTCCGGTGTTAAAAATGGGTTCAGCCAGTGTAAGTGATTTAAGGGCTTCCTGCAGGTTTAAGGCAAAGTCTCTCACGCCCTCATTAACTTTTTGTTTGCAATTAAAGAATCGTACTTTAGCTTTGCTGCTGGCAGTGGTTTCAAATGTAGCTTTTAATCCAGCAAATATGCGTTCAACAGTGCCTTTCAGATCAGCTGCCCATGCTGTGACTTCTCGCTTAGCATGGCCACTTAACTGCATCATCAGGAGACTAACACGCTGAACTTCACCCACGGGGAACATGTCAAAATGGGCCAGCATCTTTTCTCTGAAATCGTCAAGGGTATTAGGCTCACCTTCATACATTGGAAGCCATGGGCCACCCGGGGTATATGGCATCAGCACCGGCATGATGGACGCCACTCCTTGCACCGCTGCGCTACCGGACTCTCTATCGACACTCTGTCTTTCAGCTGCATTAGCGTCGCCGGGTGCTGCGGCGTCTCCGTGCTGCGACATACTGTGCCCCCTTAGTTAATCCGGACCCTTCCGGTCCTCCGCTTCCGTCGGGATAGTGTAGATTCCTTCCGCTGTGCAGCAGGATCGGTTTTCCCCTTGCTCTGACGTCAGAGCGCTCAGCTTGGTGCCGCCCACAATGACACGCCCCCTGCTGCTCCCGCCCGCCGCGCGCTCTGTAATGGCGAATTCTGAAGTTTTTCAGTCAGACTGGGGTGCAGGTGATGGCGTAGCTCAATTAACAGTCTCGTGCCTAACGGTTATGAGGTGATTACCTGAGGGGTTGGCGGCCATCTTTACTCCATTATAACCAATGGGGAAAAGTCACTTTCAATAGTTTTCAATGGGGAATGGATTTTTCTTTAATAAAGTCAATTTTCAAGATTTTTCATTCAAGTTTTCACAGTTTTGGGCTCCAATCACGGCACACAATACCCGGTATACGGGCTGGCTAGATCCTGTTCGTGACGCCAATTGTGACGCCCAGGAGACCGGGATACCCAGCACCGGACCAATGGGGTCTGTCTCTTAAGGGGGGTGTCACGGGTGGCTTGACCCGGTGCTGTAGCCTCAGGCAATGCACAGTGTAAGGGGTATCGTGAGGGAGCAGGCACTTACTTGATCAGCAGCAGGTTCTCTGTTATGTTTGCTAATGACAGGTGTTATGAAGGCAATCCAGAAACACAGTGTGCTTAGCGATCAGAGCGCACACAGTGAACTGACAAATACCCAAAAATACAAGAACGAGCTCTGAGACGTGGAAACTCTGTAGACTGCACACCTGATCCTATCCTAAACACAACTAAAAGCGGCTGTGGATTGCGCCTAACAACTACCTAGGCAACTCGGCACAGCCTAAGAAACTAGCTAGCCTGAAGATAGAAAAATAGGCCTGACTTGCCCCAGAGAAATTCCCCAAAGGAAAAGGCAGCCCCCCACATATAATGACTGTGAGTAAGATGAAAAGACAAAACGTAGGGATGAAATAGATTCAGCAAAGTGGGGCCCGATATTCTAGGACAGAGCGAGGACAGTAAAGCGAACTTTGCAGTCTACAAAAAACCCTAAAGCAAAACCACGCAAAGGGGGCAAAAAAAACCCACCGTGCCGAACTAACGGCACGGCGGTACACCCTTTGCGTCTCAGAGCTTCCAGCAAAACAAAAGACAAGCTGGACAGAAAAAAAGCAACAAAAAAGCAAAAAGCACTTAGCTATATAGAGCAGCAGGTCACAGGAACAATCAGGAGAAGCTCAGATCCAACACTGAAACATTGACAAGGAGCAAGGATAGCAGCATCAGGCGGAGTTAAGTAATGAAGCAGTTAACGAGCTCACCAGAACACCTGAGGGAGGAAGCTCAGAAGCTGCAGTACCACTTGTGACCACAGAAGTGAATTCAGCCACAGAATTCACAACAGTACCCCCCCTTGAGGAGGGGTCACCGAACCCTCACCAGAGCCTCCAGGCCGACCAGGATGAGCCGCATGAAAGGCACGAACAAGATCGGAAGCATGAACATCAGAGGAAAAAACCCAGGAATTATCTTCCTGAGCATAACCCTTCCATTTAACCAGATACTGGAGTTTCCGTCTAGAAACACGAGAATCCAAAATCTTCTCCACAATATACTCCAATTCCCCCTCCACCAAAACCGGGGCAGGAGGCTCAACAGATGGAACCATAGGTGCCACGTATCTCCGCAACAACGACCTATGGAATACATTATGTATGGAAAAGGAGTCTGGGAGGGTCAAACGAAAAGACACAGGATTGAGAACCTCAGAAATCCTATACGGACCAATAAAACGAGGTTTAAATTTAGGAGAGGAAACCTTCATAGGAATATGACGAGAAGATAACCAAACCAGATCCCCAACACGACCACATCATGCAGATTATGCAACACCAGAAAGCGAATAACTTCCTGATGTGCAGGAGCCATGCACATGGTCAGCTGGGCCCAGTATTGAGGTTTATTCTTGGCCAAAGGTGTAGCATCAATTCCTCTCAATGGAATAGGACACCGCAAAGGCTCCAAGAAAAACCCACAAGGTTTAGCATAATCCAAATCCATCAGATTCAGGGCAGCGCCCGAATCCACAAACGCCATGACAGAAAACGACGACAAAGAGCATATCAAGGTAATGGACAGAAGGAATTTGGACTGTACAGTACCAATGACGGCAGACCTAGCGGACCACTTAGTGCGCTTAGGACAATCAGAAATAGCATGAGTGGAATCACCACAGTAGAAACACAGACCATTCAGACGTCTGTATTCCTGCCGTTCAACTCTAGTCATAGTCCTATCGCACTGCATAGGCTCAGGTTTAACCTCAGGCAGTACCGCCAAATGGTGCACAGATTTACGCTCGCGCAAGCGTCGACCGATCTGAATGGCCAAAGACAAAGACTCATTCAAACCAGCAGGCATAGGAAATCCCACCATGACATCCTTAAGAGCCTCAGAGAGACCCTTTCTGAACAAAGCTGCCAGCGCAGATTCATTCCACTGAGTGAGTACTGACCATCTCCTAAATTTCTGACAATATACTTCTATATCATCCTGACCCTGGCACAAAGCCAGCAAATTTTTCTCAGCCTGATCCACTGAATTAGGCTCATCGTACAGCAATCCGAGCGCCAGGAAAAACGCATCGACACTACTCAATGCAGGGTCTCCTGGCGCAAGAGAAAATGCCCAGTCTTGAGGGTCGCCGCGCAAAAAAGAAATAATAATCAAAACCTGTTGAATAGGATTACCAGAAGAATGAGGTTTCAAGGCCAGAAATAGCTTACAATCATTTTTGAAACTTAGAAACTTAGTTCTATCTCCAAAAAACAAATCAGGAATAGGAATTCTTGGTTCTAACATAGATTTCTGATCAATAGTATCTTGAATTTTTTGTACATTTATAACGAGATTATCTATTGAAGAGCACAGACCCTGAATATCCATGTCCACACCTGTGTCCAGAATCACCCAAATGTCTAGGGGAAAAAAAAAAAGTGAACACAGAGCAGAAAAAAAAAAAAAAATGATGTCAGAACTTTTTCTTTCCCTCTATTGAGAATCATTAGTGTGGCTCCTTGTACTGTTATGTTTGCTAATGACAGGTGTTATGAAGGCAATCCAGAAACACAGTGTGCTTAGCGATCAGAGCGCACACAGTGAACTGACAAATACCCAAAAATACAAGAACGAGCTCTGAGACGTGGAAACTCTGTAGACTGCACACCTGATCCTATCCTAAACACAACTAAAAGCGGCTGTGGATTGCACCTAACAACTACCTAGGCAACTCGGCACAGCCTAAGAAACTAGCTAGCCTGAAGATAGAAAAATAGGCCTGACTTGCCCCAGAGAAATTCCCCAAAGGAAAAGGCAGCCCCCCACATATAATGACTGTGAGTAAGATGAAAAGACAAAACGTAGGGATGAAATAGATTCAGCAAAGTGGGGCCCGATATTCTAGGACAGAGCGAGGACAGTAAAGCGAACTTTGCAGTCTACAAAAAACCCTAAAGCAAAACCACGCAAAGGGGGCAAAAAAAACCCACCGTGCCGAACTAACGGCACGGCGGTACACCCTTTGCGTCTCAGAGCTTCCAGCAAAACAAAAGACAAGCTGGACAGAAAAAAAGCAACAAAAAAGCAAAAAGCACTTAGCTATACAGAGCAGCAGGTCACAGGAACAATCAGGAGAAGCTCAGATCCAACACTGAAACATTGACAAGGAGCAAGGATAGCAGCATCAGGCGGAGTTAAGTAATGAAGCAGTTAACGAGCTCACCAGAACACCTGAGGGAGGAAGCTCAGAAGCTGCAGTACCACTTGTGACCACAGGAGTGAATTCAGCCACAGAATTCACAACAGTTCTCCCAGCGGCGATGATCCCGATCCTGGATATTGGCTATTGTCCAAATGAAAGACTGAGGCACTGAAACGTTTAACCAGTTTACTTTAACATAAAGGGATTTACAACCAGTCCTGTCACCGGAGTCTGTATGGGAACTCTGAGTTACTTTGACCCTGCCGGGGTCTTCGCCTCTTATTGTACGCAATTTCTGTGTGGCCCTGCTGCTGTATGTGAACTGGCTGCCGGCCCAATCTGTCCCCTCCGGATCCTGTTTCGACGGGCAACCCGAGTCCTTTTATCAGCTTACCCCCTCCGGGAGTACCGCTGAACTCTGTGTCTGTTGCTGCGTCCGGCCCTAGTGAAGCTGATGTCACCTCACGTTTTTCCGGTTGCTGTATTATATATAATGAATACAGCCACGGATCCGGTATCCGTCTTTGCGCCTGTTCTGGGTAGTGATTAATGCTACCCAGTTCTCACAATGTCCTTTTTCTCTGTCCCTCTTCTCCTCAGGCTGGTGATTTAGGCCTGGAAACAGTCACAGGACTGTTAGAAATTCAGCTGTATGACCTCTCACTTTCAGCTCCTTAGCCCAACTGCCATTTCTTCTCTCAGACCAGAATGGATCAAGGGGAGTCTCTGGAGCTCCCCCTTCTGGCCGGAGGTGGTAGTGCAGTCTTGCTATTTTAGTATTTGTATTTACTGTCAGTAACTATTTTTGTGGCAAATACCCCTAGGGGTGCCACACTATTATTATAAGGTAAATTAAGATTGACAAGCTTCAGTAACAAGAATGGATGTTTTTGCCATTAAAATGGGCACTGTAGGTGTTTTCCTGGCCTCCACTCACTGCCGACTATGCTCCCCCATTGACCTGCATTGGGTTTCGTGTTTCGGTCGATCCCCGACTTTTCGCGATAATCGGCTGATTCCACTCGACTCAACTTTTGACCCTAAAAAACTAAAAGTCGCTCAACCCTACTTAGGATCAAAGGCTTATTGGGGTGCATATGACTTGATAGCAGGGCAGGCCTTGCAGGTAATACATAAGATAACAGTATGGCAGGACCGACTGAAGAATGTGAAGTGGGTTTTCCTGTGGCCATCCAGTACCAGTGGTTCAAAGGTTTATTGGGGTGCATATAACTTGATAGCAGGGCAGGCCTCGCATTCAATTCAACATTTTTTCAGGAACCCCTCCTGTACCTCTCGTGAAAGGGGTATTGGAGTGCATTGTAACCTCACTTCATAAACAATAACAGCATAGGAAACCAACTGTTTAATAACGGCCTTTTAAGAATATTAATGCCGCCTGATGCTCCTCTAAAAGTAGGCTTTGAGACTTTAAGAGTGAGTCCCTCTTTCATAAATGAAACAAGATGTGTCTCCTTATGTGTCACACAACACATGGCCAGCTAGGGTTGTTAAATGTTACAATGACATTTCTCAGTGAATGCATTTGTATTGATTAAAAGCAATGTAAAAGTTGAAAAATGCATCAAAAATGCTGCTTGTGAACAAAGCCCAAGTGGAGGATGAATATTTTGGTCTGGGGTTAATTATTTTGCCTTATATACAAGTCATTACCCTGGAAAGGATGTACCTTAACATATTTCCTAGCAAAATCTATTTTGGTTTTGTTTTGTATGTTTTTTTGGTGCACCTGTAAAAATGGCGTGAAACTCTGACAACATTGCTTACAGCTGTGACCTTGGAGTCAGAAATGCTTCCAGGGGCGATCCCCATGATGTTGCCATGTCATTTGTGCAGTGTTTCCATCATTTTCAGACGTTTTTAGACCATCAAAGGAGCCCCCGGGGGATCGCGGTAAAAATACTCGGGGTTCCCTTAGACTTACAGTACATTTGGCTAGTTGCTTAGGTCGAGTACCCGAGTATTCCAGTTTGCTCAACCCGATCGCTTAAGCTCACTCAGCACTAATAGCAACAAAATTTACCCAAGAATATATGATACCTTATGGGTGAGCAACCCAATAAAGATACATTTTAAACAATCTTTTTGAGGGTTATATACCAACGAAATTTACTCCAGACAACGGAATAGTCTATTAGTAAGCAATATAATACTGATAAATTTTACAACAAGTATTTTGAGGCTTATATAACAATGAAATGTACCCAAGAAGATGTAATACCATATGGAAGAGCAAATATAATGTAGGTACATTTTTTAAAATGTTTTTTGAGGGTTATATACCAATAAAATGTATTCCAGACCAGGCATAGTCTATGGGTGATCAGTATAATACAGACAAAAATTTTAACAAGTTTTTTTTGGCCTATATACCACTGAAATCTACCCAAGAATATGTAATAGTCTGAGGATAAGCAGTACAGTACCAATACATTTGGTACCAGGTTATGTTCATTTTCACACACAATCACGTCAGGTTGGATGTTAAGCAGCAAAAATCACAGTTCTTTCTGGTCTGTTATTCCTTTAAGAAACTCTGCCAAGGTGTGTGGTTTGTCTCCTAAACAAATTAGCTTCAGCAGAGCCCGTTGCCTTTTTGCTGAGTCAGCACTGCAGAGCTTCCAACTTCCGGCTGATGTGGACAACGTGGTCTGAGATAGAACATTGGAGACTAGGGTTGAGCGAAACGGATCGGACAAATTCAAAAATCGCTGACTTTCGGCAAAGTCGGGTTTCGTGAAACCCGACCTGATCCTAGTGTGGGATCGGCCATGAGGTCGGCGATCTTAGCACCAAAGTCGTGTTTCGTATGACGCTTTCAGTACCATTTCTCATCCAATGAAGGAGGACACAGAGTGTGGGCAGCGTGATGACATAGGTCTCGGTCCCCACCATCTTAGAGAAGGGCATTACAGTGATTAGCTTGCTTTCTGCGGCATCACAGAGGCTATAAAGGGGTGTGCACGCTGACTGCCATCTTACTTCTGCCAATCATAGCATAGGGAGAGGTTGCTGCTGCTTCATCAGAAGAAGGGATATAGTTAGGGAGGGAAGATAGTATTCTGCTACAGATGGATCTGGATAAGTTGGAAACTTGGGCTGAAAGGTGGCAGATGAGGTTTAACAATGATAAATGTAAGGTTATACACATGGGAAGAAGGAATCAATATCACCATTACACACTGAACGGGAAACCACTGGGTAAATCTGACAGGGAATAGGACTTGGGGATCCTAGTTAATGATAAACTTACCTGGAGCAGCCAGTGCCAGGCAGCAGCTGCCAAGGCAAACAGGATCATGGGGTGCATTAAAAGAGGCCTGGATACACATGATGAGAGCATTATACTGCCTCTGTACAAATCCCTATTTAGACCGCACATGGAGTACTGTGTCCAGTTTTGGGCACCGGTGCTCAGGAAGGATATAATGGAACTAGAGAGAGTACAAAGGAGGGCAACAAAATTAATAAAGGGGATGGGAGAACTACAATACCCAGATAGATTAGCGAAATTAGGATTATTTAGTCTAGAAAAAAGACAACTGAGGGGCGATCTAATAACCATGTATAAGTATATAAGGGGACAATACAAATATCTCGCTGAGGATCTGTTTATACCAAGGAAGGTGACGGGCACAAGGGGGAATTCTTTGCGTCTGGAGGAGAGAAGGTTTTTCCACCAACATAGAAGAGGATTCTTTACTGTTAGGGCAGTGAGAATCTGGAATTGCTTGCCTGAGGAGGTGGTGATGGCGAACTCAGTCGAGGGGTTCAAGAGAGGCCTGGATGTCTTCCTGGAGCAGAACAATATTGTATCATACAATTATTAGGTTCTGTAGAAGGACGTAGATCTGGGGATTTATTATGATGGAATATAGGCTGAACTGGATGGACAAATGTCTTTTTTCAGCCTTACTAACGATGTTACTATGTTACTATGTTACTATGTTATGTTATTAACCCCGAAACTGATTGTGCTGTAGCGATTTCCACTGTCCAACACCACCTTGTCTTTGCAAAGACAGTGGAGTTTATTTTTTTGTGCATCAGCTCTGTAGCTTATTAGGCTGCCCTATAAGGCTCCCTGATAGCTGCATTGCTGTTTGTACGTCGCTGTGCAAACCAACTGCTTTTTTAAAAGCAAAAATCCTGTTGCTCCTTTCTGCACAGTTCTCTTGTTTCTTTGTCCACACTTTTGTGTGCAGCATTCCTTTTTATTGTTGCCATACTTGTCCTGAGATCATTGTAGGGAGATTGAAATTGTACTACAGCCCTTGTATTTTTTGATATATCTTCCAGCCATGTTCTGTCACTTACATTGTGTAGTGTAATACACTGGGCCTGAGATTTGTTGCAATCTCCCCCCCAAAAAAGGGAGATTTAAATTGGCACTAAGTGGATCTATGTCACAGTTCTGTTAGTTTGTCGTACATCTTCCAGCCACGTTCTGCCACTTACATTGTGTAGTGTAATACAGTAGGCCTGAGTTTGGTTGCAGTCTCCCCCCAAAAAAGGGAGATTTAAATTGGCACTAAGTGGATCTACGTCACAGTTCTGTTAGTTTGTCGTACATCTTCCAGCCACGTTCTGCCACTTACATTGTGTAGTGTAATACACTGGGCCTGAGTTTTGTTGCAGTCTCCCCCAAATAAAATGGAGATTTAAATTGGCACTAAGTGGATCTATGTCACAGTTCTGTTAGTTTGTCATACATCTTCCAGCCACATTCTGCCACTTACATTGTGTAGTGTAATACACTACGCCTGAGTTTTGTTGCAGTCTCCCCCCCCCCTCAAAAAAAGGGAGATTTCAGTTCTCCACAAGTTTATATACACCTTCTACCTTGTTTCACAGTATCATATAACGGTTGTTATTTTGGTTAGACTTTTCCAAAAATGAGGAAGTCTGGTGGAAGAGGCCGTGGGCGGGCGTTGCCAGCTGGTACTGATGGTGATGGTGGTGGTGGAGCATCTGGTGGTCATGGGAAAAGCAAAATAGCACCAAAGGCTCGAGGTGTTGAGCCAGCATCATCGTCTGGCTATACAAGGCCTCGAAGGCTCCCTTATCTGGGAGTAGGAAAACAGGTTTTAAAGCCGGAGCAGCAGGAAAAAGTTTTGGCTTTCCTTGCTGACTCAGCCTCTAGCTCTTTAGCCTCCTCTTCAGAAGGTTCAAAATCTAAAAGCAGCGAGTCGTCAGTGGATGCTCCCAGTCAGGAACAAGTCGCTTCCTTGTGTCCTTCACCCAAACCAAAAGTGAAGGATGTGGCAGGCGAAACTACAGTTTACTCCATGGAGCTCTTTACACATACCGTGCCTGGGTTATAGAGGGGGAAATTGTTAAAAGCCCATTACAAGATGAATTGGACATAGAGTGCACAGATGCACAACCACAGCTAGCTTATTAAGCTGTTCCATTGACTCAGATCACTACATTGCCCTCGCAGTGTACTGAGCCAGAATCTGACCCTGATGAAACTATGGTGCCCTATCACGAACGCTCTAGCACCTTACACGGTGACACTGAGGAAGGTGCACATGAAATTGAAGAGGAGGTGATAGATGACCCAGTTGTTGACCCAGATTGGCAGCCATTGGGGGAAGAGGGTGCCGCTGCCAGTAGCTCAGAAGCGGAGGAGGATGATCTGCAGCAGCCATCTACATCGCAACAGCTTTCATCTGGCAGGCCCGTATCTGGCCAAAAATCAAATCCAAAAACAGTTTTAGGACACCGTGGCCATCAGGTGAAAGTAGCACAGCGGGCAATGCCTGAAAAGGTAATCCATAGTAGGAAGAGTGCAGTGTGGGCATTTTTAAACAAGATACGAATGATCAGTGCAAACTTATCTGTAAGAAATGCTCAAAGACCTTTAGCAGAGGGAAGAATCTCCTAAATTTAAATACAATGTGCATGCATAGACATTTAACCAGCATGCACTTGCAAGCCTGGACTAACTACCAAATGTCCAGTACCGTTGGTGCACCTGCTCAGAATGAAGGTAGTCAGCAACGCTACATCGCTTCCCTCGCAGTAAGCCCACTGGTTAGGACACCACCAGCAGCAAATGTGGAGGTATCGTTGCAAGGCCAAAGCAGTCAGGGAATCACAAGGTTCTTGGTAGGAAACACTGTAGGTAGGCCAACATCAAGAATACCATCACCAACCCTCTCTCAATCTGCCATGTCCACCACCACCCCGCTAGTTCCACCATATGCAGCTCTCCAGTCCAGCTCACCCTACAAGAGACTCTTGTTAGGAAAAGAAAGTACTCATCCTGTCGTCCGCGTACACAGGGTTTGAACGCCCACATTGCTAGACTAATCTCATTAGAGATTATGCCCTACCGGTTGGTTGAAAGCGAAGCTTTCAAAGCCCTGATGGCCTACGCAGTACCATGCTATGACCTACCCATTCGACACTTCTTTGCGAGAAAAGCCATCCCAGCCCTCCATCAGCATGTCAAAGACCGCATTGTCCATGCACTGAAGCAATCAGTCAGTAGAAAGGGGCACCTCACAACAGATGCATGGACCAGTAGGCGTGGCCAGGGACGTTACGTGTTCATCACGGCGCACTGGATTAATGTGGTGGATGCAGGGTCCACAGGGGACAGCCATAGTGGGACAGTTCTGCCTGGCCCACGGTCTAGGAAACAGTTGGCTGTAGGCATTCGCCACCCCTCCTCCTACTCCTCCTCCTCCTCCAGAAGTGAAAGCTCATCCACAGAGCACAGTCATACGACCAGTCCATCCGCAGCTGCCAGTGTTGCACACGAGGTGTCCCATTATGGAACAGCTAGTGGTAAGTGTCAGCAGGCTGTGAAAAAAATGAAGTGTTTGGGCGACAACAGACACACCGCGGAAGTACTGGCCGAGTACTTGCAGCAAGAAACTCAGTCATGGCTGGGCAGTGTACATCTTGAGGCAGGCAAGGTAGTCAGTGATAACGGAAGGAATTTTATGGCTGCCAAAGCCCTTTCAGAACTGAAACACATTCCTTGCCTGGCTCACACCTTGAACCTGGTGGTGCAGTGCTTCCTGTAAAATTATCCGGAGTTACAAGCCCTGCTCCTGAAGGTGCGAAGACTTTGCTCGCACATCCGCCGGTCGCCCGTACACTCCAGCCGTATGCAGAACCATCAGCGATCGCTGAATCTTCCCCAGCACCACCTAATAATCGACGTTGCAACAAGGTGGAACTCTACACTGCACATGCTTCAGAGGCTGTGCGAACAGAGGTGTGCTGTTATTTATTTGTGGGAGGATACACATACACGGGCAGGCAGTTGGATGGCAGACATGGAGTTGTCTGGTCTGCAGTGGTCGAAGCTCCAAAACCTCTGTCAAGTCCTTCAGTGTTTTGAAGAATGCACATGGCTGGTAAGTGCAGACGACATCATCATAAGCATGAGCATCCCACAAATGCATCTGCTGATGCAAAGTTTGACGCACATCAAGGAGCAGGCGTCTGCAGCCGAGGAGGAGGGAAGCCTTGATGACAGTCAGCCATTGTCTGGTCAGGGAACTCTCCTGGACGAGGTGGCGGATGAAGAGGAGGAGGATGATGGGGATAAATATTTATGGGAGGAGGATGCTTCACCGGGGGCAATAGAAACTGGTGGCGTTGCAAGGTCAGGTACAGGGTTTTTGCGGGCCACAAGTGATGTTGATTTGCAAGAAAGTGCTCCTCAACCCAGCACAAGCAGTGAATTGACACCTCGAACATTGGCCCACATGGCAGAGTATGCCTTGCGAATCCTAAAAAGGGACACCCGCATTATCAAAATGATGACCAATGACGATGACTGGTTTGCCTGCCTTCTGGATCCACGGTACAAAGGAAAATTACAAAATATCATGCCACATGAGAACCTGGAGCAAATATTGTCTACTGAACAAGCAACTCTTGAAGACTGTTTGGTTCAGGCATTCCTGCAAACAGAGGTGGTGATGGTTCTCACACGAGCTGTAGGGGGCAACATGGCAGAGGTGTTAGAGGTGCACAAATCTGGAGTGGCGTTGGACAGAGGGGTTTTATGACCAGGTTGTGGAGTGATTTCGCAATTACCACATACACGATAGGTACTGCTGCATCAATTCAAAGTGACAGGAGACAGCATTTGTTCAGTTTGGTTACCAACTATTTTTCCTCCCTTATTGATGTTCTCCCTCACAGGTCATTCCCCTTTGATTACTGGGCATCTAAAATAGACACCTGGCCTGAATTGGCAGAATATGCATTACAGGAGCTTGCTTGCCCAGCTTCTAGTGTCCTATCATAGTAACATAGTAACATAGTAACATAGTAAAATAGTTAGTAAGGCCGAAAAAAGACATTTATCCATCCAGTTCAGGCTATATTCCATCATAGCAAATCCCCAGATCTACGTCCTTCTACAGAACCTAATAATTGTATGATACAATATTGTTCTGCTCCAGGAAGACATCCAGGCCTCTCTTGAACCCCTCGACTGAGTTCGCCATCACCACCTCCTCAGGCAAGCAATTCCAGATTCTCACTGCCCTAACAGTAAAGAATCCTCTTCTATGTTGGTGGAAAAACCTTCTCTCCTCCAGACGCAAAGAATTCCCCCTTGTGCCCGTCACCTTCCTTGGTATAAACAGATCCTCAGCGAGATATTTGTATTGTCCCCTTATATACTTATACATGGTTATTAGATCGCCCCTCAGTCATCTTTTTTCTAAACTAAATAATCCTAATTTCGCTAATCTATCTGGGTATTGTAGTTCTCCCATCCCCTTTATTAATTTTGTTGCCCTCCTTTGCACTCTTTCTAGTTCCATTATATCCTTCCTGAGCACCGGTGCCCAAAACTGGACACAGTACTCCATGTGCGGTCTAACTAGGGATTTGTACAGAGGCAGTATAATGCTCTCATCATGTGTATCCAGACCTCTTTTAATGCACTCCATGATCCTGTTTGCCTTGGCAGCTGCTGCCTGGCACTGGCTGCTCCAGGTAAGTTTATCATTAACTAGGATCCCCAAGTCCTTCTCCCTGTCAGATTTACCCAGTGGTTTCCCATTCAGTGTGTAATGGTGATATTGATTCCTTCTTCCCATGTGTATAACCTTACATTTATCATTGTTAAACCTCATCTGCCACCTTTCAGCCCAAGTTTCCAACTTATCCAGATCCATCTGTAGCAGAATACTATCTTCTCTTGTATTAACTGCTTTACTATTATGAACTGGTGATTCAGAACCACAATGGACCTGGTGGTTACGAGCCCAGAAAATTACCTGATAGTTGCTAATCACATAGCACGAGCTCTGAGACGTGGGAACTCTGCTGACCACAATCCCTAATCCTATCACACCACACTAGAGGTAGCCGTGGAGCGCTCCTGACCAGACCTAGGCACCTCGGGCACAGCCTGAGAAACTAGCTAGCCTGAAGATAGAAAAATAAGCCTACCTTGCCTCAGAGACATTCCCCAAAGGAAAAGGCAGCCCCCCACATATAATGACTGTGAGTAAAGATGAAAATACAAGCACAGAGATGAAATAGATTTTAGCAAAGTGAGGCCTGACTTACTGAATAGACCGAGGATAGGAAAGATAGCTTTGCGGTCAGCACAAAAACCTACAAACAACCACACAGAGGGCGCAAAAAGACCCTCCGCACCGACTAACGGTACGGAGGTGCTTCCTCTGCGTCCCAGAGCTTCCAGCAAGCAAGACAAACCAATATAGCAAGCTGGACAGAAAAAATAGCAAACAAAAGTAACACAAGCAGAACTTAGCTTATGCAGGGCAGACAGGCCACAAGAACGATCCAGGAGAGAGCAAGACCAATACTGGAACATTGAGTGAACACAGACCACTTCCTAAACTTCTGACAATATATCTCTACCTCCTCCTGACCCTGACACAGAGCCAGCAAGATTTTCTCTGCCTGATCCACTGAATTAGGTTCATCATAAAGCAACCCGAGCGCCAGAAAAAACGCATCAATATCACATAATGCAGGATCTCCTGGCGCAAGGGAAAATGCCCAGTCTTGAGGGTCGCCACGTAATAAAGAAATAATCATCTTTACTTGTTGAACTGGGTCACCAGAGGAGCTTGACCACAGAATTCACAACACTTTACATAGTTTTGTATCATCTGCAAATATCGATATTTTACTGTGTAAACCTTCTACCAGATCATTAATGAATATGTTGAAGAGAACAGGTCCCAATACTGACCCCTGCGGTACCCCACTGGTCACAGCGACCCAGTTAGAGACTATACCATTTATAACCACCCTCTGCTTTCTATCACTAAGCCAGTTACTAACCCATTTACACACATTTTCCCCCAGATCAAGCATTCTCATTTTGTGTACCAACCTCTTGTGCGGCACGGTATCAAACGCTTTGGAAAAATCGAGATATACCACGTCCAATGACTTAACGTGGTCCAGCCTATAGCTCACCTCTTCATAAAAACTGATTAGATTGGTTTGACAGGAGCGATTTTTCATAAACCCATGCTGATATGGAGTTAAACAGTTATTCTCATTAAGATAATCCAGAATAACATCCCTCAGAAACCCTTCAAATATTTTACCAACAATAGAGGTTAGACTTACTGGCCTATAATTTCCAGGTTCACTTTTAGAGCCCTTTTTGAATATTGGCACCACATTTGCTATGCGCCAGTCCTGCGGAACAGACACCGTCGCTATAGAGTCCCTAAAAATAAGAAATAATTGTTTATCTATTACATTACTTAGTTCTCTTAGTACTCGTGGGTGTATGCTATCCGGACCCGGAGATTTATCTATTTTAATCTTATTTAGCTGGTTTCGCACCTCTTCTTGGGTTAGATTGGTGACCCTTAATATAGGGTTTTCATTGTTTCTTGGGATTTCACCTAGCATTTCATTTTCCACCGTGAATACCGTGGAGAAGAAGGTGTTTAATATGTTAGCTTTTTCCTCGTCATCTACAACCATTCTTTCCTCACTATATTTTAAGGGGCCTACATTTTCAGTTTTTATTCTTTTACTATTGATATAGTTGAAGAACAGTTTGGGATTAGTTTTATCAGAAAGAGTCTTCAGTGCTGCTGGTTCAATACTGACCAAAAAAAGGACACATCTGGCTACCCAAAATGTTGATGATCTAACCTTCATTAAAATGAACCAATCCTGGATTTCACATTATTTTGCCCCACCTTCCCCTGCTGACACGTAGCTTGCCTTAAAAATGTCTTGCTTTTGGCCTCCTCTTACTGACTGCTCCAATTCCTCCATTTGCAGCTGCTGAATGTCCACCATAGGCAATTTTTATACCTCCCTAAATGGGCTGACTCCCCACACAGGGCCGTGGTCACCACTTGGCACAAGCATCGCTGCGAGTGCCGTTTGTCTGGACAGGTGGGTGTGCCGACTCTTGGGCGACGGCACTGGCACAGGGTCCCTCATAGTACAATGAAGTGTCTCTAATGGTGGTGGTGCACAACCAACGTCAGACACACTGTCGTAATATGAGGGACCCTGTGCCAGTACTGCCGCCCACGATAGAGTGTTCCCCCCAGCTCGAACAGTGCTCTACCACTTGCAATACTTACCTCTCCCTGCTCCACCGCTGTGTAGTCTGTGCTGTTAAATCCTTCAATGGCACTGCCAATACAAATTTGTTGAAATGATAGATGAAAGTACAAATATACAGGAGCCCTGGCCTTCATTTACACCAGTTAATACTTTGTGCCAACTACCACTGTCTGCTACTCAGCAGAGGAGCCCACCCCTGTACCTAGCTATGCCACCAGTTTATTTATGATCCTTTTTTTTGGCTGACATTTAGCCCACTTTATTATTTTAGCCTACTAACTGTGTCAGCCACTTATTACAGTTGTCCTCCACTGAACAAAGCAATGCTGCCTGTGTACTCCTGTTACCAATTTTGAACTGCATTTAGCCTATTTTTTTATTATAGGCCTGCTAAGTCTGTCTGAGCCACTTATTACAGTTATCCTCCACTGAACAAAGCAATGCCGCCTGTGTACTCCTGTTACCAATTGTGAACTGCATTTAGCCTACTTTTTTTATTTTAGGCCTACTAAGTCTGTCTGAGCCACTTATTACAGTTGTCCTCCACTGAACAAAGCAATGCCGCCTGTGTACTCCTGTTACCAATTGTGAACTGCATTTAGCCTACTTTTTTATTTTAGGCCTACTAAGTCTGTCTGAGCCACTTATTACAGTTGTCCTCCACTGAATAAAGCAATGCTGCCTGTGTACTCCTGTTACCAATTTTGAACTGCATTTAGCCTACTTTTTTATTTTAGGCCTACTAAGTCTGTGTGAGCCACTCATAACAGTTGTCCTCCCCCGCTGAAAATAGCTATGCCACCTGTGTACTCCTCTTACCAATTTTGAACTGCATTTAGCCTATTTACTTACTTGGGCCTAGTAACTGTGTGAGCCCCTCATTACAGTTGTCCTCCGCTGAACAAAGCAATGCCGCCAGTTTAGTCCTGTTAGCAATTTTGAACTGCATTTAGCCTACTTACGGTACCTATTTGGGCCTAGTAACTGTGTCAGCTGTTGTGAATTCTGTGGCAGAGCTCCCTCCTGTGGTCACAAGTGGTACTGCATAATCTGAGTTTCCTTCCTCAGGTGATATGGTGAAGTCGTTAGGTGCTGCTCTATTTAACTCCACCTATTGCTTTGCTCCTGGCCTCCAGTCAATGTTCTAGTATTGGTCTTGCTTCCTCCTGGATCGTTCCTGTGGCCTGTCTGCTCTGCATAAGCTAAGTTTTGCTTGTGTTATTTTTGTTTGCTATTTTCTCTGTCCAGCTTGCTTTATTGGTTTTTCTGGCTTGCTGGAAGCTCTGGGACGCAGAGGGAGCACCTCCGTACCGTTAGTCGGTGCGGAGGATCTTTTTGCCCCCTCTGCGTGGTTGTTTGTAGGGTTTTGTGTTGACCGCAAAGTTATCTTTCCTATCTTCGGTCTATTCAGTAAGTTGGGCCTCACTTTGCTAAATCTATTTCATCTCTGTGTTTGTATTTTCATCTCTACTCACAGTCATTATATTTGGGGGGCTGCCTTTTCCTTTGGGGTATTTCTCTGAGGCAAGGTAGGCTTATTTTTCTATCTTAGGCCTAGCTAGTTTCTCAGGCTGTGCCGAGTTGCATAGGGAGCGTTAGGCGCAATCCACGGCTGCCTCTAGTGTGGTTGGATAGGATTAGGGATTGCGGTCAGCAGAGTTCCCACGTCTCAGAGCTCGTCCTATGTCTTTTGGTTATTGTCAGGTCACTTTGTGTGCTCTGAACTTCAAGGTCCATTGTGGTTCTGAATTACCTAATCATAACAGTCAGCCACTCCTTACAGTTGTCTTCCGCTGAACAGAGCAATGCCACCAGTTTAGTCGTGTTACCAATTTTGAACTGCATTTAGCCTACTTACTTTTTGGGGCCTACTAACTGTGTCAGCCTCTCATTACAGTTGTCCTCCGGTGAACAAAGCAATGCCGCCTATTTAGTCCTGTTACCAATTTTGAACAGGATTTAGCCTACTTTCTTATTTAAGCCTATATCTGTGTTTCCTCCTCATCTTGCCCATTGGCCAGCCACTGCTACATGAGTCTGCTGGTACATTGACCCAGACCACTACATTCCCCTTGCACTCTACACAGCCAGAATCTGACCCTGCTGCAAGTCAGGTTCCCCTTTCCGCATACTATACCACCTTACACGGGGACAAAGAGGAAGGTGCAGATGAAAGTGCAGGTTCCTTCATCAGGTGAGGGGGGCATACTCGTTGGCACTGGCACAGGGCCCCTCATAGTATGCAAAAGTGTCTCTGGCAGTGGGAGGGGCCGCCCGCCGTCAAACACACCACCGTAATATGAGGGGCCCTGTGCCAGTGCCAACTAGTGGGCCCCCCTGCTTGCTCAGGATCGCAGCACTTGCAAAGTTGAAATACTTACCTCTCCCTGCTCCACCACCGTGACGTATTCCGCGTTTCCTGGACCCACGAAAATCTTGAGCCAGCCCTACCCCCCACAACTTTAGCCAAATGAGCCCCTATTTTCAATGCCTAACTATTATTATAAAGTAAATTAGGATTGACAAGCTTAACCCTGCTGTTCTGTTCGGGTCATAGTGACCCGAACAGACTTTTTGCGGCCCTGTAGATTTTTTTCTGTAAGTCTATAAAACTTGAGACTCCATGACTTTTCCTCATTTGGGGGGACCTACCTACGAGTATTTTTTTTTTTTTCGTTTGCTTTTTGCTACACGAAAAAAGTTACACTTGTTGTGTTCGGGTCATAGTGACCCAACATCGTTTTTTACAGCTGTGAGGCCATATTTTCAGTGAAATAAAGGAGTTATAACCTCAGTTGGGTCTATTTATTGCATCTACTATTGTATATCAATTGATTTATTTCCTAAATTATTTCAATTGGGTCGTACACGCGCTCTACCGGGGGTATGCATTGAGATCTGCGCACCATAAAAATGGCTTTATATTGATTATTTTTGGTGTGCAGTCTATTCTAAAATGTAGAGTGCATCCAGAGAGATCACTAGGTGTGCACTACACGTGTATATTATGCGCAGAACGGACTGCTCAAAACGCGCTGTCTAAGACGTTTTTTTTTGTAAAGCTGAGCTGTAAAGTCTTGCAAATATTTTTTTTTTGCTAAGTAAGTCTGTCTTCCTGGCTTATCTGCTTGTTTTCAAAAGGGTTCTTATCTTCTCTGCTCTTATCAGTACACATATGCTAGCCCAGACATGTTACCTTTCAGTTTCTTTGGAGAGCAGCTGTGTGCTTCTACCCCCATGGCCTCTTCCGGCATCAAAAGAAAAAGATGCAGCTATTGCCCTTCTACTTGTGACAACAAGACGAGTATAACATGTTCTGGCTGTAAAACATTTCTATGCAAAAATCATGTGTATTGTTTTTCATGCAAGAATCCGTAAATTTATATGATCATGTAAATATATTCACATTGTAATGGTACAATTGTACAATGTACAATGGTACAATTTACAAAATATGTGTAGTTTTCTATTTTCGTTTTGCTCATTGGATGGATCTGTTTTTTCAGAATAAAAACAAAAAAAAAGATTTCTAGTTCATTTTTCTTTTTTTTTTACTACCAAACATGTTCACAAACAGTCTAGTAAGCATTAAAAAGTATTAAAAAATGGAGTTAGAGTGTCTAAAATCAAGGTTTAATAAGCCGGGTCATAGTGACCCGGAACACTACAAGTGTATAGTAAATGCGAACAAAACAGCAGGGTTAAGAAATACGAATTGATGTTTTTGGCATTAAAATGGGCACTGTAGGTGTTTTACTGTCCTCCACTCACTGCCAACTTTGATTCCCCATTGACTTGCATTGGGTTTCGTGTTTCGGCCGACCCCCGACTTTTCGCAATAATCTGCTGATTTCACCTGACCCGACTTTTGAGAAAGTCGGGTTTCGCGAAACCCGAAACGATCCTAAAAAAGTGAAAGTAGCTCAACTCTAATCTAGATGTGTGGTGAGCACTTTGAACCCCCAAGTGTTTCATACAGTTTATAACGAAGAGCCATGAAAATAAAAAATATTTTTTTTCCACAAAAACTATATTTTAGCCCCCAGTTTTGTATTTTCCCAATGGTAACAGGAGAACTTAGACCCCAACAGTTGTTGTCCAAATTGTCCTGAGTACGCTGAACCCTCTATGTGGGAGAAAACTACTGTTTGGGCACATGGCAGTGCTTGGAAGGGAAGGCGCGCCGCTTGGAATGCAGACTTAGATGGAATGGTCTGCAGACGTCACATTGCATTTGCAGAGCCCCTGATATAACTAAACAGTAGAAACCCCCAACAAGTGACCCCATATTGGAAACTAGATCCCCCAAGGCACCTATCTAGATGTGTTGTGAGAACTTTGAACTCCCAAGTTTTTCACTACAGTTTATAATGCAGAGCCGTGAAAATAAAAGTAATTTTTTTTCCACAAAAATGATTTTTTAGCCCCCCCAAATTTTTTTTTTCCCAAGGGTAACCAGATAAATTGGACCCAAAAAGTTGTTGTACAATTTGTCCTGAGTACGGTAGGTACAGTACGGGAGAGCTCGGAAGCGAAGGCGCACTGTTTTACTTTCTCAACGTAGAATTGGCTGGAATTGAGATCGAATGCATTTGGAGAGCCCCTGATGTGCCTAAACAGTGGAAACCCCTTAATTCTAAGTGAAATCCTAACCCAAACACACCCCTAACCCTAATCCCAACTTTAACCATAACCCTAACCACACCCCTAATCCGAACATGCCCCTAACCCTATTCCCAACCACATCCCTAACCCCAACACACTCCTAACCACACCCCTAACTCTAACACACCCCTAACCCTAATCCCAACCATAACTCTAACCACACCCCTAACCCTGACACACCCCTAACCCTAATCCCAACCGTAATCCCAACCGTAAATGTACAGAGTCATGGGAGGTCTTGTTTTTTGCGGGACAAGTTAAGTTTTTATTGTTACTATTTTCGAGCACGTGAGATTTTTTGATCGCTTTTTATTCTGATTTTTGTGATGCAGAACGAACAAAAACCAGCTATTCGTGAATTTCTTTTGGGTTTTTTTTATACCGTTCCATGTTTGATAAAATTGATAAAGCAGTTTTATTCTTCGGGTCAGTACGATTACATCGATACCTCATTTATATCATGTTTTTATGTTTTGGCACTTTCATATGATAAAATAAATGTTATATAAAAAATAATTATTTTTGCATCGCTTTACTCTGATGACGCTGTATGGTGGCTCGTTTTTTGCAGAATAAAATGATGTTTTCAGCGGTACCATGCTAATTTATATCTGTCTTTTTGATCACGTGTTATTCCACTTTTTGTTCGGCGGTATGATAATAAAGCGTTTTTTGCCTCATTTTTTTTACGGTGATCACTGATGGGGTTAACTAGTAGGACAATTTTATAGGTCGGGTCGCTACGGACGTGGCGATACTAAATATGTGTACTTTCATTGTTTTTTTATTATTATTTAGACAAATAAATGTCTTTATTTATTTATTGGAACAATATTTTTTTTTCTTTCTTTTTTTCTTTTTACACTTGTAAATATTTTTTTTTACTTCTTTACATTGCCCCAAGGGGGGGACATCACATTATAGTGACAGATCGCTGATCTGACACTTTGCAATGCACTGTGTCAGATCAGCGATCTAACAGGTAGTGCAGGGAGGCTTCCTGACGCTAGCTCTGAGCAGGCGCTTAGAAGCCACCTCCGTGCAGGACCCGGAAGGCCCCCCGTGGCCATTTTGGATCCGGCCTGCAGGGATCGCGCTGCTCCGAGGGTCTCAGGGAAACACGCAGGGAGACCCTTCCCTGCGCAATGTTTCCCTATGCCACCGAAACGCTGCGATCATGTTTGATCGCAGTGTTCCGGGGTTTAATGTGCAGGAGCCTTGACTGCTCCTGGCACATAGTGCCGGATGTCAGCTGTGATAATCAGCTGACACCCAGCAGCGATCGTCCGCGCTACCCCGGTGAGCACAGCTGATCGCATATGATGTACTATCCCGTCGAGGGTCAGATAGGCCCAGGTCACCTACATGGGATAGTACGTCTAAGGTAAAAGAGGAGTTAACAGAAGTATTTACGGTATATGCTTTAAGTCAGTATTAGTCAGGGGTTGTCTAACAAACAAAAAGTCAATTTTAATCAATAGATCCTTGAAGTTCCACAATTTATTGTGTTTTTTAAAAAAAGCTGTTCCTATGCTGAGATAATGTTGCAGTACACATGTTCCCCTGCTATTTACGGTGTTATTTGTTGTATGTGACCATATGGAGCTGCTGCATCTCACCGTCAGACGTACATAGCTCCTTGAAAATCAGTTTGAGTCACATTATCCCTGAAATATTACAATCCAGCCATGGCCGATGCTGCGATATCATCGGCCATGGCTGGAAATTCTGATGTGCCCCCCCACCGCCACCGATCTCCTCCCCAGATCTCCGTCCTGTGCTCTGCTGGAAATAGGGTTAAGATTAGGCTTGTGGTTAGGGTTATGGTTAGGGTTAGGGGTGTGTTGGGGTCAAAGTTGTGGTTAGGGTTGGGATTAGGGTTAGGGTTGGGATTAGGGTTAGGATTAGGGTTAGGGTTGGGATTAGGGTTACGGGTGTGTTGGGGTTAGGGTTGTGGTTAGGGGTATGTTGGGGTTAAGGTTGTGATTAGGGTTATGGCTACAGTTGGGATAAGGGTTAGGGGTGTGTTGGGGTTAGTGTTGAAGTTAGAATTGAGAGGTTTCCACTGTTTAGGCACATCAGGGGTCTCCAAACGCAACATGGCGCCACCATTGATTCCAGCCAATCTTGCGTTCAAAAAGTCAAATGGTGCTCCCTCCCTTCCAAGCCCCAACGTGCGCCCAAACAGTGGTTTACCCCCACATATCAGGTACCAGCGCACTCAGGACAAACTGGGCAACAACAAATGGGGTCCAATTTCTCCTTTTACCCTTGCGAAAATAAAAAAATTCTTGCTAAACATGCTGTATGCTGTACCCCTCACATATGGGGTACCAGCATACTCAGGACAAACTGAGCAACAACTATTGAGTAGAGTTGAGCGACCTTGACCATTTTAGAGTCGAGCCGGGTTTCGCGAAACCCGACTATCTTAAAAGTCGGGTCGAGTGAAATCGGCCGATTATGACGTAAAGTCGGGATCGACCGAAACACGAAACCCAATGCAAGTCAATGGGGCAGCATAGTCGGCAGTGAGTGGGGGCCAGGAAAACACCTAGAGTGCCCATTTTAATGTCAAAACCATCCATTCTTCTTAATGAAGCTTGTCAAGCGTAATTTACCTTATAATAATTGGAAGGCATTTGAAATTGGGGGTCATTTGGCTAAAGTTGTGGTGGGTAGGGCTGGTTCAAGTAATTAGTGGGCCCAGGAAATCTGGACCACGTCACGGCAGTGGAGCAGGGAGAGGTAAGTATTTCAACTTTGCAAGTGCTGTGATCCTGAGCAAGCAGGGGGGGCCCACTTGTTGGCATTGGCACTGGCACAGGGCCCCTCAAAGTACAGCGGTGTGTTTGCACGGCGGGGGCGCCTCCCACCGGCAGCAACACTTTTGCGTACTATGAGAGGCCCTGTGCCAGTGACGTCGCCAACTAGTATTCCTCCCCCCACCTGATGAAGGAACCTGCACTTTCATCTGCACCTTCCTCTTTGTCCCCGTGTAAGGTGGTATGGTATGCGGGAAGAGCAACCTGACTTTCAGCAGGGTCACAATGTTGTTGTGTAGCGTGCACGGGGAATGTTGCATTATGGGTCAATGTACCAGCAGACTCATCTATCACTGGCTGGGCAATGGGCAGGATGAGGAGGAAACACAGATATAGGCCCAAAGAATAAAGTTGGCTAAATGCAGTTCAAAATTGGTAACACAGGAATAACCAGGGGGCATTGCAGTGGAGGACAACTGGAATGAGAGGCTGACACAGAGAGTAGGCCCAAATCAGTAAGTAGTCGAAATGCAGTTCAAAATTGGCAACCGTAGTAAACAGGCGGCACAGCTTTGTTCAGTGGAGGAGAACAGCAAGGAGTGGCAGACACCGATAGTAGGCCCCAACCCAACTAGTAGGCCAAATGCAGTCTAACATTAACAACTACTTAACGAGCGCCTGAAAACGGAATTTCAGGACAGGAAACCAGGAGAACAGCAAGGAGCGGCAGACACTGTTAGTAGGCCCCAAACCAACTAGTACGCCAAATGCAGTTGTTCCATTTAACCACAATTTAACGAGAGCCTGAAGATAGAAGCTCAGGAAAGGCAACCTGGAGAACACCTTGGAGTGGAACACACCATCTCTCTCCACCCCATACCCATTTTGTAGGCCTAATGCAGTGTAGTTTTCTACAACTACTAAACGAGAGTCGGAAGACCGAAGCAATGGCAAGGAAACCTGGGGAACACCTTGGAGTGTAACACACCATCTCTCTCCACCCCATACCCAATTTGTAGGCCTAATGCAGTGTAGTTTCCAAGAACTACTAAACGAGAGCTGGAAGATCGAAGCTCAGGAAAGGCAACCTGGAGAACACCTTGGAGTGGAACACACCATCTCTCTACACCCCATACCCAATTTGTAGGCCTAATGCAGTGTAGTTTCCAAGAACTATTAAACGAGAGCCGGAAGATCGAAGCTCAGGAAAGGCAACCTGGAGAACACCTTGGAGTGGAACACACCATCTCTCTACACCCCATACCCAATTTGTAGGCCTAATGCAGCGTAGTTTCCAACAACTACTAAACGAGAGCATGAAGATCGAAGCATTAGCGAGGAAACCTGGGGAACACCTTGGAGTGGAACACACCATCTCTCTACACCCCATACCCAATTTGTAGGCCTAATGCAGCGTAGTTTCCAACAACTACTAAACGAGAGCATGAAGATCGAAGCAATGGCAAGGAAACCTGGGGAACACCTTGGAGTGTAACACACCATCTCTCTCCACCCCATACCCAATTTGTAGGCCTAATGCAGTGTAGTTTCCAAGAACTACTAAACGAGAGCCGGAAAATCAAAGCTCAGGAAAGGCAACCTGGAGAACACCTTGGAGTGGAACACACCATCTCTCTACACCCCATACCCAATTTGTAGGCCTAATGCAGTGTAGTTTCCAAGAACTACTAAACGAGAGCCGGAAGATCGAAGCTCAGGAAAGGCAACCTGGAGAACACCTTGGAGTGGAACACACCATCTCTCTACACCCCATACCCAATTTGTAGGCCTAATGCAGCGTAGTTTCCAACAACTACTAAACGAGAGCATGAAGATCGAAGCTCAGGAAAGGCAACCTGGAGAACACCTTGGAGTGGAACACACCATCTCTCTCCACCCCATACCCAATTTGTAGGCCTAATGCAGCCTACTTTCCGACAACTACTAAACGAGAGCATGAAGATCGAAGCTCAGGAAAGGCAACCTGGGGAACACCTTGGAGTGTAACAAACCCTCTCTCTACACCACGGAAGGGCTGATTCTTAGGAAGGAAGGCTGTCGGAAAGAAGCAGGGCGCGTCCGAGGGTGATTATATTCTTATTAGGTATATACTCACCCTCGGACGCGCCCTGCTTCTTTATTTGTAATGAATGTTTATTTGCAATGTGGTTTTGACTTACTCTATTTTTTTGGTAAATAATGATTTTATTATTTTCATTGTTTTGCATCTTCTTGGCAATAATATAAAGAAGACGCGACAGGACAACACTCGGTGGATGCCATATCTGTGTTTTAAATTGAAAAAAACTTTCAGTTAACTACTTGCAGGAGAAAGTTATTGTAGCTGGTGGCCATTTTTAGTACTGTACCAGATTTTTGTTGTATGTGTTTGTTTTTAATGTTAAAATGTCTGCATTTGATATCTCTCCAGTATTTTCTTTTTTATAAGCAAAATACTTATTTTTATATTTTCTGATGTTGGTTCCAGGGGTA
This sequence comes from Ranitomeya imitator, assembly GCF_032444005.1. Classification (NCBI taxonomy): domain Eukaryota; kingdom Metazoa; phylum Chordata; class Amphibia; order Anura; family Dendrobatidae; genus Ranitomeya; species Ranitomeya imitator. Next base: position 489,918,703 of record NC_091285.1, on the reverse strand, counting down.
CACGGGCAGCAGTGGTGTGGTCAGTGGAGGCCTAGTGGAAGGAGTGACCGCAGACAGGCATCGAAGGCCTAAAATAATAACACATGGCTGTAGGCAATTTTAAATTGGTTCCAGGGGTACACGGGCAGCAGTGGTGTGGTCAGTGGAGGCCTAGTGGAAGGAGTGACCGCAGACAGGCATCGAAGGCCTAAAGTAAAAAAATTGGGCTGGCTGTAGGCAATTTTAAATTGGTTCCAGGGGTACACGGGCAGCAGTGGTGTGGTCAGTGGAGGCCTAGTGGAAGGAGTGACCGCAGACAGGCATCGAAGGCCTAAAATAATAACACATGGCTGTAGGCAATTTTAAATTGGTTCCAGGGGTACACGGGCAGCAGTGGCCTGGTCAGTGTAGTAGTAGTAGAAAGAATGGACCGCAGACAGGCATCGAAGGCCTAAAATAAAAAAATTGGGCTGGCTGTAGGCAATTTTAAATTGGTTCCAGGGGTACACGGGCAGCAGTGGTGTGGTCAGTGGAGGCATAGTGGAAGGAGTGACCGCAGACAGGCTTCGAAGGCCTAACATAACAAAAATGTCAATACAATGGTATTGTCAGTGGCAGGCATTGAAGGATGTCAGCGCATAGACTAAACATTGGTGGAGCTGTGAGATAATTTTGCAAGTGGTAGAGCACTGTTTGAGCTGGGGGGGGGAACTGTCTTGTGGCCGGCGGTACAGGCCCAGGGCCCCTCATATTACAACGGTGTGTCTGACGTTGGGTGCGCACCACCACCGCCAGAGACACTTTATTGTACTAGGAGGGACCCAGTGGCAGTGCCGTCGACCAAAAGCGGGCACACCCACCTCTTCAGACAAACAGCACTCTCACGGGTACTGTCGCCAAGTGTCGATACCACGGCCCCGTGTGGGGAGTTTGGCCATTTAGTGAGGTGTAAACATGTCGTATGCTGGACAATCAGGTGCAGAAAATTACGAGATTGGAAAAAGCATTCAGAATAGTCCACAGGCAAGACCTTTTCATAGGAAAGCTAGGTGTCGGCCGGGCAAGGTGGGGCAAAAGATTTCGAAATCCAGTTGTGGTTCATTTTAATGAAGGTTAGATCATCTACATTTTGGGTAGCCAGACGAGTCCTTTTTTCTGTTAGTATTGAACCTGCAGCACTGAATACTCTTTCTGATAGGACACTAGCTGCCGGGCAAGCAAGCTCCTGCAATGCATATTCTGCCAATTCTGGCCAGGTGTCTAATTTTGATGCCCAGTAATCAAATGGGAATGACGGTTGAGGGAGAACATCGATAAGGGATGAAAAATAGTTTGTAACCATACTGGACAAATGTTGTCTCCTGTCACTTTGAATTGATGCTGCAGTACCTGTCCTGTCTGCGGTCATAGCAAAATCACTCCACAACCTGGTCAGAAAACCCCTCTGGCCAACGCCACTTCTGATTTCTGCCCCTCTAACTCCTCTGGTCTGCTGGCCCCTGCAGCTCGTGTGAGAACGATCACGGGCGCTGTGTGCAGGGAATGCCAGAAGCAAACGGTCAACAAGAGTTGATTGTTTGGTTGCTAATATTAGTTCCAAGTTCTCATGTGGCATTATATTTTGCAATTTGCCTTTATAGCGAGGATCAAGGAGGCAGGCCAACCAGTAATCGTCATCGTTCATCATTTTAGTTATGCGTGTGTCCCTTTTGAGGATACGTAAGGCATAATCCGCCATGTGGGCCAAAGTTCCAGTACTCAAATCTGCGGTTGTGCTTGGTTGAGGGGCAGTTTCAGGCAAATCCACGTCACTTGTGTCCCTCCAAAAACCAGAACCCGGCCTTGCCGCGCCACCAATTTCCAGTGGCCCCGGAAAAGCTTCCTCATTAAAAATATAATCATCCCCATCATCCTCCTCCTCCTCTTCGCCCGCTAACTCATCCTGTACACTGCCCTGGCCAGACAATGGCTGACTGTCAAGGAATGTGTTTCAGTTGGGAAAGGGAGATGGCAGCCATGAAATTCCTTCCGTTATCACTCACTACCTTGCCTGCCTCAAGATCTACAGTGCCCAGCCACAACTGCGTTTCTTTCTGCAAGAACTCGGACAGAACTTCTGCGGTGTGTCTGTTGTCGCCCAAACACTTCATAGCCAATACAGCCTGCTGACGTTTGCCAGTAGCTGCCCCATAATGGGAGACCTGGTGTGCAACAGTGGCAGCTGCGGATGGAGTGGTTGTGCGACTGCGGTCTGTGGACGAGCTCTCGCTTCTGCAGGAGGATGAAGAGGAGGAGGAGGGGGTGCGAACGGCTACAGCCAACTGTTTCCTAGACCGTGGGCTAGGCAGAACTGTCCCAAACTTGCTGTCCCCTGTGGACCCTGCATCCACCACATTTACCCAGTGTGCCGTGATGGACACGTAACGTCCCTGGCCATGCCTACTGGTCCATGCATCTGTTGTCAGGTGCACCTTTGTGCTCACAGATTGCCTGAGTGCATGGACGATGCGCTCTTTAACATGCTGGTGGAGGGCTGGGATGGCTTTTCTGGAAAAAAAGTGTCGACTGGGTAGCTCGTAGCGTGGTACAGCGTAGTCCATCAGGGCTTTGAAAGCTTCGCTTTCAACTAACCGGTAGGGTATCATCTCTAACGAGATTAGTCTAGCTATGTGGGCGTTCAAACCCTGTGTACGCGGATGCGAGGCTAAGTACTTCCTTTTTCTAACCATAGTCTCATGTAGGGTGAGCTGGACTGGAGAGCTGGAGATCGTGGAACTAGCGGGGGTGCCGGTGGACGTGGCAGACTGAGAGACGGTGGGAGATGGTATTGTTGCCGCCGGTGCCCTAGATGCAGTGTTTCCTACTACAAAACTGGTGATTCCCTGACCCTGACTGCTTTGGCCTGGCAAAGAAACCTGCACAGATACTGCAGGTGGCGCGGAAAATGGTGGCCCTACACTGCCGGAAGGGATGTTGCGTTGCTGACTAGCTTCATTGGCCGAGGGTGCTACAACCTTAAGGGACGTTTGGTAGTTAGTCCAGGCTTGCAAATGCATGGTGGTTAAATGTCTATGCATGCAACTTGTATTGAGACTTTTCAGATTCTGTCCTCTGCTTAAGGTAGTTGAACATTTTTGACAGATGACTTTGCGCTGATCAATTGGATGTTGTTTAAAAAAATGCCAGACTGCACTCTTTCTAGCATCGGATACCTTTTCAGGCATTGCAGACTGAGCTTTAACCGGATGGCCACGCTGTCCTCCAACAGGTTTTGGCTTTGCCACGCGTTTTGGGCAAGATACGGGCCCGGCAGATGGAACCTGTTGCGATGTTGATGCCTGCTGCGGCCCCTCCTCCTCCGCTTCAGAACTGCTGCCGCCTGCACCCTGTTCCCCCAATGGCTGCCAATCGGGGTCAAGAACTGGGTCATCTATTACCTCTTCTTGTAGCTCATGTGCAACTTCGTCTGTGTCACCGTGTCGGTCGATGGTATAGCGTTCGTGACGGGGCAACATAGTCTCATCAGGGTCTGATTCTTGATCATTACCCTGCGAGGGCAATGTTGTGGTCTGAGTCAAAGGACCAGCATAGTAGTCTGGCTGTGGCTGTGCATCAGTGCACTCCATGTCAGATTCAACTTGTAATGGGCATGGACTGTTAACTGCTTCACTTTCTAAGCCAGGGACGGTATGTGTAAAGAGCTCCATGGAGTAACCCGTTGTGTCGCCTGCTGCATTCTTCTCTGTTGTTGTTTTTGCTGAAGAGGACAAGGAAGCGACTTGTCCCTGACCGTGAACATCCACTAACGACGCGCTGCTTTGACATTTACCAGTTTCACGAGAGGAGGCAAAAGAGCTAGAGGCTGAGTCAGCAAGATAAGCCAAAACTTGCTCTTGCTGCTCCGGCTTTAAAAGCGGTTTTCCTACTCCCAGAAAAGGGAGCGTTCGAGGCCTTGTGTAGCCAGACGACGAACCTGGCTCCACAGCTCCAGACTTAGGTGCAATATTTTTTTTCCCACGACCAGCTGATGCTCCACCACTACCACTACCCTCATTACCAGCTGACAATGAACGCCCCCGGCCACGACCTCTTCCACCAGACTTCCTCATTGTTTTAAAAACGTAAACAAACTAACGGTATTTGTTGCTGTCACACAAATTACACGGTGAGCTATAACTTCAGTATGATTTAGCTACCCCTTTACAGGTGAGTGAGACCACAACGAAAATCAGGCACAATGTTACACACTCTGTTGTTGGTGGCAACAAATGAGAGAGATGCCACACACGCAGGACTGTCACTGAAGCACAAATGTAAATATTAATCTCCCACTGATTTGATTTTTTTTTTTTTTTCAGGGAGACTTTAGGAAAAAAAAATAATAGAATAAAATGATTTTTTCAGGAAGAATTTAGAAACCAAATAAAATAAAATGATTTTTTCAGGGAGAATTTAGAAAACAAATAAAACAAAAAAAGGCTTTCTATGGCCCACTGAGTGAGAGATGACGCACACCGGAGTCAGGAGTGGCACACAAGCCCAGAGGCCAATATTTATCTCCCACTGATTGATGTAGTGATTTTTTCAGGTAGATTTTGGAACCCAAATCAAGCTAAAAAAATAATAGGCTTTCTATGGCCCACAATTGGAGAGAGAGAGAGAGATGGCACACCCAGGAGTCAAGACTGGCACACAAGCAGAAAGGGCAATATTAATCTCCCACTGTTTTTTTTTTTTTTTTTTTTTTCAGGGAGACTTTAGGAAAAAAAAATAATAGAATAAAATGATTTTTTCAGGAAGAATTTAGAAACCAAATAAAATAAAATGATTTTTTCAGGGAGAATTTAGAAAACAAATAAAACAAAAAAAGGCTTTCTATGGCCCACTGAGTGAGAGATGACGCACACAGGAGTCAGGAGTGGCACACAAGCCCAGAGGCCAATATTTATCTCCCACTTTTTTTTTTTTGTTCCAGGGAAAATTTATAAACCCAATAAAAAAAATAATAAATAGGCTTTCTATGGCCCACTATCTGAGAGAGAGAGAGAGAGAGAGATGGCACGCTTAGGACTGGCACACAAGCCCAAAGGCCAATATTAATCTCCCTTTTTTTTTTTCAGGGAGAATTTATAAAACAAAAAAAAAATAAATAAATAGGCTTTCTATGGCCCACTATTTGTGAGAGAGATGGCACGCTCAGGACTGGCACACAAGCCCAGAGGCCAATATTAATCTCCCACTGATTGATTTATTGATTTTTTCAGGTAGAATTTAGAACCCAAATAAAGCAAAAAAAAAAAAAATGGGCTTTCTATGGCCCACTGAGTGAGTGATGATGCACACAGGAGTCAGGAGTGGCACACAAGCCCTGAGGCCAATATTTTTCTCCCACTGATTGATGTAGTGATTTTTTCAGGTACATTTTAGAACCCAAATCAAGCAAAAAATAAATAGGCTTTCTATGGCCCACTATTTGTGAGAGAGATGGCACGCTCAGGACTGGCACACAAGCCCAGAGGCCAATATTAATCTCCCACTTTTTTTTTTTTTGTTCCAGGGAAAATTTATAAACCCAATAAAAAAAATAATAAATAGGCTTTCTATGGCCCACTATCTGAGAGAGAGAGATGGCACGCTTAGGACTGGCACACAAGCCCAAAGGCCAATATTAATCTCCCACTGATTGATTTATTGATTTTTTCAGGTAGAATTTAGAACCCAAATAAAGCAACAAAAAAAAAAAAAAAAGGGCTTTCTATGGCCCACTGAGTGAGTGATGATGCACACAGGAGTCAAGAGTGGCACACAAGCCCTGAGGCCAATATTTTTCTCCCACTGATTGATGTAGTGATTTTTTCAGGTAGATTTTAGAACCAAAATCAAGCAAAAAAATAAAAAGGCTTTCTATGGCCCACTGACTGAGAGATGGCACACACAGGGATGGCACTCTAGCAGAAATGTCAATCTTAATCTCCCACAAAAAAAAAAAAAAAACAGGGAGTGTCCTTCAATTACTATCTCCCTGCAGTAATCTCAGCCAGGTATGGCAGGCAGCAATAAGGAGTGGACTGATGCACAAATTAAATAAAAAGTGTGTACAAACAAAAAAGATAGCTGTGCAGAAAGGAAGGAACAAGAGGATTTGTGCTTTGAAAAAAGCAGTTGGTTTGCACAGCGGCGTACACACAGCAATGCAGCTATCAGGGAGCCTTCTAGGGCAGCCCAATGAGCTACAGCGCTGAGGGGAAAAAAAAAAAAATGTAGCTTCCACTGTCCCTGCACACCGAAGGTGGTGTTGGGCAGTGGAAATCGCTGCAGCACAAGCGGTTTGGTGGTTAATGGACCCTGCCTAACGCTATCCCTGCTTCTGACGAAGCAGCAGCAACCTCTCCCTAAGCTCAGATCAGCAGCAGTAACATGGCGGTCGGCGGGAACGCCCCTTTATAGCCCCTGTGACGCCGCAGACAGCAAGCCAATCACTGCAATGCCCTTCTCTAAGATGGTGGGGACCAGGACCTATGTCATCACGCTGCACACACTCTGCGTTTACCTTCATTGGCTGAGAAATGGCGCTTTTCGCGTCATTGAAACGCGACTTTGGCGCGAAAGTCGCGTACCGCATGGCCGACCCCGCACAGGGGTCGGATCGGGTTTCATGAAACCCGACTTTGCCAAAAGTCGGCGACTTTTGAAAATGAACGACCCGTTTCGCTCAACCCTACTATTGAGGTCTAATTTCTTTTGTTACCCTTGTAAAAATAAAAAATTTCTTGCTAAAACATAATTTTTGAGGAAAGAAAAATGATTTTTTATTTTCACGGCTCTGCGTTGTAAACTTCTGTGAAGCACTTTGGGGTTTAAAGTGCTCACCACATATCTAGATAAGTTCCTTGGGGGGTCTAGTTTCCAAAATGGGGTCACTTATGGGGCGTTTCTACTGTTTAGGCACATCAGGGGCTCTGCAAACGCAACGTGATGCCCGCAGACCATTCCATCAAAGTCGGCATTTCAAAAGTCACTACTTCCATTCTGAGCCCTGACGTGTGCCCAAACAGTAATTCCCCCCCACATATGGGGCATCAGCGTACTCAGGACAAATTGGACAACAACTTTTGGGGTCCAATTTCTCCTGTTACTCTTGTGAAAATAAAAAATTGCAGGCTAAAAATAATTTTTGATGAAAGAAAAATGATTTTTTATTTTCACGGCTCTGCGTTATAAACTTCTGTGAAGCACTTGGGGGTTTAAAGTGGTCACTGCACATCTAGATTAGTTCCATGGGAGGTCTAGTTTCCAAAATGGGGTCACTTGTGGGGGATCTCCATTGTTTAGGCACACAGGGGCTCTCCAAACACAACATGGTGTCCGCTAAAGATTGGAGCTAATTTTTCATTCATAAAGTCAAATGGCGCTCCTTCCCTTCCGAGCCCTGCTGCGTGCCCAAACAGTGGTTTGTGACAACATATGAGGTATTGGTTTACTCAGGAGAAATTGCCCAATACATTTTAGGATCCATTTTATCCTGCTGCCCATGTGGAAATGAACAAATTGTGGCTAAAAGAATTTTTTTGTGAAAAAAAGTACTTTTTCATTTTTACGGATCAATTTGTGAAGCACCTGGGGGTTCAAAGTGCTCACTATGCATCTAGATAAGTTCCTTGGGGGGTCTAGTTTCCAAAATGGGGTCACTTATGGGGGGTTTCTACTGTTTAGGCACATCAGGGGCTCTGCAAACGCAACGTGATGCCCGCAGACCATTCCATCAAAGTCGGCATTTCAAAAGTCACTACTTCCATTCTGAGCCCTGACGTGTGCCCAAACAGTAATTCCCCCCCACATATGGGGCATCAGCGTACTCAGGACAAATTGGACAACAACTTTTGGGGTCCAATTTCTCCTGTTACTCTTGTGAAAATAAAAAATTGCAGGCTAAAAATAATTTTTGATGAAAGAAAAATGATTTTTTATTTTCACGGCTCTGCGTTATAAACTTCTGTGAAGCACTTGGGGGTTTAAAGTGGTCACTGCACATCTAGATTAGTTCCATGGGAGGTCTAGTTTCCAAAATGGGGTCACTTGTGGGGGATCTCCATTGTTTAGGCACACAGGGGCTCTCCAAACACAACATGGTGTCCGCTAAAGATTGGAGCTAATTTTTCATTCATAAAGTCAAATGGCGCTCCTTCCCTTCCGAGCCCTGCCGCGTGCCCAAACAGTGGTTTGTGACCACATATGAGGTCTTGGTTTACTCAGGAGAAATTGCCCAATACATTTTAGGATCCATTTTATCCTGCTGCCCATGTGGAAATGAACAAATTGTGGCTAAAAGAATGTTTTTGTGAAAAAAAGTACTTTTTCATTTTTACGGATCAATTTGTGAAGCACCTGGGGGTTCAAAGTGCTCACTATGCATCTAGATAAGCTCCTTGGGGGTCTAGTTTCCAAAATGGGGTGAATTGTGGGGGAGCTCCAATGTTTAGGCACACAGGGGCTCTCCAAACGCGACATGGTGTCCGCTAAAGATTGGAGCCAATTTTTCATTGAAAAAGTTAAATGGCGCTCCTTCACTTCAGAGCCCTGTCGTGCGCCCAGACAGTGGTTCCCCCTACATGTGAGGTATCGGCGTACTCAGGACAAATTGTACAATAACATTTGGGGTCCAGTTTTTCTTTTTACCCTTGGGAAAATAAAAAAATTGTTGCTAAAACATCATTTTTGTGACTAAAAAGTTAAATATTAATTTTTTCCTTCCATGTTGCTTCTGCTGCTGTGAAGTACCTGAAGGGTTAATAAACTTCTTGAATGTGGTTTTGAGTACCTTCAGGGGTGCAGTTTTTATAATAGTGTCACTTTGGGGTATTTTCAGCCATACAGACCCCTCAAACTGACTTCAAATGTGAGGTGGTCCCTAAAAAAAATGGTTTTGTAAATTTCGTTGTAAAAATGAGAAATCGCTGGTCAAATTTTAACCCTTATAACTTCCTAGCAAAAAAAATTTTGTTTCCAAAATTGTGCTGATGTAAAGTAGACATGTGTAAAATGTTATTTATTAACTATTTTGTGTCACATAACTCTCTCGTTTAACAGAATACAAATTAAAAATTAGAAAATTGCGAAATTTTCAAAATTTTAGCCAAATTTCCATTTTTTTCACAAATAAACGCAAAAATTATTGACCTACATTTACCGCTAACATGAAGCACAATATGTCACGAAAAAACGATCTCAGAACCGTTAGGATCCGTTGAAGCGTTCCCGAGTTATTACCTCATAAAGGGACACTGGTCAGAATTGCAAAAAACGGCCAGGTCATTAAAGGGACTCTGTCACCTGAATTTGGAGGGAACAATTTTCAGCCATAGAGGCGGGGTTTTCGGGTGTTTGATTCACCCTTTCCTTACCCGCTGGCTGCAATATTGGATTGAAGTTCATTCTCTGTCCTCCGTAGTACACGCCTGCACAAGGTAATCTTGCCTTGTGCAGGCGTGTACTATGGAGGACAGAGAATGAACTTCAATCCAGTATTGCAGCCAGCATGTAAGGAAAGGGTGAATCAAACACCCGAAAACCCCGCCTCCATGGCTGAAGATTGTTCCCTCCAAATTCAGGTGACAGAGTCCCTTTAAGGTCAAAATAGGCTGTGTCATGAAGGGGTTAAATGACTCCTCAGAGTTAGGAATTATACCAAAGTGCTTGTTCTTCGGGATGGAGATTCAAAAAATATAAGCTAAAAACAGTATGAAAAAAATGCCTTTTAAAGATAGTGCATAATAGGAGGCTGTTTGGTGGTCATAGATCCTAGATAGAACAAGCAGATGTTGTAAAGGAGAATATCATACAGTGCGACTCAGTGCTAACAATAGATGAAGACAACCAACACCGCCAGTATTACCATTTTACTTTTTTTTTTCTTGTTGTATGAAAAACTTGTGTATAACATTTACTTGGTATATGAATTTTGTTAGATTCCTCAGAGTGCAAAATCCTGCATATCTGAGTATCTGGGTATGGCCAGGATCACACATGCGAGAAACACGTCTGTGTCTCGCATGTGAAATCCAAGCTCTGGTGCCGGCACTCCAGAGCAGAGCGTGCGGCTCCATGTGTGATCCCGGCCTTAATATGAAAAACAGATCTTTCAGCCCCCACCCAAATTGACATGCAGGGATATCTGCTTTAAAATGTGTTCAGATAGATCTGTTTATATGCATGACATTATACCTGAGGAAGACTCTTAGGGCTCATTCTCACATGTGAGAAACTCGGATGAGTCTCGCACATCAATACCCGGCACTGTTCCCGACACTCGGATCGGAGCGTGCGGCTCCCTAGCAATACATGTAGCCGCACGCTCCACTCCTAAGTACTGGGTGCAGTGCCGGGTATCGACGTGTGAGACTCATCCGAGTTTCTCGCATGTATCAGCCCTAATAGAGGAGAAACTTCCTAGAGCCCAAGGAAGAGGATAGCAGCAGCTTATAACATGGAATACTTCACCAATCAAATTGAGAGATGTAAAAATATCCTTTCTACTTTAATCTTATCTACAACTACAGTTGACACAAATAAGTTTAACCCCTTCATGACCTTGGGATTTTTCATTTTTCCGTGTTCGTTTTTCTCTCCTCTCCTTCCCAAAGCCATAACTTTTTTGTTTTTCCATCAATTTGGCCATGTGAGGGCTTATTTTTTGCGGGATGAGTTGTACTTTTGAATGACATCATTGGTTTTAGCATGTCGTTTACTAGAAAACGGGAAAAAAAATCCAAGTGCAGTGAAATTGCAGAAAAAGTGCAATCCCACACTTGTTTTTTGTTTGGCTTTTTTGCTAGGTTCACTAAATGCTAAAACTGACCTACCATTATGATTCTCCAGGTCAGTACGAATTCATAGACACCTAACATGACTAGGTTATTTTTTTACCTAAGTGGTGAAAAAAAATTCCAAACTTTACTAAAAAAAAAAAAAAAAATTGAGCCATTTTCCGATACCCGTAGCGTCTCCATTTTTCGTGATCTGGGGTCGGTTGAGGGCTTATTTTTTGTGTGCCGAGATGATATTTTTAATGATAGCATTTTGGTGCAGATACCTGCAGATCGCCTGTTATTGCATTTTAATACAATGTCGCGGAGACAAAAAAAACGTAATTCTGGCGTTTCAAATTTTTTTCTTGCTACGCCGTTTAGCGATCAGGTTAATGCTTTTTTTTTATTTGATAAATCGGGCGATTCTGAGCGTGGCGATACCAAATATGCGTAGATTTGATTTTTTTTATTGATTTCTTTTGATTGGGGAGAAAGGGGGGGTGAATTAATTTTTTTTTTTTTCACATTTTTTTTAACTTTTTTTAAAACTTTTGCCATGCTTCAATAGCCTCCATGGGAGGCTAGAAGCAGGCACAGCACGATCGGCTCTGCTACATAGCAGCGATCTGCTGTTCGCTGCTATGTAGCTGAAAATCAGGTGTGCTGTGAGCGCCGACCACAGGGTGGCGCTCACAGCTGCCGGCGATCAGTAACCATAGAGGTCTCAAGGACCTCTATGGTTACAATTCTGAAGCATCGCTGACCCCCGATCATGTGACGGGGTCGGCGATGACGTCATTTCCGGCCGCCCTGCCGGAAGTGGTAGTTAAATGCCGCTGTCTGCGTTTGACAGCGGCATTTAACTAGTTAATAGGCGTGGGCAGATCGCGATTCTGCTCGCGCCTATTACGGGCACATGTCAGCTGTTCAAAACAGCTGACATGTCCCGGCTTTGGTGCGGGCTCACCGCCGGAGCCCGCATCAAAGCAGGGGATCTGACCTCGGATGTACTATACCGTCCGAGGTCAGAAAGGGGTTAATTCTTTGGAGATTGACAATGAAACTAAGAAAAACATCTCCAGGTTATATTTTAGCCTGGAGAAAATTATGAAAGGTGAAATTAAAAGCCAGCTGGACGCAGAGTTTTTGAATATCTGCCTACAGCAGAAAATAATCCCAAATGGTCTACTGATATATTTTAATAGTACATTTATTGAAGAAAAGGAATTTACTGAAAAATGGTATGATATATTAGATGATTGTTCTTACAACCTCTTGAAACTTTTAATAGAAAAATGTAACAGGCAAGCAAAAAATTTTGCAACATTATGTGAAAATGATCTAGCAGAATTTGTAAGAATAGTTATTTTCCTCTGTATGAAGCACTCAATAGAGATAAGAATAGAAATCTTCAGTTTTTTTAAACAATTTTATCGAGATGAAGACCAGAAAGGTCAGTAAATATTCTAAAAAAAGGGCACAAAAAATCTAGAGAAATCGCAGCCAGGGTGGAGAGTGACTTAATACAATGAAGTTCTCACAAAACCAAAAACCCCTGGTCAAGTCAACTCCACAGTAACAAAATTAAATAGTAAATGGTTTGCGTACCTTTTACAATTCTAAGACGAATTCTGCCCTTATAGAGGGTTCATTTGAACCCTGAAGAACTTTTACTGCTTTAGAAGCAGGGGCCATTCCTAAAACGAATATCAAAAATAGCGTGAATAAAAATAAAAATGGGGAACCAGCGAAACAGATCACTAGAGTCATATCTTCCACTCCCGGTGCGATTCCTCTACCGATACATAAGAAAGGAACTTATGGGGTAGTTAGGAGACAAGTCCACATAATTCTGAGGGGAATTTGTCCTGAGGAAGAGGACTTTAACAATTCACTCTTCTTCTTTCTTTACCCCAATTCAGTAGACTCTAATACAAAATTACAGGAAACAATACGACTTCAGAATCACATTTCTGAACTTATTCCCCCTAATTATAGTATTTTTACAATACATGACACTACTGAATAACTTAATCTTTACACCACAGTAGTGCAGGCACCATCTCCTTCTACAACAAATTCTAATATATCTTTTTTAGAGATTGTACCAAGACTAACACTACCACCCACAGAGGTAATTTTACCCAGTCTGCAGACAGGCTCTTTAGTAGCGCCTCCAATACAGGCACAAAAGAGGAATTAGATCACAAAGTATTTTCCTCCAACACCATTGCAATCCTCAAAAAGAAAAAGAGGGCTAGAGGCTCTAGAGAAGCGAGAAATGAAAAAAAAATCTTGTCTCTCTGAAAGAAGGAGGTATTTAAAAAAGAATAATAGGAATATAGCGAATAGTACAATTAAATTATTTAATTTATCAAAACATCAACTCTCTAAGGCTGAAGAAGCAATTCTATCTAAATGTCTGGGCTTCTGTCTCACACAAAGAGCCAGGTTTTTTGATTTATTTCTAGATCTAAATAAATATGTCTGCAAATTAACACTTATTAGACATTTTGCTATAATGGATCGAACAGCACAGTGTAAAGACAAAGATGAAGTAAAAACTATTGAAAAAGCAGATACCACACTATCCAGTAAAAGCATACATAAAAATGTCTGTCCCAAATCTAATTTTAACCCAACCCACCATCGAGGCAGCCAATTGGACACTTTTTATACTTTAGTATCTGAGGAATTTTGGGGATTAAATAAGACTGGAAAAACTATACGAAATTGGAAAATAGAAAATACAAGTTCTGGAGGTAGAAACAGACTAAGTAATAACATACCAATTCAAAAAATGAATATTTCGAAGGAAGAAAAAGAAGCATTAAAAGAACTAAAGAACAATGAAAAAATTGTGATTAGAGGGGCAGATAAAGGAGGGGATACTGTTATTCAGGATCCAGAGGACTATTTGGAGGAAACATATAATATATTATCAGATGTAAAATACTATAAAAAGTCAGTTGTTGACCCTTTCAAATTACATATTGATGAATATCATGGGTTAATAGACACTGCCTTTAATCAAAACATCCTAAATAAAAGGGAAAAACAGTTCCTGACCAACAAAAATCCAAATACAGCCCTCTTTTATCATCTGCCAAAGGTGCATAAAAATCCTGTGAAGCCTCCCGGACGACCAATCATTTTGGGTATAGGGTCACTAACTAGTCAGCTGTCAAATTACATTGATCTGTACTTGCAGGATCTAGTTAGAAAATTACCTTCTTTTCTCCTAGACTCCAGTCAATTAATAAAAGAATGTGAAAATTTTGTTTGGGAAGAAGACTACAATTTTTAATAATGGGTCTAAAAATCATATTGGAACATAACCTTTTTACTTTCCAGGGGCAATTGTATATATCGTAGCTTAGCACTGCAATGGGGACTCCGATAGCCCCAAGTTTTGTAAATCTTTTCATGGGGTGCTTTGAGTCCTCATCCCTATTTGTGTCAGCTACCTTACTGCAACAATATATTATGTTACCGTCGCTTCATTGGCGATTTAATTGTATTCTGGAAAGGCACTGAAGTAGAAGCTCAAGAATTTATTGTGGCATTAAACAGGAATCACTGGGATATCACTTTTTCCGCAGAAATTAATAAAGAAAAAATAAATTTTCTTGATCTAGAAATATCCCAATAAAAATTAAAAAAATTAGCACTAAAACGTACTTAAAGAAAACTAACACCATTGGTTTCCTCGAATATCGGAGTGCACATCATCAAAAATGGAAGCAAAACATTCCTTATAGCCAGTTCCGTCGAATTAGGAGAAATAATACAAATAAGGAAGATTATTTAAAAAACAATCGAAAATTTCGATCGATAGGTTTATGACATCATATAAAACCAATCTAGAAAGAACTCAGCAGGAGTGCTTATCTAGAGAGAATAATAAAAATAAGGAAGTGGAAGAGGGGATAACTAAAGAAGGAGGAGAAAAACCTGAGCAGATAATTAATAAAAATAAAAATAAGAATAAGGATAGAAAAAAAAGCTGGGTGGCAGTATAATTTTATCACCACTTTTAATCGTAGTAATACGGAGATAAGAAACATTTTAAATAAGTATTGGTACCTGTTGAAAAAGGAAACATTTTTGAAAAAACTTTAACCAGCTAAACCCAATATTACTTTTCGTAGTGGCCAAACAGTGAAGGGTATAATTGCCCCTAGTAATCTCAGAATGACCAAAGATGGGGAATGGGAATGTCTAAAAAGAAAACAAAAAATTAGTATTAACAAAATGGATGCTTTAAAAACAGAGTATCTATCCATGTGGTTCCTGAAAATGTTGTACCTGCAAAATTATCACCCATATGACTTGTTACATCTCGTCGTATAGTATGGGTGAATCCATAGCTATCACACAAAGGTTAACGTGTGATAGTGATTTTGTGATATATGCTATGCTATATTACTTGTGGTCTGCAATACGTGGGACGGACTTTTCAGTCCTTACGATCCCTTATGAATGGACACAGACACAATACTAAAAAATGGCTTTTTAAGACAGAGCTTATCCCGGCAGCTATGCTTGAAGCATAATAAAACATTCAATATTTCCGTGACCCTGTTGGAGCAAATACCTGAGAATTGTATTAATAGGGTACAAAAGTTAAACTGGAAAGAATCATACTGGATCTTACGTCGGGGTACATTATACCCAGATGGATTAAATGATGTTATAGCGGGTATATGATGTACAAAACAAATAAATTGACAGGTATAAAATTGCATATTATTATTATTATATTTTTGTTGTTGTTTTCACATGAATGAAATATCGAAGAATTCTATTTGTCATTTGGAAAAAGTCACAATTTGAAAAAAGGAAGAGATTTAAATTTTGTCATAATATATACAGTATGTTTGTGGGATTTTACATTTTATATGAAATCACACTTTAGTATGTTTAATAACATTTTTTAAAAGAAATTTTATATATGGCATAATTATATTTATAGGATTTTTAGAAAGGAAAAAATACTTTTGAGTGAAAATTTTGTGTATGAAATATTTTTTTTTCTTGTGTGACAAAACTTGTGTATAAAATGTATTTGGTATATGAATTTTGTTAGCTTCCTCAGAGTGCAAAATCTTGCATATCTGAGTATCTGGGTGTGTCTGAAAAACAGATCTTTCAGCCCCCAACAAATTGACATGCAGGGATATCTGCTATGAAATGTGTTCAGATAGATCTATTTATATGCATGATATTATAGCTCAGGTGTTTATAAATGAGATTGTGAAGCTTCACAGGGTTCCTTCAGATGTGTTATAAGATTGGGTGACCCAGTTTTTTCCAAGTTCTGGAAACCGTTCTGTAATCGACTGAGGGTGCAGCTGTCTTTTTCTTCTGCCTTCCAACCCCAGTTGATTGGACAGACTGAGTGCATTAGTCAGAATTTGGAAACTTACCTCAGGTGTTTTGTCTCTGAAAATCATTAGGATTGGGCATCCTGGCAGAATTTGCTACAAATAATCATTGTGAAGAGTCTAACAGCAGGTCATCGTTTTTTGGTGCTTAGATTGCCATCCACAGTTTGTTACTTTTAGCTTTGGGAGTTCCTGAATAGGAACATTTTGCTTTGTCGCTCTCCCCAGTGTGGCAGGGGGTTCTGAGTAATTCTGAGTAATTTGAAGACCATAGGAGACAGGTACAAACATATACTGGTAGTTGACCGAAAGCGCTTGCCAGGTCCAGACCTGAATGTGAATGACTTTGTGTGGTTGTCTACTAGGATTATCAAGTTGAAGGTTCCTTGCTGGAAGTTGGGACCTAGATTTATTGGTCCCTATAAAGTAACCGCAGGCCCTTAAGATCCACAATGACTTTTACAGGTCTTTACTCAAGAAATATGTGGAACCTCTTGAGTCCTCACCCCTACTGTCACCCCCAATAATGGTTGATGGTAATCTGGAGTTTTGGATTTCGAGGATTGTAGATTCTTGTCTCCAATGTCGTTCCCTACTGTACTTGGTGCATTGGAAAGGATATAGTCCAGAGGAGAAGATGTGAGTTTCAGCATCAGAGGTGAATGCCCCCAGGCTAGTTCATTCATTCCTCACCTCTTATCCTGAGAAACTTGGTCCTGAGTGTCTGGAGGCCACTCATAGAAGGGCGGGTATTGTCAAGGGTGTATCAGATGCAACAGACTGTCACTCTGCATCTGGCTGTAGAAGGTCTCTGCGTTTGGCATTACAGATGCCTCGTTAATCCTTCTGACTCTTGGACCCAGTGGCAATCTCCCTCCAGCTTTAGTTGACACACCTGGACCTGGGGGTTTAAAAATCCCCAGTCTGCTGCAAAGAGTCGCCGGTGATATTCACATTTTTGAATCTTATGAATTGCAAAGTAATAATCCTCTTCAGCAAGTGCAAAGAACACATTGTTGTGACTGGGTCCACATATATTTGGCTCAGTGCCATTTCTATCTGGCATTTAGCAAGAACACCGAATGAAAGAACTGATCTATTTGTTTGTAACAAGATTATTCCCACTTATCCATTGCATCAATTGCTGAGCCTGATGGAAGGAACATGTGTGCATGCAGTGTTTAACTCTAAAATTAAACATTGATGCCATATTTTAGCATACTTCAATCAATGTATTACTTGGGAAAACCCCTTTGATGTTTCATCTGTCTATTGCAGATATAACCCCTTTCTGCCAGCTGACGGAATAGTACGTGAGCTGGCAGTATCCCCCGCTTTGAGGTGGGCTCCGGCAGTGAGCTGTCAAACTCTGACAGCAGCATTTAAGAAACGCTCCCGGCCACGCGGCCGGAAGTACCTGCACCACTGACCCCGTCATGTGATCGGAGGTCATCGGTGCATTGCCATCACAATCAGAGGTCTCCTTGAGATCTCTATAGTTGTTGATGGCAGATTGCTATGAATACCAACCTGTGGTCGGCGCTCATAGCAAGCCTGAAATTCTGCTGCATAGAGGTGATCTGTGCATCACCTCTATGTAGCAGAGGCCATAGAGTAGTGCATGCTTCTAGCCTTCTATGGAGGCTGTTGAAGCATGCCAAAATTTTAAAAAATGTGTTAAAAATATTTAAAAAAATGTAAAAGTTCAAATCACTCCCCTTTTGCCCCAATCAAAATAAAACAATTAAAAAAACAAACCTACACATATTTGGTATCGCCACGTTCAGAATCGGCCAATCTATCAATTAAAAAAAAGTATTAACCTGATCACTAAATGGCGTAGCGTGAAAAAAATCAAAACGCCAAAATTACTTTTTTTGATCGCCGCGACATTGCATCAAAATGCAATAAAGGGCGATAAAAAGAATGCATCTGTACCAAAATGGTATCATTAACCCCTTCCCGACCCATGACGCCACGTAGGCGTCATGAAAGTCGGTGCCAATCCGACCCATGATGCCTATGTGGCGTCATGGAAAGATCGCGTCCCTGCAGATCGGGTGAAAGGGTTAACTCCCATTTCACCCGATCTGCAGGGACAGGGGGAGTGGTAGTTTAGCCCAGGGGGGCTTCACCCCCCCGAGGCTACGATCGCTCTGATTGGCTGTTGAAAGTGAAACTGCCAATCAGAGCGATTTGTAATATTTCACCTATTATAACTGGTGAAATATTACAATCCAGCCATGGCCGATGCTGCAATATCATCGGCCATGGCTGGAAACACTAATGTGCCCCCACCCCACCCCACCGATCGCCCCCCCCAGCCCTCCGATCTGTCCGGTACACTGCTCCGGCTCCCCTCCGTCCTGTGCTCCGCTCCCCCCGTGCTCTTGTCAGCTCCCCCCATGCTCCAATCACCCTCCCCGTGCTCCAATCACCCCCCCTGCACTCCGATCCACCCCCCGTGCTCCGACCCACCCCCATGCTCCGTTCCACCCCCCGTGCTCCGTTCCACCCCCCGTGCTCCGTTCCACCCCTCCCGCGCTCCGATCCACCCCCCCATGCTCCGATCCCCCCCCCGTGCTCCCCCCCACCCCATCATACTTACCGATCCTGCCGGGGTCCGTCCGTCTTCTCCCTGGGCGCTGCCATCTTCCAAAATGGCGGGCGCATGCGCAGTGTGCCCGCCGAATCTGCCGGCCGGCAGATTCGTTCCAAAGTGCATTTTGATCACTGAGATAGATTATATCTCAGTGATCAAAATAAAAAAATTTAATAAATGACCCCCCCTTTGTCACCCCCATAGGTAGGGACAATGAAAAAATAAAGAATTTTTTTTTTTCCACTAATGTTAGAATAGGGTTAGGGTTAGGGCTAGGGTTAGGGGTAGGGTTAGGGGTAGGGTTAGGGTTAGGGCTAGGGTTAGGGCTAGGGTTAGGGGTAGGGTTAGGGCTAGGGTTAGGGCTAGGGTTAGGGGTAGGGTTAGGGGTAGGGTTAGGGCTAGGATTAGGGTTAGGGTTTCGGTATGTGCACACGTATTCTGGTCCTCTGCGGATTTTTCCGCTGCGGATTTGATAAATCCGCAGTGCTAAACCGCTGCGGATTTATGGCGGATTTACCGCGTTTTTTCTGCGCATTTCACTGCGGTTTTACAACTGCGATTTTCTATTGGAGCAGTTGTAAAACCGCTGCGGAATCCGCACAAAGAAGTGACATGCTGCGGAATGTAAACCGCTGCGTTTCCGTGCAGTTTTTCCGCAGCATGTGTACAGCGATTTTTGTTTCCCATTGGTTTACATTGAACTGTAAACTCATGGGAAACTGCTGCGGATCCGCAGCGTTTTCCGCAGCGTGTGCACATACCTTTAGAATTAGGCTATGTGCACACGGTGCGGATTTGGCTGCGGATCCGCAGCGGATTGGCCGCTGCGGATTCGCAGCAGTGTTCTATCAGGTTTACAGTACCATGTAAACCTATGGAAAACCAAATCCACTGTGCCCATGGTGCGGAAAATACCGTGCGGAAACGCTGTGTTGTATTTTCCGCAGCATGTCAATTCTTTGTGCGGATTCCGCAGCGTTTTACACCTGTTCCTCAATAGGAATCCGCAGGTGAAATCCGCAGAAAAAACACTGGAAATCCGCAGAAAATCCGCAGGTAAAACGCAGTGCCTTTTACTCGCGGATTTTTAAAAAATGATGCTGAAAAATCTCACACGAATCCGCAACGTGGGCACATAGCCTTAGGGTTGGGGTTGGAATTAGGGTTGTGGTTAGGGTTAGGGGTGTGTTGGGGTTAGGGTTGTGGTTAGGGGTGTGTTGGGGTTAGGGTTGTGATTAGGGTTATGGCTACAGTTGGGATTAGAGTTAGGGGTGTGTTGGGGTTAGTGTTGGAGGTAGAATTGAGGGGTTTCCACTGTTTAGGCACATCAGGGGTCTCCAAACGCAACATGGCGCCACCATTGATTCCAGCCAATCTCGTATTCAAAAAGTGAAATGGGGCTCCCTCAATTCCGAGCCCCGACGTGTGCCCAAACAGTGGTCTACCCCCACATATGGGGTACCAGCATACTCATGATAAACTGCGCAACAATTACTGGGGTCCAATTTCTCCTGTTACCCTTGTGAAAATAAAAAAATGCTTGCTAAAACATCATTTTTGAGGAAAGAAAAATGATTTTTTATTTTCACGGCTCTGCATTATAAACTTCTATGAAGCACTTGGGGGTTCAAAGTGCTCACCACATATCTAGATAAGTTCCTTGGGGGGTCTAGTTTCTAAAATGGGGTCACTTGTG
The DNA here is from genome assembly GCF_032444005.1 of Ranitomeya imitator. Lineage (NCBI taxonomy): Eukaryota > Metazoa > Chordata > Amphibia > Anura > Dendrobatidae > Ranitomeya > Ranitomeya imitator. The sequence continues at coordinate 489,898,234 of NC_091285.1, read as the reverse complement.
GGGGGTTTCCACTGTTTAGGAACACCAGGGGCTCTGCAAACGCAACGTGACGCCCGCAGACCGTTCCATCAAATTCTGCATTTCAAAAGTCACTACTTCCCTTCTGAGCCCCGACGTGTGCCCAAACAGTGGTTTACCCCCACACATGGGGTATCAGCGTACTTAGGAGAAACTGCACAACAACTTTTGGGGTCCAATTTCTCCTGTAACCCTTGGGAAAATAAAAAATTCTGGGCTAAATAATTATTTTTGAGGAAAGAAAACGTATTTATTATTTTCACGGTTCTGCATTATAAACTTCTATGAAGCACTTGGGGGTTCAAAGTGCTCACCACACATCTAGATAAGTTCCTTTCGGGGTCTAGTTTCCAAAATGGGGTCACTTGTGGGGGGTTTCTACTGTTTAGCCACATCAGGGGCTCTGCAAACGCAACGTGACGCCCGCAGAGCATTCCATCAAAGTCTGCATTTCAAAACATCACTACTTCAATTCCGAGCCCCGGCATGTGCCCAAACAGTAGTTTACCTCCACATATGAGGTATCACCGTACTCAGGAGAAACTGGACAACAAATATTGGGGTCAAATTTCTCCTGTTACCCTTGGGACAATTAAAAAATTCTGGGCTAAATAATTATTTTTGAGGAAAGAAAACGTATTTATTATTTTCACGGCTCTGCATTATAAACTTCTGTGAAGCACTTGGGGGTTCAAAGTGCTCACCACACATCTAGATAAGTTCCTTTCGGGGTCTAGTTTCCAAAATAGGGTCACTTGTGGGGGGTTTACATAGTAACATAGTAACATAGTTAGTAAGGCCGAAAAAAGACATTTGTCCATCCAGTTCAGCCTATATTCCATCATAATAAATACCCAGATCTACGTCCTTCTACAGAACCTAATAATTGTATGATACAATATTGTTCTGCTCCAGGAAGACATCCAGGCCTCTCTTGAACCCCTCGACTGAGTTCGCCATCACCACCTCCTCAGGCAAGCAATTCCAGATTCTCACTGCCCTAACAGTAAAGAATCCTCTTCTATGTTGGTGGAAAAACCTTCTCTCCTCCAGACGCAAAGAATGCCCCCTTGTGCCCGTCACCTTCCTTGGTATAAACAGATCCTCAGCGAGATATTTGTATTGTCCCCTTATATACTTATACATGGTTATTAGATCGCCCCTCAGTCGTCTTTTTTCTAGACTAAATAATCCTAATTTCGCTAATCTATCTGGGTATTGTAGTTCTCCCATCCCCTTTATTAATTTTGTTGCCCTCCTTTGTACTCTCTCTAGTTCCATTATATCCTTCCTGAGCACCGGTGCCCAAAACTGGACACAGTACTCCATGTGCGGTCTAACTAGGGATTTGTACAGAGGCAGTATAATGCTCTCATCATGTGTATCCAGACCTCTTTTAATGCACCCCATGATCCTGTTTGCCTTGGCAGCTGCTGCCTGGCACTGGCTGCTCCAGGTAAGTTTATCATTAACTAGGATCCCCAAGTCCTTCTCCCTGTCAGATTTACCCAGTGGTTTCCCATTCAGTGTGTAATGGTGACATTGATTCCTTCTTCGCATGTGTATAACCTTACATTTATCATTGTTAAACCTCATCTGCCACCTTTCAGCCCAAGTTTCCAACTTATCCAGATCCATCTGTAGCAGAATACTATCTTCTCTTGTATTAACTGCTTTACATAGTTTTGTATCATCTGCAAATATCGATATTTTACTGTGTAAACCTTCTACCAGATCATTAATGAATATGTTGAAGAGAACAGGTCCCAATACTGACCCCTGCGGTACCCCACTGGTCACAGCGACCCAGTTAGAGACTATACCATTTATAACCACCCTCTGCTTTCTATCACTAAGCCAGTTACTAACCCATTTACACACATTTTCCCCCAGACCAAGCATTCTCATTTTGTGTACCAACCTCTTGTGCGGCACGGTATCAAACGCTTTGGAAAAATCGAGATATACCACATCCAATGACTCACCGTGGTCCAGCCTATAGCTTACCTCTTCATAAAAACTGATTAGATTGGTTTGACAGGAGCGATTTCTCATAAACCCATGCTGATATGGAGTTAAACAGTTATTCTCATTGAGATAATCCAGAATAACATCCCTCAGAAACCCTTCAAATATTTTACCAACAATAGAGGTTAGACTTACTGGCCTATAATTTCCAGGTTCACTTTTAGAGCCCTTTTTGAATATTGGCACCACATTTGCTATGCGCCAATCCTGCGGAACAGACCCTGTCTCTATAGAGTCCCTAAAAATAAGAAATAATGGTTTATCTATTACATTACTTAGTTCTCTTAGTACTCGTGGGTGTATGCCATCCGGACCCGGAGATTTATCTATTTTAATCTTATTTAGCCGGTTTCGCACCTCTTCTTGGGTTAGATTGGTGACCCTTAATATAGGGTTTTCATTGTTTCTTGGGATTTCACCTAGCATTTCATTTTCCACCGTGAATACCGTGGAGAAGAAGGTGTTTAATATGTTAGCTTTTTCCTCGTCATCTACAACCATTCTTTCCTCACTATTTTTTAAGGGGCCTACATTTTCAGTTTTTATTCTTTTACTATTGATATAGTTGAAGAACAGTTTGGGATTAGTTTTACTCTCCTTAGCAATGTGCTTCTCTGTTTCCTTTTTGGCAGCTTTAATTAGTTTTTTAGATAAAGTATTTTTCTCCCTATAGTTTTTTAGAGCTTCAATGGTGCCATCCTGCTTTAATAGTGCAAATGCTTTCTTTTTACTGTTAATTGCCTGTCTTACTTCTTTGTTTAGCCACATTGGGTTTTTCCTATTTCTAGTCCTTTTATTCCCACAAGGTATAAACCGCTTACACTGCCTATTTAGGATGTTCTTAAACATTTCCCATTTATTATCTGTATTCTCATTTCTGAGGATATTGTCCCAGTCTACCAGATTAAGGGCATCTCTAAGCTGTTCAAACTTTGCCTTCCTAAAGTTCAATGTTTTTGTGACTCCCTGACAAGTCCCCCTAGTGAAAGACAGGTGAAACTGCACAATATTGTGGTCGCTATTTCCTAAATGCCCAACCACCTGCAGATTTGTTATTCTGTCAGGTCTATTAGATAGTATTAGGTCTAAAAGTGCTGCTCCTCTGGTTGGATTCTGCACCAATTGTGAAAGATAATTTTTCTTGGTTATTAGCAGAAACCTGTTGCCTTTATGGGTTTCACAGGTTTCTGTTTCCCAGTTAATATCCGGGTAGTTAAAGTCCCCCATAACCAGGACCTCATTATGGGTTGCAGCTTCATCTATCTGCTTTAGAAGTAGACTTTCCATGCTTTCTGTTATATTTGGGGGTTTGTAACAGACCCCAATGAGAATTTTGTTACCATTTTTCCCTCCATGAATTTCAACCCATATGGACTCGACATCCTCATTCCCTTCGCTAATATCCTCCCTTAAAGTGGACTTTAGACAAGACTTTACATAGAGACAAACCCCTCCTCCTCTCCGATTTTTACGATCCTTTCTAAACAGACTGTAACCCTGTAAGTTAACTGCCCAGTCATAGCTTTCATCTAACCATGTCTCGGTTATTCCCACTATGTCAAAGTTACCTGTAGATATTTCTGCTTCTAGTTCTTCCATCTTGTTTGTCAGGCTTCTGGCGTTTGCGAGCATGCAGTTTAGAGGATTTTGTTTTGTTCCAATCTCCTCACTGTGGATTGTTTTAGAAATGTTCTTACCTCCCTTCTGAGTATGTTTTCCTGGGTCGTCTTTGTTCGAGTCTAATGTTTTTCTTCCCGTCCCCTCTTCTTCTAGTTTAACGCCCTCCTGATGAGTGTAGCGAGTCTTCTGGCGAATGTGTGTTTCCCAGGTTTGTTGAGGTGTAGTCCGTCTCTGGCGAGGAGTCCATCATACCAGTAATTCACACCGTGGTCCAGGAATCCAAATCCTTGTTGTCTGCACCATCGTCTTAGCCAGTTGTTTGCATCAAGGATCCTGTTCCATCTCCTGGTGCCATGCCCGTCTACTGGAAGGATAGAAGAAAAAACTACCTGTGCATCCAGTTCCTTTACTTTCTTCCCCAACTCTTCAAAGTCCTTGCAGATTGTCGGTAGGTCCTTCCTTGCCGTGTCATTGGTGCCAACATGTATCAGAAGAAATGGGTGGACGTCCTTGGAGCTGAAGAGCTTTGGTATCCTATCGGTCACATCCTTGATCATCGCACCTGGAAGGCAGCATACTTCTCTTGCAGTTATGGTTTCTACTGTTAAGCCACATCAGGGTATCTGTAAACGCAACGTGACGCCCACAGAGCATTCCATCAAAGTCTGCATTTCAAAACGTCACTACTAGTGTTGAGCATTCCGATACCGCAAGTATCGGGTATCGGCCGATATTTGCGGTATCGGAATTCCGATACCGAATTCCGATACTTCCCGCGTATCGGATACCGGAATCGGAAGTTCCCAGAATTCAAACTGAACGCAGCAGCCAATGAGGAATGATTGGAAGTGTGGGCACATCCTGTTTAGCATGGTGGGCATGTAAATACTGGCAAGGCTTGGATTGGCTGCTGAAATGATGTCACTCTGCACTATAAAAAACGCTGCCGCCATTTTGCGCTCACTCTGCTGTGATTTCAGTTAGGGACAGGACGCTGTGTTCTAACTGAGGGCCAGTCGAGCTAGCTAATTGCTTTATTTTCCTTTCCAAAGGCTAATTTAGCAAAACGCTGTGTGTTCTTCACTGTTCACCTTGCTCTTGCCTTGCAGCGCTGTTTTAACAGCGTTCTGCAAGGTCTCTGTGTGTGTGTGTGTGTGCAGCTCACTCTGTAGTCTGTGTGCAGCCATATACCCGGTTGTATTCAGCTCAGGGGGGGTTCACACTGCCTCACACAGTTGTCCTTTTTTGCTCTTAGTGCAGCCTGCTGCACATTTTTTCTCAAATTTCCTATTAGTGTTTTTCCACCAGTCTCCAGCTCTATTGTGGAAAAACACTACATAGGATAACCTAGAGGGGGGTTTTTGGGCCTTGCAGCGCCGTTTACGGCTGTCTGCACGGTCTCCGTGTGAGCCCAGCTCGCCCTGTAGTCTGTGTGCAGCCATAGCCGGTTGGATTCAGCTCAGGGTTCGTTACTGGCTCATACCTTGAGAAAAATTTTACTTTTTTTCAAATAGTGCAGCCTGTTTAAAATTTGAAAAAAAAATTCCTATTAGTGTTTTTCCACTCGTATCCAGCTAAATAGTGGAAAAACACTATATAGGATAACCTAGAGGAGGGTTTTTTGGCCTTGCAGCGCCGTTTACGGCTGTCTGCACGGTCTCCGTGTGAGCCCAGCTCGCCCTGTAGTCTGTGTGCAGCCATAGCCGGTTGGATTCAGCTCAGGGTTCGTTACTGGCTCATACCTAGAGAAAAATTTTACTTTTTTTCAAATAGTGCAGCCTGTTTAAAATTTGAAAAACAAAAATTCCTATTAGTGTCTTTCCACTCGTATCCAGCTAAATAGTGGAAAAACACTATATAGGATAACCTAGAGGAGGGTTTTTTGGCCTTGCAGCGCCGTTTACGGCTGTCTGCACGGTCTCTGTGTGAGCGCAGCTCGCCCTGTAGTCTGTGTGCAGCCATAGCCGGTTGGATTCAGCTCAGGGTGCGTTACTGCCTCATACCTTGAAAAACAATTTCCTTTTTTTCAAATAGTGCAGCCAGTTTAAAATTTGAAAAAAAAAATTCCTATTAGTGTCTTTCCACTCGTATCCAGCTAAATAGTGGAAAAACACTATATAGGATAACCTAGAGGAGGTTTTTTTGGCCTTGCAGCGCCGTTTACGGCTGTCTGCACGGTCTCCGTGTGAGCCCAGCTCGCCCTGTAGTCTGTGTGCAGCCATAGCCGGTTGGATTCAGCTCAGGGTTCGTTACTGGCTCATACCTTGAGAAAAATTTTACTTTTTTTCAAATAGTGCAGCCTGTTTAAAATTTGAAAAAAAAAATTCCTATTAGTGTCTTTCCACTCGTATCCAGCTAAATAGTGGAAAAACACTATATAGGATAACCTAGAGGAGGGTTTTTTGGCCTTGCAGCGCCGTTTACGGCTGTCTGCACGGTCTCTGTGTGAGCGCAGCTCGCCCTGTAGTCTGTGTGCAGCCATAGCCGGTTGGATTCAGCTCAGGGTGCGTTACTGCCTCATACCTTGAAAAACAATTTCCTTTTTTTCAAATAGTGCAGCCAGTTTAAAATTTGAAAAAAAAAATTCCTATTAGTGTCTTTCCACTCGTATCCAGCTAAATAGTGGAAAAACACTATATAGGATAACCGAGAGGAGGGTTTTTGGGCCTTGCAGCGCCGTTTACGGCTGTCTGCACGGTCTCCGTGTGATTTAAACTAGCTCTGTAGCCCGATCTGCACCAAAAAAAAAGTTAAGTTCACCAAACACAACTTAACACTTGTGTAGGCCACATTTGAAAAATAATAAAGTTTAGCCCACAATTTACAACATTAGTGTTTCTTACACCTGTTAGGAGGAGCATTTCAGGAATAAGCACACTAAGGCCTTAGTACTTTTCTGCTTATCTTTATCTGTCAACCAAGATGAAGAGGGCAGGGAGTAAGGCACGTGGGCGTGGGCGCGGAGCAGGGAGAGGAGCAGGGAGAGGACGTGGTGATTCTGTGCCTGCTGCGGGCGCCGGTGACTCGTCGTCACTCAGTTTCAGCAGGGAACAGTCCTTCATGCGCAGCTTTGTCGGAGAGCGCCGTGCACCGCTGCTACGTGAAGACCAAATTGAAGCCGTTGTCGGGTGGATGGCAGCTAACGCCTCGGCATCGACTTCAGTTAGTGCCACATCCTCTCAGGCACAGAGCACTGGAGAGCAGCCATCTGTCTCTTCACCACCTGCCAAATTGGCCAGGCAGTCAGAGAGCCCAGGACAGGAGCCGTCTCTACTTCTGTTCTCTGAATCTCTTGGCTTGGAAACAGGGGGCCAGCCAAGCAGCATTGGAGAAATGGAAGAAGAGGCAGTGTGCAGTGATGCCAAAAAGCTTTATCTCTCTGACTCTGAAGAGGCAGGTGGGCCAGTGCCTCCGGTGACCACAGCGCAGTACGCATCTGATGATGAAACTCAGGTGCCGCTTTCTGATGCGTACTGTGCTGCCGAGACTACCCAGGAGGAGCAGTTGGTGGCAGAGGGTAGTGGAGATGATGAGGTCCTTGACCCATCGTGGCGTGAGGAACAGGAAGGTGGTGGGAGCAGCTCTGAGGAAGAGCTTCCCCTTACGGGCCAAAGAGGGAGAGGGAGGGGGAAGACTGCGGAGCCTGTAGCCTCCACTTTGGCACCCGTTAGGAGCCTGTCTCTTTCCAAAGCCAAAAAGGGCGCTCCCAAGACTTGCAGTGCCTGGTCCTTTTTTGACACAGTTGCAGATGACATTTGTTTTGTCAAATGCAAGCTGTGTCATCAGAAACTAAAAAGAGGTAAAAGTGTCAGCAACCTCAATACCACAAATATGTGGAAACATGTGCGGAACAGGCACGCGGTGGAGTTACAGAAACACAGTGAAGACGTAGGCCAACCAACAGCGGCAGCTACCACCTCTTCATCTCGTGTTGCCTCTTCCTCCACTGTTGTCCAGAGACCTAGTGTAATTCCACCCACAGCACCACCTTCCCAGTCATCCTCACACTCCCAGTCTACTCTACAGCCATCGGTAGTCCAGGCATGGGAGAAAAGGCGGGCATTCTCGGCCAACCACCCCCGAGCACAGGCTCTGAATGCAGGCATTGCCAAACTGTTGTCCCTGGAAATGCTCTCGTTCAGGCTGGTGGAGACTGACAGCTTCCGTGACTTGATGGCATTGGCAGTCCCACAGTACAAGGTGCCCAGCCGCTTTTACTTCAGCAGGCAGGCTGTCCCTGCCCTGCACAGGCATGTTGAGGCAAACATAAAACATGCGCTACTGAACGCCGTCAGTAGCAAGGTCCACCTCACCACCGATGCGTGGACCAGTCAGCATGGACAGGGGCGATATGTTTCCCTCACTGCCCATTGGGTTAATGTTGTTGAGCCAGGTACAGATCGTGCGAGTGGCGCAGGACGTGTCCTGCCCACTCCAAGGATTGCAGGAATCCAGTCTGTACGCATCGACTCCTCCTCTTACACCAGTTCCTCTGATTCCTCTCTGCAGGATCCGTCACAGTCCACCTCCACATGGACCCGTGAACGTTTACCTATGACCGACATGAGCACAGCCGTGGCCAAACGTCAGCAGGCCGTCTTGAAACTAGTTTCATTGGGGCATCGAAGCCACACAGCGCAGGAGCTCTGGAATGCCATCAAGCAGGAGAGCGATGTGTGGTTACTGCCAGCGAATCTCCAGCCAGGCATGGTAGTGTGTGACAATGGCCGAAATCTGGTGGCAGCTTTGGCCCTTGGCAACCTCACTCACATCCCATGTCTGGCACATGTGCTCAATTTGGTTGTGCAGAGTTTTCTGAGGGACTATCCGGATCTTGATGCCCTGCTGCACAAGGTCTGCCTAGAGTGTGCTCACTTGCGGCGTTCCAGCTTGGCCAGATCCCGCATTGCTGCTCTGCAGCGCCGATTCCGCCTTCCGGAACACCGCATCATATGTGACCTACCTACCCGGTGGAATTCCACGTTACATATGTTGGAGCGGTTGTGTGAGCAGCAGCAAGCAGTTATGGAGTACCAGCTGCATCAGGCGCAAAGAAGTCTCAGTCAGCGCCGATCAGACTTCACAACCACAGAGTGGGCCACTATGAAGGACGTCTGCCAGGTTTTGCGTCCTTTTGATTATTCCACGCGGATGGCAAGTGCAGATGATGCACTAGTCAGCATGACTGTCCCCCTTATCTGCCTGCTTCAGCAAACTTTGCAAGGGTTAAGGGATGATGTGGTGGAAGAGGTGGAGGATGAGGAGTCACCTTTTCCATCAGCTTCTGGAGAGTCAGCGACACGTGGCTCCTCACAAAGGGGTAGGCAGGGGCCAATTTGTGAGGAGGATGAGGAGGAGTCAATGGAGGAGGAAGAGCTCCGTCCAGAGGAGGGAGCGACACAATTGTCCAGTGGTCAGTGTGTACAGCGAGGGTGGGGTGATGACGAGCGGGCAGAGATCATGTCTCAAGCAGGGGACAGCGTTTCTGGGCCAGTTGGCACTCTGCAGCACATGGTGGATTTCATGCTGCAGTGCCTGAGAAACGACCGCCGCATCGACCACATTCTCAACATGCCTGATTATTGGGTGTTCACCCTCCTCGATCCTCGCTACCGGGACAACGTCCAAAATCTCATCCCTGCGTTGACCCGGGAGCGTAAATTGCGGGAGTACCACGACACACTGGTGAATTCCATCATCTTCTCCTGTCCAACTGAGAGGAGTGCTGCTAGTGCTTTACAAAGCAGCTCAGTGCGTCGAGGCAGTGGGGGAGGCTCTGCCCAAAGAGGGAGCAGAAGCAGTGCCTCTGCCCAAGGCAAGCCCAGTATGGCACAACTCTGGCACACTTTTGTGTGCCCGCCCCAAATGTCTACACCATCACCGGCGGCTCCAGTCAGCAGGAGGCAACGGTTCCGTCAGATGGTGACAGACTACATGGCTTGCCCTCTTACTGTACTCCCAGACGGCTCTTCCCCGTTCAAGTTTTGGGTCTCTAAGCTGGATACATGGCCAGAGCTAAGCCAGTATGCATTGGAGGTGCTGGCTTGCCCTGCGGCTAGTGTCTTATCGGAACGTGTCTTTAGTGCCACAGGTGGTGTACTAACAGACCGTCGCATGCGACTATCCTCCGATAACGTTGACCGGCTTACTTTCCTGAAAATGAACCAGGCCTGGATCTCGCAGGAATTTGCCACTCCTCTGCCTGATTAAGTAATTGGGTGTCATCCAGGTCTCCTGCTGTGTTCATCTTTCTACCACCTGAACTGCTATTCCTGGGCTCCAACACCGCCAGTTGCGGCTCAGAAGTGCAGGCTGCACAGTAAAAACATACGACCCAGTGTTATTGGGTTTCAGTAATGTCAGCTGATCCCCAGCTGTGTAGCCGGCAATGTGTCCTGCGACCGCCACGCTGGCACAACAACCTAAATGTAAGGGAACCTGTCCCCCCCCCCGTCGTTTGTTACTGAAAGAGCCATCTTGTGCAGCAGTAATGCTGCACAAGGAAAAGGTAGCTCTTTTTTTTTAGCTCTTTGCACACGCAGAACTTAACACTTATAAAATGTGTTCACTGATACCGTTATACCGTCCCGGAGCTGGGACTTTGCTTCGTAATGTGACGCAGCACAGCCGTCATTCCTACCCCCTTGGTGCCATGCGCTGCCTCCTCAGCGTTGTTTTAAGCTGTCACGGAGCCTGCGCTGTTTTGTTATCCCTTGGGCATGCCCTATTTGCGCTGCCTGTCTTCTGACATAATTTGGTGTCAGGCTGGCTGCGCCTGTGCGGCCGCGCTGCCCGAGATCCCGCCTCGCAGTGTCTTCTGATTGAGTCACACTGCGGGCCTGGGATCCATGGCCATGCGCAGTGCATATCTTCCCCTTGGGCTCTCGCTCATTTCCCTCCGCCTTCTTTAGACTGTGCGCCGTCAGCTGATCCCTAGCATGCCACGGCCGTGACACCGCACAGTCTGAAGAAGAGGGAAGGAGGGGAGTGAGAGTCGAGGTTATGCACTGTGCATGCCCATGGTTCCAAGGCCCGCAGTGGGATTACGTTAGACGAGACTGCGAGGTGGGATCTGGAGCAGCGTGGACGCACAGGCACTGACAGCCTGACACCAAATTATGTCAGAAGACAGGCAGCGCTAATTGGGCATGGCCAAGGGCTAACAGAACAGCGCAGGCTCCGTGACAGCTTAAAACAACGCTGAGGAGGCAGCGCACGGCATCAAGGGGATAGGAATGACAGCTGTGCTGTGTCCCATTACGAAGGAAATTCGCACCTCCGGAACGGTTTAACGGTATAAAGGGACACATTTTTAGTGTTTACTTCGGTGTTTGCAAGGAGCATAATTAAAAGAGCAACCTTTTCCTTTTGCATCCTTAGTGCTGCACAAGATGGCTCTTTCAGCTACAAACGTCTTGGAGGTTCCCTTTCAACTTGCTCCAATCAGGCTTCGGCCTACACTCTGTTCCTCTGCTCCTCCTGCTGTCCCTGGGCTCTAACACCGCCAGTTGGTGCCTGGAAGTGCTGTGTGCACAGTCAACAGTCGCTCCTCTGTTATTGGGGTTCAGTAACGTCAGCTGATCCCCAGCTGTGTGTGCGGCAATACCTCCAATCTGCTCCTCCTGCTGTCCCTGGGCTCTAACACCGCCAGTTGGTGCCTGGAAGTGCTGTGTGCACAGTCAACAGTCGCTCCTCTGTTATTGGGGTTCAGTAACGTCAGCTGATCCCCAGCTGTGTGTGCGGCAATACCTCCAATCTGCTCCTCCTGCTGTCCCTGAGCTCTAACACCGCCAGTTGGTGCCTGGAAGTGCTGTGTGCACAGTCAACAGTCGCTCCTCTGTTATTGGGGTTCAGTAACGTCAGCTGATCCCCAGCTGTGTGTGCGGCAATACCTCCAATCTGCTCCTCCTGCTGTCCCTGGGCTCTAACACCGCCAGTTGGTGCCTGGAAGTGCTGTGTGCACAGTCAACAGTCGCTCCTCTGTTATTGGGGTTCAGTAACGTCAGCTGATCCCCAGCTGTGTGTGCGGCAATACCTCCAATCTGCTCCTCCTGCTGTCCCTGGGCTCTAACACCGCCAGTTGGTGCCTGGAAGTGCTGTGTGCACAGTCAACAGTCGCTCCTCTGTTATTGGGGTTCAGTAACGTCAGCTGATCCCCAGCTGTGTGTGCGGCAATACCTCCAATCTGCTCCTCCTGCTGTCCCTGGGCTCTAACACCGCCAGTTGGTGCCTGGAAGTGCTGTGTGCACAGTCAACAGTCGCTCCTCTGTTATTGGGGTTCAGTAACGTCAGCTGATCCCCAGCTGTGTGTGCGGCAATACCTCCAATCTGCTCCTCCTGCTGTCCCTGGGCTCTAACACCGCCAGTTGGTGCCTGGAAGTGCTGTGTGCACAGTCAACAGTCGCTCCTCTGTTATTGGGGTTCAGTAACGTCAGCTGATCCCCAGCTGTGTGTGCGGCAATACCTCCAATCTGCTCCTCCTGCTGTCCCTGGGCTCTAACACCGCCAGTTGGTGCCTGGAAGTGCTGTGTGCACAGTCAACAGTCGCTCCTCTGTTATTGGGGTTCAGTAACGTCAGCTGATCCCCAGCTGTGTGTGCGGCAATACCTCCAATCTGCTCCTCCTGCTGTCCCTGGGCTCTAACACCGCCAGTTGGTGCCTGGAAGTGCTGTGTGCACAGTCAACAGTCGCTCCTCTGTTATTGGGGTTCAGTAACGTCAGCTGATCCCCAGCTGTGTATCTGGAAACGTGTCATGCGACCGCCACGCTGGCACAACTAAAATGTAAGGGGACCTGTCCCCCCCCCCCTAGGCGTTTGTTACTGAAAGAGCCACCATGTGCAGCACTAATACTGCACAAGGGAAAGGTCGCTCTTGAAATTATGCTCCTTGCAAACGCTGAACTACACACTCATGTAATGTGTCCCCTCACACCGTCCAACCGTCCCGGAGGTGGGACTTTCCTTTGTAATGTGACGCAGCACAGCCGTCATTGCTACCCCCTTGGCACCGTGCGCTGCCTCCTTAGCGTTGTTTGATTCCGTCATGGACCCTGCGCTGTTATGTTATCCCTTGGCCATGCACAGTTTGCGCTGCCCGTCCTCTGACATCATTTGTTGTCGTCCTGGCTGCGCCTGTGCGTCCACGCTGCCCGAAATCACACCTCGCAGTGTCGTCTAATGTGATCCCACAGTGGGCCTGGTATCCATGGCCATGCGCAGTGCATATACTAGCCTCTCACTCCCCTTCTTCACGCTTCTTCAGACTAGGCGGCGTCAGCTGATCCCTAATAGCATGCCACGGCCGTGACGCCGCACAGTCTGAAGAAGCAGGAAGGAGGTGAGTGAGAGGCGATGATATGCACTGCGCATGCCCATGGATCCCTGGCCCGCAGTGGGACTACATTAGATGACACTGCAAGGTTGGATCTCGGGCAGCTTGGACGCACAGGCACTGCCAGCCTGACACCTACATGATGTCAGAAGACGGGCACCGCTAACTGTGCATGGCCAAGGGATAACATTACAGCGCGGGCTCCGTGACAGAACCAAACAACGTTGAGGAGGTGGCGCCCGGCACCAAGGGGGTTAGAATGACGGCTGTGCTGTGTCACATTACAAAGGAAAGTCCCACTTCCGGGATGGTTTGACGGTGTGAGGGGACACATTATATGAGTGTGTACTTCAGCGTTTGCAAGGAGCATAATTTTCGGAGCCACCATTTTCCATGTGCAGTATTACTGCTGTGCAAGATGGCTCTTTCAGCAACAAATGCCTGGGGGGGAAGTTAAAGGTTCCCTTTCAACTTGCTCCACTGCAGGCTTCGGCCTACACTCTGCTCCTCTTTGATTCCCTGGGTTTCAACACTGTCAGTTGCCACCTGGAAGTGTTGTCTACACAGAAAAAACACTAGGTGATGTGTCAGTGGGGTTCAGCACCGCCAGCTGTTCCCCTGCTGTGTAGTCAGCAACGTGTCCAGCACAAGCCACGCTGGCACAACAGAACAAAAGCTGCCACCAGTGCAGGCTTCGGCCTACACTCTGCTCCTCTCCTCCTCCTGCTGACCCTGGGCTCAAACACCGCTAGTTTTTGCCCGGAAGTGCTAGCTGCACAGAGAAAAACACCAGCCAATGTGTTAGTGGGGTTCAGCAACGCCAGCTGTTCCCCTGCTGTGTAGCCGGCAACGTGACCTGCAAACGCCACGCAGGCACATGAACTGAAATTAAAGGGAACCTGGCCCCACCCCCCCAGGTGTTTCTATGTATAACAGCCACCTAGTACAGCAGTACTGCTGCATTTGTACAAGGTGGCTGACTTTTTCTCCTTGCCCACGTGGAACTCAACACGTACAAAATGTGTCTCATTGAGACCATTCCACTGTCCCTGAGGTGTGACTTTCCTTTCTAATGATACGCAGCACCCCCCTTGGTAGCGTTTCCCGTCTTTTGTCATCATGGTTAGCTGGCTGCGCCTGTGCATCCGCCCTGCTAGAAACAACGCCCCTCGTTGTCATATTTATTTTGTCAGCGAGGGTGTGATTGATGGGCATGCGCAGTGCATATGTTTGCCTGTGTTCACTCATGTCCTTCCGCCTTCTTCAGACTGGGTGTCCTCATCGCCGCGGCAGGCGATAAGGGATCAGATGAGGCCGCCCAGTCTGAAGCAGGTGTAAGGACATGTGTGAGCGTCAAACATATTTACTGAACAAGGCCACGAATCCCAGCCACGCAGTGTGATTTTTTGAAAACACACTGTGGGTCTGGGATTCAAGTCCATCGCTAACCGTAACGGCCGACATTAAATGAGGTCAGAAGACAGGAAGCGCTCACAGCGCATGGCCAAGGGATCACAATAGCGCAGACTCCTGTACAGCAAATAACAACGCTCAGGAATCTGCGCACAGCAGCTAGGTGTAAATTTTGACACCTGTGCTGCATCTCCTTAAAAAGACAAGTCACGCCTCCACTACTGTTTGACAGTATAATGGGCTAAATAGTGTACGTGTTTTATTCAGCGTGTGCAAGGAGCAAAACTAAATAGAGCAACCTTTGACTTGTGCATCATTAATGCTGTTCAAGGTGTGGCTCTTGCACCTTGCAACACCTGAGGGGGGGGTAAAGGTAACCTTTGAAATTGGTTCAACTAGGCTTCGGCCTACACTCTGCTCCTCTACTCCTCCTGCTGACCCTGGGCTCAAACACCGCTAGTTTCTGCCCGGAACTGCTAGCTGCACAGAGAAAAACACCAGTCAATGTGTTCGTGGGGTTCAGCACCGCCAGCTGTTCCCCTGCTGTGTAGTCGGCATCGTGTCCAGCACAAGCCACGCTGGCACAACTGACCAAAAGCTGCCACCAGTGCAGGCTTCGGCCTACACTTTGCTCCTCTCCTACTCCTGCTGACCCTGGGCTCAAACAACGCCAGTTTCTGCCCGGACATGCTAGCTGCACAGAGAAAAACACCAGCCAATGTGTTAGTGGGGTTCAGCACCGCCAGCTGTTCCCCTGCTGTGTAGCTGGCAACGTGTCCTGCAAACGCCACGCAGGCACATGAACTGAAATTGAAGGGAGCCTGCCCCCCACCCCCCCAGGTGTTTCTATGTATAACAGCCACCTTGTACAGCAGTACTGCTGCATTTGTACAAGGTGGCTGACTTTTTCTCCTTGCACATGTGGAACTCAACAAGTACAAAATGTGTCTCATTACAGACCATTACAATGTCCCTGAGGTGTGACTTTCCTTTTTAATGACACGCAGCACCCCCATTGTTAGCGCTGCCCGTCTCCTGACATCATTGGTTGGCTGGCTGTGCCTGTGCGTCCCCCCTGCCCGACACAACGCCCCCCGTTGTCTCATATATTTTGACTGCGAGGGTGTGATTGATGGGCACGAGCAGTGCATATGTTCCCCTGTCTTCACTCCCCTCCTTCCGCCTTCTTCTGACTGTGCGGCCTCATGGCCGCGGCATGCGATAAGGGATCAGCTGAGGCCGCCCAGTCTGAAGCAGGTGTAAGGACATGTGTGAGCGGCGAACATATTTACTGCACAAGGCCACGAATCCCAGCACCGCAGTGTGACTTTAGGAAAAGCCACTGTGGGTCTGGGATTTATGGCCATCGTTAACCGCACCGGCCAACATGAAATGAGGTCATGAGACGGCCTGCACTAACAGGGTATTGCCAAGGGATAACACAAGAGCGCAGTTTCCTGTACTGCAAATAACAACGGTAAGGAATCTGCGCCCAGCACCTAGGTGTAAATTTGTACACCTGTGCTGCGTCTCCTTAAAAAGACTAGTAGTCACGCCTCCACTACTGTTTGACAGTATAATGGGCTAAATAGTGTACGTGTTTAATTCAGCGTGTGCAAGGAGCAAAATTAAATAGAGCAACCTTTGACTTGTGCATCATTAATGCTGTTCAAGGTGTGGCTCTTGTACCTTGCAACACCTGAGGGGGGGTTAAAGGTAACCTTTGAAATTGGTTCAACTAGGCTTCGGCCTACACTCTGCTCCTCTCCTCCTCCTGCTGACCCTGGGCTCAAACACCGCTAGTTTTTGCCCGGAACTGCTAGCTGCACAGAGAAAAACACCAGTCAATGTGTTAGTGGGGTTCAGCAACGCCAGCTGTTCCCCTGCTGTGTAGTCGGCAACGTGTCCAGCACAAGCCACGCTGGCACAACAGAACAAAAGCTGCCACCAGTGCAGGCTTCGGCCTACACGTTGCTCCTCTCCTCCTCCTGCTGACCCTGGGCTCAAACAACGCCAGTTTCTGCCCGGACATGCTAGCTGCACAGAGAAAAACACCAGCCAATGTGTTAGTGGGGTTCAGCACCGCCAGCTGTTCCCCTGCTGTGTAGTCGGCATCGTGTCCAGCACAAGCCACGCTGGCACAACAGAACAAAAGCTGCCACCAGTGCAGGCTTCGGCCTACACTTTGCTCCTCTCCTCCTCCTGCTGACCCTGGGCTCAAACAACGCCAGTTTCTGCCCGGACATGCTAGCTGCACAGAGAAAAACACCAGCCAATGTGTTAGTGGGGTTCAGCACCGCCAGCTGTTCCCCTGCTGTGTAGTCGGCAATGTGTCCAGCACAAGCCACGCTGGCACAACCGACCAAAAGCTGCCACCAGTGCAGGCTTCGGCCTACACTTTGCTCCTCTCCTCCTCCTGCTGACCCTGGGCTCAAACAACGCCAGTTTCTGCCCGGACATGCTAGCTGCACAGAGAAAAACACCAGCCAATGTGTTAGTGGGGTTCAGCACCGCCAGCTGTTCCCCTGCTGTGTAGTCGGCAACGTGTCCAGCACAAGCCACGCTGGCACAACCGACCAAAAGCTGCCACCAGTGCAGGCTTCGGCCTACACTTTGCTCCTCTCCTCCTCCTGCTGACCCTGGGCTCAAACAACGCCAGTTTCTGCCCGGACATGCTAGCTGCACAGAGAAAAACACCAGCCAATGTGTTAGTGGGGTTCAGCACCGCCAGCTGTTCCCCTGCTGTGTAGCTGGCAACGTGTCCTGCAAACGCCACGCAGGCACATGAACTGAAATTGAAGGGAGCCTGCCCCCCACCCCCAGGTGTTTCTATGTATAACAGCCACCTTGTACAGCAGTACTGCTGCATTTGTACAAGGTGGCTGACTTTTTGTCCTTGCCCACGTGGAACTCAAAACGTACAAAATGTGTCTCATTGAGACCATTCCACTGTCCCTGAGGTGTGACTTTCCTTTCTAATGATACGCAGCACCCCCCTTGGTAGCGCTTCCCATCTTCTGACATCATTGGTTGGCTTGTTGCGCCTGTGCGTCCGCCCTGCCTGAAACAATGCTCCTCGTTGTCTTATTTTGACTGCGAGGGTGTGATTGATGGGCACGAGCAGTGCATATCTTCACCTGTCTTAACTCATCTCCTTCCGCCTTCTTCAGACTGTGCAGCCTCATGGCCGCGGCATGCGAGAAGGGATCAGCAGAGGCCGCCCAGTCTGAAGCAGGTGTAAGGACGTGTGTGAGCGGCCAAAATATTTACTGCTCAAGGCCACGAATCACAGCACCGCAGTGTGACTTTATGAAAAGGCACTGTGGGTCTGGGATTTATGGCCATCGTTAACCGCACCGACCAACATGAAATGAGGTCATAAGACGGGCAGCTCTAACAGGGCATTGCCAAGGGATAACACAAGAGCGCAGACTCCTGTACAGCAAATAACAACGCTCAGGAAGCTGCGTCAAGCACCAAGGCGTTATTTGGGACACCTGTGCTGCGTCTCCTTAAAAAGCCAAGTCACGCATCCACTACAGTTTGACTGTAGAATGGGCTAAATTGTGTACGTCTTTCATTCAGCGTGTGCAAGTAGACAAATTAATAGAGCAACCTTTCACTTGTGCAGCATTAATACTGCACAAGGTGTGTCTCTTGTACTTTGTAACACCTGAGGGGGGGTTAAAGGTTTCCTTTGAAATTGGTTCAAATAGGCTTCGGCCTACACTCTGCTCCTCTCCTCCTCCTCCTGCTTCAACACGGGCTCTAACATCGCTAGTTTTTGACCGCAAGTGCTAGCTGCACAGAGAAAAACACACGCCATTGTGTTAGTGGGGTTCAGCAACGCCAGCTGTTCCCCCACTGTGTAGCCGGCAAAGTGTCCTGCAAACGCAACGCAGACACAAAGCTGCCTCCAGTGCAGGCTTCGGCCTACACTCTGCTCCCCCTGCTTACCCTTAGCTCCAACACCGCTAGTTGGGGCTCTAGGAAGACAATCTTTAATAGGCAACGCATTTGGGTTCCAGCACCGCCAGCTGGTTCTCGGCAGTGTTCTTGTCACAGGTACTCCCTCGTGCCAAGCCTGGTTTCAGCACCGTCAGCTGTTTCCGGGTTGTGTCAAGCTCACTGAGACGCCTATGCTTGCCCCGTCGTGGTGCGGTCGGGTTAGCCAACTCCAGGGTGCCTCCAGTTTAGGAGCTTCCTATGTGGGCTGCGTGATCTGGTAGTCAAGGCTGGTTCTGTAGTGCCAGTAGGCCCAGCTCCCCCTGTAGGACTGTTGGGGTTCGGTAGCTGCGGCTGCCTCGCGGCCTAGCTGTTCTCTCCTCTCCTGTGGGCCTTGGGGTCCACCACCTGGTTCCAGCACCGTCAGCTGGTTCCGGGCCGAGCCTTTGGCTTAGGTGCCTCCTCCTGGGTATCCGAGTTCCGCCAACGTCAGGCGGTCCTTGGTAGTGCTTTTAAGCGCAGGCACCTACAGCTTAGTAACCGGGTTCCAGCACCGCCAGCTGGTCCTCGGTCGTGCCATTGGCTCTTGCACACTGGGGCAACGCATCTGGGTTCCAGCACCGCCAGCTGGTTCTCGGCAGTTTTCTTGTCACAGGTACTCCCTCGTGCCAAGCCTGGTTTCAGCACCATCAGCTGTTTCCGGGTTGTGTCAAGCTCACTGAGACGCCTATGCTTGCCCCGTCGTGGTGCGGTCGGGTTAGCCAACTCCAGGGTGCCTCCAGTTTAGGAGCTTCCTATGTGGGCTGCGTGAACTGGTAGTCAAGGCTGGTTCTGTAGTGCCAGTAGGCCCAGCTCCCCCTGTAGGACTGTTGGGGTTCGGTAACTGCGGCTGCCTCGCGGCCTAGCTGTTCTCTCCTCTCCTGTGGGCCTTGGGGTCCACCACCTGGTTCCAGCACCGTCAGCTGGTTCCGGGCCGAGCCTTTGGCTTAGGTGCCTCCTCCTGGGTATCCGAGTTCCGCCAACGTCAGGCGGTCCTTGGTAGTGCTTTTAAGCGCGGGCACCTACAGCTTAGTAACCGGGTTCCAGCACCGTCAGCTGGTCCTCGGTCGTGCCATTGGCTCTTGCACACTGGGGCAACGCATCTGGGTTCCAGCACCGCCAGCTGGTTCTCGGCAGTGTTCTTGTCACAGGTACTCCCTCGTGCCAAGCCTGGTTTCAGCACCGTCAGCTGTTTCCGGGTTGTGTCAAGCTCACTGAGACGCCTATGCTTGCCCCGTCGTGGTGCGGTCGGGTTAGCCAACTCCAGGGTGCCTCCAGTTTAGGAGCTTCCTATGTGGGCTGCGTGAACTGGTAGTCAAGGCTGGTTCTGTAGTGCCAGTAGGCCCAGCTCCCCCTGTAGGACTGTTGGGGTTCGGTAACTGCGGCTGCCTCGCGGCCTAGCTGTTCTCTCCTCTCCTGTGGGCCTTGGGGTCCACCACCTGGTTCCAGCACCGTCAGCTGGTTCCGGGCCGAGCCTTTGGCTTAGGTGCCTCCTCCTGGGTATCCGAGTTCCGCCAACGTCAGGCGGTCCTTGGTAGTGCTTTTAAGCGCGGGCACCTACAGCTTAGTAACCGGGTTCCAGCACCGTCAGCTGGTGATCGGTCGTGCCATTGGCTCTTGCACACTAGGGCAACGCATCTGCGTTCCAGCAACGCCAGCTGGCTCTCGGCAGTGTTCTTGTCACAGGTACTCCCTCGTGCCAAGCCTGGTTTCAGCACCGTCAGCTGTTTCCGGGTTGTGTCAAGCTCACTGAGACGCCTATGCTTGCCCCGTCGTGGTGCGGTCGGGTTAGCCAACTCCAGGGTGCCTCCAGTTTAGGAGCTTCCTGTGTGGGCTGCGTGAACTGGTAGTCAAGGCTGGTTCTGTAGTGCCAGTAGGCCCAGCTCCCCCTGTAGGACTGTTGGGGTTCGGTAACTGCGGCTGCCTCGCGGCCTAGCTGTTCTCTCCTCTCCTGTGGGCCTTGGGGTCCACCACCTGGTTCCAGCACCGTCAGCTGGTTCCGGGCCGAGCCTTTGGCTTAGGTGCCTCCTCCTGGGTATCCGAGTTCCGCCAACATCAGGCGGTCCTTGGTAGTGCTTTTAAGCGCGGGCACCTACAGCTTAGTAACCGGGTTCCAGCACCGCCAGCTGGTCCTCGGTCGTGCCATTGGCTCTTGCACACTGGGGCAATGCATCTGGGTTCCAGCACCGCCAGCTGGTTCTCGGCAGTGTTCTTGTCACAGGTACTCCCTCGTGCCAAGCCTGGTTTCAGCACCGTCAGCTGTTTCCGGGTTGTGTCAAGCTCACTGAGACGCCTATGCTTGCCCCGTCGTGGTGCGGTCGGGTTAGCCAACTCCAGGATGCCTCCAGTTTAGGAGCTTCCTATGTGGGCTGCGTGAACTGGTAGTCAAGGCTGGTTCTGTAGTGCCAGTAGGCCCAGCTCCCCCTGTAGGACTGTTGGGGTTCGGTAACTGCGGCTGCCTCGCGGCCTAGCTGTTCTCTCCTCTCCTGTGGGCCTTGGGGTCCACCACCTGGTTCCAGCACCGTCAGCTGGTTCCGGGCCGAGCCTTTGGCTTAGGTGCCTCCTCCTGGGTATCCGAGTTCCGCCAACGTCAGGCGGTCCTTGGTAGTGCTTTTAAGCGCGGGCACCTATAGCTTAGTAACCGGTTTCCAGCACCGTCAGCTGGTCCTCGGTCGTGCCATTGGCTCTTGCACACTGGGGCAACGCATCTGGGTTCCAGCAACGCCAGCTGGTTCTCGGCAGTGTTTTTGACACAGGTACTCACTCATGCCAAGCCTGGTTTCAGCACCGTCAGCTGTTTCCAGGTTGTGTCAAGCTCACTGAGACGCCTATGCTTGCCCCGTCGTGGTGCAGTCGGGTTAGCCAACTCCAGGGTGCCTCCAGTTTAGGAGCTTCCTATGTGGGCTGCGTGAACTGGTAGTCAAGGCTGGTTCTGTAGTGCCAGTAGGCCCAGCTCCCCCTGTAGGACTGTTGGGGTTCGGTAACTGCGGCTGCCTCGCGGCCTAGCTGTTCTCTCCTCTCCTGTGGGCCTTGGGGTCCACCACCTGGTTCCAGCACCGTCAGCTGGTTCCGGGCCGAGCCTTTGGCTTAGGTGCCTCCTCCTGGGTATCCGAGTTCCGCCAACGTCAGGCGGTCCTTGGTAGTGCTTTTAAGCGCGGGCACCTACAGCTTAGTAACCGGGTTCCAGCACCGTCAGCTGGTCCTCGGTCGTGCCATTGGCTCTTGCACACTGGGGCAACGCATCTGGGTTCCAGCAACGCCAGCTGGTTCTCGGCAGTGTTTTTGACACAGGTACTCCCTCGTGCCAAGCCTGGTTTCAGCACCGTCAGCTGTTTCCGGGTTGTGTCAAGCTCACTGAGACGCCTATGCTTGCCCCGTCGTGGTGCGGTCGGGTTAGCCAACTCCAGGGTGCCTCCAGTTTAGGAGCTTCCTATGTGGGCTGCGTGAACTGGTAGTCAAGGCTGGTTCTGTAGTGCCAGTAGGCCCAGCTCCCCCTGTAGGACTGTTGGGGTTCGGTAACTGCGGCTGCCTCGCGGCCTAGCTGTTCTCTCCTCTCCTGTGGGCCTTGGGGTCCACCACCTGGTTCCAGCACCGTCAGCTGGTTCCGGGCCGAGCCTTTGGCTTAGGTGCCTCCTCCTGGGTATCCGAGTTCCACCAACGTCAGGCGGTCCTTGGTAGTGCTTTTAAGCGCGGGCACCTACAGCTTAGTAACCGGGTTCCAGCACCGTCAGCTGGTCCTCGGTCGTGCCATTGGCTCTTGCACACTGGGGCAACGCATCTGGGTTCCAGCAACGCCAGCTGGTTCTCGGCAGTGTTTTTGACACAGGTACTCCCTCGTGCCAAGCCTGGTTTCAGCACCGTCAGCTGTTTCCGGGTTGTGTCAAGCTCACTGAGACGCCTATGCTTGCCCCGTCGTGGTGCGGTCGGGTTAGCCAACTCCAGGGTGCCTCCAGTTTAGGAGCTTCCTATGTGGGCTGCGTGAACTGGTAGTCAAGGCTGGTTCTGTAGTGCCAGTAGGCCCAGCTCCCCCTGTAGGACTGTTGGGGTTCGGTAACTGCGGCTGCCTCGCGGCCTAGCTGTTCTCTCCTCTCCTGTGGGCCTTGGGGTCCACCACCTGGTTCCAGCACCGTCAGCTGGTTCCGGGCCGAGCCTTTGGCTTAGGTGCCTCCTGCTGGGTATCCGAGTTCCGCCAACGTCAGGCGGTCCTTGGTAGTGCTTTTAAGCGCGGGCACCTACAGCTTAGTAACCGGGTTCCAGCACCGCCAGCTGGTCCTCGGTCGTGCCATTGGCTCTTGCACACTGGGGCAACGCATCTGGGTTCCAGCACCGCCAGCTGGTTCTCGGCAGTGTTCTTGTCACAGGTACTCCCTCGTGCCAAGCCTGGTTTCAGCACCGTCAGCTGTTTCCGGGTTGTGTCAAGCTCACTGAGACGCCTATGCTTGCCCCGTCGTGGTGCGGTCGGGTTAGCCAACTCCAGGGTGCCTCCAGTTTAGGAGCTTCCTATGTGGGCTGCGTGAACTGGTAGTCAAGGCTGGTTCTGTAGTGCCAGTAGGCCCAGCTCCCCCTGTAGGACTGTTGGGGTTCGGTAACTGCGGCTGCCTCGCGGCCTTGCTGTTCTCTCCTCTCCTGTGGGCCTTGGGGTCCACCACCTGGTTCCAGCACCGTCAGCTGGTTCCGGGCCGAGCCTTTGGCTTAGGTGCCTCCTCCTGGGTATCCGAGTTCCGCCAACGTCAGGCGGTCCTTGGTAGTGCTTTTAAGCGCGGGCACCTACAGCTTAGTAACCGGGTTCCAGCACCGTCAGCTGGTCCTCGGTCGTGCCATTGGCTCTTGCACACTGGGGCAACGCATCTGGGTTCCAGCAACGCCAGCTGGTTCTCGGCAGTGTTTTTGACACAGGTACTCCCTCGTGCCAAGCCTGGTTTCAGCACCGCCAGCTGTTTCCGGGTTGTGTCAAGCTCACTGAGACGCCTATGCTTGCCCCGTCGTGGTGCGGTCGGGTTAGCCAACTCCAGGGTGCCTCCAGTTTAGGAGCTTCCTATGTGGGCTGCGTGAACTGGTAGTCAAGGCTGGTTCTGTAGTGCCAGTAGGCCCAGCTCCCCCTGTAGGACTGTTGGGGTTCGGTAACTGCGGCTGCCTCGCGGCCTAGCTGTTCTCTCCTCTCCTGTGGGCCTTGGGGTCCACCACCTGGTTCCAGCACCGTCAGCTGTTTCCGGGCCGAGCCTTTGGCTTAGGTGCCTCCTCCTGGGTATCCGAGTTCCGCCAACGTCAGGCGGTCCTTGGTAGTGCTTTTAAGCGCGGGCACCTACAGCTTAGTAACCAGGTTCCAGCACCGTCAGCTGGTCCTCGGTCGTGCCATTGGCTCTTGCACACTGGGGCAACGCATCTGGGTTCCAGCAACGCCAGCTGGTTCTCGGCAGTGTTTTTGACACAGGTACTCACTCGTGCCAAGCCTGGTTTCAGCACCGTCAGCTGTTTCCGGGTTGTGTCAAGCTCACTGAGACGCCTATGCTTGCCCCGTCGTGGTGCGGTCGGGTTAGCCAACTCCAGGGTGCCTCCAGTTTAGGAGCTTCCTATGTGGGCTGCGTGAACTAGTAGTCAAGGCTGGTTCTGTAGTGCCAGTAGGCCCAGCTCCCCCTGTAGGACTGTTGGGGTTCAGTAACTGCGGCTGCCTCGCGGCCTAGCTGTTCTCTCCTCTCCTGTGGGCCTTGGGGTCCACCACCTGGTTCCAGCACCGTCAGCTGGTTCCGGGCCGAGCCTTTGGCTTAGGTGCCTCCTCCTGGGTATCCGAGTTCCGCCAACGTCAGGCGGTCCTTGGTAGTGCTTTTAAGCGCGGGCACCTACAGCTTAGTAACCGGGTTCCAGCACCGCCAGCTGGTCCTCGGTCGTGCCATTGGCTCTTGCACACTGGGGCAACGCATCTGGGTTCCAGCAACGCCAGCTGGTTCTCGGCAGTGTTCTTGTCACAGGTACTCCCTTGTGCCAAGCCTGGTTTCAGCACCGTCAGCTGTTTCCGGGTTGTGTCAAGCTCACTGAGACGCCTATGCTTGCCCCGTCGTGGTGCGGTCGGGTTAGCCAACTCCAGGGTGCCTCCAGTTTAGGAGCTTCCTATGTGGGCTGCGTGAACTGGTAGTCAAGGCTGGTTCTGTAGTGCCAGTAGGCCCAGCTCCCCCTGTAGGACTGTTGGGGTTCGGTAACTGCGGCTGCCTCGCGGCCTAGCTGTTCTCTCCTCTCCTGTGGGCCTTGGGGTCCACCACCTGG
Organism: Ranitomeya imitator; assembly: GCF_032444005.1. NCBI lineage: Eukaryota > Metazoa > Chordata > Amphibia > Anura > Dendrobatidae > Ranitomeya > Ranitomeya imitator. Next base: position 489,873,581 of record NC_091285.1, on the reverse strand, counting down.
TTCCAGCACCGTCAGCTGGTTCCGGGCCGAGCCTTTGGCTTAGGTGCCTCCTCCTGGGTATCCGAGTTCCGCCAACGTCAGGTGGTCCTTGGTAGTGCTTTTAAGCGCGGGCACCTACAGCTTAGTAACCGGGTTCCAGCACCGTCAGCTGGTCCTCGGTCGTGCCATTGGCTCTTGCACACTGGGGCAACGCATCTGGGTTCCAGCACCGCCAGCTGGTTCTCGGCAGTGTTCTTGTCACAGGTACTCCCTCGTGCCAAGCCTGGTTTCAGCACCGTCAGCTGTTTCCGGGTTGTGTCAAGCTCACTGAGACGCCTATGCTTGCCCCGTCGTGGTGCGGTCGGGTTAGCCAACTCCAGGGTGCCTCCAGTTTAGGAGCTTCCTATGTGGGCTGCGTGAACTGGTAGTCAAGGCTGGTTCTGTAGTGCCAGTAGGCCCAGCTCCCCCTGTAGGACTGTTGGGGTTCGGTAGCTGCGGCTGCCTCGCGGCCTAGCTGTTCTCTCCTCTCCTGTGGGCCTTGGGGTCCACCACCTGGTTCCAGCACCGTCAGCTGGTTCCGGGCCGAGCCTTTGGCTTAGGTGCCTCCTCCTGGGTATCCGAGTTCCGCCAACGTCAGGCGGTCCTTGGTAGTGCTTTTAAGCGCGGGCACCTACAGCTTAGTAACCGGGTTCCAGCACCGTCAGCTGGTGATCGGTCGTGCCATTGGCTCTTGCACACTAGGGCAACGCATCTGCGTTCCAGCAACGCCAGCTGGTTCTCGGCAGTGTTTTTGACACAGGTACTCACTCGTGCCAAGCCTGGTTTCAGCACCGTCAGCTGTTTCCGGGTTGTGTCAAGCTCACTGAGACGCCTATGCTTGCCCCGTCGTGGTGCGGTCGGGTTAGCCAACTCCAGGGTGCCTCCAGTTTAGGAGCTTCCTATGTGGGCTGCGTGAACTGGTAGTCAAGGCTGGTTCTGTAGTGCCAGTAGGCCCAGCTCCCCCTGTAGGACTGTTGGGGTTCGGTAACTGCGGCTGCCTCGCGGCCTAGCTGTTCTCTCCTCTCCTGTGGGCCTTGGGGTCCACCACCTGGTTCCAGCACCGTCAGCTGGTTCCGGGCCGAGCCTTTGGCTTAGGTGCCTCCTCCTGGGTATCCGAGTTCCGCCAACGTCAGGCGGTCCTTGGTAGTGCTTTTAAGCGCGGGCACCTACAGCTTAGTAACCGGGTTCCAGCACCGCCAGCTGGTCCTCGGTCGTGCCATTGGCTCTTGCACACTGGGGCAACGCATCTGGGTTCCAGCACCGCCAGCTGGTTCTCGGCAGTGTTCTTGTCACAGGTACTCCCTCGTGCCAAGCCTGGTTTCAGCACCGTCAGCTGTTTCCGGGTTGTGTCAAGCTCACTGAGACGCCTATGCTTGCCCCGTCGTGGTGCGGTCGGGTTAGCCAACTCCAGGGTGCCTCCAGTTTAGGAGCTTCCTATGTGGGCTGCGTGAACTGGTAGTCAAGGCTGGTTCTGTAGTGCCAGTAGGCCCAGCTCCCCCTGTAGGACTGTTGGGGTTCGGTAACTGCGGCTGCCTCGCGGCCTAGCTGTTCTCTCCTCTCCTGTGGGCCTTGGGGTCCACCACCTGGTTCCAGCACCGTCAGCTGGTTCCGGGCCGAGCCTTTGGCTTAGGTGCCTCCTCCTGGGTATCCGAGTTCCGCCAACGTCAGGCAGTCCTTGGTAGTGCTTTTAAGCGCGGGCACCTACAGCTTAGTAACCGGGTTCCAGCACCGCCAGCTGGTCCTCGGTCGTGCCATTGGCTCTTGCACACTGGGGCAACGCATCTGGGTTCCAGCACCGCCAGCTGGTTCTCGGCAGTGTTCTTGTCACAGGTACTCCCTCGTGCCAAGCCTGGTTTCAGCACCGTCAGCTGTTTCCGGGTTGTGTCAAGCTCACTGAGACGCCTATGCTTGCCCCGTCGTGGTGCGGTCGGGTTAGCCAACTCCAGGGTGCCTCCAGTTTAGGAGCTTCCTATGTGGGCTGCGTGAACTGGTAGTCAAGGCTGGTTCTGTAGTGCCAGTAGGCCCAGCTCCCCCTGTAGGACTGTTGGGGTTCGGTAACTGCGGCTGCCTCGCGGCCTAGCTGTTCTCTCCTCTCCTGTGGGCCTTGGGGTCCACCACCTGGTTCCAGCACCGTCAGCTGGTTCCGGGCCGAGCCTTTGGCTTAGGTGCCTCCTCCTGGATATCCGAGTTCCGCCAACATCAGGCGGTCCTTGGTAGTGCTTTTAAGCGCGGGCACCTACAGCTTAGTAACCGGGTTCCAGCACCGCCAGCTGGTCCTCGGTCGTGCCATTGGCTCTTGCACACTGGGGCAACGCATCTGGGTTCCAGCACCGCCAGCTGGTTCTCGGCAGTGTTCTTGTCACAGGTACTCCCTCGTGCCAAGCCTGGTTTCAGCACCGTCAGCTGTTTCCGGGTTGTGTCAAGCTCACTGAGACGCCTATGCTTGCCCCGTCGTGGTGCGGTCGGGTTAGCCAACTCCAGGGTGCCTCCAGTTTAGGAGCTTCCTATGTGGGCTGCGTGAACTGGTAGTCAAGGCTGGTTCTGTAGTGCCAGTAGGCCCAGCTCCCCCTGTAGGACTGTTGGGGTTCGGTAACTGCGGCTGCCTCGCGGCCTAGCTGTTCTCTCCTCTCCTGTGGGCCTTGGGGTCCACCACCTGGTTCCAGCACCGTCAGCTGGTTCCGGGCCGAGCCTTTGGCTTAGGTGCCTCCTCCTGGGTATCCGAGTTCCGCCAACGTCAGGCGGTCCTTGGTAGTGCTTTTAAGCGCGGGCACCTACAGCTTAGTAACCGGTTTCCAGCACCGTCAGCTGGTCCTCGGTCGTGCCATTGGCTCTTGCACACTGGGGCAACGCATCTGGGTTCCAGCAACGCCAGCTGGTTCTCGGCAGTGTTTTTGACACAGGTACTCACTCATGCCAAGCCTGGTTTCAGCACCGTCAGCTGTTTCCAGGTTGTGTCAAGCTCACTGAGACGCCTATGCTTGCCCCGTCGTGGTGCAGTCGGGTTAGCCAACTCCAGGGTGCCTCCAGTTTAGGAGCTTCCTATGTGGGCTGCGTGAACTGGTAGTCAAGGCTGGTTCTGTAGTGCCAGTAGGCCCAGCTCCCCCTGTAGGACTGTTGGGGTTCGGTAACTGCGGCTGCCTCGCGGCCTAGCTGTTCTCTCCTCTCCTGTGGGCCTTGGGGTCCACCACCTGGTTCCAGCACCGTCAGCTGGTTCCGGGCCGAGCCTTTGGCTTAGGTGCCTCCTCCTGGGTATCCGAGTTCCGCCAACGTCAGGCGGTCCTTGGTAGTGCTTTTAAGCGCGGGCACCTACAGCTTAGTAACCGGGTTCCAGCACCGTCAGCTGGTCCTCGGTCGTGCCATTGGCTCTTGCACACTGGGGCAACGCATCTGGGTTCCAGCAACGCCAGCTGGTTCTCGGCAGTGTTTTTGACACAGGTACTCCCTCGTGCCAAGCCTGGTTTCAGCACCGTCAGCTGTTTCCGGGTTGTGTCAAGCTCACTGAGACGCCTATGCTTGCCCCGTCGTGGTGCGGTCGGGTTAGCCCACTCCAGGGTGCCTCCAGTTTAGGAGCTTCCTATGTGGGCTGCGTGAACTGGTAGTCAAGGCTGGTTCTGTAGTGCCAGTAGGCCCAGCTCCCCCTGTAGGACTGTTGGGGTTCGGTAACTGCGGCTGCCTCGCGGCCTAGCTGTTCTCTCCTCTCCTGTGGGCCTTGGGGTCCACCACCTGGTTCCAGCACCGTCAGCTGGTTCCGGGCCGAGCCTTTGGCTTAGGTGCCTCCTCCTGGGTATCCGAGTTCCACCAACGTCAGGCGGTCCTTGGTAGTGCTTTTAAGCGCGGGCACCTACAGCTTAGTAACCGGGTTCCAGCACCGTCAGCTGGTCCTCGGTCGTGCCATTGGCTCTTGCACACTGGGGCAACGCATCTGGGTTCCAGCAACGCCAGCTGGTTCTCGGCAGTGTTTTTGACACAGGTACTCCCTCGTGCCAAGCCTGGTTTCAGCACCGTCAGCTGTTTCCGGGTTGTGTCAAGCTCACTGAGATGCCTATGCTTGCCCCGTCGTGGTGCGGTCGGGTTAGCCAACTCCAGGGTGCCTCCAGTTTAGGAGCTTCCTATGTGGGCTGCGTGAACTGGTAGTCAAGGCTGGTTCTGTAGTGCCAGTAGGCCCAGCTCCCCCTGTAGGACTGTTGGGGTTCGGTAACTGCGGCTGCCTCGCGGCCTAGCTGTTCTCTCCTCTCCTGTGGGCCTTGGGGTCCACCACCTGGTTCCAGCACCGTCAGCTGGTTCCGGGCCGAGCCTTTGGCTTAGGTGCCTCCTGCTGGGTATCCGAGTTCCGCCAACGTCAGGCGGTCCTTGGTAGTGCTTTTGAGCGCGGGCACCTACAGCTTAGTAACCGGGTTCCAGCACCGCCAGCTGGTCCTCGGTCGTGCCATTGGCTCTTGCACACTGGGGCAACGCATCTGGGTTCCAGCACCGCCAGCTGGTTCTCGGCAGTGTTCTTGTCACAGGTACTCCCTCGTGCCAAGCCTGGTTTCAGCACCGTCAGCTGTTTCCGGGTTGTGTCAAGCTCACTGAGACGCCTATGCTTGCCCCGTCGTGGTGCAGTCGGGTTAGCCAACTCCAGGGTGCCTCCAGTTTAGGAGCTTCCTATGTGGGCTGCGTGAACTGGTAGTCAAGGCTGGTTCTGTAGTGCCAGTAGGCCCAGCTCCCCCTGTAGGACTGTTGGGGTTCGGTAACTGCGGCTGCCTCGCGGCCTAGCTGTTCTCTCCTCTCCTGTGGGCCTTGGGGTCCACCACCTGGTTCCAGCACCGTCAGCTGGTTCCGGGCCGAGCCTTTGGCTTAGGTGCCTCCTCCTGGGTATCCGAGTTCCGCCAACGTCAGGCGGTCCTTGGTAGTGCTTTTAAGCGCGGGCACCTACAGCTTAGTAACCGGGTTCCAGCACCGCCAGCTGGTCCTCGGTCGTGCCATTGGCTCTTGCACACTGGGGCAACGCATCTGGGTTCCAGCACCGCCAGCTGGTTCTCGGCAGTGTTCTTGTCACAGGTACTCCCTCGTGCCAAGCCTGGTTTCAGCACCGTCAGCTGTTTCCGGGTTGTGTCAAGCTCACTGAGACGCCTATGCTTGCCCCGTCGTGGTGCAGTCGGGTTAGCCAACTCCAGGGTGCCTCCAGTTTAGGAGCTTCCTATGTGGGCTGCGTGAACTGGTAGTCAAGGCTGGTTCTGTAGTGCCAGTAGGCCCAGCTCCCCCTGTAGGACTGTTGGGGTTCGGTAACTGCGGCTGCCTCGCGGCCTAGCTGTTCTCTCCTCTCCTGTGGGCCTTGGGGTCCACCACCTGGTTCCAGCACCGTCAGCTGGTTCCGGGCCGAGCCTTTGGCTTAGGTGCCTCCTCCTGGGTATCCGAGTTCCGCCAACGTCAGGCGGTCCTTGGTAGTGCTTTTAAGCGCGGGCACCTACAGCTTAGTAACCGGTTTCCAGCACCGTCAGCTGGTCCTCGGTCGTGCCATTGGCTCTTGCACACTGGGGCAACGCATCTGGGTTCCAGCAACGCCAGCTGGTTCTCGGCAGTGTTTTTGACACAGGTACTCACTCATGCCAAGCCTGGTTTCAGCACCGTCAGCTGTTTCCAGGTTGTGTCAAGCTCACTGAGACGCCTATGCTTGCCCCGTCGTGGTGCAGTCGGGTTAGCCAACTCCAGGGTGCCTCCAGTTTAGGAGCTTCCTATGTGGGCTGCGTGAACTGGTAGTCAAGGCTGGTTCTGTAGTGCCAGTAGGCCCAGCTCCCCCTGTAGGACTGTTGGGGTTCGGTAACTGCGGCTGCCTCGCGGCCTAGCTGTTCTCTCCTCTCCTGTGGGCCTTGGGGTCCACCACCTGGTTCCAGCACCGTCAGCTGGTTCCGGGCCGAGCCTTTGGCTTAGGTGCCTCCTCCTGGGTATCCGAGTTCCGCCAACGTCAGGCGGTCCTTGGTAGTGCTTTTAAGCGCGGGCACCTACAGCTTAGTAACCGGGTTCCAGCACCGTCAGCTGGTCCTCGGTCGTGCCATTGGCTCTTGCACACTGGGGCAACGCATCTGGGTTCCAGCAACGCCAGCTGGTTCTCGGCAGTGTTTTTGACACAGGTACTCCCTCGTGCCAAGCCTGGTTTCAGCACCGTCAGCTGTTTCCGGGTTGTGTCAAGCTCACTGAGACGCCTATGCTTGCCCCGTCGTGGTGCGGTCGGGTTAGCCAACTCCAGGGTGCCTCCAGTTTAGGAGCTTCCTATGTGGGCTGCGTGAACTGGTAGTCAAGGCTGGTTCTGTAGTGCCAGTAGGCCCAGCTCCCCCTGTAGGACTGTTGGGGTTCGGTAACTGCGGCTGCCTCGCGGCCTAGCTGTTCTCTCCTCTCCTGTGGGCCTTGGGGTCCACCACCTGGTTCCAGCACCGTCAGCTGGTTCCGGGCCGAGCCTTTGGCTTAGGTGCCTCCTCCTGGGTATCCGAGTTCCACCAACGTCAGGCGGTCCTTGGTAGTGCTTTTAAGCGCGGGCACCTACAGCTTAGTAACCGGGTTCCAGCACCGTCAGCTGGTCCTCGGTCGTGCCATTGGCTCTTGCACACTGGGGCAACGCATCTGGGTTCCAGCAACGCCAGCTGGTTCTCGGCAGTGTTTTTGACACAGGTACTCCCTCGTGCCAAGCCTGGTTTCAGCACCGTCAGCTGTTTCCGGGTTGTGTCAAGCTCACTGAGACGCCTATGCTTGCCCCGTCGTGGTGCGGTCGGGTTAGCCAACTCCAGGGTGCCTCCAGTTTAGGAGCTTCCTATGTGGGCTGCGTGAACTGGTAGTCAAGGCTGGTTCTGTAGTGCCAGTAGGCCCAGCTCCCCCTGTAGGACTGTTGGGGTTCGGTAACTGCGGCTGCCTCGCGGCCTAGCTGTTCTCTCCTCTCCTGTGGGCCTTGGGGTCCACCACCTGGTTCCAGCACCGTCAGCTGGTTCCGGGCCGAGCCTTTGGCTTAGGTGCCTCCTGCTGGGTATCCGAGTTCCGCCAACGTCAGGCGGTCCTTGGTAGTGCTTTTAAGCGCGGGCACCTACAGCTTAGTAACCGGGTTCCAGCACCGCCAGCTGGTCCTCGGTCGTGCCATTGGCTCTTGCACACTGGGGCAACGCATCTGGGTTCCAGCACCGCCAGCTGGTTCTCGGCAGTGTTCTTGTCACAGGTACTCCCTCGTGCCAAGCCTGGTTTCAGCACCGTCAGCTGTTTCCGGGTTGTGTCAAGCTCACTGAGACGCCTATGCTTGCCCCGTCGTGGTGCGGTCGGGTTAGCCAACTCCAGGGTGCCTCCAGTTTAGGAGCTTCCTATGTGGGCTGCGTGAACTGGTAGTCAAGGCTGGTTCTGTAGTGCCAGTAGGCCCAGCTCCCCCTGTAGGACTGTTGGGGTTCGGTAACTGCGGCTGCCTCGCGGCCTTGCTGTTCTCTCCTCTCCTGTGGGCCTTGGGGTCCACCACCTGGTTCCAGCACCGTCAGCTGGTTCCGGGCCGAGCCTTTGGCTTAGGTGCCTCCTCCTGGGTATCCGAGTTCCGCCAACGTCAGGCGGTCCTTGGTAGTGCTTTTAAGCGCGGGCACCTACAGCTTAGTAACCGGGTTCCAGCACCGTCAGCTGGTCCTCGGTCGTGCCATTGGCTCTTGCACACTGGGGCAACGCATCTGGGTTCCAGCAACGCCAGCTGGTTCTCGGCAGTGTTTTTGACACAGGTACTCCCTCGTGCCAAGCCTGGTTTCAGCACCGTCAGCTGTTTCCGGGTTGTGTCAAGCTCACTGAGACGCCTATGCTTGCCCCGTCGTGGTGCGGTCGGGTTAGCCAACTCCAGGGTGCCTCCAGTTTAGGAGCTTCCTATGTGGGCTGCGTGAACTGGTAGTCAAGGCTGGTTCTGTAGTGCCAGTAGGCCCAGCTCCCCCTGTAGGACTGTTGGGGTTCGGTAACTGCGGCTGCCTCGCGGCCTAGCTGTTCTCTCCTCTCCTGTGGACCTTGGGGTCCACCACCTGGTTCCAGCACCGTCAGCTGGTTCCGGGCCGAGCCTTTGGCTTAGGTGCCTCCTCCTGGGTATCCGAGTTCCGCCAACGTCAGGCGGTCCTTGGTAGTGCTTTTAAGCGCGGGCACCTACAGCTTAGTAACCGGGTTCCAGCACCGTCAGCTGGTGATCGGTCGTGCCATTGGCTCTTGCACACTAGGGCAACGCATCTGCGTTCCAGCAACGCCAGCTGGTTCTCGGCAGTGTTTTTGACACAGGTACTCACTCGTGCCAAGCCTGGTTTCAGCACCGTCAGCTGTTTCCGGGTTGTGTCAAGCTCACTGAGACGCCTATGCTTGCCCCGTCGTGGTGCGGTCGGGTTAGCCAACTCCAGGGTGCCTCCAGTTTAGGAGCTTCCTATGTGGGCTGCGTGAACTGGTAGTCAAGGCTGGTTCTGTAGTGCCAGTAGGCCCAGCTCCCCCTGTAGGACTGTTGGGGTTCGGTAACTGCGGCTGCCTTGCGGCCTAGCTGTTCTCTCCTCTCCTGTGGGCCTTGGGGTCCACCACCTGGTTCCAGCACCGTCAGCTGGTTCCGGGCCGAGCCTTTGGCTTAGGTGCCTCCTCCTGGGTATCCGAGTTCCGCCAAAGTCAGGCGGTCCTTGGTAGTGCTTTTAAGCGCGGGCACCTACAGCTTAGTAACCGGGTTCCAGCACCGCCAGCTGGTCCTCGGTCGTGCCATTGGCTCTTGCACACTGGGGCAACGCATCTGGGTTCCAGCACCGCCAGCTGGTTCTCGGCAGTGTTCTTGTCACAGGTACTCCCTCGTGCCAAGCCTGGTTTCAGCACCGTCAGCTGTTTCCGGGTTGTGTCAAGCTCACTGAGACGCCTATGCTTGCCCCGTCGTGGTGCGGTCGGGTTAGCCAACTCCAGGGTGCCTCCAGTTTAGGAGCTTCCTATGTGGGCTGCGTGAACTGGTAGTCAAGGCTGGTTCTGTAGTGCCAGTAGGCCCAGCTCCCCCTGTAGGACTGTTGGGGTTCGGTAACTGCGGCTGCCTCGCGGCCTAGCTGTTCTCTCCTCTCCTGTGGGCCTTGGGGTCCACCACCTGGTTCCAGCACCGTCAGCTGGTTCCGGGCCGAGCCTTTGGCTTAGGTGCCTCCTCCTGGGTATCCGAGTTCCGCCAACGTCAGGCGGTCCTTGGTAGTGCTTTTAAGCGCGGGCACCTACAGCTTAGTAACCGGTTTCCAGCACCGTCAGCTGGTCCTCGGTCGTGCCATTGGCTCTTGCACACTGGGGCAACGCATCTGGGTTCCAGCAACGCCAGCTGGTTCTCGGCAGTGTTTTTGACACAGGTACTCACTCATGCCAAGCCTGGTTTCAGCACCGTCAGCTGTTTCTGGGTTGTGTCAAGCTCACTGAGACGCCTATGCTTGCCCCGTCGTGGTGCAGTCGGGTTAGCCAACTCCAGGGTGCCTCCAGTTTAGGAGCTTCCTATGTGGGCTGCGTGAACTGGTAGTCAAGGCTGGTTCTGTAGTGCCAGTAGGCCCAGCTCCCCCTGTAGGACTGTTGGGGTTCGGTAACTGCGGCTGCCTCGCGGCCTAGCTGTTCTCTCCTCTCCTGTGGGCCTTGGGGTCCACCACCTGGTTCCAGCACCGTCAGCTGGTTCCGGGCCGAGCCTTTGGCTTAGGTGCCTCCTCCTGGGTATCCGAGTTCCGCCAACGTCAGGCGGTCCTTGGTAGTGCTTTTAAGCGCGGGCACCTACAGCTTAGTAACCGGGTTCCAGCACCGTCAGCTGGTCCTCGGTCGTGCCATTGGCTCTTGCACACTGGGTCAACGCATCTGGGTTCTAGCAACGCCAGCTGGTTCTCGGCAGTGTTTTTGACACAGGTACTCCCTCGTGCCAAGCCTGGTTTCAGCACCGTCAGCTGTTTCCGGGTTGTGTCAAGCTCACTGAGACGCCTATGCTTGCCCCGTCGTGGTGCGGTCGGGTTAGCCAACTCCAGGGTGCCTCCAGTTTAGGAGCTTCCTATGTGGGCTGCGTGAACTGGTAGTCAAGGCTGGTTCTGTAGTGCCAGTAGGCCCAGCTCCCCCTGTAGGACTGTTGGGGTTCGGTAACTGCGGCTGCCTCGCGGCCTAGCTGTTCTCTCCTCTCCTGTGGGCCTTGGGGTCCACCACCTGGTTCCAGCACCGTCAGCTGGTTCCGGGCCGAGCCTTTGGCTTAGGTGCCTCCTCCTGGGTATCCGAGTTCCACCAACGTCAGGCGGTCCTTGGTAGTGCTTTTAAGCGCGGGCACCTACAGCTTAGTAACCGGGTTCCAGCACCGTCAGCTGGTGATCGGTCGTGCCATTGGCTCTTGCACACTAGGGCAACGCATCTGCGTTCCAGCAACGCCAGCTGGTTCTCGGCAGTGTTTTTGACACAGGTACTCACTCATGCCAAGCCTGGTTTCAGCACCGTCAGCTGTTTCCGGGTTGTGTCAAGCTCACTGAGACGCCTATGCTTGCCCCGTCGTGGTGCGGTCGGGTTAGCCAACTCCAGGGTGCCTCCAGTTTAGGAGCTTCCTATGTGGGCTGCGTGAACTGGTAGTCAAGGCTGGTTCTGTAGTGCCAGTAGGCCCAGCTCCCCCTGTAGGACTGTTGGGGTTCGGTAACTGCGGCTGCCTCGCGGCCTAGCTGTTCTCTCCTCTCCTGTGGGCCTTGGGGTCCACCACCTGGTTCCAGCACCGTCAGCTGGTTCCGGGCCGAGCCTTTGGCTTAGGTGCCTCCTCCTGGGTATCCGAGTTCCGCCAACGTCAGGCGGTCCTTGGTAGTGCTTTTAAGCGCGGGCACCTACAGCTTAGTAACCGGGTTCCAGCACCGTCAGCTGGTCCTCGGTCGTGCCATTGGCTCTTGCACACTGGGGCAACGCATCTGGGTTCTAGCAACGCCAGCTGGTTCTCGGCAGTGTTTTTGACACAGGTACTCCCTCGTGCCAAGCCTGGTTTTAGCACCGTCAGCTGTTTCCGGGTTGTGTCAAGCTCACTGAGACGCCTATGCTTGCCCCGTCGTGGTGCGGTCGGGTTAGCCAACTCCAGGGTGCCTCCAGTTTAGGAGCTTCCTATGTGGGCTGCGTGAACTGGTAGTCAAGGCTGGTTCTGTAGTGCCAGTAGGCCCAGCTCCCCCTGTAGGACTGTTGGGGTTCGGTAACTGCGGCTGCCTCGCGGCCTAGCTGTTCTCTCCTCTCCTGTGGGCCTTGGGGTCCACCACCTGGTTCCAGCACCGTCAGCTGGTTCCGGGCCGAGCCTTTGGCTTAGGTGCCTCCTCCTGGGTATCCGAGTTCCACCAACGTCAGGCGGTCCTTGGTAGTGCTTTTAAGCGCGGGCACCTACAGCTTAGTAACCGGGTTCCAGCACCGTCAGCTGGTGATCGGTCGTGCCATTGGCTCTTGCACACTAGGGCAACGCATCTGCGTTCCAGCAACGCCAGCTGGTTCTCGGCAGTGTTTTTGACACAGGTACTCCCTCATGCCAAGCCTGGTTTCAGCACCGTCAGCTGTTTCCGGGTTGTGTCAAGCTCACTGAGACGCCTATGCTTGCCCCGTCGTGGTGCGGTCGGGTTAGCCAACTCCAGGGTGCCTCCAGTTTAGGAGCTTCCTATGTGGGCTGCGTGAACTGGTAGTCAAGGCTGGTTCTGTAGTGCCAGTAGGCCCAGCTCCCCCTGTAGGACTGTTGGGGTTCGGTAACTGCGGCTGCCTCGCGGCCTAGCTGTTCTCTCCTCTCCTGTGGGCCTTGGGGTCCACCACCTGGTTCCAGCACCGTCAGCTGGTTCCGGGCCGAGCCTTTGGCTTAGGTGCCTCCTCCTGGGTATCCGAGTTCCGCCAACGTCAGGCGGTCCTTGGTAGTGCTTTTAAGCGCGGGCACCTACAGCTTAGTAACCGGGTTCCAGCACCGCCAGCTGGTCCTCGGTCGTGCCATTGGCTCTTGCACACTGGGGCAACGCATCTGGGTTCCAGCACCGCCAGCTGGTTCTCGGCAGTGTTCTTGTCACAGGTACTCCCTCGTGCCAAGCCTGGTTTCAGCACCGTCAGCTGTTTCCGGGTTGTGTCAAGCTCACTGAGACGCCTATGCTTGCCCCGTCGTGGTGCGGTCGGGTTAGCCAACTCCAGGGTGCCTCCAGTTTAGGAGCTTCCTATGTGGGCTGCGTGAACTGGTAGTCAAGGCTGGTTCTGTAGTGCCAGTAGGCCCAGCTCCCCCTGTAGGACTGTTGGGGTTCGGTAACTGCGGCTGCCTCGCGGCCTAGCTGTTCTCTCCTCTCCTGTGGGCCTTGGGGTCCACCACCTGGTTCCAGCACCATCAGCTGGTTCCGGGCCGAGCCTTTGGCTTAGGTGCCTCCTCCTGGGTATCCGAGTTCCGCCAACGTCAGGCGGTCCTTGGTAGTGCTTTTAAGCGCGGGCACCTACAGCTTAGTAACCGGGTTCCAGCACCGCCAGCTGGTCCTCGGTCGTGCCATTGGCTCTTGCACACTGGGGCAACGCATCTGGGTTCCAGCACCGCCAGCTGGTTCTCGGCAGTGTTCTTGTCACAGGTACTCCCTCGTGCCAAGCCTGGTTTCAGCACCGTCAGCTGTTTCCGGGTTGTGTCAAGCTCACTGAGACGCCTATGCTTGCCCCGTCGTGGTGCGGTCGGGTTAGCCAACTCCAGGGTGCCTCCAGTTTAGGAGCTTCCTATGTGGGCTGCGTGAACTGGTAGTCAAGGCTGGTTCTGTAGTGCCAGTAGGCCCAGCTCCCCCTGTAGGACTGTTGGGGTTCGGTAACTGCGGCTGCCTCGCGGCCTAGCTGTTCTCTCCTCTCCTGTGGGCCTTGGGGTCCACCACCTGGTTCCAGCACCGTCAGCTGGTTCCGGGCCGAGCCTTTGGCTTAGGTGCCTCCTCCTGGGTATCCGAGTTCCGCCAACGTCAGGCGGTCCTTGGTAGTGCTTTTAAGCGCGGGCACCTACAGCTTAGTAACCGGTTTCCAGCACCGTCAGCTGGTCCTCGGTCGTGCCATTGGCTCTTGCACACTGGGGCAACGCATCTGGGTTCCAGCAACGCCAGCTGGTTCTCGGCAGTGTTTTTGACACAGGTACTCACTCATGCCAAGCCTGGTTTCAGCACCGTCAGCTGTTTCTGGGTTGTGTCAAGCTCACTGAGACGCCTATGCTTGCCCCGTCGTGGTGCAGTCGGGTTAGCCAACTCCAGGGTGCCTCCAGTTTAGGAGCTTCCTATGTGGGCTGCGTGAACTGGTAGTCAAGGCTGGTTCTGTAGTGCCAGTAGGCCCAGCTCCCCCTGTAGGACTGTTGGGGTTCGGTAACTGCGGCTGCCTCGCGGCCTAGCTGTTCTCTCCTCTCCTGTGGGCCTTGGGGTCCACCACCTGGTTCCAGCACCGTCAGCTGGTTCCGGGCCGAGCCTTTAGCTTAGGTGCCTCCTCATGGGTATCCGAGTTCCGCCAACGTCAGGCGGTCCTTGGTAGTGCTTTTAAGCGCGGGCACCTACAGCTTAGTAACCGGGTTCCAGCACCGTCAGCTGGTCCTCGGTCGTGCCATTGGCTCTTGCACACTGGGACAACGCATCTGGGTTCCAGCAACGCCAGCTGGTTCTCGGCAGTGTTTTTGACACAGGTACTCCCTCGTGCCAAGCCTGGTTTCAGCACCGTCAGCTGTTTCCGGGTTGTGTCAAGCTCACTGAGACGCCTATGCTTGCCCCGTCGTGGTGCGGTCGGGTTAGCCAACTCCAGGGTGCCTCCAGTTTAGGAGCTTCCTATGTGGGCTGCGTGAACTGGTAGTCAAGGCTGGTTCTGTAGTGCCAGTAGGCCCAGCTCCCCCTGTAGGACTGTTGGGGTTCGGTAACTGCGGCTGCCTCGCGGCCTAGCTGTTCTCTCCTCTCCTGTGGGCCTTGGGGTCCACCACCTGGTTCCAGCACCGTCAGCTGGTTCCGGGCCGAGCCTTTGGCTTAGGTGCCTCCTCCTGGGTATCCGAGTTCTGCCAACGTCAGGCGGTCCTTGGTAGTGCTTTTAAGCGCGGGCACCTACAGCTTAGTAACCGGGTTCCAGCACCGCCAGCTGGTCCTCGGTCGTGCCATTGGCTCTTGCACACTGGGGCAATGCATCTGGGTTCCAGCACCGCCAGCTGGTTCTCGGCAGTGTTCTTGTCACAGGTACTCCCTCGTGCCAAGCCTGGTTTCAGCACCGTCAGCTGTTTCCGGGTTGTGTCAAGCTCACTGAGACGCCTATGCTTGCCCCGTCGTGGTGCGGTCGGGTTAGCCAACTCCAGGGTGCCTCCAGTTTAGGAGCTTCCTATGTGGGCTGCGTGAACTGGTAGTCAAGGCTGGTTCTGTAGTGCCAGTAGGCCCAGCTCCCCCTGTAGGACTGTTGGGATTCGGTAACTGCGGCTGCCTCGCGGCCTAGCTGTTCTCTCCTCTCCTGTGGGCCTTGGGGTCCACCACCTGGTTCCAGCACCGTCAGCTGGTTCCGGGCCGAGCCTTTGGCTTAGGTGCCTCCTCCTGGGTATCCGAGTTCCGCCAACGTCAGGCGGTCCTTGGTAGTGCTTTTAAGCGCGGGCACCTACAGCTTAGTAACCGGGTTCCAGCACCGTCAGCTGGTCCTCGGTCGTGCCATTGGCTCTTGCACACTGGGGCAACGCATCTGGGTTCCAGCAACGCCAGCTGGTTCTCGGCAGTGTTTTTGACACAGGTACTCACTCATGCCAAGCCTGGTTTCAGCACCGTCAGCTGTTTCCGGGTTGTGTCAAGCTCACTGAGACGCCTATGCTTGCCCCGTCGTGGTGCAGTCGGGTTAGCCAACTCCAGGGTGCCTCCAGTTTAGGAGCTTCCTATGTGGGCTGCGTGAACTGGTAGTCAAGGCTGGTTCTGTAGTGCCAGTAGGCCCAGCTCCCCCTGTAGGACTGTTGGGGTTCGGTAACTGCGGCTGCCTCGCGGCCTAGCTGTTCTCTCCTCTCCTGTGGGCCTTGGGGTCCACCACCTGGTTCCAGCACCGTCAGCTGGTTCCGGGCCGAGCCTTTGGCTTAGGTGCCTCCTCCTGGGTATCCGAGTTCCGCCAACGTCAGGCGGTCCTTGGTAGTGCTTTTAAGCGCGGGCACCTACAGCTTAGTAACCGGGTTCCAGCACCGTCAGCTGGTCCTCGGTCGTGCCATTGGCTCTTGCACACTGGGGCAAAGCATCTGGGTTCCAGCAACGCCAGCTGGTTCTCGGCAGTGTTTTTGACACAGGTACTCCCTCGTGCCAAGCCTGGTTTCAGCACCGTCAGCTGTTTCCGGGTTGTGTCAAGCTCACTGAGACGCCTATGCTTGCCCCGTCATGGTGCGGTCGGGTTAGCCAACTCCAGGGTGCCTCCAGTTTAGGAGCTTCCTATGTGGGCTGCGTGAACTGGTAGTCAAGGCTGGTTCTGTAGTGCCAGTAGGCCCAGCTCCCCCTGTAGGACTGTTGGGATTCGGTAACTGCGGCTGCCTCACGGCCTAGCTGTTCTCTCCTCTCCTGTGGGCCTTGGGGTCCACCACCTGGTTCCAGCACCGTCAGCTGGTTCCGGGCCGAGCCTTTGGCTTAGGTGCCTCCTCCTGGGTATCCGAGTTCCACCAACGTCAGGCGGTCCTTGGTAGTGCTTTTAAGCGCGGGCACCTACAGCTTAGTAACCGGGTTCCAGCACCGTCAGCTGGTCCTCGGTCGTGCCATTGGCTCTTGCACACTGGGGCAACGCATCTGGGTTCCAGCAACGCCAGCTGGTTCTCGGCAGTGTTTTTGACACAGGTACTCCCTCGTGCCAAGCCTGGTTTCAGCACCGTCAGCTGTTTCCGGGTTGTGTCAAGCTCACTGAGACGCCTATGCTTGCCCCATCGTGGTGCGGTCGGGTTAGCCAACTCCAGGGTGCCTCCAGTTTAGGAGCTTCCTATGTGGGCTGCGTGAACTGGTAGTCAAGGCTGGTTCTGTAGTGCCAGTAGGCCCAGCTCCCCCTGTAGGACTGTTGGGGTTCGGTAACTGCGGCTGCCTCGCGGCCTAGCTGTTCTCTCCTCTCCTGTGGGCCTTCGGGTCCACCACCTGGTTCCAGCACCGTCAGCTGGTTCTCGGCAGTGTCTTTTGCTCTTGTACCTTCTGCTCCCCATCCTGGTTCCAGTACCGTCAGCTGGTTCCGGGCAGAGCCTTTGGCTTAGGTGCCTCCTTCTGGGTATCCAAGTTCCACCAACGTCAGGTGGTCCTTGGTAGTGCTTTCAGGCACGGGTACCTCCTGCTTAGTAACCGGGTTCCAGTAACGTCAGCTGGTCCTCGGTAGTTCCATTGACTCTTGGACCTTCGGCTCCCCATCCGGGTTCCAGTACCGTCAGCTGGTTCTCGGCAGTGTCTTTTGCTCTTGTACCTTCTGCTCCCCATCCTGGTTCCAGTAACGTCAGCTGGTTCCGGGCAGAGCCTTTGGCTTAGGTACCTCCTTTTGGGTATCCGAGTTCCGCCAACGCCAGGCGGTCCTTGGTAGTGCTTTTTAGCACGGGTACCTCCTGCTTAGTAACCGGGTTCCAGTAACGTCAGCTGGTCCTCGGTAGTTCCATAGGCTCTTGAACCTTCGGGTAGCCATCCGAGTTCCAGTTCCATCAGCTGGTTCTTGGCATTTTCTCAGCCTTCTTGTACCTTCTGCTACATTTCCAAGTTTAAGACCCTAAAGTCGACGACCCGGAAGACCACCCCGATGACGACGACCTGGAAGACCACCCCGATGACGACGACGACGACCCGGAAGACCACCCCGATGACGACGGCGGAGACGACGACGGCGGAGACGACGACGGCTGAGACGACGACGGCGGAGATGACGACACTGGAGACGACGACCCTGGAGACGACGACATGGAAGACCGAGAAGCAGAAGAACAAGAGGCTGCAGAACAAAGAGCAGAAGAACATTAAGCATAAGACTTAATATCAGAGCAAAAGATATTATCTAAATTATATGCAGAAGAAGACTAAGCAGTGTATGGGGGTGAGTCCGTTCCTCCTCGTGGTGCCCCTGGATAAAGCCTGATGCTGCAGGCCAAACTGAACGCGGACAAATGTATCTTTTGTGACTGGCAGAACGGAAGGTGTAATCTTCCAACTTTTATAGATAACAACTACGGGAATGCCTGTCACAAATGAGAATATGATGAAGAAGTAGAATAGGAAGAATAATAACAGTGGAATAAAAAGAATATGTAGAATAGGAAGAATAATAATAGTTGAATAAAATGAATATGAAGAATGTAATAAAAAAAAAAAATAGGTAGAAGATGAAGAAGAAGATGAATAAGGTGAAGAAGAAGTTGATGTCAAAGATGCTGATGATGATGAAGATGAAAGTGTGGGAAAAGTAAAAAAAAAAAAGAAAAAAAAGAAGGGGAAGGGCGTGGAATAGTGAAACATCAATATCTGACAAAATAAAAAAAAATTTACATACTCAATATCTTTTTCACTCCGAACGTCTTAAAAAAAAAAACATGCTATTCTATTTGATTGGGCTAAACCTCATTGCCTTTAATGTCTCCGCCACCTCCCACAATACATCCTACATTATTCTTAGTTGTTTTCCTTGATGTAGAATGAACCTACAAGGAAAGAAAGGGTTTATTTTAATTCCGATATTTTGGTCCCATTGACTTGCATTGGGATCGGGTATCGGTATCGGCGATATCCGATATTTTTTGAATATCGGCCGATCCCAACCGATACCGATACTTTCCGATATCGGAAGGTATCGCTCAACACTAGTCACTACTTCACTTCCGAGCCCCGGCATGTGCCCAAACAGTGGTTTACCCCCACATATGGGGTATCAGCGTACTCAGGAGAAACTGGACAACAACTTTTGGGGTCAAATTTCTCCTGTTACCCTTGGGAAAATAAAAAATTGCAGGCTAAAAAATCATTTTTGAGAAAATAATTTTTTTTTTTTATTTTCATGGCTCTGCGTTATAAACTTCTGTGAAGCACTTGGGGGTTCAAAGTCCTCACCACACATCTAGATTAGTTCCTTTGGGGGTCTAGTTTCCAAAATGGGGTCATTTCTGGGGGATCTCCAATGTTTAGGCACACAGGGGCTCTCCAAACGTGACATGGTGTCCGCTAATGATTGGAGCTAATTTTCCATTTAAAAAGCCAAATGGCGTGCCTTCCCTTCCGAGCCCTGCCGTGCACCCAAACAGTGGTTTACCCCCACATATGGGGTATCAGCGTACTCAGGACAAACTGAACAACAACATTTGGGGTCCAATTTCTCCTATTACCCTTGGCAAAATAGGAAATTCCAGGCTAAAAAATAAATTTTGAGGAAAGAAAAATTATTTTTTATTTTCATGGCTCTGCGTTATAAACTTCTGTGAAGCACCTGGGGGTTTAAAGTGCTCAATATGCATCTAGATAAGTTCCTTATGATCCATTTTATCCTATTGCCCATGTGAAAATGAAAAAATTGAGGCGAAAAGAATTTTTTTGTGAAAAAAAAGTACTTTTTCATTTTTACGGATCAATTTGTGAATCACCTGGGGGTTCAAAGTGCTCACTATGCATCTAGATAAGTTCCTTGGGCCGTCTAGTTTCCAAAATGGGGTCACTTGTAGGGGAGCTCCAATTTTTAGGCACACGGGGGCTCTCCAAACGTGACATGGTGTCCGCTAAAGAGTGGAGCCAATTTTTCATTCAAAAAGTCAATTGGCGCTCCTTCCCTTCCAAGCCCTGCCGTGCGCCAAAACAGTGGTTTATCCCCACATATGAGGTATCAGCGTACTCAGGACAAATTGGACAACATCTTTCTTGGTTCAGTTTCTCCTTTTACCATTGGGAAAATAAAAAAATTGTTGCTAAAATATAATTTTTGTGACTAAAAAGTTAAATGTTCATTTTTTCCTTCCATGTTGCTTCTGCTGCTGTGAAGCACCTGAAGGGTTAATAAACTTCTTGAATGTGGTTTTGAGTACCTTGAGGGGTGCAGTTTTTAGAATGGTGTCACTTTTGGGTATTTTCAGCCATATAGACCCCTCAAACTGACTTCAAATGTGAGGTGGTCCCTAAAAAAAATGGTTTTGTAATTTTCGTTGTAAAAATGAGAAATCGCTGGTCAAATTTTAACCCTTATAACTTCCTAGCAAAAAAAAATTTTGTTTCCAAAATTGTGCTGATGTAAAGTAAACATGTGGGAAATGTTATTTTTTAACTATTTTGTGTCACATAACTCTCTGGTTTAACAGAATAAAAATTCAAAATGTGAAAATTGCGAAATTTTCAAAATTTTCGCCAAATTTCCGTTTTTATCACAAATAAATGCAGAATTTATTGACCTACATTTACCACTAACATGAAGCCCAATATGTCACGAAAAAACAATCTCAGAACCGCTAGGATCCGTTGAAGCGTTTCTGAGTTATTACCTCATAAAGGGACACTGGTCAGAATTGCAAAAAACGGCAAGGTCTTTAAGGTCAAAATAGGCTGGGTCATGAAGGGGTTAAAAACATCAGCTCTGTATGCAAACAATTTTTTTGTTAGCAAACTTTGGAATTTTTTTTTACCACTTAGATAAAAGAGAACCTATACATGTTTGGTGTCTATGAACTCGTAATCACCTGGACAATCAGAATGGCAGAAAATCAGTTTTAGCATTTAGTGAACCTAGCAAAAAAGATAAACACAAAACAAGTGTAGGATTGCACTTTTTTGCAATTTCATCACACTTAGAATTTTTTTCCCGTTTTCTGTTACACAACATGGTAAAACCAATGGTATTGTTCAAAAGTACAACTCATCCCACAAAAAAATAAGCCCCCACATGGCCATATTGACGGAAACATAAACATTTATGGCTCTGGAAAGAAGGGGAGTGAAAAACGAAAACGAAAAAACTAAAAAAGCTGCGTGAGTGAAGGGGTTAATAAAAACTGATGAATGGGCATAATTTTATTTGTTATGTGACTACATGTCCCACTGTGCCAAGTTGTGTGAAAGATGTAGTGTAATACCATCAGATGGGTCATACTTACAACATCCGCATGGTCAGGGAGAATAGAACATGGTGAGCTTTTTTTTTTTATTTGCAAATAATTAAACAAATGATGAATTAATTAATCATTTCAAGATCAGACAAAGTGAAAATTATGATTATTCAATGTAAAGAACAGACCAAAATGCTTTGCTGTGAAAAAAAATCAAAATAAACTTTCTAAAATTATCATTTTGCTCACTTTTTTTTTTTTAACAGATATTGCTCCTTTGACTTTAAAAGGCATTAGCCATTTGTACTAGAGACTATTAGGGAAATTTAGGTTGTAAACTCATGTTTTACACATAAAGTCTCCGACAAATTGTACCTGCCAGCAGGCAATACAAGTATTTAAGTCATTAAAATGAAAATATCAGTTCTGATGAACTAGCCAGAACCCTTATTACATTTCACATTGGCCTTTTTCTCATTACTTGCCTTCTAAAATATTGCTCTATTATGGATTCATTTCATTAGTTAAAAGGATGACATTACTCAGTGTTAATGAATTATTGCCAGAATCTTTGGAGATTAACCTGGTGCACATATTCAATTTAACAGAAAGATTTTTATGTTACCATAGATAATAAAGATAACAGGCAAGTAGAAAATATTGGACAGTGGTACAGGAACACTTAAACATTGGAGAAAACAGAAAAAAAGTGAATTATAAATAAATAAAAGCAGAGAAACAATAATTTTACATAATGGTAGCAATACATTATGAGAACTCAAAGTTTAGAGTCTCCAGCTTATAGCAAAGTCCGGCAGCAGAACTCTGAAAATTATAGTTCACCAATATATGAAGTAGGGCTACAGAGACCGAAGAAGCTGTCTATGTACATTTGTGATGAAAACCTCTATTAAAGGGAACCTGTCACCTGAATTTGGCGGGACCGGTTTTCAGTAAAAATAGATACCAATAAAAGTAAAATTAATTGAGACATCAGTAGGTTAAGTGTTTTTGAATATCCATATTGAATCAGGAGCCCCATATAATGCTCCATAAAGTTTGATGGGCCCCATTAGATGCTCGATATTAAAATATGCCCCATATAATCCTGCATAAAGGGTAATAATGGCCCCATAAGATGCTCCAAAGAGATATTTGCCCTATATAGTGCTGCACAAGCGTTATGGCCACATAAGATGCTCCGTACAGTCACTTGCCCCTTATAGTGCTGCACAAGTGTTATGGCCCCATACAGATGCTCCGCACAGCCACTTGCCCCTTATAGTGCTGTACAAGTGTTATGGCCCCATAAGATGCTCCGCACAGCCACTTGCCCCTTATAGTGCTGCACAAGTGTTATGGCCCCATAAGATGCTCCGCACAGCCACTTGCCCCATATAGTGCTGCACAAGTGTTATGGCCCCATAAGATCATCCATACAGTCACTTGCCCCTTATAGTGCTGCACAAGTGTCATGGCCCCATAAGATGCTCCGCACAGCCACTTGCCCCTTATAGTGCTGCACAAGTGTTATGGCCCCATAAGATGCTCCGCACAGCCACTTGCCCCATATAGTGCTGCACAAGTGTTATGGCCCCATAAGATGCTCCGCCCCGCCACTTGCCCCATATGCTTTTGCTGCCATAAAAAAATCACATACTCACCTCTCCGTCGCTCAGGACCCTGGCACTTTTACCTGCTCCTCGTGCGGCTCGGTCTTCGGCACTGACGTTCAGCAGAGGGCGCGCATTGCGCCCTCTGACCTGAGCGTCACAGCCAGAGGACGCTGATGACAGAGCTGCACTCCCCCTCCCCGTATACTTACCTGCTCCTGGCGCTGTGTCCCTGCTTCTTCCACCGCTGCATCTTCTTCCTGTATTGAGCGGTCACCGTTATCGCTCATACAATAATGAATATGCGGCTCCACCTCTATGGGAGGTGGAGCCGCATATTCATTTCTGTAATGAGCGGTACCAAGTGACCGCTCAGTACAGGAAGCATATGCAGTGCTGGAAGAAGCAGGGACGTGCAGGGACCGCACCAGGTGTAGGTAAGTATAATTACACAGCCAGGCTCGGACTGGCCCACCGGAGAACCGGAGGATTCTCCGGTGGGCCCTGGCACTGACACCTGCTGGCATACTGACTAGCAGCTGCCTAGGGCCCCCACTGCTCCAGGAGCCCCTTGCCAGTGGCTATAGGGCCCCTGAGTCAAGGGGGCCGCCCTGTGCCAGTAGCAGCAGCCGGAGACAGGATCCTGTCCCCGCTGCTAAAGCAGAATGAATATTCACCCTTCCCCACGCCCCTATGGGCGTGGAGAGGAGTGAATACCATTCACAGCACACATACACACACGCAGGCACACAGACTCACACAGAGCAGCTCACCGGCTCCCAGCGTCCTGCTTCCTGTCTGAGGCAGCCCAGCTGGATGACGTCATCATCCAGCATGCTGCTGTCTCAGTCAGAAAGCTTCCAGGAATCCAGCGAGGAAGAGGCTGCTGGGGTGAGCTGCTGCTGCAGGGAGGTGAGCTGTGCTGTGTGTGTGGTGTGTGTGTGTGTGTTTGTGCATGTGTGCTGCTGCAGGGAGGTGTGGTGTGTGTGCTGCTGCAGGGAGGTGAACTGTGCTGTGTGTGTGGTGTGTGTGTGTGTTTGTGCATGTGTGCTGCTGCAGGGAGGTGTGGTGTGTGTGTGCTGCTGCAGGGAGGTGAGCTGTGTGTGTGTGTGTGCTGCTGCAGGGAGGTGAGCTGTGCTGTGTGCCTGTGTGTGTGGGTGCTGGCTCATCATCCCCCCCCTGGTGTCGTGATAGATCCTGGAGACGTGTGCATAGAGGGGCCCCATGTGTGAGGTGACGGGGAAGAGACAGGGGCCCCTTGTGTGAGGTGTTGGGGCAGAGAGGGGCCCCCTGTGTGAGGTGGCGGGGCAGAGAGGGGCGCTCCCTCTGTGAGGTGGCAGGGCAGAGAGGGGCCCCCTGTGTGGTGCTAAGATGTGGGCAGAGAGGGGCACACCCTCTGTGAGGTGGCAAAGCAGAGAGAGGCGTCCCCTGTGTGGTATTGAGATGTGGGCAGAGAGGGGCGCCCCTGCGTGTGTGGTGGCGGGGCAAAGAAGGGTGCCCCCTGCATGTGCAGTGCGAGGCAGAGAGGAGCCCAATGTAAGTAATACCAGCTACAGAGCCTCACATTTAGTGTGCGCCAGTGAGGAGTTCCCCTTATACCAAACGCCCCTATGCACCATGTGAACTAGAAAAAAATGCCACCATACATAGTACCCGATAGTGACTGCCCCCATAGTTTGCACCAGTCCATAGTGCTATTATAAACATTGGCAGCCATCATGTTCCTCTGTGCCCCAATGTTCTGTCACTGTAGATCAGTGATAGTGGAATCATCCAGCCTGGACTTCAGTGACTCCAGATTCTTGCCCCGTTCATCACATCAGGAGATGTGTCCTAGAGCGCAGCAGTCTGTCTCCTCTTAGGCTCGGGCAACACCTGTGCATATTGTCTCTTCTAAGAGAATCGGCTCAGTTATGGAAATACTCCAATCACACTTCTCTCAGAGAAGATGGAAAAGTAAATGTCTCCATTTTGTCAGTCTGCGGAAGTCTGACTGCACTTAAATGTCAGATCAATTTTATACACGCACCCATAGACTTGAATGAGTCGGTGTGTGCCATTCGATTTGGGCAGCAATTCGCATTATGCATGAAAAAAAGAGTTGCAGATCTACAATTCCCCATAGTGTAACATTAAAATACCACATAGCACTCGGCCATGTTATACACTTGTGTGAGTGAGCCTTTTATAGTGTGTGGCAGTGTTGTACTCTGTGTGTGTGTGGAAGTGTTGTACTGTGTGTGTCAGTGTTGTACTCTGTGTGTGTGTGTGTGTGTGTATAAGGGTACGTTCACATTTGCGGTTTGCGCCGCAGTGTCGCCGCCGCAACAAAACGCATGCGTCGTGCGGCCCTATCTTTAACATTGGCGCTGCATGGGGCCGCATGTGCATGCGTTGTGTTGCGTTTTACGCCGCATGCGGCGTTAGGGCGCACCTGTCTGGGCGCGGCAAACGCAACATGTTGGATTTTTTGTGCGGCGCCGACCTTTTAAAAAACGCATGCGTCGTGCGGCCCTATCTTTAACATTGGGGCCGCATGTGCATGCGTTTTGCTGCGTTTTTGTTTGCGTTGTGCAACGCAAATGTGAACTTAGACTTAGTGTTGTACTCTGTGTGTGGCAGTGTTGTACTGTGTGTGTGGCAGTGTTGTACTGTGTGTGTGTGTGTATGTGTGTGTGGCAGTATTGTACTTTGTGTGCATGTGTGGGTGGCATTGTTACACTGTGTGTGGCAGTGTTTTACTGTGTGTGTGGCAGTGTTGTACTGTGTGTGTGTCAGTGTTGTACTGTGTGCGTGGCAGTATTGTACTTTGTGTGCATGTGTGGGTGGCAGTGTTACACTGTGTGTGTGTGGCAGTGTTGTACTGTGTGTGTGGCAGTGTTACACTGTGTGTGTATGTGTGTGTGTCAGTGTTGTACTTTGTGTGCATGTGTGGGTGGCATTGTTACACTGTGTGTGTGTGGCAGTGTTGTACTGTGTGTGGCAGTGTTACACTGTGTGTGTATGTGTGTGTGTGTGTCAGTGTTGTACTTTGTGTGCATGTGTGGGTGGCATTGTTACACTGTGTGTGTGTGTGTGTGTGGCAGTGTTGTACTGTGTGTGTGGCAGTGTTGTACTGTGTGTGGCAGTGTTGTACTGTGTGTGGCAGTGTTGCACTGTGTGTGTGGCAGTGTTGTACTGTGTGTGTATGTGTGTGTGTGTGTGGCAGTGTCCCTTTTTGTACGGATCCGCTATTGCAGTGGCATGCAGTGACGTTGGCTGTGACAGCCAAGTCAGTGCATTTCACAATTCTGCAATCACACACTGTGCTTTTACAGATTTGTTCTTGGGCTCAAGAATGGATCCGTAAAAAGAATGAGCATTTAAATTCTTTTTGTGCTTTTTGGATGTGCTTTTACTCACCTTCCCTGTGCTCCCACGGTGATCTCGCAGGTCCGGAGGCTGCAGGACGTTTGAGATGACCTGGCACAACACTATGTGACTGAGCAGGGACCTAGAGGCACAGAATGCTGCAGCCTCCGAGACGAGGGGACATCGCTGGACATCACCGTGGGGGTGCGGGGAAGGTGAGTAATTAGCATAGCAGCATTCACACACGCAAGACTGCGCTTTGTGAGATTGCAGTCAAAATGCTGTGTGTGAACGTAGCCTTAGGCGTTTTTTACGGATCATTGTTTTGCAGTGCACTGCACTGACCTCCCAACAAAGTCAATGAGTTTCCCAGAATTGTTATTCAGACATGACCTTTTGTGAGAATCCGTATTTTTTGGTAGAAAACTGATCCTCACAAAAAAAGAGCATGTCAATTCATGTTGCATTTTTCAGATCTATAATATAACGCTGGGAGCGTCACTCTGTCCGAAGCCTTTATAGACTGCGCAGGCGCAAGCGCCAGCGCAGTCTGGCCCCCACAGAGTGACGCTCCCAGGAGATCGCGGTATGCGTAAGCACTGAACGCATACCGCGATCTCCACCGGAGAGTCAGGGACCTTGGACGCGCCAGGAGGGAGGGTAAGTATATTCACCTGTCCTCCGTTCCAGCGCTGCGTGCGGCTCCGTCTCCCGGCTCCTCTGCTGTGACAGAGTCCAGTCACAGGCAGAGGAGCCGGAGTGTGTGTTCAAGAAAATGGTGCCGGAAAGCGCGGACTGCGCAGGCACCGATTCCTGCTGCCGGAATCGGCGCATGCGCAGTCCACGCTATCCGGCGCCATTTTATTGAAGACACACTCCGGCTTCACTGCAGGTGTGTCTTCAAGAAAATGGCGCCGGAGAGCGCGGACTGCGCAGGCGCCGATTCCTGCTGCCGGAATCGGCGCCTGCGCAGTCCGCGCTTTCCGGCGCCATTTTCTTGAAGACACACCTGCAGTGGAGCCGGACGATAGGTGAGTATGGTATTTTTTTTTTTATATGGCAGCAGCATACGGGGGCATACACACTGGAGCATCTTATGGGGGGCATATAATACAATAGTGGCGCAGGATGGGAGCAGCACATGACAGAACGGGCGCAGGATGGCAGCAGCACATGACAGAACGGGCGCAGGATGGCAGCAGCGCATGACAGAACGGGCGAAGGATGGCAGCAGCACATGACAGAACGGGCGCAGGATGGCAGCAGCACATGACAGAACGGGCGCAGGATGGCAGCAGCACATGACAGAACGGGCGCAGGATGGCAGCAGCACATGACAGAACGGGCGCAGGATGGCAGCAGCGCATGACAGAACGGGCGCAGGATGGCAGCAGGATGGGAGCAGCACATGACAGAACGGGCGCAGGATGGCAGCAGCGCATGACAGAACGGGGGCGCAGGATGGGAGCAGCACATGACAGAACGGGGTCGCAGGATGGGAGCAGCGCATGACAGAACGGGGGCGCAGGATGGGAGCAGCACATGACAGAACGGGCGCAGGATGGCAGCAGCGCATGACAGAACGGGGGCGCAGGATGGGAGCAGCACATGACAGAACGGGGGCGCAAGATGGGAGCAGCACATGACAGAACGGGGGCGCAGGATGGGAGCAGCACATGACAGAACGGGCGCAGGATGGCAGCAGCGCATGACAGAACGGGCGCAGGATGGCAGCAGCGCATGACAGAACGGGCGCACGATGGCAGCAGCACATGACAGAACGGGCGCAGGATGGCAGCAGCACATGACAGAACGGGCGCAGGATGGCAGCAGCACATGACAGAACGGGCGCAGGATGGCAGCAGCACAAGACAGAACGGGCGCAGGATGGCAGCAGCACATGACAGAACGGGCGCAGGATGGCAGCAGCACATGACAGAACGGGCGCAGGATGGCAGCAGCGCATGACATAACGGGCGCAGGATGGCAGCAGGATGGGAGCAGCACATGACAGAACAGGCGCAGGATGGCAGCAGCACATGACAGAACAGGCGCAGGATGGGAGCAGCGCATGACAGAACGGGCGCAGGATGGCAGTAGCGCATGACAGAACGGGCGCAGGATGGCAGCAGCACATGACAGAACGGGAGCAGTATGGCAGCAGCACATGACAGAACGGGCGCAGGATGGGAGCAGCACATGACAGAATGGGCGCAGGATGGCAGCAGCGCATGACAGAACGGGCGCAGGATGGCAGTAGCGCATGACAGAACGGGCGCAGGATGGCAGCAGCACGTGACAGAACGGGCACAGGATGGCAGCAGCACATGACCGAATGGGCGCAGGATGGCAGCAGCACATGATGGAGACCATATACCAATATAAATGCTCGCCACCCGGGCGTAGAACGGGTTCAATAGCTAGTTAATATATATATATATATATACTTTTCCCCTTTTTTTACTGTAATTTTTCATTTCTAAGAAATTAAACATAGGAGCCTATACTTATTAAATATTGCACTGTAAAAAATTGCAACAAAACTATAATGTGTGAAATGAATAGGGAAAATGTGAATTTGGGTGGAATATATTTTTGCATGGGGGGCCCATTTGAAAGTTCGCATCGGGGCCCATAACTTTGTAGTTACGCCTCTGGATGGAGGTTATGGGCAGGCAATGATGGAAGCGATGGGCAATTATGGTGAGGGAGGGAATGATGGAGGTGATGGGCAATGAGGGTGAGGGGAGGCAATGATGAAAGTGAGGTGCAATGATGGTAGGGGCAGCAATGATGGAGGTGATAGGTAATGATGGTATGGGAGGCAATGATGGAGGTGATGGGCAATGATGGTGGTGGGGGAGGCAATGATGGAGGTGATGGGCAATGATGGTGGTGGTGGGGAGGCAATGATGGAGGTGAGGGGAGGCAATGATGGAAGTGATGGGCAATGATGGTGGGGAGACAATGATGGAGGTGATGGGCAATCATGGTGAGGGAGGGAATGATGGAGGTGATGGGCAATGATAGTGGGGAGGCAATGATGGAGGTGATGGGCAATGATGGTGGTGGGGGGAGGCAATGATGGAGATAATGGGCAATGGTGGAGGTGGGAGGCAATGGTGGTGGGGGAGGCAATGATGGAGGTGATGGGCAATGATGGAGGTGATGATGGAGGTGATCATTAGAAAGTTCGCATCGGGGCCCATAACTTTGTAGTTACGCCTCTGGATGGAGGTTATGGGCAGGCAATGATGGAAGCGATGGACAATTGTGGTGAGGGGGTGAATGATGGAGGTGATGGGCAATGAGGGTGAGGGGAGGCAATGATGAAAGTGAGGTGCAATGATGGTAGGGGCGGCAATGATGGAGGTGATAGGTAATGATGGTATGGGAGGCAATGATGGAGGTGATGGGCAATTATGGTGGTGGAGGAGGCAATGATGGAGATGATGGGCAATGATGGTGGTGGTGGGGAGGCAATGATGGAGGTGAGGGGAGGCAAT
Organism: Ranitomeya imitator; assembly: GCF_032444005.1. Classification (NCBI taxonomy): domain Eukaryota; kingdom Metazoa; phylum Chordata; class Amphibia; order Anura; family Dendrobatidae; genus Ranitomeya; species Ranitomeya imitator. Next base: position 489,845,154 of record NC_091285.1, on the reverse strand, counting down.
GATGGAAGTGATGGGCAATGATGGTGGGGAGACAATGATGGAGGTGATGGGCAATCATGGTGAGGGAGGGAATGATGGAGGTGATGGGCAATGATGGTGGGGAGGCAATGATGGAGGTGATGGGCAATGATGGTGGTGGGGGGAGGCAATGATGGAGATAATGGGCAATGGTGGAGGTGGGAGGCAATGGTGGTGGGGGAGGCAATGATGGAGGTGATGGGCAATGATGGAGGTGATGATGGAGGTGATCATTAGAAAGTTCACATCGGGGCCCATAACTTTGTACTTACGCCTCTGGATGGAGGTTATGGGCAGGCAATGATGGAAGCGATGGACAATTGTGGTGAGGGGGTGAATGATGGAGGTGATGGGCAATGAGGGTGAGGGGAGGCAATGATGAAAGTGAGGTGCAATGATGGTGGGGCGGCAATGATGGAGGTGATAGGTAATGATGGTATGGGAGGCAATGATGGAGGTGATGGGCAATTATGGTGGTGGAGGAGGCAATGATGGAGATGATGGGCAATGATGGTGGTGGGAGAGACAATGATGGAGGTGATGGGCAATGATGGTGGGGGGAAGACAATGATGGAGGTGATGGGCAATGATGGTGGTGGTGGGGAGGCAATGATGGAGGTGAGGGGAGGCAATGATGGAAGTGATGGGCAATGATGGTGGGGAGACAATGATGGAGGTGATGGGCAATCATGGTGAGGGAGGGAATGATGGAGGTGATGGGCAATGATGGTGGGGAGGCAATGATGGAGGTAACGGGCAATGGTGGAGGTGGGAGGCAATGGTGGTGGGGGAGGCAATGATGGAGGTGATGGGCAATGATGGAGGTGATGATGGAGGTGATGAAATGGACAATGATGGTGGGGGAGGAGGCAATGATGCAGGTGGTGGAATGGGCAGTGATGGAGGTGGTGGGGGAGAAGGCAATGATGGAGGTGGTGATGAGGACAATGATGGGGTGGAGAGGGGCTGCATTATACTTTATGAGGGGGCTACATTATATTCTGTGGGGGGACTGCATTATTCTCAGGGGACTACATTATATCAGGGGGGGGCTACATCATACTGTGTGAGGGGGCTACAGTATACTCTATGGGGGGCTGCATTATATTCTGTGGTGGGGCTGCATTCTTTCAGTTGACTACATTATATTCTGTGGTGGCTGCATTAAACTATATGAGGGGGGCTGCATTATACCCTTTGAGGGAGCTACATTATATTCTATGATGGGGACTGCATTATACCTGAGGGGGTTGCATTATATTTTGTGGGGTGCTGCATTATATTCTATGAGAGGGGACTGCGTTATATTTTATGAGGGGGCTAAATTATATTCTATGAGGGGGCTACCCCAACCCCTGCTACATAATTAAAGGGACACTGTCACCTGAATTTGGAGGGAACAATCTTCAGCCATGGAGGTGGGGTTTTGGGGTTTTTCATTCACCCTTTCCTTACCCGCTGGCTGCATGCTGGCTGCAATATTGGATTGAAGTTCATTCTCTGTCCTCCATAGGACACGCCTGCGCAAGACAAGATTACCTTGTGCAGGCGTGTACTACAGAGGACAGAGAATGAACTTCAATCCAATATTGCAGCCAGCATGCAGCCAGCGGGTAAGGAAAGGGTGAATCAAAAACCCCAAAACCCCGCCTCCATGGCTGAAGATTGTTCCCTCCAAATTCAGGTGACAGTGTCCCTTTAAGATGTGAACTACCTTATATTATACCCTGATATTAGCACTTTTTCACTGCACAATTGGTAGTCTTGTATCTATTTCTATGTAGCTACATAGTGGGCCCCAAGAATGATTTTCTCTGGTGGGCCCAAGGTGCTCCAGTCCGACACTGTACACAGCCCCCGCTCCCCCTCCCCTGCCGACCCCCGGGTATGACTCGAGTATAAGCCGAGAGGGGGACTTTCAGCCCCCAAAAATGGGCTGAAAATCTCAGCTTATACTCGAGTATATACAGTACTTGTTCTAAGGGTAGTAGAGATAGATCAGTGACATAAAACTGTAATCCTCTAAGGTTAAGATCCTACGATGAGCTTTTGGTGAGTCTAACAATTCCAGCAAAATGGATAGGATTTAAAGAAATCTCGTACACACTGTGCATTTTTGTATGCAACGTAAACTGACCTGCGGCACATGTTTGAAATCTGCAACATGTCAATTTCTTTTTCGAGCACGCTGAGTTTTATGTGCTGATTTTTTATAGAATTGTTTTAGTGCAGAAAATATGCAGGTAAAAGGCATACAGTATATATGTTTTTAGTGCACTGCACAAATGTACCAAAAACACATTTAATCCACACATTTAATAAAGTTTTGTCAAAGGTAAATAAGGAGCAGTGTCAAAAACAGTTTTTTTTTTTAAAAAAAAAAACAGGATATACCAAAAAAGACAAAATTTGTAGCATTAAAAACACAATAAAAACACATGTAAAAAAAGACAATAAAAAAGGAACGAAAAAATGCAAGTAACCTAATAAGTGCAGAAATGCTGCAGTCTCAGTGTGTGCTATGTGATGCCGCTTCAGCCTGTCTCCCTTGACAACTTCTTGTGATAAGTTGCACTTTGTCAGCTTGTACAATTAGAGCTGGAAGAGAGAGTTTAATGCTGCAGCTCATAGAAACACACTTGAGATTTTGCACACATCACTCACAAATCGTATAACCATCAGTATCAAATACATTTTAAACTTTACAGCTAATCAGTATATTGGCCTACTGAGATATTTATCACTCTCTTTTATAAAGCAGAAGTGATATAATTTTGCATCGGAGAACATATAAAGTAACAATCTGAATGAGAAAAGAAATTATTTAAATTGTCATTGTCAAACTGTGTAGGGACATAGCGACTGAGAGGGTTTAGTGAAACACAAAGTTGACACACCAGTGATATGTTTTTTGCTTTTGTGCATTGTGATATTTTTCTTTGTTTAACCCCTTTCTGACAACAGTCATAATAATCCGTCCATGAGCCCTGGGCTTATTTGACCAGTGATTGATTATTATGTCCTCGCGATTACACACGCACACGAGTGGTGTGCAGGTAATCGCCGCTGTGTATCAGTTGATTCTGACAGCTGACACTGGGCACTAAGTGCCAGAAGTGGTCACGAACTGCTCCCTGCACTTTATCTCTGAAATGCTGTGGAGCGCCCCCAGACGCAGGGCCGCGGGTTACTCGGTACCGGTCCTCTCTGGCTCAGTTCTGGGAATGTCACGGTGGCTGGACCCGGTCCGTGACCCTGCTAAGGAGCGTCCAATAAAAGAGATGATAAAAGTCAGCTAAGGCTTCTTGGCGCCACCTGTGGTATTCGGTCAGGGTGACCGGCGCTGCTTGGGGTCCACTGGGGTGATGTGATGGCAGCTAGATGGTATACCTTCCCACAGGTGAAGTATGTCCCCAGGGCTTCCCAGTGGTGTAGGTGGTGATGGTGTGAGGTGCAGTCAATAACGAGGACACAGGGTTGCAGTCTCTTTACCTTTTACTGAAGGCTTTGGGATCCGCAATCTAGAGCACTGTCAACAGGGCTGTCTGAGACAGGCCGGTCCGAAGGCACATCCAGAGTTCCCTTTGCAGGTGGAAATCAGTGCCTACCACTAGCGCCTGTGTGTTGTAGTTCTTCCCTGCTGAGCATCCGGGATAGTCCTCACAACTTCTGTTCTCGTTCTTTCTAGTTCTTTCTATTCTCCGTCCCCCAAGTTTGTTATTGGATCGCCCCCAGACACAGGGCCTTCTTGTCTCTTTCTTAGGATACCGCCGCAAGGAGGTGCAGGCGCGGCTCCGTTACGCTCTGCTCTGTTGGCTAGGCACCTGCCAGGTTCCCACGCCTGACAGGGACCCCCTGTGTCTTCACCCTGGAACACCCGCTGCCACGGAATGCTGCCTGAATCCAACCCAGTCAGCTTCTGACTAACTTTCTATCCAACCCCTAGTTTTACCAGCGTGAGGAGGGGCCCAATAAATAAAGCCTTTTGCGCCCCCTAGTGGCCAGAGTGTGAAGTGTAATGTGTGCTGGTGATACCTGGTCAGTAGAATTCCTTCAGTGCCATCAGACGTACCATCACTCCCCTTAGTGGCAGAGTGTCATACTGCAACGACCAGATCTCTGGGGCGCTGCACTCCCCCCCGGTTAAATCCAGTACTCCTGGACTGGGAAGAAGAACAACAATACAATTCAGCAAAAGACATAGAAATTTTTTGAAATGCTTGAAACAAGTAACTAGAACAATGCTTCCCTTTATGGGAGGTGAGGACACTTGAACATTACAAACAAAAACAGGATTAAATATTTTTTTTTTAAATAACATTATGACTATAAATAACTCTTTTTACCCAACCGGGCATTCAACTCAGTGCAAATTCTGAACAATAAGTTAGCTTCTTCTTTAAGGGCGTATAAGCTGAACCCACTAAAGGCCTACTATAAAATACTATAAAATAACTCAACTTGTCTTTCCTTTCTAGCTTCACCAATGCAGGACCGCCTAGCTCCTTGGCTGGGCCTACTGTCATTGTACCGACCATCATTCTACGGTTCTCAGGAGGACTCTCTCTCTAACCCCTACGGGATCAATTTCAAGCTTTACTGTCCTCAGTCTCTATCAACATTATCAAACTTTCTAAATTTCAACATTATTAACGTTTCAACTTTTATTAAAGCAATCATGTAAACATTCCCTTTAAAAGGGACCCAAGTCTCTAGTAGGTAGCGCAGATTCTCTCTCTGTCTGCAAGTCCACTGAAAGCAAGACCTTCTGCGTCATGTCCAGAAGCATTATCTTCGCAAAGTCTTCTTTCACTTGTAAAACCAGTAGGGAGCACCTTTAAGAAGGTGCAAACTATATACAAAGCAGTTTTGGATTCATTAACTGTTCATGATCCGGCAGTCTTTTAAACAATGATAAACAAACAAAAAGAAGAGGGATCCCGGGTAAGCAAAGGGACCCCTTTAAGAAATGACCCTGGTCGGGTTTAAAGCAGCAGCAAAAAGCAGGAAACAATTAACTATTTACATATTCGGATCTCTGAGGTTTATGTCTGTAATGGGTGACACGACATCAGCCGGTGGTGACCACGTCCCGGCTGGGTAAGGTCTGGCCCTGTGTCACCGTCCAGCAAAGTCTCCATCGGATCAGCAGCGGTCTGGGTACGAGCGGTGATGCCGGTGGCAGACTCCGCAAGCAGGATGCCACACGCCGGGGTGGTAGTGCTGGGTCCTGTGGGGTCAGGGGTCAGTGGAGTCCCGCCACCAGTTTCGGTCGTGATCGTAGATGGCGCGACCACTAGCGCACAGCGTTTGACTCTCTTAGCATACCACCCTCGCTCACTCCAGTGGCGGGTGTAGGTCACATGGTCCCCTCTGTATAGGTTTCGGAGTGGAGGTACACTGCGGGATTGGGGTTCCAAGTTGCAGCTAGTCACATAGACCTCGGTCAGCAGCCCTGGCTCTAATATGAAGCCACAACCCCTCCCCCGGTGGAAGGCCAGCACAATCCCCTGTTTTATCAAACTCTCAGGGCAGCAATTACATGGTTACATAGTTACATAGTTATTAAGGTCAAAGGAAGACTATAAGTCCATCTAGTTCAACCCATAGCCTAACCTAACATGCCCTAACATGTTGATCCAGAGGAAGGCAAAAAAAAACCATGTGGCAAAGAGTAAGCTCCACATTGGGGAAAAAAATTCCTTCCCGACTCCACATACGGCAATCAGACTAGTTCCCTGGATCAACGCCCTATCAAGGAATCTAGTGTATATTGTTGTGAATTCTGTGGCTGAATTCACTCCTGTGGTCACAAGTGGTACTGCAGCTTCTGAGCTTCCTCGTTCTGGTGAGCTCGTTAACTGCTTCATTACTTAACTCCGCCTGATGCTGCTATCCTTGCTCCTTGTCAATGTTTCAGTGTTGGATCTGAGCTTCTCCTGATTGTTCCTGTGACCTGCTGCTCTGTATAGCTAAGTGCTTTTTGCTTTTTTGTTGCTTTTTTTTTCTGTCCAGCTTGTCTTTTGTTTTGCTGGAAGCTCTGAGACGCAAAGGGTGTACCGCCGTGCCGTTAGTTCGGCACGGTGGGGTTTTTTTGCCCCCTTTGCGTGGTTTTGCTTTAGGGTTTTTTGTAGACTGCAAAGTTCGCTTTACTGTCCTCGCTCTGTCCTAGAATATCGGGCCCCACTTTGCTGAATCTATTTCATCCCTACGTTTTGTCTTTTCATCTTACTCACAGTCATTATATGTGGGGGGCTGCCTTTTCCTTTGGGGAATTTCTCTGGGGCAAGTCAGGCCTATTTTTCTATCTTCAGGCTAGCTAGTTTCTTAGGCTGTGCCGAGTTGCCTAGGTAGTTGTTAGGCGCAATCCACAGCCGCTTTTAGTTGTGTTTAGGATAGGATCAGGTGTGCAGTCTACAGAGTTTCCACGTCTCAGAGCTCGTTCTTGTATTTTTGGGTATTTGTCAGATCACTGTGTGCGCTCTGATCGCTAAGCACACTGTGTTTCTGGATTGCCTTCATAACACCTGTCATTAGCAAACATAACAGTACAAGGAGCCAAACTAATGATTCTCAATAGAGGGAAAGAAAAAGTTCTGACATCATTTTTTTTTTTTTCTGCTCTGTGTTCACTTTTTTTTTTTCCCCTAGACATTTGGGTGATTCTGGACACAGGTGTGGACATGGATATTCAGGGTCTGTGCTCTTCTATGGATAATCTCGTTATAAATGTACAAAAAATTCAAGATACTATTGATCAGAAATCTATGTTAGAACCATGAATTCCTATTCCTGATTTGTTTTTTGGAGATAGAACTAAGTTTCTAAGTTTCAAAAATAATTGTAAGCTATTTCTGGCCTTGAAACCTCATTCTTCTGGTAATCCTATTCAACAGGTTTTGATTATTATTTCTTTTTTGCGCGGCGACCCTCAAGACTGGGCATTTTCTCTTGCGCCAGGAGACCCTGCATTGAGTAGTGTCGATGCGTTTTTCCTGGCGCTCGGATTGCTGTACGATGAGCCTAATTCAGTGGATCAGGCTGAGAAAAATTTGCTGGCTTTGTGCCAGGGTCAGGATGATATAGAAGTATATTGTCAGAAATTTAGGAAATGGTCAGTACTCACTCAGTGGAATGAATCTGCGCTGGCAGCTTTGTTCAGAAAGGGTCTCTCTGAGGCTCTTAAGGATGTCATGGTGGGATTTCCTATCCCTGCTGGTTTGAATGAGTCTTTGTCTTTGGCCATTCAGATCGGTCGACGCTTGCGCGAGCGTAAATCTGTGCACCATTTGGCGGTACTGCCTGAGGTTAAACCTGAGCCTATGCAGTGCGATAGGACTATGACTAGAGTTGAACGGCAGGAATACAGACGTCTGAATGGTCTGTGTTTCTACTGTGGTGATTCCACTCATGCTATTTCTGATTGTCCTAAGCGCACTAAGCGGTCCGCTAGGTCTGCCGTCATTGGTACTGTACAGTCCAAATTCCTTCTGTCCATTACCTTGATATGCTCTTTGTCGTCGTTTTCTGTCATGGCGTTTGTGGATTCGGGCGCTGCCCTGAATCTGATGGATTTGGATTATGCTAAACGTTGTGGGTTTTTCTTGGAGCCTTTGCGGTGTCCTATTCCATTGAGAGGAATTGATGCTACACCTTTGGCCAAGAATAAACCTCAATACTGGGCCCAGCTGACCATGTGCATGGCTCCTGCACATCAGGAAGTTATTCGCTTTCTGGTGTTGCATAATCTGCATGATGTGGTCGTGTTGGGGTTGCCATGGCTACAAACCCATAATCCAGTATTGGATTGGAATTCCATGTCGGTATCCAGCTGGGGTTGTCAGGGGGTACATGGTGATGTTCCATTTTTGTCGATTTCGTCATCCACCCCTTCTGAGGTCCCAGAGTTCTTGTCTGATTATCAAGATGTATTTGAAGAGCCCAAGTCCGATGCTCTACCTCCGCATAGGGATTGTGATTGTGCTATCAATTTGATTCCTGGTAGTAAATTCCCTAAAGGTCGATTATTTAATTTATCCGTGCCCGAACACGCCGCTATGCGCAGTTATGTGAAGGAATCCCTGGAGAAGGGACATATTCGCCCATCGTCATCACCACTGGGAGCAGGGTTCTTCTTTGTAGCCAAGAAGGATGGTTCGCTGAGACCGTGTATTGATTACCGCCTTCTTAATAAGATCACTGTTAAATTTCAGTATCCCTTGCCATTGTTATCTGACTTGTTTGCTCGGATTAAGGGGGCTAGTTGGTTCACTAAGATAGATCTTCGTGGTGCGTATAATCTGGTGAGAATCAGGCAAGGAGATGAATGGAAAACTGCATTCAATACGCCCGAGGGTCATTTTGAGTATCTAGTGATGCCGTTCGGACTTGCCAATGCTCCATCTGTGTTTCAGTCTTTTATGCATGACATCTTCCGTGAGTATCTGGATAAATTCCTGATTGTTTACTTGGATGACATTTTGATCTTCTCAGATGATTGGGAGTCTTATGTGAAGCAGGTCAGAATGGTTTTTCAGGTCCTGCGTGCTAACTCTTTGTTTGTGAAGGGATCAAAGTGTCTCTTCGGTGTGCAGAAAGTTTCATTTTTGGGGTTCATCTTTACCCCTTCTACTATCGAGATGGATCCAGTTAAGGTCCAAGCCATCCAGGATTGCATTCAGCCGACATCTCTGAAAAGTCTGCAAAAGTTCCTGGGCTTTGCTAATTTTTATCGTCGCTTCATCTGTAATTTTTCTAGCATTGCCAAACCATTGACCGATTTGACCAAGAAGGGTGCTGATTTGGTTAATTGGTCTTCTGCTGCTGTGGAAGCTTTTCAGGAGTTGAAGCGTTGTTTTTGTTCTGCCCCTGTGTTGTGTCAGCCAGATGTTTCTCTTCCGTTCCAGGTCGAGGTTGATGCTTCTGAGATTGGAGCAGGGGCGGTTTTGTCACAGAGAGGTTCTGATTGCTCAGTGATGAAACCATGTGCTTTCTTTTCCAGGAAGTTTTCGCCGCTGAGCGTAATTATGATGTTGGCAATCGAGAGTTGCTGGCCATGAAGTGGGCATTCGAGGAGTGGCGTCATTGGCTTGAAGGAGCTAAGCATCGCGTGGTGGTATTGACTGATCATAAGAACTTGACTTATCTCGAGTCTGCCAAGCGCTTGAATCCTAGACAGGCCCGTTGGTTGTTATTTTTTGCCCGCTTCGACTTTGTGATTTCGTACCTTCCGGGCTCTAAAAATGTGAAGGCGGATGCTCTGTCTAGGAGTTTTGTGCCCGACTCTCCGGGTTTATCTGAGCCAGCGGGTATCCTCAAGGAAGGAGTCATTGTGTCTGCCATCTCCCCTGATTTGCGGCGGGTGCTGCAAAAATTTCAGGCGAATAAACCTGATCGTTGTCCAGCAGAGAAACTGTTCGTCCCTGATAGGCGGACTAATAAACTTATCTCTGAACTTCATTGTTCGGTGTTGGCTGGTCATCCTGGAATCTTTGGTACCAGAGAGTTAGTGGCTAGATCCTTCTGGTGGCCATCTCTGTCACGGGATGTACGTACTTTTGTGCAGTCCTGTGGGATTTGTGCTAGGGCTAAGCCCTGCTGTTCTCGTGCCAGTGGGTTGCTTTTGCCCTTGCCGGTCCCAAAGAGGCCTTGGACACATATTTCGATGGATTTCATTTCTGACCTTCCCGTTTCTCAAAAGATGTCAGTCATTTGGGTGGTCTGTGATCGCTTTTCTAAAATGGTCCATCTGGTGCCCTTGGCTAAATTGCCTTCCTCCTCTGATTTGGTACCTTTGTTCTTTCAGCATGTGGTTCGGTTGCATGGCATTCCTGAGAATATTGTTTCTGACAGAGGTTCCCAGTTTGTTTCAAGGTTTTGGCGAGCCTTTTGTGGTAGGATGGGCATTGACCTATCCTTTTCCTCGGCTTTCCATCCTCAGACTAATGGCCAGACCGAACGAACCAATCAGACCTTGGAAACATATCTGAGATGTTTTGTTTCTGCAGACTAGGATGATTGGGTGTCCTTTTTGCCGTTGGCTGAGTTCGCCCTTAATAATCGGGCCAGCTCGGCTACCTTGGTTTCTCCATTTTTTTGCAATTCTGGGTTCCATCCTCGTTTCTCTTCAGGACAGGTTGAGTCTTCGGACTGTCCTGGTGTGGATTCTGTGGTGGATAGGTTGCAGCAGATCTGGACTCAGGTAGTGGACAATTTGATCTTGTCCCAGGAGAAAGCTCAACTTTTCGCTAATCGCAGACGCCGTGTGGGTCCCCGACTTCGTGTTGGGGATCTGGTTTGGTTATCTTCTCGTCATATTCCTATGAAGGTTTCCTCTCCTAAATTTAAACCTCGTTTTATTGGTCCGTATAGGATTTCTGAGGTTCTCAATCCTGTGTCTTTTCGTTTGACCCTCCCAGACTCCTTTTCCATACATAATGTATTCCATAGGTCGTTGTTGCGGAGATACGTGGCACCTATGGTTCCATCTGTTGAGCCTCCTGCCCCGGTTTTGGTGGAGGGGGAATTGGAGTATATTGTGGACAAGATTTTGGATTCTCGTGTTTCTAGACGGAAACTCCAGTATCTGGTTAAATGGAAGGGTTATGCTCAGGAAGATAATTCCTGGGTTTTTGCCTCTGATGTTCATGCTTCCGATCTTGTTCGTGCCTTTCATGCGGCTCATCCTGGTCGGCCTGGGGGCTCTGGTGAGGGTTCGGTGACCCCTCCTCAAGGGGGGGGTACTGTTGTGAATTCTGTGGCTGAATTCACTCCTATGGTCACAAGTGGTACTGCAGCTTCTGAGCTTCCTCCCTCAGGTGTTCTGGTGAGCTCGTTAACTGCTTCATTACTTAACTCCGCCTGATGCTGCTATCCTTGCTCCTTGTCAATGTTTCAGTGTTGGATCTGAGCTTCTCCTGATTGTTCCTGTGACCTGCTGCTCTGTATAGCTAAGTGCTTTTTGCTTTTTTGTTGCTTTTTTTTTCTGTCCAGCTTGTCTTTTGTTTTGCTGGAAGCTCTGAGACGCAAAGGGTGTACCGCCGTGCCGTTAGTTCGGCACGGTGGGGTTTTTTTGCCCCCTTTGCGTGGTTTTGCTTTAGGGTTTTTTGTAGACTGCAAAGTTCGCTTTACTGTCCTCGCTCTGTCCTAGAATATCGGGCCCCACTTTGCTGAATCTATTTCATCCCTACGTTTTGTCTTTTCATCTTACTCACAGTCATTATATGTGGGGGGCTGCCTTTTCCTTTGGGGAATTTCTCTGGGGCAAGTCAGGCCTATTTTTCTATCTTCAGGCTAGCTAGTTTCTTAGGCTGTGCCGAGTTGCCTAGGTAGTTGTTAGGCGCAATCCACAGCCGCTTTTAGTTGTGTTTAGGATAGGATCAGGTGTGCAGTCTACAGAGTTTCCACGTCTCAGAGCTCGTTCTTGTATTTTTGGGTATTTGTCAGATCACTGTGTGCGCTCTGATCGCTAAGCACACTGTGTTTCTGGATTGCCTTCATAACACCTGTCATTAGCAAACATAACAGTATATACCCTGTAGCATTATACTTTTCCAGAAAGGTATCCAGTCCCCTCTTAAATTTAAGTAATGAATCACTCATTACAACATCATACGGCAGAGAGTTCCATAGTCTCACTGCTCTTACAGTAAAGAATCCACGTCTGTTATTATGCTTAAACCTTTTTTCCTCCAAACGCAGAGGATGCCCCCTTGTCCCTGTTTCAGGTCTATGATTAAAAAGATCATCAGAAAGGTCTTTGTACTGTCCCCTCATATATTTATACATTAAAATAAGATCACCCCTTAGTCTTCGTTTTTCCAAACTAAATAGCCCCAAGTATAATAACCTATCTTGGTATTGCAGACCCCCCAGTCCTCTAGTAACCTTGGTCGCTCTTCTCTGCACCCGCTCTAGTTCAGCTATGTCTTTCTTATACACCGGAGACCAGAACTGTGCACAGTATTCTAAGTGTGGTTGAACTAGTGACTAGATGCCTCTTTTAATGCATCCCATTATTTTATTTGCCTTTGTAGCAGCTGCCTGACACTGGCCACTGAATATGAGTTTGTCATCCACCCATACACCCAGGTCTATTTCATTGACGGCTTTGCCCAGAGTTTTAGAATTAAGCACATAATTATACATCATATTACTTCTACCCAAGTGCATAACCTTACATTTATCCCCATTAAAGCTCATTTGCCATTTATCAGCCCAAGCTTCTAGTTTACATAAATCATCCTGTAATATAAAATTGTCCTCCTCTGTATTAATTACCCTGCAGAGTTTAGTGTCATCTGCAAATATTGAAATTCTACTCTGAATGCCCCCTACAAGGTCATTAATAAATATGTTAAAAAGAAGAGGGCCCAATACTGACCCCTGTGGTACCCCACTGCTAACTGCGACCCAGTCCGAGTGTGCTCCATTAATAACCACCCTTTGTTTCCTATCCCTGAGCCAGCTCTCAACCCACTTACACATATTTTCCCCTATCCCCATTATTCTCATTTTATGTATCAACCTTTTGTGTGGCACTGTATCAAAAGCTTTTGAAAAGTCCATATACACTACATCCACTGGGTTCCCTTGGTCCAATCCGAAACTTACCTCTTCATAGAAACTGATCAAATTAGTCTGACATGAACAGTCCCTAGTAAACCCGTGCTGCTACTGGGTCATGAGGTTATTCCTCTTCAGATACTCCAGTATAGCATCCCTTAGAATGCCCTCCAGGATTTTACCCACAGTAGAGGTTAAGCTTACTGGCCGATAATTTCCGAGTTCAGTTTTTGTCCCCTTTTTGAATATTGGCACCACATTTGCTATACGCCAGTCCTGTGGTACAGACCCTGTTATTATGGAGTCTCTAAAGATTAAAAATAATGGTCTATCAATGACTGTACTTAATTCCTGCAGTACTCGAGGGTGTATCCCATCCGGGCCCGGAGATTTGTCAATTTTAGTGATTTTTAGACGCCGCCGCACTTCCTGCTGGGTTAAGCCGGTGACATTTAATTGGGAATTTTATCACTAGTCATTTTGTCTGCTATGGGATTTTCTTGTGTAAATACTGATGAAAAAAAGTCATTTAGCATATTGGCTTTTTCCTCATCCTCATCCACCATTTCACCCAGACTATTTTTAAGGGGGCCAACACTATCATTTTTTAGTTTCTTACTATTTATGTAGTTAAAGAATATTTTAGGATTATTTTTACTCTCTCTGGCATTGAGTCTCTCTGTCTCAATCTTTGCTGCCTTGATTTGCTTTTTACAGAATTTATTTTTTTGTATTTATTTAATGCCTCCTCACTACCGACTTGGAAATTTGCCCTCCTAAAATTTAGTGTCCTTGTAAGCCCTCTACCACAAATTTTATTAAAGGATACATGAAAACTTATTATTTTGTGATCACTATTTCCCAAGTGACCCCCAACCCTTATATTTGCTATTCGGTCTGGCCTGTTGGTTAATATTAGGTCTAGCAGTGCCCCCCTTCTTGTTGGGTCCTGAACCAGTTGTGAAAGGTAATTGTCTCTCATAGTTGTCAAAAACCGATTACCTTTGCTGGAACTGCAGGTTCCCCCATAATAATGACTTCTCCTTGAGTCGCAGCTTCATCTATTTGCTTTACGAGGATATTCTCCATTGCTTCCATTATTTTTGGAGATTTATAACAAACCCCTATCAGTAATTTATTATTTTTTCCCCCTCCCCTTATCTCCACCCACAGGAATTCTACATTTTCATTAAATTCACCTATATTATCACGCAGGATGGGTTTTAAGGACGAATTTACATACAGACACACCCCTCCCCCTCGCTTATCTGTACGGTCATTTCTGAACAGGCTATAGCCCTGCAAGTTAACAGCCCAGTCATGGCTCTCATCCAGCCACGTTTCGGATATCCCCACCATATAATTATGCTCCAACAACATTAGTTCTAATTCGTCCATTTTGTTGGCGAGGCTTCTGGCATTAGTATACATGCACTTGATGTTCCTCTCTGTACCTCTATTCATTCTTAAATTATTAACTGTTCTAACCCCACCCCCCATGCCACCGCCACCCCCAACTTCCTTATTTGTGCCCAGGTCTCTGTCTGCACTATCTCTCCCTCCTATAAATTGAATACCCTCCCCCCCAATTCCTAGTTTAAACACTCCTCCAACCTTCTAGCCATTTTCTCCCCCAACACAGCTGCACCTTCCCCATTGAGGTGCAGCCCGTCCCTAGCGTAGAGCCTGTAGCCAACTGAGAAGTCGGCCCAGTTCTGCAGGAACTCAAACCCCTCCTTCCTACACCAATTCTTGAGCCACTTATTAACCTCCCTAATCTCCCGTTGCCTCTCTGGCGTGGCACGTGGTACAGGCAGTATTTCGGAAAATATCACGTTGGAGGTCCTTGCTTTCAGCTTGCGGCCTAATTCCCTGAAATCATCTTTAAGGACCTTCCACCTACCTCTAACTTTGTCATTGGTGCCAATGTGCACCATGACCGCTGGGTCCTCACCAGCCCCTCCCAGTAATCTGTTTACCCGAACAGCGATGTGTCGGACTCGAGCGCCAGGTAGGCAGCACACCGTTCGACGATCCCTGTCTTTGTGACAGATTGCCCTCTCTGTTCCCCAATTGACGAGGGGCAGCCGTTCCTCGGGTCGGACAGTCTGTTCCATTCGTTCCCGGTCTTCCCATTGTGAAATCAAACTTTGTCTATACTGATCCCAGGTGAGCCTGATGACGTAGGAGCCCTCCTGTCAGGACCCGTCTGATTGGAACCGGGGAGCATTCCACTCAAAGACCACCCCCCTGGGGCTCATGTCTATTGGTGTACCCAGAGGTGTCGGCAGCGGGGGCAGGATCCCCTTCATGGCGTAAAGGGCCACCACCACGATCTCAGTAGCGGGAGACCAGTCATCGATGGGCTGGGGAGCAGTAACCGGAGCCGGAGCGATCGGTGGGGCAGGGTCGCTTTTGGTACCTGCGTCTAATGTGGTTCCACAGATGTCGGTCGGCTCTGCTGACGAGGACGCTGGAGCCCGCCGCGGCCCTGACCACGGCTTCCCCGGGCGGCCTTCCAGCACAGCTCCGACTTCCATTTCCTCGCCGTCACCGACCCCCCGATTGGAGTCGGGTGGTCCGATGCCTCCTCCGGCAACTCCAGGGGAGTTCAGGTACCCGCTGGTCATCAGCTCTGCTCCTTGGTCTTCAGCGGCACACACACGAGGCTCCGCCATTTTCTGGGGTTTGAGCTCCTCCATTCCTGAGCTCGTCATCCTGCAGCCGTAGTCGGAGTGGGCGGATGTTGCTGTTCGCACTGTTTTCTCGATCTCCTCCCATGACACTCCCTCCTTCTTCTCCTGTGCTCCTCGTGGCACGGCAATGGCGGCGGTTTTGGCGGGAATCATGAGACAATAGCAGTACAGAGTCTTTGCAATAAATCACAGTCCAAACACGTTTCAATCACAATTCCAAGGCACACATGACCTGCTTCTCAGGCTTTAGTACGATCCTGTTCGTGATGCCAAGTTGGATCGCCCTCAGACACAGGGCCACGCGTTCTCAGTACTGGGCCTCTCTGGTTCGGTTCTGAGGCTGTCACGGTGGCTAGACCCGGTCCGCGACCCTGCTAAGGGGCGTCCAATAAAGGTGTTGCAGTCTGTCAGGGGTTCGTAACGCCACCTGTGGTGTTCGGTCAGGGTGACCGACGCTGCTGTGGGGTCCGCTGGGGTGATGGAATGGCAGCTGGATGGTATACCTTCCCACAGGTGAAGTATGTCCCCAGGGCTTCCCAGTAAGGTGGATGGTGATGGTGTGAGGTGCAGGCAATAACGAGGACACAAGGTTGCAGTCTCTTTACCTCTTTACTGAAGACTTCAGGATCCTCAATCCAGAGCACGTTTAAAAGGGCTATCAGAGACCGGCCGGTCTGATGGGCACTTCCAGAATTCACTTTGCAGGTGGAAATCGTTGCCTACCACTAGCGCCTCTGTGTTGTAGTGCTACCCTGCTGAGCATTCGGAATAGTCCTCACAACTGCTGTTCTCGTTTCGTTCGTTCTTTACAGCTCTCTCACTCTTTAGTTCCAGATGTTGCTAGTTTCTCATCCCCCAGTATGTTTTGGCTAGGACGCACCCATATGACGGGAAGGCTTGGAGGTCTTCCGGGACCCTAGCGATGCCCCTCTCCCAATGTTGCCCCCTATGTCTTCTTAGGAAATTTAAGGTAGACAGCCAACCTATAATTAACTGTCCTGCAGAGTTTGAAGTAAGGCCTAGAGTCAGTTACTTATCCGGTGTTCCTGCCACCGGCCACGCGCCTCAGTAGGATGTTGCCTAGGTCTCACGGCACGACTCCTACTGGTACTCCTTTTTGCTTGATCTCGTTTACACTGTTCCACAATATCCTTCCCTTCTTGTCTCTTTCTTAGGATACCGCCGCAAGGAGGTGCAGGCGCGGCTCCATTACGTTCTGCTCTGTTGGCTAGGCACCTGCCAGGTTCCCACGCCTGACAGGGACCTCCCTGTGTCTTCTCCCTGCAACACCCGCTGCCACGGGATGTTGCCTGAATCCAACCCAGTAAGCTTCTGACTAACTTTCTATCCAACCCCTAGTATTACCAGCGTGAGGAGGGGCCCAATAAATAAAGCCTTTTGCTCCCCCTAGTGGCCGGAGTGTGAAGTGTAATGTGTGCTGGTGATAACTGGTCAGTAGAATTCCTTCAGTGCTATCAGACGTACCTTCACTCCCCTTAGTGGCAGAGTGTCATACTGCAACGACCAGATCTCTGGGGCGCTGCCCTATGGCTATGACGCACCCGTTTGACGGGAAGGCTCGGAGCTATTCTGAGACCCTAGAGACGTCGCTCTCCATGATTGCCCCCTATGTCTGCTTAGGTAATGTAAGGTAGACAGCCAACCTATAATTAACTGTCCTGCGGTATTTGAAGTAAGGCATAAAGTCAGTTACTTCCTCGGTGTTCCGGTCACCGGCTACGCGCCTCAGTAGGATGTTGCCGTTCTCGGGGCACGACTCCTACTGGCTCTCCTTTGTGCTTGATCTCATTTCTCACTGTCCACAATATCCTTCGCTTCGTGTCCTTTCTTTTGATGCCGCTGCAAGGTAGTGCAGGCGCGGCTCTGTAACGATCTGTCCTTGTCGCTAAGTCTCTGCCAGGTTCCCATGCCTGATAGGGACCTGTTATGACCTGGTGGTCAGGACAATAATGGACCTGGTGGTTAAGAGCACACGGAATGACCTGATAGTTACTGATAATAAAGGACGAGCTCTGGGACGTGGGAACTCTGCTGACCGCAATCCCTAATCCTATCAAACACACTAGAAATAGCCGTGGATTGCGCTTAACGCTCCCTATGCAACTCGGCACAGCCTAAGGAACTAGCTAGCCCTGAAGATAGAAAAATAAAGCCTACCTTGCCTCAGAGAAATTCCCCAAAGGAAAAGGCAGCCCCCCACATATAATGACTGTGAGTAAAGATGAAAATACAAACACAGAGATGAAATAGATTTAGCAAAGTGAGGCCCGACTTACTGAACAGACCGACGATAGGAAAGGTTACTTTGCGGTCAGCACAAAAACCTACAAAAAGACCACGCAGAGGGAGCAAAAAGACCCTCCGCACCGACTCACGGTGCGGAGGCACTCCCTCTGCGTCCCAGAGTTTCCAGCAAGCAAGACAACAATAAAAATAGCAAGCTGGACCTTAGCTTCTGCTGGGAAGACAGGTCACAAGAACAATCCAGGAGAGAACTAGACCAATACTGGAACATTGACAGGTGGCATGGAGCAAAGATCAAAGTGGAGTTAAATAGAGCAGCCAGCTAACGAATTAACCTCGTCACCTGTGGAAGGAAACTCAGAAACACCCACCAGAGGAAGTCCATGGACAGAACCAGCCAAAGTACCATTCATGACCACAGGAGGGAGCCCAACAACAGAATTCACAACAGGGACCCCCCTGAAGTCTCCCCCGCAACACCCCCTGCCACGGGATGTTGCCTGGGCAAAACCCAGTCAGCTTCTTCTCTAACTTTCTATCCAACCCCTAGTTTTACCAGTGTGAGGAGTGGCCTAATAAATAAAACCTTTTGCTCCCCCTAGTGGCCGGAATGTGAAGTGTAATGTGTGCTTGTGATACCTGGTCAGATGAACTCCTTTAGTGCCATCAGACGTACCATCACTCCCCTAAGTGGCAGAGCGACACTACTGCAACGACCAGGTCTCTGAGGTGCTGCAGCTGCAACTGAAGGTGATCGCAGCATTCCGGGAGCCGGCAGAGGGCTGACAGTGCGGAGAACCCGCAGCGTGACACGGAGTCCCGGTCGTTGCTATGGTGACCCAATGTCGCCATGATGACATCTGGATCACCAAAGCTAGGGAAGCTGCTGATCATGTGCAGTGCATGATCAGCAACTTTCTCTTTCAGTGCAGAGCTGACAGTTTCTACAGCATGGGGATACCGCTGTATCCCCATATTATACAAGCGATCAGCCTGCAAAAAATTATATTCCAATAGTTGGACAAAGTAAAGTAGTAAAAAAAAAGTAAAAATATAATAATAATTGTCAAAACATTCTTTTAAAAAATCAAAAGCTATTGTATACATAAATAAATAAATGCATGAAAAAATAAACAATAAAATATACACATATTTGGTATCACCACGTTTGCAATGACCCAACTTATTAAATTGTCCAACTAGTTAACTCCTTTAATGAACACCATTAAAAAAATAAAAAACAAGGCAAAACAATGCTTTGTCATCATACCACCAAACAAAAAGGGGAATAAAACATGATCAAAAAGACAGATCTAAATAAACATAGTATCGTTAAAAACATCATCTTGTCCAGCAAAAAAGAGCTGCCAAACAGCTCCATGAGTGGAAAAGTAAAAAAGTTATAGCTCTCTGAATAAAGGGATGCAGAGAATTTTGTTTTCTGTAAAACATAAGAAAAAACAAAATAAATGAGGTATTGCTGTAATCATACTGGCCTGAAGATTAAAACTGCCTTATCAATTTTACCCCACCCCCCAAAAAAAAATTCCTAAATTGCTGGTTTTTGTTTATTCTGCCTCCCAAAAATCAGAATAGAAAGCGATCAAAAAATGTCATGTGCCAAAAAATGGTACCAGTAAAAACGTCTACTCGTCCTGCAAAAAACAAGCTCTCAGATGACTCTGTGGGCAAAAATATGGAAAAATTATAGCTATCAAAATATGGTGATGCAAAAACTATTTTTTGCAACAAAAAGTGTCTTTTATTGTGTGACTGCAGCCAATATAAATCTGGTATTGCTGTAATCACACTGACCCAAAGAATAAAGTCGCCTAATCACTTGTACCACATGAGGAACAGTGTAAAAAATAAATAAAACCAATTCTTCACCTGCCGTTGATTTTTTCATTCTGCCTCCCAAAGATCACAGTACGGCTTGGCGCACACTTATCTGTGTTGAGCACTTACACTGGGGTTTCTGTGTAAATCTCTGAAATATATGATTCAGATGGAATCTCTGGTGGAACATTCCCTATAATGAGGCAGATGGAGGCTCTGTGGATGCTGTATGACCTGTGATCCGACAGTGTCCATCATTTTAGGATTGCATAAAAGTGCTGTTGGCCACAGTTTTGAACAGTTCTGAAAAGGACAATCCTGAACAAATGCTAGATGAAGTCCAGAGTATCCATACAGGTAAACTGATCATTCATTCTCTGAGCTGAAATATCCTGCATGTCTATTGCTCCAGTCCCTGACAGCAAGCAGCTTGGATGGTAAACTGATCATTCATTCTCTGAGCTGAAATATCCTGCATGTCTATTGCTCC
Source organism: Ranitomeya imitator (assembly GCF_032444005.1). Classification (NCBI taxonomy): domain Eukaryota; kingdom Metazoa; phylum Chordata; class Amphibia; order Anura; family Dendrobatidae; genus Ranitomeya; species Ranitomeya imitator. The sequence continues at coordinate 489,825,282 of NC_091285.1, read as the reverse complement.
AGTCCCTGACAGCAAGCAGCTTGGATGGTATCTGAGTCATTCTATCTTCGGCATTGAATCCTGCATGTATCTATATATGTTAGTCATCCTATTATGCCTTTGTTTGTGTTTATAGATATTTAACTCACTTTTGCATGTCCTTACTCAGAGAGATCACATAACTGTTTCAAAGTGCTTTATGATCCATGTAGACCTGGACATTTGTTTATCTGATCACTACATTTATTGTGTCCTGTTGTCTCAACTGAGTTAGATTGATTGCTAACGAGCTTTAACCCAAAAAAAAATAAAAAAGAGAGATCTAAGGGCTAGCCTTCTATAAATGTAGATTTAGCTTGGGGATGCATTCGTGCACTGTTATTCGTGTATTTTTTATTCAAAGTACTTTTTTTTCTAAGTACTCGGCAGTTATAACATGGCAGTTAGACAGGGCAGGAGACAGGTAAGAAAAACTAAATCTAATCCATATTCACTTGAAACAGCACAAATACTCACCATATTTATTTGTATAATCTATATTCTGGCTGCTGCATTCACTCACATTCACCGCCCTCGCATTAACTCTCTACACTCCATCCATATCGGCCCCTCTGTCCTTGCCTCTCCTATGTATAGCACTCATGCTCTATTCACATTGCTTAACAGCACAGATCCATTCAGTCCCAACATCCAACACAAGAGACGCTCTCACAAATCACTTAACCATCTGCTCACTCTTTCGATCCTCCTTCTCCTAGTCGCTGGAGACATATCTCCAAACCCCGGCCCCCCATGTTATAGCCAGTCAAACCTCCCAATTGCTACACCCAGAAACCCCTCTAACCTTATTAATATTCCCTGCATGCCTGCTGTCTCTTTCAATTGTGCCCTTTGGAATTCTCGCTCTGTGTGTAATAAACTCTCCTTCATTCATGACTTCTTCCTTTCTAATTCTCTTAATCTCCTGGCTCTTACTGAAACCTGGATCCAGCAGTCAGACACCACCGCTGCTGCTGCTCTTTCATATGGTGGACTACACTTTTCTCATACCCCAAGATCAGACAACAGAGCAGGTGGAGGCCTTGGTCTGCTCCTTTCACCCAAATGTACTTTCCAAGTTATCCCTCAAGTACCCTCACTTGTCTTCCCTTCCTTTGAGGTCCATGTGGTCAGACTCTACGTCCCCTACTCCATGCGAGTGGCGGTGGTGTATCGTCCTCCCGACCCCTCTCATCAGTTCCTGGATCACTTTGCCACCTGGCTTCCACACTTTCTCTCCTGTGACACCCCCACCCTTATCATGGGTGATTTCAACATCCCCATTGCCTCTCCCCTCTCCCCATCTGCTTCTCACCTTTTATCTCTATCCTCCTCTTTTGGCCTCTCGCAGCATACTAACTCTCCAACACATGAAGATGGAAACTCCCTTGACTTGGTCTTCTCCCGACTTTGCTCAGTGGATGATTTCACAAACTCCCCTCTCCCGCTCTCTGACCACAACCTTCTTTCATTCTCTATCAAGAACTGCCATCCCGCTCAGGTCACCCCCACTTTCCACACCTATAGAAACATACAGGCCATTAACACCCAGAAACTTATGAAGAACTTGCAGTGCTCATTGGCCCCTATTTCCTCCATCTCATGTCCTGATTCTGCATTGAAGCATTACAATGAAACCCTGCAAAGTGCTCTGGATGAAGCTGCTCCTCCTATACATAAAACAACTCGGCACAGACGGCAACAACCGTGGCACACGCTGCAAACACGTTTCCTGCAGCGGTGCTCCAGGTGCGCAGAACGTCTGTGGAGAAAATCTAATCTACCCGAAGATTTCATCCATTATAAGTTCATGCTAAAGACATACAATTCTGCCCTTCACCTCTCCAAACAAACCTACTTCAACACCCTCATCACCTCCCTGTCCAATAACCCTAAACGTCTCTTTGACACGTTCCAGTCCCTACTCAACCCAAGAGAGCAGGCCCCAACCACGGATCTCCGTGCTGACGATCTGGCCAATTACTTCAAAGAAAAAATTGACCACATTCGACAGGAAATCATCTCCCAATCTCTTCATACCATGCACTGTCCTCCCTCCCCCACTGCATCTAGTTCACTCTCTGACTTTGAAGCAGTTACAGAAGAAGAAGTAAGCAGGCTCCTTGCATCTTCTCGCCCGACCACTTGCACCAGTGACCCCATTCCGTCACATCTCCTCCAGTCCCTTTCCCCGGCTGTCACCTCTCACCTAACAAAAATATTCAACCTTTCCCTCACTTCCGGTATTTTTCCCTCCTCATTTAAGCATGCCATCATACATCCATTACTTAAAAAACCATCCCTCGATCAAAACTGTGCCGCTAATTATAGACCTGTCTCTAATCTTCCCTTCATCTCTAAACTCCTCGAACGCCTGGTCCACTCCCGTCTTACCCGCTATCTCTCAGATAACTCTCTTCTCGACCCTCTTCAATCTGGCTTCCGCTCTTTACACTCTACTGAAACTGCCCTCATTAAAGTCTCTAATGACCTACTAACAGCTAAATCTAATGGTCACTACTCCATGCTAATTCTCTTGGATCTTTCTGCAGCATTCGACACTGTGGATCATCTGCTCCTCTTCACTATGCTCCGCTCCATCGGCCTCAAGGACACCGTTCTCTCCTGGTTCTCCTCCTATCTCTCTGACCGATCCTTCACTGTATGTTTTGCTGGTTCCTCCTCCTCTCACCTTCCCCTTACTGTTGGGGTTCCTCAAGGATCAGTCCTAGGCCCCCTACTCTTCTCGTTATATACTGCCCCTATTGGACAAACAATCAGTAGATTTGGTTTCCAGTACCATCTCTATGCTGACGACACCCAATTATACACTTCTGCTCCCGATATCACACCGACCTTTTTAGAAAACACCAGGGATTGTCTTACCGCTGTCTCTAACATCATGTCCTCCCTCTATCTGAAACTAAACCTGTCAAAAACTGAACTCCTCGTGTTCTCTCCCTCTACTAACCTACCTTTGCCTGACATTGCCATCTCCGTGTGCGGTTCCACCATTACTCCAAAGCAACATGCCCGCTGCCTTGGGGTCATCCTTGATTCTGACCTTTCATTCACCCCCTACATCCGATCACTGGCTCGCTCTTCTTATCTGCATCTCAAAAACATTTCTAGAATTCGCCCTTTTCTTACTTTTGACTCTGCAAAAACTCTGACTGTTTCACTTATTCATTCTCGTCTGGACTATTGTAACTCTCTACTAATCGGTCTCCCTCTTGCAAAACTCTCCCCGCTCCAATCTGTCCTGAATGCTGCAGCCAGGATCATATTCCTCACCAACCGTTACACTGGGGATCCTAGTTAATGATAAACTTACCTGGAGCAGCCAGTGCCAGGCAGCAGCTGCCAAGGCAAACAGGATCATGGGGTGCATTAAAAGAGGTCTGGATACACATGATGAGAGCATTATACTGCCTCTGTACAAATCCCTAGTTAGACCGCACATGGAGTACTGTGTCCAGTTTTGGGCACCGGTGCTCAGGAAGGATATAATGGAACTAGAGAGAGTACAAAGGAGGGCAACAAAATTAATAAAGGGGATGGGAGAACTACAATACCCAGATAGATTAGCGAAATTAGGATTATTTAGTCTAGAAAAAAGACGACTGAGGGGCGATCTAATAACCATGTATAAGTATATAAGGGGACAATACAAATATCTCGCTGAGGATCTGTTTATACCAAGGAAGGTGACGGGCACAAGGGGGCATTCTTTGCGTCTGGAGGAGAGAAGGTTTTTCCACCAACATAGAAGAGGATTCTTTACTGTTAGGGCAGTGAGAATCTGGAATTGCTTGCCTGAGGAGGTGGTGATGGCGAACTCAGTCGAGGGGTTCAAGAGAGGCCTGGATGTCTTCCTGGAGCAGAACAATATTGTATCATACAATTATTAGGTTCTGTAGAAGGACGTAGATCTGGGTATTTATTATGATGGAATATAGGCTGAACTGGATGGACAAATGTCTTTTTTCGGCCTTACTAACTATGTTACTATGTTACTATGTTACACCGATGCCTCTACCCTGTGCCAGTCATTACACTGGCTACCCATCCACTCCAGAATCCAGTACAAAACTACTACCCTCATCCACAAAGCACTCCATGGCTCAGCACCACCCTACATCTCCTCCCTGGTATCAGTCTACCACCCTACCCGTGCCCTCCGCTCCGCTAATGACCTCAGGTTAGCATCCTCAATAATCAGAACCTCCCACTCCCGTCTCCAAGACTTTACACGTGCTGCGCCGATTCTTTGGAATGCACTACCTAGGTTAATACGATTAATCCCCAATCCCCACAGTTTTAAGCGTGCCCTAAAAACTCATTTGTTCAGACTGGCCTACCGCCTCAATGCATTAACCTAACGATCCCTGTGTGGCCTATTTATAATAAAAAAAAAAAAAGGTTCCTCGCATCATGTTCTCATACACTTTATGCAGTATTAGCCCTCTGTGTCTGTACTGCTACATACTTAGGCATGTAACTGGTTCATGCAGCTTTACATGAACACCTGAGCCTTACACTATAGCTGGTCCGAATAACTAAAGCAATTGTTACCATCCACCTCTCGTGTCTCCCCTTTTCCCCATAGTTTGTAAGCTTGCGAGCAGGGCCCTCACTCCTCCTGGTATCTGTTTTGAACTGTATTTCTGTTATGCTGTAATGTCTATTGTCTGTACAAGTCCCCTCTATAATTTGTAAAGCGCTGCGGAATATGTTGGCGCTATATAAATAAAAATTATTATTATTATTATTATTATTATTTCTGCTGCCTTATTATAGAAAATGGATTTCTCAGGGGTTCCATCTGAATCACGTCACTCAGAGATTTAGATGGAAACCCCAAAGTAAGTGCTCACCTTAGATCGCTGGATAAATGTGATGACAAACATTATGTAAAATGTCCTCAATAAAAGCTTCAACTCAAGCCACAAAAAAAAGCAAGCCCTCACTCAGGTCTGTCATTTGTTAATGGAAATATAGGGGGCTTCCACGTTATTGGTAGTACACAGGCTCTGGAAAAGCGAATTGGCTCCATAACCCTCCAAAATAAATTCCCAAATCCAAATGTCCCCTCCATTCTGAGCTCCACAGTGTACCTAAACGACATATTGCATCCACATGTTTGGCATTTCTGAAGTGATGAGAGCCAACCTACAGTACAGATCAAAAGTTTGGACACACCTTCTCATTTAAAGATTTTTCTGAAGGCATCAAAACTATGAATTAACACATGTGGAATTATATACTTAACAAAAAAGTGTGAAACAACTGAAATTATGTCTTATATTCTAGGTTCTTCAAAGTAGCCACCTTTTGCTTTGATGACTGCTTTGCACACTGTTGGCATTCTCTTGATGAGCTTCAAGAGGTAGTCACCGGGAAAGGTTTTCAATTCACAGGTGTGCCCTGTCAGGTTTAATAAGTGGGATTTCTTGCCTTAGAAATGGGGTTGGGACCATCAGTTGTGTTGTGCAGAAGTCCTTGTTGTGTTGTGCAGCTGATAGTCCTACTGAATAGACTGTTAGAATTTGTATTATGGCAAGAAAAAATCAGCTAAGTAAAGAAAAATGTGTGGCCATCATTACTTTAAGAAATGAAGGTCAGTCAGTCCAAAAAATTGAGCAAACTTTGAAAGTGTCTCCAAGTGCAGTGGCAAAAACCATCAAGCGCTACAAAGAAACTGGCTCACATGAGGAGCGCCCCAGGAAAGGAAGACCAAGAGTCACCTCTGCTTCTGAGGATAAGTTTATCCGAGTCACCAGCCTCAAAAATCGCAGGTTAACAGCAGCTCAGATTAGAGACCAGGTCAATGCCACACAGAGTTCTAGCAGCAGACACATCTCTACAACAACTGTTAAGAGGAGACTTTGTGCAGCAGGCCTTCATGGTAAAATAGCTGCTAGGAAACCACTGCTAAGTACAGGCAACAAGCAGAAGAGACTTGTTTGGGCTAAAGAACACAAGGAATGGTCTTTAGACCAGTGGAAATCTGTGCTTTGGTCTGATGAGTACAAATTTGAGATCTTTGGTTCCAACCACCGTGTTTTTGTGTGACGCAGAAAAGGTGAACGGATGGATTCTACATGCCTGGTTCCCACTGTGAAGCATGGAGGAGGAGGTGTGATGTTGTGGGGGTGCTTTGCTGGTGACACTGTTAGGGATTTATTCAAAATTGAAGGTATACTGAACCAGCATGGCTACCACAGCATCTTTCAGCGGCATGCTATTCCATCCGGTTTGTGTTTAGTTGGACCATCATTTATTTTTCAACAGGACAATGACCCCAAACACACCTCCAGGCTTTGTAAGGGCTATTTCACCAAGAAGGAGAGTGATGGCGTGCTACGCCAGATGACCTGGCCTCCACAGTCACCAGACCTGAGCCAAATCGAGATGATTTGGGGTGAGCTGGACCGCAGAGTGAAGGCAAAAGGGCTAACAAGTGCTAAGCATCTCTGGGAACTCCTTCAAGATTGTTGGAAGACCATTCCCGGTAACTACCTCTTGAAGCTCATCAAGAGAATGCCAACAGTGTGCAAAGCAGTCATCAAAGCAAAAGGTGTCTACTTTGAAGAAGCTAGAATATAAGACATAATTTCAGTTGTTTCACACTTTTTTGTTAAGTATATAATTCCACATGTGTTAATTCATAGTTTTGATGCCTTCAGTGTGAATGTACAATTTTCATAGTCATTAAAATACAGAAAATCTTTACTTTTGGTCAGTACTGTAACTTATGGATGCATGTCTCCAGAAGCACAGGCTGGGCATAACGTACTGGTGACTGCAATGTACTGTCACTACATTGGTAGTTTGCAATTTTCACTCAGTAACAACCATTGCTGCTTGTTTCTGGAAAATACCCATGGAGTCAAAATAGGCTCTACACCTGTAGTTAAATTCCCAAGTGGTAAAATTTCCAAAATGAGGTCACTTGAAGGGGGATTCTGCTCTTTTATCAATTAGGAGCTCTTTATATGGAGTCAAATAGTGCTAAGTTCCTCTCGAGTCTCTCCGTTTGGCTACGTAGTACTGTACAGCCACATATGGGGTATTGCCACATTCAGTAAAAATTGTGGGACAAATTTTGATGCCATTTTTACCCTCTTCTTGTTTGAAAATGTAAAATCTTGGCCTAAAACTAAATTTTGATGGTAAAAATGTAGTTTTTTTTTTTCACTGCTCAATGGTATAAAATTCTGTGACACACCCGTGGTGTCAATATGATCACTGCACCCCTAGATGAATTCATTGAGGGGGGAAAAATGGACCTCAATTTTATGTGAAAAAAAAATCCTATCAGCCCTTAAAAAAATTAAAAACTTGTTTGCTAGGAAAATGTGATTGTATTATATTCATGGTTCAACGTTAAAAACTTCTGTGAAGCACCTGGGGTTTCAAGATGCTCACCACTAGGGTTGAGCGAAACGGGTCGAACATTTTCAAAAGTCGCCGACTTTTGACAAAGTCGGGTTTCATGAAACCCGATCCGACCCCTGTGCGGGGTCGGCCATGCGGTACGCGACTTTCGCGCCAAAGTCGCGTTTCAATGACGCGAAAAGTGCCATTTCTCAGCCAATGAAGGTAAACGCAGAGTGTGGGCAGCGTGATGACATAGGTCCTGGTCCCCACCATCTTAGAGAAGGACATTGCAGTGATTGGCTTGCTGTCCGCGGCGTCACAGGGGCTATAAAGGGGCGTTCCCGCTGACCGCCATGTTACTGCTGCTGATCTGAGCCTAGGGAGAGGTTGCTGCCGCTTCGTCAGAAGCAGGGATAGCGTTAGGCAGGGTCCATTAACCACCAAACCGCTTGTGCTGTAGCGATTTCCACTGCCCAACACCACCTTCGGTGTGCAGGGACAGTGGAAGCTACATTTTTTTTTTTCCTCAGCGCTGTAGCTCATTGGGCTGCCCTAGAAGGCTCCCTGATAGCTGCATTGCTGTGTGTACGCCGCTGTGCAAACCAACTGCTTTTTTCAAAGCACAAATCCTCTTGTTCCTTCCTTTCTGCACAGCTATCTTGTTTGTTTGTCCACACTTTTTATTTAATTTGTGCATCAGTCCACTCCTTATTGCTGCCTGCCATACCTGGCTGAGATTACTGCAGGGAGATAGTAATTGAAGGACAGTTCCTTTTTTTTTTTTTTTTTGTGGGAGATTAAGATTGGCATTTCTGCTAGAGTGCCATCCCTGTCTGTGTCATCTCTCACTCAGTGGGCCATAGAAAGCCTATTTATTTTTTTGCTTGATTTGGGTTCTAAAATCTACCTGAAAAAATCACTACATCAATCAGTGGGAGAAAAATATTGGCCTCAGGGCTTGTGTGCCACTCCTTACTCCTGTGTGTGCCATCTCTCAGTGGGCCATAGAAAGCCTATTTATTTTTTTGCTTGATTTGGGTTCCAAAATCTACCTGAAAAAATCAATAAATCAATCAGTGGGAGATTAATATTGGCCTTTGGGCTTGTGTGCCAGTCCTAAGCGTGCCATCTCTCTCTCTCAGATAGTGGGCCATAGAAAGCCTATTTATTATTTTTTTTATTGGGTTTATAAATTTTCCCTGGAAAAAAAAAAAAAAAGTGGGAGATTAATATTGGCCTCTGGGCTTGTGTGCCAGTCCTGAGCGTGCCATCTCTCTCACAAATAGTGGGCCATAGAAAGCCTATTTATTTTTTTGGTTGATTTGGGTTCTAAATTCTACCTGAAAAAATCAATAAATCAATCAGTGGGAGATAAATATTGGCCTCTGGGCTTGTGTGCCACTCCTGACTCCTGTGTGCGTCCTCTCTCACTCAGTGGGCCCTAGAAAGCCTATTTTTTGTTTTATTTGTTTTCTAAATTCTCCCTGAAAAAATCATTTTATTTTATTTGGTTTCTAAATTATTCCTGAAAAAAATCATTTTTTTTGTATTTTTTTTTTCTAAAGTCTCCCTGAAAAAAACAAAAAAAAACAAATCAGTGGGAGATTAATATTGCCCTTTCTGCTTGTGTGCCAGTCTTGACTCCTGGGTGTGCCATCTCTCTCTCTCCAATTGTGGGCCATAGAAAGCCTATTAATTTTTTTGCTTGATTTGGGTTCCAAAATCTACCTGAAAAAATCACTTAATCAATCAGTGGGAGATAAATATTGGCCTCTGGGCTTGTGTACCACTCCTGACTCCTGTGTGCGTCCTCTCTCACTCAGTGGGCCCTAGAAAGCCTATTTTTTGTTTTATTTGTTTTCTAAATTCTCCCTGAAAAAATCATTTTATTTTATTTGGTTTCTGAATTATTCCAGAAAAAAATCATTTTTTTTGTATTTTTTTTTCTAAAGTCTCCCTGAAAAAAAAAAAAAAATCAAATCAGTGGGAGATTAATATTGCCCTTTCTGCTTGTGTGCCAGTCTTGACTCCTGGGTGTGCCATCTCTCTCTCTCCAATTGTGGGCCATAGAAAGCCTATTAATTTTTTTGCTTGATTTGGGTTCCAAAATCTACCTGAAAAAATCACTAAATCAATCAGTGGGAGATAAATATTGGCCTCTGGGCTTGTGTGCCACTCCTGACTCCTGTGTGCGTCCTCTCTCACTCAGTGGGCCCTAGAAAGCCTATTTTTTGTTTTATTTGTTTTCTAAATTCTCCCTGAAAAAATCATTTTATTTTATTTGGTTTCTAAATTATTCCAGAAAAAAATCTTTTTTTTTGTATTTTTTTTTTGTAAAGTCTCCCTGAAAAAAAAAAAAGAGTGCAAGAGCCAATGGCACGACCGAGGACCAGCTGGCGGTGCTGGAACCCGGTTACTAAGCTGTAGGTGCCCGCGCTTAAAAGCACTACCAAGGACCGCCTGACGTTGGCGGAACTCGGATACCCAGGAGGAGGCACCTAAGCCAAAGGCTCGGCCTGGAACCAGCTGACGGTGCTGGAACCAGGTGGTGGACCCCAAGGCCCACAGGAGAGGAGAGAACAGCTAGGCCGCGAGGCAGCCGCAGTTACCGAACCCCAACAGTCCTACAGGGGGAGCTGGGCCTACTGGCACTACAGAACCAGCCTTGACTACCAATTCACGCAGCCCACATAGGAAGCTCCTAAACTGGAGGCACCCTGGAGTTGGCTAACCCGACCGCACCACGACGGGGCAAGCATAGGCGTCTCAGCGAGTTTGACACAACCCGGAAACAGCTGACGGTGCTGAAACCAGGCTTGGCACGAGGGAGTACCTGTGTCAAGAACACTGCCGAGAACCAGCTGGCGGTGCTGGAACCCAGATGCGTTGCCCCAGTGTGCAAGAGCCAATGGCACGACCGAGGACCAGCTGGCGGTGCTGGAACCCGGTTACTAAGCTGTAGGTGCCCGCGCTTAAAAGCACTACCAAGGACCGCCTGACGTTGGCGGAACTCGGATACCCAGGAGGAGGCACCTAAGCCAAAGGCTCGGCCCGGAACCAGATGACGGTGCTGGAACCAGGTGGTGGACCCCAAGGCCCACAGGAGAGGAGAGAACAGCTAGGCCGCGAGGCAGCCGCAGTTACCGAACGCCAACAGTCCTACAGGGGGAGCTGGGCCTACTGGCACTACAGAACCAGCCTTGACTACCAGTTCACGCAGCCCACATAGGAAGCTCCTAAACTGGAGGCACCCTGGAGTTGGCTAACCCGACCGCAACACGACGGGGCAAGCATAGGCGTCTCAGTGAGCTTGACACTACCCGGAAACAGCTGACGGTGCTGGAACCAGGTTTGGCACGAGGGAGTACCAGTGACAAAAACACTGCCGAGAACCAGCTGGCGGTGCTGGAACCCAGATGCGTTGCCTATTAAAGATTGTCTTCCTAGAGCCCCAACTAGCGGTGCTGGAGCAAAAGGTAAGCAGGGGGAGCAGAGTGTAGGCCGAAGCCTGCACTGGAGGCAGCTTTGTGTCAGCGTTGCGTTTGCAGGACACTTTGCCGGCTACACAGTGTGGGAACAGCTGGCGTTGCTGAACCCCACTAACACAATGGCGGGTGTTTTTCTCTGTGCAGCTAGCACTTGCGGGCAAAAACTTGCGATGTTAGAGCCAGTGGTGAAGCAGGAGGAGGAGGAGAGGAGCAGAGTGTAGGCCGAAGCCTAGTTGAACCAATTTCAATGGAAAGCTTTAACCCCCCCTCAGGTGTTACAAACTACAAGAGACACACCTTGTGCAGTATTAATGCTGCACAAGTGAAAGGTTGCTCTATTAATTTGTCTACTTGCACACGCTGAATGAAAGACGTACACAATTTAGCCCATTCTACAGTCAAACTGTAGTGGATGCGTGACTTGGCTTTTTAAGGAGACGCAGCACAGGTGTCCCAAATAACGCCTTGGTGCTTGGCGCAGCTTCCTGAGCGTTGTTATTTGCTGTACAGGAGTCTGCGCTCTTGTGTTATCCCTGGCCGGTGCGGTTAACGATGGCCATAAATCCCAGACCCACAGTGCCTTTTCATAAAGTCACACTGCGGTGCTGGGATTCGTGGCCTTGAGCAGTAAATATTTTGGCCGCTCACACACGTCCTTACACCTGCTTCAGACTGGGCGGCCTCTGCTGATCCCTTCTCGCATGCCGCGGCCATGAGGCTGCACAGTCTGAAGAAGGCGGAAGGAGATGAGTTAAGACAGGCGAAGATATGCACTGCTCGTGCCCATCAATCACACCCTCGCAGTCAAAATAAGTAAGACAACGAGGAGCATTGTTTCAGACAGGGCGGACGCACAGGCACAGGCAGCCAACCAATGATGTCAGAAGACGGGCAGCGCTACCAAGGGGGGTGCTGCGTATCATTAGAAAGGAAAGTCACACCTCAGGGACAGTGGAATGGTCTCTAATGAGACACATTTTGTACGTGTTGAGTTCCACGTGGGCAAGGAGAAAAAGTCAGCCACCTTGTACAAATGCAGCAGTACTGTTGTACTAGGTGGCTGTTATACATAGAAACACCTGGGGGGGTGGGGCCAGGTTCCCTTTAATTTCAGTTCATGTGCCTGCGTGGCGTTTGCAGGTCACGTTGCCGGCTACACAGCAGGGGAACAGCTGGCGGTGCTGAACCCCACTGACACATTGGCTGGTGTTTTTCTCTGTGCAGCTAGCACTTCCGGGCAGAAACTGGAGGTGTTTGAGCCCAGGGTCAGCAGGAGGAGGAGAGCAGCAGAGTGTAGGCCGAAGCCTGCACTGGTGGCAGCTTTTGGTCAGTTGTGCCAGCGTGGCTTGTGCTGGACACGATGCCGGCTACACAGCGGGGGAACAGCTGGCGGTGCTGAACCCCACTGACACAATGGTGGGTGTTTTTCTCTGTGCAGCTAGCATGTCCGGGCAGAAACTGGCGGTGTTTGAGCCCAGGGTCAGCAGGAGGAGGAGAGGAGCAGAGTGTAGGCCGAAGCCTGCACTGGTGGCAGCTTTTGGTCGGTTGTGCCAGCGTGGCTTGTGCTGGACACGATGTCGGCTACACAGCAGGGGAACAGCTGGCGGTGCTGAACCCCACTGACACAATGGTGGGTGTTTTTCTCTGTGCAGCTAGCATGTCCAGGCAGAAACTGGCGGTGTTTGAGCCCAGGGTCAGCAGGAGGAGGAGAGGAGCAGAGTGTAGGCCGAAGCCTGCACTGGTGGCAGCTTTTGGTCGGTTGTGCCAGCGTGGCTTGTGCTGGACACGATGTCGGCTACACAGCAGGGGAACAGCTGGCGGTGCTGAACCCCACTAACACATTGGCTGGTGTTTTTCTCTGTGCAGCTAGCACTTCCAGGCTACAACTGGCGGTGTTATAGCCCAGGGTCAGCAGGAGGAGGAGAGGAGCAGAGTGTAGGCCGAAGCCTAGTTGAACCAATTTCAAAGGTAACCTTTAACCCCCCCTCAGGTGTTGCAAGGTACAAGAGCCACACCTTGAACTGCATTAATGATGCACAAGTCAAAGGTTGCTCTCTTAATTTTGCTCCTTGCACACGCTGAATAAAACACGTACACTATTTAGCCCATTATACTGTCAAACAGTAGTGGAGGCGTGACTTGTCTTTTTAAGGAGACGCAGCACAGGTGTACAAATTTACACCTAGGTGCTGGGCGCAGATTCCTTACCGTTGTTATTTGCAGTACAGGAAACTGCGCTCTTGTGTTATCCCTTGGCAATACCCTGTTAGTGCAGGCCGTCTCATGACCTCATTTCATGTTGGCCGGTGCGGTTAACGATGGCCATAAATCCCAGACCCACAGTGCCTTTTCCTAAAGTCACACTGCGGTGCTGGGATTCGTGGCCTTGTGCAGTAAATATGTCCGCCGCTCACACATGTCCTTACACCTGCTTCAGACTGGGCGGCCTCAGCTGATCCCTTATCGCATGCCGCGGCCATGAAGCCGCACAGTCAGAAGAAGGCGGAAGGAGGGGAGTGAAGACAGGGGAACATATGCACTGCTCGTGCCCATCAATCACACCCTCGCAGTCAAAATATATGAGACAACGAGGGGCGTTGTGTCGGGCAGGGCGGACGCACAGGCACAGCCAGCCAACCAATGATGTCAGAAGACGGGCAGCGCTAACAATGGGGGTGCTGCGTGTCATTAGAAAGGAAAGTCACACCTCAGGGACAGTGGAATGGTCTCTAATGAGACACATTTTGTACGTGTTGAGTTCCACGTGGGCAAGGAGAAAAAGTCAGCCACCTTGTACAAATGCAGCAGTACTGCTGTACAAGGTGGCTGTTATACATAGAAACACCTGGGGGGGTGGGGCCAGGTTCCCTTTAATTTCAGTTCATGTGCCTGCGTGGCGTTTGCAGGTCATGTTGCCGGCTACACAGCAGGGGAACAGCTGGCGGTGCTGAACCCCACTGACACATTGGCTGGTGTTTTTCTCTGTGCAGCTAGCACTTCCGGGCAGAAACTGGAGGTGTTTGAGCCCAGGGTCAGCAGGAGGAGGAGAGGAGCAGAGTGTAGGCCAAAGCCTGCACTGGTGGCAGCTTTTGGTCAGTTGTGCCAGCGTGGCTTGTGCTGGACACGATGCCGGCTACACAGCGGGGGAACAGCTGGCGGTGCTGAACCCCACTGACACAATGTTGGGTGTTTTTCTCTGTGCAGCTAGCATGTCCGGGCAGAAACTGGCGGTGTTTGAGCCCAGGGTCAGCAGGAGGAGGAGAGGAGCAGAGTGTAGGCCGAAGCCTGCACTGGTGGAAGCTTTTGGTCGGTTGTGCCAGCGTGGCTTGTGCTGGACACGATGTCGGCTACACAGCAGGGGAACAGCTGGCGGTGCTGAACCCCACTAACACATTGGCTGGTGTTTTTCTCTGTGCATCTAGCAGTTCCGGGCAAAAACTAGCGGTGTTTGAGCCCAGGGTCAGCAGGAGAGGAGCAGAGTGTAGGCCGAAGCCTAGTTGAACCAATTTCAAAGGTTACCTTTAACCCCCCCTCAGGTGTTGCAAGGTACAAGAGCCACACCTTGTGCAGCATTAATGCTGCACACGTAAAAGGTTGCTCTATTTAATTTGCTCCTTGCACACGCTGAATAAAACACTTACACTATTTAGCCCACTATACTGTCAAACAGTAGTGGAGGCGTGACTTGTCTTTTTAAGGAGATGCAGCACAGGTGTCAAAATTTACACCTAGCTGCTGGGCGCAGATTCCTGAGCGTTGTTATTTGCTGTACAGGAGTCTGCGCTATTGTGATCCCTTGGTCATGCGCTGTGAGCGCTTCCTGTCTTCTGACCTCATTTCATGTCGGCCGTTGCGGTTAGCGATGGACATGAATCCCAGACCCACAGTGTGTTTTCAAAAAATCACACTGCGTGGCTGGGATTCGTGGCCTTGTGCAGTAAATATGTTTGACACTCACACATGTCCTTACACCAGCTTCAGACTGGGCGACCTCATCTGATCCCTTATCGCCTGCCGCGGCCATGAGGACACCCAGTCTGAAGAAGGCGGAAGGAGATGAGTGAACACAGGCAAACATATGCACTGCACATGCCCATCAATCACACCCTCGCTGTCCAAAAAAATAAGACACCTAGGGGCGTTGTTTCGAGCAGGGCAGACGCACAGGCGCAGCCAGCTAACCAATGATGTCAAAAGACGGGCAGCGCTAACAAGGGTGGTGCTGCGTATCATTAGAAAGGAAAGTCACACCTCAGGGACAGTGGATTGGTCTCAATGAGACACATTTTGTACGTGTTGAGTTCCACGTGGGCAAGGAGAAAAAGTCAGCCACCTTGTACAAATGCAGCAGTACTGCTGTACAAGGTGGCTGTTATACATAGAAACACCTGGGGGTGGGGGGCAGGCTCCCTTCAATTTCAGTTCATGTGCCTGCGTGGCGTTTGCAGGTCACGTTGCAAGCTACACAGCAGGGGAACAGCTGGCGTTGCTGACCCCCACTGACACATTGACTGGTGTTTTTCTCTGTGCAGCTCGCATGTCCGGGCAAAAACTGGCGGTGTTAGAGCCCAGGGTCAGCAGGAGGAGGAGAGGAGCAATGTGTAGGCCGAAGCCTGCACTGGTGGCAGCTTTTGGTCGGTTGTGCCAGCGTGGCTTGTGCTGGACACGATGCAAGCTACACAGCAGGGGAACAGCTGGCGTTGCTGAACCCCACTGACACATTGGCTGGTGTTTTTCTCTGTGCAGCTCGCATGTCCGGGCAAAAACTGGCGGTGTTAGAGCCCAGGGTCAGCAGGAGGAGGAGAGGAGCAATGTGTAGGCCGAAGCCTGCACTGGTGGCAGCTTTTGGTCGGTTGTGCCAGCGTGGCTTGTGCTGGACACGATGCAAGCTACACAGCAGGGGAACAGCTGGCGTTGCTGAACCCCACTGACACATTGACTGGTGTTTTTCTCTGTGCAGATCGCATGTCCGGGCAAAAACTGGCGGTGTTAGAGCCCAGGGTCAGCAGGAGGAGGAGAGGAGCAGAGTGTAGGCCGAAGCCTA
This sequence comes from Ranitomeya imitator, assembly GCF_032444005.1. Classification (NCBI taxonomy): domain Eukaryota; kingdom Metazoa; phylum Chordata; class Amphibia; order Anura; family Dendrobatidae; genus Ranitomeya; species Ranitomeya imitator. Next base: position 489,809,349 of record NC_091285.1, on the reverse strand, counting down.
GTTGAACCAATTTCAAAGGTTACCTTTAACCCCCCCTCAGGTGTTGCAAGGTACAAGAGCCACACCTTGTGCAGCATTAATGCTGCACAAGTAAAAGGTTGCTCTATTTAGTTTGCTCCTTGCACACGCTGAATAAAACACGTACACTATTTAGCCCATTATACTGTCAAACAGTTGTGGAGGCGTGACTTGTCTTTTTAAGGAGACGCAGCACAGGTGTCAAAATTTGCACCTAGGTACTGGGCGCAGATTCCTGAGCGTTGTTATTTGCTGTACAGGAGTCTGCGCTATTGTGATCCCTTGGCCATGCGCTGTGAGCGCTTCCTGTCTTCTGACCTCATTTCATGTCGGCCGTTGCGGTTAGCGATGGACATGAATCCCAGACCCACAGTGTGTTTTCAAAAAATCACACTGCGTGGCTGGGATTCGTGGCCTTGTGCAGTAAATAGGTTTGCCGCTCACACATGTCCTTACACCTGCTTCAGACTGGGCAGCCTTAGCTGATCCCTTATCGCCTACCACGGCCAGGAGGCCGCACAGTCTGAAGAAGGCGGAAGAAGATGAGTTAAGACAGGCGAACATATGCACTGCTCGTGCCCATAAACCACACCCTCGCTGACAAAATAAATATGACAACGAGGGGCGTTGTTTCTAGCAGGGCGGATGCACAGGCGCAGCCAGCTAACCATGATGACAAAAGACGGGAAACGCTACCAAGGGGGGTGCTGCGTATCATTAGAAAGGAAAGTCACACCTCAGGGACAGTGGAATGGTCTCAATGAGACACATTTTGTACGTGTTGAGTTCCACGTGGGCAAGGAGAAAAAGTCAGCCACCTTGTACAAATGCAGCAGTACTGCTGTACTAGGTGGCTGTTATACATAGAAACACCTGGGGGGGTGGGGCCAGGTTCCCTTTAATTTCAGTTCATGTGCCTGCGTGGCGTTTGCAGGTCACGTTGCCGGCTACACAGCAGGGGAACAGCTGGCGGTGCTGAACCCCACTAACACATTGGCTGGTGTTTTTCTCTGTGCAGCTAGCACTTCCGGGCAAAAACTAGCGGTGTTTGAGCCCAGGGTCAGCAGGAGGAGGAGAGGAGCAGAGTGTAGGCCGAAGCCTGCACTGGTGGCAGCTTTTGTTCTGTTGTGCCAGCGTGGCTTGTGCCGGACACGTTGCCGACTACACAGCAGGGGAACAGCTGGCGGTGCTGAACCCCACTGACACATCACCTAGTGTTTTTTCTGTGTAGACAACACTTCCAGGTGGCAACTGACAGTGTTGAAACCCAGGGAATCAAAGAGGAGCAGAGTGTAGGCCGAAGCCTGCAGTGGAGCAAGTTGAAAGGGAACCTTTAACCCCCCCCCAGGCATTTGTTGCTGAAAGAGCCATCTTGTACAGCAGTAATACTGCACATGGAAAATGGTGGCTCCGAAAATTATGCTCCTTGCAAACGCTGAAGTACAGACTCATATAATGTGTCCCCTCACACCGTCAAACCATCCCGGAAGTGGGACTTTCCTTTGTAATGTGACACAGCACAGCCGTCATTCCAACCCCCTTGGTGCCGGGCGCCACCTCCTCAACGTTGTTTGGTTCTGTCACGGAGCCCGCGCTGTAATGTTATCCCTTGGCCATGCACAGTTAGCGGTGCCCGTCTTCTGACATCATGTAGGTGTCAGGCTGGCAGTGCCTGTGCGTCCAAGCTGCCCTAGATCCAACCTTGCAGTGTCATCTAATGTAGTCCCACTGCGGGCCAGGGATCCATGGGCATGCGCAGTGCATATCATCGCCTCTCACTCACCTCCTTCCTGCTTCTTCAGACTGTGCGGCGTCACGGCCGTGGCATGCTATTAGGGATCAGCTGACGCCGCCTAGTCTGAAGAAGCGTGAAGAAGGGGAGTGAGAGGCTAGTATATGCACTGCGCATGGCCATGGATACCAGGCCCACTGTGGGATCACATTAGACGACACTGCGAGGTGTGATTTCGGGCAGCGTGGACGCACAGGCGCAGCCAGGACGACAACAAATGATGTCAGAGGACGGGCAGCGCAAACTGTGCATGGCCAAGGGATAACATAACAGCGCAGGGTCCATGACGGAATCAAACAACGCTAAGGAGGCAGCGCACGGTGCCAAAGGGGTAGCAATGACGGCTGTGCTGCGTCACATTACAAAGGAAAGTCCCACCTTCGGGACGGTTGGACGGTGTGAGGGGACACATTACATGAGTGTGTAGTTCAGCGTTTGCAAGGAGCATAATTTCAAGAGCGACCTTTCCCTTGTGCAGTATTAGTGCTGCACATGGTGGCTCTTTCAGTAACAAACGCCTAGGGGGGGGGGGGGACAGGTCCCCTTACATTTTAGTTGTGCCAGCGTGGCGGTCGCATGACACGTTGCCGGATACACAGCTGGGGATCAGCTGACGCTACTGAACCCCAATAACAGAGGAGCGACTGTTGACTGTGCACACAGCACTTCCAGGCACCAACTGGCGGTGTTAGAGCCCAGGGACAGCAGGAGGAGCAGATTGGAGGCATTGCCGCACACACAGCTGGGGATCAGCTGACGTTACTGAACCCCAATAACAGAGGAGCGACTGTTGACTGTGCACACAGCACTTCCAGGCACCAACTGGCGGTGTTAGAGCCCAGGGACAGCAGGAGGAGCAGATTGGAGGTATTGCCGCACACACAGCTGGGGATCAGCTGACGTTACTGAACCCCAATAACAGAGGAGCGACTGTTGACTGTGCACACAGCACTTCCAGGCACCAACTGGCAGTGTTAGAGCCCAGGGACAGCAGGAGGAGCAGAGGAACAGAGTGTAGGCCGAAGCCTGATTGGAGCAAGTTGAAAGGGAACCTTTAACCCCCCCCCAAGACGTTTGTAGCTGAAAGAGCCATCTTGTGCAGCACTAACGATGCAAAAGGAAAAGGTGGTTCTTTTAATTATGCTCCTTGCAAACACCGAAGTAAACACTAAAAATGTGTCCCCTTATACCGTTAAACCGTCCCGGAGGTGCGAATTTCCTTCGTAATGGGACACAGCACAGCTGTCATTCCTATCCCCTTTGGTGCCGTGCGCTGCCTCCTCAGCGTTGTTTTAAGCTGTCACGGAGCCTGCGCTGTTCTGTTAGCCCTTGGCCATGCCCAATTAGCGCTGCCTGTCTTCTGACATAATTTGGTGTCAGGCTGTTACTGCCTGTGCGTCCACGCTGCTCCAGATCCCACCTCGCAGTCTCGTCCAACGTAATCCCACTGCGGGCCTTGGAACCATGGACATGCACAGTGCATATCCTCGACTCTCACTCCCCTCCTTCCCTCTTCTTCAGACTGTGCGGTGTCACGGCCGTGGCATGCTATTAGGGATCAGCTGACGGCGCACAGTCTAAAGAAGGCGGAGGGAAATGAGCGAGAGCCCGAGGGGAAGATATGCACTGCGCATGGCCATGGATCCCAGGCCCGCAGTGTGACTCAATCAGAAGACACAGCGAGGCGGGATCTCGGGCAGCGCGGCCGCACAGGCGCAGCCAGCCTGACACCAAATTATGTCAGAAGACAGGCAGCGCAAATAGGGCATGCCCAAGGGATAACAGAACAGCGCAGGCTCCGTGACAGCTTAAAACAACGCTGAGGAGGCAGCGCATGGCACCAAGGGGGTAGGAATGACGGCTGTGCTGCGTCACATTGCGAAGGAAATTCCCAGCTCCGGGACAGTATAACGGTATTAGTGAACACATTTTATAAGTGTTAAGTTCTGCGTGTGCAAGGAGCTAAAAAAAAAGAGCTACCTTTTCCTTGTGCAGCATTACTGCTGCACAAGATGGCTCTTTCAGTAACAAACGACGGGGGGGGGGGACAGGTTCCCTTACATTTAGGTTGTTGTGCCAGCGTGGCGGTCGCAGGACACATTGCCGGCTACACAGCTGGGGATCAGCTGACGTTACTGAAACCCAATAACACTGGGTCGTATGTTTTTACTGTGCAGCCTGCACTTCTGAGCCGCAACTGGCGGTGTTGGAGCCCAGGAATAGCAGTTGAGGTGGTAGAAAGATGAACACAGCAGGAGACCTGGATGACACCCAATTACTTAATCAGGCAGAGGAGTGGCAAATTCCTGCGAGATCCAGGCCTGGTTCATTTTCAGGAAAGTAAGCCGGTCAACGTTATCGGAGGATAGTCGCATGCGACGGTCTGTTAGTACACCACCTGCGGCACTAAAGACACGTTCCGATAAGACACTAGCCGCAGGGCAAGCCAGCACCTCCAATGCATGCTGGCTTAGCTCTGGCCATGTATCCAGCTTAGAGACCCAAAACTTGAACGGGGAAGAGCCGTCTGGGAGTACAGTAAGAGGGCAAGCCATGTAGTCTGTCACCATCTGACGGAACCGTTGCCTCCTGCTGACTGGAGCCGCCGGTGATGGTGTAGACATTTGGGGCGGGCACACAAAAGTGTGCCAGAGTTGTGCCATACTGGGCTTGCCTTGGGCAGAGGCACTGCTTCTGCTCCCTCTTTGGGCAGAGCCTCCCCCACTGCCTCGACACACTGAGCTGCTTTGTAAAGCACTAGCAGCACTCCTCTCAGTTGGACAGGAGAAGATGATGGAATTCACCAGTGTGTCGTGGTACTCCCGCAATTTACGCTCCCGGGTCAACGCAGGGATGAGGTTTTGGACGTTGTCCCGGTAGCGAGGATCGAGGAGGGTGAACACCCAATAATCAGGCATGTTGAGAATGTGGTCGATGCGGCGGTCGTTTCTCAGGCACTGCAGCATGAAATCCACCATGTGCTGCAGAGTGCCAACTGGCCCAGAAACGCTGTCCCCTGCTTGAGACATGATCTCTGCCCACTCGTCATCACCCCACCCTCGCTGTACACACTGACCACTGGACAATTGTGTCGCTCCCTCCTCTGGACGGAGCTCTTCCTCCTCCATTGACTCCTCCTCATCCTCCTCACAAATTGGCCCCTGCGTACCCCTTTGTGAGGAACCACGTGGCGCTGACTCTCCAGAAGCTGATGGAAAAGGTGACTCCTCATCCTCCACCTCTTCCACAACATCATCCCTTAACCCTTGGAAAGTTTGCTGAAGCAGGCAGATAAGGGGGACAGTCATGCTGACTAGTGCATCATCTGCACTTGCCATCCGCGTGGAATAATCAAAAGGACGCAAAACCTGGCAGACGTCCTTCATAGTGGCCCACTCTGTGGTTGTGAAGTCTGATCGGCGCTGACTGCGACTTCTTTGCGCCTGATGCAGCTGGTACTCCATAACTGCTTGCTGCTGCTCACACAACCGCTCCAACATATGTAACGTGGAATTCCACCGGGTAGGTAGGTCACATATGATGCGGTGTTCCGGAAGGCGGAATCGGCGCTGCAGAGCAGCAATGCGGGATCTGGCCAAGCTGGAACGCCGCAAGTGAGCACACTCTAGGCGGACCTTGTGCAGCAGGGCATCAAGATCCGGATAGTCCCTCAGAAAACTCTGCACAACCAAATTGAGCACATGTGCCAGACATGGAATGTGAGTGAGGTTGCCAAGGGCCAAAGCTGCCACCAGATTTCGGCCATTGTCACACACTACCATGCCTGGCTGGAGATTCGCTGGCAGTAACCACACATCGCTCTCCTGCTTGATGGCATTCCAGAGCTCCTGCGCTGTGTGGCTTCGATGCCCCAATGAAACTAGTTTCAAGACGGCCTGCTGACGTTTGGCCACGGCTGTGCTCATGTCGGTCATAGGTAAACGTTCACAGGTCCATGTGGAGGTGGACTGTGACGGATCCTGCAGAGAGGAATCTGAGGAACTGGTGTAAGAGGAGGAGTCGATGCGTACAGACTGGATTCCTGCAATCCTTGGAGTGGGCAGGACACGTCCTGCGCCACTCGCACGATCTGTACCTGGCTCAACAACATTAACCCAATGGGCAGTGAGGGAAACATATCGCCCCTGTCCATGCTGACTGGTCCACGCATCGGTGGTGAGGTGGACCTTGCTACTGACGGCGTTCAGTAGCGCATGTTTTATGTTTGCCTCAACATGCCTGTGCAGGGCAGGGACAGCCTGCCTGCTAAAGTAAAAGCAGCTGGGCACCTTGTACTGTGGGACTGCCAATGCCATCAAGTCACGGAAGCTGTCAGTCTCCACCAGCCTGAACGAGAGCATTTCCAGGGACAACAGTTTGGCAATGCCTGCATTCAGAGCCTGTGCTCGGGGGTGGTTGGCTGAGAATGCCCGCCTTTTCTCCCATGCCTGTACTACCGATGGCTGTAGAGTAGACTGGGAGTGTGAGGATGACTGGGAAGGTGGTGCTGTGGGTGGAATTACACTAGGTCTCTGGACAACAGTGGAGGAAGAGGCAACACGAGATGAAGAGGTGGTAGCTGCCGCTGTTGGTTGGCCTACGTCTTCACTGTGTTTCTGTAACTCCACCGCGTGCCTGGTCCGCACATGTTTCCACATATTTGTGGTATTGAGGTTGCTGACACTTTTACCTCTTTTTACTTTCTGATGACACAGCTTGCATTTGACAAAACAAATGTCATCTGCAACTGTGTCAAAAAAGGACCAGGCACTGCAAGTCTTGGGAGCGCCCTTTTTGGCTTTGGAAAGAGACAGGCTCCTAACGGGTGCCAAAGTGGAGGCTACAGGCTCCGCAGTCTTCCCCCTCCCTCTCCCTCTTTGGCCCGTAAGGGGAAGCTCTTCCTCAGAGCTGCTCCCACCACCTTCCTGTTCCTCACGCCACGATGGGTCAAGGACCTCATCATCTCCACTACCCTCTGCCACCAACTGCTCCTCCTGGGTAGTCTCGGCAGCACAGTACGCATCAGAAAGCGGCACCTGAGTTTCATCATCATATGCGTACTGCGCTGTGGTCACCGGAGGCACTGGCCCACCTGCCTCTTCAGAGTCAGAGAGAAAAAGCTGTTGGGCATTACTGCACACTGCCTCTTCTTCCATTTCTCCAATGCTGCTTGGCTGGCCCCCTGTTTCCAAGCCAAGAGATTCAGAGAACAGAAGTAGAGACGGCTCCTGTCCTGGGCTCTCTGACTGCCTGGCCAATTTGGCAGGTGGTGAAGAGACAGATGGCTGCTCTCCAGTGCTCTGTGCCTGAGAGGATGTGGCACTAACTGAAGTCGATGCCGAGGCGTTAGCTGCCATCCACCCGACAACGGCTTCAATTTGGTCTTCACGCAGCAGCGGTGCACGGCGCTCTCCGACAAAGCTGCGCATGAAGGACTGTTCCCTGCTGAAACTGAGTGACGACGAGTCACCGGCGCCCGCAGCAGGCACAGAATCACCACGTCCTCTCCCTGCTCCTCTCCCTGCTCCGCGCCCACGCCCACGTGCCTTACTCCCTGCCCTCTTCATCTTGGTTGACAGATAAAGATAAGCAGAAAAGTACTAAGGCCTTAACGTGCTTATTCCTGAAATGCTCCTTCTAACAGGTGTAAGAAACACTAATGTTGTAACGTGTGGACTAAACTTTATTATTTTTCAAATGTGGCCTACACAAGTGTTAAGTTGTGTTTGGTGAACTTTACTTTTTTTTTTGTGCAGATCGGGCTACAGAGCTAGTTTAAATCACACGGAGACCGTGCAGACAGCCGTAAACGGCGCTGCAAGGCCAAAAAACCCTCCTCTAGGTTATCCTATGTAGTGTTTTTCCACTATTTAGCTGGAGACGGGTGGAAAGACACTAATAGGAATTTTTTTTTTTAAATTTTAAACAGGCTGCACTATTTGAAAAAAAGGAAATTGTTTTTCAAGGTATGAGGCAGTAACGCACCCTGAGCTGAATCCAACCGGCTATGGCTGCACACAGACTACAGGGCGAGCTGCGCTCACACAGAGACCGTGCAGACAGCCGTAAACGGCGCTGCAAGGCCAAAAAACCCTCCTCTAGGTTATCCTATGTAGTGTTTTTCCACTATTTAGCTGGAGACGGGTGGAAAGACACTAATAGGAATTTTTTTTTTTAAATTTTAAACAGGCTGCACTATTTGAAAAAAAGGAAATTGTTTTTCAAGGTATGAGGCAGTAACGCACCCTGAGCTGAATCCAACCGGCTATAGCTGGACACAGACTACAGGGCGAGCTGCGCTCACACAGAGACCATGCAGACAGCCGTAAACGGCGCTGCAAGGCCCAATAAACCCCCTCTAGGTTATCCTATGTAGTGTTTTTCCACTATTTAGCTGGAGACGGGTGGAAAAACACTAATAGGGAATTTTTTTTTAAATTTTTAAACAGGCTGCACTATTTGAAAAAAAGGAAAATTTTTCTCAAGGTATGAGCCAGTAACGAACCCTGAGCTGAATCCAAACGGCTATGGCTGCACACAGACTACAGGGCGAGCTGGGCTCACACGGAGACCGTGCAGACAGCCGTAAACGGCGCTGCAAGGCCCAAAAAACCCCCTCTAGGTTATCCTATGTAGTGTTTTTCCACTATTTAGCTGGAGACGGGTGGAAAAACACTAATAGGGAATTTTTTTTTTAATTTTTAAACAGGCTGCACTATTTGAAAGAAAGGAAAATTTTTCTCAAGGTATGAGCCAGTAACGAACCCTGAGCTGAATCCAACCGGCTATGGCTGCACACAGACTACAGGGCGAGCTGGGCTCACACGGAGACCGTGCAGACAGCCGTAAACGGCACTGCAAGGCCCAAAAACCCCCCTCTAGGTTATCCTATGTAGTGTTTTTCCACAATTTAGCTGGAGACGGGTGGAAAAACACTAATAGGAAATTTGAGAAAAAATGTGCAGCAGGCTGCACTATGAGCAAAAAAGGACAACTGTGTGAGGCAGTGTGAACCCCCCCTGAGCTGAATACAACCGGGTATATGGCTGCACACAGACTACAGAGTGAGCTGCACACACACACACACACAGAGACCTTGCAGAACGCTGTTAAAACAGCGCTGCAAGGCAAGAGCAAGGTGAACAGTGAAGAACACACAGCGTTTTGCTAAATTAGCCTTTGGAAAGGAAAATAAAGCAATTAGCTAGCTCAACTGGCCCTCAGTTAGAACACAGCGTCCTGTCCCTAACTGAAATCACAGCAGAGTGAGCGCAAAATGGCGGCAGCGTTTTTTATAGTGCAGAGTGACATCATTTCAGCAGCCAATCACAGCCTTGCCAGTACTTACATGCCCACCATGCTAAACAGGATGTGCCCACACTTCAAATCATTCCTCATTGGCTGCTGCGTTCTGTTTGAATTCTGGGAACTTCCGATTCCGGTATCCGATACGCGGGAAGTATCGGAATTCGGTATCGGAATTCCGATACCGCAAATATCGGCCGATACCCGATACTTGCGGTATCGGAATGCTCAACACTAGTAGTGAGTGATAACGGAAGTAATTTCATGGCTGCCATCTCCATTTCCCAACTGAAACACATTCCTTGCCTGGCTTACACCTTAAACCTGGTGGTGCAGTGCTTCCTGAAAAGTTATCCGGGGTTATCCGACCTGCTCCTCAAAGTGCGTGGACTTTGCTCACATATCCGCCGTTCGCCCGTACACTCCAGCCGTATGCAGACCTATCAGCGTTCTTTGAACCTTCCCCAGCATCGCCTAATCATAGACGTTGCAACAAGGTGGAACTCAACACTGCACATGCTTCAGAGACTGCGTGAACAGAGGCGGGCTATTATGTTTTTGTGGGAGGATACACATACACGGGCAGGCAGTAGGATGGCAGACATGGAGTTGTCAGTTGTGCAGTGGTCGAAGATTCAAGACATGTGTCAAGTCCTTCAGTGTTTTGAGGAATGCACACGGCTGGTTAGTGCAGACAACGCCATAATAAGCATGAGCATCCCCCTAATGCGTCTGCTGATGCAAAGTTTGACACACATAAAGGATCAGGCGTCTGCAGCTGAGGAAGAGGAAAGCCTTGATGACAGTCAGCCATTGTCTGGCCAGGGCAGTGTACAGGACGAGGTAGCGGGCGAAGAGGAGGAGGAGGACGAGGAGGATGATGGGGATGATTATATTTTTAATGAGGAAGCTTTTCCGGGGCCAGTGGAAATTGTTGGCGCGGCAAGGCCGGGTTCTGGTTTTTGGAGGGACACAAGTGACGTGGATTTGCCTGAAACTGCCCCTCAACCAAGCACAACAACAGATTTGAGAACTGGAACTTTGGCCCACATGGCGGATTATGCCTTACGTATCCTCAAAAGGGACACACGCATAACAAAAATGATGAACGATGACGATTACTGATTGGCCTGCCTCCTTGATCCTCGCTATAAAGGCTAATTGCAAAATGTAATGCCACATGAGAACTTGGAACTAATATTAGCAACCAAACAATCAACTCTTGTTGACCGTTTGCTTCTGGCATTCCCTGCACACAGCGCCCGTGATCGTTCTAACACGAGCTGCAGGGGTCAGCAGACCAGAGGTGTTAGAGGGGCAGAAATCAGAAGTGTCGTTGGCCAGAGGGGTTTTCTGACCAGGTTGTGGAGTGATTTTGCTATGACCGCAGACAGGACAGGTACTGCAGCATCAATTCAAAGTGACAGGAGACAACATTTGTCCAGTATGGTTACTAACTATTTTTCATCCCTTATCGACGTTCTCCCTCAACCGTCATTCCCATTTGATTACTGGGCATCAAAATTAGACACCTGGCCAGAATTGGCAGAATATGCATTGCAGGAGCTTGCTTGCCCGGCAGCTAGTGTCCTATCAGAAAGAGTATTCAGTGCTGCAGGTTCAATACTAACAGAAAAAAGGACTCGTCTGGCTACCCAAAATGTAGATGATCTAACCTTCATTAAAATGAACCACAACTGGATTTCGAAATCTTTTGCCCCACCTTGCCCGGCTGACACCTAGCTTTCCTATGTAAAGGTCTTGCCTGTGGACTATTCTGAACAACTTTTCCAATCTCGTAATTTGCAGCACCTGATTGTCCAGCATCCGACATGTTAACACCTCCCTAAATCGCCAAAGTCCCCACACGGGGCCGTGGTATCGCCACTTGGCGCCAGCACCCGTGAGAGTACTGTTTGTCTGAAGAGGTGGGTGTGCCCGCTTTTGGTCGACGGCACTGCCACTAGGTCCCTCATAGTACAATAAAGTGTCTGGCGGTGGTGGTGCGCACCCAACGTCAGACACACCGTTGTAATATGAGGGGCCCTGGGCCGGTACCGCCGGCCACAAGACAGTCCCCCCCCCAGGTCAAACAGTGCTCTACCACTTGCAAAATTTTCTCTCACAGCTCCACCAATGTTTAGTCTATGCGCTGACATCCTTCAATGCCTGGCACTGTCAATACCATTGTATTGACATTTTTCTTATGTTAGGCCTTCGAAGCCTGTCTGCGGTCACTCCTTTCCACTAGGCCTCCACTGACCTGTCTACTGCTGCCCGGGTTCCCCTGGAACCAATTTTAAATTGCCTACATCCAGCCCAATTTATTATGTTAGGGCTTCGAAGCCTGTCTGCGGTCCCTCCTTCCACTAGGCCTCCACTGACCTGTCTACTGCTGCCCGGGTTCCCCTGGAACCAATTTTAAATTGCCTACAGCCAGCCCAATTTATTATGTTAGGGCTTCGAAGCCTGTCTGCGGTCCCTCCTTCCACTAGGCCTCCACTGACCTGTTTACTGCCGCCCGTGTTCCCCTGGAACCAATTGTAAATTGCCTACAGCCAGGCCAATTTATTATGTTAGGGGTTCGAAGCCTGTCTGCGGTCCCTCCTTCCACTAGGCCTCCACTGACCTGTCTACTGCTGCCCGGGTTCCCCTGGAACCAATTTTAAATTGCCTACAGCCAGCCCAATTTATTATGTTAGGGCTTCGAAGCCTGTCTGCGGTCCCTCCTTCCACTTGGCCTCCAGTGACCTGTCTACTGCTGCCCGGGTTCCCCTGGAACCAATTTTAAATTGCCTACAGCCAGCCCAATTTATTATGTTAGGGCTTCGAAGCCTGTCTGCGGTCCCTCCTTCCACTAGGCCTCCACTGACCTGTCTACTGCTGCCCGGGTTCCCCTGGAACCAATTTTAAATTGCCTACAGCCAGCCCAATTTATTATGTTAGGGCTTCGAAGCCTGTCTGCGGTCCCTCCTTCCACTAGGCCTCCACTGACCTGTCTACTGCTGCCCGGGTTCCCCTGGAACCAATTGTAAATTGCCTACAGCCAGGCCAATTTATTATGTTAGGGCTTCAAAGCCTGTCTGCGGTCCCTCCTTCCACTAGGCCTCCACTGACCTGTCTACTGCTGCCCGTGTTCCCCTGGAACCAATTGTAAATTGCCTACATCCCAATTTTTGTTATGTTAGGCCTTCGAAGCCTGTCTGCGGCCCGTTTTTCCACTACTACTACACTGACCAGGCCACTGCTGCCCGTGTTCCCCTGGAACCAATTTTAAATTGCCTACAGCCAGCCCAATTTATTATGTTAGGGCTTCGAAGCCTGTCTGCGGTCCCTCCTTCCACTAGGCCTCCACTGACCTGTCTACTGCTGCCCGGGTTCCCCTGGAACCAATTTTAAATTGCCTACAGCCAGCCCAATTTATTATGTTAGGGCTTCGAAGCCTGTCTGCGGTCCCTCCTTCTACTAGGCCCTCACTGACCTGTCTACTGCTGCCCGTGTACCCCTTGAACCAACATTAGAAAATATAAAAATAAGTATTTTGCTTATAAAAAAGAAAATACTGGAGAGATATCAAATGCAGACATTTTAACATTAAAAACAAACACATACAACAAAAATCTGGTACAGTACTAAAAATGGCCACCAGCTACAATAACTTTCTCCTGCAAGTAGTTAACTGAAAGTTTTTTTCAATTTAAAACACAGATATGGCATCCACCGAGTGTTGTCCTGTCGCGTCTTCTTTATATTATTGCCAAAAAGATGCAAAACAATGAAAATAATAAAATCATTATTTACCAAAAAAATAGAGTAAGTCAAAACCACATTGCAAATAAACATTCATTACAAATAAAGAAGCAGGGCGCGTCCGAGGGTGAGTATATACCTAATAAGAATATAATCACCCTCGGACGCGCCCTGCTTCTTTCCGACAGCCTTCCTTCCTAAGAATCAGCCCTTCCGTGGTGTAGAGAGAGGGTGTGTTACACTCCAAGGTGTTCCCCAGGTTGCCTTTCCTGAGCTTCGATCTTCATGCTCTCGTTTAGTAGTTGTCGGAAAGTAGGCTGCATTAGGCCTACAAATTGGGTATGGGGTGTAGAGAGATGGTGTGTTCAACTCCAAGGTGTTCTCCAGGTTGCCTTTCCTGAGCTTCGATCTTCCGGCTCTCGTTTAGTAGTTGTTGGAAACTACACTGCATTAGGCCTACAAATTGGGTATGGGGTGTAGAGAGATGGTGTGTTCCACTCCAAGGTGTTCTCCAGGTTGCCTTTCCTGAGCTTCGATCTTCCGGCTCTCGTTTAGTAGTTGTTGGAAACTACACTGCATTAGGCCTACAAATTGGGTATGGGGTGTAGAGAGATGGTGTGTTCCACTCCAAGGTGTTCTCCAGGTTGCCTTTCCTGAGCTTCGATCTTCCGGCTCTCGTTTAGTAGTTCTTGGAAACTACACTGCATTAGGCCCACAAAATGGGTATCGGGTGGAGAGAGATGGTGTGTTACACTCCAAGGTGTTCCCCAGGTTGCCTTGCCATTGCTTCGGTCTTCCGACTCTCGTTTAGTAGTTGTAGAAAACTACACTGCATTAGGCCTACAAAATGGGTATCGGGTGGAGAGAGATGGTGTGTTACACTCCAAGGTGTTCCCCAGGTTGCCTTGCCATTGCTTCTGTCTTCCGACTCTCGTTTAGTAGTTGTAGAAAACTACACTGCATTAGGCCTACAAAATGGGTATGGGGTGGGGAGAGATGGTGTGTTACACTCCAAGGTGTTCTCCAGGTTTCCTCGCCATTGCTTCGATCTTCCGACTCTCGTTTAGTAGTTGTAGGAAACTACACTGCATTAGGCCTACAAAATGGGTATCGGGTGGAGAGAGATGGTGTGTTACACTCCAAGGTGTTCCCCAGGTTGCCTTGCCATTGCTTCGGTCTTCCGACTCTCGTTTAGTAGTTGTAGAAAACTACACTGCATTAGGCCTACAAAATGGGTATCGGGTGGAGAGAGATGGTGTGTTACACTCCAAGGTGTTCCCCAGGTTGCCTTGCCATTGCTTCGGTCTTCCGACTCTCGTTTAGTAGTTGTAGAAAACTACACAGCATTAGGCCTACAAAATGGGTATGGGGTGGAGAGAGATGGTGTGTTACACTCCAAGGTGTTCTCCAGGTTTCCTCGCCATTGCTTCGATCTTCCGACTCTCGTTTAGTAGTTGTAGAAAACTACACTGCATTAGGCCTACAAAATGGGTATCGGGTGGAGAGAGATGGTGTGTTACACTCCAAGGTGTTCCCCAGGTTGCCTTGCCATTGCTTCGGTCTTCCGACTCTCGTTTAGTAGTTGTAGAAAACTACACTGCATTAGGCCTACAAAATGGGTATCGGGTGGAGAGAGATGGTGTGTTACACTCCAAGGTGTTCCCCAGGTTGCCTTGCCATTGCTTCGGTCTTCCGACTCTCGTTTAGTAGTTGTAGAAAACTACACTGCATTAGGCCTACAAAATGGGTATGGGGTGGAGAGAGATGGTGTGTTACACTCCAAGGTGTTCTCCAGGTTTCCTCGCCATTGCTTCGATCTTCCGACTCTCGTTTAGTAGTTGTAGAAAACTACACTGCATTAGGCCTACAAAATGGGTATCGGGTGGAGAGAGATGGTGTGTTACACTCCAAGGTGTTCCCCAGGTTGCCTTGCCATTGCTTCGGTCTTCCGACTCTCGTTTAGTAGTTATAGAAAACTACACTGCATTAGGCCTACAAAATGGGTATCGGGTGGAGAGAGATGGTGTGTTACACTCCAAGGTGTTCCCCAGGTTGCCTTGCCATTGCTTCGGTCTTCCGACTCTCGTTTAGTAGTTGTAGAAAACTACACAGCATTAGGCCTACAAATTGGGTATGGGGTGGAGAGAGATGGTGTGTTACACTCCAAGGTGTTCTCCAGGTTTCCTCGCCATTGCTTCGATCTTCCGACTCTCGTTTAGTAGTTGTAGAAAACTACACTGCATTAGGCCTACAAAATGGGTATCGGGTGGAGAGAGATGGTGTGTTACACTCCAAGGTGTTCCCCAGGTTGCCTTGCCATTGCTTCGGTCTTCCGACTCTCGTTTAGTAGTTGTAGAAAACTACACTGCATTAGGCCTACAAAATGGGTATGGGGTGGAGAGAGATGGTGTGTTACACTCCAAGGTGTTCTCCAGGTTGCCTTGCCATTGCTTCAGTCTTCCGACTCGTTTAGTAGTTGTAGAAAACTACACAGCATTAGGCCTACAAAATGGGTATGGGGTGGAGAGAGATGGTGTGTTACACTCCAAGGTGTTCTCCAGGTTTCCTCGCCATTGCTTCGATCTTCCGACTCTCGTTTAGTAGTTGTAGAAAACTACACTGCATTAGGCCTACAAAATGGGTATCAGGTGGAGAGAGATGGTGTGTTACACTCCAAGGTGTTCCCCAGGTTGCCTTGCCATTGCTTCGGTCTTCCGACTCTCGTTTAGTAGTTGTAGAAAACTACACAGCATTAGGCCTACAAAATGGGTATGGGGTGGAGAGAGATGGTGTGTTACACTCCAATGTGTTCTCCAGGTTTCCTCGCCATTGCTTCGATCTTCCGACTCTCATTTAGTAGTTGTAGAAAACTACACTGCATTAGGCCTACAAAATGGGTATCGGGTGGAGAGAGATGGTGTGTTACACTCCAAGGTGTTCCCCAGGTTGCCTTGCCATTGCTTCGGTCTTCCGACTCTCGTTTAGTAGTTGTAGAAAACTACACTGCATTAGGCCTACAAAATGGGTATCGGGTGGAGAGAGATGGTGTGTTACACTCCAAGGTGTTCCCCAGGTTGCCTTGCCATTGCTTCGGTCTTCCGACTCTCGTTTAGTAGTTGTAGAAAACTACACAGCATTAGGTCTACAAAATGGGTATGGGGTGGAGAGAGATGGTGTGTTACACTCCAAGGTGTTCTCCAGGTTTCCTCGCCATTGCTTCGATCTTCCGACTCTCGTTTAGTAGTTGTAGAAAACTACACTGCATTAGGCCTACAAAATGGGTATCGGGTGGAGAGAGATGGTGTGTTACACTCCAAGGTGTTCCCCAGGTTGCCTTGCCATTGCTTCGGTCTTCCGACTCTCGTTTAGTAGTTGTAGAAAACTACACTGCATTAGGCCTACAAAATGGGTATCGGGTGGAGAGAGATGGTGTGTTACACTCCAAGGTGTTCCCCAGGTTGCCTTGCCATTGCTTCGGTCTTCCGACTCTCGTTTAGTAGTTGTAGAAAACTACACAGCATTAGGCCTACAAATTGGGTATGGGGTGGAGAGAGATGGTGTGTTACACTCCAAGGTGTTCTCCAGGTTTCCTCGCCATTGCTTCGATCTTCCGACTCTCGTTTAGTAGATGTAGAAAACTACACTGCATTAGGCCTACAAAATGGTTATCGGGTGGAGAGAGATGGTGTGTTACACTCCAAGGTGTTCCCCAGGTTGCCTTGCCATTGCTTCGGTCTTCCGACTCTCGTTTAGTAGTTGTAGAAAACTACACTGCATTAGGCCTACAAAATGGGTATCGGGTGGAGAGAGATGGTGTGTTACACTCCAAGGTGTTCTCCAGGTTTCCTCGCCATTGCTTCGGTCTTCCGACTCTCGTTTAGTAGTTGTAGAAAACTACACAGCATTAGGCCTACAAAATGGGTATGGGGTGGAGAGAGATGGTGTGTTACACTCCAAGGTGTTCTCCAGGTTTCCTCGCCATTGCTTCGATCTTCCGACTCTCGTTTAGTAGTTGTAGAAAACTACACTGCATTAGGCCTACAAAATGGGTATCGGGTGGAGAGAGATGGTGTGTTACACTCCAAGGTGTTCCCCAGATTGCCTTGCCATTGCTTCGGTCTTCCGACTCTCGTTTAGTAGTTGTAGAAAACTACACTGCATTAGGCCTACAAAATGGGTATGGGGTGGAGAGAGATGGTGTGTTCCACTCCAAGGTGTTCTCCAGGTTGCCTTTCCTGAGCTTCTGTCTTCAGGCTCTCGTTAAATTGTGGTTAAATGGAACAACTGCATTTGGCGTACTAGTTGGTTTGGGGCCTACTAACAGTGTCTGCCGCTCCTTGCTGTTCTCCTGGATTCCTGTCCTGAAATTCCATTTTCAGGCGCTCGTTAAGTAGTTGTTAATGTTAGACTGCATTTGGCCTACTAGTTGGGTTGGGGCCTACTATCGGTGTCTGCCACTCCTTGCTGTTCTCCTCCACTGAACAAAGCTGTGCCGCCTGTTTACTACGGTTGCCAATTTTGAACTGCATTTCGACTGCTTACTGATTTGGGCCTACTCTCTGTGTCAGCCTCTCATTCCAGTTGTCCTCCACTGCAATGCCCCCTGGTTATTCCTGTGTTACCAATTTTGAACTGCATTTAGCCCACTTTATTATTTGGGCCTATATCTGTGTTTCCTCCTCATCCTGCCCATTGCCCAGCCAGTGATAGATGAGTCTGCTGGTACATTGACCCATAACGCAACATTCCCCGTGCACGATACACAACAACATTGTGACCCTGCTGAAAGTCAGGTTGCTCTTCCCGCATACCATACCACCTTACACGGGGACAAAGAGGAAGGTGCAGATGAAAGTGCAGGTTCCTTCATCAGGTGGGGGGAGGAATACTAGTTGGCGACGTCACTGGCACAGGGCCTCTCATAGTACGCAAAAGTGTTGCTGCCGGTGGGAGGCGCCCCCGCCGTGCAAACACACCGCTGTACTTTGAGGGGCCCTGTGCCAGTGCCAATGCCAACGAGTGGGCCCCCCCTGCTTGCTCAGGTTCACAGCACTTGCAAAGTTGAAATACTTACCTCTCCCTGCTCCACTGCCGTGACGTGGTCCAGATTTCCTGGGCCCACTAATTACTTGAACCAGCCCTACCCACCACAACTTTAGCCAAATGACCTCCAATTTCAAATGCCTTCCAATTATTATAAGGTAAATTATGCTTGACAAGCTTCATTAAGAAGAATGGATGGTTTTGACATTAAAATGGGCACTCTAGGTGTTTTCCTGGCCCCCACTCACTGCCGACTATGCTGCCCCATTGACTTGCATTGGGTTTCGTGTTTCGGTCGATCCCGACTTTACGTCATAATCGGCCGATTTCACTCGACCCGACTTTTGAGATAGTCGGGTTTCGCGAAACCCGGCTCGACTCTAAAAAGGTCAAGGTCGCTCAACTCTACTCACCACAAATCTAAATAGATTCTTTGAAGGGTCTAGTTTCCAAAATTGGGTCACTTGTGGGAGAGTTCCACTGTTTAGGCACATGAGGGTCTCTCCAAATTTCCAAATGGGACATGATGTCCGCTAATGATTCCAGGAAATTTTACATTTAAAAAGTCAAGTCACTTAAAATGTGATGTGGTCCCTAAAAATGGTTTTCAAATTGTGTTGGAAAATTGAGAAATCGCTGTTCAACTTTTAACCCTTGTAACTTCCTAACCAAAAAAAAATTTTGGTTCCATAATTGTGCTGATGTCTTGCAGACATGTGGAAAATGTTATTTATTAGCTATTTTGTGTGATATATTTCTGTGATTTAATGATATGAAAAATCAACTTTGGAAAAATGTAAAATTTGCTAAATTTTCGCCAAATTTCCATTTTTTTCACAGATAGATGCAACTCATATTGAAGAAATTTTACCATTATCATGAAGTACAATATGTTTTAAAAAACTATCTCAGAATGACCGGGATCTGTTGAAGCATTCCAGAGTTATTACCTCTTAAAGCAACAGTTGTCAGAATGATAAAAATTGGCCTGGCCATTAATGTGTAAACCACCATCGGGGCTAAAGGGGTTAAGAATTAGGTGTCTAGAGGAATTTAAAATCCAGGGTGGTTGTGGGTGATTTAAGTGACAATTTTAACATTTTATTGAACTTCATGTTCCTGTCCTGCATTATTAACAAAGATCATGTAGATGTGGGTAGGATGGGTAGGATATTTTTTTTTCATTGCCTCTTTAAATTGCTACAGTTTTATGTGTAGTGTAAGTGACCACTGAAAAGGTGGGCAGGAGATGTTCAGATTTGAATCACTGATGTTCTTCGCCTTGGCACTTTACTTGAGGCCTGTATAGTAATGTCAAGCCTGTATGGTACTGTACAATGTAAATATTGCAGAATGACGAAAAACTTTCACTGTCCCAATACTTTCTCAGTCATACATTGAGTTTAAACATATTATATATTGCAATGCCAGATTGGAAAAGGAATAAAAATTAAGAAAGCCTAAAAAACATGTAAAGATTTTACAATGGGATTGAATTTATTTCCCCAAAATTATGAATAAACTAATATAAACATTATTCCAAAATGCACAAATTATGCATCTGTAAGTTACACGAAACTTAGATAAAGACAACGAATTTAATTTATCTACAACATAAAGCTACTTCTGTTGTGCGGCCTTGGCCACAGCCTTCTTGGCCTCTGGACAGTTCTGCTTAAAAATAGCTTACAGACAGTATTCCATTCTCAAGCTGAATGGAACCTATTGATGAACCAAGTGAAGCATCAAAAAAATAGATTTCAGCCAGAATTGCATCTCATGGGAGCTTATAAATGTGACCTGACTTGTGTGGGCAATGCTATAGTCTTTGCAGAATGAATGATTATAATTGGGTGTTCTAGAACTGTAAAATAAACTCAAGCAATTGAACCCTAATATAACGGAATACTGCTCTTCATTGGCATCTCCAATTCTTTTGGTTCCATGCAGTTAAGGAAGGTCAGTAGGTGACTTATGACTTGGTTAGAGGAATAATCAATGATATATAGTGCTTAAATAATGGTCTATACTCACAATGCTGATAACTGATATAATTAGATTTAAATTTTTAGACAATTAACAATTTCTTTTCATAAGGCACCATTAGCCTATGCTATATGTTTAGCAGCATTCAGTATTGTATGTATTTTATAAGGAGGACTTGGAGTCTAGATATGCTAAAATGTTTAAGTTTATTGATTACAAAATAAAAAAAATCTCACAACAAATATCAATATATAATTATAGGTACAATTGTGATGTAATCCAAAGGTATAAAAGGTATAAAATACTGACCAAGGAACAGATTAGGACATGATAGGTAGAATGCATACAGTAGAAAGACCTGTAGTTTAAAAACAGACATATGGATAAACTGAAATCTACTATCCATATACAGTGCCTACAAGTAGTATTCAGTATTCAACCCCCTGCAGATTTAGCAGGTTTACACATTTGGAATTAACTTGGCATTGTGACATTTGGACTGTAGATCAGCCTGGAAGTGTGAAATGCACTGCAGCAAAAAAGAATGTTATTTCTTTGTTTATTTTTTTTTAAATTGTGAAAAATCTTTTCAGAGGGTCATTTATTATTCAACCCCTCAACCCACCAGAATTCTGTTTGGTTCCCCTAAAGTATTAAGAAGTAGTTCAGGCACAAAGAACAATGAGCTTCACATGTTTGGATTAATTATCTCTTTTTCCAGCCTTTTCTGACTATTTAAGACCCTCCCCAAACTTGTGAACAGCACTCATACATGATCAACATGGGAAAGACAAAGGAGCATTCCAAGGCCGTCAGAGACAAGATCGTGGAGGGTCACAAGGCTGGCAAGGGGTACAAAACCCTTTCCAAGGAGTTGGGCCTACCTGTCTCCACTGTTGGGAGCATTACCCGGAAGTGGAAGGCTTATGGAACTACTGTTAGCCTTCCACAGCCTGGACAGCCTTTGAAAGTTTCCTCCCGTGCCGAGGCCAGGCTCGTCCGAAGAGTCAAGGCTAACCCAAGGACAACAAAGAAGGAGCTCCGGGAAGATCTCATGGCAGTGGGGACATTGGTTTCAGTCAATACCATAAGTAACGTACTCCACCGCAATGGTCTCCGTTCCAGACAAGCCCGTAAGGTACCTTTACTTTCAAAGCGTCATGTCAAGGTTCATCTACAGTTTGCTCATGATCACTTGGAGGACTCTGAGACTGACTGGTTCAAGGTTCTCTGGTCTGATGAGACCAAGATCAAGATCTTTGGTGCCAACCACACACGTGACGTTTGGAGACTGGATGGCACTGCATACGACCCCAAGAATACCATCCCTACAGTCAAGCATGGTGGTGGCAGCATCATGCTGTGGGGCTGTTTCTCAGCCAAGGGGCCTGGCTATCTGGTCCGCATCCATGGGAAGATGGATAGCACGGCCTACCTGGAGATTTTGGCCAAGAACCTCCGCTCCTCCATCAAGGATCTTAAGATGGGTTGTCATTTCATCTTCCAACAAGACAACGACCCAAAGCACACAGCCAAGAAAACCAAGGCCTGGTTCAAGAGGCAAAAAATCAAGGTGTTGCAGTGGCCTAGTCAGTCTCCTGACCTTAACCCAATTGAAAACTTGTGGAAGGAGCTCAAGATTAAAGTCCACATGAGACACCCAAAGAACCTAGATAACTTGGAGAAGATCTGCATGGAGGAGTGGGCCAAGATAACTCCAGAGACCTGTGCCGGCCTGATCAGGTCTTATAAAAGACGATTATTAGCTGTAATTGCAAACAAAGGTTATTCCACAAAATATTAAACCTAGGGGTTGAATAATAATTGACCCACACTTTTATGTTTAAAATTTATAAAAATTTAACTGAGCAACAAAACTTTTTGTTTTGTAAGATTTATGCATCTGTTAATAAATCCTGCTCTTGTTTGAAGGCTCTAACTTATTTGCTTCTTATTAAACCTGCTAAATCTGCAGGGGGTTGAATACTACTTGTAGGCACTGTAAACTATGAATGGAGAGAGGTCTAAATGGTAAGATGCTAAATCAGTGTCTGTTAGGAAGTGACAGCAGGTTTTCTCTTAACGCATTATGTATCAAAAATGTAGCTATTTGAAAAGGTTATTTACCCATTGTGATAGGTGGTCCTGTCTGCTCCACATCCACGTTCCCCAACGCGTGTTTTGCGTCAATGTCGCTTCCTGGAGTGGTGCCATTAATGTAACTTCTATGCCCGTATTCTTATACTTTCCAGCCACCATCTTCATCTGTTATGGGTGCCACTCCGCTCATCTTCTGCAGGTAGTGACCTACATAATCACTCCAGTGTTTGCTATAGTGGTGCTTTAAATCTTTTCAAGGGAATCTGTCAGTAGAATCAACCCTCCTTAGCCGTCTATATGTGCATGCAGGGTAGAGAGAGTTGAATTAAAAGACACCTTGATACTTGTGATCCAATTTCTTATTCCAGAGATATCCATGTTTTTCTTAATGTAGACTTATTTTCAATTTAATGAGATTATTTTCAATGAAAGGAGGAATTTCCAGTATGAGACATGTAATAACTGACAGTCGGCTCTTCTGATCAGCATGTCTCACAGCTGTGCATAAAGATGTGATTGAAAATATAAAGTATTGCTGGAATGTTACCAGGTATATTTATTAGTATGTCCACCGAACGATTTTTATAAGAAAATAAAATGTCACAAAGAGAACAATAGTAGGACTGTCATTCATGCTTTTATCAGCTTGGCATTGTCAAATACATACAAACAACTCTTCAGCATTAGCAGCAGAATTAAAGGGAACCTGTCACCAGGTTAGGCAAATATGAGTTATGGCTCTTTCAGGGCTTTTATACAGCATTCTATAATGCTGTATTTTCCCCCCAACCAAACCTGGAAGAGAAGAAAAATAACTTTCATTATACTCACCTGCCTCCCATCTTCTGGCAATGCCACCATTCTTCTTGGTTCATGTGGATGACACGTCCCTCCATCATCCATACAGTATGCTCAGCATCGCACTCCTGTGCAGCCATACTTATCTGCTCTGTTGAGGATAGAGCAAAATACTACAGTGCGCAGGCGCCGGAAAGGTCAGAGAGGCCCAGTGCCTGCACACTGCAAGAAATTGCTCTGCCCTTAACAGGGCAGATAAGTATGGCTTCGCAGGAGCGCGATGCTGAGCAGACTGTGTGGATGATGCAGGGACACGTTATTCACATGAACCAAGAAGGAGGATGGCGATCATAAGAAGATGGAAGGCGCCGGATCAAGAAGAGCGACACCCCTCAGACCGGACCGCTCCGCAGGTGAATATAATAAAAGTTATTTTTCTTCTCTTACAGGTCGGGTTGGGGCAGATATACAGCATTATAGAATGCTGTATATCAGCCTTGAAAGGCGGTGGCTGTAACTCATATTGGCCAGACCGGGTGACAGGTTCCCTTTAATCAAATTGAAAAGCTGTGAAAAGTCCATCTGCCAAAATGTTGTCCTGTTAGAATTGCCCTGTCAATTAGCACTGTTATTGCTGAGTCTGAGTATGTGTGGTAGTGGTGGGCTATGTGAGAGGTCTAGAAATATCTTTTCTATTAAAATAGAATTATAGCTATTCGCCTTGTAACTCTATGTTCCTTTTAAAGTAAGCGAATATATCCCATGATATTGCGTTCCATAAAAGCATATCATATATTGTTATTATTTGCAGTAGTGCTGTGACTTTAAGTTCCCATTTCTGGCATGTGCTTTTAGAATGAGACATACTGATTTCTTGATAAATTAACTGCTGCTGCAGTAAAGTATGTCAATGAGCTGGGACTGGAGCTTAGGGTGTTCAGTCAGGACAGCTGGTTGGTATTGCCTTGAGGAGATGAAAGAAAGACCCCTCTACTCCCGCTGCACACAACTGCTGCACACCCTTTAGGTATCTCCCTTTATTTTTGCTTTATAGCGGTCTTATGATAAAGACCTAGGATGGGTCAAAACATCTACTTATTGTGTCTCTCTTCCATTTTTAACCAATTTTCATACTCCCACATGCTTGCACTGTAAAAATAAAAATCACGGTGGATTCTTCTTTTTGGATTCTTTGGGTTAACGGCCCACTTCCCCAGCACCTCCTATTACTGAGTGCAGACCAATTTTCTTTATTTTGGAGCACTTAAACTTCAAACACCCCTAATTCAGAAAATATAGAAGTCTGTGTGAGGCAGTGAGACACCCAAGGAACCGCCATTGCAGCTGGCAATATGGCTATTTATTTTGGCTGCTTTAACATTTAAATGTTTGATTTAATATACATCATTGTCCTGTATTATATGTGAGTTCAATTGTATTTTTTGGTCACTCCTTCAAATTGTCATGATTAGTGTGGCAGATTAAAGTTTATTTATTTTTTGCCATCATTTTTTGTCACTTTATTCTAAATAGAGAGAATTTGTGACAATGATAACTGTAGTCTATTTTCTTTTGTAATATTCACGTGTTTTGCAACCCCTATGAGCATGCTTTGATACTGGGCAGTGATTCATGTTGCCCCTATTATTTTTAGTGCATATTTTTGCTTGAACTTTATTCTTTTTTCTTGTGCTTAGGGTTAATTCACTGATTTTTGCACTGTCACTTTATGTAGGACAAAGGTCAGGGCCGTATTTAGAGTTTCTGCTGCTCTAGGCACTTTTAGCGCTGCCTCCCCCTTTGGTAAGCATGACACTATCGGCAGTGACTTTGGCAAGAATCGCTGTTGTGAAAATAGCCTTTTGCAGCAGATCGGGCAGTTTTTTTGCATCTGCCGCGTAACGGATCACTTACGGCAACACTGCGTTCTGCCTCCTTCATTCCCTATGGGATTTGCGGCACTTGCTGTGATCTGGCAAATGCGGTACCATACCTCCCAACTCTTGAAGGGAACGAGGTATAAAGGTTGTGGCGCACATAGTGCGCCGCGGCACATTTTAAGCCACGCCTTTGACCACACCCATTTCACAACTAGTCACACCCATATCCAAGTCCCAACCACACCCATTTAGCACTGATCACTCTGTTTCATATACAATAATTATAACCCAAAAAAAATATGGCCACACAATGCTCCATACTGTATAATGGCCACACATGATGCTCCATACTGTATAATGACCACAGATGATGCTCCATACTGTATAATGACCCCACATGATGCTCAATACTGTATAATGGCCCCACATGATGCTCAATACTGTATAATGGCCACACACGATGCTCCATACTTTATAATGCCCACACATGATGTTCCATACTGTATAATGGCCACACAGTGCTCCATACTGTATAATGACCACACATGATGCTCCATACTGTATAATGGCCACACAGTGCTCCATGCTGTATAGTGGCCACACATGATGCTCCATACTGTATAATGGCCACACATGATGCTCCATACTGTATAATGGCCGCACATGATGCTCAATACTGTATAATGGCCACACAGTGCTCCATACTGTATAATGACCCCACATGATGTTCAATACTGTATAATGGCCCCACATGATGCTCAATACTGTATAATGGCCACACATGATGCTCCATACTTTATAAGGCCCATACATGATGCTCCATACTGTATAATGGCCACACAGTGCTCCATACTGTATAATGGCCACACATGATGCTCCATACTGTATAATGACCCCACATGATGCTCAATAGTGTATAATGCCCCCCTCCCATCTTGTATGTATGGCTCATCTTCCTCCCATCCCATATGCATGGCTCATATCCCCCCGCATATGCATGGCTCATAATTCCCCCCCTGTATGCATGGCTTATATCCCCCTATAAATGGCTCATAATTCCCCCCACCTCCTGTCTGCATGGCTCATAATTCCCCCCTGTATGCATGGCTCTAAACCCCCTCTGCCCCCACCCCCACCCTCCTGTATACATGGCTCATATCCCCCCCACCTCTTGTATGCATGACTGGGCCGGTGGGGGGCCGGCGGGGGTTGGGGCGGTCGGGAGGTGAAAAAAAAAACCTTGCTCACTTGCTCAGGTGCCACCCCCCGCATCGTCCCCGCCCTAGGCACGTGTCCTCGAGTGCCTAGTGACAAATACGGCCCTGACAATGGTACTGTAAAATCTCTTGCCTCATTATACTTGTGTCACTTTAATAGCAATGCCCATATGCATGGGGATGTTGTTCTGATTTCAAATACCTTGGATGTATAGGTATTAGTATTAGAGATGAGCAAATATTTCAATGTTCTGTTTAGATTACGATCGCTGCATTAGCACTATTCGCCGATTAATTTGTCAAATATTCGGCAAACATAACCGAACGCCATTCAGGTCAATGGGAGGCAAAAACAAATGCATGCACACCTTATAATAGCCCCAAATGCTGCCAAAACACATCAAATATGGGGCAGACACCATGAAAGTGGCCTCAATTCACCCACAATACAAATTGTAGCATGGCACTGCAGCAATCAGCCAGGCATGAGGTATCGGGGTCTGGGACAGCATTTGCAGCTTTCAATTGAACGTCACAGTAAGACGAGGTGGGTGAGGGATCAGTGCAGGCCTCCTTTGCTGGGAGCCCTGATACCACATGCAACACCTCTACCTGCTTTCATGCTTATCCACACTCAGGTGGCACAAATATCAGTTTTGTAGACAAACATTGTCAGAAAAACGTAAGGATAATAACATTGGTAGTTGAGTCCAAGGAAGTGGAAGCCTGACAGACTCAGAGGCCTACTGCTACAGGCAACACTCATGAAGGAGTCAAAACCTGGAGTGTTCACATTTAAACAAATGATGGCCTTACACCACAGAAGTGGCATCAATTTAACCACAGTAGAAATATTATAATAGGGACTGACAAGTCTTCCACTACACCTAATCCAGCAGATGGACACCCGCCCATCACCTCTTCCTCCTTCATTTGTTCCTCAGATCATGCACCTTTGATAACAGTTTTTCTGTTATCATCAGCCCCCCTCGATCGCAGTAATCCACCCTCCCTTGGCAGCCACCTGTGTTCATCCTCCTCTGCTTCCTCTTCTTCTTCTGAGACAACCATATCCTCCGCAGGCTATTAAAAGTTTGTTTCAGCATATTGATTACCAGAATAGTGATGCTGATTGCTGATGATTGCGTCATCAGCATTAACCATTTTAGTAGCCATTTCGAAACTGTGCAGAAGGGTGCAGAGGTCCTTAATCTGTGCCCACTCTGTAAACGTGATATGCACAATGTCCGTATTGTGTTGGCCCAGGCTATACGACATGACATATTGTGTCAGGGCTTGTTGCTGCTGCCACAGCCACTGCAACATGTGAAGGGTGGAATTTCACCTTGTCGGCACATTGTAAATCTACCTGTTAACTGTCATGGACAAAGACCTCTGTATCGATGCAAGTCGATTACCTGAGGGGTGCGAGCAGCAGAAATGAGCACACAACTTAACAACTTATGTGCTTTCTGGAGTGCAGCTCACCCAGGCCTGGATAGTGGCGGAGTCCTGTACCACCAGGATAAGGACGGGAGCCATGCAAGGCACGTGTGTGAGCTTACCTCGCTGTAGGGCTGCCACTTGGTTTGCACCGTTATCAGACGTGAGTTGGCTCATCCTTTGCAGTGTCAAAAAAGGCCCACACATGCGAGCTGCAGACCCGCGGATGCTACTGGTCACAGCCACAGTTTTGGCTGAGGATGCATTGATTGTCATGCCTGCATCACTACGTTTCTGCGACATATGTCAATGGCAGCTCTCTTTCCCAAGTCCTTCTTGCTTGGTGCCTCGGGGTGATCCTCGACTCTGCCCTCTCTTTCAAGCCACATATCCAAGCCCTTGCCTCCTCCTGCCATCTCAAACTCAAATATATTTCCCGACCCCGCGCATTCCTGGACAACGAAACTAGGAAAACACTAGTGCCTTGACTACTGCAACCTCCTACTCTCTGGTCTCCCCTATAGCACTCTGGCACCACTCCAATCCATTATACGCTCTTCTGCCAGACTAATTTACCTGTCTCGCCACTATTCCCCAGCCTCACCCCTATGCCAAGCCCTTCACTGGCTTCCTATCCTCCAGAGACGCTAGTTGAAAACCCTCACTATGACATGCAAAGCCATACACAACCAGTCTCATCCATACATCTGCGACATTGTCTCCCGGTACTTACCTACTCGCAACCTTCGACCCTCACAAAATCTCCTTCTCTACTCCCCTCTTATCATGGAATAAATGGCGCTATAAAATGTATAATAATAATAATAATATAACTCACCAGATGCTACAAACTATTATGAAGTCAGGTACATTACTGTTCAGTACTAGGAACAGAACAATTTTTGTTTCCTCTGGATCAGGCCTCTATAACATACTAGATGCTACAAACTATTTTAAAGTCAGGTCCCCTACTGTATAACACTAGGAACAGAAGGATTTTTGGTAGCCTCTAGATCAGGCCTCTATAGCACACTAGATTCTACAATCTATTTGAAAGTCAGGTCCCCTACTGTATGACACTAGGAATAGAAGGATTTATGGTGACCTCTGGATCAGGCTTCTATAACACACTAGATGCTACAAACAATTTTAAAGTCAGGTCCCCTACTGTACGACACTAGGAACGGAAGGATTTTTGGTGACCTCTGGATCAGGCTTCTATATCACACAAGATGCTACAAACTGTTTTAACGTCAGGTCCCCTACTGCATAACACAAGGAACAGAACAATTTCTACGGCCTCTGGATCAGGCCTCTATAACACACTTGATGCTGCAAACTATTTTAAAGTCAGGTCCCTTACTTTTCGAAACTAGGAACAGAACAATTTTTGTGGCCTCTAGATCAGGCCTCAATAACACACTAGATGCTACAAACTATTTTAAATTCAGGTCCCCTACTGTATAACACTTGGAACAGAAGTATTTTTGTTGCATCTGGATCAAGCCTCTATAACACACTAGATGCTGTAAACTATTTGAACGTCAGG
The DNA here is from genome assembly GCF_032444005.1 of Ranitomeya imitator. Classification (NCBI taxonomy): domain Eukaryota; kingdom Metazoa; phylum Chordata; class Amphibia; order Anura; family Dendrobatidae; genus Ranitomeya; species Ranitomeya imitator. The sequence goes on along the minus strand of NC_091285.1, from coordinate 489,780,468 downwards.
TCTAAAAACTGTATGACACTATGAACAGAAGAATTTTTGTGGCCTCTGGATCAGGCCTCTCTAAAACACTAGATACTACAAACTATTTTAACCCCTCTCTGACCTTAGACGTACTATCCCGTCGAGGTGCCCTGGGCCTATCTGACCCTCGACGGGATAGTACGTCATAGCGATTGGCTGCGCACACGGGGGGAGAGCGGCCGATCGCGGCCAGGTGTCAGCTGCCTATCGCAGCTGACATCTGGCACAATGTGCCAGGAGCAGTCACGGACCGCTCCCGGCACATTAACCCTCGGCACACCGCGATCAAACATGATCGCGGTGTGCCGGCGGTATACGGAAGCGTCGCGCAGGGAGCGTTGAGCAGTGATCGCGTTGCTTCGAGGGTCTCCTTACCTCCCTCCCTGTAGCAGGCCCGGATCCAAGATGGCCGCGGCATCCGGGTCCTGCAGGGAGGGAGGTGGCTTACCAAGTGCCTGCTCAGAGCAGGCGCTTGGTAAGCCTGCACTTCTCTCAGACAGATTGGTGATCTGACAGAGTGATGTGCAAACTGTTAGATCAACGATCTGTGATGTCCCCCCTGGGACAAAGTAAAAAAAATAAAAAAATTTCCTAAATAATGAAATATATATATATATATTATTCCCATAAATACATTTCTTTATCTAAATAAAAAACAAACAATAAAAGTACACATATTTAGTATTGCCGCGTCCGTAACGACCCCACCTATAAAACTATATCACTAGTTAACCCCTTCAGTGAACACCGTAAAAAAAAAAAAACGAGGCAAAAAACAATGTTTTATTCTCATACCACCAAACAAAAAGTGGAATAACACGCGGTCAAAAAGACAGATATAAATAACCATGGTACTGCTGAAAATGTCATCTTGTCCAGCAAAAAACGAGCCACCACACAGCATCATCAGTGAAAAAATAAAAAAGTTATATTTCTCAGAATAAAGCGATGCAAAAATAATTATTTTTTCTGTAAAATAGTTTTTATCGTATAAAAGCGCCAAAACATAAAAAAAATGATATAAATGAGATACCGCTGTAATCGTACTGACCCGAAGAATAAAACTGCTTTATCCATTTTACCAAACATTCAATGGTATAAACGCCTCCCCCAAAAGAAGTTCATGAACAGCTGGTTTTCGGTCATTCTGCCTCACAAAAATCGGAATAAAAACCGATCAAAAAATGTCACGTGCCTGAAAATGTTACCAATCAAAATGTCAACTCGTCCCGCAAAAAACAAGACCTCACATGACTCTGTGGACTCAAATATGGAAAAATTATAGCTCTCAAAATGTGGTAATGCAAATAAGATTTTTTGCAATAAAAAGCGTCTTTCAGTGTGTGACGGCTGCCAATCATAAAAATACGCTAAAAAACCCGCTATAAAAGTAAATCAAAGCCCCCTTCATCGCCCCCTTAGTTATGGAAAAATAAAAAAATAAAAAAATGTATTTATTTCCATTTTCCCATTAGGGTTTAGTGCTAGGGTTAGGGTTAGGGCTAGATTTAGGGTTAGGGCTCGGGTTAGGGTTAGGGCTAGGGTTAGGGTAAGGCTAGGGTTAGGGTTAGGGCTAGGGTTAGGGTTAGGGTTAGGGCTAGGGTTAGGGCTAGGGTTAGGGTTAGGGCTAGGATTAGGGGTAGGTTTAGGGCTAGGGTTAAGGCTACAGTTAGGGTTGGGGCTAAAGTTAGGGTTAGGGTTGGGGCTAAAGTTAGGGTTAGGGTTTGGATTACATTTACGGTTGGGAATAGGTTTGGGATTAGGGTTAGGGGTGTGTCAGGGTTAGAGGTGTGGTTAGGGTTACCATTGGGATTAGGGTTAGGGGTGTATTTGGATTAGGGTTTCAGTTATAATTGGGGGGTTTCCACTGTTTAGGCACATCAGGGGCTCTCCAAATGTGACATGGCGTCCGATCTCAATTCCAGACAATTCTGCATTGAAAAAGTAAAACAGTGCTCCTTCCCTTCCGAGCTCTCCCGTGTGCCCAAACAGGGGTTTACCCCAACATATGGGGTATCAGCGTACTCAAGACAAATTGCGCAACAACTTTTGCGGTCCAATTTCTCCTGATACCCTCGGGAAAATACAAAACTGGGGGCTAAAATATAATTTTTGTGGGAAAAAATGTTTGTTTTATTTTTACGGCTCTGCATTATAAACTTCTGTGAAGCCCTTGGTGGGTCAAAGTGCTCACCACACATCCAGATAAGTTCCTTAGGGGGTCTACTTTCTTAAATGGTGTCACTTGTGGGGGGTTTCAATGTTTAGGCACATCAGTGGCTCTCCAAATGCAACATAGCGTCCCATCTCAATTCCTGTCAATTTTGCATTGAAAAGTCAAACGGCACTCCTTCCTTTCCGAGCTCTCCCATGCGCCCAAACAGTGGTTTACCCCCACATATGGGGTATCAGCGTACTCAGGACAAATTGTACAACAACTTTTGTTGTCCAATTTCTTCATTTACCCTTGGAAAAATAAAAAATTGGGGGCAAAAATATGATTTTTGTGAAAAAATATGATTTTTTTTTTTTTACGGTTCTGCATTATAAACTTCTGTGAAGCACTTGGTAGGTCAAAGTGCTCACCACACCTCTAGATAAGTTCCTTAGGGGGTCTACTTTCCAAAATGGTGTCACTTGTGGGGGGTTTCAATGTTTAGGCACATCAGTGGCTCTCCAAACGCAACATGGCATCCCATCTCAATTCCTGTCAATTTTGCATTGAAAAGTCAAATTGCCCTCCTTCGCTTCCGAGCTCTATCATGCGCCCAAACAGTGGTTTACCCCCACATATGGGGTATCGGCGTACTCAGGAGAAATTGTACTACAACTTTTGAGGTCCATTTTATCCTGTTAAATAAGTAAAATAAAACAAATTGGAGCTGAAGTAAATTTTTTGTGAAAAAAGTTAAATGTTCATTTTTATTTAAACATTGCAAAAATTCCTATGAAACACCTGAAGTGTTAATAAACTTCTTGAATGTGGTTTTGAGCACCTTGAGGGGTGCAGATTTTAGAATGGTGCCACACTTGGGTATTTTCTATCATATAGACCCCTCAAAATGACTTCAAATGAGATGTGGTCCTTAAAAAAAATGGTGTTGTAAAAATGAGAAATTGCTGGTCAATTTTTAACCCTTATAACTCCCTAACAAAAAACAATTTTGGTTCCAAGATTGTGCTGATGTAAAGTAGACATGTGGGATATGTTACTTATTAAGTATTTTATGTGACATATCTCTGTGATTTAATTGCATAAAAATTCAAAATTGGAAAATTGCGAAATTTTCCAAATTTTTGCCAAATTTCTGTTTTTTTCCCAATAAACGCAGGTAATATCAAATAAATTTTACAAGTATCATGAAGTACAATATGTCACAAGAAAACAATGTTAGAATCTCCAGGATCCGTTGAAGCGTTCCAGAGTTATAACCTTATAAAGGGACAGTGGTCAGAATTGTAAAAATTGGCCTTGTCATTGACGTGCAAACCACCCTTGGGGTAAAGGGGTTAAAGTTAGGTCCCCTACTGTATGACACTAGCAACAGAAGGACTTTTGGTAGCCTCTAGATCAGGCCTCTGTTGCACACTAGATGCTTCAAACTATTTGAAAGCCAGGTCTCCCACTGTATGACACTAGGAACAGAACAATTTTTGTGGCATCTGGATCAGTCCTCTACAGCTTAATTTCAACTCAACAAAATGACTAAGTGTGATACGGCGGGCTATCTAACTTTTGGCAGCTGATAAATTGTATTTTTTTTTATGTGACTTAGGTATGCAGACAGTTTCATATCACCACAGCACAACATGACAAGGTGGGATACAGTAGGCTGTTTCACATTTAGCTAGTGAAAAAATATTAATTAGAATGCTATCCTCATGCATTGAGCACAATAGAAGCAGTGCACTTGTAGGACATGTGACATGCTGGCTTTTTCTGTGGACCTCAGTAATGACAAAAAAAAAATGCTGGAGGAAACTTTTACAGCCACACTAGACACTAGCTAGCTACACTATTTGACTGATGTACAACCACCTAGCTAACTAGTTAAAATCTTGCTGCCAACAGTGCCTGCATCAGGAGCAGCCTCTCTGCGCTGTTACAGTCAAAATGGCACTAAAACAAGATGTCCGCTATTTATATGGATAGGGACATGTGATTTCAGCAGTCAATGACACAAGCTGTTGTGTCAGAACATTGTGGGTGTTTCCTGGACCCTTATTTGCTAGTTGCAATGTGCACACATAAAGTTAGAGGGGAAAAATTACTGGTTGCAAGAACACCGCACCTCTGAGCTCTGCAATCGTTTTCCCCACATCAAACACGTGCCAACGCTCATGATACACCACCATTATCATTGCTAAAGTGCTGAAAATACTTTTGTGGCAACACAAATATTTTCCCGCACTTTTACAGAATGTTACCTTTTTTTCCGATTTTGTCAAATTTTGCTTGTGTTTACGATCACGAATCCGAATGTGCCATATTCGTGCCAAATTTATGTTTGGCAATTATTTTCAGAGCAAATTCGCTCATCACTAATTAAGAGGTATTTGTATTTTTGCCCACACTTAAAATGTCACCTGTCCTTATAGCCTTTATATAAAATGGTTCTCTGCTAGTGTGCCTGTCTGTGACATGATGCCTTGCAGGGCATCATCAACAGTCTTTTCTTTCCCTGATGCGAGCCAGGGAAGTAATTTCATGGCGGATTTCCCCTGCCCTGTCAAATCAGGTATGAGACCAGAAATTATGCCAACTCCGTGGCACGAGTCATTATGCATGCGCAGGCCAAATAACAGCGATACTGTACACTTGTTGGGAGTCCCTTACAAAAGATGACTGCAGCACACAGTGAGTCACAGCCCCCAGAGGAAGCGAAAGCAAAACGCGCATTGGGGCTGGTGATGTACTGTTCTACATTGGGACTATGGGTAAGATTTAATGGAGCAACATTATCTTTACTTTAATGTATCCTTAAGGTGGTATATGCACCCTTAGTTTTAACTGAGCCCTTTTGCCACTAATATGATATTCTCCTTTATTATGAAACTATAAAAAATTGTATATGTGAGCATTTGATGCTTATTAGTGATGAGCGAGCACTAAAATGCTTAGGTGCTCGTTGCTCGGGTCAAGCAGATTGGAATATTCGGGTACTCGGCCAGAACAACAAGCCCAATGTAAGTCAATGGGAGACATGAGCATTTGTACCGCGATCCCCCTCGGGGGTCCTTTTAAGGCCTAAAACGTCTGAAAATGTTGGAAACACTGCTCAAATGATACATAGACCTCATGGGGATCGCCCCTGGAAGCATTCCTGACTTCTAGTTCACAGCTTTAATCATTTTTACTGAGATTCATGCCATTTTTCCCGGTGCCACCAAAAACACAATAAAATGAAACCAAAACAGATTTTGCTGGGAAATATGTTAAGGTACATCCTTTGCAGGTTAATGACTTGCCTGTAAGGCCAAATATTTAACTCCAGACCAAAAATTTCCTCTCCCACTAGGGCTTAGTTCAGACACAGCGTTTTTTAAGCGTTTTTCAACTTTAACACTGTTTCAACCACTACAAATGTGTTCACTGGGAAATGTCATCGTAACATTTTACAACCCTAGCTGGCCATGTGGTGTGTGCCCAATTCCCAATTCATGCCGAATTCCCCAATGTGGGTTCCTATTTTTACAAAATAGAGGAGTGCCATCACAGCTCCCTTGCCCAAAATATGCACCGTACAGAGCACGTTCACCCTTGTGATCTAGTGGCAGTTAAAGGACACATTGCAGGAGACAGAATGAAGAAGTCAGCCCAATGTAATGTCATGACCATATCCCCAATATGGGGTCCTTTTAAAAAAAAATAGTGCCATCACAGCCCCCTTGCCCAAAATGCACCATACAGAGCATGTTCACCCTGATGATCTAGTGGCAGTTAAAGGAAACATTGCAGAAGACAGAACGAAGAAGTAGGCCCAATGTAATGACATGCCCAATTCCCCAATGTGGGGTCCTTTTTTAACAAAATAAAACAGTGCCATCACAGCCCCCTTGCCCAAAATGCACCGTACAGAGCATGTTCACCCTGGTGATCTAGTGACAGTTAAAGGACATATTGCAGGAGATAGAATGAAGAAGTAGGACCAATGTAATGTCCTGCCCAATTCCCCAAAGTGGAGTCCTTTTTTAAAAATTAAAATAGTGCAATCACAGCCCCCTTGCCCAAAATGCACCATACAGAGCACGTTCACCCTGATCTAGCGGCAGTAAAATGACACTTTGCAGGAGACAGAATGAAGAAGTAGGCCCAATGTAATGTCATGCCCAAATCCCTAATGTAAGGTCCTTTTTTTACCAAAAAAGAGTGCCATCACAGCCACCTAGCCCAAAATGTACCGTACAGAGCACGTTCACCCTGGTAATCTAGTGGCAGTTAAAGGACACATTGCAGGAGACAGAATAAAGAAGTAGGCCCAATGTAATGTCATGCCCAATTCCCCAATGTGGGGTCCTTTTTTAAAAATTAAAATAGTGCCATCACAGCCCCCTTGCCTAAAATGCACCGTGCAGAGCACGTTCACCCTGGTGATCTAGTGGCAGTTAAAGGACACATTGCAGGGGACAGAATGAAGAAGTAGGCCCAATGTAATGTCATGCCCAGTTCCCCAATGTGAGTTCCTTTTTTTACAAAATAGAAGAGTGCCATCACAGCCCCTTTGCCCAAAATGCACCGTACAGAGCACGTTCACCCTGGTGATCTAGTGACAGTTAAAGGACACATTGAAGGAGACAGAATGAAGAAGTATGAATGCCACATTGTATTCCATGGGCATTAGAGGTCTGCTCCAAAGAATCAAAGAATCCAAAGGAGGAAAGCATCTGCACCGATGCCCAAAATTTGTTAATGTTGGATACAGGACTGGATGAAGTAGAGTCTGAGCAGAAATCAGACTCTTGTGACCAGACGTTAACCACCAAATGTGGAGGTGATCCTGATGACTCAGATACCAGAGGCGCACGCAAACTGTACTGTGGCGTCAGGGCAGGAAAATCAGGAGAGTGACTCTCAGGGTGAGGAGTGTGAGAACAGAGAGGATGACAATGAGCTAGTAGATCCCACTTGGTGTGAACCTAGAGGTAGGTCAGCAGAGGAGGTGGAGAAGGAAGATGAGGAGGTTATTTTGCGGCTTCCCACACAGACACCAAATGACACAAAAACACCTACACAAAGATGCCCTCTCGACCAACAGAGGGCATACCTCTAGGTCCAAATACAAAAACCAAAAAAGATGCGTGCTGGGTAATGTAACACAAGGAATATAAGTATAATACAAAATCATATAAAAAATGTTCCAAACCAGAGCAGTTAGAGGTATCAAAAAGTAATCGTTTTATTATCAATTATATAAATATACATACATGGGACAACAAAAGGTGAATGGAGAAAAGACAGCTACAAAAATCAGTAAAAGATGGAAAAAATACTGATAAAGACACATAAAAAAATCCAAAAAACACTCCTGTTGCGAATGCACTCAAAGGCAGATGCTCAGTGGACTGATGTGGGCACAAACATCCAAGAAAAAATATATATACCAAGCATCTCAATAGAGATACATTATGCCCACATTACCAGATAAATCGCGTGTACATAGGTCTTGCCTATATAAGCAGAAGCCCTGTGACTGTTGCATAAAGAGCATAAATCAGTAAAATAAATATATCACTCAAATGACTACCACAATAATGTTCAGGTGCTATATAATATTATAGGAATACCTTGTGTCATATTGAGGATCAGAAATTGAACTGCCCAGGTGCTGCAGCAGGAGAGGAGAGCCTCGACGCGCGTTTCGCCGTCGGTGGCTTCGTCAGGAGGCGTGATAAGTATGGGGGGGGTACCGGGGTATAAATAGGGACCCTAGGGGGCTAGTAATCCAATCGGCGCACCACTCGGCATGATATGATTGCCCGCAGCCGGCGGACGCCGCCGCGCGCCGAGCGGAATGGGCGGGAGGACAAACGTCATCTCCGCCCATCTCCACGGCAACGCGAACGGCGTCCACCCGGCGAGGGGCACCACAGCGCATGCGCGGGGTGCGCACAGAACTAAAGTGCTCGTGTGGCAGTAACACTAAAAGACAGGAGGCTCCCGCGCGCCGAACGGGTAGGCAGGAAGACAGACGTCATCACCGCCCATCCCCACGGCAACGCGGGCGGCGTCCGCCCGGCGAGGGGCACTACAGAGCATGCGCAGGATACACTACTGGATTCCTACTGAAAGTGAATGCCGACTACATAGATAAAATAAATAGAAGGTGATGCACTGCTGAAAAAATGTCTATCAGTGTTGCCTAGCATATAATAAACGCCACAGGGCAGAATAAGAAATAAAAATAACAAATATAACCCTAAAGAGGGAGGAATTACACGAATCTAGTTCAATATATTAGCCAAATACAAAAAACCAAAGAATGATGAGAAAAATACATGCATGGCATAAATGGTAACACCCATATGAATGTGTATGGATGCGACATAGACACAACAGAGCATAAATATAGTCATCTATAAGCACAGTATATAAGAACAGCAGTCATAAGGCAACGTGCAGTAACACTGGCTGACTATAAGTGTCAGAAATCATAGAACTCTGAATGAGGCAACAAGCCATAGAGAAATGTTTTATAAGATAATAATGAGTATGATCCGACAATAGCCGGCATAAGACGCAACAATATAGAAATAAATAAATAGCTGGGCAGAGATGATGTAACGCATGACAGTCCTCCGATCGATGTCTTCTAACGTCAATAAGCCTCCATGGGTCACCCGTAGTCAAGAAGAGTCAATGAATAGCAACTAAATGGACAACAGAAATACAGCGAATGAAAAAGTGAAAAGAAAACATGCAGAATAAAACAAGACCGTGTAAAATAAAACCCCATTAAACCCATTAAAATCAGATGGATTTTATAAAAAGGACTTGAAGCTAATGGCTTCATTGAGCCCGGTGGGCGAGAGCGTATCCAATGTGACCATCCAGCGTGTTTCTTTCTGAAGCAGTTTTTGTTTCACGTTGCCCCCCCGGATACCCATATATACGTGGTCAATCCCGCGAAATTGCAGGCCCTTGGGATTGCTATGATGGACCTCAAAAAAGTGTTTAGGTATGGATTTAAGTAATAGGGGCTCAGAGCAGTTGGCCGAGTTCCTAATGTCCCTAATATGCTCTTGAATACGAGTTTTGAAAGCTCTAGTAGTCATGCCGATATAAATATATTTACATGGGCATTGAGCATAATAGACGATTGCCTCTGTATTACAGGTAATATGATGCACTATCTTGTATGTTTTGTTACCTGCGGAGTTCACAAACTCCTTTGTTCTGGGGACGAATTTACAAATGGAACACTTTCCACACGGAAAGCTGCCCCATGGGGGGCCCTTCTGACAACTGCCAAACGGATTACTTTTGGGGGGTATATAATGACTATCGCAAAGAATATCCCCCAGTGTGCGAGATCTGCGCCAGGTGACGAGAGGGTATGGAGAAAGTAATCTAGACAGGTCCCTGTCTGCCAGCAGGACCGGCCAGTGTCTCTTAAAGATGTTGTTAATTTCAGACCAGTTGGAATTGAATGATGTAATAAACCATGGCATTACATTAGTGTTGACGGGAGAACTCCTGGTCGATCCAGCTAGAAGAGAGGGCCTGTCAGAATGTAGGGCCCGTGAGTAACCCCTGTGGATGTCCACATATCTATAGCCCCTGTTTCTAAACCGGCGTGTAAGATCATCCGCCCTTCTTTGGAATGTACCATCGTCCGAGCAGATACGCCGCGCTCTCAAAAATTGTCCCACCGGTATCGAGCTTTTTAATTTTGGTGGATGGGACGAGGAAAAATGTAGGAGCGCATTTGTGGCCGTACTCTTGCGAAAGATGTCAGTGGCAATAGTGCCATCAGAAGACTTTGAAATAGCCAGGTCCAGAAAATCTATGGAATTCTGGCTATACTTCCAGGTTAATTTGATGTTAAACATGTTAACGTTAAGATGGTTCAGGAATGTGTCAAGCCGCGACGTGGAGCCCTGCCAGATAAACAAAATGTCGTCGATATACCGTAGCCACGAGATGACAGAGCTGTGACCGGGTGTGTCAAGGACAACATCTCTTTCCCACAGCCCCAGGAAAAGGTTAGCATATGAGGGCGCACAAGACGCCCCCATTGCAGTACCCTGGAGCTGTAGGAAGGGGCGGTCCTTGAACACAAAAAAATTATGAGTCAATATAAATTGCAATAATTCCAAAGTAAAGGAAATAAGTTCCGGTCCTAAATTAGTCATATTTAAAAAGAATTTAGCAGCCTGCATCCCGTGGCTATGGCCTATCGACGTGTACAGGGACTCCACGTCGCACGTGACAAGCCACATATCCTCCTCGAGGATCAGGCCATCAAGCCTTCTGAGCACATCGGTGGTATCCCTCACGAAAGATGGGAGGGTCTCCACACATTTCTGCAAGTAGAAGTCCACAAATCGGCAGGAGGGTTCACAAAGACCCCCCATACCCGAGACAATAGGTCTACCCGGGGAGCATGAGGGGTCCTTGTGAACTTTAGGTAATAAATAGAATGTCGGCACCACAGGGAATTCGGGCAGGAGGGCTACCCTCATTTTGTCAGTAATAGCCGAGCGTTCAACACCTTCATCCAGGAGAGATTTTAATTCCTGTGAGAAGGTAAAGGACGGTAGCGCATCAAGTTTTTTATAATGTTCGGCTCTATGGAGTTGTCTAAATGCCTCGGCTTCATAAAGTGATATAGGCCAGATCACTACATTGCCACCCTTGTCTGCCCGTTTTATAACTACATCTTTCATATTTTTTAATTCTTTAATAGCTCTCCTCAGTGGAGGAGTGAGATTATCCTGGTCGATGTTAGAGTTTAGTTTATCAATCTCCTTCCTGACCAGTTTGACAAAAATTTCCACTGAGGGACAGGCAGACAAGGGTGGGAAGGCACGTGATCGGCAATATAAATGAGTTGGAATGGAAGAGGACTCAATAAGAGTGTTCTCTGCTTCCAGGGATTCCAGGTCATTGAGGACCTGCAAATCGATGGGAGACAGAGAAGAATCAGATTTTGAAGCGAAATATTTTTTAAAAATAAGCTTTCTGGCAAAGAGTTCCAAATCCTTAATTAAGGTAAATCTATCAGAACCCTCCACCGGTGAAAAAGAGAGGCCTTTTGAAAGCACCTCCAGTTGTGGTGAACTCAGTGAGTGTTGTGATAGATTGATTACCTTCAAAATCTCCGGGCCCTCTTGTCCCGCATATTGTACGGATGTTTTTTCTTTTTGATTCCTGGCGTGGGTGGATGTTGTAGATGGAAAGCTGCTCCCACCCCACCGTTGCTGGAAGCGATTCCCTTTTCTAAAAAATGATCTCCACATGCTCCTTCTGAGGTGGTGGAGAGACTGGAGACTGATTGTGATCTGAACTGTTTTCTCGGTTGTTTCTGATGCCACCGATATATTCGGTTATGTTTGTAGTCCTCCAGATCACGTAGGTATTTTTTAGTTTTGTTGTTTTGTATGTCCTGTTCGTACTTCAGGAGTTCTTCCTCCAGGGACAGGTCGAGTTTTTTATACTCGTCACTAGGAATTATGCCCTGGATCTGTTCGCGTATGGTCTCGATTTCTTTTTCAAGGGACTCGAGTGATCTTTTGTCCGCTCCCACCAATAGCTCTAGCAAAGTTCGTGAACATTTGGTGAGGGTTTCCTCCCATTTAGATGTAAAGGAAGTATCCTCTACATCAAGTGTGGGAAACAACTGGACCCGTAGGCCCCTAGGGATAATATATTTTTGCAAATAGTTTTCTAGGGCTGCTTTGTTCCACCAGATTTTAGTTCTTTTTTTCAATAAATCCCTGATTTTTAGCTTCAAGTCCTTTATATCAAATGTGTCCTGGTCATTGAGCTGCTTCTCACCAAAAACCGTCCCGAGTTGGGATACCCAGGCTTTGTCCCTCTTCTTGTAGTCCATAAAAACTGTTGGGGGATCTATAGATACATATAGAAATTAACCAAAAACACCTACACAAAGATGCCCTCTCGACCAACAGAGGGCATACCTCTAGGTCCAAATACAAAAACCAAAAAAGATGCGTGCTGGGTAATGTAACACAAGGAATATAAGTATAATACAAAATCATATAAAAAATGTTCCAAACCACAGCAGTTAGAGGTATCAAAAAGTAATCGTTTTATTATCAATTATATAAATATACATACATGGGACAACAAAAGGTGAATGGAGAAAAGACAGCTACAAAAATCAGTAAAAGATGGAAAAAATACTGATAAAGACACATAAAAAAATCCAAAAAAACACTCCTGTTGCGTATGCACTCAAAGGCAGATGCTCAGTGGACTGATGTGGGCACAAACATCCAAGAAAAAATATATATACCAAGCATCTCAATAGAGATACATTATGCCCACATTACCAGATAAATCGCGTGTACATAGGTCTTGCCTATATAAGCAGAAGCCCTGTGACTGTTGCATAAAGAGCATGACACAACCATGACAAGCACTGCATCCTCAGTCCCAACTTTGCCTGTTGCTAGCACCAGTCATGAGTGTGCAGTTTGCAGGAGCGGCACTGGTTGCCTAGTATTGGATTTTTTAAAACCACGAAGGGAAAGATGACCCAACACACATAATCAGTCAAATTTGCAAAAAAAAACACTCATTAGAGGCAAAATTTGCAATAATTTGCCAACTACATGTATGAACAGGCACATGCCAATTAATATGCTTTAGTGTGGGAATCTCACTGTGCTGAAATGCGGACTAGCAGGCCTCGCCAACCACTGGCCATCCCATCAACCCCATCGGCTGCTTCTTCTTCCTCCATCTGGCACTGGATCACGTGGGGCCCCACGTGTATCTGATGTCGCCTGCTCTGTGATGCCGCTGCCAGTCGCCATCACGGTTTCCACAGCAATGCATGGCAACTTCCAGCTCGCGGCTACCACGCTTCCGAGACATATCCTTTTTAAACCCTTATTGTATGACACATGTTATGCCCCTTGATGTAGTTGCTTCTCCGAAACACGCGTTGGAGTGGGCACACGGTGTATATGGGACCCCGCTGGTGAACTATTATCAGGTAATGAGAAACTTTGAATATACTCCTTTGTTGCAGTGCTGATTTTTATGGTATACTTCTTCATTACCTTGGCATGCACTTATTGACTCCAGACTATAGATATATGCAAATTTTCTCAATAGTTTCTCATCGTGACACCATATTGTAGGTTGCCTTCCATGTAGCCTCTACTTAGCATTATACCTGCATTTACATAAGATGGTACATGATAGGTTAACCCTATGGGATACCATCTGACCATATTGTCTGATGCACCCCGTGCATACACAGTTGTATGTTTGTCCACTTGTCCCTTTACCACGCTTATTCATGACTGTTTATAAAAAATATTTAATAAAGTTATCTTTTATTCACTTTATTATTCTTTGTGATCGTTTTTTTGATTTCTCCTCCCCCCCTTCCTGGTTTATGCAGTTGACGATCAGTCTTCATTTAGTCCTATACATATGTGAGAGGTTACAATTTTCTATTCAGATATATTTGAGCCCCTTCTTTTCTGGCTACATACAGTATATTATGATCCTGGTACATAAACCCTCTACCACATTAATGTCTGTCACTAACTCCCTACACCATTCTAAGTGTGCACACACAGGTCTCGAGCAGCAGAAACTACAATCATTTACCACCACAGTCATGTTGAGTAAGAGCCGGTCAGCTGTTACAGAAGTAGACATAACTGCTGATTTTATGTCACCTAGCACAACACATCTTTCTCAATCCACCATAACTTCTTTGCCTGCTCCTCTGTCACAGTCCATCAGTTTGTCCTGTTCTCCGTACTCCGCTGTCTCTCAGCTCAGCAGTCAGCTCTCGGTCCTGCAGTTGTAGTCACATAAAAGAATGTTTCCCCTTACACATGGCAAAGCTAAAAGCTTGAAATATACCATCTCCAATCTTCTGGCCATGGAAATGCTGCGTTTCCTCCTGGTGGATGCAAACAGTGTCTGAAAACTGAAGGCCATCACAGACCCCCCATTACCTGTTGCCTAGTCGCCATTACTTCTCAAATAAAGCTGTGCCTGCACTACACCAGCATGTCACCGAAAACATCACCTGTTCCCTGAAAAAATCTATGTTTGTCAGGGTGCATTTCACCACTGACACCTTGATGGGCAAACATGGGCAGGAGCGTTACATCTCACTGACTGGGCACTGGGTGACTCTGGTGGATGTGGGGGCAGGCAGTCAAGGGGCTACTCCATAAGTCTATGAATCCCCAAGACTTGCTGGACAAACCTCTATATCTAACAGTTCCTCCACTGCTTCTGCCTCCTCCACCTCCTCTAGGGCATCCACCTATGGCCTCAACCTCTCCCTTATTCAGATGCATTCTAACAGTGCAGATAGAATCTCCCCCCACCCCCGTACTGTGCAGCCATGGCTCACCACAATCAGGCAGTGTATAAATTAATACGAAGTAAGAAAGGGGAGAAGCCAGCGCTGCCTATGGTCAGAACGCAATACATTAAGTGCAAATGCACATATTGATTTCTAACTGTATTTAAAATGAAACATTTAGCAAACAATTGATCAATTCTTTGAGCTACCCCGCCACTTCACGGCAATCTCATAATGGGGCAGTCCTACTCTACATTTTTTATATTCGCTGTGCCATAAAGGCCTCCTAAATAAATTAAAAGCAAGACCACATTAAATGCAGACTGTACCTGGAGCATTTCTGAATCACTCCCATGGCGTCAGAGGGGCAGGTAAGGATAAAGGTCGACCAGGTCCAGACATAGACATTTCAGGTCTAACCTCCACACTGCTCATCCAGCACCACAGATAAAGGGTGAGACAGGCTGAGACACAGGTGCATAATTAAAAAGAGCCTATGGCAGGGCAGGGCTGCTGTATGTGTGTACAGCAGCCTATCAATCACAGGAAACACAGAAAGAATGGTGCACGTGACCGGGCGTGCACGGCTACAGTTGTGGTCAGCCACGGGCCAATATCGAAGCAAGAAAGGGGAGAAGCCAGGGCTTCCTATGGTCAGAACGCAATACATAAAGTGCAAATGCACATATTGATTTCTAACTGTATTTAAAATGAGACATTTAGCAAACAACTGATCAATTCTTTGAGCTACCCTGCCACTTCACAGCAGTCTCATAATGAGGCAGTCCTACTCTACGTTTTTTATATTCGCTGTGCCATAAAGACCTCCTAAATAAATTAAAAGCAAGACCACAAGCTTACACTGCTCCTTTAACCACCAGGCCCTCATTAAAACTTCAATTCCAAGCTGTAAATGCTGGGCCAGAGTCTGATACCTCATGCGTGGCCCTTGGCTGACTGCTTGTGTGCCATTATAGTATCTTCTTCTATGGGTCAATTGATCAGTCGTCAACTGACTGTTATTATTCTTACATTTTTCTGCCAATAGTAGTCTATAGAACTGATGTTTATGCCAGCTGAGTGTGGCTGGAATAATAAAAAAAAATTGGAGGTGTCGCTTGAGGTGTGAGGTCTCCCAGCTAAGAAGGCTTACACAGCTCCCTTAACCACCAGGTCCTCATTAAAACTTAAATTTCAAGCTGTAAATGCTAGGCCATAGCCTGATACCTCATGCATGGCCCATGGCTGACAGCTGACGTGCCATTTGCAAATTTCTACTGTGGGGCTATTGATGCCACGTTTCCTGGAGTTTGTCCCTAATTTTAGCTGTTTGGTAAGCTTTTTGTCACCCCTTAAGGTGTTGTCTATTCGTTTTTCTTTTGCCTCCCATTGAATCTAATGGGATTCGGGTATGTTTGTCGAATCCGAACCAAATAGAACCTTGAGGGTATGTTTCCACGGTCAGGAACTGGCAGCGCATTGAACGCAGCACATGTCCGCTCCGTCCAAAGCGCTGCCGGCTTTTGAACGCAGGTGATTCCGCATGTGTTCACTGAACCCTGCGGAATCACCACGCCCAATACATTGGACAGGAAATTTATCTTGCATAGATGGAGAACGTCCGCAAGATAAATGTCCGTCTCTGCAGGGAAGCCAGAGGCGTCCCTGCACGCAGAGTGGAGATGGGATTTCATCAGATCCCATCCACTATGCTCTAACATCCGGCCACTTCGGGTTTGACATTGCGGATGAGCGCAGCATCAAACCCACAGAATTGATGCCATCGAAACATACCTTGAAAGGTTCGCTCATCTCTAGGCTGCATTGGAGTTGCACCAAATTTTGAAACTTTTTAAAAAATGCTTGAATCATGTGAAAACATCTAGAATTGATAAACTCCACCTACAAAACTTAATGCAAATTAAAAATAACAGGCAATCATATATAACAATGACTTCCAAAAAGGCACAAATATAATAAAAAATTAGGTAAAACAAAAAAGCCGCAAAAAGCACAAAAATAAACAAAAAAGATATACAAAGGCAATTATGAATTGTGGCCTATGCGTAACAAGCACCTTACAATTCAAGTCTGTAATTTGGACGCAACTAGAGCACACTGAGATATTTTTCACATGAATGTGAGGTTTATATGAAAAATAGCCATGTGTACTACACTTAGGCCAGAGTCACACTACTGTAGTATACGGCCAAGTGCTATGTGAGAAAACATTGGATAGCACACGGCCCAATGTTAATCTATGGGACAACTCACATCAGAGTTTTTTTTCTCAGGCGTATTCAATGTGTTTGTAATATCGCAGCAGGCTGTGATTGGCACTAAGACTCATCTGAGACACCAATGCCAGCCTATCAGTGCGGGAAAAAAATCACACAGCACTTGGACCATGCGAGCACTGTCCGATTTTTATGTACCAATGTCCTTTGAAAACCTGTCAATTCATCTGCCACGTACAGTAAAATAATAGAGTGACAGGTTAGAATAGAATAGATAGAATAGATATATACATAAATAAAAGATAGATATATAGATGTCAGTGACACACACATATATACAATACAGACCAAAGTTTGGACACACCTTCTCATTTAAAGATTTTTCTGTATTTTCATGACTATGAAAATTGTTAATTCACACTGAAGGTATCAAAACTATGAATTAATACATGTAGAATTATATACTTAACAAAAAAGTGTGAAACAACTGGAATTATGTCTTATATTCTAGGTTCTTCAAAGTAGCCACATTTTGCTTTGATGACTGCTTTGCACACTCTTGGCATTCTCTTGATGAGCTTCAAGAGGTAGTCACCGGAAATGGTCTTCCAACAATCTTGAAGGCGTTCCCAGAGATGCTTAGCACTTGTTGGCCCATTTTGGCCCTTTTGCCTTCACTCTGCGGTCCAGCTCACCCAAAACCATCTTGATTGGGTACTGTGGAGGCCAGGTCATCTGGCGTAGCATCCCATCACCCTCCTTATTGGTCAAATAGCTCTTACACAGCCTGGAGGAGTATTTGAGGTCATTGTCCTGTTGAAAAATAAATGATGGTCCAACTAAATGCAAACTGGATGGAATAGCATGCCGCTGCAAGATGCTGTGGTAGCCATGCTGGTTCAGTATGCCTTAAATTTTGAATAAATCCCTAACAGTGTGACCAGCAAAGCACCTCCACACCATCACACCTCCTCCTCCATGCTTCACAGTGGGAACCAGGCATGTAGAGTCCATCCGTTCACCTTTTCTGCGTCGCACAAAGACATGGTGGATGGAACCAAAGATCTCAAATTTGGACTTATCAGACCACAGCGTAGATTTCCACTGGTCTAATGTCCATTCCTTATGTTCTTTAGCCCTAGCAAGTCTCTTCTGCTTGTTGCCTGTCCTTAACAGTGGTTTTCTAGCAGCTATTTTACCATGAAGGCCTGTTGCACAAAGTCTCCTCTTAACATGTGTTATAGAGATGTGTCTGCTGCTCGAATTCTGTGTGGCATTGACCTGGTCTCTAATCTGAGCTGCTGTTAACCTGCGATTTCTGAGGCTGGTGACTCGGATAAACTTATCCTCAGAAGCAAAGGTGACTCTTGGTTTTCCTTTCCTGGGGCGGTCCTCATGTGAGCCAGTTTTTTTGTAGCGCTTGATGGTTTTTGCCACTGCACTTGGGGACATTTTCAAAGTTTTCCCAATTTTTCAGACTGACTGACCTTCATTTCTTAAAGTAATGATGGCCACTCGTTTTTCTTTACTTAGCTGTTTTTTTCCTGCCATAATACAAATTCTAACAGTCTATTCAGTAGGACTATCAGCTGTGAATTCACCAGAATTCTGCACAACACAGCTGATGATCCCAACCCCATTTATAAGCCAAGAAATCCCACTTATTAAACCTGACCGGCAACACCTGTGAAGTGAAAACCATTCCTGGTAACTACCTCTTGAAGCTCCTCAAGAGAAGGCCAAGAGCGTGCAAAGCAGTCATCAAAGCAAAAGGTGGCTACTTTGAAGAACCTAGAATATAAGACATAATTTCAGTTGTGTCACACATTTTTTGTTAAGTATATATTTCCACATGTGTTAATTCATAGTTTTGATGCATTTGGTGTGAATATACAATTTTCATAGTCTTGAAAATACAGAAAAATCTTTAAATGAGAAGGTGTGTCCAAACATTTGGTCTATACTGTATACCGTATGGCAATAAACATACTAGAAACAGGATGCAACCAATATGGCTAAATAGAGCTGTAAGGGGCACAATAAGTGACAAAAAGAAAGCATTTAGAGAATTAAAGGAAGTAGGTAGTGATGAGGTATTAAATAAATACAGACATCTAAATAAATTCTGTAAAAAGCAAATCAGAGCTGCAAAGATTGAGACAGAGAGATTCATTGCCAGAGAAAGTAAAAATAATCCCCAAATATTCTTTAACTACCGTATATACTCGAGTATAAGCTGAGATTTTCAGCCCAAATTTTTGGGCTGAAAGTGCCCCTCTTGGCTTATACTCGAGTCATGATCGGAGGTGGGGTCGGCAGGTGAGGGGGAGAGAGGACTGTCGCATACTCACCTAGTCCCGGCGCTCCTGGCGCTCCCTCTGCCCGTCCCACGGTCTTCGGTGTCGCAGCTCTTCCCCTGTTCAGCAGTCACGTGGGACTGCTCATTAAAGTTATGAATATGGACTCCACTCCCATAGGGGTGGAGCTGCATATTCATTCCTCTAATGAGCGGTAACGGTGACCACTGACAGAGGAAGAGGCTGCGGCACCCGGGGACCAGCTGTCCGGGATAAGGAGCCGTAAGGAGCAGGTAAGTATGTCATAGTTACCTGTCCACGTTCCACCCGCCGGGCGTCGCTCCGTCTTCCGCGTCCCCTTGCTCTGACTGTTCAGGTCAGAGAGTGCGATGACATACTAGTGAGAGATGCCGAGACGGGACGCTGAGGAGCTGCAAGCAAGAGAGGTGAGTATGTTATTTTTTTTTATTGCAGCAGCAGCAGCATCTATGGGGCCATACTGAATGGTGCAGAGCATATTATATGGCACAGCTTTATATGGAGCATTTATGGGGCCATAATGAACGGTGCAGAGCATTATATATGGCACATCTTTCTATGGAGCATCTATGGGGCCATACTGAACGGTGCAGAGCATTCTATATGGCACAGCTTTATGTGGAGCATCTATGGGGCCATACTGAATGGTGCAGAGCATTATATATGACAGCTTTATGTGGAGCATCTATGGGGCCATAATGAACGGTGCAGAGCATTATATGTGGCACAGCTTTATATGGAGCATCTATGGGGCCATAATGAATGGTGCAGAGCATTATATGTGGCACAGCTTTATATGGAGCATCTATGGGGCCATAATGAACAGTATGGAGCATCTATTTTTATTTTTGAAATTCACCGGTAGCTGCTGCATTTTCCACCCTTATACTCGAGTCAATAAGTTTTCCCAGTTTTTGTGGCAAAATTAGGGGGTTCGGCTTATACTCGGGTCGGCTTATACTCGAGTATATACGGTACATAAATAGTAAAAAACTAAAAAATGATAGTGTTTTCCCCCTTAAAAATAGTCTGGATTAAGAGGTGGATGAGGATGAGGAAAAAGCCAATATGCTAAATGACTTTTTTTCATCAGTATTTACACAAGAAAATTCTATGGAAGACAATATGATCAGTGATAGCAAAATTCTCCATTAAATGTCACCTGCTTAACCCAGCAGGAAGTACAGCTGCGTCTAAAAATCACTAAAATTGACAAATCTCCGGGCTCAGATGGGATACACTCCCGAGTACTGCAGGAATTAAATACAGTCATTGACAGAATATTATTTTTAATTTTTAGACTCCATAATAACAGGGTCTGTACCACAGGACTGGCGTATAGCAAATGTGGTGCCAATATTCAAAAAGAGGACAAAAACTGAACTCGGGAAATTATAGGCCAGTAAGCTTAACCTCTACTGTGGGCAAAATCCTGGAGGGCATTCTAAGAGATGCTATGCTGGAGTATCTGAAGAGGAACCTCATGACCCATTATCAGCATGGGTTTACTAGGGACCGTTACTGTCGGACTAATCTGATCAGTTTCTATGAAGAGGTGAGTTCCGGACTGGACCAAGGGAATGCAGTGGACGTAGTGTATATGGACTTTTCAACAGCTTTTGATACAGTGCCACACAAAAGATTGATACATAAGATGAGAACAATGGGGATAGGGGAAAATATGTGTAAATGGGTTAATAACTGGCTCAGGGATAGGAAACAAAGGGTGGTATTAATGGAGCACACTCGGACTGGGTAGCAGTTAGCAGTGAAGTACCACAGGGGTCAGTATTGGGCCCTCTTCATTTTAACATATTTATTAATGACCTTGTAGGGGGTATACAGAGTAGAATTTCAATATTTGCAGATGACACTAAACTCTGCAGGGTAATCAATACACTTACTATTACCTGACTGATGGCACCACAGAGAACTTTCTCACTCTCATGGTGCCATGAGACAGGTAATAGGAGTTCACTGGGAGACACTGAGCACACGCTGCAGTGTCTCTGCTGGGTGGCAGGCTATATGGTCTTATCATGCAACCATGAAGCCTGCCATCTAGATGTAACAGAGCCAGACATACACTGTACAATTGAATCTGCCATCTATTCTATACTGTTGGGTCCTGCTGTGATTTTATGTGGCTGCTGAATTGCCAGTTTTTATTCTATCTATTCATCTATCTATGTATCTATCCATCTATCTAATATATATATATATATATATATATATATATATGTATATATATATATATAGTGCCTTGCGAATGTATTCGGCCCCCTGGAACTTTTTCAACCCTTTCCCACATATCATGCTTCAAACATGATACCAAATGTAAATTTTGGGTGTAGAATCAACCACAAGTGGAAAACAATTGTGAAGTTGAATAAAATTTATTGGTTATTTAAAATTTTTGTGGAAATTCAAAAGCTGAAAAGTGGGGCGTGCAATATTATTTGGCCCCTTTAACTTAATACTTTGTTGCACCACCTTTTGCTGCGATTACAGCTGCAAGTTGCTTGGGGTATGTCTCTATTAGTTTTGTACATCGAGAGGCTGAAATTCTTGCCCATTCTTCCTTGGCAGACAGCTCGAGCTCAGTGAGGTTTGATGGAGATTGTTTGTGAACAGCAGTTTTCAGCTCTATCTACAGATTTTTGATTGGATTGAGGTCTGGACTTTGACTTGGCCATTCTGACACCTAGATATGTTTATTTACAAGACAAATCTCTGTCCCAGTCTCAGGTCTTTTGCAGACTCCAACAGGTTTTCTTCAAGAATAGTTCTGTATTGTGGCTCCATCCATCTTCCCATCAATTTTAACCATCTTCCCTGTCACTACTGAAGAAAAGCAGGCCCAAACCATGATGCTGCCACCACCATGTTTGACAGTGGGGATGGTGTGTTCAGGGTGATAAGCTGTTTTGCCTTTACGCCAAATATATCATTTGGCATTGTTGCCAAAAAGTTTGATTTTGGTTTCATCTGACCAGAGCACTAGTGTTGAGCGATACCGTCCGATACTTGAAAGTATCGGTATCGGATAGTATCGGCCGATACCCGAAAAGTATCGGATATCGCCGATACCGATACCCGATACCAATACAAGTCAATGGGACACCAAGTATCGGAAGGTATCCTGATGGTTCCCAGGGTCTGAAGGAGAGGAAACTCTCCTTCAGGCCCTGGGATCCATATTAATGTGTAAAATAAAGAATTAAAATAAAAAATATTGATATAATTACCTCTCCGGAGGCCCCTGGACATCACCGCTGGTAACCGGCAGCCTTCTTTGCTTAAAATGAGCGCGTTTAGGACCTGAGAATGACGTCGCGGCTTCTGATTGGTCGCGTGCCGCTCATGTGACCGCCACGCGACCAATCAGAAGCCGCGACGTCATTCTCAGGTCCTAAATTCCTAGAATGAGGAGTTTAGGACCTGAGAATGACGTTGCGGCTTCTGATTGGTCGCGTGGCAGCCACATGAGTGGCACGCGACCAATCAGAAGCCGTGACGTCATGGAAGTCCCTAAATGCGCTCATTTTAAACAAAGAAGGCTGCCGGTTACCAGCGGTGATGTCCAGGGGCCTCCGGAGAGGTGAGTATATCAATATTTTTTATTTTAATTCTTTATTTTACACATTAATATGGATCCGATACCGATTCCCGATACCACAAAAGTATCGGAACTCGGTATCGGAATTCCGATACCGCAAGTATCGGCCGATACCCGATACTTGCGGTATCGGAATGCTCAACACTACAGAGCACCTTTTTCCACATGTTTGGTGTGTCTCCCGGGTGGTTTGTTGCAAACTTTTAACTTTTTATGGATATCTTTGAGAAATGGCTTTCTTCTTGCCACTCTTCCATAAAGGCCAGATTTTTGCAGCGTACGACTGATTGATGTCCTATGGACAGATTGTCCACCTCAGCTGTAGATCTCTGCAGTTCATCCAGAGTGATCATGGGCCTTTTTGCTGCATCTCTGATCAGTCTTCTCCTTTCTTGAGATGAAAGTTTAGAGAGACGGCCGGGTCTTGGTAGATTTGCAGTGGTATGATACTCCTTCCAGTTCAATATGATCTCTTGCACAGTGCTCCTTGGGATATTTAAAGTTTTGGAAATCATTTTGAATCCAAATCCGGCTTTAAACAGTATCATGGTCCTGCCTGTTGTGTTCTTTGGTCTTCATGATGCTCTCTTTGCTTCAAACAGAACCCTGATACTATCACACAGTAGGTGCATTTATATGGAGACTTGATTACACATAGGTGGATTATATTTATCATCATTAAGCATTTAGGACAACATTAGATCATTCAGAGATCCACAATGAACTTCTGGAGTGAGTTTGCTGCACTGAAAGTAAAGGGGCCGAATAATATTGCATACCCCACTTTTCAGTTTTGAATTTCCACAAAAATTTTAAATAACCAATACCTTTCATTCAACTTCACAATTGTGTTCCACTTGTCGTTGATTCTTCACCCAAAATTTACATTTGGTATCATTATGTTTGAAGCATGATATGTGGGAAAAGGTTGAAAATTTCCAGGGGGCCGAATACTTTCGCAAGGCACTGTGTATCTTCTATATATATAATTGCCTAAGGGTTTTTCCGTCTGTCTGTCTGTCTGTCTTTCTGTCTGTCTCTCTGTCCTGGAAATCCCGTGTCTCTGATTCAGCGACGGGCACAGTATCGACGTAGAAATCCCGCGTCTCTGATTGGTCGAGGCCGCCTGGCCTCGACCAATCAGCGACGGGCACAGCGACGATGATGTCATAAAGGACATAGACATCCGGCGTCTCTGATTGGTCGAGGCCGCCTGGCCTCGACCAATCAGCAACGGGCATAGCGACGATGATGTCATAAAGGATGTAGAAATCCCATGTTTCTGATTCAGCGATGGGCACAGTATTGACGTAGATGTCATAATGGTTGCCATGGCAACAATGATGTCATAAAGGTTGCCTCGACCAATCAGCGACGGGCGCAGTCTGCCGCGAATTCTGGAATCATCATTGTCCATAAACTACGGGGACATGCATATTCTAGAATACACAGTCTAGTCTATATATATAATTGTCTAAGGGTTTTTCTGTCTGTCTGTCTGTCTGTCTGTCCTGGAAATCCCGCGTCTCTGATTGGTCGAGGCCGCCAGGCCTCGACCAATCAGCAACGGGCACAGCGACGATGATGTCATAAAGGACATAGAAATCCCACGTTTCTGATTCAGCGACGGGAACAGTATCGACGTAGATGTCATAATGGTTGCCATGGCGACGATGATGTCATAAAGGTTGCCTCAACCAATCAGCGACGGGCACAGTCTGCCACGAATTCTGGAATCATCATTGTCCATATACTACGGGGACAAGCATATTCTAGAATACCCGATGCGTTAGAATCGGGCCACAATCTAGTATATATATATATATATGTATGCACTGCTCAAAAAAGTTAAGGGAACCCTTAAACATCACAATGTAACTACAAGTCAATCATACTTGTTGTGAATTCTGTTGTCGGGCTACCTCCTGTCGTCATGAACAGTACTTCGGCTGGTTCTGTCCATGGACTTCCTCTGGTGGGTGTTTCTGAGTTTCCTTCCTCAGGTGACGAGGTTAATTCATTAGCTGGCTGCTCTATTTAACTCCACTTAGATCTTTGCTCCATGCCACCTGTCAATGTTCCAGTATTGGTCTAGTTCACTCCTGGATCGTTCTTGTGACCTGTCTTCCCAGCAAAAGCTAAATTCCAGCTTGTATTTCTTGGGTTTGCTATTTTTCTGTCCAGCTCGCTATTCTTATTGTTGTCTTGCTTGCTGGAAGCTCTGGGACGCAGAGGGAGCGCCTCCGCACCGTGAGTCGGTGCGGAGGGTCTTTTTGCGCCCTCTGCGTGGTCTTTTTGTAGGTTTTTGTGCTGACCGCAAAGTAACCTTTCCTATCCTCAGTCTGTTCAGTAAGTCGGGCCTCACTTTGCTAAATCTATTTCATCTCTGTGTTTGTATTTTCATCTTTACTCACAGTCATTATATGTGGGGGGCTGCCTTTTCCTTTTGGGAATTTCTCTGAGGCAAGGTAGGCTTTATTTTTCTATCTTCAGGGCTAGCTAGTTCCTTAGGCTGTGCCGAGTTGCATAGGGAGCGTTAGGCGCAATCCACGGCTATTTCAAGTGTGTTTGATAGGATTAGGGATTGCGGTCAGCAGAGTTCCCACGTCCCAGATCTCGTCCTTTATTATCAGAAACTATCAGGTCATTCCGTGTGCTCTTAACCACCAGGTCCATTATTGTCCTGACCACCAGGTCATAAGAGTACAGGTGGCCCAAAGTACTAATGCATCTCAATAGAGGGATAAGAGAAGTTCTGAGACCATTTTTTTTTCTTTGCAGTGTGTTTTGTCTCTCTCTTCCCCTTTACCTCTGGGTGGTTCAGGACACTGGTGTAAACATGGACATTCAAGGTCTGTCCTCTTGGATGGATAATCTCACTACAAGGGTACAAAACATTCAAGATTTTGTGGTTCAGAATCCGATGTCAGAGCCTAGGATTCCAATTCCTGATTTGTTTTTTGGTGATAGATCTAAGTTCTTGAATTTCAAAAATAATTGTAAATTGTTTCTTGCCTTGAAACCTCGCTCCTCAGGTGACCCTGTTCAACAAGTAAAGATCATTATTAGTGTTGAGCATTCCGATACCGCAAGTATCGGGTATCGGCCAATACTTGCGGTATCGGAATTCCGATACCGAATTCCGATACTTCCCGCGTGTCGGATACCGGAATCAGAAGTTCCCAGAATTCAAACTGAACGCAGCAGCCAATGAGGAATGAATGGAAGTGTGGGCACATCCTGTTTAGCATGGTGGGCATGTAAGTACTGGCAAGGCTGTGATTGGCTGCTGAAATGATGTCACTCTGCACTATAAAAAACGCTGCCGCCATTTTGCGTTCACTCTGCTGTGATTTCAGTTAGGGACAGGACGCTGTGTTCTAACTGAGGGCCAGTTGAGATAGCTAATTGCTTTATTTTGCTTTTCCAAGGCTAATTTAGCAAACGCTGTGTTCACTGTTCAGTTCACCTTGCTCTTGCCTTGCAGCGCTGTTTTAACAGCGTTCTGCAAGGTCTCTGTGTGTGTGTGTGTGTGCAGCTCACTCTGTAGTCTGTGTGCAGCCATATACCAGGTTGTATTCAGCTCAGGGGGGGTTCACACTGCCTCACAAAGTTCTATCCATTGTCCTTTTTTGCTCATAGTGCAGCCTGCTGCACATTTTTTCTAAAATTTCCTATTAGTGTCTTTCCACCCGTCTCCAGCCAAATAGTGGAAAAACACTAGATAGGATAACCTAGAGGAGGGTTTTTGGGCCTTGCAGCGCCGTTTACGGCTGTCTGCATGGTCTCCGTGTGAGCGCAGCTCGCCCTGTAGTCTGTGTGCAGCCACAGCCCGTTGTATTCAGCTCAGGGTTTGTCACTGTCTCATACCGTTAAATAACTTGTCCTTTTTTTCAACTAGTGCAGCCTGTTTAAAAATTATTTAAAAAATTCCTATTAGTGTCTTTCCACCCGTCTCCAGCTAAATAGTGGAAAAACACTAGATAGGATAACCTAGAGGAGGGTTTTTGGGCCTTGCAGCGCCGTTTACGGCTGTCTGCACGGTCTCCGTGTGAGCGCAGCTCGCCCTGTAGTCTGTGTGCAGCCACAGCCCATTGTATTCAGCTCAGGGTTTGTCACTGCCTCATACCGTTAAATAACTTGTCCTTTTTTTCAACTAGTGCAGTCTGTTTAAAAATTATTAAAAAAATTCCTATTAGTGTCTTTCCACCTGTCTCCAGCTAAATAGTGGAAAAACACTAGATAGGATAACCTAGAGGAGGGTTTTTGGGCCTTGCAGCGCCGTTTACGGCTGTCTGCGCGGTCTCCGTGTGAGCGCAGCTCGCCCTGTAGTCTGTGTGCAGCCACAGCCCGTTGTATTCAGCTCAGGGTTTGTCACTGCCTCATACCGTTAAATAACTTGTCCTTTTTTTTCAACTAGTGCAGCCTGTTGAAAATTTTGTAAACAATTTCCTATTAGTGTCTTTCCACCCGTCTCCAGCAAAATAGTGGAAAAACACTAGATAGGATAACCTAGAGGAGGGTTTTTGGGCCTTGCAGCGTCGTTTACGGCTGTCTGCATGGTCTCCGTGTGAGTTAAACTCGCTCTGTAGCCCGATCTGCACAAAAAAAAAAAAACTAAAGTTCACCAAACACCACTTAACACTTGTGTAGGCCACATTTTATCAATAATAAAGTCTAGTCCACACTTTACAACATTAGTGTTTCTTACACCTGTTAGGAGGAGCATTTCAGGAATAAGCACACTAAGGCCTTAGTACTTTTCTGCTTATCTTTATCTGTCAACCAAGATGAAGAGGGCAGGGAGTAAGGGTCGTGGGCGTGGAGCAGGGAGAGGAGCAGGGAGAGGACGTGGTGATTCTGTGCCTGCTGCGGGCACCGGTGACTCATCATCACCCAGTTTCAGCAGGGAACAGTCCTTCATGCGCAGCTTTGTCGGAGAGCGCCGTGCACCGCTGCTGCGTGAAGATCAAATTGAAGCCGTTGTCGGATGGATGGCAGCAAACGCATCGACTTCAATTAGTGCCACATCCTCTCAGGCACAGACCACTGGAGAGCAGCCATCTGTCTCTTCACCACCTGCCAAATTGGCCAGGCAGTCAGAGAGCCCAGGACAGGAGCCGTCTCTACTTCTGTTCTCTGAATCTCTTGGCTTGGAAACAGGGGGCCAGCCAAGCAGTATTGGAGAAATGGAAGAAGAGGCAGTGTGCAGTGATGCCCAACAGCTTTGTCTCTCTGACTCTGAAGAGGCGGGTGGGTCAGTGCCTGCGGTGACCACAGCGCAGTACGCATCTGATGATGAAACTCAGGTGCCGCTTTCTGGTGCGTACTGTGCTGCCGAGACTACCCAGGAGGAGCAGTTGGTGGCAGAGGGTAGTGGAGATGATGAGGTCCTTGACCCATCGTGGCGTGAGGAACAGGAAGGTGGTGGGAGCAGCTCAGAGGAAGAGATTCCCCTAACGGGCCAAAGAGGGAGAGGGAGGGGGAAGACTGCGGAGCCTGTAGCCTCCACTTTGGCACCAGTTAGGAGCCTGTCTCTTTCAAAAGCCAAAAAGGGCGCTCCCAAGACTTGCAGTGCCTGGTCCTTTTTTGACACTGTTGCAGATGACATTTGTTTTGTCAAATGCAAGCTGTTTCATCAGAAAGTAAAAAGAGGTAAAAGTGTCAGCAACCTCAATACCACAAATATGTGGAAACATGTGCGGACCAGGCACGCGGTGGAGTTACAAAAACACACTGAAGACCTAGGCCAACCAACAGCGGCAGCTACCACCTCTTCAGCTCGTGTTGCTTCTTCCTCCAGCTCACGCACAGCTGGTTCGGCTTCCTCCTTGGATCGTCATGGAAGAACCTCTGGCACTGTTGTCCAGAGACCTAGTGTAATTCCACCCACAGTACCACGTTCCCAGTTATCCTCACACTCCCAGCCTAGTCTACAGCCATCGGTAGTACAGGCATGGGAGAAAAGGCGGGCATTCTCGGCAAACCACCCCCGAGCACAGGCTCTGAATGCAGGCATTGCCAAACTTCTGTCGCTGGAAATGCTCTGATTCAGGCTGGTGGAGACTGACAGCTTCCGTGACTTGATGGCATTGGCAGTCCCACAGTACAAGGTGCCCAGCCGCTTTTACTTCAGCAGGCAAGCTGTCCCTGCCCTGCACACGCATGTGGAGGGACAAATAAAACACGCGCTACTGAACGCCGTCAGTAGCAAGGTCCACCTCACCACCGATGCGTGGACCAGTCAACATGGACAGGGGCGATACCTTTCCGTCACTGCCCATTGGGTTAATCTTGTTGAGCCGGGTACAGACCGTGCGAGTGGCGCAGGACGTGTCCTGCCCACTCCAAGGATTGCAGAAATCCAGTCTGTACGCATTGACTCCTCCTCTTATACCAGTTCCTCAGATTCATCGCTGCAGGATCCTTCACAGTCCACCTCCACATGGACCCGTGAACGTTTACCTGTTACGAATGACATGAGCACAGCCGTGGCCAAACGTCAGCAGGCCGTCTTGAAATTAGTTTCTTTGGGGAATCGAAGCCACACAGCGCAGGAGCTCTGGAATGCCCTAAAGCAGGAGAACGATGTGTGGTTTGTGCCAGCGAATCTCCAGCCAGGCATGGTAGTGTGTGACAATGGCCGAAATCTGGTGGCAGCTTTAGGCCTTGGCAACCTCACTCACATCCCATGTCTGGCACATGTGCTCAATTTGGTTGTGCAGAGTTTTCTGAGGGACTATCCGGATCTTGATGCACTTCTGCACAAGGCCCGCCTAGAGTGTGCTCACTTGCGGCGTTCCAGCTTGGCAAGATCCCGCATTGCTGCTCTGCAGCGTCGGTTTCGCCTTCCTGAACATCGCATCATATGTGACCTACCTACCAGGTGGAATTCCACGTTACATATGTTGGAGCGGTTGTGTGAGCAGCAGCAAGCAGTAATGGAGTACCAGCTGCATCAGGCGCAAAAAGTCACAGTCAGCGCCGCTCAGACTTCACAACCACAGAGTGGGCCACTATGAAGGACGTCTGCCAGGTTTTGATTCCTTTCGATTATTCCACGCGGATGGCAAGTGCAGATGATGCACTAGTCAGCATGACTGTCCCCCTTATCTGCTTGCTTCAAGAAACCCTGCAAGGGATAAGGGATGATGTGGAAGAGGTGGAGGATGAGGAGTCACCTTTTCCATCAGCTTCTGGACAGTCAGCGCCACGTGGTTCCTCACAAAGGGGTCGGCAGGGGACCCTTTGTGAGGAGGATGTGGAGGAGTCAATGGACGAGGAAGAGCTACGTCCAGAGGAGGGAGTTACACCATTGTCCAGTGGTCAGTGTGTACAGCGAGGGTGGGGTGATGAAGAGCGGGCAGAGATCATGTCTCAAGCAGGGGACAGCGTTTCTGGGCCAGTTGGCAGTCTGCAGCACATGGTTGATTTCATGTTGCAGTGCCTGAGAGACGACCGCCGCATCGACCACATTCTCAACGTGCCTGATTATTGGGTGTACGCCCTCCTCGATCCTCGCTACCGTGACAATGTCCAAAACCTCATCCCGGCGTTGACACGGGAGCGTAAAATGCGGGAGTACCACGACACACTGGTGAATTCCATCATCTTCTCCAGTCCAACTGAGAGGAGTGCTGCTAGTGCTTTACAAAGCAGCTCAGTGCGTCGAGGCAGTGGAGGAGGAGGCTCTGCACAAAGAGGGAGCAGAAGCAGTGCCTCTGCCCAAGGCAAGCCCAGTATGGCACAACTGTGGAAAACTTTTGTGTGCCCGCCCCAAATGTCTACACCATCACCGGCGGCTCCAGTCAGCAGGAGGCAACGGTTCCATCAGATGGTGACAGACTACATGGCTTGCCCTCTTAGTGTACTCCCAGACGGCTCTTCCCCGTTCAAGTTTTGGGTCTCTAAGCTGGATACATGGCCAGAGCTAAGCCAGTATGCATTGGAGGTGCTGGCTTGCCCTGCGGCTAGTGTCTTATCGGAACGTGTCTTTAGTGCCGCAGGTGGTGTACTAACAGACCGTCGCATGCGACTATCCTCCGATAACGTTGACCGGCTTACTTTCCTGAAAATGAACCAGGCCTGGATCTCGCAGGAATTTGCCACTCCTCTGCCTGATTAAGTAATTGGGTGTCATCCAGGTCTCCTGATGTGTTCATCTTTCTACCACCTGAACTGCTATTCCTGGGCTCCAACACCGCCAGTTGCGGCTCAGAAGTGCAGGCTGCACAGTCAAAACATACGACCCAGTGTTATTGGGTTTCAGTAACGTCAGCTGATCCCCAGCTGTATAGCCGGCAATGTGTCCTGCGACCGCCACGCTGGCACAACAACCTAAATGTAAGGGAACCTGTCCCCCCCCCCTCAGCGTTTGTTACTGAAAGAGCCATCTTGTGCAGCAGTAATGTTGCACAAGGAAAAGGTAGCTCTTTTATTTTAGCTCCTTGCACACGCAGAACTTAACACTTATAAAATGTGTTCACTGATACCGTTATACCGTCCCGGAGCTGGGACTTTCCTTCATAATGTGACGCAGCACAGACGTCATTCCTACCCCCTTGGTGCCATGCGCTACCTCCTCAGCGTTGTTTTAAGCTGTCACGGAGCCTGCGCTTTTCTGTTATCTCTTGGCCATGGCCAGTTTGCGCTGCCTGTCTTCTGACATAATTTGGTGTCAGGATGGCTGCGCCTGTGCGCCCGCGCTGCCAGAGAACCCGCCTCGCAGAGTCTTCTGATTGAATCACACTGCGAGCCTGGGATCCATGGGCATGCGCAGTGCATATCTCCACCTCGGGCTCTCGCCCATCTCCCTCCGCCTTCTTTAGACTGTGCGCCGTCAGCTGATCCCTAATAGCATGCCACGGCCGTGACGCCGCACAGTCTGAAGAAGAGGGAAGGAGGGGAGTGAGAGTCGAGGATATGCACTGTGCATGCCCATGGATCCAAGGCCCGCAGTGGGATTACATTAGACGACACTGCGAGGTGAGATCTGGAGCAGCGTGGACGCACAGGCACTGACAGCCTGACACCAAATTATGTCAGAAGACAGGCAGCGCTAATTGGGCATGGCCAAGGGATAACAGAACAGCGCAGGCTCCGTGACAGCTTAAAACAACGCTGAGGAGGCAGCGCACGGCACCAAGGGGATAGGAATGACAGCTGTGCTGCGTTCCATTACGAAGGAAATTCCCACCTCCGGGACGGTTTAACGGTATAAGGTGACACATTTTTAGTGTTTACTTCTGTGTTTGCAAGGAGCATAATTAAAAGAGCAACCTTTTCCTTTTGCATCCTTAGTGCTGCACAAGATGGCTCTTTCAGCTACAAACATCTTGAGGGGGGGTTAAAGGTTCCCTTTCAACTTGCTCCAATCAGGCTTCGGCCTACACTCTGTTCCTCTGCTCCTTCTGCTGTCCCTGGGCTCTAACACCGCCAGTTGGTGCCTGGAAGTGCTGTCTGCACAGTCAACAGTCGCTCCTCTGTTATTGGGGTTCAGTAACGTCAGCTGATCCCCAGCTGTGTATCCGGCAACGTGTCATGCGACCGCAACGCTGGCACAACTAAAATGTAAGGGGACCTGTCACCCCCCCCTAGGTGTTTGTTACTGAAAGAGCCACCTTGTGCAGCACTAATACTGCACAAGGAAAAGGTCTCTCTTGAAATTATGCTCCTTGCAAACGCTGAACTACACACTCATGTAATGTGTCCCCTCACACCGTCCAACCGTCCCGGAGGTGGGACTTTCCTTTGTAATGTGACGCAGCACAGCCGTCATTGCTACCCCCTTGGCACCGTGCGCTGCCTCCTTGGCGTTGTTTGATTCTGTCATGGACCCTGCGCTGTTATGTTATCCCTTGGCCATGCACAGTTTGCGCTGCCCGTCCTCTGACATCATATGTTGTCGTCCTGGCTGCGCCTGTGCGTCCATGCTGCCCGAAATGCCACCTCGCAGTGTCGTCTAATGTGATCCCACAGTGGGCCTGGTATCTATGGCCATGCGCAGTGCATATACTAGCCTCTCACTCCTCTTCTTCACGCTTCTTCAGACTAGGCGGCGTCAGCTGATCCCTAATATCATGCCACGGCCGTGACGCCGCACAGTCTGAAGAAGCAGGAAAGAGGTGAGTGAGAGGCGATGATATGCACTGCGCATGCCCATGGATCCCTGGCCCGCAGTGGGATTACATTAGATGACACTGCGAGGTTGTATCTCGGGCAGCTTTGACGCACAGGCACTGCCAACCTGACACCTAAATGATGTCAGAAGATGGGCACCGCTAACTGTGCATGGCCAAGGGATAAAATTACAGCGCGGGCTCCGTGACAGAACCAAACAACGTTGAGGAGGTAGCGCACGGCACCAAGGGGGTTGGAGTGACGGCTGTGCTGTGTCACATTACAAAGGAAATTCACACTTCTGGGACGGTTTGACGGTGTGAGGGGACACATTATATGAGTGTGTACTTCAGTGTTTGCAAGGAGCATAATTTTAGGAGCCACCATTTTCCATGTGCAGTATTACTGCTGTACAAGATGGCTCTTTCAGCAACAAATGCCTGGGGGGGAGGGTTAAAGGTTCCCTTTCAACTTGCTCCACTGCAGGCTTCGGCCTACACTCTGCTCCTCTTTGATTCCCTGGGTTTCAACACTGTCAGTTGCCACCTGGAAGTGTTGTCTACACAGAAAAAACACTAGCTGATGTGTCAGTGGGGTTCAGCACCGCCAGCTGTTCCCCTGCTGTGTAGTCGGCAACGTGTCCAGCACAAGCCACGCTGGCACAACAGAACAAAAGCTGCCACCAGTGCAGGCTTCGGCCTACACTCTGCTCCTCTCCTCCTCCTGCTGACCCTGGGCTCTAACACCGCCAGTTTTTGCCCGGAACTGCTAGCTGCACAGAGAAAAACACCAGCCAATGTGTTAGTGGGGTTCAGCACCGCCAGCTGTTCTCCTGCTGTGTAGCCGGCAACGTGACCTGCAAACGCCACGCAGGCACATGAACTGAAATTAAAGGGACCCTGCCACCCACCCCAAGGTGTTTCTATGTATAACAGCCACCTTGTACAGCAGTAATGCTGCATTTGTACAAGGTGGCTGACTTTTTCTCCTTGCCAACGTGGAACTCAACACGTACAAAATGTGTCTCATTGAGACCACTCCACTGTCCCTGAGGTGTGACTTTCCTTTCTAATGGTACGTAGCACCACCCTTGGTAGCGCTGCCCGTCTTCTGACATCATTGGTTGGCTGCCTGTGCCTGTGTATCCGCCCTGACCGACAAAACCCCCCTCGTTGTCTCATATATTTTCGCTGCGAGGGTGTGATTGATGGGCATGTGCAGTGCATATGTTTGCCTGTGTTCACTCATCTCCTTCCGCCTTCTTCAGACTGTGCGGCCTCATGGCCGTGGTAGGCGATAAGGGATCAGCTGAGGCTGCCCAGTCTGAAGCAGGTGTAAGGACATGTGTGAGCGGCAAACATATTTACTGCACAAGGCCACGAATCCCAGCCACGCAGTGTGAATTTTTGAAAACACACTGCGGGTCTGGGATTCATGGCCATTGATAACCGCACCGGCCAACATGAAATGAGGTGAGAAGACAGGCAGCGCTCACAGCGCATGGCCAAGGGTTCACAATAGCGCAGACTCCTGTACAGCAAATAACAACACTCAGGAGGCTGCGCCCAGCACCAAGGCGTTATGTATGTGCACCTGTGCTGCGTCTCCTTAAAAAGACAAGTCACGCCTCCAATACAGTTCTACTGTTCAATGGGCTAAATTGTGTGCGTCTTTCATTCTGCGTGTGCAATGAGCAAAACTTAAAGAGCAACCTTTAACTTGTGGAGCTTTACTGCTGCACAAGGTGTGGCTCTTCAACATTGTAACACCTGAGGGTGGGTTAACCCCTTCATGACCCAGCCTATTTTGACCTTAATGACCTGGCCGTTTTTTGCAATTCTGACCAGTTTCCCTTTATGAGGTAATAACTCAGGAACGCTTCAACGGATCCTAGCGGTTCTGAGATTGTTTTTTCGTGACATATTGGGCTTCATGTTAGTGGTAAATTTAGGTCAATAAATTCTGCGTTTATTTGTGATAAAAACGGAAATTTGGCGAAAATTTTGAAAATTTCGCAATTTTCACATTTTGAATTTTTATTCTGTTAAACCAGAGAGTTATGTGACACAAAATAGTTAATAAATAACATTTCCCACATGTCTACTTTACACCAGCACAATTTTGGAAACAAAATTTTTTTTTGCTAGGAAGTTATAAGAGTTAAAATTTGACCAGCGATTTCTCATTTTTACAACGAAATTTACAAAACCATTTTTTTTAGGGACCACCTCACATTTGAAGTCAGTTTGAGGGGTCTATATGGCTGAAAATACCCAAAAGTGACACCATTCTAAAAAATGCACCCCTCAAGGTGCTCAAAACCACATTCAAGAAGTTTTTTAACCCTTCAGGTGCTTCACAGCAGCAGAAGCAACATGGAAGGAAAAAATGAACATTTAACTTTTTAGTCACAAAAATTATCTTTTAGCAACATTTTTTTTATTTTCCCAATGGTACAAGGAGAAACTGAACCACGAAAGTTGTTGTCCAATTCGTCCTGAGTACGCTGATACCTCATATGTGGGGGTAAACCACTGTTTGGGCGCACGGCAGGGCTTGGAAGGGAAGGAGCGCCATTTGACTTTTTGAATGAAAAATTGGCTCCACTCTTTAGCGGACACCATGTCACGTTTGGAGAGCCCCCGTGTGCCTAAAAATTGGAGCTCCCCCACACGTGACCCCATTTTGGAAACTAGACGCCCCAAGGAACTTATCTAGATGCATAGTGAGAACTTTGAACCCCCGGGGGCTTCACAAATTGATCCGTAAAAATGAAAAAGTACTTTTTTTTTCTTTTAGCCTCAATTTTTTTCATTTTCACATGGGCAACAGGATAAAATGGATCCTAAAATTTGTTGGGCAATTTCTCATGAGTACACCGATACTTCACATGTGGGGGTAAACCACTGTTTGGGCACATGGTAAGGTTCGGAAGGGAAGGAGCGCCATTTGACTTTTTGAATGAAAAATTATCTCCATCGTTAGCGGACACCATGTCGTGTTTGGAGAGCCCCCGTGTGCCTAAACATTGGAGCTCCCCCACAAATGACCCCATTTTGGAAGCTAGACCCCCCAAGGAACTTATCTAGATGCATATTGAGCACTTTAAACCCTCAGGTGCTTCACAAATTGATCTGTAAAAATGAAAAAGTACTTTTTTTTTCACAAAAAAATTATTTTCGCCCCAGTTTTTCATTTTCACATGGGCAATAGGATAAAATGAATCCTAAAATTTGTTGGGCAATTTCTCCCGAGTACGCCGATACCTCATATGTGGGGGTAAACCACTGTTTGGGCACACGGCAGGGCTCGGAAGGGAAGGCGCGCCATTTGACTTTTTGAATGGAAAATTAGCTCCAATTGTTAGCGGACACCATGTCGCGTTTGGAGAGCCCCTGTGTGCCTATGCATTGGAGCTCCCCCACAAGTGACCCCATTTTGGAAACTAGACCCCCCAAGGAACTTATCTAGATGCATATTGAGCACTTTAAACCCCCAGGTGCTTCACAGAAGTTTATAATGCAGAGCCATGAAAATAAAAAATAATTTTTCTTTCCTCAAAAATGATTTTTAGCCTGGAATTTCCTATTTTGCCAAGGGTAATAGGAGAAATTGGACCGCAAATGTTGTTGTCCAGTTTGTCCTGAGTACGCTGATACCCCATATGTGGGGGTAAACCACTGTTTGGGCGCACGGCAGGGCTCGGAAGGGAAGGCACGCCAATTGGCTTTTTAAATGGAAAATTAGCTCCAATCATTAGCGGACACCATGTCACGTTTGGAGAGCCCCTGTGTGCCTAAACATTGGAGATCCCCCACATATGACCCCATTTTGGAAACTAGACCCCCAAAGGAACTAATCTAGATGTGTGGTGAGGACTTTGAACTTCCAAGTGCTTCACAGAAGTTTATAACGCAGAGCCATGAAAATAAAATAAAAATTTTATTTTCTCTAAAATGATTTTTTAGCCTGCAATTTATTATTTTCCCAAGGGTAACAGGAGAAATTTGACCCCAAAAGTTGTTGTACAGTTTCTCCTGAGTACGCTGATACCCCATATGTGGGGGTAAACCACAGTTTGGGCACATGTCGGGGCTCAGAAGGGAAGTAGTGACTTTTGAAATGCAGACTTTGATGGAATGGTCTGCGGGCGTCACGTTGCGTTTGCAGAGCCCCTGGTGTGCCTAAACAGTAGAAACCCCCCACAAGTGACCCCATTTTGGAAACTAGACCCCGAAAGGAACTTATCTAGATGTGAGGTGAGCACTTTGAACCCCCAAGTGCTTCACAGAAGTTTATAACACAGAGCAGTGAAAATAATAAATACATTTTCTTTCCTCAAAAATAATTTTTTAGCCCAGAATTTTTTATTTTCCCAAGGGTTACAGGAGAAATTGGACCCCAAAAGTTGTTGTCCAGTTTCTCCTGAGTACGCTGATACCCCATATGTGGGGGTAAACCACTGTTTGGGCACACGTCGGGGCTCAGAAGGGAAGTAGTGACTTTTGAAATGCAGACTTTGATGGAATGGTCTGCGGGCGTCACGTTGCGTTTGCAGAGCCCCTGGTGTGCCTAAACAGTAGAAACCCCCCACAAGTGACCCCATTTTGGAAACTAGACCCCCCCAAGGAACTTATCTAGATATGTGGTGAGCACTTTGAACCCCCAAGTGCTTCACAGACGTTTACAACGCAGAGCCGTGAAAATAAAAAATCATTTTTCTTTCCTCAAAAATGATGTTTTAGCAAGCAATTTTTTATTTTCTCAAGGGTAACAGGAGAAATTGGACCCCAGTAATTGTTGCCCAGTTTGTCCTGAGTACGCTGATACCCCATATGTGGGGGTAAACCACTGTTTGGGCACATGTCGGGGCTCGGAAGTCAAGTAGTGACGTTTTGAAATGCAGACTTTGATGGAATGGTCTGCGGG
Organism: Ranitomeya imitator; assembly: GCF_032444005.1. NCBI lineage: Eukaryota > Metazoa > Chordata > Amphibia > Anura > Dendrobatidae > Ranitomeya > Ranitomeya imitator. The sequence goes on along the minus strand of NC_091285.1, from coordinate 489,742,682 downwards.
CGTCACGTTGCGTTTGCAGAGCCCCTGGTGTGCCTAAACAGTAGAAACCCCCCACAAGTGACCCCATTTTGGAAACTAGACCCCCCAAGGAACTTATCTAGATATGTGGTGAGCACTTTGAACCCCCAAGTGCTTCACAGACGTTTACAACGCAGAGCCGTGAAAATAAAAAATCATTTTTCTTTCCTCAAAAATGATGTTTTAGCAAGCAATTTTTTATTTTCTCAAGGGTAACAGGAGAAATTGGACCCCAGTAATTGTTGCCCAGTTTGTCCTGAGTACGCTGATACCCCATATGTGGGGGTAAACCACTGTTTGGGCACATGTCGGGGCTCGGAAGTCAAGTAGTGACGTTTTGAAATGCAGACTTTGATGGAATGGTCTGCGGGCGTCACGTTGCGTTTGCAGAGCCCCTGGTGTGCCTAAACAGTAGAAACCCCCCACAAGTGACCCCATTTTGGAAACTAGACCCCCCAAGGAACTTATCTAGATATGTGGTGAGCACTTTGAACCCCCAAATGCTTCACAGACGTTTACAACGCAGAGCCGTGAAAATAAAAAATCATTTTTCTTTCCTCAAAAATGATGTTTTAGCAAGCAATTTTTTATTTTCTCAAGGGTAACAGGAGAAATTGGACCCCAGTAATTGTTGCCCAGTTTGTCCTGAGTACGCTGATACCCCATGTGTGGGGGTAAACCACTGTTTGGGCACATGTCGGGGCTCGGAAGTCAAGTAGTGACGTTTTGAAATGCAGACTTTGATGGAATGGTCTGCGGGCGTCACGTTGCGTTTGCAGAGCCCCTGGTGTGCCTAAACAGTAGAAACCCCCCACAAGTGACCCAATTTTGGAAACTAGACCCCCCCAAGGAACTTATCTAGATATGTGGTGAGCACTTTGAACCCCCAAGTGCTTCACAGACGTTTACAACGCAGAGCCGTGAAAATAAAAAATCATTTTTCTTTCCTCAAAAATGATGTTTTAGCAAGCAATTTTTTATTTTCTCAAGGGTAACAGGAGAAATTGGACCCCAGTAATTGTTGCCCAGTTTGTCCTGAGTACACTGATACCCCATATGTGGGGGTAAACCACTGTTTGGGCACACGTCGGGGCTCGGAAGGGAAGTAGCACCATTTGACTTTTTGAATAAAAGATTGGCTGGAATCAATGGTGGCGCCATGTTGCGTTTGGAGACCCCCTGATGTGCCTAAACAGTGGAAACCCCTCAATTCTAACGCCAACACACCCCTAACCCTTATCCCAACTGTAGCCGTAACCCTAACCACAACCCTAACCCCAACACACCCCTAACCCTAACCACAACCCTAATTCCAACCCAACCCTAACCCTAAGGCTATGTACCCACGTTGCGGATTCGTGTGAGATTTTTCCGCACCATTTTTGAAAAATCCGCGGGTAAAAGGCACTGCGTTTTACCTGCGGATTTACTGCGGATTTCACCTGCGGATTCCTATTGAGGAACAGGTGTAAAACGCTGCGGAATCCGCACAAAGAATTGACATGCTGCGGAAAATACAACGCAGCGTTTTCGTGCGGTATTTTCCGCACCATGGGCACAGCGGATTTGGTTTTCCATAGGTTTACATGGTACTGTAAACCTGATGGAACACTGCTGCGGATCCGCAGCGGCCAATCCGCTGCGGATCCGCAGCCAAATCCGCACCGTGTGCACATAGCCTAATTCTAAAGGTATGTGCACACGCTGCGGAAAACGCTGCGGATCCGCAGCAGTTTCCCATGAGTTTACATTTCAATGTAAACCTATGGGAAACAAAAATCGCTGTACACATGCTGCGGAAAAACTGCACGGAAACGCAGCGGTTTACATTCCGCAGCATGTCACTTCTTTCTGCGGATTCCACAGCGGTTTTACAACTGCTCCAATAGAAAATCGCAGTTGTAAAACCGCAGTGAAATGCGCAGAAAAACCGCGGTAAATCTGCCATAAATCCGCAGCGGTTTAGCACTGCGGATTTATCAAATCCGCTGCGGAAAAATCCGCAGAGGACCAGAATACGTGTGCACATATCGAAACCCTAACCCTACCCCTAACCCTACCCCTAACCCTACCCCTAACCCTACCCCTACCCCTACCCCTAACCCTACCCCTAACCCTACCCCTAACCCTACCCCTACCCCTAACCCTACCCCTAACCCTAACCCTACCCCTAACCCTACCCCTACCCCTACCCCTACCCCTAACCCTACCCCTAACCCTACCCCTACCCCTAACCCTACCCCTAACTCCAACCTTAGTGGAAAAAAAAAAAAATTCTTTATTTTATTATTGTCCCTATCTATGGGGGACAAATGGGGGGGGTCATTTACTGTTTTTTTATTTTGACCACTGTGATAGATTATATCACAGTGATCAAAATTCACATTGGAACGAATCTGCCGGCCGGCAGATTCGGCGGGCGCACTGCACATGCGCCCGCCATTTTGGAACATTGCGGCGCTCGGGGAAGAAGACGGACGGACCCCGCCAGGATCGGTAAGTATAAGGGGGGGAGATCAGGGCACAGGGGGGGGAGATCAGGGCACGGGGGGGCGTCGGAGCACGGGGGGGGAGGGATCGGAGCATGGGGGAGAGTGATCGGTGTGCGGGCGGGTGGATCGGTGTGCGGGCGGGTGGATCGGTGTGCAGGGGGGGTGGATCGGTGTGCAGGGGGGGTGGATCGGAGCACGGGGGGGGGATCGGAGTGCGGGGGGGTTTGATTGGAGCACGGGGGGTGTGATTGGAGCACGGGGGGAGCGGACAGGAGGACGGGGGAGCGGAGCACAGGACGGAGGGGAGCGGGCCACAGATCGGGGGGCTGGGGGGGCGATCGGAGGGGTGGGGTGGGGGCACATTAGTATTTCCAGCCATGGCCGATGACATTGCAGCATCGGCCATGGCTGGATTGTAATATTTCACCATTTTTTTAGGTGAAATATTACAAATCGCTCTGATTGGCAGTTTCACTTTCAACAGCCAATCAGAGCGATCGTAGCCACGAGGGGGTGAAGCCACCCCCCCTGGGCTAAACTACCACTCCCCCTGTCCCTGCAGATCGGGTGAAATGGGAGTTAACCCTTTCACCCGATCTGCAGGGACGCGATCTTTCTGTGACACAGCATATGCGTCACAGGTCGGATTGGCACCGACTTTCATGACGCATACACTGTGTCACAGGTCGGGAAGGGGTTAAAGGTTACCTTTGAAATTGGTTCAATTAGGCTTCGGCCTAAACTCTGCTCCTCCTGCAGACCCTGGGCTCTAACTACGCCAGTTGGGGCCCGAAAGTGCTGGCTGCACAGAGAAAAACACCCACCATTGTGTCAGTGGGGTTCAGCACCGCCAGCTGTTCCCCTGCTGTGTAGCCGGCATCGTGTCCAGCACAAGCTACGCTGGCACAACAGACCAAAAGCTGCCACCAGTGCAGGCTTCTGCCTACACTCTGCTCCTCTCCTCCTCCTGCTGACCCTGGGCTCTAACACCACCAGTTTTTGCCCGGAACTGCTAGCTGCACAGAGAAAAACACCAGTCAATGTGTTAGTGGGGTTCAGCACCGCCAGCTGTTCCCCTGCTGTGTAGCCGTCATCATGTCCAGCACAAGCCACGCTGGCACAACAGACAAAAAAACTGCCACCAGTGCAGGCTTCGGCCTACACTCTGCTCCTCTCCTCTTCCTGCTGATTCTGGGCTCCAACACCGCCAGTTTTGGCCCGGAAGTGCTAGCTGCACAGAGAAAAACACCAGTCAATGTGTCAGTGGGGTTCAGCACCGCCAGCTGTTCCCCTGCTGTGTAGCTGGCAACGTGTCCTGCAAACGCCATGCAGGCACCTGAACTGGAATTAAAGGGAACCAGCCCCCACCCCCCCCAGGTGTTTCTATGTATAACAGCCACCTTGTACAGCAGTACTGCTGCATTTGTACAAGGTGGCTGACTTTTTCTTCTTGCCCACGTTGAATTAAACACGTACTAAATGTGTCTCATTGAGACCATTCCACTGTCCCTGAGGTGTGACTTTCCTTTCTAATGATACGCAGCACCACCCTTGGTATCGCTTCCCGTCTTTTGACATCATTGGTTAGCTGGCTGCGCCTGTGCGTCTGCCCTGCTCGAAACAACGCCCCTCGGTGTCTTATTTATTTTGACAGCGAGGGTCTGATTGATGGGCATGTGCAGTGCATATGTTTGCCTGTGTTCACTCATCTCCTTCCGCCTTCTTCAGACTGGGCGGCCTCATGGCCGCGGCATGCGATAAGGGATCAGATGAGGCCGCCCAGTCTGAAGCAGGTGTAAGGACATGTGTGAGCGGCAAACATATTTACTGCACAAGGCCACGAATCCCAGCCACGCAGTGTGAATTTTTGAAAACACACTGTGGGTCTGGGATTCATGTCCATCGCTAACCGCAACGGCCGACATGAAATGAGGTCAGAAGACAGGCAGCGCTAACAGCGCATGGCCAAGGGATAACAAGAGCGCAGACTCCTGTACAGCAAATAACAACGCTCAGGAAGCTGCGCCCATGCACCAAGGTGTTATTTGGGACACCTGTGCTGCGTCTCCTTAAAAAGACAAATCACGCCTCCACTACAGTTTGACTGTATAATGGGCTAAATTGTGTACGTGTTTCATTCAGCGTGTGCAAGTAGACAAATTAATAGAGCAATCTTTGACTTGTGCAGCATTAATGCTGCACAAGGTGTGGCTCTTGTACTTTGTAACACCTGAGGGGGGGTTAAAGGTTACCTTTGAAATTGGTTCAACTAGGCTTCGGCCTACACTCTGCTCCTCTCCTCCTCCTGCTGCCCCTGGGCTCTAACACCGCTAGTTGTTGCCCAGAAGTGCTAGCTGCACAGAGAAAAACACCAGCCAATGTGTTAGTGGGGTTCAGCACCGCCAGCTGTTCCCCTGCTGTGTAGTCGGCAACGTGTCCAGCACAAGCCACGCTGGCACAACCGAACAAAAGCTGCCACCAGTGCAGGCTTCGGCCTACACTCTGCTCCTCTCCTCCTCCTGCTGACCCTGGGCTCTAACACCGCCAGTTTTTGCCCGGAAGTGCTGGCTGCACAGAGAAAAACACCCGCCATTGTGTCAGTGGGGTTCAGCACCGCCAGCTGTTCCCCTGCTGTGTAGCCGGCAATGTGACCTGCAAACGCCACGCAGGCACATGAACTGAAATTGAAGGGAGCCTGCCCCCCACCCCCAGGTGTTTCTATGCATAACAGCCACCTTGTACAGCAGTAATGCTGCATTTGTACAAGGTGGCTGACTTTTTTTCCTTGCCCACGTGGAACTCAACACGAACAAAATGTGTCTCATTGAGACCATTGCACTGTCCCTGAGGTGTGACTTTGCTTTCTAATGATACGCAGCACCCCCCTTGGTAGCGCTTCCCGCCTTCTGACATCATTGGTTGACTGGCTGCGCCTGTGCGTCCGCCCTGCTCGACACAACGCCCCTCGGTGTCTTACTTATTTTGACAGCGAGGGTGTGATTGATGGGCATGTGCAGTGCATATGTTCGCCTGTCTTCACTAATCTCCTTCCGCCTTCTTCAGACTGGGCGGCCTCATGGCCAAGGCATGCGATAAGGGATCAGCTGAGGCCGCCCAGTCTGAAGCAGGTGTAAGGACATGTGCGAGCGGCGTGCATATTTACTGCACAAGGCCATGAATCCCATCCCCGCAGTGTGATTTTTTGAAAAACACACTGTGTGTCTGGGATTCATGGCCATCGCTAACCGCACCGGCCTACATGAAATGAGGTCATAAGACGGGCAGCGCTTACAGGGCATTGCCAAGGGATAACGCAAGAGCGCAGACTCCTGTACAGCAAATAACAACGCTCAGGAAGCTGAGCCAAGCACCAAGGCGTTATTTTGGACACCTGTGCTGCGTCTCCTTAAAAAGACTAGTCACGCCTCCACTACAGTTTGACTGTAGAATGGGTGGAATTGTTTACGTGTTTCATTCTGCGAGTGCAAGTTGAAAAATTAATAGAGCAACTTTTTACTTGTGCAGCATTAATGCTGCACAAGGTGTGGCTCTTGTACTTTGTAACACCATAGGGGGGGTTTAAAGGTAACCTTTGAAATTGGTTCAACTAGCCTTCGGCCTACACTGTGCTCCTCTCCTCCTCCTGCTGACCCTGGGCTCGAACACCGCCAGTTTTTGCCCAGAACTGCTAGCTGCACAGAGAAAAACACCCGCCAATGAGTCAGTGGGGTTCAGCACCGCCAGCTGTTCCCCTGCTGTGTAGTCGGCAACGTGTCCAGCACAAGCCACGCTGGCACAACAGACCAAAAGCTGCCACCAGTGCAGGCTTCGGCCTACACTCTGCTCCTCTCCTCCTCCTGCTGACCCTGGGCTCTAACACCGCCAGTTTTTGCCCGGAAGTGCGAGCTGCACAGAGAAAAACACCCGCCAATGTGTCAGTGGGGTTCAGCAACGCCAGCTGTTCCCCTGCTGTGTAGCCGGCAACGTGACCTGCAAACGCCACGCAGGCACAAGAACTGAAATTAAAAGGACCCTGCCACCCACCCCAAGGTGTTTCTATGTATAACAGCCACCTTGTACAGCAGTACTGCTGCATTTGTACAAGGTGGCTGACTTTTTCTCCTTGCCCATGTTGAATGTAACATGTACAAAATGTGTCTCATTACAGACCATTACAATGTCCCTGAGGTGTGACTTTCCTTTTTAATGACATGCAGCACCACTCTTGGTAGCGCTGCCCGTCTTCTGACATCATTGGTTGGCTGGCTGCGCCTGTGCGTCCGCCCTGCCTGAAACAACGCTCCTCGTTGTCTTACTTATTTTGACTGCGAGGGTGTAATTGATGGGCACGAGCAGTGCATATCTTCGCCTGTCTTTACTCATCTCCTTCCGCCTTCTTCAGGCTGTGCGGCCTCATGGCCGCGGCATGCGAGAAGGGATCAGCTGAGGCCGCCCAGTCTGATGCAGGTGTAAGGACATGAGTGACAGGTGATAAAATTTACTGCGCAAGGTCACGAATAACAGCCCTGTAGTGTGACTTAAAGAAAAGACACTGCGGGTCTGGGTTTCATGGCCATCGCTAACCGCACCGGCCAACATGAAATGAGGTCAGAAGACAGGCAGCGCTCACAGCGCATGGCCAAGGGATAACAAGAGCGCAGACTCCTGTACAGCAAATAACAACGCTCAGGAATCTGCGCCCAGCACCTAGGTGTAAATTTTGACACCTGTGCTGCGTCTTCTTAAAAAGACAAGTCACGCCTCCACTACTGTTTGACAGTATAATGGGCTAAATGGTGTACGTGTTTTATTCAGCATGTGCAAGGAGCAAAATTAATAGAGCAACCTTTTACTTGTGCAGCATTAATGCTGCACAATGTGTGGCTCTTGTACCTTGCAACACCTGAGGGGGGGTTAAAGGTTACCTTTGAAATTGGTTCTACTATGCTTCGGCCTACACTCTGCTCCTCTCCTCCTCCTGCTGCCCCTGGGCTATAACACCGCCAGTTGTAGCCTGGAACTGCTAGCTGCACAGAGAAAAACACCAGCCAATGTGTTAGTGGGGTTCAGCACCGCCAGCTGTTCCCCTGCTGTGTAGTCGGCATCGTGTCCAGCACAAGCCACGCTGGCACAACTGACCAAAAGCTGCCACCAGTGCAGGTTTCGGCCTACACTCTGCTCCTCTCCTCCTCCTGCTGACCCTGGGCTCAAACACCGCCAGTTTTTGCCCGGACATGCTAGCTGCACAGAGAAGAACACCAGCCAATGTGTTAGTGGGGTTCAGCACCGCCAGCTATACCCCTGCTGTGTAGCCAGCAACGTGACCTGCAAACGCCACGCAGGCACATGAACTGAAATTGAAGGGAGCCTGCCCCCCACCCCCAGGTGTTTCTATGTATAACAGCCACCTTGTACAGCAGTAATGCTGCAGTTGTACAAGGTGGCTGACTTTTTCTTCTTGTCCACGTGGAACTCAACACGTACAAAATTAGTCTCATTGAGACCATTCCACTGTCCCTGAGGTGTGACTTTCCATTCTAATGATACGAAGCACCCCCCTTGGTAGCGCTTCCCGTCTTTTGACATCATTGGTTAGCTGGCTGCGCCTGTGGGTCCGCCCTGCTCGAAACAACGCCCCTCGGTGTCTTATTTATTTTGTCAGCGAGGGTGTGGTTTATGGGCACGAGCAGTGCATATGTTTGCCTGTCGTCACTCATCTCCTTCCGCCTTCTTCAGACTGTGCGGCATCATGGCCGCGGCATGCGAGAAGGGATCAGCAGAGGCCGCCCAGTCTGAAGCAGGTGTAAGGACGTTTGTGAGCGGCAAAAATATTTACTGCTCAAGGCCACGAATCCCAGCACCGCAGTGTGACTTTATGAAAAGGCACTGTGGGTCTGGGATTTATGGCCATCGTTAACCGCACCGGCCAACATGAAATGAGGTCATAATACGGGCAGCGCTAACAGGGCATTGCCAAGGGATAACACAAGAGCGCAGACTCCTGTACAGCAAATAACAAGGCTCAGGAAGCTGCGCCAAGCACCAAGGTGTTATTTGAGACACCTGTTCTGCGTCTCCTTAAAAATACAAGTCACGCCTCCACTACAGTTTGACTGTAGAATGGGCTAAATTGTGAACGTCTTTCATTCAGTGTGTGCAAGTAGACAAATTAATAGAGCAACCTTTGACTTGTGCAGCATTAATGCTGCACAAGGTGTGGCTCTTGTACTTTGTAACACCTGAGGGGGGGGGTTAAAGGTTACCTTTGAAATTGGTTCAACTAGGCTTCGGCCTACACTCTGCTCTTCTCCTCCTCCTGCTGCCCCTGGGCTCTAACACCGCTAGTTTTTGCCCGGAAGTGCTAGCTGCACAGAGAAAAACACCCGCCATTGTGTCAGTGGGTTTCAGCAACGCCAGCTGTTCCCCCACTGTGTAGCCGGCAAAATGTCCTGCAAACGCAACGCAGACACAAAGCTGCCTCCAGTGCAGGCTTCGGCCTACACTCTGCTCCCCCTGCTTACCCTTTGCTCCAACACCGCTAGTTGGGGCTGTAGGAAGACAATCTTTAATAGGCAACGCATCCTGGTTCCAGCACCGTCAGCTGTTTCCGGGTAGTGTCAAGCTCACTGAGACGCCTATGTTTGCCCCGTCGTGTTGCGGTCGGGTTAGCCAACTCCAGGGTGCCTGCAGTTTAGGAGCTTCCTATGTGGGCTGCGTGAATTGGTAGTCAAGGCTGGTTCTGTAGTGCCAGTAGGCCAAGCTCCCCCTGTAGGACTGTTGGGGTTCGGTAACTGCGGCTGCCTCGCGGCCTAGCTGTTCTCTCCTCTCCTGTGGACCTTCTGGTCCACCACCTGGTTCCAGCACCGTCAGCTGGTTCCGGGCCGAGCCTTTGGCTTAGGTGCCTCCTCCTGGGTATCCGAGTTCCGCCAACGTCAGGCGGTCCTTGGTAGTGCTTTTAAGCGCGGGCACCTACAGCTTAGTAACCGGGTTCCAGCACCGTCAGCTGGTCCTCGGTCGTGCCATTGGCTTTTGCACACTGGGGCGACGCATCCGGGTTCCAGCACCGCCAGCTGGTTCTCGGCAGTGTTTTTGTCACGGGTACTCCCTTGTGCCCAGCCTGGTTCCAGCACCATCAGCTGTTTCCGGGTAGTGTCAAGCTCACTGAGACGCCTATGCGTTGCCCCGTCGTGTTGCGGTCGGGTTAGCAAACTCCAGGGTGCCTCCAGTTTAGGAGCTTCCTATGTGGGCTGCGTGAATTGGTAGTCAAGGCTGGTTCTGTAGTGCCAGTAGGCCAAGTTCCCACTGTAGGACTGTTGGGGTTCGGTAACTGCGGCTGCCTCGCGGCCTAGCTGTTCTCTCCTCTCCTGTGGACCTTCTGGTCCACCACCTGGTTCCAGCACCGTCAGCTGGTTCCGGGCCGAGCCTTTGGCTTAGGTGCCTCCTCCTGGGTATCCGAGTTCCGCCAACGTCAGGCGGACATGGTAGTGCTTTTAAGCGCGGGCACCTACAGCTTAGTAACCGGGTTCTAGCACCGTCAGCTGGTCCTCGGTGCCATTGGCTCTTGCACACTGGGGCGACGCATCCGGGTTCCAGCACCGCCAGCTGGTTCTCGGCAGTGTTTTTGTCACGGGTACTCCCTCGTGCCCAGCCTGGTTCCAGCACCGTCAGCTGTTTCCGGGTAGTGTCAAGCTCACTGAGACGCCTATGCGTTGCCCCGTCGTGTTGCGGTCGGGTTAGCCAACTCCAGGGTGCCTGCAGTTTAGGAGCTTCCTATGTGGGCTGCGTGAATTGGTAGTCAAGGCTGGTTCTGTAGTGCCAGTAGGCCAAGCTCCCCCTGTAGGACTGTTGGGGTTCGGTAACTGCGGCTGCCTCGCGGCCTAGCTGTTCTCTCCTCTCCTGTGGACCTTCTGGTCCACCACCTGGTTCCAGCACCGTCAGCTGGTTCCGGGCCGAGCCTTTGGCTTAGGTGCCTCCTCCTGGGTATCCGAGTTCCGCCAACGTCAGGCGGTCCTTGGTAGTGCTTTTAAGCGCGGGCACCTACAGCTTAGTAACCGGGTTCCAGCACCGTCAGCTGGTCCTCGGTCGTGCCATTGGCTCTTGAACACTGGGGCGACGCATCCGGGTTCCAGCACCGCCAGTTGGTTCTCGGCAGTGTTTTTGTCACGGGTACTCCCTCGTGCCCAGCCTGGTTCCAGCACCGTCAGCTGTTTCCGGGTAGTGTCAAGCTCACTGAGACGCCTATGCTTGCCCCGTCGTGTTGTGGTCGGGTTAGCCAACTCCAGGGTGCCTCCAGTTTAGGAGCTTCCTATGTGGGCTGCGTGAATTGGTAGTCAAGGCTGGTTCTGTAGTGCCAGTAGGCCAAACTCCCCCTGTAGGACTGTTGGGGTTCGGTAACTGTGGCTGCCTCGCAGCCTAGCTGTTCTCTCCTCTCCTGTGGACCTTCTGGTCCACCACCTCGTTCCAGCACCGTCAGCTGGTTCCGTGCCGAGCCTTTGGCTTAGGTGCCTCCTCCTGGGTATCCGAGTTCCGCCAACGTCAGGCGGTCCTTGGTAGTGCTTTTAAGCGCGGGCACATACAGCTTAGTAACCGGGTTCCAGCACCGTCAGCTGGTCCTCGGTCGTGCCATTGGCTCTTGCACACTGGGGCGACGCATCCGGGTTCCAGCACTGCCAGCTGGTTCTCAGCAGTGTTTTTGTCACGGGTACTCCCTCGTGCCCAGCCTGGTTCCAGCACCGTCAGCTGTTTCCGGGTAGTGTCAAGCTCACTGAGACGCCTATGCGTTGCCCCGTCGTGTTGCGGTCGGGTTAGCCAACTCCAGGGTGCCTCCAGTTTAGGAGCTTCCTATGTGGGCTGCGTGAATTGGTAGTCAAGGCTGGTTCTGTAGTGCCAGTAGGCCAAGCTCCCCCTGTAGGACTGTTGGGGTTCGGTAACTGCGGCTGCCTCGCGGCCTAGCTGTTCTCTCCTCTCCTGTGGACCTTCTGGTCCACCACCTGGTTCCAGCACCGTCAGCTGGTTCCGGGCCGAGCCTTTGGCTTAGGTGCCTCCTCCTGGGTATCCGAGTTCCGCCAACGTCAGGCGGTCCTTGGTAGTGCTTTTAAGCGCGGGCACCTACAGCTTAGTAACCGGGTTCCAGCACCGTCAGCTGGTCCTCGGTCGTGCCATTGGCTCTTGCACACTGGGGCGACGTATCCGGGTTCCAGCACCGCCAGCTGGTTCTCGGCAGTGTTTTTGTCACGGGTACTCCCTCGTGCCCAGCCTGGTTCCAGCACCGTCAGCTGTTTCCGGGTAGTGTCAAGCTCACTGAGACGCCTATGCTTGCCCCGTCGTGTTGTGGTCGGGTTAGCCAACTCCAGGGTGCCTCCAGTTTAGGAGCTTCCTATGTGGGCTGCGTGAATTGGTAGTCAAGGCTGGTTCTGTAGTGCCAGTAGGCCAAGCTCCCCCTGTAGGACTGTTGGGGTTCGGTAACTGCGGCTGCCTCGCGGCCTAGCTGTTCTCTCCTCTCCTGTGGACCTTCTGGTCCACCACCTGGTTCCAGCACCGTCAGCTGGTTCCGGGCCGAACCTTTGGCTTAGGTGCCTCCTCCTGGGTATCCGAGTTCCGCCAACGTCAGGCGGTCCTTGGTAGTGCTTTTAAGCGCGGGCACCTACAGCTTAGTAACCGGTTTCCAGCACCGTCAGCTGGTCCTCGGTCGTGCCATTGGCTTTTGCACACTGGGGCGACGCATCCGGGTTCCAGCACCGCCAGCTGGTTCTCGGTAGTGTTTTTGTCACGGGTACTCCCTTGTGCCCAGCCTGGTTCCAGCACCGTCAGCTGTTTCCGGGTAGTGTCAAGCTCACTGAGACGCCTATGCGTTGCCCCGTCGTGTTGCGGTCGGGTTAGCCAACCCCAGGGTGCCTCCAGTTTAGGAGCTTCCTATGTGGGCTGCGTGAATTGGTAGTCAAGGCTGGTTCTGTAGTGCCAGTAGGCCAAGCTCCCCCTTTAGGACTGTTGGGGTTCGGTAACTGCGGCTGCCTCGCGGCCTAGCTGTTCTCTCCTCTCCTGTGGACCTTCTGGTCCACCACCTGGTTCCAGCACCGTCAGCTGGTTCCGGGCCGAGCCTTTGGCTTAGGTGCCTCCTCCTGGGTATCCGAGTTCCGCCAACGTCAGGTGGTCCTTGGTAGTGCTTTTAAGCGCGGGCACCTACAGCTTAGTAACCGGGTTCCAGCACCGTCAGCTGGTCCTCGGTCGTGCCATTGGCTCTTGCACACTGGGGCGACGCATCCGGGTTCCAGCACTGCCAGCTGGTTCTCGGCAGTGTTTTTGTCACGGGTACTCCCCCGTGCCCAGCCTGGTTCCAGCACCGTCAGCTGTTTCAGGGTAGTGTCAAGCTCACTGAGACGCCTATGCTTGTCCCGTCGTGTTGTGGTCGGGTTAGCAAACTCCAGGGTGCCTCCAGTTTAGGAGCTTCCTATGTGGGCTGCGTGAATTGGTAGTCAAGGCTGGTTCTGTAGTGCCAGTAGGCCAAACTCCCCCTGTAGGACTGTTGGGGTTCGGTAACTGTGGCTGCCTCGCGGCCTAGCTGTTCTCTCCTCTCCTGTGGACCTTCTGGTCCACCACCTGGTTCCAGCACCGTCAGCTGGTTCCGGGCCGAGCCTTTGGCTTAGGTGCCTCCTCCTGGGTATCCGAGTTCCGCCAACGTCAGGCGGTCCTTGGTAGTGCTTTTAAGCTCGGGCACCTACAGCTTAGTAACCGGGTTCCAGCACCGTCAGCTGGTCCTCGGTCGTGCCATTGGCTTTTGCACACTGGGGCGACGCATCCGGGTTCCAGCACCGCCAGCTGGTTCTCGGCAGTGTTTTTGTCACGGGTACTCCCTCGTGCCCAGCCTGGTTCCAGCACCGTCAGCTGTTTCCGGGTAGTGTCAAGCTCACTGAGACGCCTATGCTTGCCCCGTCGTGTTGCGGTCGGGTTAGCCAACTCCAGGGTGCCTCCAGTTTAGGAGCTTCCTATGTGGGCTGCGTGAATTGGTAGTCAAGGCTGGTTCTGTAGTGCCAGTAGGCCAAGCTCCCCCTGTAGGACTGTTGGGGTTCGGTAACTGTGGCTCCCTCGCGGCCTAGCTGTTCTCTCCTCTCCTGTGGACCTTGTGGTCCACCACCTGGTTCCAGCACCGTCAGCTGGTTCCAGGCCGAGCCTTTGGCTTAGGTGCCTCCTCCTGGGTATCCGAGTTCCGCCAACGTCAGGCGGTCCTTGGTAGTGCTTTTAAGCGCGGGCACCTACAGCTTAGTAACCGGTTTCCAGCACCGTCAGCTGGTCCTCGGTCGTGCCATTGGCTTTTGCACACTGGGGCGACGCATCCGGGTTCCAGCACCGCCAGCTGGTTCTCAGTAGTGTTTTTGTCACGGGTACTCCCTTGTGCCCAGCCTGGTTCCAGCACCGTCAGCTGTTTCCGGGTAGTGTCAAGCTCACTGAGACGCCTATGCGTTGCCCCGTCATGTTGCGGTCGGGTTAGCAAACTCCAGGGTGCCTCCAGTTTAGGAGCTTCCTATGTGGGCTGCGTGAATTGGTAGTCAAGGCTGGTTCTGTAGTGCCAGTAGGCCAAGCTCCCCCTGTAGGACTGTTGGGGTTCAGTAACTGCGGCTGCCTCGCGGCCTAGCTGTTCTCTCCTCTCCTGTGGACCTTCTGGTCCACCACTTGGTTCCAGCACCGTCAGCTGGTTCCGGGCCGAGCCTTTGGCTTAGGTGCCTCCTCCTGGGTATCCGAGTTCCGCCAACGTCAGGCGGTCTTGGTAGTGCTTTTAAGCGCGGGCACCTACAGCTTAGTAACCGGGTTCCAGCACCGTCAGCTGGTCCTCGGTGCCATTGGCTCTTGCACACTGGGGCGACGCATCCGGGTTCCAGCACCGCCAGCTGGTTCTCGGCAGTGTTTTTGTCACGGGTACTCCCTCGTGCCCAGCCTGGTTCCAGCACCGTCAGCTGTTTCCGGGTAGTGTCAAGCTCACTGAGACGCCTATGCGTTGCCCCGTCGTGTTGCGGTCGGGTTAGCCAACTCCAGGGTGCCTCCAGTTTAGGAGCTTCCTATGTGGGCTGTGTGAATTGGTAGTCAAGGCTGGTTCTGTAGTGCCAGTAGGCCAAGATCCCCCTTTAGGACTGTTGGGGTTCGGTAACTGCAGCTGCCTCGCGGCCTAGCTGTTCTCTCCTCTCCTGTGGACCTTCTGGTCCACCACCTGGTTCCAGCACCGTCAGCTGGATCCGGGCCGAGCCTTTGCCTTAGGTGCCTCCTCCTGGGTATCAGAGTTCCGCCAACGTCAGGTGGTCCTTGGTAGTGCTTTTAAGCACGGGCACCTACAGCTTAGTAACCGGGTTCCAGCACCGTCAGCTGGTCCTCGGTTGTGCCATTGGCTCTTGCACACTGGGGCGACGCATCCGGGTTCCAGCACCATCAGCTGGTTCTCGGCAGTGTTTTTGTCACGGGTAGTCCCTCATGCCCAGCCTGGTTCCAGCACCGTCAGCTGTTTCTGGGTAGTGTCAAGCTCACTGAGACGCCTATGCTTGCCCCGTCGTGTTGTGGTCGGGTTAGCCAACTCCAGGGTGCCTCCAGTTTAGGAGCTTCCTATGTGGGCTGCGTGAATTGGTAGTCAAGGCTGGTTCTGTAGTGCCAGTAGGCCAAGCTCCCCCTGTAGGACTGTTGGGGTTCGGTAACTGCGGCTGCCTCGCGGCCTAGCTGTTCTCTCCTCTCCTGTGGACCTTCTGGTCCACCACCTGGTTCAAGCACCGTCAGCTGGTTCCGGGCCGAGCCTTTGGCTTAGGTGCCTCCTCCCGGGTATCCGAGTTCCGCCAACGTCAGGCGGTCCTTGGTAGTGCTTTTAAGTGCGGGCACCTACAGCTTAGTAACCGGGTTCCAGCACCGTCAGCTGGTCCTCGGTCGTGCCATTGGCTCTTGCACACTGGGGCGACGCATCCGGGTTCCAGCACCGCCAGCTGGTTCTCGGCAGTGTTTTTGTCACGGGTACTCCCTCGTGCCCAGCCTGGTTCCAGCACCGTCAGCTGTTTCCGGGTAGTGTCAAACTCACTGAGACACCTATGCATTGCCCCGTCGTGTTGCGGTCGAGTTAGCCAACTCCAGGGTGCCTCCAGTTTAGGAGCTTCCTATGTGGGCTGCGTGATTTGGTAGTCAAGGCTGGTTCTGTAGTGCCAGTAGGCCAAGCTCCCCCTGTAGGACTGTTGGGGTTCGGTAACTGCAGCTGCCTTGCGGCCTAGCTGTTCTCTCCTCTCCTGTGGACCTTCTGGTCCACATCCTGGTTCCAGCACCGTCAGCTGGTTCTCGGCAGTGTCTTTTGCTCTTGTACCTTCTGCTCCCCATCCTGGTTCCAGTCAGCTGGTTCCGGGCATAGCCTTTGGCTTAGGTGCCTCCTTCTGGGTATCCAAGTTCCACCAACGTCAGGTGGTTCTTGGTAGTGCTTTCAGGCACGGGTACCTCCTGCTTAGTAACCGGGTTCCAGTAACGTCAGCTGGTCCTCGGTAGTTCCATTGGCTCTTGGACCTTCGGCTACCCATCCGGGTTCCAGTACCGTCAGCTGGTTCTCGGCAGTGTCTTTTGCTCTTGTACCTTCTGCTCCCCATCCTGGTTCCAGTAACGTCAGCTGGTTCCGGGCAGAGCCTTTGGCTTAGGTGCCTCCTTCTGGGTATCCGAGTTCCGCCAACGTCAGGCGGTCCTTGGTAGTGCTTTTTAGCACGGGTACCTCCTGCTTAGTAACCGGGTTCCAGTAACGTCAGCTGGTCCTCGGTAGTTCCATAGGCTCTTGAACCTTCGGGTAGCCATCCGAGTTCCAGTTCCATCAGCTGGTTCTTGGCATTTTCTCAGCCTTCTTGTACCTTCTGCTACATTTCCAAGTTGAAGACCCTAAAGTCGACGACCCGGAAGACCACCCCGATGACGACGACGACGGCGGAGACGACGACGGCGTAGACGACGACCCTGGAGACGACGACCCTGGAGACGACGACATGGAAGACCGAGAAGCAGAAGAACAAGAGGCTGCAGAACAAAGAGCAGAAGAACATTAAGCATAACACTTAATATCAGAGCAAAAGATATTATCCAAATTATATGCAGAAGAAAACTATGCAGTGTATGGGGGTGAGTCCGTTCCTCCTCGTGGTGCCCCTGGATAAAGCCTGATGCTGCAGGCCAAACTGAACGCGGACAAATGTAACTTTTGTGACTGGCAGAACGGAAGGTGTAATCTTCCAACTTTTATAGATAACAACTACGGGAATGCCTGTCACAAATGAGAATATGATGAAGAAGTAGAATAGGAAGAATAATAATAGTTGAAGAAAATGAATATGAATAATGTAATAAAAAAAATGTAAAAGATGAAGAAGAAGATGAATAAGGTGAAGAAGATGTTGATGTCAAAGATGCTGATGATGATGAAGATGAAAGTGTGGGAAAAGTAAAAAAAAAAGAAGGGGAAGGGCGTGGAATAGAGTTGAGCGACCTTGACCTTTTTAGAGTCGAGCCGGGTTTCGCGAAACCCGACTATCTCAAAAGTCAGGTCGAGTGAAATCGGCCGATTATGACGTAAAGTCGGGATCGACCGAAACACGAAACCCAATGCAAGTCAATGGGGCAGCATAGTCGGCAGTGAGTGGGGGCCAGGAAAACACCTAGAGTGCCCATTTTAATGTCAAAACCATCCATTCTTCTTAATGAAGCTTGTCAAGCGTAATTTACCTTATAATAATTGGAAGGCATTTGAAATTGGGGGTCATTTGGCTAAAGTTGTGGTGGGTAGGGCTGGTTCAAGTAATTACTGGGCCCAGGAAATCTGGACCACGTCACGGCAGTGGAGCAGGGAGAGGTAAGTATTTCATCTTTGCAAGTGCTGTGAACCTGAGCAAGCAGGGGGGGCCCACTCGTTGGCATTGGCACTGGCACAGGGCCCCTCAAAGTACAGCGGTGTGTTTGCACGGCGGGGGCGCCTCCCACCGGCAGCAACACTTTTGCGTACTATGAGAGGCCCTGTGCCAGTGACGTCGCCAACTAGTATTCCTCCCCCCACCTGATGAAGGAACCTGCACTTTCATCTGCACCTTCCTCTTTGTCCCCGTGTAAGGTGGTATGGTATGCGGGAAGAGCAACCTGACTTTCAGCAGGGTCACAATGTTGTTGTGTAGCGTGCACGGGGAATGTTGCGTTATGGGTCAATGTACCAGCAGACTCATCTATCACTGGCTGGGCAATGGGCAGGATGAGGAGGAAACACAGATATAGGCCCAAAGAATAAAGTTGGCTAAATGCAGTTCAAAATTGGTAACACAGGAATAACCAGGGGGCATTGCAGTGGAGGACAACTGGAATGAGAGGCTGACACAGAGAGTAGGCCCAAATCAGTAAGTAGTCGAAATGCAGTTCAAAATTGGCAACCGTAGTAAACAGGCGGCACAGCTTTGTTCAGTGGAGGAGAACAGCAAGGAGTGGCAGACACCGATAGTAGGCCCCAACCCAACTAGTAGGCCAAATGCAGTCTAACATTAACAACTACTTAACGAGCGCCTGAAAACGGAATTTCAGGACAGGAAACCAGGAGAACAGCAAGGAGCGGCAGACACTGTTAGTAGGCCCCAAACCAACTAGTACGCCAAATGCAGTTGTTCCATTTAACCACAATTTAACGAGAGCCTGAAGATAGAAGCTCAGGAAAGGCAACCTGGAGAACACCTTGGAGTGGAACACACCATCTCTCTCCACCCGATACCCATTTTGTAGGCCTAATGCAGTGTAGTTTTCTACAACTACTAAACGAGAGTCTGAAGACCGAAGCAATGGCAAGGACACCTGGGGAACACCTTGGAGTGTAACACACCATCTCTCTCCACCCGATACCCATTTTGTAGGCCTAATGCAGTGTAGTTTTCTACAACTACTAAACGAGAGTCGGAAGACCGAAGCAATGGCAAGGAAACCTGGGGAACACCTTGGAGTGTAACACACCATCTCTCTCCACCCGATACCCATTTTGTAGGCCTAATGCAGTGTAGTTTTCTACAACTACTAAACGAGAGTCGGAAGACCGAAGCAATGGCAAGGAAACCTGGGGAACACCTTGGAGTGTAACACACCATCTCTCTCCACCCGATACCCATTTTGTAGGCCTAATGCAGTGTAGTTTTCTACAACTGCCAAATGAGAGTCGGAAGACCGAAGCAATGGCAAGGAAACCTGGGGAACACCTTGGAGTGTAAGACACCATCTCTCTCCACCCGATACCCATTTTGTAGGCCTAATGCAGTGTAGTTTTCTACAACTACTAAACGAGAGTCGGAAGACCGAAGCAATGGCAAGGAAACCTGGGGAACACCTTGGAGTGTAACACACCATCTCTCTCCACCCGATACCCATTTTGTAGGCCTAATGCAGTGTAGTTTTCTACAACTACTAAACGAGAGTCGGAAGACCGAAGCAATGGCAAGGAAACCTGGGGAACACCTTGGAGTGTAACACACCATCTCTCTCCACCCGATACCCATTTTGTAGGCCTAATGCAGTGTAGTTTTCTACAACTACTAAACGAGAGTCTGAAGACCGAAGCAATGGCAAGGAAACCTGGGGAACACCTTGGAGTGTAACACACCATCTCTCTCCACCCGATACCCATTTTGTAGGCCTAATGCAGTGTAGTTTTCTACAACTACTAAACGAGAGTCGGAAGACCGAAGCAATGGCAAGGAAACCTGGGGAACACCTTGGAGTGTAACACACCATCTCTCTCCACCCGATACCCATTTTGTAGGCCTAATGCAGTGTAGTTTTCTACAACTACTAAACGAGAGTCGGAAGACCGAAGCAATGGCAAGGAAACCTGGGGAACACCTTGGAGTGTAACACACCATCTCTCTCCACCCGATACCCATTTTGTAGGCCTAATGCAGTGTAGTTTTCTACAACTACTAAACGAGAGTCGGAAGACCGAAGCAATGGCAAGGAAACCTGGGGAACACCTTGGAGTGTAACACACCATCTCTCTCCACCCCATACCCAATTTGTAGGCCTAATGCAGCCTACTTTCCGACAACTACTAAACGAGAGCATGAAGATCGAAGCTCAGGAAAGGCAACCTGGGGAACACCTTGGAGTGTAACACACCCTCTCTCTACACCACGGAAGGGCTGATTCTTAGGAAGGAAGGCTGTCGGAAAGAAGCAGGGCGCGTCCGAGGGTGATTATATTCTTATTAGGTATATACTCACCCTCGGACGCGCCCTGCTTCTTTATTTGTAATGAATGTTTATTTGCAATGTGGTTTTGACTTACTCTATTTTTTTGGTAAATAATGATTTTATTATTTTCATTGTTTTGCATCTTCTTGGCAATAATATAAAGAAGACGCGACAGGACAACACTCGGTGGATGCCATATCTGTGTTTTAAATTGAAAAAAACTTTCAGTTAACTACTTGCAGGAGAAAGTTATTGTAGCTGGTGGCCATTTTTAGTACTGTACCAGATTTTTGTTGTATGTGTTTGTTTTTAATGTTAAAATGTCTGCATTTGATATCTCTCCAGTATTTTCTTTTTTATAAGCAAAATACTTATTTTTATACAGGTCCTTCTCAAAAAATTAGCATATAGTGTTAAATTTCATTATTTACCATAATGTAATGATTACAATTAAACTTTCATATATTATAGATTCATTATCCACCAACTGAAATTTGTCAGGTCTTTTATTGTTTTAATACTGATGATTTTGGCATACAACTCCTGATAACCCAAAAAACCTGTCTCAATAAATTAGCATATTTCACCCATCCAATCAAATAAAAGTGTTTTTTAATAACAAACAAAAAAAACAACAAATAATAATGTTCAGTTATGCACTCAATACTTGGTCGGGAATCCTTTGGCAGAAATGACTGCTTCAATGCGGCGTGGCATGGGGGCAATCAGCCTGTGACACTGCTGAGATGTTATGGAGGCCCAGGATGCTTCAATAGCGGCCTTAAGCTCATCCAGAGTGTTGGGTCTTGCGTCTCTCAACTTTCTCTTCACAATATCCCACAGATTCTCTATGGGGTTCAGGTCAGGAGAGTTGGCAGGCCAATTGAGCACAGTAATACCATGGTCAGTAAACCATTTACCAGTGGTTTTGGCACTGTGAGCAGGTGCCAGTTCGTGCTGAAAAATGAAATCTTCATCTCCATAAAGCATTTCAGCCGATGGAAGCATGAAGTGCTCCAAAATCTCCTGATAGCTAGCTGCATTGACCCTGCCCTTGATGAAACACAGTGGACCAACACCAGCAGCTGACATGGCACCCCACACCATCACTGACTGTGGGTACTTGACACTGGACTTCAGGCATTTTGGCATTTCCTTCTCCCCAGTCTTCCTCCAGACTCTGGCACCTTGATTTCCGAATGACATGCAAAATTTGCTTTCATCAGAAAAAAGTACTTGGGACCACTTAGCAACAGTCCAGTGCTGCTTCTCTGTAGCCCAGGTCAGGCGCCTCTGCCGCTGTTTATGGTTCAAAAGTGGCTTTACCTGGGGAATGCGGCACCTGTAGCCCATTTCCTGCACACGCCTGTGCACGGTGGCTCTGGATGTTTCCACACCAGACTCAGTCCACTGCTTCCTCAGGTTCCCCAAGGTCTGGAATCGGTCCTTCTCCACAATCTTCCTCAGGGTCCGGTCTCCTCGTTGTACAGCGTTTTCTGCCACATTGTTTCCTTCCAACAGACTTACCATTGAGGTGCCTTAATACAGCACTCTGGGAACAGCCTATTTGTTGAGAAATTTCTTTCTGGGTCTTACCCTCTTGCTTGAGGGTGTCAATGATGGCCTTCTTGACATCTGTCAGGTCGCTAGTCTTACCCATGATGGGGGTTTTGAGTAATGAACCAGGCAGGGAGTTTATAAAAGCCTCAGGTATCTTTTGCATGTGTTTAGAGTTAATTAGTTGATTCAGAAGATTAGGGTAATAGGTCGTTTAGAGAACCTTTTCTTCATATGCTAATTTATTGAGACAGGTTTTTTGGGTTATCAGGAGTTGTATGCCAAAATCATCAGTATTAAAACAATAAAAGACCTGACAAATTTCAGTTGGTGGATAATGAATCTATAATATATGAAAGTTTAATTGTAATCATTACATTATGGTAAATAATGAAATTTAACACTATATGCTAATTTTTTTAGAAGGACCTGTATTTTCTGATGTTGGTTCAAGGGGTACACGGCAGCAGTAGACAGGTCAGTGGAGGCCTAGTGGAAGGAGGGACCGCAGACAGGCTTCGAAGCCCTAACATAATAAATTGGGCTGGCTGTAGGCAATTTAAAATTGGTTCCAGGGGAACACGGGCGGCAGTAGACAGGTCATGGGAGGCCTAGTGAAAGGAGGGACCGCAGACAGGCTTCGAAGCCCTAACATAATAAATTGGGCTGGCTGTAGGCAATTTAAAATTGGTTCCAGGGGAACACGGGCAGCAGTAGACAGGTCAGTGGAGGCCTAGTGGAAGGAGGGACCGCAGACAGGCTTCGAAGCCCTAACATAATAAATTGGGCTGGCTGTAGGCAATTTAAAATTGGTTCCAGGGGAACACGGGCGGCAGTAGACAGGTCAGTGGAGGCCTAGTGGAAGGAGGGACCGCAGACAGGCTTCGAAGCCCTAACATAATAAATTGGGCTGGCTGTAGGCAATTTAAAATTGGTTCCAGGGGAACACGGGCAGCAGTAGACAGGTCAGTGGAGGCCTAGTGGAAGGAGGGACCGCAGACAGGCTTCGAAGCCCTAACATAATAAATTGGGCTGGCTGTAGGCAATTTAAAATTGGTTCCAGGAGAACACGGGCAGCAGTAGACAGGTCAGTGGAGGCCTAGTGGAAGGAGGGACCGCAGACAGGCTTCGAAGCCCTAACATAATAAATTGGGCTGGCTGTAGGCAATTTAAAATTGGTTCCAGGGGAACACGGGCAGCAGTAGACAGGTCAGTGGAGGCCTAGTGGAAGGAGGGACCGCAGACAGGCTTCGAAGCCCTAACATAATAAATTGGGCTGGCTGTAGGCAATTTAAAATTGGTTCCAGGGGAACACGGGCAGCATTAGACAGGTCAGTGGAGGCCTAGTGGAAGGAGGGACCGCAGACAGGCTTCGAAGCCCTAACATAATAAATTGGGCTGGCTGTAGGCAATTTAAAATTGGTTCCAGGGGAACACGGGCAGCAGTAGACAGGTCAGTGGAGGCCTAGTGGAAGGAGTGACCGCAGACAGGCTTCGAAGGCCTAACATAAGAAAAATGTCAATACAATGGTATTGACAGTGCCAGACATTGAAGGATGTCAGCGCATAGACTAAACATTGGTGGAGCTGTGAGAGAAAATTTTGCAAGTCGTAGAGCACTGTTTGACCTGGGGGGGGGACTGTCTTGTGGCCGGCGGTACAGGCCCAGGGCCCCTCATATTACAACGGTGTGTCTGACGTTGGGTGCGCACCACCACCGCCAGACACTTTATTGTACTATGAGGGACCTAGTGGCAGTGCCGTCGACCAAAAGCGGGCACACCCACCTCTTCAGACAAACAGTACTCTCACGGGTGCTGGCGCCAAGTGGCGATACCACGGCCCCGTGTGGGGACTTTGGCCATTTAGGGAGGTATTAACATGTCGGATGCTGGACAATCAGGTGCTGCAAATTACGAGATTGGAAAAGTCATTCAGAATAGTCCACAGGCAAGACCTTTACATAGGAAAGCTAGGTGTCAGCCGGGCAAGGTGGGGCAAAAGATTTCGAAATCCAGTTGTGGTTCATTTTAATGAAGGTTAGATCATCTACATCATTTACCTCTATTGTTGGTAAAATATTTGAAGGGTTTCTGAGGGATGTTATTCTGGATTATCTCAATGAGAATAACTGTTTAACTCCATATCAGCATGGGTTTATGAGAAATCGCTCCTGTCAAACCAATCTAATCAGTTTTAATGAAGAGGTAAGCTATAGGCTGGACCACGGTGAGTCATTGGACGTGGTATATCTCGATTTTTCCAAAGCGTTTGATACCGTGCCGCACAAGAGGTTGGTACACAAAATGAGAATGCTTGGTCTGGGGGAAAATGTGTGTAAATGGGTTAGTAACTGGCTTAGTGATAGAAAGCAGAGGGTGGTTATAAATGGTATAGTCTCTAACTGGGTCGCTGTGACCAGTGGGGTACCGCAGGGGTCAGTATTGGGACCTGTTCTCTTCAACATATTCATTAATGATCTGGTAGAAGGTTTACACAGTAAAATATCGATATTTGCAGATGATACAAAACTATGTAAAGCAGTTAATACAAGAGAAGATAGTATTCTGCTACAGATGGATCTGGATAAGTTGGAAACTTGGGCTGAAAGGTGGCAGATGAGGTTTAACAATGATAAATGTAAGGTTATACACATGGGAAGAAGGAATCAATATCACCATTACACACTGAATGGGAAACCACTGGGTAAATCTGACAGGGAGAAGGACTTGGGGATCCTAGTTAATGATAAACTTACCTGGAGCAGCCAGTGCCAGGCAGCAGCTGCCAAGGCAAACAGGATCATGGGGTGCATTAAAAGAGGTCTGGATACACATGATGAGAGCATTATACTGCCTCTGTACAAATCCCTAGTTAGAACGCACATGGAGTACTGTGTCCAGTTATGGGCACCGGTGCTCATGAAGGATATAATGGAACTAGAGAGAGTACAAAGGAGGGCAACAAAATTAATAAAGGGGATGGGAGAACTACAATACCCAGATAGATTAGCGAAATTAGGATTATTTAGTCTAGAAAAAAGACGACTGAGGGACGATCTAATAACCATGTATAAGTATATAAGGGGACAATACAAATATCTCGCTGAGGATCTGTTTATACCAAGGAAGGTGACGGGCACAAGGGGGCATTCTTTGCATCTGGAGGAGAGAAGGTTTTTCCACCAACATAGAAGAGGATTCTTTACTGTTAGGGCAGTGAGAATCTGGAATTGCTTGCCTGAGGAGGTGGTGATGGCGAACTCAGTCGAGGGGTTCAAGAGAGGCCTGGATGTCTTCCTGGAGCAGAACAATATTGTATCATACAATTATTAGGTTCTGTAGAAGGACGTAGATCTGGGGATTTATTATGATGGAATATAGGCTGAACTGGATGGACAAATGTCTTTTTTCGGCCTTACTAACTATGTTACTATGTTACTATGTTACATTTTGGGTAGCCAGACGAGTCCTTTTTTCTGTTAGTATTGAACCTGCAGCACTGAATACTCTTTCTGATAGGACACTAGCTGCCGGGCAAGCAAGCTCCTGCAATGCATATTCTGCCAATTCTGGCCAGGTGTCTAATTTTGATGCCCAGTAATCAAATGGGAATGACGGTTGAGGGAGAACGTCGATAAGGGATGAAAAATAGTTAGTAACCATACTGGACAAATGTTGTCTCCTGTCACTTTGAATTGATGCTGCAGTACCTGTCCTGTCTGCGGTAACAGCAAAATCACTCCACAACCTGGTCAGAAAACCCCTCTGGCCAACGCCACTTCTGATTTCTGCCCCTCTAACACCTCTGGTCTGCTGGCCCCTGCAGCTCGTGTTAGAACGATCACAGCGCTGTGTGCAGGGAATGCCAGAAGCAAACGGTCAATAAGAGTTGATTGTTTGGTTGCTAATATTAGTTCCAAGTTCTCATGTGGCATTATATTTTGCAATTTGCCTTTATAGCGAGGATCAAGGAGGCAGGCCAACCAGTAATCGTCATCGTTCATCATTTTTGTTATGCGTGTGTCCCTTTTGAGGATACGTAAGGCATAATCCGCCATGTGGCCCAAAGTTCCAGTTCTCAAATCTGTGGTTGTGCTTGGTTGAGGGGCAGTTTCAGGCAAATCCACGTCACTTGTGTCCCTCCAAAAACCAGAACCCGGCCTTGCCGCGCCAACAATTTCCACTGGCCCCGGAAAAGCTTCCTCATTAAAAATATAATCATCCCCATCATCCTCCTCGTCCTCCTCTTCCTGTTCGCCCGCTACCTCGTCCTGTACACTGCCCTGGCCAGACAATGGCTGACTGTCATCAAGGCTTTCCTCTTCCTCAGCTGCAGACGCCTGATCCTTTATGTGCGTCAAACTTTGCATCAGCAGACGCATTAGGGGGATGCTCATGCTTATTATGGCGTTGTCTGCACTAACCAGCCGTGTGCATTCCTCAAAACACTGAAGGACTTGACACATGTCTTGAATCTTCGACCACTGCACACCTGACAACTCCATGTCTGCCATCCTACTGCCTGCCCGTGTATGTGTATCCTCCCACAAAAACATAACAGCCCGCCTCTGTTCACACAGTCTCTGAAGCATGTGCAGTGTTGAGTTCCAACTTGTTGCAACGTCTATGATTAGGCGATGCTGGGGAAGGTTCAAAGAACGCTGATAGGTCTGCATACGGCTGGAGTGTACGGGCGAACGGCGGATATGTGAGCAAAGTCCACGCACTTTGAGGAGCAGGTCGGATAACCCCGGATAACTTTTCAGGAAGCACTGCACCACCAGGTTTAAGGTGTGAGCCAGGCAAGGAATGTGTTTCAGTTGGGAAAGGGAGATGGCAGCCATGAAATTCCTTCCGTTATCACTCACTACCTTGCCTGCCTCAAGATCTACAGTGCCCAGCCACGACTGCGTTTCTTTCTGCAAGAACTCGGACAGAACTTCAGCGGTGTGTCTGTTGTCGCCCAAGCACTTCATAGCCAATACAGCCTGCTGACGTTTGCCAGTAGCTGCCCCATAATGGGAGACCTGGTGTGCAACAGTGGCAGCTGCGGATGGAGTGGTTGTGCGACTGCGGTCTGTGGACGAGGTCTCGCTTCTGCAGGAGGACGAAGAGGAGGAGGAGGGGGTGCGAACGGCTACAGCCAACTGTTTCCTAGACCGTGGGCTAGGCAGAACTGTCCCAAACTTGCTGTCCCCTGTGGACCCTGCATCCACCACATTTACCCAGTGTGCCGTGATGGACACGTAACGTCCCTGGCCATGCCTACTGGTCCATGCATCTGTTGTCAGGTGCACCTTTGTGCTCACAGATTGCCTGAGTGCATGGACGATGCGCTCTTTAACATGCTGGTGTAGGGCTGGGATGGCTTTTCTGGAAAAAAGTGTCGACTGGGTAGCTCGTAGCGTGGTACAGCGTAGTCCATCATGGCTTTGAAAACTTCGCTTTCAACTAACCGGTAGGGCATCATCTCTAACGAGATTAGTCTAGCTATGTGGGCGTTCAAACCCTGTGTACGCGGATGCGAGGCTAAGTACTTCCTTTTTCTAACCATAGTCTCATGTAGGGTGAGCTGGACTGGAGAGCTGGAGATCGTGGAACTAGCGGGGGTGCCAGGGGACATGGCAGACTGAGAGACGGTGGGAGATGGTATTGTTGCCGCCGGTGCCCTAGATGCAGTGTTTCCTACTACGAAACTGGTGATTCCCTGACCCTGACTGCTTTGGCCTGGCAAAGAAACCTGCACAGATACTGCAGGTGGTGCAGAAAATGGTGGCCCTACACTGCCGGAAGGGATGTTGCGTTGATGACTAGCTTCATTGGCCGAGGGTGCTACAACCTTAAGGGACGTTTGGTAGTTAGTCCAAGCTTGCAAATGCATGGTGGTTAAATGTCTATGCATGCAACTTGTATTGAGACTTTTCAGATTCTGCCCTCTGCTTAAGGTAGTTGAACATTTTTGACAGATGACTTTGCGCTGATCAATTGGATGTTGTTTAAAAAAATGCCAGACTGCACTCTTTCTAGCATCGGATACCTTTTCAGGCATTGCAGACTGAGCTTTAACCGGATGGCCACGCTGTCCTCCAACAGGTTTTGACTTTGCCACATGTTTTGGGCAAGATACGGGCCCGGCAGATGGAACCTGTTGCGATGTTGATGCCTGCTGTGGCCCCTCCTCCTCCGCTTCAGAACTGCTGCCGCCTGCACCCTGTTCCCCCAATGGCTGCCAATCGGGGTCAAGAACTGGGTCATCTATTACCTCTTCTTGTAGCTCGTGTGCAACTTCGTCTGTGTCACCGTGTCGGTCGGTGGTATAGCGTTCGTGATGGGGCAACATAGTCTCATCAGGGTCTGATTCTTGATCAGCACCCTGCGAGGGCAATGTTGTGGTCTGAGTCAAAGGACCAGCATAGTAGTCTGGCTGTGGCTGTGCATCAGTGCACTCCATGTCAGATTCAACTTGTAATGGGCATGGACTGTTAACTGCTTCACTTTCTAAGCCAGTGACGGTATGTGTAAAGAGCTCCATGGAGTAACCCGTTGTGTCGCCTGCTGCATTCTTCTCTGTTGTTGTTTTTGCTGAAGAGGACAAGGAAGCGACTTGTCCCTGACCGTGAACATCCACTAACGACGCGCTGCTTTTACTTTTACCAGTTTCACGAGAGGAGGCAAAAGAGCTAGAGGCTGAGTCAGCAAGATAAGCCAAAACTTGCTCTTGCTGCTCCGGCTTTAAAAGCGGTTTTCCTACTCCCAGAAAAGGGAGCGTTCGAGGCCTTGTGTAGCCAGACGACGAACCTGGCTCCACAGCTCCCGACTTAGGTGCAATATTTTTTTTCCCACGACCACCTGATGCTCCACCACTACCACTACCCCTCATTACCAGCTGACAATGAACGCCCCCGGCCACGACCTCTTCCACCAGACTTCCTCATTGTTTTAAAAACGTTACCAAACTAACGGTATTTGTTGCTTTCACACAACTTACACGGTGAGCTATAACTTCAGTATGATTTAGCTACCCCTTTACAGGTGGGTGAGACCACAACGAAAATCAGGCACAATGTTACACACTCTGTTGTTGGTGGCAACAAATGAGAGAGATGCCACACACGCAGGACTGTCACTGAAGCGCAAATGTAAATATTAATCTCCCACTGATTTGTTTTTTTTTTTTTTAAAAGGGAGACTTTAGAAAAAAAAAAATAATAAAAAAAAATGATTGTTTAAGGAAGAATTTATAAACCAAATAAAATGAAATGATTGTTTCAGGGAGAATTTAGAAAACAAATAAAAAAAAAAAAGGCTTTCTATGGCCCACTGAGTGAGAGATGACGCACACAGGAGTCAGGAGTGGCACACAAGCCCAGAGGCCAATATTTATCTCCCACTGATTGATTTAGTGATTTTTTCAGGTAGATTTTGGAACCCAAATCAAGCAAAAAAATTAATAGGCTTTCTATGGCCCACAATTGGAGAGAGAGAGATGGCACACCCAGGAGTCAAGACTGGCACACAAGCAGAAAGGGCAATATTAATCTCCCACTGATTTGATTTTTATTTTTTTTTCAGGGAGACTTTAGAAAAAAAAAATACAAAAAAATGAATTTTTCAGGAAGAATTTAGAAACCAAATAAAATAAAATGATTGTTTCAGGGAGAATTTAGAAAACAAATAAAAAAAAAATAGGCTTTGTAGGGCCCACTGAGTGAGAGAGGACGCACACAGGAGTCAGGAGTGGCACACAAGCCCAGAGGCCAATATTTATCTCCCACTGATTGATTTAGTGATTTTTTCAGGTAGATTTTGGAACCCAAATCAAGCAAAAAAATTAATAGGCTTTCTATGGCCCACAATTGGAGAGAGAGAGAGATGGCACACCCAGGAGTCAAGACTGGCACACAAGCAGAAAGGGCAATATTAATCTCCCACTGATTTGATTTTTTTTTTTTTTTTCAGGGAGACTTTAGAAAAAAAAATACAAAAAAATGAATTTTTCAGGAAGAATTTAGAAACAAAATAAAATAAAATGATTGTTTCAGGGAGAATTTAGAAAACAAATAAAAAAAAAATAGGCTTTGTAGGGCCCACTGAGTGAGAGAGGACGCACACAGGAGTCAGGAGTGGCACACAAGCCCAGAGGCCAATATTTATCTCCCACTGATTGATTTAGTGATTTTTTCAGGTAGATTTTGGAACCCAAATCAAGCAAAAAAATTAATAGGCTTTCTATGGCCCACAATTGGAGAGAGAGAGAGATGGCACACCCAGGAGTCAAGACTGGCACACAAGCAGAAAGGGCAATATTAATCTCCCACTGATTTGATTTTTTTTTTTTTTTTCAGGGAGACTTTAGAAAAAAAAAATACAAAAAAAATGATTTTTTCAGGAATAATTTAGAAACCAAATAAAATAAAATGATTTTTTCAGGGAGAATTTAGAAAACAAATAAAACAAAAAATAGGCTTTGTAGGGCCCACTGAGTGAGAGATGACGCACACAGGAGTCAGGAGTGGCACACAAGCCCAGAGGCCAATATTTATCTCCCACTGATTGATTGATTTATTGATTTTTTCAGGTAGAATTTAGAACCCAAATCAACCCAAAAAATAAATAGGCTTTCTATGGCCCACTATTTGTGAGAGAGATGGCACGCTCAGGACTGGCACACAAGCCCAGAGGCCAATATTAATCTCCCACTTTTTTTTTTTTTTTCCAGGGAAAATTTATAAACCCAATAAAAAAAATAATAAATAGGCTTTCTATGGCCCACTATCTGAGAGAGAGAGATGGCACGCTTAGGACTGGCACACAAGCCCAAAGGCCAATATTAATCTCCCACTGATTGATTTATTGATTTTTTCAGGTAGAATTTAGAACCCAAATCAACCAAAAAAATAAATAGGCTTTCTATGGCCCACTATTTGTGAGAGAGATGGCACGCTCAGGACTGGCACACAAGCCCAGAGGCCAATATTAATCTCCCACTTTTTTTTTTTTTTCCAGGGAAAATTTATAAACCCAATAAAAAAATAATAAATAGGATTCTATGGCCCACTATCTGAGAGAGAGAGATGGCACGCTTAGGACTGGCACACAAGCCCAAAGGCCAATATTAATCTCCCACTGATTGATTTATTGATTTTTTCAGGTAGAATTTAGAACCCAAATCAAGCAAAAAAATTAATAGGCTTTCTATGGCCCACTGAGTGAGAGATGGCACACACAGGAGTCAGGAGTGGCACACAAGCCCTGAGGCCAATATTTTTCTCCCACTGATTGATGTTGTGATTTTTTCAGGTAGATTTTGGAACCCAAATCAAGCAAAAAAATAAATAGGCTTTCTATGGCCCACTGAGTGAGAGATGACACAGACAGGGATGGCACTCTAGCAAGAAATGCCAATCTTAATCTCCCACAAAAAAAAAAAAAAAGGAACTGTCCTTCAATTACTATCTCCCTGCAGTAATCTCAGCCAGGTATGGCAGGCAGCAATAAGGAGTGGACTGATGCACAAATTAAATAAAAAGTGTGAACAAACAAACAAGATAGCTGTGCAGAAAGGAAGGAACAAGAGGATTTGTGCTTTGAAAAAAGCAGTTGGTTTGCACAGCGGCGTACACACAGCAATGCAGCTATCAGGGAGCCTTCTAGGGCAGCCCAATGAGCTACAGCGCTGAGGGGAAAAAAAAAAAAAATGTAGCTTCCACTGTCCCTGCACACCGAAGGTGGTGTTGGGCTGTGGAAATCGCTACAGCACAAGCGGTTTGGTGGTTAATGGACCCTGCCTAACGCTATCCCTGCTTCTGACGAAGCGGCAGCAACCTCTCCCTAAGCTCAGATCAGCAGCAGTAACATGGCGGTCGGCGGGAACGCCCCTTTTGTAGCCCCTGTGACGCCGCGGACAGCAAGCCAATCACTGCAATGCCCTTCTCTAAGATGGTGGGGACCAGGACCTATGTCATCACGCTGCCCACACTCTGCATTTACCTTCATTGGCTGAGAAATGGCGCTTTTCGCGTCATTGAAACGCGACTTTGGCGCGAAAGTCGCGTACCGCATGGCCGACCCCGCACAGGGGTCGGATCGGGTTTCATGAAACCCGACTTTGCCAAAAGTCGGCGACTTTTGAAAATGAACGACCCGTTTCGCTCAACCCTAGCGTGGAATAGTGAAACATCAATATCTGACAAAATAAAAAAAAAATTACATAGTCAATATCTTTGTCACTCCGAACGTCTTTAAAAAGAAAAAAAATAAGGCTATTCTATTTGATTGGGCTAAACCTCTTTGACTTTAATGTCTCCGCCACCTCCCCAAATACATCCTGCATTATTCTTTGTTGTTTTCCTTCATGTAGAATGAACCTACAAGGAAAGAAAGGGTTTATTTTAATTCCGATATTTTGGTCCCATTGACTTGCATTGGGATCGGGTATCGGTATCGGCGATATCCGATATTTTTGGAATATCGGCCGATCCAATCCGATACCGATACTTTCCGATATCGGAAGGTATCGCTCAACACTAATCATTATTTCTTTGTTACGTGGTGACCCTCAAGACTGGGCATTTTCCCTTGCGCCAGGAGATCCGGCATTGCGTGATGTTGATGCGTTTTTCCTGGCGCTTGGATTGCTTTATGATGAACCTAATTCAGTGGATCAGGCAGAGAAAATCTTGCTGGCTCTGTGTCAGGGTCAGGATGAAGCGGAGATATATTGTCAGAAGTTTAGAAAGTGGTCTGTGCTCACTCAGTGGAATGAATGTGCCCTGGGAGCAATCTTCAGAAAGGGTCTCTCTGAAGCCCTTAAGGATGTCATGGTGGGATTTCCCACGCCTGCTGGTCTGAATGAGTCTATGTCCTTGGCCATTCAGATCGATCGACGCTTGCGTGAGCGTAAAGCTGTGCACCATTTGGCGGTACTATCTGTGCATGGGCCTGAGCCTATGCAATGTGATAGGACTTTGACCAGAGCTGAACGGCAAGAACACAGACGTCGGAACGGGCTATGTTTTTACTGTGGTGATTCCACTCATGCTATCTCCGATTGTCTTAAGCGCACTAAGCGGTTAGCTAGGTCTGCCACCATTGGTACGGTACAGTCTAAATTTCTATTGTCTGTTACTCTGATTTGCTCTTTGTCATCCTATTCTGTTATGGCATTTGTGGATTCAGGCGCTGCCCTGAATTTGATGGACTTGGAGTATGCTAGGCGCTGTGGTTTTTTCTTGGAGCCCTTGCAGTATCCTATTCCATTGAGAGGAATTGATGCTACGCCTTTGGCCAAGAATAAGCCTCAGTACTGGACCCAATTGACCATGTGCATGGCTCCTGCACATCAGGAGGATATCCGCTTTCTGGTGTTGCATAATCTGCATGATGTGGTCGTTTTGGGATTGCCATGGCTACAGGTTCATAATCCAGTATTGGACTGGAAATCTATGTCTGTGTCCAGCTGGGGTTGCCAGGGGGTACATGGTGATGTTCCATTTTTGTCTATTTCGTCTTCCACTCCTTCTGAAGTTCCAGAGTTTTTGTCGGATTATCGGGATGTATTTGATGAGCCCAAAGCCAGTGCCCTACCTCCTCATAGGGATTGCAATTGTGCAATTAATTTGATTCCTGGTAGTAAGTTTCCTAAGGGCCGATTGTTCAATTTATCTGTGCCAGAACACGCCGCTATGCGGCGTTATATAAAGGAATCCTTGGAGAAAGGCCATATTCGCCCGTCGTCATCACCGTTAGGAGCAGGGTTCTTTTTTGTGGCCAAGAAGGATGGTTCTTTGAGACCTTGTATTGATTACCGCCTTCTTAATAAAATTACAGTCAAATTTCAGTATCCTTTGCCGTTGCTGTCTGATTTGTTTGCTCGTATTAAAGGGGCTAGTTGGTTCACCAAGATAGATCTTCGAGGGGCGTATAATCTTGTGCGTATTAAACAAGGCGATGAATGGAAAACAGCATTTAATATGCCCGAGGGCCATTGTGAGTACCTGGTTATGCCATTCGGGCTTTCCAATGCTCCATCAGTATTTCAGTCCTTTATGCATGATATCTTCCGAGAGTACCTGGATAAATTCCTGATTGTGCATTTGGATGATATTTTGGTCTTTTCGGATGATTGGGAGTCTCATGTGAAGCAGGTCAGAATGGTGTTCCAGGTCCTTCGTGCGAATTCCTTGTTTGTGAAGGGGTCAAAGTGTCTCTTTGGAGTTCAGAAGGTTTCATTTTTGGGGTTCATTTTTTCCCCTTCTACTATCGAGATGGACCCTGTTAAAGTCCAGGCCATTTACGATTGGACTCAGCCGACATCTGTGAAGAGCCTGCAAAAGTTCCTGGGCTTTGCTAATTTTTATCGGCGCTTCATCGCTAATTTTTCTACTGTTGCTAAACCGTTGACTGATTTGACCAAGAAGGGTGCTGATGTGGTCAATTGGTCTTCTGCAGCTGTACAGGCTTTTCAGGAGTTGAAGCGTCGTTTTTCTTCTGCCCCTGTGTTGTGCCAGCCAGATGTTTCGCTTCCGTTTCAGGTTGAGGTTGATGCTTCTGAGATTGGAGCAGGGGCTGTTTTGTCGCAAAAAAGTTCTGATGGCTTGGTGATGAAGCCATGTGCTTTCTTTTCTAGAAAGTTTTCGCCTGCTGAGCATAACTATGATGTTGGTAATCGTGAGTTGTTGGCCATGAAGTGGGCATTCGAGGAGTGGCGTCATTGGCTGGAAGGAGCCAAGCATCGCGTGGTGGTCTTGACAGATCACAAGAATTTGACTTATCTTGAGTCTGCCAAACGGTTGAATCCGAGACAGGCTCGATGGTCGTTATTTTTCTCCCGTTTTGATTTTGTGGTTTCGTACCTTCCGGGCTCTAATAATAATAATAATAATAATTTTTATTTATATAGCGCCAACATATTCCGCAGCGCTTTACAAATTATAGAGGGGACTTGTACAGACAATAGACGTTACAGCATAACAGAAATACAGTTCAAAACAGATACCAGGAGGAATGAGGGCCCTGCTCGCAAGCTTACAAACTATGAGGAAAAGGGGAGACACGAGAGGTGGATGATAACAATTGCTTTAGTTATTCGGACCGGCCATAGTATAAGGCTCGGGTGTTCATGTAAAGCTGCATGAACCAGTTAACTGCCTAAGTATGTAGCAGTACAGAAGAATGTGAAGGCTGATGCCCTGTCAAGGAGTTTTGTGCCTGACTCTCCGGGTGTTCCTGAGCCGGCGGGTATTCTCAAAGAGGGGGTAATTTTGTCTGCCATCTCCCCTGATTTGCGGCGGGTGCTGCAAAAATTTCAGGCTGATAGACCTGACCGTTGCCCAGCGGAGAAACTGTTTGTCCCTGATAGATGGACTAGTAGAGTTATCTCTGAGATTCATTGTTCAGTGTTGGCTGGGCATCCTGGAATCTTTGGTACCAGAGATTTGGTGGCTAGATCCTTCTGGTGGCCGTCTTTGTCACGGGATGTGCGTTCTTTTGTGCAGTCCTGTGGGACTTGTGCTCGGGCTAAGCCCTGCTGTTCTCATGCCAGTGGGTTGCTTTTGCCCTTGCCGGTCCCGAAGAGGCCTTGGACGCATATTTCTATGGATTTTATTTCGGATCTCCCCGTCTCTCAAAAGATGTCGGTCATTTGGGTGGTTTGTGATCGCTTTTCTAAGATGGTCCATTTGGTACCTTTGTCTAAATTGCCTTCCTCCTCTGATTTGGTGCCATTATTTTTCCAGCATGTGGTTCGTTTACATGGTATCCCGGAGAACATCGTTTCTGACAGAGGTTCCCAGTTTGTTTCGAGGTTTTGGCGATCCTTCTGTGCTAGGATGTGCATTGATTTGTCTTTCTCCTCGGCTTTCCATCCTCAGACAAATGGCCAAACCGAACGAACTAATCAAACTTTGGAAACATATCTGAGATGCTTTGTTTCTGCTGATCAGGATGATTGGGTGTCCTTTTTGCCGTTGGCTGAGTTCGCCCTTAATAATCGGGCCAGCTCGGCTACTTTGGTTTCGCCGTTTTTCTGCAATTCTGGTTTCCATCCTCGTTTCTCTTCAGGGCAGGTTGAGTCTTCGGACTGTCCTGGTGTAGATACTGTGGTGGATAGGTTGCAGCAGATTTGGACTCATGTGGTGGACAATTTGACATTGTCCCAGGAGAAGGCTCAACGTTTCGCTAACCACCGGCGCTGTGTGGGTCCCCGACTTCGTGTTGGGAATTTGGTTTGGTTGTCGTCTCGTTATGTTCCTATGAAGGTTTCCACTCCTAAGATTAAGCCTCGTTTAATAAGATTTCTGAGGTTATCAATCCTGTGTCATTTCGTTTGGCCCTTCCTGCTTCTTTTGCCATCCATAATGTGTTCCACAGGTCGTTATTGCGGAGATACGTGGCGCCTGTGGTTCCATCCGTTGATCCTCCTGCCCCGGTGTTGGTTGAGGGGGAGTTGGAGTATGTGGTGGAGAAGATTTTAGATTCTCGTGTTTTGAGACGGAAACTCCAGTACCTGGTCAAGTGGAAGGGTTATGGTCAGGAAGATAATCCCTGGGTTTTTGCCTCTGATGTTCATGCTGCCGATCTGGTTCGTGCCTTTCATTTTGCTCATCCTGGTCGGCCTGGGGGCTCTGGTGAGGGTTCGGTGACCCCTCCTCAAGGGGGGGGGTACTGTTGTGAATTCTGTTGTCGGGCTCCCTCCTGTGGTCATGAACGGTACTTCGGCTGGTTCTGTCCATGGACTTCCTCTGGTGGGTGTTTCTGAGTTTCCTTCCTCAGGTGACGAGGTTAATTCGTTAGCTGGCTGCTCTATTTAACTCCACTTAGATCTTTGCTCCATGCCACCTGTCAATGTTCCAGTATTGGTCTAGTTCACTCCTGGATCATTCTTGTGACCTGTCTTCCCAGCAAAAGCTAAGTTCTAGCTTGTATTTCTTGGGTTTGCTATTTTTCTGTCCAGCTCGCTATTCTTATTGTTGTCTTGCTTGCTGGAAGCTCTAGGACGCAGAGGGAGCGCCTCCGCACCGTGAGTCGGTGCGGAGGGTCTTTTTGCACCCTCTGCGTGGTCTTTTTGTAGGTTTTTGTGCTGACCGCAAAGTAACCTTTCCTATCCTCGGTCTGTTCAGTAAGCCGGGCCTCACTTTGCTAAATCTATTTCATCTCTGTGTTTGTATTTTCATCTTTACTCACAGTCATTATATGTGGGGGGCTGCCTTTTCCTTTGGGGAATTTCTCTGAGGCAAGGTAGGCTTTATTTTTCTATCTTCAGGGCTAGCTAGTTCCTTAGGCTGTGCCGAGTTGCATAGGGAGCGTTAGGCGCAATCCACGGCTATTTCTAATGTGTTTGATAGGATTAGGGATTGCGGTCAGCAGAGTTCCCACGTCCCAGAGCTCGTCCTTTATTATCAGAAACTATCAGGTCATTCCGTGTGCTCTTAACCACCAGGTCCATTATTGTCCTGACCACCAGGTCATAACACATACTTCTGTAAAATCAACCCATCGAGTTATGAAGCAACATTGATTGTGAATCAATTTCCTCTGCTGTTGTGTAAGTGTAACAAACAATAGTTAGAAATGATAGGCAATTAGCAAGACAACCCCTTTAAAGGAGTGGTTTAACATGGGGTGACCACAGACCATTTCTCTGTTCTCATCCTTTTTTGGCTGTTTTTGTCACTTTTGCATTTTGTCCTTGCTCTCACCGTTGGAGGTCCTGTACAGTAACGTGAGGCATTGTCTACAACCCACAGAAGTTGCTCAGGTAGTGCAGCTCATCCAGGATTGCACATTAATGCAAGCTGTGGCAAGAAGGGTAAATGTGTCTGTCACCACAGTGTCCAGAGCATGGAGCAGATACCAGGAGACAGGCCAGCACACCAGGAGACATAGAGGGGGCGTAGAATGACAACAACCCACCAGCAGGACTGCTACCTCCTCCTTTATGAAAGAAGGAACAGGAGGAGCACTGCCAGAGCCCTGCAAAATGACCTCCAGCAGGCCAATAATTCCCATGTGTCTGCTCAAACTGTCAGAAAGAGACTCCATCAGAGTGTTATGAGGGCCTGACGTCCACAAGTGGGTGCTGTGCTTACAGCACAACACCATGCAGGGCGATTGCCACTTGCCAGAGAACACCAAGATTGGCAGATTCAATACTGGCACCCTGTGGTCTTCACAGAAGAGAGCAGGTTGACACTGAGCACATGTGACAGACGTGGCAGAGTCTGGAGATGTCGTGGAGAGCGTTCTGCTGCCTGCAACATCCTCCAGCGTGATGGGTTTGGCATTGAGTCAGGAATGGTGTGGGGAGGCCTTTCTTTGGAGAGCCGCACAGCCTTCCATGTGCTAGCCTGAGGTACCCTGACTGCCAGTAGATACCAGGATGAGATCCTCAGACCCATTGTGAGACCATATGCAGATGCAGTGGGCCCTGCGTTCTTTCTGATTCATGACAATGCTAGGCCTCATGTGTCTGAAGAGTGTCAGCAGTTCCTGCATGAGGAAGGCATTGGAGCTATGGACTGGCCTTCCCTTTCCCTAGCACTGAATCCAATCGAGCACATCTGGGACATCATGTCTCATTCCATCCACCAATGCCGCATTGCACCTCAGACTGTCCAGGAGTTGACTGATGCCTTAATCCAGGTTTGGGAGGGGATCCCTCAGGATAACATCCACCGCCTCATCAGGACAATGCCCAGGCATTGTAGGGAGGTCATACAGGCACATGGAGGCAACACACACACACACAACTGAACACCATTTCCTTGTCTTAAGGCATTTCCACTGAAGTTGGATCAGCCTGCAATTTGATTTTCCACTTTGATTTTGAGCATCATTCCAACTCCAGACCTCCATGGGATATTAGTTGAGATTTACATTAACCATTTTTAGGTTTTATTGTTCTCAACGCATTCCACTATGTAATGAATAAAGATTTGCAACCGGAATATTTCATTCATTGATATCTAGGATGTGGGATTTTAGTGTTCCCTTTATTTTTTGGAGCAGTGATGTAGCGGTCCTGTTGCTGGGTTGTTGCCCTCCTAAAACCCCCTTCACATCTCCTGGTGTACTTGCCTGTCTCCTGGTAGCGCCTCCAGCCTCTGGACACTACGCTGACAGACTCAGCAAGACTTCTTGCCACTTCTTGGATGAGCTGCACTACCTGAGCCACTTGTGTGGGTTGTAGAGTCCGTCTCATGCTACCACAAGTGTGAAAGCACAACCAACATTCAAAAGTGACCAAAACATCAGCCAGAAATCATTGGCATGTGATGAGATGTGGTCTGTGATCCCCACCTGCAGAACCACTCCTTTTTTGAGGGTGTCTTGATAATTGCCAATAATTTCCATCTGTTGTCTATTCCATTTTGCACAACAGCATGTGAAATTGATTGTCAGTGTTCCTTCCTAAGTGGACAGTTTGATTTCACAGAAGTTTGATTTACTTGGAGTTATATTCTGTTGTTTAAGTGTTCCCTTTATTTTTTTAGCAATGTATATACTGTATATTGTGCACAGGTCCTATTCAGGATGCTAATAAACGTCTCCCATTTTCTTTGTGTATTTTTTTGTCTCAGGATATCGTCCCAGTTAAAGGGAACCAGTCACCAGATTTTTTGCCTATCAACTAAAAATATCATCTAAGTGTGAGCTATACATTCACCAACTACTTGTGAACCCCCTGACTCCCCATGAATCCCCCATAAGAACCTTTTATATTGCTCCCGCGCTGTATGCAAATATCCTCGGTCTGGTCCGATGGGCGTTGGTTCTGGCCCCTCTCCCCAGTCCAAATCGGCGTGCTGTACGCATTCCGTTCTGTGAATAGCGTTGTTTGCGTACAAGTCCCGCACGTGCGCCTTCAAATTGCCTCCTGCACATGCGCAGTATAATTCCACATGTGTTAATTCATAGTTTTGATGCCTTCAGTGTGCATGTACAATTTTCATAGTCATGAAAATACAGAAAAATCTTTAAATGAGAAGGTGTGTCCAAACTTTTGGTCTGTACAGTATGTGTATTTTGAAGAATATTTGAAAATGATGTGTAAATGAGATAGAGAGCTGCTCTATGTAAAAGCTCATGTGAAAATTGGATTGCAATCGGATGTAAATCGGATGCTAGGTGTGAAAAATCGGATTGTACTCGCATGACACTCGCGTGACTGTGAGCAGTGAGAATTGACCATTTTTTTTATATGTTTAGTGTGACTTCAGCCTTAGGCTAAGACTAGGCACATATGCTAAGGCTGGGTTCAGAAAAATGGGCCAATCATGTCTGAAAATTGTAGGCATAGCTGATTATGTGTGCAGCTCCATGTGCTAGTCCTCATTGTGGATGGGTGCTAAACATGCCTCTATATTGCCTGCAACATTCAGCTCCGTAAAACGGAACAGAACAGCGGAAAGTGCAATTTTTTAGCACACATGCAAAAAAAACACACAGACTTACAGTATATGCTTATCTGAATGAGCCAACATTGGGTCCATGTGTCGTCCATTCGTCCAAAAATATGTTTGTACGTACATACCCAAATATGAGTTTAATATTATAAAAAAAATTAGACAGTACTAAAATGGCATCTTAGTTCTGTTCATTTTTCACTGACTGCTAGTAAAAGCTTGAGAATCCTCATATTTTTTTCCATGTGATAAACATTGTTGAAACTCTGATGGTAACACCTGACACAAACGATGATAGGAAACTGTAAATTTACCATGAATGATAAAAATGTGAATAAGGCCTGTGACTGACCACCTTGTTCTTGCCAGCGCCCCACGATCATGTGACAGAGCAGTGATGGGTTGTTATAACAGCCGGTGGTCTGCAGAAGACCCCCATGCCTTTCAATGTGAATCTCATATGAACGCTGGTCAGTGGCTGACCTTCATAGGAGATCGTGATTTCTGCTACACATAGCAGTGCTTTCGCACAGGCAATCGCAGCATCAAGTCTCCCAATTGGACTACTGAAGTCAGCAAAAAGAAAAAAAATTTTTAAAAAAACCCACAAAAGTTAAAATCATCCCACTTTTGCCGATTCAAAATAACATAAAAGAATGCACATATTTGTTATTGCTGCATTCAGAAATGTCTGATATAGAAACATATAAAATACTATAAATTTATCCGATCGGTAAATGATGTAACAAGAAAAAAAATCTAAACTCCAGAAATACGTGTGATAAAATGTAATACGAGGTGATTAAAATATCATACCTACTCCTAAACGATATCAACAAAAAGAACAGCTCAGGGCACAAGAAAGCCCCAGATCCAAAAAATGGAAACGCTATGGGTCTCAAAAGATGGCACCATAAGTGAATTTTTTTTTCTTACAAATTACAGATTTATTTTTTCAACACTTAAATAAAAAAATAACCCATACTTGTTTGGTATCTGCATACTCGTACTGACTTGTGGAATCATATTGCCAGGTCAGCTTAAGCACTTGCACATTTTTTTTTGCAATTTCACTGCACTTTTTTCCCATTTTGCACTACGCTATAGGGTAAAATCGATGGTGTCATTCAAAAGTACAACTCATCCTTCAAAAAATAGCACTCATACGACTTGTGACCAAAAACATTTTTGTCTAAGGAGGTGGATAAGGATGAGACACAGTTGCCAATAGCTCTGACTCAACCTGGGAAGCTGGCATGCAGAGAAAGCCCATAAGCCCTGAGATGGAATGATTGGCAGCACTGAAACAGGCAGTAAGAGGCAATGTGGAGACCAATTGGAGAGGGAGGGCAATTGTTTCACAGAGCACTGACATTCATAAATTTCTCCATCAAAGAGTTAGGTGTTCTCCAGTATAAGACTTTTTAAAGAGAGTTCTGAGATAAAAACAAATGGTCATTTGTAATCTGTGCCATGCCAAGATCTGCAGAGGCCTGGCCACTAAGAGACTAACCACCACCAACATGATCAGGCACATGTCAAGCACCTGACTTGGTGGGCCGAAAACCTGGGTCCACAATTGGTGCCAGCGGTTGACACTAGGGTTGAGCGAAACGGGTCGTTCATTTTCAAAAGTCGCCGACTTTTGGCAAAGTCGGGTT
Organism: Ranitomeya imitator; assembly: GCF_032444005.1. Taxonomy (NCBI): domain Eukaryota; kingdom Metazoa; phylum Chordata; class Amphibia; order Anura; family Dendrobatidae; genus Ranitomeya; species Ranitomeya imitator. Next base: position 489,701,350 of record NC_091285.1, on the reverse strand, counting down.
TCATGAAACCCGATCCGACCCCTGTGCAGGGTCGGCCATGCGGTACGCGACTTTCGCGCCAAAGTCGCGTTTCAATGACGCGAAAAGCGCCATTTCTCAGCCAATGAAGGTAAACGCAGAGTGTGGGCAGCGTGATGACATAGGTCCTGGTCCCCACCATCTTAGAGAAGGGCATTGCAGTGATTGGCTTGCTGTCTGCGGCGTCACAGGGGCTATAAAGGGGCGTTCCCACCGACCGCCATGTTACTGCTGCTGATCTGAGCTTAGGGAGAGGTTGCTGCCGCTTCGTCAGAAGCAGGGATAGCGTTAGGCAGGGTCCATTAACCACCAAACCGCTTGTGCTGTAGCGATTTCCACTGCCCAACACCACCTTCGGTGTGCAGGGACAGTGGAAGCTACATTTTTTTTTTTTTCCCCTCAGCGCTGTAGCTCATTGGGCTGCCCTAGAAGGCTCCCTGATAGCTGCATTGCTGTGTGTACGCCGCTGTGCAAACCAACTGCTTTTTTCAAAGCACAAATCCTCTTGTTCCTTCCTTTCTGCACAGCTATCTTTTTTGTTTGTCCACACTTTTTATTTAATTTGTGCATCAGTCCACTCCTTATTGCTGCCTGCCATACCTGGCTGAGATTACTGCAGGGAGATAGTAATTGTTGGACACTCCCTGTTTTTTTTTTTTTTTTTTGTGGGAGATTAAGATTGACATTTCTGCTAGAGTGCCATCCCTGTGTGTGCCATCTCTCACTCAGTGGGCCATAGAAAGCCTATTTATTTTTTTGCTTGATTTGGGTTATAAAATCTACCTGAAAAAATCACTACATCAATCAGTGGGAGAAAAATATTGGCCTCAGGGCTTGTGTGCCACTCTTGACTCCTGTGTGTGCCATCTCTCAGTCAGTGGGCCATAGAAAGCCTATTTATTTTTTTGCTTGATTTGGGTTCTAAAATCTACCTGAAAAAATCAATAAATCAATCAGTGGGAGATTAATATTGGCCTTTGGGCTTGTGTGCCAGTCCTAAGCGTGCCATCTCTCTCTCTCAGATAGTGGGCCATAGAAAGCCTATTTGTTATTTTTTTATTGGGTTTATAAATTTTCCCTGGAACAAAAAAAAAAAAGTGGGAGATTAATATTGGCCTCTGGGCTTGTGTGCCAGTCCTGAGCGTGCCATCTCTCTCACAAATAGTGGGCCATAGAAAGCCTATTTATTTATTTTTTTTGGTTTTATAAATTCTCCCTGAAAAAAAAAGGGAGATTAATATTGGCCTTTGGGCTTGTGTGCCAGTCCTAAGCGTGCCATCTCTCTCTCTCAGATAGTGGGCCATAGAAAGCCTATTTATTATTTTTTTTATTGGGTTTATAAATTTTCCCTGGAACAAAAAAAAAAAAGTGGGAGATTAATATTGGCCTCTGGGCTTGTGTGCCAGTCCTGAGCGTGCCATCTCTCTCACAAATAGTGGGCCATAGAAAGCCTATTTATTTATTTTTTTTGGTTTTATAAATTCTCCCTGAAAAAAAAAGGGAGATTAATATTGGCCTTTGGGCTTGTGTGCGAGTCCTAAGCGTGCCATCTCTCTCTCTCAGATAGTGGGCCATAGAAAGCCTATTTATTATTTTTTTTATTGGGTTTATAAATTTTCCCTGAAAAAAAATAAAAAGTGGGAGATTAATATTGTCCTCTGGGCTTGTGTGCCAGTCCTGAGCGTGCCATCTCTCTCACAAATAGTGGGCCATAGAAAGCCTATTTATGTTTTTGGTTGATTTGGGTTCGAAATTCTACCTGAAAAAATCAATAAATCAATCAGTGGGAGATAAATATTGGCCTCTGGGCTTGTGTGCCACTCCTGACTCCTGTGTGCGTCATCTCTCACTCAGTGGGCCATAGAAAGCCTATTTTTTGTTTTATTTGTTTTATAAATTCTCCCTGAAAAAATCATTTTTATTTTATTTGGTTTCTAAATTCTTCCTGAAAAAATCATTTTTTTTATTATTATTATTTTTTTCTAAAGTCTCCCTGGAAAAAAAAAAAAAATCAAATCAGTGGGAGATTAATATTGCCCTTTCTGCTTGTGTGCCAGTCTTGACTCCTGGGTGTGCCATCTCTCTCTCTCTCTCCAATTGTGGGCCATAGAAAGCCTATTATTTTTTTAGCTTGATTTGGGTTCCAAAATCTACCTGAAAAAATCACTACATCAATCATTGGGAGAACAATATTGGCCTCTGGGCTTGTGTGCCACTCCTGACTCCTGTGTGCGTCATCTCTCACTCCGTGGGCCATAGAAAGCCTATTTTTTCTTTTATTTGTTTTCTAAATTCTCCCTGAAAAAATCATTTTATTTTATTTGGTTTCTAAATTCTTCCTGAAAAAATCATTTTATTCTATTATTTTTTTTCCTAAAGTCTCCCTGAAAAAAAAAAAAAAATCAAATCAGTGGGAGATTAATATTGCCCTTTCTGCTTGTGTGCCAGTCTTGACTCCTGGGTGTGCCATCTCTCTCTCTCTCTCCAATTGTGGGCCATAGAAAGCCTATTATTTTTTTAGCTTGATTTGGGTTCCAAAATCTACCTGAAAAAATCACTACATCAATCAGTGGGAGATAAATATTGGCCTCTGGGCTTGTGTGCCACTCCTGACTCCTGTGTGCGTCATCTCTCACTCAGTGGGCCATAGAAAGCCTTTTTTTGTTTTATTTGTTTTCTAAATTCTCCCTGAAAAAATCATTTTATTTTATTTGGTTTCTAAATTCTTCCTGAAAAAATCATTTTATTCTATTATTTTTTTTTCCTAAAGTCTCCCTGAAAAAAAAAAAAAATCAAATCAGTGGGAGATTAATATTTACATTTGTGCTTCAGTGACAGTCCTGCGTGTGTGGCACCTCTCTCATTTGGTGCCACCAAAAACAGAGTGTGTAACATTGTGCCTGCTTTTCCTTGCGGTCTCACCCACCTGTAAATGGGTATCTAAATCATACTGAAGTTATAGCTCACCGTGTAAGTTGTTTGACAGCAACAAATACCGTTAGTTTGGTTACGTTTTTAAAACAATGAGGAAGTCTGGTGGAAGAGGTCGTGGCCGGGGGCGTTCATTGTCAGCTGGTAATGAGGGTAGTGGTAGTGGTGGAGCATCAGCTGGTCGTGGGAAAGAAAATATTGCACCTAAGTCTGGAGCTGTGGAGCCAGGTTCGTCGTCTGGCTACACAAGGCCTCGAACGCTCCCTTTTCTGGGAGTAGGAAAACCGCTTTTAAAGCCGGAGCAGCAAGAGCAAGTTTTGGTTTATCTTGCTGACTCAGCCTCTAGCTCTTTTGCCTCCTCTCATGAAACTGGTAAATGTCAAAGCAGCGCGTCGTTAGTGGATGTTCACGGTCAGGGACAAGTCGCTTCCTTGTCCTCTTCAGCAAAAACAACAACAGAGAAGAATGCAGCAGGCGACACAACGGGTTACTCCATGGAGCTCTTTACACATACCGTCCCTGGCTTAGAAAGTGAAGCAGTTAACAGTCCATGCCCATTACAAGTTGAATCTGACATGGAGTGCACTGATGCACAGCCACAGCCAGACTACTATGCTGGTCCTTTGACTCAGACCACAACATTGCCCTCGCAGGGTAATGATCAAGAATCAGACCCTGATGAGACTATGTTGCCCCATCACGAACGCTATACCACCGACCGACACGGTGACACAGACGAAGTTGCACACGAGCTACAAGAAGAGGTAATAGATGACCCAGTTCTTGACCCCGATTGACAGCCATTGGGGGAACAGGGTGCAGGCGGCAGCAGTTCTGAAGCGGAGGAGGAGGGGCCGCAGCAGGCATCAACATCGCAACAGGTTCCATCTGCCGGGCCCGTATCTTGCCCAAAACGCGTGGCAAAGCCAAAACCTGTTGGAGGACAGCGTGGCCATCCGGTTAAAGCTCAGTCTGCAATGCCTGAAAAGGTATCCGATGCTAGAAAGAGTGCAGTCTGGCATTTTTTTAAACAACATCCAATTGATCAGCGCAAAGTCATCTGTCAAAAATGTTCAACTACCTTAAGCAGAGGACAGAATCTGAAAAGTCTCAATATAAGTTGCATGCATAGACATTTAACCACCATGTATTTGCAAGCCTGGACTAACTACCAAACGTCCCTTAAGGTTGTAGCACCCTCGGCCAATGAAGCTAGTCAGCAACGCAACATCCCTTCCGGCAGTGTAGGGCCACCATTTTCCGCACCACCTGCAGTATCTGTGCAGGTTTCTTTGCCAGGCCAAAGCAGTCAGGGTCAGGGAATCACCAGTTTCGTAGTAGGAAACACTGCACCTAGGGCACCGGCGGCAACAATACCATCTCCCACCGTCTCTCAGTCTGCCATGTCCACCGGCACCCCCGCTAGTTCCACGATCTCCAGCTCTCCAGTCCAGCTCACCCTACATGAGACTATGGTTAGAAAAAGGAAGTACTTAGCCTCGCATCCGCGTACACAGGGTTTGAACTCCCACATAGCTAGACTAATCTCGTTAGAGATGATGCCCTACCGGTTAGTTGAAAGCGAAGCTTTCAAAGCCCTGATGGACTACGCTGTACCACGCTACGAGCTACCCAGTCGACACTTTTTTTCCAGAAAAGCCATCCCAGCCCTCCACCAGCATGTTAAAGAGCACATCGTCCATGCACTCAGGCAATCTGTGAGCACAAAGGTGCACCTGACAACAGATGCATGGACCAGTAGGCATGGCCAGGGACGTTACGTGTCCATCACGGCACACTGGGTGAATGTTGTGGATGCAGGGTCCACAGGGGACAGCAAGTTTGGGACAGTTCTGCCTAGCCCATGGTCTAGGAAACAGTTGGCTGTAGCCGTTCGCACCCCCTCCTCCTCCTCTTCGTCCTCCTGCAGAAGCGAGAGCTCGTCCACAGACCGCAGTCGCACAACCACTCCATCCGCAGCTGCCACTGTTGCACACCATGTCTCCCATTATGGGGCAGCTACTGGCAAATGTCAGCAGGCTGTATTGGCTATGAAGTGTTTGGGCGACAACAGACACACCGCGGAAGTTCTGTCCGAGTTCTTGCAGAAAGAAACGCAGTCGTGGCTGGGCACTGTAGATCTTGAGGCAGGCAAGGTAGTGAGTGATAACGGAAGGAATTTCATGGCTGCCATCTCCCTTTCCCAACTGAAACACATTCCTTGCCTGGCTCACACCTTAAACCTGGTGGTGCAGTGCTTCCTGAAAAGTTATCCGGGGTTATCCGACCTGCTCCTCAAAGTGCGTGGACTTTGCTCACATATCCGCCGATCGCCCGTACACTCCAGCCGTATGCAGACCTATCAGCGTTCTTTGAATCTTCCCCAGCATCGCCTAATCATAGACGTTGCAACAAGGTGGAACTCAACACTGCACATGCTTCAGAGACTGTGCGAACAGAGGCGGGCTGTTATGTTTTTATGGGAGGATACACATACACGGGCAGGCAGTAGGATGGCAGACATGGAGTTGTCAGGTGTGCAGTGGTCGAAGATTCAAGACATGTGTCAAGTCCTTCAGTGTTTTGAGAAATGCACACGGCTGGTTAGTGCAGACAACGCCATAATAAGCATGAGCATCCCCCTAATGTGTCTGCTGATGCAAAGTTTGACGCACATAAAGGATCAGGCGTCTGCAGCTGAGGAAGAGGAAAGCCTTGATGACAGTCAGCCATTGTCTGGCCAGGGCAGTGTACAGGACGAGTTAGCGGGCGAAGAGGAGGAGGAGGACGAAGAGGATGATGGGGATGATTATATTTTTAATGAGGAAGCTTTTCCGGGGCCACTGGAAATTGGTGGCACGGCAAGGCCGGGTTCTGGTTTTTGGAGGGACACAAGTGACGTGGATTTGCCTGAAACTGCCCCTCAACCAAGCACAACCGCAGATTTGAGAACTGGAACTTTGGCCCACATGGCGGATTAAGCCTTACGTATCCTCAGAAGGGACACACGCATAACTAAAATGATGAACGATGACGATTACTGGTTGGCCTGCCTCCTTGATCCTCGCTATAAAGGCAAATTGCAAAATATAATGCCACATGAGAACTTGGAACTAATATTAGCAACCAAACAATCAACTCTTGTTGACCGTTTGCTTCTGGCATTCCCTGCACACAGCGCCCGTGATCGTTCTCACACGAGCTGCAGGGGCCAGCAGACCAGAGGAGTTAGAGGGGCAGAAATCAGAAGTGGCGTTGGCCAGAGGGGTTTTCTGACCAGGTTGTGGAGTGATTTTGCTATTACCGCAGACAGGACAGGTACTGCAGCATCAATTCAAAGTGACAGGAGACAACATTTGTCCAGTATGGTTACAAACTATTTTTCATCCCTTATCGATGTTCTCCCTCAACCGTCATTCCCATTTGATTACTGGGCATCAAAATTAGACACCTGGCCAGAATTGGCAGAATATGCATTGCAGGAGCTTGCTTGCCCGGCAGCTAGTGTCCTATCAGAAGGAGTATTCAGTGCTGCAGGTTCAATACTAACATAAAAAAGGACTCGTCTGGCTACCCAAAATGTAGATGATCTAACCTTCATTAAAATGAACCACAACTGGATTTCGAAATCTTTTGCCCCACCTTGCCCGGCTGACACCTAGCTTTCCTATGAAAAGGTCTTGCCTGTGGACTATTCTGAATGCCTTTTCCAATCTCGTAATTTTCTGCACCTGATTGTCCAGCATACGACATGTTTACACCTCACTAAATGGCCAAACTCCCCACACGGGGCCGTGGTATCGACACTTGGCGACAGCACCCGTGAGAGTGCTGTTTGTCTGAAGAGGTGGGTGTGCCCGCTTTTGGTCGACGGCACTGCCACTGGGTCCCTCCTAGTACAATAAAGTATCTCTGGCGGTGGTGGTGCGCACCCAACGTCAGACACACCGTTGTAATATGAGGGGCCCTGGGCCTGTACCGCCGGCCACAAGACAGTTCCCCCCCCAGCTCAAACAGTGCTCTACCACTTGCAAAATTATCTCACAGCTCCACCAATGTTTAGTCTATGCGCTGACATCCTTCAATGCCTGCCACTGACAATACCATTGTATTGACATTTTTGTTATGTTAGGCCTTCGAAGCCTGTCTGCGGTCACTCCTTCCATTATGCCTCCACTGACCACACCACTGCTGCCCGTGTACCCCTGGAACCAATTTAAAATTGCTTACAGCCATGTGTTATTATTTTAGGCCTTCGATGCCTGTCTGCGGTCACTCCTTACAATATGCCTCCACTGACCACACCACTGCTGCCCGTGTACCCCTGGAACCAATTTAAAATTGCCTACAGCCAGCCCAATTTTTTTATTTTAGTCCTTCGATGCCTGTCTGCGGTCACTCCTTCCACTAGGCCTCCACTGACCACACCACTGCTGCCCGTGTACCCCTGGAACCAATTTAAAATTGCCTACAGCCATGTGTTATTATTTTAGGCCTTCGATGCCTGTCTGCGGTCACTCCTTACAATATGCCTCCACTGACCACACCACTGCTGCCCGTGTACCCCTGGAACCAATTTAAAATTGCCTACAGCCAGCCCAATTTTTTTATTTTAGGCCTTCGATGCCTGTCTGCGGTCCGTTCTTTCTACTACTACTACACTGACCAGGCCACTGCTGCCCGTGTACCCCTGGAACCAATTTAAAATTGCATACAGCCATGTGTTATTATTTTAGGCCTTCGATGCCTGTCTGCGGTCACTCCTTACAATATGCCTCCACTGACCACACCACTGCTGCCCGTGTACCCCTGGAACCAATTTAAAATTGCCTACAGCCAGCCCAATTTTTTTATTTTAGGCCTTCGATGCCTGTCTGCGGTCACTCCTTCCACTAGGCCTCCACTGACCACACCACTGCTGCCCGTGTACCCCTGGAACCAATTTAAAATTGCCTACAGCCATGTGTTATTATTTTAGGCCTTCGATGCCTGTCTGCGGTCACTCCTTACAATATGCCTCCACTGACCACACCACTGCTGCCCGTGTACCCCTGGAACCAATTTAAAATTGCCTACAGCCAGCCCAATTTTTTTATTTTAGGCCTTCGATGCCTGTCTGCAGTCCGTTCTTTCTACTACTACTACACTGACCAGGCCACTGCTGCCCGTGTACCCCTGGAACCAAATTAAAATTGCCTACAGCCATGTGTTATTATTTTAGGCCTTCGATGCCTGTCTGCGGTCACTCCTTACAATATGCCTCCACTGACCACACCACTGCTGCCCGTGTACCCCTGGAACCAATTTAAAATTGCCTACAGCCAGCCCAATTTTTTTATTTTAAGCCTTCGATGCCTGTCTGCGGTCACTCCTTCCACTAGGCCTCCACTGACCACACCACTGCTGCCCGCGTACCCCTGGAACCAATTTAAAATTGCCTACAGCCATGTGTTATTATTTTAGGCCTTCGATGCCTGTCTGCGGTCACTCCTTACAATATGCCTCCACTGACCACACCACTGCTGCCCGTGTACCCCTGGAACCAATTTAAAATTGCCTACAGCCAGCCCAATTTTTTTATTTTAGGCCTTCGATGCCTGTCTGCGGTCCGTTCTTTCTACTACTACTACACTGACCAGGCCACTGCTGCCCGTGTACCCCTGGAACCAATTTAAAATTGCCTACAGCCATGTGTTATTATTTTAGGCCTTCGATGCCTGTCTGCGGTCACTCCTTACAATATGCCTCCACTGACCACACCACTGCTGCCCGTGTACCCCTGGAACCAATTTAAAATTGCCTACAGCCATGTGTTATTATTTTAGGCCTTCGATGCCTGTCTGCGATCACTCCTTACAATATGCCTCCACTGACCACACCACTGCTGCCCGTGTACCCCTGGAACCAATTTAAAATTGCCTACAGCCAGCCCAATTTTTTTATTTTAGGCCTTCGATGCCTGTCTGCGGTCCGTTCTTTCTACTACTACTACACTGACCAGGCCACTGCTGCCCGTGTACTCCTGGAACCAATTTAAAATTGCCTACAGCCAGCCCAATTTTTTTATTTTAGGCCTTCGATGCCTGTCTGCGGTCCGTTCTTTCTACTACTACTACACTGACCAGGCCACTGCTGCCCGTGTACCCCTGGAACCAATTAAAAATTGCCTACAGCTATGTGTTATTATTTTAGGCCTTCGATGCCTGTCTGCGGTCACTCCTTCCACTAGGCCTCCACTGACCACACCACTGCTGCCCGTGTACCCCTGGAACCAATTTAAAATTGCCTACAGCCAGCCCAATTTTTTTATTTTAGGCCTAGGATGCCTGTCTGCGGTCACTCCTTCCACTAGGCCTCCACTGACCACACCACTGCTGCCCGTGTACCCCTGGAACCAATTTAAAATTGCCTACAGCCATGTGTTATTATTTTAGGCCTTCGATGCCTGTCTGCGGTCACTCCTTACAATATGCCTCCACTGACCACACCACTGCTGCCCGTGTACCCCTGGAACCAATTTAAAATTGCCTACAGCCAGCCCAATTTTTTTTATTTTAGGCCTTCGATGCCTGTCTGCGGTCCGTTCTTTCTACTACTACTACACTGACCAGGCCACTGCTGCCCGTGTACCCCTGGAACCAATTTAAAATTGCCTACAGCCAGCCCAATTTTTTTATTTTAGGCCTTCGATGCCTGTCTGCGGTCCGTTCTTTCTACTACTATACTGACCAGGCCACTGCTGCCCGTGTACCCCTGGAACCAATTTAAAATTGCCTACAGCCATGTGTTATTATTTTAGGCCTTCGATGCCTGTCTGCGGTCACTCCTTCCACTAGGCCTCCACTGACCACACCACTGCTGCCCGTGTACCCCTAGAACCTATTTATAATTGCATAGAGCATCCTTTTTTTAATAGTAGGCGTACAAAGTCTGTCTGCGGTTCACTATTGAAATTGTCCTCCACTGCCCAGAGCACTGCAGCTTGTGTACCCCTGTAACTTTTTTCTGCTGCAGTGAGCCACATTTTTGGTTTGAGTCCTACTACCTGTGTCTGTCTGCGCCACTCAATTCAGCTGTGTTCCTTTGAAAAAAGCTGAGCGTCAATAGTCTTGTTTTCAGCCTCTAGGAATTTTAAAACTGCATTGGGTGTACAACTTTGGTAGGGCCTACTAACGGTGTCTGCCTCCCCAAGGTGTTCCCCAGGTTTCCTCTCCATTGCTTCAATCTTCATGCTCTCGTTTAGTAGTTGTTGGAAACTACGCTGTATTAGGCCTACAAATTGGGTATGGGGTGTAGAGAGATGGTGTGTTCCACTCCAAGGTGTTCTCCAGGTTGCCTTTCCTGAGCTTCAATCTTCATGCTCTCGTTTAGTAGTTGTTGGAAACTACGCTGCATTAGGCCTACAAATTGGGTATGGGGTGTAGAGAGATGGTGTGTTCCACTCCAAGGTGTTCTCCAGGTTGCCTTTCCTGAGCTTCAATCTTCATGCTCTCGTTTAGTAGTTGTTGGAAACTACGCTGCATTAGGCCTACAAATTGGGTATGGGGTGTAGAGAGATGGTGTGTTCCACTCCAAGGTGTTCCCCAGGTTTCATCGCCATTGGTTCGATCTTCATGCTCTCGTTTAGTAGTTGTTGGAAACTACGTTGCATTAGGCCTACAAATTGGGTATGGGGTGTAGAGAGATGGTGTGTTCCACTCCAAGGTGTTCCCCAGGTTTCCTCTCCATTGCTTCGATCTTCATGCTCTCGTTTAGTAGTTGTTGGAAACTACGCTGCATTAGGCCTACAAATTGGGTATGGGGTGTAGAGAGATGGTGTGTTCCACTCCAAGGTGTTCTCCAGGTTGCCTTTCCTGAGCTTCGATCTTCATGCTCTCGTTTAGTAGTTGTTGGAAACTACGCTGCATTAGGCCTACAAATTGGGTATGGGGTGTAGAGAGATGGTGTGTTCCACTCCAAGGTGTTCCCCAGGTTTCCTCTCCATTGCTTCGATCTTCATGCTCTCGTTTAGTAGTTGTAGAAAACTACACTGCATTAGGCCTACAAATTGGGTATGGGGTGTAGAGAGATGGTGTGTTCCACTCCAAGGTGTTCCCCAGGTTTCGTCCACATTGCTTCGGTCTTCCGACTCTCGTTTAGTAGTTGTAGAAAACTACACTGCATTAGGCCTACAAATTGGGTATGGGGTGTAGAGAGACGGTGTGTTACACTCCAAGGTGTTCCCCAGGTTTCGTCCACATTGCTTCGATCTTCCGACTCTCGTTTAGTAGTTGTTGAAAACTACACTGCATTAGGCCTACAAATTGGGTATGGGGTGTAGAGAGATGGTGTGTTCCACTCCAAGGTGTTCTCCAGGTTGCCTTTCCTGAACTTCTATCTTCAGGCTCTCATTAAATTGTAGTTAAATGGAACAACTGCATTTGGCGTACTAGTTGGTTTGGGGCCTACTATCGGTGTCTGCCACTCCTTGCTGTTCTCCTGGTTTCCTGTCCTGAAATTCCATTTTCAGGCTCTTGTTAAGTAGTTGTTAATGTTAGACTGCATTTGGCCTACTAGTTGGGTTGGGGCCTACTATCGGTGTCTGCCACTCCTTGCTGTTCTCCTCAACTGAACAAAGCTGGGCCGCCTGTTTACTACGGTTGCCAATTTTGAACTGCATGTCGACTACTTACTGATTTGGGCCTACTCTCTGTGTCAGCCTCTCATTCCAGTTGTCCTCCACTGCAATGCCCCCTGGTTAGTCCTGTGTTACCAATTTTGAACTGCATTTAGCCCACTTTATTCTTTGGGCCTATATCTGTGTTTCCTCCTCATCCTGCCCATTGCCCAGCCAGTGATAGATGAGTCTGCTGGTACATTGACCCATAACGCAAAATTCCCCGTACACGCTACACAGCAAGATTGTGACCCTGCTGAAAGTCTGGTTCCTCTTCCCGCATACCATACCACCTTACACGGGGACAAAGAGGAAGGTGCAGATGAAAGTGCAGGTTCCTTCATCAGGTGGGGGGAGGAATACTAGTTGGCGACGTCACTGGCACAGGGCCTCTCATAGTACGCAAAAGTGTTGCTGCCGGTGGGAGGCGCCCCCGCCGTGCAAACACACCCCTGTACTTTGAGGGGCCCTGTGCCAGTGCCAATGCCAACGAGTGGGCCTCCCCTGCTTGCTCAGGATCACAGCACTTGCAAAGCTTAAATACTTACCTCTCCCTGCTCCACTGCTGTGACGTGGTCCAGATTTACTGGGCCCACTAATTACTTGAACCAGCCCTACCCCCCACAACTTTAGCCAAATGACCCCCAATTTCAAATGCCTTCCAATTATTATAAGGTAAATTACGATTGACAAGCTTCTTTAACAAGAATGGATGTTTTTGCCATTAAAATGGGCAGTGTAGGTGTTTTCCTGGCCTCCACTCACTGCCGACTATGCTCCCCCATTGACTTGCATTGGGTTTCGTGTTTCGGGCGATACCCGACTTTTCGCGATAATCGGCCGATTCCACTCGACTCGACTTCTAAGATAGTCGGGTTTCGCGAAACACGGCTCGACTCTAAAAAGGTCAAGGTCGCTCAACCCTAGTTGACACCACTGCCTCTTCATCTGTGCTAGGTGCTGCTTGCCAATCCTCTGTCCATGGCACTGGCGCAGATGCTTCACGCCATGCACCTGTCCTTGCTCATTCTGAGGCATCATCATCAGAAACTTCAAAATCCTAGTTCCAGCACAGCATTCAGCTCACTCTACCCCAGGCCTTGGAACAAAAAAGGAAGTTCTGAGCCACAGTATCTCATTCACCAGTTGTTCTCAGCCTGGACGGTCACATTTTGGCACTGTCCAGGTTGAAAACTGTTTATCTCCCAGACTTGAATTACGGTGTGGGACAAGACGACAGATAGGTGAGGGATATGATTGCTTTTAATTTTTGTTTTATTACAGGAGAATGAGGGCTTTGGCGGAATAGGTGTTTGGTGACTATAACTGTGTTTGTTATTTTTAAATAAAAAAGTAAAAGTGTGTTTTGTTTTATTTCTAATAAAGGACTTTATTCTTGCTGTGTCTTTATTTACCATATAACTATAGGATTAGTAATGGATATGTGTATTATAGACGGCTCTTCATTACTAAGCTGTGGGCTTGATGTCACCTGACAATATAAAGGTGACATCGTCTCCACAAATATTAACTCCACTTACCACCGCTAAAGGGCAACTGGGAGGAGCTGGGCGAAGCACCAGAATTGGCGCATCTAATAGATGTACCTTTTCTGGGCATCTGTGGGCTGCTATTTTTAGGGTGAGGGGGTCTGTTATGATCCGGTGACCTTGGAGCCGCATGGAACTTTCTCTGAGTTGGTGGAAACTGTACTGACCGCAAATCCTGAACTTAACACCGCAACTAGAAGTAGCCATGGGGTGTGCCTAACAAATCTTAGACACCTCGACACAGCCGGAGGAATAAATACCCCTATAGATGGAAATAGGAATTCTACCTTGCTTCAGAGCAGAACCCCAAAGGATGGGCAGCCCCCCACAAATATTGACTGTGAGTAGTAGAGGAAAAGACACACGCAGGCAGGAAACAGGATTTAGCAAAAGAGGCCACTCTAGCTAAAATAGGAAAGGATAGGACAGAATAGTAAGCGGTCAGTATTAAAACCCTTCCAAAAATATCCACAGCAGATAATACAAAAAATTCCACCATCTAACTAAAGATGTGGAGCGTATATCTGCAACTCCAGAGAATCCAACAAGACTGAGAAAACACTGACACAATCTAAGCTGGACAAGAGAAAACAAATGAATAGCACAGAATTATGAAGCACACAGCATGTGTGCCACAGAAACAAAAACAGACACTTATCTTTGCTGAATTGGCAGCAAGGCAGGAGGAACCAGACAAAGATCCAAAACCTCCCAGAACCATGGACAACTGGCATGGACTAATAAATCCTGCACACCTAAATACCCCAGTCAGAACTGCAATCAGCAGATACACCTAGCCAGGACTGCAACTCAGGGACAACTGCATTACCACCTACAACCACTGGAGGGAACCCAAAAGCAGAATTCACAACAGGGGCCAATATCCATGGCCCCTTACCAGCCTCAAAATACTGGCCCCCAGCTGTCTGCTTAAGCAAGGCTGGCTGTCAAAAATGGGCGGACCCCACAACATTTTTTTAAGTTATTTATTTAAATAACTAAAATATACGGTGTGGGGACCCCTGCATTCTTGATAATCAGCCTTGTTGAAGTGGACAGCTGGGGGTTGCAGACCCTGGCTGTGAGTTTTGCCTGACTGGTTATCAAAAATACAGGGGAACCCATGCAGTTTTTTTGTTTAATCATTTATTTACAGTGCAGGAGCCAGCTAATGAATACAGCCATCAGCTGCTCCTGCTCTCGCTGTTAATAGTGGCAGCAGGTGTCGGTTGATGGGAGTTGTAGTCCCATACGCTGACACGAGTGACCGAAGGTAGATTTTATACCCCCTATCACAGCTGAGCACTCACACTGTCTTTTCACAGCGTGGAAACCGCAGCTCTCTTACCGGCGGAGATGATTTAACCACCGATCAGAAGCGTTGTTCGCCTTGCTGTCATGCACATGACAGCATGACAAACACTGGATGTTTGGGTCCCCCATTCAAGTGAATGGGGTTTGGGTTCGGGTCCAGCTGTTGTTCTGTACCTGAACTTTTTGTAAATGTTTGGCCAAACCCGCCAGACCCGAACATCCAGGTGTCCACCCATCTCTATTTGGAGCTGTTGCTGTGAACCCACAACATGCAGTTAACCCCTTTACCCCCAAGGGTGGTTTGCACGATAATGACCAGGCCAATTTTTACAATTCTGACCACTGTCCCTTTATGAGGTTATAACTCTGGAACGCTTCAACGGATCCTGGTAATTCTGACACTGTTTTCTCGGGACATATTGTACTTCATGATAGTGGTAAAAATTCTTTGATAGTACCTGCGTTTGTTTGTGAAAACAATGAAAATTTGGTGAAAATTATGAAAAGTTTGCAATTTTCCAACTTTGAATTTTTATGCAATTAAATCACAGAGATATGTCACACAAAATACTTAATAAGTAACATTTCCCACATGTTTACTTTACATCAGCACAATTTTTTGAACCAAAATTTTTTTTTGCTAGGGAGTTATAAGGGTTAAAAGTTGACCAGCCATTTCTCATTTTTACAACACCATTTTTTTTAGGGACCACATCTCATTTGAAGTCATTTTGAGGGGTCTATATGATAGAAAATACCCAAGTGTGATACCATTCTAAAAACTGCACCCGTCAAGGTGCTCAAAACTATATTCAAGAAGTTTATTAACCCTTCTGGTGCTTCACGGGAATTTTTGGAATGTTTAAATAAAAATGAACATTTAACTTTTTTTCACAAAAAATTTAATTAAGCTCCAATTTGTTTTATTTTACCAAGGGTAACAGGAGAAAATGGACCCCAAAGTTGATGTATAATTTGTCCTGAGTACGCTGATACCCCATATGTGGGGGAAACCACTGTTTGGGCAAATGGGAGAGCTCGGAAGGGAAGGAGCGCCGTTTGACTTTTCAATGCAAAATTGACAGGAATTGAGATGGGACACCATGTTGCGTTTGGAGAGCCACTAATGTGCCTAAACATTGAAACCCCCCACAAGTGACACCATTTTGGAAAGTAGACCCCCTAATGAATTTATCTAGAGGTGTGGTGAGCACTTTGACCCACCAAGTGCTTCACAGAAGTTTATAATGCAGAACCGTAAAAATAAAAAATCATATTTTAAACTCTCCTTCATTCATGACTTCTTCCTTTCTAATTCTCTTAATCTCCTGGCTCTTACTGAAACCTGGATCCAGCAGTCAGACACCACCGCTGCTGCTGCTCTTACATATGGTGGACTACACTTTTCTCATACCCCAAGATCAGACAACAGAGCAGGTGGAGGCGTTGGTCTGCTCCTTTCACCCAAATGTACTTTCCAAGTTATCCCCCAAGTACCCTCACTTGTCTTCCCTTCCTTTGAGGTCCATGTGGTCAGACTCTACGTCCCCTTCTCCATGCGAGTGGCGGTGGTGTATCGTCCTCCCAGCCCCTCTCATCAGTTCCTGGATCACTTTGCCACCTGGCTCCCACACTTTCTCTCCTGTGACACCCCCACCCTTATCATGGGTGATTTCAACATCCCCATTGCCTCTCCCCTCTCCCCATCTGCTTCTCACCTTTTATCTCTATCCTCCTCTTTTGGCCTCTCGCAGCATACTAACTCTCCAACACATGAAGATGGAAACTCCCTTGACTTGGTCTTCTCCCGACTTTGCTCAGTGGATGACTTCACAAACTCCCCTCTCCCGCTCTCTGACCACAACCTTCTTTCATTCTCTATCAAGAACTGCCATCCCGCTCAGGTCACCCCCACTTTCCACACCTATAGAAACATACAGGCCATTAACACCCAGAAACTTATGATGAACTTGCAGTCCTCATTGGCCCCTATTTCCTCCATCTCATGTCCTGATTCTGCATTGAAGCATTACAATGAAACCCTGCAAAGTGCTCTGGATGAAGCTGCTCCTCCTATACATAAAACAACTCGGCACAGACGGCAACAACCGTGGCACACGCTGCAAACACGTTTCCTGCAGCGGTGCTCCAGGTGCGCAGAACGTCTGTGGAGAAAATCTAATCTACCCGAAGATTTCATCCATTATAAGTTCATGCTAAAGACATACAATTCTGCCCTTCACCTCTCCAAACAAACCTACTTCAACACCCTCATCACCTCCCTGTCCAATAACCCTAAACGTCTCTTTGACACGTTCCAGTCCCTACTCAACCCAAGAGAGCAGGCCCCAACCACGGATCTCCGTGCTGACGATCTGGCCAATTACTTCAAAGAAAAAATTGACCACATTCGACAGGAAATCATCTCCCAATCTCTTCATACCATGCACTGTCCTCCCTCCCCCACTGCATCTAGTTCACTCTCTGACTTTGAAGCAGTTACAGAAGAAGAAGTAAGCAGGCTCCTTGCATCTTCTCGCCCGACCACTTGCACCAGTGACCCCATTCCGTCACATCTCCTCCAGTCCCTTTCCCCGGCTATCACCTCTCACCTAACAAAAATATTCAACCTTTCCCTCACTTCCGGTATTTTTCCCTCCTCATTTAAGCATGCCATCATACATCCATTACTTAAAAAACCATCCATCGATCAAAACTGTGCCGCTAATTATAGACCTGTCTCTAATCTTCCCTTCATCTCTAAACTCCTCGAACGCCTGGTCCACTCCCGTCTTACCCGCTATCTCTCAGATAACTCTCTTCTCGACCCTCTTCAATCTGGCTTCCGCTCTTTACACTCTACTGAAACTGCCCTCATTAAAGTCTCTAATGACCTACTAACAGCTAAATCTAATGGTCACTACTCCATGCTAATTCTCTTGGATCTCTCTGCAGCATTTGACACTGTGGATCATCAGCTCCTCCTCACTATGCTCCGCTCCATCGGCCTCAAGGACACCGTTCTCTCCTGGTTCTCCTCCTATCTCTCTGACCGATCCTTCACTGTATGTTTTGCTGGTTCCTCCTCCTCTCACCTTCCCCTTACTGTTGGGGTTCCTCAAGGATCAGTCCTAGGCCCCCTACTCTTCTCGTTGTATACTGCCCCTATTGGACAAACAATCAGTAGATTTGGTTTCCAGTACCATCTCTATGCTGACGACACCCAATTATACACTTCTGCTCCCGATATCACACCGACCTTTTTAGAAAACACCAGTGATTGTCTTACCGCTGTCTCTAACATCATGTCCTCCCTCTATCTGAAACTAAACCTGTCAAAAACTGAACTCCTCGTGTTCTCTCCCTCTACTAACCTACCTTTGCCTGACATTGCCATCTCCGTGTGCGGTTCCACCATTACTCCAAAGCAACATGCCCGCTGCCTTGGGGTCATCCTTGATTCTGACCTTTCATTCACCCCCTACATCCGATCACTGGCTCGCTCTTCTTACCTGCATCTCAAAAACATTTCTAGAATTCGCCCTTTTCTTAATTTCGACTCTGCAAAAACTCTGACTGTTTCACTTATTCATTCTCGTCTGGACTATTGTAACTCTCTACTAATCGGTCTCCCTCTTGCAAAACTCTCCCCGCTCCAATCTGTCCTGAATGCTGCAGCCAGGATTAGGGTTGAGCGAAACGGGTCGAACATTTTCAAAAGTCGCCGACTTTTGGCTAAGTCGGGGTTTCATGAAACCCGATCCGACCCCTGTGCGGGGTCGGCCATGCGGTACGCGACTTTCGCGCCAAAGTCGCGTTTCAATGACGCGAAAAGCGCCATTTCTCAGCCAATGAAGGTAAACGCAGAGTGTGGGCAGCGTGATGACATAGGTCCTGGTCCCCACCATCTTAGAGAAGGGCATTGCAGTGATTGGCTTGCTGTCTGCGACATCACAGGGGCTATAAAGAGGCGTTCCCGCCGACCGCCATCTTACTGCTGCTGATCTGAGCTTAGGGAGAGGTTGCTGCCGCTTTGTCAGAAGCAGGGATAGCGTTAGGCAGGGTCCATTAACCACAAAACCGCTTGTGCTGCAGCGATTTGCACTGTCCAACACCACCCTCGGTGTGCAGGGACAGTGGAAGTTTTTTTTTTTTTTTTTTCCCCCTCAGCGCTGTAGCTCATTGGGCTGCCCTAGAAGGCTCCCTGATAGCTGCATTGCTGTGTGTACGCCGCTGTGCAAACCAACTGCTTTTTTCAAAGCACAAATCCTCTTGTTCCTTCCTTTCTGCACAGCTATCTTTTTTGTTTGTCCACACTTTTTATTTCATTTGTGCATCAGTCCACTCCTTATTGCTGCCTGCCATACCTGGCTGAGATTACTGCAGGCAGGGAGATAGTAGCTGCCTGCCATACCTGGCTGAGATTACTGCAGGCAGGGAGATAGTAATTGTAGGACATTCCCTGTTTTTTTTTTTTTTTTTTTTTTGGTGGGAGATTAAGATTGGCAATTTGGCATTTCTGCTAGAGTGCCATCCCTGTGTGTGCCATCTCTCTCACATAGTGGGCCATAGAAAGCCTTTTCATTTTTCTGTATTTTTTTTTGTGGGGTGTATAAATTCTCCCTGATAAAAATACAGTGGGAGATTAATATTGGCCTTTGGGCTTGTGTGCCAGTCCTGAGTGTGCCATCTCTCTCACAAATAGTGGGCCATAGAAAGCCTATTTTATTTTTTTTGGGGTTTTATAAATTCTCCCTGAAAAAAAGGGAGATTAATATTGGCCTCTGGGCTTGTGTGCCAGTCCTGAGCGTGCCATCTGTGCCAGCCCTGAGCGTGCCATCTCTCTCACAAATAGTGGGCCATAGAAAGCCTATTTATTTTTTTTTTTGGTTTTATAAATTCTCCCTGAAAAAAAGGGAGATTAATATTGGCCTCTGGGCTTGTGTGCCAGTCCTGAGCGTGCCATCTGTGCCAGCCCTGAGCGTGCCATCTCTCTCACAAATAGTGGGCCATAGAAAGCCTATTTAATTTTTTTTTTTGTTTTATAAATTTTCCCTGAAAAAAGGGAGATTAATATTGGCCTCTGGGCTTGTGTGCCAGTTGTGAGCGTGCCATCTGTGCCAGTCCTGAGCGTGCCATCTCTCTCACAAATAGTGGGCCATAGAAAGCCTATTTAAATTTTTTTTTGGTTTTATAAATTCTCCCAGAAAAAAAGGGAGATTAATATTGGCCTCTGGGCTTCTGTGCCAGTCCTGAGCGTGCCATCTGTGCCAGTCCTGAGCGTCCCATCTCTCTCACAAATAGTGGGCCATAGAAAGCCTATTTTATTTTTTTGGGGGGTTTTATAATTTCTCCCTGAAAAAAAGGGAGATTAATATTGGCCTCTGGGCTTGTGTGCCAGTCCTGAGCGTGCCATCTGTGCCAGCCCTGAGCGTGCCATCTCTCTCACAAATAGTGGGCCATAGAAAGCCTATTTATTTTTTTTTTTTGTTTTATAAATTTTCCCTGAAAAAAGGGAGATTAATATTGGCCTCTGGGCTTGTGTGCCAGTTGTGAGCGTGCCATCTGTGCCAGTCCTGAGCGTGCCATCTCTCTCACAAATAGTGGGCCATAGAAAGCCTATTTAAATATTTTTTTGGTTTTATAAATTCTCCCAGAAAAAAAGGGAGATTAATATTGGCCTCTGGGCTTCTGTGCCAGTCCTGAGCGTGCCATCTGTGCCAGTCCTGAGCGTCCCATCTCTCTCACAAATAGTGGGCCATAGAAAGCCTATTTTATTTTTTTTGGGGGTTTTAGAAATTCTCCCTGGAAAAAAAAAGGGAGATTAATATTGCCCTTTGGGCTTGTGTGCCAGTACTAAGCGTTCCATCTCTCTCTCTCTCTCTCTCAGTCAGTGGGCCATAGAACGCCTATTTTTGGTTTTATTTGTTTTATAAATTCTCCCTGAAAAAATCATTTTATTTTATTTGGTTTCTAAATTCTTCCTGATAAAATCTTTTTTTTTTTATTATTTTTTTTTCTAAAGTCTCCCTGAAAAAAAAAAAAAAAAACAGTGGGAGATTAATATTGGCCTTTCTGCTTGTGTGCCAGTCTTGACTCCTGGGTGTGCCATCTCTCTCTCTCTCTCTCTCTCTCTCTCTCTCTCTCCAATTGTGGTCCATAGAAAGCCTATATTTTTTTTCCTTGATTTGGGTTCTAAAATCTACCAGAGAAAATAACTACATCAATCATTGGTAGAAAAATATTGGCCTCTGGGTTTGTGTGCCACTCCTGACTCCTGTGTGCGTCATCTCTCAGTCAGTGGGCCATAGAACGCCTATTTTTGTTTTTATTTGTTTTATAAATTCTCCCTGAAAAAATCATTTTATTTTATTTGGTTTCTAAATTCTTCCTGATAAAATCATATTTTTTTTATTATTTTTTTTTCTAAAGTCTCCCTGAAAAAAAAAAAAAAAAACAGTGGGAGATTAATATTGGCCTTTCTGCTTGTGTGCCAGTCTTGACTCCTGGGTGCGTCATCTCTCAGTCAGTGGGCCATAGAACGCCTATTTTTGGTTTTATTTGTTTTCTAAATTCTCCCTGAAAAAATCATTTTATTTTATTTGGTTTCTAAATTCTTCCTGATAAAATCACATTTTTTTTATTATTTTTTTTTCTAAAGTCTCCCTGAAAAAAAAAAAAAAAACAGTGGGAGATTAATATTGGCCTTTCTGCTTGTGTGCCAGTCTTGACTCCTGGGTGCGTCATCTCTCAGTCAGTGGGCCATAGAACGCCTATTTTTGGTTTTATTTGTTTTCTAAATTCTCCCTGAAAAAATCATTTTATTTTATTTGGTTTCTAAATTCTTCCTGATACAATCACATTTTTTTTATTATTTTTTTTTCTAAAGTCTCCCTGAAAAAAAAAAAAAACACAGTGGGAGATTAATATTGGCCTTTCTGCTTGTGTGCCAGTCTTGACTCCTGGGTGCGTCATCTCTCAGTCAGTGGGCCATAGAACGCCTATTTTTGGTTTTATTTGTTTTCTAAATTCTCCCTGAAAAAATCATTTTATTTTATTTGGTTTCTAAATTCTTCCTGATAAAATCACATTTTTTTTATTATTTTTTTTTCTAAAGTCTCCCTGAAAAAAAAAAAAAAAAACAGTGGGAGATTAATATTGGCCTTTCTGCTTGTGTGCCAGTCTTGACTCCTGGGTGCGTCATCTCTCAGTCAGTGGGCCATAGAACGCCTATTTTTGGTTTTATTTGTTTTCTAAATTCTCCCTGAAAAAATCATTTTATTTTATTTGGTTTCTAAATTCTTCCTGATAAAATCACATTTTTTTTATTATTTTTTTTTCTAAAGTCTCCCTGAAAAAAAAAAAAAAAAACAGTGGGAGATTAATATTGGCCTTTCTGCTTGTGTGCCAGTCTTGACTCCTGGGTGCGTCATCTCTCAGTCAGTGGGCCATAGAACGCCTATTTTTGGTTTTATTTGTTTTATAAATTCTCCCTGAAAAAATCATTTTATTTTATTTGGTTTCTAAATTCTTCCTGATAAAATCATATTTTTTTTATTATTTTTTTTTCTAAAGTCTCCCTGAAAAAAAAAAAAAAAAAACAACCAAAAAAAACAGTGGGAGATTAATATTGGCCTTTCTGCTTGTGTGCCAGTCTTGACTCCTGGGTGTGCCATCTCTCTCTCTCTCTCTCTCTCTCTCTCTCTCTCTCCAATTGTGGTCCATAGAAAGCCTATATTTTTTTTCCTTGATTTGGGTTCTAAAATCTACCAGAGAAAATAACTACATCAATCATTGGTAGAAAAATATTGGCCTCTGGGTTTGTGTGCCACTCCTGACTCCTGTGTGCGTCATCTCTCAGTCAGTGGGCCATAGAACGCCTATTTTTGTTTTTATTTGTTTTATAAATTCTCCCTGAAAAAATCATTTTATTTTATTTGGTTTCTAAATTCTTCCTGATAAAATCATATTTTTTTTATTATTTTTTTTTCTAAAGTCTCCCTGAAAAAAAAAAAAAAAAAAAAAAAAAAAAAAAAACAGTGGGAGATTAATATTGGCCTTTCTGCTTGTGTGCCAGTCTTGACTCCTGGGTGTGCCATCTCTCTCTCTCTCTCTCTCTCTCTCCAATTGTGGTCCATAGAAAGCCTACATTTTTTTTCCTTGATTTGGGTTCCAAAATCTACCAGAGAAAATAACTCCATCAATCATTGGTAGAAAAATATTGGCCTCTGGGCTTGTGTGCCACTCCTGATTCCTGTGTGCGTCATCTCTCACTCAGTGGCCCATAGAAAGCATATAGTTTGTTACATTTGTTTTCTAAATTCTCCCTGCAAAAATCTTTTTTTTTTTTTTTGGGGGGTTTCTAAAGTGTTCCTGAAAAAAATAAAAATAAAAAAAAAATAATAGTGTGACATTAATATTAACATTTGTGCTTCAGTGACAGTCCTGCGTGTGGGGCATCTCTCTAATTTGCAGCCACCAAAAAAAGAGTGTGTAACATTGGGCCTGATTTTCGCTGTGGTCTCACCAACCTGTAAAGGGGTAGCTAAATCATACTGAAGTTATAGCTCACCGTGTAAGTTGTGTGACTACAACAAATAACGTTAGTTTGGTTACGTTTTTAAAACAATGAGGAAGTCTAGTGGAAGAGGTCGTGGCCGGGGGCGTTCATTGTCAGCTGGTAATGAGGGTAGTGGTAGTGGTGGAGCATCAGGTGGTCGTGGGGGAAAAAATATTGCACCTAAGTCTGGAGCTGTGGAGCCAGGTTCGTCGTCCGGCTACACAAGGCCTCGAACGCTCCCTTTTCTGGGATTAGGAAAACCGCTTTTAAAGCCGGAGCAGCAAGAGCAAGTTTTGGCTTATCTTGCTGACTCAGCCTCTAGCTCTTTTGCCTCATCTCGTGAAACTGGTAAAAGTAAAAGCAGCGCGTCGTTAGTGGATGTTCACGGTCAGGGACAAGTCACTTCCTTGTCCTCTTCAGCAAAAACAACAACAGAGAAGAATGCAGCAGGCGACACAACGGGTTACTCCATGGAGCTCTTTACACATACCGTCCCTGGCTTAGAAAGTGAAGCAGTTAACAGTCCATGCCCATTACAAATTGAATCTGACATGGAGTGCACTGACGCACAGCCACAGCCAGACTACTATGCTGGTCCTTTGACTCAGACCACAACATTGCCCTCGCAGGGTGCTGATCAAGAATCAGACCCTGATGAGACTATGTTGCCCCATCACGAACGCTATACCACCGAACGACACGGTGACACAGACGAAGTTGCGCAGGAGGTACAAGAAGAGTTATTAGATGACCCAGTTCTTGACCCCGATTGGCAGCCATTGGGGGAACAGGGTGCAGGCGGCAGCAGTTCTGAAGCAGAGGAGGAGGAGGGGCCGCAGCAGGCATCAACATCGCCACAGGTTCCATCTGCCGGGCCCGTATCTTGCCCAAAACGCGTGGCAAAGCCAAAACCTGGTGGAGGACAGCGTGGCCATCCGGTTAAAGCTCAGTCTGCAATGCCTGAAAAGGTATCCGATGCTAGAAAGAGTGCAGTCTGGCATTTTTTTAAACAACATTCAATTGATCAGCGCAAAGTCATCTGTCAAAAATGTTCTACTTCCTTAAGCAGAGGTCAGAATCTGAAAAGTCTCAATACTAGTTGCATGCATAGACATTTAACCACCATGCATTTGAAAGCTTGGACTAACTACCAAACGTCCCTTAAGGTTGTTGCACCCTCGGCCAATGAAGCTAGTCATCAACGCAACATCCCTTCCGGCAGTGTAGGACCACCATTTAGCGCACCACCTGCTGTATCTGTGCAGGTATCTTTGCCAGGCCAAAGCAGTCAGGGTCAGGGAATCACCAGTTTCGTAGTAGGAAACACTGCATCTAGGGCACCGGCGGCAACAATACCATCTCCCACCGTCTCTCAGTCTGCCATGTCCACCGGCACCCCCGCTAGTTCCACGATCTCCAGCTCTCCAGTCCAGCTCACCCTACATGAGACTATGGTTAGAAAAAGGAAATACTTAGCCTCGCATCCGCGTACACAGGGTTTGAACGCCCACATAGCTAGACTAATCTCGTTAGAGATGATGCCCTACCGGTTAGTTGAAAGCGAAGCTTTCAAAGACCTGATGGACTACGCTGTACCACGCTACGAGCTACCCAGTCGACACTTTTTTTCCAGAAAAGCCATCCCAGCCTTCCACCAGCATGTTAAAGAGCGCATCGTCCATGCACTCAGGCAATCTGTGAGCACAAAGGTGCACCTGACAACAGATGCATGGACCAGTAGGCATGGCCAGGGACGTTACGTGTCCATCACGGCACACTGGGTAAATGTGGTGGATTCAGGGTCCACAGGGGACAGCAAGTTTGGGACAGTTCTGCCTAGCCCACGGTCTAGTAAACAGTTGTCTGTAGCCGTTCGCACCCCCTCCTCCTCCTCCTCCTCCTCGTCCTCCTGCAGAAGCAAGAGCTCGTCCACAGACCGCAGTCGCACAAACACTCCATCCGCACCTGCCACTGTTGCACACCAGGTCTCCCATTATGGGGCAGCTACTGGCATACGTCAGCAGGCTGTATTGGCTATGAAGTGTTTGGGCGACAATAGACACACCGCGGAAGTTCTGTCCGAGTTCTTGCAGCAAGAAACGCAGTCGTGGCTGGGCACTGTAGATCTTGAGGCAGGCAAGGTAGTGAGTGATAACGGAAGGAATTTCATGGCTGCCATCTCCCTTTCCCAACTGAAACACATTCCTTGCCTGGCTCACAACTTAAACCTGGTGGTGCAGTGCTTCCTGAAAAGTTATCCGGGGTTATCCGACCTGCTCCTCAAAGTGCGTGGACTTTGCGCACATATCCGCCGTTCGCCTGTACACTCCAGCCGTATGCAGACCTATCAGCGTTCTTTGAACCTTCCCCAGCATCGCCTAATCATAGACGTTGCAACAAGGTGGAACTCAACACTGCACATGCTTCAGAGACTGTGCGAACAGAGGCGGGCTGTTATGTTTTTGTGGGAGGATACACATACACGGGCAGGCAGTAGGATGGCAGACATGGAGTTGTCAGGTGTGCAGTGGTCGAAGATTCAAGACATGTGTCAAGTCCTTCAGTGTTTTGAGGAATGCACACGGCTGGTTAGTGCAGACAACGCCATAATAAGCATGAGCATCCCCCTAATGCGTCTGCTGATGCAAAGTTTGACGCACATAAAGGATCAGGCGTCTGCACCAGAGGAAGAGGAAAGCCTTGATGACAGTCAGCGATTGTCTGGTCAGGGCAGTGTACATGACGAGGTACCGGGCGAAGAGGAGGTGGAGGATGAGGAGGATGATGGGGATGAGTATATTTTTAATGAGGAAGCTTTCCCGGGGGCACGGGAAATTGGTGGCGTGGCAAGGCCGGGTTCTGGTTTTTTGAGGGACACAAGTGACGTAGATTTGCCTGCAACTGCCCCTCAACCAAGCACAACCGCAGATTTGACAACGGGAACTTTGGCCCACATGGCGGATTATGCCTTGCGTATCCTCAAAAGGGACACACGCATTACAAAAATGATGAACGATGACGATTACTGGTTGGCCTGCCTCCTTGATCCTCGCTATAAAGGCAAATTGCAAAATATTATGCCACATGAGAACTTGGAACTAATATTAGCAACAAAACAATCAACTCTTGTTGACCGTTTGCTTCTGGCATTCCCTGCACACAGCGCCCGTGATCGTTCTCACACGAGCTCCAGGGGCCAGCAGACCAGAGGTGTTAGAGGGGCAGAAATCAGAAGTGGCGTTGGCCAGAGGGGTTTTCTGACCAGGTTGTGGAGTGATTTTTCTATGACCGCAGACAGGACAGGTACTGCAGCATCAATTCAAAGTGACAGGAGACAACATTTGTCCAGTATGGTTACAAACTATTTTTCATCCCTTATCGACGTTCTCCCTCAACCGTCATTCCCATTTGATTACTGGGCATCCAAATTAGACACCTGGCCAGAATTGGCAGAATATGCATTGCAGGAGCTTGCTTGCCCGGCAGCTAGTGTCCTATCAGAAAGAGTATTCAGTGCTGCAGGTTCAATACTAACAGAAAAAAGGACTCGTCTGGCTACCCAAAATGTAGATGATCTAACCTTCATTAAAATGAACCACAACTGGATTTCAAAATCTTTTGCCCCACCCTGCCCGGCTGACACCTAGCTTTCCTATGAAAAGGTCTTGCCTGTGGACTATTCTGAATGACTTTTCCAATCTCGTAATTTTCTTCACCTGATTGTCCAGCATACGACATGTTTCCACCTCACGAAATGGCCAAACTCCCCACACGGGCCCGTGCTATCGCCACTTTGCGCTTGGACCCTTGAGAGTGCTGTTTGTCTGAAGAGGTGGGTGTGGCCGCTTTTGGTCGACGGCACTGCCACTGGGTCCCTCATAGTACAATAAAGTGTCTCTGGCGGTGGTGGTGCGCACCCAACGTCAGACACACCGTTGTAATATGAGGGGCCCTGTGCCTGTAACGCCGGCCACAAGACAGTTCCCCCCCCCAGCTCAAACAGTGCTCTACCACTAGCAAAATTATCTCTCACAGCTTCACCAATGTGTAGTCTAGGCGCTGACATCCTTCAATGCCTGGCACTGACAATACCATTGTTTTGACATTTTTGTTATGTTAGGCCTTCGAAGCCTGTCTGCGGTCCCTTCTTTCTACAACTACTACACTGACCAGGCCACTGCTGGCCGTGTTACCCTGGAACCAATTTAAAAGTGCCTACAGTCAGCCCAATTTTGTTATGTTAGGCCTTCGAAGACTGTCTGCCGTCACTCCTTCCACTAGACTTCCACTGACCATACACTGCTGCCCATGTACCCCTGGAACCAATTTAAAGTGCCTACAGCCAGCCCAATTTTGTTATGTTAGGCCTTCGAAGCCTGTCTGCGGTCACTCCTTCCACTAGACTTCCACTGACCAGACCACTGCTGCCCGTGTACCCCTGGAACCAATTTAAAAGTGCCTACAGCCAGCCCAAGTTTGTTATGTTAGGCCTTGGAAGCCTGTCTGCGGTCACTCCTTCCACTAGACTTCCACTGACCAGACCACTGCTGCCCGTGTACCCCTGGAACCAATTTAAAAGTGCCTACAGCCAGCCCAAGTTTGTTATGTTAGGCCTTGGAAGCCTGTCTGCGGTCACTCCTTCCACTAGACTTCCACTGACCAGACCACTGCTGCCCGTGTACCCCTGGAACCAATTTAAAAGTGCCTACAGCCAGCCCAAGTTTGTTATGTTAGGCCTTCGAAGCCTGTCTGCGGTCCATTCTTTCAACTACTACTACACTGACCAGGTCACTGCTGCCCGTGTACCCCTGGAACCAATTTAAAAGTGCCTACAGCCAGCCCAAGTTTGTTATGTTAGGCCTTGGAAGCCTGTCTGCGGTCACTCCTTCCACTAGACTTCCACTGACCAGACCACTGCTGCCCGTGTACCCCTGGAACCAATTTAAAAGTGCCTACAGCCAGCCCAAGTTTGTTATGTTAGGCCTTGGAAGCCTGTCTGCGGTCACTCCTTCCACTAGGCCTCCACTGACCACACCACTGCTGTCCGTGTACCCCTGGAACCAATTTAAAATTGCCTACAGCCATGTGTTATTATTTTAGGCCTTCGATGCCTGTCTGCGGTCACTCCTTCCACTAGGCCTCCACTGACCACACCACTGCTGTCCGTGTACCCCTGGAACCAATTTAAAATTGCCTACAGCCAGCCCAATTTTTTTATTTTAGGCCTTCGATGCCTGTCTGCGGTCCATTCTTTCAACTACTACTACACTGACCAGGTCACTGCTGCCCGTGTACCCCTGGAACCAATTTAAAATTGCCTACAGCCATGTGTTATTATTTTAGGCCTTCGATGCCTGTCTGCGGTCACTCCTTCCACTAGGCCTCCACTGACCACACCACTGCTGTCCGTGTACCCCTGGAACCAATTTAAAATTGCCTACAGCCATGTGTTTTTATTTTAGGCCTTCGATGCCTGTCTGCGGTCCATTCTTTCAACTACTACTACACTGACCAGGTCACTGCTGCCCGTGTACCCCTGGAACCAATTTAAAAGTGCCTACAGCCAGCCCAAGTTTGTTATGTTAGGCCTTGGAAGCCTGTCTGCGGTCACTCCTTCCACTAGACTTCCACTGACCAGGTCACTGCTGCCCGTGTACCCCTGGAACCAATTTAAAATTGCCTACAGCCATGTGTTATTATTTTAGGCCTTCGATGCCTGTCTGCGGTCACTCCTTCCACTAGGCCTCCACTGACCACACCACTGCTGCCCGTGTACCCCTGGAACCAATTTAAAATTGCCTACAGCCAGCCCAATTTTTTTATTTTAGGCCTTCGATGCCTGTCTGCGGTCCATTCTTTCAACTACTACTACACTGACCAGGTCACTGCTGCCCGTGTACCCCTGGAACCAATTTAAAATTGCCTACAGCCAGCCCAATTTTTTTATTTTAGGCCTTCGATGCCTGTCTGCGGTCCATTCTTTCAACTACTACTACACTGACCAGGTCACTGCTGCCCGTCTACCCCTGGAACCAATTTAAAATTGCCTACAGCCATGTGTTATTATTTTAGGCCTTCGATGCCTGTCTGCGGTCACTCCTTCCACTAGGCCTCCACTGACCACACCACTGCTGTCCGTGTACCCCTGGAACCAATTTAAAATTGCCTACAGCCATGTGTTATTATTTTAGGCCTTCGATGCCTGTCTGCGGTCACTCCTTCCACTAGGCCTCCACTGACCACACCACTGCTGTCCGTGTACCCCTGGAACCAATTTAAAATTGCCTACAGCCAGCCCAATTTTTTTATTTTAGGCCTTCGATGCCTGTCTGCGGTCCATTCTTTCAACTACTACTACACTGACCAGGTCACTGCTGCCCGTGTACCCCTGGAACCAATTTAAAATTGCCTACAGCCATGTGTTATTATTTTAGGCCTTCGATGCCTGTCTGCGGTCACTCCTTCCACTAGGCCTCCACTGACCACACCACTGCTGTCCGTGTACCCCTGGAACCAATTTAAAATTGCCTACAGCCAGCCCAATTTTTTTATTTTAGGCCTTCGATGCCTGTCTGCGGTCCATTCTTTCAACTACTACTACACTGACCAGGTCACTGCTGCCCGTGTACCCCTGGAACCAATTTAAAATTGACTACAGCCAGCCCAATTTTTTTATTTTAGGCCTTCGATGCCTGTCTGCGGTCCATTCTTTCAACTACTACTACACTGACCAGGTCACTGCTGCCCGTCTACCCCTGGAACCAATTTAAAATTGCCTACAGCCATGTGTTATTATTTTAGGCCTTCGATGCCTGTCTGCGGTCACTCCTTCCACTAGGCCTCCACTGACCACACCACTGCTGTCCGTGTACCCCTGGAACCAATTTAAAATTGCCTACAGCCATGTGTTATTATTTTAGGCCTTCGATGCCTGTCTGCGGTCACTCCTTCCACTAGGCCTCCACTGACCACACCACTGCTGTCCGTGTACCCCTGGAACCAATTTAAAATTGCCTACAGCCAGCCCAATTTTTTTATTTTAGGCCTTCGATGCCTGTCTGCGGTCCATTCTTTCAACTACTACTACACTGACCAGGTCACTGCTGCCCGTGTACCCCTGGAACCAATTTAAAATTGCCTACAGCCATGTGTTATTATTTTAGGCCTTCGATGCCTGTCTGCGGTCACTCCTTCCACTAGGCCTCCACTGACCACACCACTGCTGTCCGTGTACCCCTGGAACCAATTTAAAATTGCCTACAGCCATGTGTTTTTATTTTAGGCCTTCGATGCCTGTCTGCGGTCCATTCTTTCAACTACTACTACACTGACCAGGGCACTGCTGGCCGTGTACCCCTGGAACCAACATCAGAAAATATAAAAATAAGTATTTTGCTTATAAAAAAGAAAATACTGGTGAGATATCAAATGCAGACATTTTAACATTAAAAACAAACACACAACTAAAATCTGGTACAGTACTAAAAATGGCCACCAGCTACAATTACTTTCTCCTGCAAGTAGTTAACTGAAAGTTTTTTTAAATTGAAAACACACATATGGCATCCACCGAGTGTTGTCCTGTCGCGTCTTCTTTATATTATTGCCGAGAAGATGCAAAATAATGAAAATAATAAAATCATTAATTACCAAAATAATAGAGAAAGTCAACACCACATTGCAAATAAACATTCATTCCAAATAAAGAAGCAGGGCGCGTCCGAGGGTGAGTATATACCTAATAAGAATCTAATCACCCTCGGACGCGCAATGCTTATTTCCAACAGCCTTCCTTCCTAAGAATCATCCCTTCCGTGGTGTAGAGAGACGTTGTGTTACACTCCAAGGTGTTCCCCAGGTTGCCTTTCCTGAGCTTCGATCTACCGGCTCTCGTTTAGTAGTTGTTGGAAACTACGCTGCATTAGGCCTTCAAATTGGGTATGGGGTGTAGAGAGATGGTGTGTTCCACTCCAAGGTGTTCCCCAGGTTGCCTTTCCTGAGCTTCGATCTTCCGGCTCTCGTTTAGTAGTTCTTGGAAACTACACTGCATTAGGCCTTCAAATTGGGTATGGGGTGTAGAGAGAGGGTGTGTTACACTCCAAGGTGTTCCCCAGGTTGCCTTTCCTGAGCTTCGATATTCCGGCTCTCGTTTAGTAGTTGTCGGAAACTACGCTGCATTAGGCCTACAAATTGGGTATGGGGTGTAGAGAGAGGGTGTGTTACACTCCAAGGTGTTCCCCAGGTTGCCTTTCCTGAGCTTCGATCTTCATGCTCTCGTTTAGTAGTTGTCGGAAACTACGCTGCATTAGGCCTACAAATTGGGTATGGGGTGTAGAGAGAGGGTTTGTTACACTCCAAGGTGTTCCCCAGGTTGCCTTTCCTGAGCTTCGATCTTCCGGCTCTCGTTTAGTAGTTGTTGGAAACTACGCTGCATTAGGCCTTCAAATTGGGTATGGGGTGTAGCGAGAGGGTGTGTTACACTCCAAGGTGTTCCCCAGGTTGCCTTTCCTGAGCTTCGATCTTCCGGCTCTCGTTTAGTAGTTCTTGGAAACTACACTGCATTAGACCTTCAAATTGGGTATGGGGTGTAGAGAGAGGGTGTGTTACACTCTAAGGTGTTCCCCAGGTTTCCTTGCCATTGCTTCGGTCTTCCGACTCTCGTTTAGTAGTTGTAGAAAAGTACACTGCATTAGGCCATACAAAATGGGTATGGGGTGGAGAGAGATGGTGTGTTACACTCCAAGGTGTTCCCCAGGTTGCCTTTCCTGAGCTTCTATCTTCAGGCTCTCATTAAATTGTGGTTAAATGGAACAACTGCATTTGGCGTACTAGTTGGTTTGGGGCCTACTATCGGTGTCTGCCACTCCTTGCTGTTCTCCTCCACTGAACAAAGCTGTGCCGCCTGTTTACTACGGTTGCCAATTTTGAACTGCATTTCGACTACTTACTGATTTGGCCCTACTCTCTGTGTCAGCCTCTCATTCCAGTTGTCCTCCACTGCAATGCCCCCTGGTTATTCCTGTGTTACCAATTTTGAACTGCATTTAGCCCACTTTCTTCTTTGGGCCTATATCTGTGTTTCCACTTCATCGTGCCCATTGCCCAGCCAGTGATAGATGAGTCTGCTGGTACATTGACCCATAACGCAACATTCCCCGTGCACGCTACACAACAACATTGTGACCCTGCTGAAAGTCAGGTTGCTCTTCCCGCATACCATACCACCTTACACGGGGACAAAGAGGAAGGTGCAGATGAAAGTGCAGGTTCCTTCATCAGGTGGGGGGAGGAATACTAGTTGGCGACGTCACTGGCACAGGGCCTCTCATAGTACGCAAAAGTGTTGCTGCCGGTGGGAGGCGCCCCCGCCGTGCAAACACACCGCTGTACTTTGAGGGGCCCTGTGCCAGTGCCAATGCCAACGAGTGGGCCCCCCCTGCTTGCTCAGGTTCACAGCACTTGCAAAGTTGAAATACTTACCTCTCCCTGCTCCACTGCCGTGACGTGGTCCAGATTTCCTGGGCCCACTAATTACTTGAACCAGCCCTACCCCCCACAACTTTAGCCAAATGACCCCCAATTTCAAATGCCTTCCAATTATTATAAGGTAAATTACGCTTGACAAGCTTCATTAAGAAGAATGGATGGTTTTGACATTAAAATGGGCACTCTAGGTGTTTTCCTGGCCCCCACTCACTGCCGACTATGCTGCCCCATTGACTTGCATTGGGTTTCGTGTTTCGGTCGATCCCGACTTTACGTCATAATCGGCCGATTTCACTCGACCCGACTTTGGACATAGTCGGGTTTCGCAAAACCCGGCTCGACTCTAAAAAGGTCAAGGTCGCTCAACTCTAGCCAGGATCATATTCCTCACCAACCGTTACACCGATGCCTCTACCCTGTGCCAGTCATTACACTGGCTACCCATCCACTCCAGAATCCAGTACAAAACTACTACCCTCATCCACAAAGCACTCCATGGCTCAGCACCACCCTACATCTCCTCCCTGGTATCAGTCTACCACCCTACCCGTGCCCTCCGCTCCGCTAATGACCTCAGGTTAGCATCCTCAATAATCAGAACCTCCCACTCCCGTCTCCAAGACTTTACACGTGCTGCGCCGATTCTTTGGAATGCACTACCTAGGTTAATACGATTAATCCCCAATCCCCACAGTTTTAAGCGTGCCCTAAAAACTCATTTGTTCAGACTGGCCTACCGCCTCAATGCATTAACCTAACGATCCCTGTGTGGCCTATTTATAATAAAAAAAAAAAAAAAAAAAGGTTCCTCGCATCATGTTCTCATACACTTTATGCAGTATTAGCCCTCTGTGTCTGTACTGCTACATACTTAGGCAGGTAACTGGTTCATGCAGCTTTACATGAACACCTGAGCCTTACACTATAGCTGGTCCGAATAACTAAAGCAATTGTTACCATCCACCTCTCGTGTCTCCCCTTTTCCCCATAGTTTGTAAGCTTGCGAGCAGGGCCCTCACTCCTCCTGGTATCTGTTTTGAACTGTATTTCTGTTATGCTGTAATGTCTATTGTCTGTACAAGTCCCCTCTATAATTTGTAAAGCGCTGCGGAATATGTTGGCGCTATATAAATAAAATTATTATTATTATTATTATTATTATATTTTTTCACAAAAATTATCTTTTCGCCCCCAATTTTTTATTTTCACAATGGTAAGAGAAGAAATTGGACCACAAACGTTGTTGTAGAATTTGTCCTGAGTACGCTGATACCCCATATGTGGAGGTAAAACACTGTTTGGGCGCATGGGAAAGCTCGGAAGGGAAGGAGCGCCGTTTGACTTTTCAATGCAAAATTGACAGGAATTGAGATGGGACGCCATGTTGTGTTTGGAGAGCCACTGATGTGCCTAAACATTGAAACCCCCCACAAGTGACACCATTTTGGAAAGTAGACCCCCTAAGGAACTTATCTAGATGTGTTTTGAGCGCTTTGACCCACCAAGGGCTTCACAGAACTTTATAATGCAGAGCCGTAAAAATAAAACAAAAATTTTTTCCCACAAAAATTATTTTTTAGCCCCCAGGTTTGTATTTTCCCGAGGGTAACAGGAGAAATTGGACCCCAAAATATGTTGTACAATTTGTCCTGAGTGCGCTGATACCCCATTTGTGGGGGGGAACCACTGTTTGGCCGCATGGGAGGGCTCGGAAGGGAAGGAGCGCCATTTGGAATGCAGACTTAGATGGAATGGTCTGCAGGTGTCACATTGCGTTTGCAGAGCCTGTAATGTACCTAAACAGTAGAAACCCCCCACAAGTGACCCCATATTGGAAACTAGACCCCCAGGGAACTCATCTAGATGTGTTGTGAGAACTTTGAACCCCTAAGTGTTTCACTACAGTTTATAATGCCGAGCCGTGAAAATAAAAAATCTTTTTTCCCACAAAAATTATTTTTTAGCCCCCAGTTTTGTATTTTCCCAAGGGTAACAGGAGAAATTGGACCCCAATAGTTGTTGTCCTATTTGTCCTGAGTACGCTGATACCCCATATGTTGGGGTAAACCCCTGTTTGGGCACACGGGAGAGCTCAGAAGGGAAGGAGCACTGTTTTACATTTTCAACGCAGAATTGGCTGGAAGTGAGATCGGACGCCATGTCGCGTTTGGAGAGCCCCTGATGTGCCTACACAGTGGAAACCCCTCAATTATAACTGAAACCCTAATCCAAACACACCCCTAACCCTAATCCCAACAGTAACCCTAACCACACCCCTAAGGGTGGTTTCACACTTGCGTTTTTGTCTGCAGCGTTTTTTTTTCTTCCTATATTTAACATTGAAAACGCATGCGTTTTTGTTTGTACGCATTTGTTCGCGTTTTGAAACGCATGCATTTTTTTACTGCATGCGTTCATTTTCAGAAATGCAACTTGTAGTATTTTTGAGAGGCATTTTTTGGACCAAAAAAAACGCTTGCGTTTTGATGCGTTTTTTTTGGGTCAAAAAATACATTGGAGTCAATGGGGACGCATGCGTTTTTTCGTGCATGCGTTTTTTTGCGTTAAAAATGCATGCGTTTTTCTATTAAAAAACCAGAAAACACACTGATATGCCACCCCCCAACATAAAGGTGATAAAGGGATCCTAACCCTAACCCTACCCCTAACCCTAACCCTACCCCTAACCCTAACCTTACCCCTAACCCTAAACCCTAAGGGATCCTAACCCTAACCCTACCCCTAACCCTAACCCTACCCCTACCCCTAACCCTAAGGGATCCTAACCCTACCCCTAACCCTACCCCTAACCCTAACCCTAAGGGATCCTAACCCTAACCCTACCCCTAACCCTAACCCTACCCCTAACCCTACCCCTACCCCTAACCCTAACCCTAAGGGATCCTAACCATAACCCTACCCCTAACCCTACCCCTACCCCTAACCCTAATCCCTTTAGGGTTAGGGGTAGGGGTAGGGTTAGGGTTAGGATCCCTTAAGGTTAGAGGTAGGGTTAGGGTTAGGGTTAGGGGTAGGGTTAGGGTTAGGATCCCTTAGGGTTAGGGTTAGCGGTAGGGTTAGGGTTAGGATCCCTTTAGGGTTAGGGTTAGGGTTATGATCCTAACCCTAACCCTAACTATTTCTATTTATAGTGGGTTTTTTACTTTATTTTGATGATTGGCAGCTGTCACACATTTCTCAGCATGCGTTTAAAAAACGTAAACGCGTGAAAAAACGCATGTAAACGCGTCAAAACGCCGCGTTTTTTTCATCACATGCAAAAACGCATGCGTCAAAAAAACACAGCGTTTGCACGCGTTTACATGCGTTTTTTCACCATGCTTTTTTTGCGTTTTTTACCGCAAAAACACACCCCAAAAAAACGCAAATGTGAAACCAGCCTAACCCTGACACACCCCAACCCTATTCCCAACTGTAAATGTAATCTAAACCCTAACCGTAACTTTAGCCCCAACCCTAACTTTAGCCTTAACCCTAACTGTAGCCCCAACCCTAACTGTAGCCCCAACCCTAACCCTAGCCCTAACCCTAACCCTAACCCTATCCCTAACCCTAGCCCTTACCCTAGCCCTAACCCTAACCCTAGCCCTAATGGAAAAATGGAAATAAATACATTTTTTTAATTTTTCCCTAACTAAGGGGGTGATGAAGGGGGGTTTGATTTACTTTTATAGTGGGTTTTTTAGCGGATGTTTATGATTGGCAGCCGTCACACACTGAAAGACGCTTTTTATTGCAAAAAATATTTTTTGCGTTACCACATTTTCAGAGCTATAATTTTTCCATATTTGAGTCCACAGAGTCATCTGAGGTCTTGTTTTTTGCGGGACAAGTTGATGTTTTTATTGGTAACATTTTCGGGCACGTGACATTTTTTGATCGCTTTTTATTCAGATTTTTGTGAGGCAGAATGACCAAAAACCAGCTATTCATGAATTTCTTTTGGGGGAGGCGTTTATACCGTTCCGCATTTGGTAAAATTGATAAAGCACTTTTAGTCTTTGGGTCAGTACGATTACAGCGATACCTCATTTATATAAATTTTTTATGTTTTGGCGCTTTTATACGATAAAAACTATTTTATAGAAAAAATAATTATTTTTGCATCTCTTTATTCTCAGGACTATAACTTTTTTATTTTTTTGCTGATGATGCTGTATGGTGGCTCGTTTTTTGCGGGACAAGATGACATTTTCATTGGTATCATGGTTATTTATATCTGTCTTTTTGATCGCGTGTTATTCCACTTTTTGTTTGGCGGTATGATAATAAAGTGTTTTTTTTGCCTCGTTTTTTTTTTTTTTCCTACGGTGTTTACTGAAGGGGTTAACTAGTGGGCCAGTTTTATAGGTGGGGTCGTTACGGACTCGGAGATACTAAATATGTGTACTTTTATTTTTTTTATTATTATTTAGATAAAGAAATGTATTTATGGGAATAATATATTTTTTTTTATTTAGGAATATTTTTTTAAATTTTTTTTTACACATTTGGAAAAAATTTTTTTTTACTTTTTTACTTTGTCCCAGGGGGAGACATCACAGATCGGTGATCTGACAGTTTGCACAGCACTCTGTCAGATCACCGATCTGACTTACAGCACTGCAGGCTTCACAGTGCCTGCTCTGAGCAGGCTCTGTGAAGCCACCTCCCTCCCTGCAGGACCCGGATGCCGTGGCCATCTTGGATCCGGGGGCCTGCAGCGAGGAAGGAGGTAGGAGACCCTCGCAGCAACGCGATCACATCGCGTTGCTGCGGGGGTCTCAGGGAAGCCCGCAGGGAGCCCCCTCCCTGCGCGATGCTTCCCTATACCGCCGGCACATCGCGATCATGTTTGATCGCGGTGTGCTAGGGTTAAGGTGCCGGGGGCGGTCCGTTACCGCTCCTGGCACATAGTGCCGGATGTCAGCTGCAATAGGCAGCTGACACCCGGCCACGATTGGCGGCGCTCCCCCCATGAGCGCTGCCGATCGCATATGACGTACTATCCCGTCGAGGGTCAGATAGGCCCAGGGCACCTCGACGGGATAGTACGTCTAAGGTCAGAAAGGGGTTAAAGGAGCTCTCTATTGAA
Source organism: Ranitomeya imitator (assembly GCF_032444005.1). Lineage (NCBI taxonomy): Eukaryota > Metazoa > Chordata > Amphibia > Anura > Dendrobatidae > Ranitomeya > Ranitomeya imitator. The sequence goes on along the minus strand of NC_091285.1, from coordinate 489,663,740 downwards.
GTGAAACAGACCATCATTAGTGTCCGAATCAACAGTTGCACTCTAGCAATATTTTTTTCATACAATGATAGGTGATCTAAATGTATGGGTGATTTATATAAATGTTTTATACTTACTGTGATCCCTCCAAATGTTCCAGTCTCTTCAAATAAACAGTAAGTGCAGTCTGTAGAATTTGCAATTTGCATTTATAAGGCTGAGTTCAAATGGACATATGTAAAAACAATCTAGTTGCAAATTGGGAACATGACTTGCTCCAGCTGAACAGGGGAGGAAGCAAAAGGACTGGACAGGACAGCATGGGATTACAAATAATGATTTCTTTGGGGTAAAACATTTTTAAAAAACAAGCAGGGAAATGCTAAAGGTACCGTCACACTTAGCGACGCTGCAGCGATACCGACAACGATCCGGATCGCTGCAGCGTCGCTGTTTGGTCGCTGGAGAGCTGTCACACAGACCGCTCTCCAGCGACCAACGATGCCGGTATCCAGGGTAAACATCGGGTAACTAAGCGCAGGGCCGCGCTTAGTAACCCGATGTTTACCCTGGTTACCATCCTAAAAGTAAAAAAAACAAACAGTACATACTTACCTACAGCCGTCTGTCCTCCAGCGCTGTGCTCTGCACTCCTCCTGTACTGTCTGTGTGAGCACAGCGGCCGGAAAGCAGAGCGGTGACGTCACCGCTCTGCTTTCCGGCTCACAGCCAGTACAGGAGGAGAGCAGAGCACAGCGCTGGAGGACAGACGGCTGTAGGTAAGTATGTAGTGTTTGTTTTTTTTACTTTTAGGATGGTAACCAGGGTAAACATCGGGTTACTAAGCGCGGCCCTGCGCTTAGTTACCCGATGTTTACCCTGGTTACCAGTGAAGACATCGCTGAATCGGTGTCACACACGCCGATTCAGCGATGTCTGCGGGGAGTCCAGCGACGAAATAAAGTTCTGGACTTTCTTCCCCGACCAGCGACAGCACAGCAGGGGCCTGATCGCTGCTGCCTGTCACACTGGACGATATCGCTAGTGAGGACGCTGCAACGTCACGGATCGCTAGCGATATCGTCTAGTGTGACGGTACCTTTAGACACAGCCATTATACAGTACACAACAGGGGCACATTTATGAGATTATCTCAGCACAGGAATATTTTTTTAAACAGATCCAATAGTGAAAGTTATTACTTCAAGATGCATTGATTAAAATCAACTTTAAAATTAACTTTGTGAGAAAACTCCTTTAATGTAATACTACAGGTGTGCGGGCCCTTTTTATTTTTTTTTTTTGCAGTATATATTGGGGAGTGCGAACCTCTTTTGGACTAAGGGCTTGTTTTCACTTGCGAGGAACACGTCCGTGTCTCGCATGTGGAAACGAAGCTCTGGTGCCAGCACTCCGGAGCGGAGCATGTGTTGCTATGCGGCGGCACGCTCCGCTCCACAGTGCCGGCGCAGAGCTTCGTTTCCACATGCGAGACACGGACGTGTTCCTCGCAAGTGAAAACAAGCCCTAAGCAGCCTAATCTGTCCATCTTTCACAGACAAGGTTTTAATCCCTAGCTACGCCTGGTTTTCATTAGCTTCCCCACCTGTGTGGCTGGGCACATAGAGAGGAGAGACATAAATCAAAAGGACTATACATAAAAAAGGTACACCTTTACATGGTTAGATGGATTTTGCTTCTTCCAACAGCTATAACTTTTTATTTCTGTTGACATGGCGGTAGTAGGGTTTGTTTTTTTATGGGAGGAGTTGTCGTTTTGAAGGACAACATGCTGTGGGATGAAATTGTGAAAAAATGGATTTCTGCTATCTGATTTAGGTGTTGTTTTCATAGTGTTCCTTAGGTGGTAAAAATAACTCTGAAACTTGATTCATCACGTCTATACAAGTGCAGAGATACCAAATTTGCAGATTTTTTTTAAGTGGTGAAAACAAATTAAGACGTTTGTAAAAAAATACTGTGCGTTTTTTTCAACCATTTCCCAAGACCCGTAATGTTTTTATTTTTCCATCAATTGAACTATGTGGGAGTTGATTTTTACATGGCAAGCTGATGATTTTACTGATGTCTGTTTAGGTTACATACATTTTTATCTGTTTTTAATGCAATTTATTAAGACAGAGTGGTGCAATTTTTGCATTTTTGATTTACTTTTCATTATACTTTTTACTGTATGGGTTAATTAGTTTTCAGTTTAATAGCCCAGAGTTTACAGATATGGCAATACCAAATATGTTTTTATTTATTTATTTTAGTTCTTTATTTTCAATGAGGAAAATGGGAGTGATTCAAAATTCTATGTTTTAAATATATTTCACATTTTTGATAATTATTTTTTCACTTTTTCACTTTTTTCTTTAGTCTCCTTGGGGACTAGAAACTGGAATAATTTGTTTGCTTATGCTATGTACTGCTATACAACAGAATTATAGTATATAGTGTAAATCTCATAATTAGGAGTTAATTACTAAACAAAGATTTTTAAGATTTATAAATTGCTTATATTGGTACACTTTAGCAAAATTGGATATACATTACGAGACCAAATTATAACACTGGCAATAGCTCTGTAAACAATAGTAGAAAGCATATTTGAACTGTTTTTCTGTATATACTGTAAGGGCTTACCTCACTTTCAGAGTTTAACAAATCCAATCTCATTTCCAAGGGTTTAGTCTCATCTGTTTTATGCCTTTAGTTATAAACTAGCTTTTATGCATTATTTTTAAATGATAATAAACTTTAAAACAACAATTTACTAATCGGAAACGATTATTGCTATAAACCTACTGTAGTATGAACAAAGACCACACCTAAACAATGATTAATCTAAGCACAAGTGTGGCACATATTGTGTAGTTTTTCCATATGAGTCATTTGTAAAACCAGCATGGTACAATGACTATGAAACATTGGGGCAGTGTGATTAAAATTAATAGCTTTCCTTCTGCTGTCATTTGTCAAGTATTTACAAGCCTGAAAAATACTTCATTTTTTCATGATCCTATAACTCAATATACTGAATCAAAAGCCTGAAGCGATATTACGGCACAAGACATTTATTACTGAATACAAGTCAGTACAGATACTACAGTTGCAGGCACTGCATAAGCATATCTTTTAGATAGAAAGATAGATAGACACTAATATAAATTAACATCTATCTATCTTTCTATCTAAAAGTGTTTCTCACTAAATTAGAATATCATCAAAAAGTTAATTTACGTCAGTTCTTCAATACAAAAAGTGAAGCTCATATATTATATGGAGTCATCACTAACAGAGTGATCTATTTCAAGTGTTTATTTTTGTTAATGTTGATGATTATAGCTTACAGCCAATGAAAACCCTTCTAAAGAACCTAATAACGGTAAGATACAATATTGTTACGCTCCAGAAAGACATCCAGGCCTCTCTTGAACCTCTCAACAGAGTTTGCCATCACCACCTTCTCAGGCGAGGAATTCCAGATTCTCACTGCCCTATATTGATGGAAAAACCTTTTCTCCTCCAGATGCAGAGAATGCCCGCTTGTGACTGTCGCCTTCCTTGGTATAAACAGATCCTCAGAGAGATATTTGTATTGTCCCGTTTTAAAATAGTAATAATAATAATAATCTTTATTTTTATATAGCGCTAACATATTCCGCAGCGCTTTACAGTTTTCACACATTATCATCGCTGTCCCCGTTGGGGCTCACAATCTAAATTCCTTATCAGTATGTCTTTGGAATGTGGGAGGAAACTGGAGTACCCAGAGGAAACCCACGCAAACACGGAGAGAACACACAAACTCTTGGCAGATGTTGTCCTTGGTGGGGTTTGGACCCAGGACTCCAGTGCTGCAATGCTAACCACTGCGCCACCGTGCTGCCCATACTTATACAAGGTTGTTAGATCGCCCCTCAGTCGTCTTTTTTCTAGACTAAATAACCCTAATTTTGCTAATCTCTCTGGGTATTGTAGTTCTCTCATCCCCTTTATTAATTTTGTTGCCCTCCTTTGTAGTCACTCTAGTTCCATTATATCCTTCCTGAGCACCAGTGCCCAAAGCTGGACACAGTACTCCATATGCGATCTAACCAGGGATTTGTACAGAGGCAGTATAATGCTCTCACAAATGTATATCAAGAGTTCTTTTAATGCATACCATGATCCTGTTTCTCTTGGCAGCTGCTGCCTGGCACTGGCTGCTCCAGGTAAGTTTATCATTAACTAGGATCCCTAAGTCCTTCTCTATGTCAGATTTACCCTGTGGTTTCCCGTTCAGTGTGTAATGGTGATATTGATTCCTTCCCATGTGTATAACTTTACATTTATCATTGTTAAACCGCATCTGCCAACTCTCGGCCCAAGTTTCCAACTTATCCAGATCCATCTGTAGCAGAATACTATCTTCTTTTGTATTGACTGCTACATAGTTTTGTATCATATATAATACAAAATCCAAAAGATCTTATAAACCTTCAATTAATATTGCAAAACACAATTCCCCATATATATAGGGGAAAGAAAAGGTATACAGAAAGATGTAAAATTGAAAACAACTTTATTAACAATAACCATAAAAGTTACCAATAGGGTTAAGTGAAACGGATCGTTCATTTTCAAAAGTCGACGACTTTTGGCAAAGTCGGGTTTCATTAAACCCGACCCGACCCCTGTGCGGGGTCAGCCATGCGGTACGCGACTTTCGCGCCAAAGTCGCGTTTCAATGACGCGAAAAGCGCCATTTCTCAGCCAATGAAGGTGGACGCAGAGTGTGGGCAGCGTGATGACATAGGTCCTGGTCCCCACCATCTTAGAGAAGGGCATTGCAGTGATTGGCTTGCTGTCTGCGGCGTCACAGGGGCTATTAAGGGGCGTTCCCGCCGACCGCCATCTTACTGCTGCTGATCTGAGCCTAGGGAGAGGTTGCTGCCGCTTCGTCAGAAGCAGGGATAGTGTTAGGCAGGGTCCATTAACCACCAAACCGCTTGTGCTGTAGCGATTTCCACTGTCCAACACCACCTTTGTTTGCAGGGACAGTGGAAGCTACATTTTTTTTTCCTCAGCGCTGTAGCTCATTGGGCTGCCCTAGAAGGCTCTCTGATAGCTGCATTGCTGTGTGTACGCAGCTGTGCAAACCAACTGCTTTTTTCAAAGCACAAATCCTGTTGTTCCTTCCTTTCTGCACAGCTATCTTGTTTGTTTGTCCACATTTTTATTTAATTTGTGCAGCAGTCCACTCCTTATTGCTGCCTGCCATACCTGGCTGAGATTACTGCAGGGAGATAGTAATTGTAGGACAGTCCCTGTGTTTTTTTTTTTTTTTTTAATTCTCCCTAAAAAAAAAAGCTGTGGGAGATTAAGATTGGCATTTCTGCTCGAGTGCCATCCCTGTGTGTGCCATCTCACATAGTGGGCCATAGAAAGCCTAATTTTTTTTTTTTTTGTGGGGTTTCTAAATTCTCCCTGAAAAAAAAAAAACAGTGGGAGATTAACCCCTTCCCGACCTTTGACGCATACGCTGCGTCATGAAAGTCGGTGCCATTCCGACCCATGACGCAGCATATGCGTCATGGAAAGATCGCGTCCCTGCAGGCCGGGTGAAAGGGTTAACTCCCATTTCACCCGATCTGCAGGGACAGGGGGAGTGGTAGTTTAGCCCAGGGGGGGTGGCTTCACCCCCTCGTGACTACGATCGCTCTGATTGGCTGTTGAAAGTGAAACTGCCAATCAGAGCGATTTGTAATATTTCACCTAAAAAACTGGTGAAATATTACAATCCAGCCATGGCCGATGCTGCAATATCATCGGCCATGGCTGGAAACACTTATGTGCACCCACCCCACCCCTCCGATCGCCCCCCCAGCCCCCCGATCTGTGGTCCGCTCCCCTCCGTCCTGTGCTCCGCTCCCCCGTCCTCCTGTCCGCTTCCCCATGCACCAATCACACCCCCTGTGCTGCAATCAAACCCCCCCGCACTCCGATCCCCCCCCCCCGCACACAGCGACCCCCCCCCGTGCTCCGATCCACCCCCCCGCACAGCGATCCCTCACCCCGTGCTCCAATCCTTCCCCGTGCTCCAATCCTCCCTCCCGTGTTCCGATCCACCCCCCCCATGATCCGATCCACCCCCCCGTGCTCCGACGCCCCCCCCGTGCCCTGATCTCCCCCCCCTTATACTTACCTGGCCGCCCGAGGTCCGTCCGTCTTCTTTCCTGGGCGCCGCCATCTTCCAAAATGGCGGGCGCATGTGCAGTGCGCCCGCCGAATCTGCCGGCCGGCAGATTCGTTCCAGAGTGAATTTTGATCACTGAGATATATCCTATCTCAGTGATCAAAATAAAAAAAATAGTAAATGACCCCCCCCTTTGTCACCCCCATAGATAGGGACAATAAAAAAAATAAAGAATTTTTTTTTTTTTCACTAAGGTTGGGGTAAGAACTAGGGTTAGGGGTAGGGTTAGGGTTAGGGGTAGGGTTAGGGTTAGGGGTAGGGTTAGGGGTAGGGGTAGGGTTAGGGCTAGGGTTAGGGGTAGGGGTAGGGTTAGGGGTAGGGTTAGGGCTAGGGTTAGGGTTTCGGTATGTGCACACGTATTCTGGTCCTATGCGGATTTTTCCGCAGCGGATTTGAAAAATCCACAGTGCTAAACCGCTGCCGATTTATCGTGGATTTACCGCGGTTTTTCTGCGCATTTCACTGCGGTTTTACAACTGCGATTTTCTATTGGAGCAGTTCTAAAACCGCTGCGGAATCCGCAGAAAGAAGTGACATGCTGCGGAATGTAAACCGCTGCGTTTCCGTGCAGTTTTTCCGCAGCATGTGTACAGCGATTTTTGGTTCCCATAGGTTCACATTGAACTGTAAACTCATGGGAAACTGCTGCGGATCCGCAGCGTTTTCCGCAGCGTGTGCACATACCTTTAGAATTAGGCTATGTGCACACGGTGCGGATTGGCCGCTGCGGATCCGCAGCAGTGTTCCATCGGGTTTACAGTACCATGTAAACATATGGAAAACCAAATCCGCTGTGCCCATGGTGCAGAAAATACCGCGCGGGAACGCTGCGTTGTATTTTCCGCAGCATGCCAATTCTTTGTGCGGATTCCGCAGCGTTTTACACCTGTTCCTCAATAGGAATCCACAGGTGAAATCCGCACAAAAAACACTGGAAATCCACGGTAAATCCACAGGTAAAACGCAGTGCCTTTTACCCGCGGATTTTTCAAAAATGATGCTGAAAAATCTCATACGAATCCGCAACGTTGGCACATAGCCTTAGAGTTGGGTTGGAATTAGGGTTGTGGTTAGGGTTAGGGGTGTGTTGGGGTTAGGGTTGTGGTTAGGGGTGTGTTGGGGTTAGGGTTGTGATTAGGGTTACGGCTACAGTTGGGATAAGGGTTAGGGGTGTGTTGGAGGTAGAATTGAGGGGTTTCCACTGTTTAGGCACTTCAGGGGGTCTCCAAACGCAACATGGCGCCACCATTGATTCCAGCCAATCTTGTATTCAAAAATTCAAATGGTGCTCCCTCACTTCCGAACCCCGACGTGTGCCCAAACAGTGGTTTACCCCCACATATGGGGTACCAGCATACTCAGGACAAACTGCGCAACAATTACTGGGGTCCAATTTCTCCTGTTACCCTTGAGAAAATAAAAAATTGCTTGCTAAAACATCATTTTTGAGGAAAGAAAAATGATTTTTTATTTTCACGGCTCTGCGTTGTAAACGTCTGTGAAGCACTTGGGGGTTCAAAGTGCTCACCACATATCTAGATAAGTTCCTTGGGGGGTCTAGTTTCCAAAATGGGGTCACTTGTGGGGGGTTTCTACTGTTTAGGCACACCAGGGGCTCTGCAAACGCAACGTGACGCCCGCAGACCATTCCATCAAAGTCTGCATTTCAAAAGTCACTACTTCCCTTCTGAGCCCCCACGTGTGCCCAAACAGTGGTTTACCCCCACACATGGGGCATCAGCGTACTCAGGAGAAACTGGACAACAACTTTTGTGGTCCAATTTCTCCTGTAACCCTTGGGAAAATAAAAAATTCTGGGCTAAAAAATTATTTTTGAGGAAAGAAAACGTATTTATTATTTTCACGGCTCTGCGTCATAAACTTCTGTAAAGCACTTGGGGGTTGAAAGTGCTCACCACACATCTAGATAAGTTCCTTTGGGGGTCTAGTTTCCAAAATGGGGTCACTTGTGGGGGGTTTCTACTGTTTAGGCACACCAGGGGCTCTGCAAACGCAATGTGACGCCCGCAGACCATTCCATCAAAGTCTGCATTTCAAAAGTCACTACTTCCCTTCTGAGCCCCCACGTGTGCCCAAACAGTGGTTTACCCCCACACATGGGGTATCAGCGTACTCAAGAGAAACTGGACAACAACTTTTGTGGTCCAATTTCTCCTGTAACCCTTGGGAAAATAAAAAATTCTGGGCTAAAAAATTATTTTTGAGGAAAGAAAACGTATTTATTATTTTCACTGCTCTGTGTTATGAACTTCTGTGAAGCACTTGGGGGTTCAAAGTGCTCACCTCACATCTAGATAAGTTCCTTTCGGGGTCTAGTTTCCAAAATGGGGTCACTTGTGGGGGGTTTCTACTGTTTAGCCACATCAGGGGCTCTGCAAACGCAACGTGACGCCCGCAGAGCATTCCATCAAAGTCTGCATTTCAAAACGTCACTGCTTCACTTCCGAGCCCCAGCATGTGCCTAAACAGTGGTTTACCCCCACATATGGGGTATCAGCGTATTCAGGAGAAACTGGACAACAACTTTTGGGGTCAAATTTCTCCTGTTACCCTTGGGAAAATAAAAAATTGCGGGCTAAAATTCATTTTTGAGAAAATAATTTTTTTTTTTTATTTTCATGGCTCTGCGTTATAAACTTCTGTGAAGCACTTGAGGGTTCAAAGTGCTCACTACACATCTAGATTAGTTCCTTTGGGGGTCTAGTTTCCAAAATGGGGTAATTTGTGGGGGATCTCCAATGTTTAGGCACACAGGGGCTCTCCAAACGCGACATGGTGTCCGCTAATGATTGGAGATAATTTTCCATTTAAAAAGCCAAATGGCGTGCCTTCCCTTCTGAGCCCTGCCGTGCGCCCAAACAGTGGTTTACCCCCACATATGGGGTATCTGCATACTCAGGACAAACTGGACAACAACATTTGTGGTCCAATTTCTCTTATTACCATTGGCAAAATAGGAAATTCCAGGCTAAAAAATCATTTTTGAGAAAAGAAAAATTATTTTTTATTTTCATGGCTCTGCATTATAAACTTCTGTGAAGCACCTGGGGGTTTAAAGTGCTCAGTATGCATCTAGATAAGTTCCTTGGGGGGTCTAGTTTCCAAAATGGGGTCACTTGTGGGGGAGCTCCATTGCATAGGCACACAGGGGCTCTCCAAATGCGACATGGTGTCCGCTAACAATTGGAGCTAATTTTCCATTCAAAAAGTTAAAAGGCGCGCCTTCCCTTCCGAGCCCTGCCGTGTGCCCAAACAGTGGTTTACCCCCACATATGAGGTATCGGCGTACTCGGGAGAAATTGCTCAACAAATTTTAGGATCCATTTTATCCTATTGCCCATGTGAAAATGAAAAAATTGAGGCGAAAATAAATTTTTTGTGAAAAAAAAGTACTTTTTCATTTTTACGGATCAATTTGTGAAGCACCTGAGGGTTTAAAGTGCTCACTAGGCATCTAGATAAGTTCCTTGGGGGGTCCAGTTTCCAAAATGGGGTCACTTGTGGGGGAGCTCCAATGTTTAAGCACACAGGGTCTCTCCAAACGCGACATGGTGTCCGCTATCGATGGAGATAATTTTTCATTCAAAAAGTCAAATGGCGCTCCTTCCCTTCCGAGCCTTACCATGTGCCCAAACAGTGGTTTACCCCCACATGTGAAGTATCGGTGTACTCAGGAGAAATTGCCAAACAAATTTTAGGATCCATTTTATCCTGTTGTCCATGTGAAAATGAAAAAATTGAGGCTAAAAGAATTTTTTTGTGAAAAAAAAGTACTTTTTCATTTTTACGGATCAATTTGTGAAGCACCTGGGGGTTTAAAGGGCTCACTATGCATCTAGATAAGTTCCTTGGGGCGTCTAGTTTCCAAAATGGGGTCACTTGTGGGGGAGCTCCAATTTTTAGGCACACGGGGGCTCTCCAAATGTGACATGGTGTCCGCTAAAGAGTGCAGCCAATTTTTCATTCAAAAAGTCAAATGGCGCTCCTTCACTTCCAAGCCCTGCCGTGCGCCCAAACAGTGGTTTACCCCCACATATGAGGTATCAGCGTACTCAGGACAAATTGGACAACGACGTACGTGGTTCAGTTTCTCCTTTTACCATTGGGAAAATAAAAAAATTGTTGCTGAAAAATCATTTTTGTGACTAAAAAGTTAAATGTTCATTTTTTCCTTCCATGTTGCTTCTGCTGCTGTGAAGCACCTGAAGGGTTAATAAACTTCTTGAATGTGGTTTTGTGCACCTTGAGGGGTGCAGTTTTTAGAATGGTGTCACTTTTGGGTATTTTCAGCCATATAGACCCCTCAAACTGACTTCAAATGTGAGGTGGTCCCTAAAAAAAATGGTTTTGTAAATTTCGTTGTAAAAATGAGAAATCGCTGGTCAAATTTTAACCCTTATAACTTCCTAGCAAAAAAAAATTTTGTTTCCAAAATTGTGCTGATGTAAAGTAGACGTGTGGGAAATGTTATTTATTAACTATTTTGTGTCACATAACTCTCTGGTTTAACAGAATAAAAATTCAAAATGTGAAAATTGCGAAATTTTCAAAATTTTCGCCAAATTTCCGTTTTTATCACAAATAAACACAGAATTTATTGACCTAAATTTACCACTAACATGAAGCCCAATATGTCACGAAAAAACAATCTCAGAACCGCTAGGATCCATTGAAGCGTTCCTGAGTTATTACCTCATGAAGGGACACTGGTCAGAATTGCAAAAAACGGCAAGGTCTTTAAGGTCAAAATAGGCTGGGTCATGAAGGGGTTAATATTGGCCTTTGGGCTTGTGTGCCAGTCCTGAGAGTGCAATCTCTCTGTCAAATAGTGGGCCATAGAAAGCCTATTTTTTTTTTTTATTGGTTTTATAAATTCTCCCTGAAAAAAAAAAACAGTAGGAGATTAATATTGCCCTCTGGGCTTGTGTGCCAGTCCTGAGCGTGCCATCTCTCTCTCAAATAGTGGGCCATAGAAAGCCTATTTATTATTTTTTCATTGGTTTTATAAATTCTCCCTGAAAAAAAAAAACAGTGGGAGATTAACCCCTTCACCCCAAAGCCTGTTTTCACCTAAGTGACAGGGCCAATTTTTACAATTCTGACCACTGTCACTTTATGAGGTCATAACTCTGAAACGCTTCAACGGATCCTGGTGATTCTGACACTGTTTTCTCGTGACATATTGTACTTCATGATAGTGGTAAAACTTCTTCGATATGACTTGCATTTATTTGTGAAAAAAACAAAAATTTGTCGGAAATTATGAAAATTTAGCAATTTTCAAACTCTTAGTTTTTATGCCCTTAAATTAGAGAGTTATATCACATAATATAGTTAATAAACAACATTTCCCACATGTCTGCTTTACATCAGCACAATTTTGGAAACATAATTTTTTTTTGTTAGGACGTTACAAGGGTTAAAAGTTGACCAGCGATTTCTCATTTTTGCAACAAAATTTGCAAAACCATTTTTTTACGGACCACCTCACACTTGAAGTGACTTTGAGGGGTCTATATGACAGAAAATGCCCAAAAGTGACACCATTATAAAAACTGCACCCCTCTAGGTACTCAAAACCACATTCAAAAAGCTTATTAAACCTTCAGGTGCTTCACAGGAATTTTTTGAATGTTTAAAAAAATTGAACATTTAACTTTTTTTCACAAAATTTTTACTTCAGGTCCAATTTGTTTCATTTTACCAAGGGTAACAGGAGAAATTGGACCACAAAAGTCGTTGTATAATTTGTCCTGAGTACGCCGATACCCCATATGTGGGGGTAAACCACTGTTTGGGCACATGGCAGAGCTCGTAAGGGAAGGAGCGCCATTTGACTTTTCAATGCAAGATTTGCTGGAATTGAGATCGGAGCCCATGTCACGATTGGAGAGCCCCTGATGTGCCTAAACAGTGTAAACCCCCACAAGTGACACCATTTTGGAAAGTAGACCCCCTAAGGAACTAATCTAGATGTGTGGTGAGCACTTTGAACCTCCAAGTGCTTCACAGAAATTTATAATGTAGAGCCATAAAAAAAATTTTTTTATTAATTTTCACAAAAAATGATTTTTTTGCCCCCAATTTTTTATTTTCCCAAAGGTAAAAGGATAAATTGGACCCCAAAAGTTGTTGTGCAATTTGTCCTGAGTACGTCGATACTTCATATATGGGGATAAACCACTGTTTGAGCGCATGGCAGAGCTCGGAAGGGAAGGAGTGCCATTTGACTTTTCAATGCAAAATTGGCTGGAATTGAGATCGGACACCATGTCGCATTTGGAGAGCCCCTGACGTGCCTTAACAGTGGAAACCCCCCACAAGTGACCCCATTTTGCAAAGAAGACCCCCTAAGGAACTTATCTAGATGTGTGGTGAGCACTTTTAACCCCCAATTGTTTCACTAAAGTTTAGAATGTAGCATTGTGAAAATTAAAAAATCATTTTTTCTTTCCACAAAATGATGTTTTAGCCCGCAATTTTTTTTCCCAAGGGTAACAGGAGAAATTGGACCACAAATGTTATTGTCCAATTTGTCCTGAGTACGCTGATACCCTACATGTGGGGGGGAACCACCGTTTGAGTGCATGGCAGAGCTCGGAAGGGAAGGAGCACCGTTTGAAATGCAGACTTAGATGGAATGGACTGCAGGTGTCATGTTGCATTTGCAGAGCCCCTGATGTACCTAAACAGTAGAAACCCACCACAAGTGACCCCATATTGGAAACTAGACCCCCCAAGGAACTTATCTAGATGTGTTGTGAAAGCTTTGAACCAACAAGTGTTTCACTACAGTTTATAACGCAGAGCCGTGAAAATAAAAAATATTTTTTTTTCCACGAAAATGATATTTTATCCCCTATGTTTTTATTTTCCCAAGGGTAACAGGACAAATTGGACCCCAAAAGTTGTTGTCCAACTTGTCCTGAGAACGCTGATACCCCATATGTTGGGGGGAACCACTGTTTGGGCACACAGGAGAACTCGGAAGGGAAGGAGCCCTGTTTTACTTTTTCAAAGCAGAATTGGCTGGAATTGAGATCGGACGCCATGTCACGTTTGGAGAGCCCCTGATGTGCCGAAACAGTGGAAACCCCCAATTATAACTGAAACCCTAACCCCAACCCTTACCCTAGCCCTAACCCTAACCCTAGCCCTAGCCCTAACCCTAGCTCTAACCCTAGCCCTAACCCTAGCCCTAGCCCTAACCCTAGCCCTAACCCTAGCACTAATGGGAAAATGTAAATAAATACATTTTTTTACATTTTATTATTTTTCCCTAACTAAGGGGGTGATGAAGGGGGGTTTGATTTACTTTTATAGCGTTTTTTTGGCGGATTTTTATGATTGGCAGCTGTCCCACACTAAAAGACGCTTTTTATTGCAAAAAATAGTTTTTGCATCACCACATTTTGAGAGCTATAATTTATCCATATTTTGGCCCACAGAGTCATATGAGGTCTTGTTTTTTGCGGGACGAGTAGACGTTTGTATTGGTAACATTTTCGGGCAGATGACATTTTTTGATCGCTTTTTATTCCGATTTTTGGGAGGCGGAATGAACAAAAACCAGCAATTCCTGAATTTCTTTTAGGGGGGGGCGCTTATACCGTTCCACGTGTGGTAAAATGGATAAAGCAGTTTTATTCTTCGGGTCAGTACGATTACAGCGATACCTCATTTATGTAATTTTTTTTATGTTTTGGCACTTTTACACAATAAAAACTATTTTATATAAAAAAATAATTGTTTTTGCATCGCATTATTCTGAGAGCTATAACTTTTTTATTTTTCTGCTGATGATGCTGTTTGGCGGCTTTTTTTTTGCGGGACAAGATGACGTTTTCAGCGGTACCATGGTTATTTATATCCGTCGTTTTGATCGCGTGTTATTCCACTTTTTGTTCGCCTGTATGATAATAAAGCGTTGTTTTTTGCCTTGTTTTTTTTTTTTTTTTTTTGCGGTGTTCACTGAAGGGGTTAACTAGTGGGATAGTTTTATAGAGCGGGTCGTTACAGACGCGGCGATACCAAATATGTGTACATTTATTGTTTTTTTTTTACATAAATAAATGGATTTATTGGGAAATGTTTTTTTTTTTTTAATTTGGGGATTTTTTTTAATTTTTTTTACACATTCTATTTTTTTTTTTTTACTTTCTAACATTGTCCCAGGGTGGGACATCTCTGTATTAGATCAGATCGTTGATCTGACACTGTGTATAGCACACTGTCAGATCAACGATCTGACAGGCAGCTTAGCTGGCTCTCCAGCGCCTGCTCTCAGCAGGCGCCGGCTAGCCAGGTCACCTCATGACCCGGAAGGAGTCCGGCGGCCATCTTGGATCCGGGGACTCCTTCCGGGTCACCGGAGCAACGCGATCTCATTGCGTTGCTCCGGTGGGAGAGCGCAGGGAGCCCCCGTCCCTGCGCGATCCCCCTCTATGCCGCTGTCACTACTGACAGCGGCATCAGAGGGGTTAAATGCCCGCGATCGGCGATAGCGCCGATCGTGGGCATTGCTGCGGGGTGTCAGCTGTCGTATACAGCTGACACCCGCACCTGATCACCGCGGCGCTCAGCGCGAGACCGCGGTGATCGGTGCGCCGTACTAGTACTGCTGCTGGCACTAATGCAGTGCCGGCAGCGCAGTACTAGTACGGCGCATGTCGCAAAGGGGTTAATATTGCCCTTTGGGCTTGTGTGCCAGTCCTGAGCGTGCCATCTCTCTGTCAAATAGTGGGCCATAGAAAGCCTATTTATTATTTTTTCATTGGTTTTATGAATTCTCCCTGAAAAAAAAAAAACAGTGGGAGATTAATATTGCCCTTTGGACTTGTGTGCCAGTCCTGAGCGTGCCATCTCTCTGTAAAATAGTGGGCCATAGAAAGCCTATTTATTTTTTTTTATTGGTTTTATAAATTCTCCCTGAAAAAAAAAACAGTGGGAGATTAATATTGCCCTTTGGGCTTGTGTGCCAGTCCTGAGCGTGCCATCTCTCTCTCATATAGTGGGCCATAGAAAGCCTATTTTTTTTTTGTTTTTTTATTTGGTTTCTAAATTCTCTCTGAAAAAATCACTTTTTTTTATTTGTTTTCTAAATTCTTCCTTAAAAAATCATTTTTTTGGGGGGGTTTCTAAATTCTCCCTGAAAAAATAAAAACAAACAGTGGGAGATTAATATTGACATTTGTGCTTGAGTGACAGTCCTGCGTGTGTGGCATCTCTCTCATTTGGTGCCACCAAAAGCAGAGTGTGTAACATTGTGCCTGCTTTTCCTTGCGGTCTCACCCACCTGTAAATGGGTATCTAAATCATACTGAAGTTATAGCTCACCGTGTAAGTTGTTTGACAGCAACAAATACCGTTAGTTTGGTTATGTTTTTAAAACAATGAGGAAGTCTGGTGGAAGAGGTCGTGGCCGGGGGCGTTCATTGTCAGCTGGTAATGAGGGTAGTGGTAGTGGTGGAGCATCAGGTGGTCGTGGGAAAAAAAATATTGCACCTAAGTCTGGAGCTGTGGAGCCAGGTTCGTCGTCTGGCTACACAAGGCCTCGAACGCTCCCTTTTCTGGGAGTAGGAAAACCGCTTTTAAAGCCGGAGCAGCAAGAGCAGGTTTTGGCTTACCTTGCTGACTCAGCCTCTAGCTCTTTTGCCTCCTCTTTTGAAACTGGTAAATGTAAAAGCAGCGCGTCATTAGTGGATGTTCACGGTCAGGGACAAGTCGCTTCCTTGTCCTCTTCAGCAAAAACAACAACAGAGAAGGATGCAGCAGGCGACACAACGGGTTACTCCATGGAGCTCTTTACACATACCATCCCTGGCTTAGAAAGTGAAGCAGTTAACAGGCCATGCCCATTACAAGTTGAATCTGACATGGAGTGCACTGATGCACAGCCACAGCCAGACTACTATGCTGGTCCTTTGACTCAGACCACAACATTGCCCTCGCAGGGTACTGATCCAGAATCAGACCCTGATGAGACTATGTTGCCCTGTCACGAACGCTCTACCACCGACCTACATGGTGACACAGACGGAGTTGCGCACGAGCTAGAAGAGGAGGTTATAGATGACCCAGTTGTTGACCCCGATTGGCAGCCATTGGGGGAACAGGGTGCAGGCGGCAGTAGTTCTGAAGCGGAGGAGGAGGGGCCGCAGCAGGCATCAACATCGCAACAGGTTCCATCTGCCGGGCCCGTATCTGGCCCAAAACGCGTGGCAAAGTCAAAACCTGTTGGAGGACAGCGTGGCCATCCGGTTAAAGCTCAGTCTGCAATGTCTGAAAAGGTATCCGATGCTAGAAAGAGTGCAGTCTGGCATTTTTTTAAACAACATCCAATTGATCAGCGCAAAGTCATCTGTCAAAAATGTTCAACTACCTTAAGCAGAGGTCAGAATCTGAAAAGTCTCAATACAAGTTGCATGCATAGACATTTAACCACCATGCATTTGCAAGCCTGGACTAACTACCAAACGTCCCTTAAGGTTGTAGCACCCTCGGCCAATGAAGCTAGTCATCAACGCAACATCCCTTCCGGCAGTGTAGGGCCACCATTTTCCGCACCACCTGCAGTATCTGTGCAGGTTTCTTTGCCAGGCCAAAGCAGTCAGGGTCAGGGAATCACCAGTTTCATAGTAGGAAACACTGCATCTAGGGCACCGGCAGCAACAATACCATCTCCCAACGTCTCTCAGTCTGCCATGTCCACCGGCACCCCCGCTAGTTCCACGATCTCCAGCTCTCCAGTCCAGCTCACCCTACATGAGACTATGGTTAGAAAAAGGAAGTACTTAGCCTCGCATCCGCGTACACAGGGTTTGAACGCCCACATAGCTAGACTAATCTCGTTAGAGATGATGCCCTACCGGTTAGTTGAAAGGGAAGCTTTCAAAGCCCTGATAGACTACGCTGTACCACGTTACGAGCTACCCAGTTGACACTTCTTTTCCAGAAAAGCCATCCCAGCCCTCCACCAGCATGTTAAAGAGCGCATCGTCCATGCACTCAGGCAATCTGTGAGCACAAAGGTGCACCTGACAACAGATGCATGGACCAGTAGGCATGGCCAGGGACGTTACGTGTCCATCACGGCACACTGGGTGAATGTTGTGGATGCAGGGTCCACAGGGGACAGCAATTTCGGGACAGTTCTGCCTAGCCCACGGTCTAGGAAACAGTTGGCTGTAGCCGTTCGCACCCCCTCCTCCTCCTCCTCGTCCTCCTGCAGAAGCGAGAGCTCGTCCACAGACCGCAGTCGCACAACCACTCCATCCGCAGCTGCCACTGTTGCACACCAGGTCTCCCATTATGGTGAAGCTACTGGCAAACGTCAGCAGGCTGTATTGGCTATGAAGTGTTTGGGCGACAACAGACACACCACGGAAGTTCTGTCCGAGTTCTTGCAGAAAGAAATGCAGTCGTGGCTGGGCACTGTAGATCTTGAGGCAGGCAAAGTAGTGAGTGATAACGGAAGGAATTTCATGGCTGCCATCTCCCTTTCCCAACTGAAACACATTCCTTGTCTGGCTCACACCTTAAACCTGGTGGTTCAGTGCTTCCTCAAAAGTTATCCGGGTTATCTGACCTGCTCCTCAAAGTGCGCGGACTTTGCTCGCATATCCGCTGTTCGCCCGTACACTCCAGCCGTATGCAGACCTATCAGCGGTCTTTGAACCTTCCCCAGCATCGCCTAATCATAGTCGTTGCAACAAGGTGGAACTCAACACTGCACATGCTTCAGAGACTGTGCGAACAGAGGCGGGCTGTTATGTTTTTGTGGGAGGATACACATACACGGGCAGGCAGTAGGATGGCAGACATGGAGTTGTCAGGTGTGCAGTGGTCGAAGATACAAGACATGTGTCAAGTCCTTCAGTGTTTTGAGGAATGCACACGGCTGGTTAGTGCAGACAACGCCATAATAAGCATGAGCATCCCCCTAATGCGTCTGCTGATGCAAAGTTTGACGCACATAAAGGATCAGGCATCTGCAGCAGAGGAAGAGGAAAGCCTTGATGACAGTCAGCCATTGTCTGGCCATGGCAGTGTGCAGGACGAGGTAGCGGGCGAAGAGGAGGAGGAGGACGAGGAGGATGATGGGAATGATTATATTTTTAATGAGGAAGCTTTTCCGGGGCCACTGGAAATTGGTGGCGTGGCAAGGCCGGGTTCTGGTTTTTTGAGGGACACAAGTGACATAGATTTGCCTGAAACTGCCCCTCAACCAAGCACAACCGCAGATTTGACAACTAGAACTTTGGCCCACATGGCGGATTATGCCTTGTATCCTCAAAAGGGACACACGCATTACTAAAATGATGAACGATGACGATTACTGGTTGGCCTGCCTCCTTGATCCTCGCTATAAAGGCAAATTGCAAAATATAATGCCACATGAGAACTTGGAACTAATATTAGCAACCAAACAATCAACTCTTGTTGACCATTTGCTTCAGGCATTCCCAGCACACAGCGCCCGTGATCGTTCTCACACGATCTGCAGGGGCCAGCAGACCAGAGGTGTTAGAGGGGCAGAAATCAGAAGTGGCGTTGGACAGAGGGGTTTTCTGATCAGGTTGTGGAGTGATTTTGCTATGACCGCAGACAGGACAGGTACTGCAGCATCAATTCAAAGTGACAGGAGACAACATTTGTCCAGTATGGTTACTAACTATTTTTCATCCCTTATCGACGTTCTCCCTCAACCGTCATTCCCATTTGATTACTGGGCATCCAAATTAGACACCTGGCCAGAATTGGCAGAATATGCATTGCAGGAGCTTGCTTGCCCGGCAGCTAGTGTCCTATCAGAAAGAGTATTCAGTGCTGCAGGTTCAATATTAACTGAAAAAAGGACTCGTCTGGCTACCCAAAATGTAGATGATCTAACCTTCATTAAAATGAACCACAACTGGATTTCGAAATCTTTTGCCCCACCTTGCACGGCCGACACCTAGCTTTCCTATGAAAAGGTCTTGCCTGTGGACTATTCTGAATGACTTTTCCAATCTCGTAATTTTCTGCACCTGATTGTCCAGCATACGACATGTTTACACCTCCCTAAATGGCCAAACTCCCCACACGGGGCCGTGGTATCGCCACTTGGTGCCAGCACCCGTGAGAGTACTGTTTGTCTGAAGAGGTGGGTGTGCCCGCTTTTGGTCGACGGCACTGCCACTGGGTCCCTCATAGTACAATAAAGTGTCTCTGGCGGTGGTGGTGCGAACCCAACGTCAGACACACTGTTGTAACATGAGGGGCCCTGGGCCTGTACCGCCGGCCACAAGAGAGTTCCCCCACCCCAGCTCAAACATTGCTAAACCACTTACACAATTATCTCTCACAGTTCCACCAATGTTTATTCTATGCGCTGACATCCTTAAATTCCAGCCACTGACAATACCATTGTGTTGACATGTATGATGGTACTTAACATAGTCCGGGGCAGTGTCCTATATTTACCCAAGTAAATACTTTGCGCCAAATTACTAGGTCTGAAACTCCGCAGAGGAGCCCACCCCAGTACCGAATGATTGCACCCTTTGGTGGTTTCGTTTTGTTGTCATGCGAGAGATTAACATGTATTTATTGTTTGGGACTACTAACTGGCAGACACTCATTACAATCGGCCTCCGCTGACAACACCAATGCTGCCCGTGTACCCCTGGAGCCAATTATATAGTGCCTACAGCCCAATTTTTTTATGTTAGGCCTTTGAAGCCTGTCTGCGGTCCCTTCTTTCTACTACTCCTCCACTGACCAGACCAATGCTGCCCGTGTACCCCTGGAACCAATTATAAAGTGCCTATAGCACAATTTTTTTTATGTTAGGCCTTCGAAGCCTGTCTGCGGTCCCTTCTTTCTACTACTCCTCCACTGACCAGACCACTGCTGCCCGTGTACCCCTGGAACCAATTTAAAAGTGCCTACAGCCCAATTTTTTTATGTTAGGCCTTCGAAACCTGTCTGCGGTCCCTCCTTCCACTAGGCCTCCACTGACCTGTCTACTGCTGCCCGTGTACTTATAAAGTGCCTACAGCCCAATTTTATTATGTTAGGCATTCGAAGCCTGTCTGCGGTCCCTTCTTTCTACTACTCCTCCACTTACCAGACCACTGCTGCCCGTGTACCCCTGGAGCCTATTTTAAAGTGCCTACAGCCCAATTTTATAATGTTAGGCCTACTACGCCTGTCTGCGGTCCCTCCTTCCACTAGTCCTCCAGTGACCAGTCCACTGCCACCCGTGTACCCCTGGAACCTATTTCAAAGTGCATACAGCCTACTTTTTTCTTTAGTTTATAATTATAAAGCCCATATGGACTACGCTGTACCACGGTAAGAGCTACCCAGTCGTCACTTCTTTTGGGAGAAAAGCCATCCCAGCCCTCCACCATCATGTAAAAATCCGCATTGTACATGCTCTCAGGCTATCTAATAGTAGAAAGGTGCACCTGACAACAGATGCATGGACCAGTAGGCATGTCCACGAAAGGTTACATGTCCATTACGGCGCACTGGGTTAATGTTGTGGATGCATGGTCCACAGGGGACAGCCTACTAAGTCTGTCTGCAGTCCCAAATAGAAATTGTCCTCCGCTTACCACACCAATGCTGCCTGTGTACCCCTGGAACATTTTATAAACTCCATTGACCAAAATTTTGGGTTTAAAGCCTACTACCAGTGTCTGCCGCTCCAAGGTGTTCTCCGGGTTGCCTTTTCTGAGCTTTGATCTTCAGGCTCTCGTTTACTAGTTTTTTTAAATCTAACTGCAGTGGGGCTAGTACTTGGGTTGGGGCCTACTACCAGTGTCTGCCGCTCCAAGGTGTTCTCCGGGTTGCCTTTTCTGAGCTTTGATCTTCAGGCTCTCGTTTAGTAGTTTTTTTTAAATCTAACTGCAGTGGGGCTAGAACTTGGGTTGGGGCCTACTACCAGTGTCTGCCGCTCCAAGGTGTTCTCCAGGTTGCCTCTCCATTGCTTCAATCTTCTGGCTCTCGTTTAGTACTTGTTGAAAACAACACTGCATTCGGCCTACAAGTTGGGTCTGGGTTGTAGAGACGGTGACTTCCGCTCCAAGGTGTTCTCCAAGTTGCCTTTCCTGAGCTTCTATCTTCAGGCTCTTGTTAAATAGTTGTTAAATGGAACAACTGCATTTGGCCTACTAGTTGGGTTGGGGCCTACTAACAGTGTCTGCCGCTCCTTGCTGTTCTCCTGGTTTCCTGTCCTGAAATTCCATTTTCAGGCTCTCGTTAAGTAGTTGTTAATGTTAGACTGCATTTGGCCTACTAGTTGGGTTGGGGCCTACTATTGGTGTCTGCCGCTCCTTGCTGTTCTCCTCCACTGAACAAAGCTGTGCCGCCTGTTTACTACTGTTGCCAATTTCGAACTGCATTTAGACTAATTACTGATTTGGGCCTATTCTCTGTGTCAGCCTCTCATTACAGTTTTCCTCCACTGAACAAAGCAATGCCCCCTGGTTAGTCCTCTTACCAATTTTGAACTGCATTTAAACCACTTTATTCTTTGGGCCTATATCTGTGTTTCCTCCTCATCCTGCCCATTGCCCAGCCAGTGATAGATGAGTCTGCTGGTACATTGACCCATAACGCAACATTCCCCGTGCACGCTACACAGCAAGATTGTGACCCTGCTGAAAGTCAGGTTCCTCTTCCCGCATACCATACCACCTTACACGGGGACAAAGAGGAAGGTGCAGATGAAAGTGCAGGTTCCTTCATCAGGTGGGGGGAAGAATACTCGTTGGCGACGTCACTGGCACAGGGCCCCTCATAGTACGCAAAAGTGACGCTGCCGGTGGGAGGCGCCCCGCCGTGCAAACACACCGCCGTACTTTGAGGGGCCCTGTGCCAGTGCCAATGCCAACGAGTGGGCCCCCCCTGCTTGCTCAGGATCACAGCACTTGCAAAGTTTAAATACTTACCTTACCTATTATTATAAGGGAAATTAAGATTGACAAGCTTCATTAAGAAGAATGCATGGTTTTGGCATTAAAATGGGCACTCTAGGTGTTTTCCTGGCCCCCACTCACTGCCGACTATGCTGCCCCATTGACTTGCATTGGGTTTCGTGTTTCGGTCGATCCCGACTTTACGTCATAATCGGCCGATTTCACTCGACCCGACTATTGAGATAGTCGGGTTTTGCGAAACCCGACTCGACTCTAAAAAAGTCAAGGTCGCTCAACCCTAGTTACCAACAAAAACCATGAAAATAAACAAACAGGGGAAATCTCTATTAAAAACAAAGCAAACACCAGGCAGATGTAATATACCAGACAAAATAGGTATGCATTATTTTTGAAAGACAATTCAATACGGCTTTTATGTGAAACCCAGTCAATGCAGTCCAAAGAACATAGTCTGTATTGTGTACTATGATATTTAAATCTCATATATCAAATATGCCAGAAGACTGGCTGAAAAAATGCAGCACCATATGTGGTGCAATGACTACTATAAGATTAGGTTCACATATTTTACTGTGTAAACCTTCTACCAGATTGTTAATAAATATGTTGAAGAGAATTTGTCCCAACACCGCCTCCTGTTGTACGCCACTGGTCACAGCGACCCAGTTAGAGAAAATACCATTTATAACCACTCTCTGCTTTCTATCACTAAGCCAGTTACTTACCCATTTACTCACATTTCCCCCCAGACCCAGCATTCTCATTTTCTGTACCAACCTCTTGTGTGGCACGATATCAAACGCTTTGAAAAAATCACGATATACAACGTCCAATGAGTCACGTGGTCCAGTCTATAGCTTACCTCTTCATAAAAACTGATTAGATTGGTTTGAAAGGAGCGATTCCTCATAAGCCCATGTTGATATGGAGTTAAACAGTTATTCTCATTGAGATAATCAAGAATAACATCCCTCAGAAACCCTTCAAATATTTTACCAACAATAAAGATTAGACTTACTGGCCTATAATTTCCAGGTTCATTTTTAGAGCCCTTTTTGAATATTGGTACCCCATTTGCTATTTTACAGTCCTGTGGAACAGACCGTGTCGCTATAGAGTCCCTAAATATAAGAAATAATGATTTGTCTATTACATTAGTTAGTTCTCTTAGTACTCGTGGATGTATGCCATCCAGACCCGGAGATTTATCTATTTTAATCTTTTTTAGCTGATTTAACACCTCTTCTTGGGTGAACCATAATATAGGGTTTTCTTTGTCTCTCGCAATTTCACCTAGGATTTTAATTTCCACAGTGAATACCATGGAGAAGGTGTTAATATATTAGCTTTTTTCTCGTCATCTACAACCATTCTTTCCTCACAACCCAAAAGTCATTATCTCAGTAAATTAGAATACTTTATAACACCAGCTTGAAAAATGATTTCAAAATCCAAAATGTTGGCCTAATGAAATGTATGTTCAGTAAATGCACTCAATACTTGAATGGGCCTCCTTTTGCATCAATTAGTGCATCAATGCGGCGTGGCATGGAGGCGATCAGCCTGTGGCACTGCTGAGGTGTTATGGAAGCCCAGGTTACTTTGATAGCAAGCTTTAGTTTGTCTGCATTGTTGGGTCTGGTGTCTCTCATTTTCCTCTTGACAAAATCAGACAGATTTTCTATGGGGTTAAGGTCAGGCCAGTTTGCTGACCAATCAAGCACAGTGATATTGTTGTTTTTAAACCAGGTATTGGTACTTTTGGCATTGTGGACAAGTACTAAGTCCTGCTGGAGAATAAAAATTCCATCTCCAAACAGCTTGTCGGCAGAGGGAAGCATAAAGTGCTCTACAATTTCCTGGTAAATGGCTGCACTGACTTTGGTCTTGATAAAACACTGTGGACCTACACCAGCAGATGGCATGGCTCCCCAAACCATCACTAAATGTGGAAACGTCACACTAGAGCTCAAGCAGCTTAGATTGTGTGCCTCTTCACCTTGATTTCCAAATGAAATGCAAAATTTACTTTCATCTGAAAACAATACCTTGGACTACTGAGCAACAGTCCAGTTCTTTTTCTCCTTGGCCCGCTTCTGGCATTGTCTATTGGTCATGATGGCTTGACACAAAGAATATGGCTTGTAGCACATGTCCTGGACATGTCTATGTGTGGTGGCTCTTGAAGCAATGACTCCAGCAACAGTCCACTCCTTGTGAATCACCCCCAGATGTTTGAATGGCCTTTTCTTAACAATTTTTCCAATTCTGCAGTTATACCAGTTGCTTCTGCACCTTTTTCTACCACAATTTTTCCTTACACTCAACTTTCCATTAATATGCTTGGATACAGCTCTCTGTGAACAGCCAGCTTCTTTAGCAATAACCTTGCTAAAGGGGGAGCAAAAAATGGAAATGCAAAAACGGAAATACCCCTGGTCCTTAAGGGGTTACTAAGTAGTCAAAAAGATTAAAAATAGGTCTAGAGCAGACAAGCACAGGTGTATAGCATAGAGGGAGACACTAATCCTGACAGGCTGGGATGCACAGAATCACATGACTGTACTAAGTAAATAATGCATAATGTCACCAGGCCATCCCCAAAGCTGAATCTAATGTGTAAAACAAGACTGTTAGAAGGAATACATAATGTTCTAGTGTACAATGATATTCCCACTAGAAAGATAGTCCTAAAGTGACAATATTAGATAGAAGACATCCATATAGCCTCATGTGCTGAGTACATTCACTGTATTGCTGAGAGAGAGTTGTATAGCAAACATAAAGTCTAACATCAGAGGATATAAAGAAAATATTATGTCAGCGTACTCTTACTCATACTTAGCCTGTGTGTACCAACTTTGCCAACAGCCCCAACATGTATTTCACATGGGCTTCCTCGGGGAGGGGGCTGTGAAACTGTGTGTTCAGTCACATATAAGTATGTCTCACCACAGCTATAGGTCATTCAGCATCAAAGAGGCGCATGCGCCGTGTCATTTGCACCAGGAAAAGACGTCCACAGCAACCTCATTGGTGGTGCGGCTCTGGGGGAAATTCTCCATGACGTCATTGACCCACACACATCATTCCTGAGCGCTATAGGCGACATTACCATAACGGTGCGGACACTGCCCATGCACTCATATGCCGGGAGCCATCTTACTTAAGGATAAAAACTCCCATATCCCTCTCTTAGCATTCTGTAATACCAAGTGGCAATGTAAACAGCGCATGTGCTGCTCGCATGTCACAGCAGAATACCGAGGACCCCTCCACATCTATACACCCCAGATCAGTCCCTTAAAACATATAATAGGCAAAGGTAAGTATATATTCAGTGGGGGAAATAAGTATTTTATCCCTTGCTGATTTTGCCTGTTGTGAATTCTGTTGTCAAGCTCCCTCCTGTGGTCATGAATGGTACTTCGGCTGGTTCTGTCCATGGGCTTCCTCTGGTGGTTGTGAGTGGAGCTGCGGCTTCTGAGTTTCCTTCTACAGGTGACGAGGTTAATTTGTTAGCTGGCTGCTCTATTTAACTCCACTTAGATCATTGCTCCACGCCACCTGTCAATGTTCCAGTATTGGTCTTGCTCTCTCCTGGATCGTTCTTGTGACCTGTCTTCCCAGCTAAGCTAAGTTACTGCTGGTTTTTCTCTGGTTTGCTATTTTTCTGTCCAGCTTGCTATTTTGATTCTTTTCTTGCTTGCTGGAAGCTCTGGGACGCAGAGGGAGCGCCTCCGCACCGTGAGTCGGTGCGGAGGGTCTTTTTGCTCCCTCTGCGTGGTCTTTTTGTAGGTTTTTGTGCTGACTGCAAAGTTACCTTTCCTATCCTCTGTCTGTTCAGTAAGTCGGGCCTCACTGTGCTAAATTTATTTCATCTCTGTGTTTGTAATTTTCATCTTTACTCACAGTCATTATATGTGGGGGGCTGCCTTTTCCTTTGGGGAATTTCTCTGAGGCAAGGTAGGCTTAATTTTTCTTCTCTAGGGCTAGCTAGTTTCTTAGGCTGTGTCGAGTTGCATAGGGAGCGTTAGGAGCAATCCACGGCTATTTCTAGTGTGTGTGATAGGATTAGGGATTGCGGTCAGCAGAGTTCCCACGTCTCAGAGCTCGTCCTATATTATTAGTAACTATTAGGTCATTCCGTGTGCTCTTACCCACTAGGTCCATAATTGTCCTAACCACCAGGTCATAACAGTACAGGTGGCCATCTCCCCTGATTTGCGGCGGGTGCTGCAAAGATTTCAGGCTGATAGACCTGACCGTTGCCCAGCGGAGAAACTGTTTGTCCCTGATAAATGGACTAGTAGAGTTATCTCTGAGGTTCATTGTTCGGTGTTGGCTGGTCATCCTGGAATCTTTGGTACCAGAGATTTGGTGGCTAGATCCTTTTGGTGGCCGTCTTTGTCGCGGGATGTGCGTTCTTTTGTGCAGTCCTGTGAGACTTGTGCTCGGGCTAAGCCCTGCTGTTCTCGTGCCAGTGGGTTGCTTTTGCTCTTGCCGGTCCCGAAGAGGCCCTGGATGCATATCTCTATGGA
This sequence comes from Ranitomeya imitator, assembly GCF_032444005.1. NCBI lineage: Eukaryota > Metazoa > Chordata > Amphibia > Anura > Dendrobatidae > Ranitomeya > Ranitomeya imitator. The sequence continues at coordinate 489,637,026 of NC_091285.1, read as the reverse complement.
TTTTATTTCGGATCTCCCTGTCTCTCAAAAGATGTCGGTCATTTGGGTGGTTTGTGATCGCTTCTCTAAGATGGTCCATTTGGTACCCTTGTCTAGATTGCCTTCCTCCTCTGATTTGGTGCCATTGTTTTTCCAGCATGTGGTTCGTTTACATGGCATTCTGGAGAACATCGTTTCGGACAGAGGTTCCCAGTTTGTTTCGAGGTTTTGGCGAGCCTTCTGTGCTAGGATGGGCATTGATTTGTCTTTTTCCTCGACTTTCCATCCTCAGACAAATGGCCAAACCGAACGAACCAATCAGACTTTGGAAACATATCTGAGATGCTTTGTTTCTGCTGATCAGGATGATTGGGTGTCCTTTTTGCCTTTGGCTGAGTTCGCCCTTAATAATCGGGCCAGCTCGGCTACTTTGGTTTCGCCGTTTTTCTGCAATTCTGGTTTCCATCCTCGTTTCTCTTCAGGGCAGGTTGAGTCTTCGGACTGTCCTGGTGTAGATACTGTGGTGGATAGGTTGCAGCAGATTTGGACTCATGTGGTGGACAATTTGACATTGTCCCAGGAAAAGGCTCAACGTTTCGCTAACCGCCGGCGCTGTGTGGGTCCCCGACTTCGTGTTGGGGATTTGGTTTGGTTGTCGTCTCGTTATGTTCCTATGAAGGTTTCCTCTCCTAAGTTTAAGCCTCGTTTCATTGGTCCGTATAAGATTTCTGAGGTTCTCAATCCTGTGTCGTTTCGTTTGACCCTTCCAGCTTCTTTTGCCATCCATAATGTATTCCATAGGTCATTGTTGCGGAGATACGTGGCGCCCGTGGTTCCATCCGTTGATCCTCCTGCCCTGGTGTTGGTTGAGGGGGAGTTGGAGTATGTGGTGGAGAAGATTTTGGATTCTCGTATTTCGAGATGGAAACTCCAGTACCTGGTCAAGTGGAAGGGTTATGGTCAGGAAGATAATTCCTGGGTCCTTGCCTCTGATGTTCATGCTGCCGATCTTGTTCGTGCCTTTCATTTGGCTCGTCCTGGTCGGCCTGGGGGCTCTGGTGAGGGTTCGGTGACCCCTCCTCAAGGGGGGGGTACTGTTGTGAATTCTGTTGTCAAGCTCCCACCTGTGGTCATGAATGGTACTTCGGCTGGTTCTGTCCATGGGCTTCCTCTGGTGGTTGTGAGTGGAGCTGCGGCTTCTGAGTTTCCTTCTACAGGTGACGAGGTTAATTCGTTAGCTGGCTGCTCTATTTAACTCCACTTAGATCATTGCTCCACGCCACCTGTCAATGTTCCAGTATTGGTCTTGCTCTCTCCTGGATCGTTCTTGTGACCTGTCTTCCCAGCTAAGCTAAGTTACTGCTGGTTTTTCTCTGGTTTGCTATTTTTCTGTCCAGCTTGCTATTTTGATTCTTTTCTTGCTTGCTGGAAGCTCTGGGACGCAGAGCCTTCTGATCATGCACTCCGTCTCCTAGCTTCAGGTGTTTTAATTACAGCAGGTCCAATACCCCTCCACAGAGAGAGAGAATTTTAGTCTAGTAAGAAGTTTCCACATGTACCCATTCAGATGGAGACGTTTATTCTCAGCGAGGTAAGGCAAGTTTAGGACCTGATATAAGAGAGATGCCGTAACGGGGCTACCAGGTACACATAAAATTGGCCATTTTTATGCGCTAAAAGCTCTCATTTTTCATATTTCTAGTGCAGTAATGCAGTTCAAATTTCGTTTTTCAAGTTTGTATGTTCTAGCGCTGCAGTGTGCTGCCTTATTTATTTAACTATATACGAGTTGGCGACTCTAGGTTCAGCACCTGTTCACACTGAGTCTATGTTTGGATGTGCCGGTCAGGTTTTTGAAATGTATTCTTTAGCCTTCTGATCGTGCACTCTGCCTCCTAGCTTCAGGTGTTTTAATTACAGCAGGTCCAATACCCCTCCACAGAGAGAGAGAATTTTAGTCTAGTAAGAGGTTTTCACGTGTACCCATTCAGATGGAGATGTTTATTCTCAGCGAGGTAAGGCAAGTTTAGGATCTGGTATAAGAGAGATGCCGTAACGGGGCTACCAGGTACACATAAAATTGGCCATTTTTATGCGCTAAAAGCTCTCATTTTTCATATTTCTAGTGCAGTAATGCAGTTCAAATTTCGTTTTTCAAGTTTGTATGTTCTAGCGCTGCAGGGTGCAGTGTGCTGCCTTATTTATTTAACTACATACGAGTTGGCGACTCTAGGTTCAGCACCTGTTCACACTGAGTCTATGCTTGGATGTGGCGGTCAGGTTTTTGAAAGGCACCCTAAGTTTGACATGGCACCCCCACGCAACGACGGCTCTCCCTTAGGACCCTAAAGGGGGACTAACAAAGAAACACCATCACCAACACCAATATTATCTAAAGTACTAATGTGCTTAAAGTGCTTAATCAAAAAACCTGCATCAGTATATTCTTTTTTAGTTGATATGCCAGATAAGTAGTGGGTTATGTTTTATATATAAACCCTGATAATTCATGAATAAAGTGCATTAGTGAGCAATATCATAGAAAGAAAAAAGAGTATATATTTCTCAGACTTAACAGCGATGTTTGTATAGTTAATATCATACTATCATGGATCAACCTTCTATCAGATAGCGTATATGAATAAACCAAATTGCTGAAGGGTCTGTCTATGTAGAGCAATAACATATATATATCTATATATATAATTGTCTAAGGGTTTTTCCGTCTGTCTGTCTGTCTGTCCTGGAAATCCCGGCTCTCTGATTGGTCGAGGCCGCCAGGCCTCGACCAATCAGCAACGGGCACAGCGACGATGATGTCATAAAGGACGTAGAAATCCCGCGTCTGGTCGAGGCCTGGCGGCCTCGACCAATCAATCAGCAACGGGCACAGCGACGATGATGTCATAATGGTTGCCATGGCGACGATGTCATAAAGGTTGCCTCGACCAATCAGCGACGGGCACAGTCTGCCGCGAATTCTGGAATCATCATTGTCCATATACTACGGGGATATGCATATTCTAGAATACCCGATGCGTTAGAATCGGGCCACAATCTAGTATATATATATATATATATATATATATATATATATATATATATATATATATATATATATATACCCTAATTGGCATTATTATGCTCCAATAATAAATACACCTCTCAGTATGTGTTAAACCTATGAAGAAAATCCTGACACGTTTCCCCCAGGATAGTAAGCCAGGGTTCATCAGGGGAAAGAAAAAGGCTTCTCCTGGCAAGAGGTCGCTACAGTGAGCTGCATCTTGTCATGACCGCTCACATCTGAAGTTTGTCAATGAACACCTGAATGATTCTGTGAGTAATTAGGAGTAGGTGCTGTGGTCAGATGAGACAACAATTGAGGTCTTTGGCATTAACGCAACTCGCCATGTTTGGAGGAAGAGAAATGCTGCCTATGACCCAAAGAATACCGTCCCCACTGTCAAGCATAGAGGTGGAAGGCATTATGTTTTGGGGGTGTTTCTCTAAGTGCACAGGACTACTTCACTGCATCAATGGAAGAATGGATGGAGCCATGTACCGTAAAATCCTGAGTGACAACCTTCTTCCCTCCACCATGACATTAAAAATGGGTTGTAGCTGGGTCTTCCAGCAAGACAAGACCCAAAACATACAGCCAAGGCAACAAAGGAGTAGCTCAAAAAGAAGCTCACTAAGGTCGTGGAGTGGCCTAGCCAAACTCCAGACCTTAATCCCATAGAAACATTTTGGAGGGAGATGAAGCTCCACATTGCCAAGTGACAGCCTCAAAATCTTAATAATTTAGAAATGATCACGAAAGAGGAGTGGACCAAAATTCCTCCTGACATTGATATGGAAATTTGGGTTGGATAAATCTACCTGTGTGTGCTGCGGCCGCTCCCAATTATTATTTTTGAGTCCTCAAGAAAGAATGAGTCTGACACGTGATGACAGCTTGACATTCAATCAAAGACTGGACATTTATTTCCTGATACATAGTTTTTATAATAGCATATAGAAAGGTGTGGTTGGGGCGGTTAGTTAATTAACATGCAATTCAGTTATTGGTTATCTGATATATATGGAATACTGTGATTAATGCGCATATGACTGCTGATTATGCAACTAAAATTTAGCTCTCTGTATGTAGGGCAAAGTTGAGGCATCTGACCAGGACTCAGTTAAGACAACTCATCAGCACTTAATACATCTGGAGTTCTTCTGCTTTTTGGGTGGAAAACACCGAACAGTCTGTCTGGCTTATATTAGTTTATGTCAGCCATTTTAAGCAATTGATTATAAAGTAGCTGAGTAGATAGATATATATTTGCTTTTGTGTAAGTATATGTGATCTTTAAAGGAATATATATATATATGATTTAAAGGCATATACATGCAAGTGAGATCTACATGATATACATATTTCTATCACAAGCCCCCCTTAGATATCACTTGCCCTAAGCCTAGCCTCCTGTCCCAAAGCGCTGCAACTCTTTTGTGCTGCCGGCGATCCGACACAATCCTAGTGTCTACGCCCTACACCGTACAGTCTTTCGCAATGAGCGATCAGGAGATCTGTCCCTAAACGGGGGTAGAAACATGCATGGTCTCATATTGGCGACTCTGTGCGATCAGTTCCACATATTCGTCGTCATCAGGATTGGAGGAGCCATCAGGTGGGTGAATCTGAATTCGGATAGGTTCGTCCAGGAGAAGATGCGGCATCAGGTTTGTTGTGTCCTTGACTGTCTTTTCCATCATCAGGATCATTCTGGCTTAGGCGTATCTTCTGGTACGGGAGCCTTCTTGCAGTGCGATGCGTGGATCCAAGTGGGCCTTCCCTCTAGTTTCACAGAGGTTGGTGTCGTCAGCAGCACTTGGAAGGGACCATCAAATCTGGGGTCGAGCGATCTCCTCACAAACTTCTTCACCAACACCCAGTCTCCTGGTTTCAGGGAGTGTGAACCGGGTACCGATCCTGGATCTGGTAATGAAGAGAAAACTCGAGAATGGACATTAGCAAGTTTCTTGGTCAACTGAATTACGTAAGCAGACAAAGTATCATATTGCATTGTCAACTGCTGAGGGAAGAATACCCCTAACCGAGGGCTGGACCCAAACAGAATCTCATGAGGTGACAGCTTTTCTGGGCCCCGGGGAGTGTGCCTGACACTAAACAGTGCGATGGGGAGTGTTTCATGCCATGGTTTGCGTGTCTCTTGGGCAACTTTTAACATCCTGTTTTTGAGTGTCCCATTCAGTCTTTCTACTTTCCCGCTACTCTGGGGGTGGTAGGGAGTGTGTAGGCCTAAGTCTGACCCTACTGCTGACCAGATCTCCCTTGTGAGGTTTGCTGTGAATGCGGGCCCCTGATAACTCTCTATCACTTCTGGGACCCCGTATCTGCACACGATCTCTGAGAGTAGCTTCTTTGCAGTAGTCTTTGCTGACTGATTCCTCACTGGGAAAGCTTCTGGCCATCCTGAAAACATGTCCACGACCACAAGGGCATATTCGAATCCTCCACTTGGCGGCATCTGGATGTGGTCTATCTGGATCCTCTGGAAGGGGTACAGCGGTCTGGCGAGATGATGTGTGGGAACTTTCTCCATTCTTTCAGGGTTGCATTTTCCGCAGGTCAGACAGCTGCTAGTGAACTTGGCTGTTAGGGTGGAGATCCCTGGAGCGAACCAGTAAGCACCAATCAGATCATTCATCTGTGTCTTTGATCTGTGCGTGGGCCCATGTGCCCACTGGACCACCATAGGGTACATGCTTCGGGGTAAACAGGGTTTGTAGTCCATTGAGTATACCCTTCCTTCTTGATGTGTTGCACCCTTCCGCATCCAATTCTCCTTCTCCTCCTTTGGGGCTTGTTCTTGCAACTTCTTGAATAGATCCCAAGACGTCATCTCATCTGGTGTCTTGTCCTCAGTTGCCACGTAGTAGCCGTCCGGCTCTACGACCTCTCCCATTTCTCCATACTGTCTTCCTTTGGCGGCTTCTTTGGCTGCCATATCTGCCATGTTGTTGCCCCGTGCCTCTACTGTGTTCAGTTTTCCATGTGCTTTGACCTTCAGTACTGCCACCATTTTTGGGAGTTGGAGTGCGCTCAGTAGATCTTTAATAGCTCCATGATGCTTTACGGTTGTTCCATTTACTGTGATGAAGTCTCTTGCAGCCCAGATGGGTCCGAATTCGTGTGCTATGCCATGCGAATACCTTGAATCGGTGTAAATGTTCGCAGTTTTGCCTTCTGCAATCTGGCAAGCCTTCGTCAGCGCTATCAGTTCTGCTTCCTGGGCTGACAGGCTAGGTGGCAGGCTCCTGGACCACAGGATTTCTTGATTGCTGGTCACTGCACATCCCGTGTGAAATCTTCCTTCATCATCTGCAAATCTAGAGCCATCTACATAGAGGATCAACTCTGGGTTGGCCAGTGGCTCTTCTGCCACATTGGGTAGTCCTGCTGTTTCCTGTTGCATGATGCTGAAACAATCATGATCATCTGGTCGGAGCAAATCCAGATTCTTGTGGAAGGTATCATGCAGATTTTGATCTGGAGGGTCCATATCTGTATCCCCCCTTTAGAGTGGGAGTAGAGTGTCTGGATTGAGGACTGTACATCTGGAGATGGTGACGTTGTCAGGCAGTAGTAATGAGCACTGTAGACGAAGATGTCTTGCGGTGGAGAGATGTTTTGGCTGGGTTTGATTGAGAATTGCTGAGATGTTGGGGGAGCCATCCTCTCCACTGTGGTCTTCTGGTCATCTGTCAGGTGTTTAGTCTGGTGAGCAATGCAGTGCCCAAGGAATGTAACTTGCTTCAGACACCACGTGACTTTGTTCTTCGAGACCTTGCAGTGTTGTTTCACCAGGTAGAGTAGGAGAGACACGGAATGTGCTTTACACGTGTCAAAGTCAACTGCACAAAGGAGTAGATCGTCCATGTATTGTAGCAGGGTCACTTCTGCATGTTCTGTGATCCAGTTGGCGAGAACTGTGGACATTGCTTTGGTGAATTGCGAGGGGCTGTTCTGGGCCCCCTGGGGCATCACCGCCCATGTGTACTGTGCCCCCTGATGCATGAAGGCAAACAGGAACTGGTCATCTGGATGGAGGGGAACACTGAAGAAAGCATTTGCCAGGTCGATCACCGTGAATACTGTTGCTGTGGAAGGCACATTTGAGAGCAGGGTGTGTGGATTCGGCACAATTGGAGTTTCAAATACTGTAGCGTCATTCACCGCTCTTAGGTCATGTACCATTCTGAACTTGGCTGGCTCTCCTTTTACAGTCTTTTTCTTGACAGGGAAAAGCGGGGTATTGCAAGGAGAGGTGCAGGGGACAACGACCCCTATTTCCAGGAACACCTTCAATTGGTCTGAGATGGCTTGACTCTGTGCAATGGACAAGGGATACTGGGCCTTACGAGGATATGGGGTACCTGGCTTGAGTGATACCTGCACCGGGGCAACTTGAAGTTTTCCCACATCTTGGGGTCCCTTAGACCATAGACTTTCTGGTACTACATCCAGTACCTCCTTGGGTAGGCCTTCATGGGTTGTTTGAGGTTCCTGTAAGGCTGCCAGCATGACTGACTCTTCCTGGGTCAGAGGTGAAGAAAGGGTCACGGTCCCATCTTCCTGGAACACTATGGTTGCTTTTAGTTTCTGTAGAAGGTCTGCCCCCAGTAGGTTGAGTGGGCAGGTTCTTGACACCACAAACTGGGATAGGATAGAGTGTCCTGGCTGAGTGCACACGCTCAGAGGCTTTGTAAGCTGAGAATTTCTGACTTGACCGTCGATGCCTACGCAAGACACAGAGGATTCTGATAAGCAGGTGGGATCAGGGAGTTCCACATGTCTCATCACACTTCTGGCTGCACCAGTGTCCACAAGAAAAGACCTGACAACGTTCCTTCTGTCTCGGTATTGCGGTGGCTCTTCAGAGTCTATGGCCGCCATAAGGGGTGTTGTCTTCCGCACTCCTGGTTGGGACTCGATCCCTTTGGCTACGGTGAGCAGGGTGTCCATTGCTATTGACCTGTACTCGGGTCTAGCCACTATCAGTGGCTTCTTGATTGGTTCTCTGAGTCCATGCACAAAGGCCTGTGCCAACATCTGCCTGTGTATCTGATCATGAATGGTGAAGCCCAGGTCCTGGAAAACCTGCATTACTCTGCCATGAAACTTCTCCACAGTCTCTGTCTTCTCCTGACTCATGTCATGTAAGCTGAGGGCCTGTCCGGCCAGCCTGCCTTTGGCCCACTCTCTGAGTTGTTCAATCAGCTTCGGCCCTGACTCCCAGGCATGTACGTCTAAATCTGCTGAAAGCTTGAAGTGTTCTTTCATGATTGGCCAGAAGGCATCACCTGCCTTTATCTCCATCACGGCCCACAGATCATTCCAGGTGGCTGCATATGTGCGCTGGTTCTGCTGCATTCTTCTGTAGAATGGCATGGGTTGCATCTCTGGATCTGGAAGATTGTTGAGGATACTGGTCACCTGACTTGGGGTGAAGTGCACATAGTGTAATGGTGGTGCTTCTATCTGCCCCTGTCTCCTAGGTGCCCGTGGGTTTTTCTTTCTAGTACTGGGTAGCATGTATGAAGTCCCCTCTTCATCATCATCAGAGGAATAGTTGTGATAGAGTGCACTGGGGTCATGCAGTGGCTGATAAGCGGTCTTGGATATTGTCTTTTTGTGAGAGGATGTGTCCCCACCCTGCTGAGGCTGTGGAGGATTATAGTTCCATTGTGGTGTGAATGTTGGCTGCTCTGACCGGGGATACTGATCACCATCTGATGGTGATGCCTGTCTCCCCCCCCCTGTCCCCGGACCTGAGCTGCCTGCTGCCGGGTTTGCCTGGGGGAAGCCTGCTGCGGCTTGGGGGCTGCCTTCTACTGGGGGATCTCCACCTTCCTCCCCCGATACCATGACTGTCAGAGGCTGGGCTGTATTGGGAACATAGAATGTGCCTTGTGCTGTGAGCACTGGATACAGAGACACCACACTGCCTGGACTCAGCACCTGCCCGACAGGCAGCAGATCAGGAGAAGGAGAGTGTGACACAGAGTAAGGAAAAGATGGGTGAGTTAGAGGAAGGGGAGAGTGCTTCAGAGAGAGAGAGAGTGGAGGAGATGAAAAGTGTGAAGGAGGTGGGTGTGGTGTAGGAGGAGGAGGTGAAGAAGAAGAAGGAGGTGGGTGTGGTGTAGGAGGAGGAGATGAAGAAGAAGAAGAAGGAGGTGGGTGTGGTGTAGGAGGAGAAAGTGCGGAATAATGAGAAGGGTGAGGAAGAGAAAGAGGAGGAGAAAGAGGGGAGATGAAAGAGGAGGAGGAGAGGGCAGTGCAGAAGACGGAGAGGAAAAAGATGGAGGAGAAAGACAAGAAGAGAATTCCTTCTTCTTTGATGCAGCCCGTGCCGGCATTGTCAGAGTAACAGTGCCATCTCCCTGTACCAAGTTTGTGCGGGGCGCACCACATGCTGAGCAAGTCTCCCTGTACAATGGATTCTGCTGGGTGCAGACTGCACACACCCAATATTTTTCATCCCCATATGGGGGAGGTGCTGATGGTTTAACACCTTTCCCTACTTTGTACACATAAAAATCACTTCCTGACTCCTTCACATATCTTTCAGTGCTCCCTAGACGTTGTAAGTCTGTAGCCACCTTATACCATGCTGTTGCAGTTGGCAGCAAGTTAGTATCAACTAGCTTTCCTTTCTTTCTTTTTAAGACATCATGCCACTCTGCAGCTCTAAGTCTGCCTCCTTGATGGATTTCACATACTTTCATGAGCTGCCTGTAATTCTTCACATATCTAACACCTTCATGCTCTGCTACTATTTGAGGAGCCGTTTTCTCATCAGGAAGCAAAAGGCTCTCCTGAATAGCAACTTTGAAACTCATCAAAGAGAATGAAGACTTTCTAGACAGAACAGAAGCATCTCTACTGGTCACAGAAGGTGAAAAAAGTGTCAGAGAACCTCCAAAAGCAGATGAGTGGAAGCATGTGACCAAAAGAAGCAAGAAGACCATGGAGAAATCACCAACCACACAACTGAAGAACCGATATCAAATCTTTGTAGAGGATGAAGATGGCACACCTAAGGATGAAGCAATACCAGCAAGCAAAAAAGAAAAGGGCACACAGCAACAAGTGACAGCAAAAAGTACAGCCAAGAAGCAACGAAGAGTGGTGGTGGTGGGAGACTCACTACTGAGAGGCACAGAAGCAGCCATCTGCAGACCGGACATAACTGCAAGAGAAGTATGCTGCCTTCCAGGTGCGATGATCAAGGATGTGACCGATAGGATACCAAAGCTCTTCAACTCCAAGGACGTCCACCCATTTCTTCTGATACATGTTGGCACCAATGACACGGCAAGGAAGGACCTACCGACAATCTGCAAAGACTTTGAAGAGTTGGGGAAGAAAGTAAAGGAACTGGATGCACAGGTAGTTTTTTCTTCTATCCTTCCAGTAGACGGGCATGGCACCAGGAGATGGAACAGGATCCTTGATGCAAACAACTGGCTAAGACGATGGTGCAGACAACAAGGATTCGGATTCCTGGACCACGGTGTGAATTACTTGTACGATGAACTCCTCGCCAGAGACGGACTACACCTCAACAAACCTTGGAAACACACATTCGCCAGAAGACTTGCTACACTCATCAGGAGGGCGTTAAACTAGAAGAAGAGGGGACGGGAAGAAAAACATTAGACTTGAACAAAGAAGATCCAGGAAAACATACTCAGAAGGGAGGTAAGAACATTTCTAAAACAATCCACAGCGAGGAGATTGGAACAAAACAAAATCCTCTAAACTGCATGCTCGCAAACGCCAGAAGCCTGACAAACAAGATGGAAGAACTAGAAGCAGAAATCTCTACAGGTAACTTTGACATAGTGGGAATAACCGAGACATGGTTAGATGAAAGCTATGACTGGGCAGTTAACTTACAGGGTTACAGTCTGTTTAGAAAGGATCATAAAAATCGGAGAGGAGGAGGGGTTTGTCTCTATGTAAAGTCTTGTCTAAAGTCCACTTTAAGGGAGGATATTAGCGAAGGAAATGAGGATGTCGAGTCCATATGGGTTGAAATTCATGGAGGGAAAAATGGTAACAAAATTCTCATTGGGGTCTGTTACAAACCCCCAAATATAACAGAAACCATGGAAAGTCTACTTCTAAAGCAGATAGATGAAGCTGCAACCCATAATGAGGTCCTGGTTATGGGGGACTTTAACTACCCGGATATTAACTGGGAAACAGAAACCTGTGAAACCCATAAAGGCAACAGGTTTCTGCTAATAACCAAGAAAAATTATCTTTCACAATTGGTGCAGAATCCAACCAGAGGAGCAGCACTTTTAGACCTAATACTATCTAATAGACCTGACAGAATAACAAATCTGCAGGTGGTCGGGCATCTAGGAAATAGCGACCACAATATTGTACAGTTTCACCTGTCTTTCACTAGGGGGACTTGTCAGGGAGTCACAAAAACACTGAACTTTAGGAAGGCAAAGTTTGACCAGCTTAGAGATGCCCTTAATCTGGTAGACTGGGACAATATCCTCAGAAATAAGAATACAGATAATAAATGGGAAATGTTTAAGAACATCCTAAATAGGCAGTGTAAGCGGTTTATACCTTGTGGGAATAAAAGGACTAGAAATAGGAAAAACCCAATGTGGCTAAACAAAGAAGTAAGACAGGCAATTAACAGTAAAAAGAAAGCATTTGCACTACTAGAGCAGGATGGCACCATTGAAGCTCTAAAAAACTATAGGGAGAAAAATACTTTATCTAAAAAACTAATTAAAGCTGCCAAAAAGGAAACAGAGAAGCACATTGCTAAGGAGAGTAAAACTAATCCCAAACTGTTCTTCAACTATATCAATAGTAAAAGAATAAAAACTGAAAATGTAGGCCCCTTAAAAAATAGTGAGGAAAGAATGGTTGTAGATGACGAGGAAAAAGCTAACATATTAAACACCTTCTTCTCCACGGTATTCACGGTGGAAAATGAAATGCTAGGTGAAATCCCAAGAAACAATGAAAACCCTATATTAAGGGTCACCAATCTAACCCAAGAAGAGGTGCGAAACCGGCTAAATAAGATTAAAATAGATAAATCTCCGGGTCCGGATGGCATACACCCACGAGTACTAAGAGAACTAAGTAATGTAATAGATAAACCATTATTTCTTATTTTTAGGGACTCTATAGCGACAGGGTCTGTTCCGCAGGATTGGCGCATAGCAAATGTGGTGCCAATATTCAAAAAGGGCTCTAAAAGTGAACCTGGAAATTATAGGCCAGTAAGTCTAACCTCTATTGTTGGTAAAATATTTGAAGGGTTTCTGAGGGATGTTATTCTGGATTATCTCAATGAGAATAACTGTTTAACTCCATATCAGCATGGGTTTATGAGAAATCGCTCCTGTCAAACCAATCTAATCAGTTTTTATGAAGAGGTAAGCTATAGGCTGGACCACGGTGAGTCATTGGACGTGGTATATCTCGATTTTTCCAAAGCGTTTGATACCGTGCCGCACAAGAGGTTGGTACACAAAATGAGAATGCTTGGTCTGGGGGAAATTGTGTGTAAATGGGTTAGTAACTGGCTTAGTGATAGAAAGCAGAGGGTGGTTATAAATGGTATAGTCTCTAACTGGGTCGCTGTGACCAGTGGGTTACCGCAGGGGTCAGTATTGGGACCTGTTCTCTTCAACATATTCATTAATGGTCTGGTAGAAGGTTTACACAGTAAAATATCGATATTTGCAGATGATACAAAACTATGTAAAGCAGTTAATACAAGAGAAGATAGTATTCTGCTACAGATGGATCTGGATAAGTTGGAAACTTGGGCTGAAAGGTAGCAGATGAGGTTTAACAATGATAAATGTAAGGTTATACACATGGGAAGAAGGAATCAATGTCACCATTACACACTGAATGGGAAACCACTGGGTAAATCTGACAGGGAGAAGGACTTGGGGATCCTAGTTAATGATAAACTTACCTGGAGCAGCCAGTGCCAGGCAGCAGCTGCCAAGGCAAACAGGATCATGGGGTGCATTAAAAGAGGTCTGGATACACATGATGAGAGCATTATACTGCCTCTGTACAAATCCCTAGTTAGACCGCACATGGAGTACTGTGTCCAGTTTTGGGCATCGGTGCTCAGGAAGGATATAATGGAACTAGAGAGAGTACAAAGGAGGGCAACAAAATTAATAAAGGGGATGGGAGAACTACAATACCCAGATAGATTAGCGAAATTAGGATTATTTAGTCTAGAAAAAAGACGACTGAGGGGCGATCTAATAACCATGTATAAGTATATAAGGGGACAATACAAATATCTCGCTGAGGATCTGTTTATACCAAGGAAGGTGACGGGCACAAGGGGGCATTCTTTGCGTCTGGAGGAGAGAAGGTTTTTCCACCAACATAGAAGAGGATTCTTTACTGTTAGGGCAGTGAGAATCTGGAATTGCTTGCCTGAGGAGGTGGTGATGGCGAACTCAGTCGAGGGGTTCAAGAGAGGCCTGGATGTCTTCCTGGAGCAGAACAATATTGTATCATACAATTAGGTTCTGTAGAAGGACGTAGATCTGGGGATTTATTATGATGGAATATAGGCTGAACTGGATGGACAAATGTCTTTTTTCGGCCTTACTAACTATGTTACTATGTTACTATGTTACTTGGCCAAATTATTCCCCATTGCAAAAAGAAAAAAAAAAAAGAAAAAACAACAATAAAAATCTCAAGTAGGTAAGTATATAAAAACACGAAAGATAGAAGAAAAAGGGAGCTTTCAAAAAATTGATGCAAGATGTTGAAATCAAAACATAAAAGAACCATAAAAAAACTGGGTACACGATCCAAAACTCAGGATCTTCACAGAGAAGGAAGAAAAATAAATAAATAAAAACCCCTTTTAAACAAAAAGGTGAAGAGGCAGAAAAGAAAAGAAATTTTGAAAAACTTATAAAAAGTCTAAAAACTTAAAAAATGCAACAAAAAACAGAAAATAAAATAAATTAAAACGGCTTCTCCTTTCCCCCCTCCTTTTTTTTTTTTTTTCTGTACGCTGTGCTCAAATGCAGTCAGAGACACACTTCCCCTTTTTTACCAGCAGCTGCTGTTATACCAAAAATCACGTATGTCACAGCAAAAATGATAGATATCATTTAGTTTCACCTCTTCAAATAAATTGTTAGGACTGGCGGAACGCACCAAGACAGATGGTATAGATGCGTTCGCAGTCCGGGGTCCACCGTGCAGGTGAAAACCTGCTGCTAGCAATTAGCAGACTATATGGCGGTACACTAGAGTATACACGCGTGGGTTAACCTCACCCAGCGTGAAAGAAGCAATCCTGTTAAGGCACAGGACCGCGGTACCGCACCTAAAGCGCGAGCAAGTAGTCAGCGAACTCAACCCCAACTGGGATTGAAGTCCGATTAGACCCTTAACTCAACACCGCAACTGGGTGTGAAGTGAAACAGAAGAGCATGCAGTGCCGCACTGACGAACGCCACTAACCACCCAGGCTTGGGTAAGGAAAGCACAGAGGAAGTGCACGGCGCCGTACTGGCGGTCACAGCAACTGGACGCTATAATGTGTGACTAGTGCTGTAGGATAAGTCGGGCGCTAGGTAGCAGCCATACACCTTCCGCGAACAGTCATACTATAGGGTAGGGGTATCCAAGGACGACTTGCACTCACAACATACACACATTAGCAATTGTTTGACAATACTAGCGCATGGCCGTGCGGTCATGCGCAGTTTATATAGCAGCAGCACAGGAAGTGGCCACAGCACTTTTGCCCTTCTAGGACCTGCCAAGAGGACCAATAGAATGTGCTGCAGAGCCTGAGCACATGACCCTCGATCTCCAACGGGAGACCTTACGCTGGGCATGCTCAGTACGTGCAGACAAGGACTTAGTCCCAGAGAAGTCCGCTCGCTGCTGACCAGCACAGACTTTAATAGCAGAGACTGGAGAAGCAGCAGTAACTCTCAGAACAGAGTGAGAATGAGCAAGACGCTGGGACCGACGTCCTTGCTGAGCAGACTCCACTGCGGCTGGACAAGAATGGGAGACCGCAGCGGAGGTGGCTCGAGATTCCCCCTGTGCAGAAGCGGGAACTCGACCCCTAACATTGCCCCCCCTTCCTTGGGCCTCGCTACGTTTGAAGGCAGCAATGAGCTGCGGAGCCCGAATGTGCTCAGCAGGCTCCCAGGACCTATCCTCAGGGCCGTAACCCTTCCAGTCCACCCAAAAAATTTTTTTGCCACGTACCACCTTGCACCCCAAGATAGCGTTCACCTCGAAATCATCCGTAGACGAACCCGATGTCCCGGCAGATGACTCAGAAAACCGAGACATGTATACGGGCTTAAGGAGGGACACATGAAAGGTGTCGGTGATACCAAGGCGTGGAGGAAGGGCCAGACGGTAGACCACAGGATTAACCTGTTCGAGGACCTTGAAGGGACCCAAGTAGCGAGGAGCAAATTTAGTGGACTCAACTCGCAGCCTGATGTTACGGGCGGAGAGCCACACCAAGTCGCCAGGAGCAAAGGACGGGGCGGGGCGCCGATGAGCATCGGCGGAGGACCTCATTCTCTCCTTAGAGGCCCGAATGGCATCCTGAGTGCGGTCCCAAATATCCCGTGCCTCCACAGCCCAGTCTGCCACCCTGGAGTCTGCGGAAGACACGGGCATAGGCACAGGTACCCGTGGATGCTGACCATAGTTGAGGATGAATGGGGTTTGTCCAGTGGAGTTGGCTACGGCGTTGTTCAGCACAAACTCTGCCCATGATAGCAAGGATGCCCAGTCATCCTGCCTGGCTGAAACAAAATGTCGCAGGTATGTGACCAAGGTCTGGTTGGCCCTCTCTACCAACCCATTCGTCTCGGGATGATAAGCGGAAGAGAGATTCAACTCAATACTGAGAAGACGACACAGCTCTCTCCAGAACCGAGACGCAAACTGGGGACCCCGGTCACTGACAATTTTGTCAGGCATACCATGTAGGCGGAAGATGTGCTTAATGAACAACGCAGCCAAGGCCCGTGCAGAAGGTAACCGTGGTAGCGGCACCAAATGCACCATTTTCGAGAAATGATCGGTGATGACCCAAATGATGGTACAGCTGCGAGACTTGGGCAAACCCACGACAAAGTCCATCCCGACCATCTCCCAGGGCCTATCTGCCACCGGCAAGGGATAGAGCAACCCAGCTGGCCTTTGACGCGGAGATTTATTTTTGGCGCAGGAGACACACTCCAGAATATAATCCCTGACATCCCGGACCATATGCGGCCACCAGTACGTCCTCGCCAGTAGCTCAGATGTCCTCTTTGTCCCAAAGTGTCCACCCACTCTGGACGAATGAGCCCAAGAGAGAACCTCCGGTCGCAAATTAATGGGCACAAAAGTCTTGCCCGGAGGCACAGACTCAAGTGAAACCGGTGCTACGGTTCTCAGGCTCTCAGAGGGAACAATAAGCCGAGGCTCCTCTTCCTCCTCTTCAGTTGACATAAGGGAGCGAGAGAGAGCATCAGCACGAATATTCTTCTCCCCGGCGAGAAAATGAAGAGAAAAGTGGAACCGGGAAAAGAACAAGGACCATCTGGCTTGGCGAGAATTTAGCCGCTGGGCTGTCTGTAAGTAGACCAAATTTTTGTGGTCAGTGTAAACCTGGAAGGGAAACCGCGCACCTTCCAGAAGATGTCTCCACTCTGAAAAGGCCAACTTCATTGCTAGCAGCTCCCTATCCCCGATGGAGTAGTTTCTCTCCGCTGGCGAGAAAGTCTTAGAGAAGAAGAAGCATGGATGCTTCCGACCTTGAGCATCCTTCTGGTAGAGGACTGCTCCAGCACCAACGGACGAGGCATCCACCTCCATTAGGAATGGCTTATCCACATCGGGACGATGTAAGATGGGAGCGCTAGCAAAGTGGGACTTAATAGAAGTGAAGGCCTTGGAGATCTCTTCCGACCACAATTTAGGATTCGCTCCCTTCTTGGTGAGGGCTACCAAGGGAGCTACCAGAGTTGAGAAGTGGGGAATGAACTGGCGGTAATAGTTAATGAACCCCATAAAGCGCTGCACCGCTTTTAGAGAATGGGGCTCTTGCCAGTCCATCACAGCCTGTAGTTTGGCAGGATCCATAGCCAATCCCTGGGCGGAGATGATATAGCCCAGGAACGGCAAAGACTCCTGCTCAAACATACACTTCTCCAACTTAGCGTAAAGAGAGTTTGCCCGTAGGAGGTCGAAGACTCTGCCAACATCTCTCCGGTGGGAGTCAATATCTGGAGAAAAGATGAGAATATCATCCAGATAGACTACAACTGAGGTGGAAAACATATCCCGGAAGATGTCGTTGACAAAGTCTTGAAAAACGGCTGGGGCATTACAGAGCCCGAAGGGCATCACCAGAAACTCATAGTGCCCATCTCTGGTGTTAAACGCCGTTTTCCATTCGTCCCCCTCACGGATGCGAATCAGGTTGTAAGCACCCCGCAGATCTAATTTAGTAAATACCCTTGCTCCCCGAAGCCTATCGAAGAGCTCAGATATCAAGGGCAAAGGATACTTGTTCTTAACGGTGATAGCGTTAAGACCCCTGTAGTCTATGCATGGACGTAGCTCCCCATTCTTCTTCTGCACAAAGAAGAACCCTGCCCCAGCAGGTGACATTGACTTCCTGATAAACCCTCTTGCCAGATTCTCTTGAATGTACTGAGACATGGCCTCCGTCTCCGAGAGAGATAATGGATAAACTCGACCCCGGGGAGGCTCCGCACCAGGCAAGAGATCGATAGGACAGTCATAGGGCCGATGGGGCGGAAGGGTCTCCGCCGCCTTCTTGGAGAACACATCTGCGTAAGACCAATATTGCTTGGGGAGAGAGGATAGATCTGCGGGTACCTCAGTAGTAGCAACCTGAACGCACTCTTGGTGACACCTACCCGCACATGATTCACCCCATCCCAGAATTCTGCCTGAGGACCACTCGATGTGAGGAGAGTGGTACCGTAGCCAAGGTATCCCCAACAGGACCTCATCAATACCCTCAGGAATGACGAGCAGAGAAATAATCTCCTGATGGGATGGCGACAGGGACAGAGTAACAGGGATGGTCTGATGTGTTATCTGTGCGGGGAGTGTCGACCCATTCACCACTCGTACCGTTACTGGTTGAGATAGCATAACCAGGGGTATTGCGTGACGTTGGGCGAAGGCAGAAGACATAAAATTGCCCTCCGCCCCAGAATCCACGCAGAGGTCTACCGAGTGGGAGGATGAGCCAAAGGTAATTGTCCCCTTAAAGGACAATTTGGAGGCAAACGTCGCAGTGTCTAGTGCACCTCCACCTACTACCACTAGACGCTGACGTTTCCTCGACCGCTGATGACATCTGGTGGCAAGATGTCCTGACTGTTGGCAAACATGGCAACCCTGGAGTGCACGAGCGGTCTGGGACTTAGATCCCGCTCGTGACACCACCTTAGGTTCCTGGAACTCAGGAGCCTGGACTGGAGATTCCAAAGGCTTGGCAAAGGTGGGAGCCAGCCGAAACCTCTGCCTACACTGGGCTCGCTCTAACCTCCGCTCGTGAAAACGGAGGTCAATGCTGAGTAGATACTGCTATTAACTCCTCCAGTGTGGCGGGAATCTCCCTAGTGGCCAGAGCATCCTTAACGTGGTCAGCCAGCCCCCTCCAAAATATAGGGATAAGGGCTTTATCCGACCACTCCAGCTCAGATGCCAGAGTGCGGAAATGGACGGAAAAAAGGCTGACCAAGGACGAGCCCTGAGTCAGTGCCAACAGTTGGAGCGCCGTGTCATGGGTGACACGAGGTCCTAGAAAGACCGGTTTCAGAGTGCTCAGGAATAACGGAGCACTCTGCACCACATGATCGCCACGCTCCCACAGCGGCGTAGCCCACTGCAACGCCCTGTCCGACAATAAGGAAATTATAAAGCCCACCTTAGCCCGCTCTGTAGGGAAACGAGAGGCCAGAAGCTCGAGATGTATTGAGCACTGACTCACGAAACCCCTACAGGACTTACTGTCACCAGAAAATTTCTCTGGTAGCGGGAGGCGAGATAGCGTCGGTACAGGAGCGGCAGTGGACAAGGTAGCTGCAGCCACACTTGCAGCCTGAACAGCGACAGCAGTAACATCCACAGCTTAGGTTGAATGCTCAAGAGCCGCCAACCTTCCCTCCAGCTGCTGGATGTACCGCTGTAAATGTTGGTCGTCCGCCATTTTACTAGCCAGACCCTGGCGCTAGTATTCTGTTAGGACTGGCGGAACGCACCAAGACAGACTCCACTGCGGCTGGACAAGAATGGGAGACCGCAGCGGAGGTGGCTCGAGATTCCCCCTGTGCAGAAGCGGGAACTCGACCCCTAACATAAATGTCATATAGATGCAAAAACGGAAAACTTAGCAACAAAAAAAAAATAGAAAAAAAAGACAAAAAAAAACGGTTGTGACCGTCTGATTTACAATGCATATATTTCTCCTAACTGCATGGAGGAGGGGAAGTTCTAAATAGAGAACAGACGGGGAGAGAGAAGAGAAAAAAAAACTTCTTTTTCGATTCTACGCAGTTAAGCGACAGTACGTGACATTAACAGACAAAGAACATTGACATCCAGGAGATTCGACACCCTCTTTATTATTATTTTGTGACACGTGTAGGAAGCTTTGGGAAACAGACTACTGCCAATCGCACTGAGCACACCTATGCCCGGGCCACCTGAGTGAGAAACACAACAGGTGGGATTTCTACCACCCCGTTCCAACCTATCTAACTAGTTAGTCGGCACTACGGGAATCTGCAGTAGCCCTCTAAGTTATCACTACCCGTGCCTGGAGCCTGGGGTCAGCTGCCCCGGGATTAACTATCCCTCCTATGCACGGGAATCCTGCAATAACTTATCGAGCGATTTGACCTCCTGCGGTCTGTTACCCAGCAACCACAAACAGTCACTGTTCCTTGCTTCTCCCGGATGTTACACAAACACAGAACATATACACGGCACACAGCAGACACCTCGACTTATATCCCAGGGTTTAGGTTCAGGCTCGGACTTTTTACACTACCTGGGAATGCGGTGGTGACCACACCTGACCGGCTAAAGGTACAGACCCGGACTGGGCACAGGGGACATTCAGGTAAGATGATAGAATTTTCTTACCTTACTCTGATGGAGCTGCAGTCTCCGTCACGTGGGCCAAGGCCGTGGCCCGCACACTCGTCTGTGCGGTCAGCCGGATCCCCTCCTGTGATATCTTCGTCCGAGCCGT
This sequence comes from Ranitomeya imitator, assembly GCF_032444005.1. Taxonomy (NCBI): domain Eukaryota; kingdom Metazoa; phylum Chordata; class Amphibia; order Anura; family Dendrobatidae; genus Ranitomeya; species Ranitomeya imitator. Next base: position 489,616,669 of record NC_091285.1, on the reverse strand, counting down.
TGGGCGCCATTTGATATGGAAATTTGGGTTGGATAAATCTACCCGTGTGTGCTGCGGCCGCTCCCAATTATTATTTTTGAGTCCTCAAGAAAGAATGAGTCTGACACGTGATGACAGCTTGACATTCAATCAAAGACTGGACATTTATTTCCTGATACATAGTTTTTATAATAGCATATAGAAAGGTGTGGTTGGGGCGGTTAGTTAATTAACATACAATTCAGTTATTGGTTATCTGATATATATGGAATACTGTGATTAATGCGCATATGACTGCTGATTATGCAACTAAAATGTAGCTCTCTGTATGTAGGGCAAAGTTGAGGCATCTGACCAGGACTCAGTTAAGACAACTCATCAGCACTTAATACATCTGGAGTTCTTCTGCTTTTTGGGTGGAAAACACCGAACAGTCTGTCTGGCTTATATTAGTTTATGTCAGCCATTTTAAGCAATTGATTATAAAGTAGCTGAGTAGATAGATATATATTTGCTTTTGTGTAAGTATATGTGATCTTTAAAGGAATATATATATATATATATATATATATATATATGATTTAAAGGCGTATACATGCAAGTGAGATCTACATGATATACATATTTCTATCACAACATGTGCACAATCATCATCATCAACTACAGAAGCGTCGGACTGCTGTGCTTGCCAACAAGGGTTTTGCCACCAAGTATTAAGTACTGTTTGTCAGAGGGATCAAATATTTATTTCTCTCTTCAAAATGCAAATAAATTTACATAATTTATACAGTGTGATTTTCTGGTTTTTATTTTTGATATTCTATCTCAAAGTTAAAATTAACCTATCCTTAAAATTATAGACTGTTCATGTCTTTGACAGTGGGTAAATTTACAAAATTAGCAAGGGATCAAATACTTATTTCCCCCACTGTAGAAGGATTACATACAGTATCTGTGAAAAATGACTAGTGCGATAATATATATCAGAAGATATGTCACTAAACAAATGGTTGTCTGCATAATAAATCATGAATTATCTAATAATATTAATACAAATACGATCCCTAAAAGGGAAACAAACACAATATACATAATATAAATAGCAAAAGAGTGTACATAATATACCTATCATTAATAGACTATGTTAGGTAAGTTGATAGCCCAAAAATGAACTCATGAGAAACAATGTGCAAAATTGTAAAAAACAATCGTATATACTGTAGGCGAATGTTGGACTTTTTAGCTTCAAATTTTTGGTTCACCAAAGAGGAATAGGGGAGTCTCATACATTCTGACAGTCACCATGTTACAGCGTCAAAGGATAGAGCATCAAGATCCCATATTGTAAAATAATCAAGTTAGGGATATGGAGATATGGTGAAGATCACATATAGGAGACATTCATCAAAAACTGCTATACCTTAAAATAACAATGAATAAAAGAAAGTGAATATATGAAGAACTCACATAAATAAATAAAATCCAAATCAAGAGAGATTAATTTGTAAGAAGGAAGCAAAACTCAAATGCTCATTGAGAATCTATGGAGACATAGTGCCCAAAATGATTATCCACCAATATTCTAACTGCGCAATTTTGCGCTTAAGGTCACCCCCTCTAATCCCACCATGCACCCTATCTATCCCATGAATTTTAAGATCCTTAGGGTTACACTTGTGATGGATCCTAAAGTGTCTGGAAAATGTCTTTAATTGAGCCAAATCTTCCACTTCCCAAACCACCATGAGATCTCTCACATGTTCATGGGTATGTACCAGTAACTCACTTGAGGTAAGTTCGACATATATTAGGTCACATGTGCATGTGGCATAAAACACCACGTATGTCATATTACACGTGATATAGACAGTATTCTTATATTCCCTCTTGCCATGTGCCAGGCTTTGGCCGGGAAGATGTATGACGCATATATACCATCTTGTCCCAGCTCAGAAACCAGCAAATCCTCACAACATACAGTGCTTACACTGGGGGGATTCATAAGTCTGCAGTCACACAGAGTGACTGCAGATTTATCGATTGGGACTGAATAACCCCTTTAAGAATTCTTACAAGTAAATCGTCCATATAATAAACACTGTAGTTTAATCAAAAGATCTAGCTACAAATCAGCTCACATATTCTAATAATCTCCTCTTAAAACATCAGTAGTATTATTATGAAATATACCAAAACCCAAAAGAAGAATACAACATTAATGCAATAAACCAAAGAGATGAGACAAGTAAAGAGAAAGATACTTAAAGTGACTCAGAACATAGTGGCACAGAACTTCCATTCTGAGCCCCGACGTGTGCCCATACAGTAGTTTTCTCCCACATATGGGGTATCAGCGTACTAAGGACAAATTGGAAAACAACTTTTGTCATCCAATTTCTTTTGTTACCCTTGGGAAAATAAAAAAATTGTGGACTAAAAGATTATGTTTGCTGAAAAAATATGATTTTTTTTATTTTCAAGCTCGGGTGTTATAAACTTTAGTGAAACACCTGGGGGTTTGTTGTGAATTCTGCTCTTGGGTTCCCTCCAGTGGTTGTTGGTGGGAATGCAGTTGTCTCTGACTCGCAGTCCTGGCCAGGTGTATCAGATAATTACAATTCTGACTGGGATATTTAGGTGTGCACGATCCTTTAGCCCTTGCCAGTTGTCAATGTTTCTTGTGAAGTGTTGGATCTCTTTCTGGCTTCTCCTGCTTGCTGCCAAATTCAGCAAAGATAAGTGTTTTGTTTTTGTATCTGTGGCACACTGCTGTGTGCTTGTTTCAGTTTATTCCTGCTCTGTTTGTAGGATTCACTGGAGTTGCAGATATACGCTCCTACATCTTTAGTTAGATGTAGGAAGTTTTTTGTATATTCTGCTGTGGATTTTTTGAAGGGTTTTAATACTGACCGCACAGAACTCTGTCCTATCCTGTCCTATCTAGCTAGAGTGGCCTCCTGTGCTAAATCTTGTTTTTTCTGCCTGTGTATGTTTTTTCCTTTCCGACTCACCACCAATATTTGTGGGTGGCTGTCTATCCTTTGGGGATTTTCTCTGAGGCAAGATAGTATTCCAATTTCCATCTTTAGGGGTATTTAGTCCTCCGGCTGTGACGAGGTGTCTAGGTGTGTTAGGTACACTCCACGGCTACTTCTAGTTGCGGTGTTAAGTTCAGGTTTGCGGTCAGTATAGTGGCCACTTTCTCCTGTGAAAGTTCTCATGCAGCTCCAAGGTCACCGGATCATAACAGTACAACTGGCCCTCAATGAGTTAAATGCATCTCAGAAGAAGGGAAGGAAGCTCTTGAGCCATTTTTTTTTCTCCAGTCTGTTTTGTGTTCTCTTCCCTCTTAATATCTGGGTGGCTGAGGAGCCTGGTGCAAGCATGAATGTTCAGAAATTAGCTTCTCGTGTAGACCAGCTTGCTGCTAGGGTGCAAGGTATTTCTGATTATATTGTTCAGACTCCTGCTTTAGAACCGAAGATTCCTACTCCTGATTTGTTTTCTGGTGACAGGTCTAAATTTTTGAGTTTTAAAAACAACTGTAAACTGTTTTTTGACCTGAGACCTCGATCCTCTGGTGATTCCATTCAGCAGGTAAAAATCGTATTCTCCCTGCTGCATGGCGTGTTGTGAATTCTGTTGTCGAACTCCCTCCTGTGGTCGTGAATGGTACTTTGGCGAGTTCTGTCCATGGACTCCCTCTGGTGGCTGTGAGTGAAGCGGCTGCTTCTGAGGTTCCTTACACAGGTGACGTGGTTTATCCTTTGGCTGGCTGCTCTATTTAACTCCACTCAGATCGTTACTCCATGCCAGCTGTCAATGTTCCTGTGCTGGTTCAGTTCGCTCTTGGATCTTCTGGAGACCTGTCTCTTCCTGCAAGAAGCTAAGTCCCCGTTTGTTATTTTCTGTTCATGGTTTTCTAGTCCAGCTTGCTTTCATGATTTTGTCTTGCTAGCTGGAAGCTCTGGGATGCAGGGTGGCGCCTCCGCACCGTGAGTCGGTACGGGGGTCTTTTTGCACACTCTGCGTGGTCTTTTGCAGTTTTTGTGCTGACCGCAAAGATACCTTTCCTATCCTCTGTCTATTTAGTTAGTCTGGCCTCCCTTTGCTAAACCTGTTTCATTTCTGTGTTTGTAACTTTCATCTTAACTCACAGTTAATATTTTTGTGGGGGGCTGCCTTTTCCTTTGGGGAAATTTCTCTGAGGCAAGGTAGGCTTTATTTTCTATCTCTAGGGCTAGCTAGTTCTTAGGCTGTGCCGAGGCGTCTAGGCCTGTTAGGTACGCTCCACGGCTATTTCTAGTGTGTGTGATAGGATTATGGATTGCGGTCAGCATAGTTCCCACTTCCCAGAGCTTGTCCTGTGAGTTTAACCATCAGGTCATTCCGGGTGCTCCTAATCACCAGGTCATAACAGTACAGCTGGCCCAAAGTATTAATGCATCTCAATAGAGGGATAAGAGAAGCTCTGAGACCATTTTTTTTTCTTTGCACTGTGTTTTGTCTTTCTTTTCCCCTAGACCTTTGGGTGGTTCAGGACACAGGTGTAGAGATGGACATTCAAGGTCTGTCCTCTTGTGTGGATCATCTCACTGCAAGGGTACAAAACATTCAAGATTTTGTGGTTCAGAATCCTATGTTAGAGCCTAGAATTCCTATTCCTGATTTATTTTCTGGGGATAGATCTAAGTTTCTGAATTTCAAAAATAATTGTAAACTGTTTCTAGCTTTGAAACCCCGCTCCCCTGGTGACCCCGTTCAACAAGTAAAAATTATTATTTCTTTGTTGCGTGGTGACCCTCAAGACTGGGCATTTTCCCTTGCACCAGGAGATCCTGCATTGCGTGATGTTGATGCATTTTTTCTGGTGCTTGGATTGCTTTATGATGAACCAAATTCAGTGGATCAGGCAGAGAAAATCTTGCTGGCTTTGTGTCAGGGTCAGGATGAAGCGGAGGTGTACTGTCAGAAGATTAGAAAGTGGTCTGTGCTTACTTAAGGATGTCATGGTGGGATTTCCCACGCCTGCTGGTCTGAATGAGTCTATGTCCTTGGCCATTCAGATCGATCGGCGCTTGCGTGAGCGCAAAGCTGTGCACCATCTGGCGGTATTCTCTCAGCATAGGCCTGAGCCTATGCAGTGTGATAGGACTTTGACCAGAGCTGAACGGCAAGAACATAGACGTCGGAATGGGCTGTGTTTTTACTGTGGTGAATCCACTCATGCTATCTCCGATTGTCCTAAGCGCACTAAGATGTTCGCTAGGTCTGCCACCATTGGTACTGTACAGTCTAAATTTCTTTTGTCCGTTACTCTGATTTGCTCTCTGTCGTCCTATTCTGTTATGGCATTTGTGGATTCAGGCGCTGCCCTGAACTTGATGGACTTGGAGTTTGCCAGGCGCTGTGGTTTTCTCTTGGAGCCCTTGCAGTATCCTATTCCATTGAGAGGAATTGATGCTACGCCTTTGGCCAAGAATAAGCCTCAGTACTGGACTCATTTGACCATGTGCATGGCTCCTGCACATCAGGAGGATATTCGCTTTTTGGTGTTGCATAATCTGCATGATGTGGTCGTTTTGGGGTTACCATGGCTACAGGTCCACAACCCAGTATTGGATTGGAAATCAATGTCTGTGTCCAGCTGGGGTTGTCAAGGGGTACATGGTGATGTTCCATTGCTGTCAATTTCGTCTTCCACTCCTTCTGAAGTCCCTGAGTTTTTGTCGGATTACCGGGATGTATCTGATGAGCCCAAATCCGGTGCTCTACCTCCTCATAGGGATTGTGATTGTGCTATTGATTTGATTCCTGGTAGTAAGTTTCCTAAGGGTCGACTGTTCAATTTATCGGTGCCAGAACATGCCGCTATGCGGAGTTATATAAAGGAGTCCTTGGAGAAGGGTCATATTCGCCCGTCATCATCACCATTGGGAGCAGGGTTCTTTTTTGTGGCCAAGAAGGATGGCTCTTTGAGACCTTGTATTGATTACCACCTTCTTAATAAGATCACAGTCAAATTTCAGTATCCTTTGCTGCTGCTGTCTGCTTTGTTTGCTCGGATTAAGGGGGCTAGTTGGTTCACCAAGATAGATCTTCGAGGGGCGTATAATCTTGTGCGAATTAAACAGGGCGATGAATGGAAAACAGCATTTAATACGCCCGAGGGCCATTTTGAGTACCTGGTTATGCCATTCGGGCTTTCTAATGCTCCATCTGTGTTTCAGTCCTTTATGCATGACATCTTTCGAGAGTACCTGGATAGATTCATGATTGTATATTTGGATGACATTTTGGTCTTTTCGGATGATTGGGAGTCTCATGTGAAGCAGGTCAGAATGGTGTTCCAGGTCCTTCGTGCGAATTCCTTGTTTGTGAAGGAGTCAAAGCGTCTCTTTGGAGTTCAGAAGGTTTTATTTTTGGGTTTCATTTTTTCCCCTTCTACTATCGAGATGGACCCTGTTAAAGTTCAGGCCATTTATGATTGGACTCAGCCGACATATGTGAAGAGCCTGCAGAAGTTCCTGGGCTTTGCTAATTTTTACCGTCGCTTCATCGCTAATTTTTTTAGTATTGCTAAACCGTTGACTGATTTGACCAAGAAAGGTGCTGATGTGGTCAATTGGTCCTCTGCGGCTGTAGAGGCTTTTCAGGAGTTGAAGCGTCATTTTTCTTCTGCCCCTGTGTTGTGCCAGCCAGATGTTTCGCTCCCATTTCAGGTCGAGGTTAATGCTTCTGAGATTGGAGCAGGGGCTGTTTTGTCGCAAAGAAGTTCTGATGGCTCGGTGATGAAACCATGTGCCTTCTTTTCTAGAAAATTCTCGCCTGCTGAGCGCAATTATGATGTTGGCAATCGAGAGTTGTTGGCCATGAAGTGGGTATTACGAGGAGTGGCAACATTGGCTTGAAGGAGCTAAACATCGCGTTGTGGTCTTGACGGATCACAAGAATTTGACCTATCTCGAGTCTACCAAACGGTTGAATCCTAGACAGGCTCGATGGTCGCTCTTTTTCTCCCGTTTTCATTTTATGGTTTCATACCTTCCGGGATCTAAGAATGTGAAGGCTGATGCCCTGTGTTAGGTCTCGAGTTCCTGCTTCTGCACAGGGGGAATCTCGAGCCGTCTCCGCTGCGGTCTCCCATTCTCATCCAGCCGCAGTGGAGTCTGCTCAGCAGGGACGTCGGTCCCAGCGTCTTGCTCAGTCTCACTCTGTACTGAGAGTTACTGCTGCTTCTTCAGCTTCTGCCATTAAAGCCAGTGCTGGTCAGCAGCGAGCGGACTTCTCTGGGACTAAGTCCTTGTCTGCACACACTGAGCATGCCCAGGGCAAGATCTCCCGTTGGAGATCGAGGGTCATGTGCTCAGGCTCTGCAGCACATTCTATTGGTCCTCTTGGCAGGTCTTGGAAGGGCAAAGTTTCTGTGGCCACTTCCTGTGCTGCAACTATATAAACTGCGCATGACCGCACGGCCATGCGCTAATGTACAATTGTTAATGTGTGTATGTTGTGAGTGCAAGTCGTCCTTGGATACCCCTACCCTATTGAATGTCTGTTCGCGGAAGGTGTATGGTTGCTATCTAGCGCCCGACTTAGCCTACAGCACTAATCACACATTACAGCGTCCAGTTGCTGTGACCGCCAGTACGGCGCCGTACACTTCCTCTGTGCTTTCCTTACCCAAGCCTGGGTGGTTAGTGGCGTTCGTCAGTGCGGCACCGCATGCACTCTTGTGCCTTAAAATTGTTATTGAGTTTCCTTACACACCCAGTTGCGGTGTTGTGCCAGCAAGGGTCTAATCGGACTTCAATCCTAGTTGGGGTTGAGTTTGCTGACTACTTGCTCGCGCTCTATGTGCGGGACCGCGGTCCTGTGACGCAACAGGATCGCTTCCTTCACGCTGGGTGAAGTTTAACCCACGTGTGTATACTTATGAGTACCGCCATATAGTCCGTCATTACTTGGCAGCAGGTCCATCTCTGCACGGTGGACCCCGGGCTGCGAACGCACCATACTCTATCTGTCTTATTATTTGGTGCGTTCCGCTAGCCCTAACACCCTGTCAAGGAGTTTTGTGCCTGACTCTCCGGGTGTTCCGGAGCCGGCGGGTATTCTTAAAGAGGGGATAATTTTGTCTGCCATCTCCCCTGATTTGTGGCGCGTGCTGCAGAAGTTTCAGGCTGATAGACCTGACCGTTGTCCAGCGGAGAGACTGTTTGTCCCTGATAGATGGACTAGTAGAGTTATCTCTGAGGTTCATTGTTCGGTGTTGGCTGGTCATCCTGGAATCTTTGGTACCAGAGATTTGGTGGCTAGATCCTTTTGGTGGCCTTCTTTGTCACGGCCGGATGTGCGTTCTTTTGTGCAGTCCTGTGGGACTTGTGCTCGGGCTAAGCCCTGCTGTTCTCGTGCCAGTGGGTTGCTTTTGCCCTTGCCTGTCCCGAAGAGGCCCTGGACGTATATTTCCATGGATTTTATTTCTGATCTCCCTGTTTCTCAAAGGATGTCAGTCATTTGGGTGGTTTGTGATCGCTTCTCTAAGATGGCCCATTTGGTACCCTTGTCTAAATTGCCTTCCTCCTCTGATTTGGTGCCATTGTTTTTCCAGCATGTGGTTCGTTTGCATGGCATTCCAGAGAACATCGTCTCGGACAGAGGTTCCCAGTTTGTTTCGAGGTTTTGGCGGTCCTTTTGTGCTAAGATGGGCATTGATTTGTCTTTTTCTTCGGCTTTCCATCCTCAGACTAATGGCCAAATCGAACGAACTAATCAGACTTTGGAAACATATCTGAGATGCTTTGTTTCTGCTGATCAGGATGATTGGGTGTCCTTCCTGCCTTTGGCTGAGTTCGCCCTTAATAATCGGGCCAGCTCGGCTACTTTAGTTTCTCCTTTTTTCTGTAATTCTGGTTTCCATCCTCGTTTCTCTTCAGGGCAGGTTGAGCCTTCGGACTGTCCTGGTGTGGATACGGTGGTGGACAGGTTGCAGCAGATTTGGACTCATGTGGCGGACAATTTGACATTGTCCCAGGAGAAGGCTCAATGTTTCGCTAACCGCCGGCGCTGTGTTGGTCCCCGACTTCGTGTTGGGGATTTGGTTTGGTTGTCATCTCATCATGTTCCTATGAAGGTTTCCTCTCCTAAGTTTAAGCCTCGTGTCATTGGGCCATATAAGATTTCTGAAGTTCTTAATCCTGTGTCATTTCGTTTGGACCTTCCAGCTTCTTTTGCCATCCATAATGTGTTCCATAGGTCATTGTTGCGGAGATACGTGGCGCCTATGGTTCCCTCCGTTGATCCTCCTGCCCCGGTGTTGGTCGAGGGGGAGTTGGAGTATGTGGTGGAGAAGATTTTGGATTCTCGTGTTTCGAGACTTAAACTCCAGTACCTGGTCAAGTGGAAGGGTTATGGTCAGGAAGATAATTCCTGGGTTTTTGCCTCTGATGTTCATGCTGCTGATCTAGTTTGTGCCTTTCATTTGGCTCATCCTGATCGGCCTGGGGGCTCTGGTGAGGGTTCGGTGACCCCTCCTCAAGGGGGGGGTACTGTTGTGAATTCTGTTGTCGAACTCCCTCCTGTGGTCGTGAATGGTACTTCGGCGAGTTCTGTCCATGGACTCCCTCTGGTGGCTGTGAGTGAAGCTGCTGCTTCTGAGGTTCCTTACACAGGTGACGTGGTTTATCCTTTGGTTGGCTGCTCTATTTAACTCCACTCAGATCGTTACTCCATGCCAGCTGTCAATGTTCCTGTGCTGGTTCAGTTCGCTCTTGGATCTTCTGGAGACCTGTCTCTTCCTGCAAGGAGCTAAGTCCCCGTTTGTTATTTTCTGTTCATGGTTTTCTAGTCCAGCTTGCTTTCATGATTTTGTCTTAGTAACATAGTAACATAGTTAGTAAGGCCGAAAAAAGACATTTGTCCATCCAGTTCAGCCTATATTCCATCATAATAAATCCCCAGATTTACATCCTTCTACAGAACCTAATAATTGTATGATACAATATTGTTCTGCTCCAGGAAGACATCCAGGCCTCTCTTGAACCCCTCGACTGAGTTCGCCATCACCACCTCCTCAGGCAAGCAATTCCAGATTCTCACCGCCCTAACAGTAAAGAATCCTCTTCTATGTTGGTGGAAAAACCTTCTCTCCTCCAGACGCAAAGAATGCCCCCGTGTGCCCGTCACCTTCCTTGGTATAAACAAATCCTCAGCGAGATATTTGTATTGTCCCCTTATATACTTATACATGGTTATTAGATCGCCCCTCAGTCGTCTTTTTTCTAGACCAAATAATCCTAATTTCGCTAATCTATCTAGGTATTGTAGTTCTCCCATCCCCTTTATTAATTTTGTTGCCCTCCTTTGTACTCTCTCTAGTTCCATTATATCCTTCCTGAGCACCGGTGCCCAAAACTGGACACAGTACTCCATGTGCGGTCTAACTAGGGATTTGTACAGAGGCAGTATAATGCTCTCATCATTGCTAGCTGGAAGCTCTGGGATGCAGGGTGGCGCCTCCGCACCGTGAGTCGGTGCGGGGGTCTTTTTGCACGCTCTGCGTGGTCTTTTGTAGTTTTTGTGCTGACCGCAAAGATACCTTTCCTATCCTCTGTCTATTTAGTTAGTCTGGCCTCCCTTTGCTAAACCTGTTTCATTTCTGTGTTTGTGACTTTCATCTTAACTCACAGTTAATATTTGTGGGGGGCTGCCTTTTCCTTTGGGGAAATTTCTCTGAGGCAAGGTAGGCTTTATTTTCTATCTCTAGGGCTAGCTAGTTCTTAGGCTGTGCCGAGGCGTCTAGGCCTGTTAGGTACGCTCCACGGCTATTTCTAGTGTGTGTGATAGGATTAGGGATTGCGGTCAGCAAAGTTCCCACTTCCCAGAGCTTGTCCTGTGAGTTTAACCATCAGGTCATTCCGGGTGCTCCTAACCACCAGGTCATAACAGTGGCGACCCGCAGGATTGGGCGTTTTCCCTGGAATCTGGGAATCCGGCTTTGCTTAATATTGACTCCTTTTTTCAGGCTTCAGGACTATTATATGATGAACCTAATTCTGTGGATCAAGCTGAGAAGACCTTGTTGGCCCTGTCTCAGGGTCAAGAGGCGACAGAATTGTATTGTCAGAAATTCAGAAAATGGTCTGTGTTGACTAAATGGAATAATGATGCTTTGGTGGCAATTTTCAGAAGGGGGCTTTCTGAATCCGTTAAAGATGTTATGGTGGGGTTTCCCACGCCTTCCGGTCTGAGTGATTCTATGTCTCTGGCCATTCAGATTGACCGACGCCTGCGGGAGCGCAGAACTGTGCGCGCTGTGGCGTTATCCTCAGAGCAAATTTCTGAGCCTATGCAATGTGATAGAATTCTGTCTAGAACGGAACGACAAGGTTTCAGACGTCAAAATAGGTTGTGTTATTATTGTGGCGACGCTTCTCATGTCATTTCTGTCTGCCCTAAGCAGACAAAGAGGATCGCCAGTTCAATTACCATCAGTACTGTACAACCTAAATTTCTGTTATCTGTGTCCTTGATCTGCTCATTGTCATCATTTTCTGTCATGGCGTTTGTGGATTCAGGCGCCGCCTTGAATTTAATGGATTTTGAGTTTGCCAAGCGTTGCGGTTTTCCCTTGCAGCCTTTGCAGAACCCTATTCCTTTGAGGGGCATTGATGCTACACCCTTGGCTAGAAATAAGCCCCAGTTTTGGACACAGGTAACCATGCGCATGGCGCCAGCCCATCAGGAAGATTGTCGATTTCTGGTGTTGCATAACTTGCATGATGTTATCGTGCTGGGTTTTCCATGGTTGCAGGTACATAATCCTGTGTTGGACTGGAAGTCCATGTCTGTGACTAGTTGGGGTTGTCAGGGGGTTCATAATGATGTTCCTTTGATGTCAATCTCCTCTTCTTCACCTTCTGAGATTCCAGAGTTTTTGTCTGATTTTCAGGATGTATTCGATGAGCCCAAGTCCAGTTTTCTTCCACCGCGCAGGGACTGTGATTGTGCTATTGACTTGATTCCAGGCTGTAAGTTTCCTAAGGGTCGACTTTTTAATCTATCTGTGCCTGAACATACCGCCATGCGGAGCTATATTAAGGAGTCTTTGGAGAAAGAGCATATTCGGTCATCTTCTTCACTTTTGGGAGCGGGGTTATTTTTTGTTGCTCAGGTTCCTTGAGACCCTGTATAGATTATCGCCTCTTGAATGAAATCACGGTCAAGTTTCAATACCCTTTACCTTTGCTTTCCGATTTGTTTGCTAGGATTAAGGGAGCTAGTTGGTTTACCAAGATTGACCCTCGAGGGGCATATAATCTTGTTCGTATTAAGCAGGGTGATGAATGGAAAACTGCGTTTAACACGCCCGAAGGCCATTTTGAATACCTTGTGATGCCATTCGGACTCTCTAATGCTCCATCTGTTTTTCAGTCCTTCATGCATGATATCTTCCGGACTTATCTTGATAAATTCTTGATTGTATATTTGGACAATATTTTGATTTTTTCCGATGATTGGGAGTCTCATGTGCAACAGGTCAGGATGGTATTTCAGATCCTTCGTGACAATGCCCTGTTTGTGAAAGGGTCTAAGTGTCTCTTTGGGGTGCAGAAAGTCTCTTTTTTGGGCTTCATTTTTTCTCCTTCGTCTATAGAGATGGATCCGGTTAAGGTTCAGGCCATTCATGATTGGATTCAGCCCACATCCGTGAAGAGCCTTCAGAAATTTTTGGGTTTTGCTAATTTTTATCGCCGTTTCATTGCTAATTTTTCCAGCGTGGTTAAACCCTTGACCGATTTGACGAAGAAGGGCGCTGATGTGGCGAATTGGTCCTCTGCGGCTGTCTCTGCCTTTCAGGAGCTTAAAAGTCGATTTACTTCTGCTCCAGTGTTGCGCCAACTGGATGTTTCTCTTCCGTTTCAGGTTGTGGTTGACGCTTCTGAGATTGGGGCAGGGGTCGTTTTGTCTCAGAGGGATCCTGTTGGTTCCTAATGAAACCGTGTGCCTTCTTTTCCCGTAAGTTTTCGCCTGCTGAACGCAATTATGATGTCGGCAATCGGGAGTTGTTGGCTATGAAGTGGGCGTTTGAGGAGTGGCGACATTGGCTTGAGGGAGCTAAGCACCGTATTGTGGTCTTGACCGATCATAAGAATTTGATTTACCTCGAGTCTGCTAAACGGCTGAATCCTAGACAGGCTCGATGGTCCTTGTTTTTTTCCCGTTTTGATTTTGTGGTCTCGTACCTTCCGGGTTCTAAGAATATTAAGGCTGATGCCCTCTCTAGGAGTTTTTTGCCTGATTCTCCTGAGGTCTTAGAGCCGGTCGGTATTCTTAAAGAGGGGTTGGTCCTTTCTGCCATTTCCCCTGATTTACGACGGGTTCTTCAGGAATTTCAGGTTGACAAACCTGACCGCTGTCCTGTGGGGAAATTGTTTGTTCCTGACAGATGGACTAGTAGAGTGATTTCTGAGGTTCACTGTTCCGTGTTGGCCGGTCATCCTGGCATTTTTGGTACTAGAGATTTGGTTGGTAGGTCCTTTTGGTGGCCTTCATTGTCACGTGATGTGCGTTCTTTTGTGCAGTCCTGTGGGACTTGTGCGTGGGCCAAGCATTGTTGTTCCCGTGCTACTGGGTTGCTTTTGCCATTGCCAGTCCCTGAGAGGCCCTGGACGCATATTTCGATGGATTTTATTTCTGATCTTCCGGTCTCCCAGAAGATGTCTGTTATCTGGGTTGTTTGTGACCTGTTCTCTAAGATGGTTCATTTGGTGCCCTTACCTAAATTGCCTTCCTCTTCTGATTTGGTTCCGGTGTTCTTTCAGCATGTGGTTCGTTTGCATGGTATTCCAGAGAATATTGTTTCCGACAGAGGTTCCCAGTTTGTTTCTAGGTTTTGGCGGGCCTTTTGTGCTAGGTTGGGCATTGATTTGTCTTTTTCTTCTGCATTTCATCCTCAGACAAATGGCCAGACCGAGCGTACTAATCAGACCTTGGAGACTTATTTGAGATGCTTTGTGTCTGCTGATCAGGATGATTGGGTGGCCTTCCTGCCATTGTCGAGTTTGCCCTTAATAATCGGGCTAGTTCGGCTACCTTGGTTTTGCCTTTCTTTTGTAATTTTGGTTTTCATCCTCGTTTTTCTTCTGGGCAGGTTGAGCCTTCTGACTGTCCTGGTGTGCATTCTGTGGTGGACAGGTTGCAGCAGATTTGGGCTCATGTGGTGGACAAGTTGGTGTTGTCTCAAGAGGAGGCTCAACGTTTTGCTAATCGTCGTCGGTGTGTTGGTTCCCGGCTTCGGGTTGGGGATCTGGTCTGGTTGTCTTCCCATCATGTTCCTATGAAGGTTTCTTCTCCTAAGTTTAAACCTCAGTTTATTGGTCCTTATAGGATTTCTGAGATTATTAATCCGGTGTCTTTTTGACTGGCGCTTCCGGCCTCTTTTGCTATCCATAATGTCTTCCATAGATCTTTGTTGCGGAAATATGTGGAGCCCGTTGTTCCCTCTGCTGATCCTCCGGCCCCTGTGTTGGTTGATGGGAAGTTGGAATATGTTGTTGAGAAGATTTTGGATTCCCGTTTTTCGAGGCGGAAGCTTCAGTACCTGGTCAAATGGAAGGGTTATGGCCAGGAGGATAATTCTTGGGTTTTTGCCTCTGATGTCCATGCTGCTGATTTGGTCCGTGCCTTTCATCTGGCTCGTCCTGATCGTCCTGGGGGCCCTGGTGAGGGTTCGGTGACCCCTCCTCAAGGGGGAGGTACTGTTGTGAATTCTGCTCTTGGGTTCCATCCAGTGGTTGTTGGTGGGAATGCAGTTGTCTCTGACTCGCAGTCCTTGCCAGGTGTATCGGATAATTACAATTCTGACTGGGATATCTAGGTGTGCACGATCCTTTAGCCCTTTCCAGTTGTCAATGTTTCTTGTGAAGTGTTGGATCTCTTTCTGGCTTCTCCTGCTTGCTGCCAAATTCAGCAAAGATAAGTGTTTTGTTTTTGTATCTGTGGCACACTGCTGTGTGCTTGTTTCAGTTTATTCCTGCTCTGTTTGTAGGATTCACTGGAGTTGCAGATATACGCTCCTACATCTTTAGTTAGATGTAGGAAGTTTTTTGTATATTCTGCTGTGGATTTTTTGAAGGTTTTTAATACTAACCGCACAGAACTCTGTCCTATCCTGTCCTATCTAGCTAGAGTGGCCTCCTGTGCTAAATCCTGTTTTTTTTGCCTGTGTATGTTTTTTCCTCTCCGACTCACCGCCAATATTTGTGGGGGGCTGTCTATCCTTTGGGGATTTTCTCTGAGGCAATATAGTATTCCGATTTCCATCTTTAGGGGTATTTAGTCCTCCGGCTGTGACGAGGTGTCTAGGTGTGTTAGGTACACTCCACGGCTACTTCTAGTTGCGGTGTTAAGTTCAGGTTTGCGGTCAGTATAGTGGCCACTTTCTCCTGTGAAAGTTCTCATGCAGCTCCAAGGTCACCGGATCATAACAGGGGATCAAAGTTCTCACAACACATCTAGACAAGTTCCTTGAGGAGTCTAGTTTCCAAAATGGGATCACTTGTGGGGGATTTCCACTGTTCAGGCACATTAGGGGCTTTCCAAACACGGCATGGCGTCCGATCTCAATTCCAGCCCATTTTGCGTTGAAAAAGTCAAACGGCGCTCCTTCCCTTCCAAGCTCTGCCATGCGCCCAAACAGTGGTTTACCCCACACACATGGTATCAGCGTACTCAGGACAAATTGCACAATAACTTTTGGGGTCCTGTTACCCTTGGGAAAATAAAAATTGGGGGTGAAAAGATCATTTTTGTGGAAAAAAAACATGATTTTTTAAATTTTACTGCTGTACGTTACAAACTTCTGTGATGCCCTTGGGGCTCAAAGTTCTCGCCACACATCTATGTAAGTTCCTTGGGGGATCTAGTTTCCAAAATGGGGTCACTTTTGTGGAGTTTCCACTGTTTAGGCACATCGGGGGCTCTCCAAACGCGACATGGCGTCGCATCTCAATTCCAGCCAATTTTGCATTGCAAAAGTCAAACGGTGCTCCTTCCCTTCTGTTCTCTGCCATGCGCCAAAACAGTGGCCCCCCATATCTGGGGTATCCGCATACTCAGGAAAAATTGGACAATATCTTTTTGGGTCCAATTTCTCCTGTTACCTATGGAAAAATAAAAAAAATTGGACCCGAATAATTTTTTTTGTGAAAAATAGTTACCGTATATACTCGAGTATAAGCCGAGATTTTCAGCCCCAAATTTTTGGGCTGAAAGTTCCCCTCTCGGCTTATACTCGAGTCACGGTAGCGGTGGGGTTGGCGGGTGAGGGCGCTGAGGTATACTTACCTAGTCCCAGCGATCCTGACGCTCCCCCTGCCGTCCCACGGTCTTCTGTGCTGCAGCTTCTTCCCCTCTTCAGCGGTCACGTGGGACCGCTCATTACAGAAATGAATAGGTGGCTCCACCTCCCATAGGAGTGGAGCCGCCTATTCATTTCTCTAATCAGCGGTGATGGTGACCGCTGACAGGAAGAGGCTGCAGCACAGAAGACGGGGAGGAAGGCGGAAAGCGCCAGGATCGCTAGGACTAGGTAAGTATTTTATATTTACCTGTCCACGTTGCAGCCGCCGGGCGTCGCTCCATCTTTCCGGCGCCTCCATCTTCCCGGCGTCTGTGTTCTGACTGTTCAGGCAGAGGGCGCGATGACGCATATAGTGTGCGCGGCGCCCTCTGCCTGATCAGTCAGAGCAGAGACGCCGGGAAGATGGAGGCGCCGGGACCGGACGCCGGGAGCTGCAATCAAGAGAGGTGAGTATGTGTTTTTTTTTTTTTATTGCAGCAGCAGCAGCAGCACAGATTTATGTGGAGCATCTATGGCGCAGTATGAATGGTGCAGAGCAATATATGGGGCATCTGTGCAGCATCTATGGGGCAATATGAACGGTGCAGAGCACTGTATGGGGCATCTGTGCAGCATCTATGGGGCAATTTGAACGGTGCAGAGCACTGTATGGGGTATCTGTGCAGCATCTATGGGGCAATATGAACAGTGCAGAGCACTGTATGGGGCATCTGTGCAGCATCTATGGGGCAATATGAACGGTGCAGAGCACTGTATGGGGCATCTGTGCAGCATCTATGGGGCAATACGAACGGTGCAGAGCACTGTATGGGGCATCTGTGCAGCATCTATGGGGCAATTTGAACGGTGCAGAGCACTGTATGGGGCATCTGTGCAGCATCTATGGAGCAATATGAACAGTGCAGAGCACTGTATGGGGCATCTGTGCAGCATCTATGGGGCAATATGAACGGTGCAGAGCACTGTATGGGGCATCTGTGCAGCATCTTTGGGGCAATATGAACAGTGCAGAGCACTGTATGGGGCATCTGTGCAGCATCTATGGGGCAATATGAACGGTGCAGAGCACTGTATGGGGCATCTGTGCAGCATCTATGGGGCAATATGAACGGTGCAGAGCACTGTATGGGGCATCTGTGCAGCATCTATGGGGCAATATGAACGGTGCAGAGCACTGTATGGGGCACAGATATTGGGCAAAAATGAACGGTGCAGAGCATATATGGGGCACAGATATGGGGCAATATGAACGGTGCAGAGCACTATATGGCATAGCTATGGGGAAATAATGATCTATTTTTATTTTTGAAATTCACCGGTAAATGCTGCATTTCCACCCTAGGCTTATACTCGAGTCAATAAGTTTTCCCAGTTTTATTGTGGCAAAATTAGGGGGGTCGGCTTATACTCGGGTCGGCTTATACTTGAGTATATACGGTAAATGTTAATTTTTTTTAAACATTCAAAAAATTCCTGTGAAGCAACTGAAGGGTTAATAAACTTCATAAATGTGGTTTTGATCACCTTGAGGGGTGCAGTTTTAGAATGGTGTCACTTTTGGGTAATTTCTATCATATAGACCCCTCAAAGTGACTTCAAATGTGATGTGGTCCTTAAAAAAAATGGTGTTGTAAAAATGAGAAATCGCTGGTCAATTTTTAACCCTTAACAACAACAAAAATTGGTTCCAAAATTGTGCTGATGTAAAGTAAGCATGTGGGAAATGTTACTTATTAAGTATTTTCTGTGAGATATATCTGTGATTTAAGGGCATGAAAATTCAAATTTGGAAAATTGCATAAGTCATATCAAAGAAATTTTGCCACTATAATGATGTACAGTATGTCATGAGAAAACATTGTCAGAATCACCAGGATCCATGGAAGTGTTCCAGAGTTATTACCTCATAAAAGGACAGTGGTCAGAATTGTAAAAATTGGCATTGTCATTAATGTGCAAACCAGCCTTGGGGATAAAGGGGTTAAACATGGGTGTGTGAAGGAGGCCTTAAGGCCCCGTCACACATAGCGACGCTTAAGCGATCCCGACAACGATACGACCTGTCAGGGATCGTTGCTGCATCGCTATGTGGTCGCTGGTGAGATGTCACACAGTGCGATCTCCCCAACGGCGCAGCAGTGATGCGGCGACCTGTAGCGACCTGTAGCGAACTGTACAATGATGCTATTTCATGATGATTCAATGGGACGTCCTGTCAACGAGGTCGTTGGTAAGGTGTCAAACACAGCGATCTGTGCTACCCAGCGGGACCTCAACGATCAAAAAACGGTCCAGGCCATTCCGACACGACCAGCGATCTCACAGCAGGGACCTGGTCGCTGCTACGTGTCACACATAGCGAGATCGCTACTGAGGTCGCTGTTGCATCACAAAACTTGTGACTCAGCAGCGATCTCGCTAGCGATCTCGCTGTGTGTGACGGGGGCTTTAGGCTGGGTGCCCACAATCCAGAACTAGCAGCGCTTTGGACATAGCATATGTTTGCTGTGTCCAAAGTATTGCCTTCTATTGAACACAGGTAAATCCACATGTCTTCACTGAACTGTACGGATTTACCACATTCAATACATTTCTATTGATGTCATTTCTAATGCAGAGACAAGTGTCTTTGCTAGAAAAGTTGACATGCTGCGGTCTGCAAATATGCGCCGTATGTCTGTCTATGTGGGTGATCCGCAGGCATCTGTGGACGCATAGTGGACATGGGATTTCTTGAAATCCCATCCACTATACTGTAACAGCTGTTTGCTGTGGGTTTGACTTTGCATAAATACGCAGCATCAAAACCGCAGCAGTTCCTGATCGTGGGCATATATCCTTAACCCCTTTCTGCCAGCTGATGGAATAGTACGTCAGCTGGCAGAACCCCCGCTTTGAGGTGGGCTCCGGCGGTGAGCCCACCTCAAAGCCGCGACATGTCAGCTGTTTTGTACAGCTGACATGTGCGCGCAATGAGCCCGAGCGGAGTCACGATCCGCCCGCACCCATTAACTAGTTAAATGCCGCTGTCAAACGCTGACAGCGGCATTTATCTAGCTTTCCCGGCCGCGCGGCAGGAAGTGCTCGCACCGCTGACCCCCGTCACATGATCGGGGGTCATCGGTGCATTGCCATAACAACCAGAGGTCTCCTTGAGACCTCTATGGTTGTTGATGGCCGATTTCTTTGAGCGCCACTCTGTGGTCTGCGTTTAAAGCAACCCTGCATTTCTGCTACATAGAGGTGATCTGTGCTTCCCCTCATTTTTCATCCTTTTCACAGTAGTGTGCTTTGAGAAAATGGCCGCTGGAGGTGGGGCATGCGCAGATTGAGATATAAGGATCTGAGATCTCAATCTGCACATTCCCTGCCTCCAGCAGCCATTTTCCGAAGTCCATTGCAGTGAAAAGGATGGGAAGTGCGGGGACTCCCTGAATTTTCTGAAAGTCCTGAGCCTGCGCGGCCTTGTGCCACTCCTCCCAGGCCGAGGCCACCAGCATCGCCCCACTCCTGCCGCCAGTATCCTGCAGCAGCTACATTCGAATCATAATATGCACTTCTATGTTCCCCTAAAAAATTTTTGGGAATAGTATTTTTTATACTCCAAAAAATATGGTAGCTTTTATAAAAAAATGTTGCACCCTACTCTAAATAAGTGATAATAAATGTTCTGCTATTGTGCTAACTTTCTTATGCTTTTTTTTCTTCATTTATCATTGAAATTATTAGTGGGCGAATGTTCTGTAATGGAGCAACAGCATTCATTTTATGATTTATACATATGGCTCAAAATACCATCCATCCTAAATATAGTAAAAACTGAAAAGAACTACAGTATTTTTGTAGGGAATTTTATTTCAATAAATAGTGATTGGGGCCAATGTATCCTTCTGATTTAAGCAATTCTGGACGAACACGTAAGATGGAATATAGTTGACTTAATTAAGATACTAAATTCAGATCACTGTTGGATGATTGGCAGTTTTCGTAAGGGACAGCATAAATTCATACAGTCCATTGGTCCTATCTTATCGACCATTGCCTATTTGAAGCTTCTCCTGATTATCTATATAATGCATGTTTTACAATTGCTGAGTACCAATTCATCTCCTTGACTCTCTTTGTTACATTTGCCTACAGCACAACATCCTATCCTAAGTGGGCTGCACCCGGAGGAATCATATCCATGAAGGTCTTTCCTCTGGGGAGTAATTTGACACTTCCACAGTAAAAATGGCCATCCTAGTCATTAAAAACAGTGCTAATCTGACTGGCAACCTAACATGGTTTTCACAATGAAAGAAATAGCATTAATTTAAAAAGCATAGCTCCCATAGGAAATGAGCAACAATCATTCATTGTAATCTCTCAATATCACCCCCTCCTCCCTGTCACATGCAGAATTAATGGAGATGCTCCTTAAAGAAGCACAGCAGAATACTGAATATACTGTGGTCTATCTAATTGTACTTTCTACAATTATTTTTGCAAAATTTCTATGTAACTCTGTGATATATATATATATATATATATATATATATATACATTATGGTATAGAAGGAATAGTACATTACAGCACTTTTTAGTATGGTACAACAAAGTATGTTATGCTATTTATGGTGCAGTCTGGTATGATATTTATGGTACATGATAGTATTTGATAACTCTTTGATATTATTCTGAAATGATTGTATCAAATGTAAGCAGAACAATCAGTGAAAAACAGGATACATTTTATCTTTATAGAAGTCAATCAAGATGAAAAATTTTGAACTTGACTTCATAAATACAGATCCGTTATGCAAATCCTTTTCTCTCCCTTAAAAAGACGCATGGAGCTCAGTTAACACCTCCACCCTCGAGCAATTTTCTGTTTTTTTCTTTTTCATTTTTTGCTCCCCTTCTTCCCAGAGCTATAACTTTTTTTTTTTTTTTTTCAGTCTATATGGCCATATGAGGGCTTGTTTTTTTGCCAGACAAGTTGTACTTTTGAACAACAGCATTGATTTTACCATATAATATACTGGAAAATAAGAAAAAAAATCCAAGTGCGGTGAAATTGCAAAAAAAAGTGCAATTTCACAATTGTTTTGTTTTTTTTTCCCCATATTCACAAAATGCTAAAAGTGACCTGCCGTTATAATTCTCCAGATCATTACAAGTTTGCAGATGTCAAACATGTGTTAGAGATTTTTTTGTATTAAAGTGGTGAAAAAAAATTCTAATTTTGCAAAGAAAAAGGAAATAGATTGGGTATTTCTGAACTCGCTAATACCGAATATGTGACATTTTTATACATTTTGTTATTATTCTATTTTGAATGGGGCAAAAGGGGGATGGTTTGATCTTTTAAAATTTTTCATATTTTTAAAACTATTTTTCCTCCTTCAGACCCCCAGTTGTTATGTTAACCTGCGATCATGTGACAAAGGCACCGATGGGCACAGCTAGTGACACGCTTCCAGCGGCATCATGTTAAATGCCGTTCTCAGAGATTGACAGCAGCATTTAACATGTCAAAGCTCAGGCGAAACGCGTGTCGGGCAGGTGCGGGCTGCCACGGGGTCTCTGGTACTGGTCAGTATTACATTGGATCTCCTTCCTTATAGCACTTATACTGGTAATATATGCACATATGGTAGTGACTCTACAAGCACTACATTACAATCTTTATTTGCACTTTCTAACACTATGACACTTTATTTCTATATGACTACGTTGTATTACATTGAATATATGTGCAATTTTTAGATATCATTGACTTATAATATCCACTCTACACTATAATCATTTGGCACTTTATTGCAATATATTATTCTTTTTATTATGTGGATTTTATAGTCAATAACTATCATCTAATATATTTATTCTATATGTAGGTTCTGGAGATCATATTACATAGGTGCCATATCACCTATATTGTATATACTTTATTGTCCACGTAACTATTATTATTTTTTATATTTGTGCATTTGATAGGTTAATTTATTGGAATTATCCTAGTTGTGTGGCATTATGTATGATAAGGCATTTTCTTAACTCCGTGACAACCCGTATTTCATTTCATTTGTCTTGTTCTTTCCCCTATATTATGTACTCTGCCATGTTTTTATGACACAATAAAATAATTTGTTCTAATATATTTGTTGTAGCCGTGAATCATATCTGTAGGTATTATATTATATATTATATTATATCGCGGCATTTAACATGTTAACAACCGCTGGTGGATAGCAGTTCCATCCATTTCTGTTAGGGGCACTTGACATCTGATTTGCTGGAAAACATGCAGGCTCAGCATCAGAACCCGCATCAAAGGACGAGACACGACATATTACGTATATATACGCGTATACGTCATATGTCATGAAGATATTTTAGACTCCTGTGCTTTTTATAGGGAAGTACAGGTCTGTTACACAAATCAATATTCTGCCAAAAACAGTCAATACTGATTGCATTTTAAAGTATGGATTTTGTGTGTACAGATGTATATTTTTAAACCTCACTGATAGACTATGAGAGACAGATTAAAGTTGTTGGGAGGCTGCAATTCACTTTGACTTCCGTTATTGTCCTATTGCGGCCACATACAGTGGCATGTAAAAGTTTGGGCACCCCTGGTCAAAATTCCTGCTATTGTGAACAGTTAAGCAATTTGAAGATGAAACTATCTCTAAAAGGAATAAAGTTAAAGGGAATCTGTCACCTCATTTTGGCCCTATAAACTTCAGCCACCGCCATCAGGGGCTTATCTTCAGCATTACAGAATGATGTAGATAAGCCCCTGATGTAACCTGTAAGATAAGAAAAACAAGCTAGATTATACTGGACCTGGGGCAGTCCTGGTATGGTTCCGGTCTGATGGGCGTCACAAGTCTGGGTCCGGCACCTCCCATCTTCATACGATGTCCTCAAGCATCCTCCTTGCTTCTGTTGCGGCTCCTGTGCAGACGTACTGATTTGCCCTTTTGAGGGCAGCATACAGTACTGCAGTGCGCAGGTGACGGGCCTCTGTGACCTTTCCCGGCACCTGTGCACTGCAGTACTTTACTCTGCCCTCAACAAGGCAGATAAAGTACGCCTGTGCAGGAGCCGCGAGAGGAACAAAGAAGAGGACGTCATCACATGAAGATGGGACCCTGACCTGAGATGCCCATCGGATCGGACCGCAGCAGACCACCCCTGGGGTGAGTATAATCTAACTTGTTTTTCTTATCTTTCAGGTTACATCAGGGGCTTATCTACAGCATTACAGAATGCTGTAGATAAGCACCTGATGGCGGTGGCCGCAGTTTATAGGGCCAAAATGAGGTGACAGATTCCCTTTAAACTTGATACATTTCCATTGTATTTTAGACAAAAAAAATGCATATTTTGTCATTTCTTTACATTTTAAAAATAACTAAAGGGAGAATGGACTGATGCAAAAGTTTGAGCACACTTGGAGATTTATGTGCTCAAATAACTTTTGACCAAGGTTTCAGACCTTAATTAGCCTGTTAGGCTATATGGGCTTGTTTAGGAAATAGCGTTTTGGACGCAGCATATTTTGCTGAGTCCAAAATGCTGCGTTCTAATCGAACAGTTAAAACCGCATGTGTTCAAAGAACCATGCAAATTTACTGCATGTAATGAATTGCTATGGGTCAAATTAAAGGGAACCTGTCACCCCCAAAATCAAAGATCAACTAAGCCCACCGGCATCAAGGTCTTATCTACAGCATTACCTAATGCTGTAGATAAGCCCCCCAATGTATCATGAAAGATGAGAAAAAGAGGTTAGATTATACTCACCCAGGGCAGGTGTCGGGAAAGGTCAGAGAGGCTCGGCGCCTGAGCTCTGCAGTAATTTGCTCTGCCCTCAACAGGGCAGGGAAAGTACGCCTGCGCTGGAGCCGCAGCGTGAAGACAAGAAGAGGACGTCATCCTATGAAGATAGGAGGCCCCGGACCGGACGTCGACTTCCATCGGATCAGACCGCCCCCCAGGTGAGTATAATCTAACCTCTTTTTCTAATCTTTTAGGATACATTGGGGGCTTATCTACAGCATTACAGAATTGTTATGAAAGGCAATTCAGTACTACAATGGACATAGCGGTCAGAGCACATACAGTGATCTGACAATAACCCAAAATCATAGAACGAGCTCTGAGACGTGGGAACTCTGCAGACCGCAATCCCTAATCCTCTCCAAACAACACTAGAGGCAGCCGTGGATTGCGCCTAACTCTGCCTATGCAACTCGGCACAGCCTGAGAAACTAACTAGCCTGAAGATAGAAAATAAGCCTACCTTGCCTCAGAGAAATACCCCAAAGGAAAAGGCAGCCCCCACATATAATGACTGTGAGTTAAGATGAAAAGACAAACGTAGAGATGAAATAGATTCAGCAAAGTGAGGCCCGACTTTCTTAACAGATCGAGGATATAAAAGGTAACTTTGCGGTCTACACAAAAGCCTAAAGAAAACCACGCAAAGGGGGCAAAAAGACCCTCCGTACCGAACTAACGGCACAGAGGTACACCCTTTGCGTCCCAGAGCTTCCAGCAACAAATTAGACAAGCTGGACAGAAAAAATAGCAAACAAATAGCAAAGAAGAACTTAGCTATGCAGAGCAGCAGGCCACAGGAATGATCCAGGGAAAAGCAAGTCCAACACTGGAACATTGACAGGAAGCCAGGATCAAAGCATTAGGTGGAGTTAAGTAGAGAAGCACCTAACGACCTCACCAGATCACCTGAGGGAGGAAACTCAGAAGCCGCAGTACCACTTCCCTCCACCAGCAGAAGCTCACAGAGAGAATCAGCCGAAGTACCACTTGTGACCACAGGAGGGAGCTCTGCCACAGAATTCACAACAGTACCCCCCCCTTGAGGAGGGGTCACCGAACCCTCACCAGAGCCCCCAGGCCGACCAGGATGAGCCACATGAAAGGCACGAACAAGATCGGGAGCATGGACATCAGAGGCAAAAACCCAGGAATTGTCCGCCTGAGCATAACCCTTCCATTTAACCAGATACTGGAGTTTCCGTATAGAAACACGAGAATCCAAAATCTTCTCCACAATATACTCCAATTCCCCCTCCACCAAAACCGGGGCAGGAGGATCAACAGATGGAACCATAGGTGCCACGTATCTCCGCAACAATGACCTATGGAATACGTTATGTATGGAAAAAGAATCTGGAAGGGTCAGATGAAAAGACACAGGATTAAGAACCTCAGAAATCCTATACGGACCAATGAAGCGAGGTTTAAACTTAGGAGAGGAAACCTTCATAGGAATATGACGAGAAGATAACCAAATCAGATCCCCAACACGAAGTCGGGGACCCACACGGCGTCTGCGATTAGCGAAACGTTGAGCCTTCTCCTGGGACAAGGTCAAATTGTCCACTACATGAGTCCAAATCCGCTGCAACCTGTCCACCACAGTATCCACACCAGGACAGTCTGAAGACTCAACCTGTCCTGAAGAGAAACGAGGATGGAACCCAGAATTGCAGAAAAATGGCGAAACCAAGGTAGCCGAGCTGGCCCGATTATTAAGGGCGAACTCAGCCAAAGGCAAAAAGGACACCCAGTCATCCTGATCGGCAGAAACAAAGCATCTCAGATATGTTTCCAAGGTCTGATTGGTTCGTTCGGTCTGGCCATTAGTCTGAGGATGGAAAGCCGAGGAAAAAGACAAGTCAATTCCCATCCTACCACAAAAGACTCGCCAAAACCTTGAAACAAACTGGGAACCTCTGTCAGAAACGATATTCTCTGGAATGCCATGTAAACGAACCACATGCTGGAAGAACAATGGCACCAAATCAGAGGAGGAAGGCAATTTAGACAAGGGTACCAGATGGACCATCTTAGAAAAGCGATCACAGACCACCCAAATGACTGACATCTTTTGAGAAACGGGAAGATCAGAAATAAAATCCATAGAGATATGTGTCCAAGGCCTTTTCGGGACCGGCAAGGGCAAAAGCAACCCACTGGCACGAGAACAGCAGGGCTTAGCCCGAGCACAAATCCCACAGGACTGCACAAAAACACGCACAACCCGCGACAGAGACGGCCACCAAAAGGATCTAGCCAGCAACTCTCTGGTACCAAAGATTCCAGGATGACAAGCCAACACCGAACAATGAATCTCAGAGATAACTTTATTGGTCCACCTATCAGGGACAAACAGTCTCTCCGCTGGACAACGATCAGGTTTATTAGCCTGAAATTTTTGCAGCACCCGCCGCAAATCAGGGGAGATGGCAGACCCGGAGAGTCGGGCACAAAACTCCTAGACAGAGCATCCGCCTTCACATTTTTAGAGCCTGGAGGGTACGAAATCACAAAATCAAAACGGGCAAAAAACAGCGACCAACGAGCCTGTCTAGGATTCAACCGCTTAGCAGACTCAAGATAAGTCAAGTTCTTATGATCAGTCAATACCACCACGCGATGCTTAGCTCCTTCAAGCCAATGACGCCACTCCTCGAATGCCCACTTCATGGCCAGCAACTCTCGGTTGCCCACATCATCATTTCGCTCAGCAGGCGAAAACTTCCTGGAAAAAAAAGCGCATGGTTTCATCACTGAGCAATCAGAACCTCTCTGCGACAAAACAGCCCCTGCTCCAATCTCAGAAGCATCAACCTCGACCTGGAACGGAAGAGATACATCTGGTTGACACAACACAGGGGCAGAAGAAAAACGACGCTTCAACTCTTGAAAAGCGTCCACAGCAGCAGAAGACCAATTGACCAAATCAGCACCCTTCTTGGTCAAATCGGTCAATGGTTTGGCAATACTAGAAAAATTGCAGATGAAGCGACGATAAAAATTAGCAAAGCCCAGGAACTTTTGCAGACTTTTCAGAGATGTAGGCTGAGTCCAATTATGGATGGCTTGGACCTTAACAGGATCCATCTCGATAGTAGAAGTGGAAAAGATGAACCCCAAAAATGAAACCTTCTGCACACCAAAGAGACACTTTGATCCCTTCACAAACAAAGAATTAGCATGCAGGACCTGAAAAACTGTTCTGACCTGCTTCACATGAGACTCCCAATCATCCGAGAAGATCAAAATGTCATCTAAGTACACAATCAGGAATTTATCCAGGTACTCCCGGAAGATGTCATGCATAAAGGACTGAAACACTGATGGAGCATTGGCAAGTCCGAATGGCATCACTAGATACTCAAAATGACCCTCGGGCGTATTAAATGCAATTTTCCATTCATCTCTTCGCCTGATTCGCACCAGATTATACGCACCACGAATATCTATCTTGGTGAACCAACTAGCCCCCTTAATCCGAGCAAACAAATCAGATAACAATGGCAAGGGGTACTGAAATTTAACCGTGATCTTATTTAGAAGGCGGTAATCTATACAAGGTCTCAGCGAACCATCCTTCTTGGCTACAAAAAAGAACCCTGCTCCTAATGGTGACGATGACGGGCGAATATGCCCCTTCTCCAGGGATTCCTTCACATAACTGCGCATAGCGGCGTGCTCAGGCACGGATAAATTAAACAGTCGACCTTTTGGGAATTTACTACCAGGAATCAAATTGATAGCACAATCACAATCCCTATGCGGAGGTAGGGCATTGGATTTGGGCTCATCAAATACATCCCGGTAATCAGACAAGAACTCTGGAACCTCAGAAGGGGTGGATGATGAAATTGACAGAAATGGAACATCACCATGTACCCCCTGACAACCCCAGCTGGACACCGACATGGATTTCCAATCTAATACTGGATTATGGGCTTGTAGCCATGGCAACCCCAACATGACCACATCATGCAGATTATGCAACACCAGAAAGCGAATAACCTCCTGATGTGCAGGAGCCATGCACATGGTCAGCTGGGTCCAGTATTGAGGCTTATTCTTGGCCAAAGGCGTGGCATCAATTCCTCTCAATGGAATAGGACACTGCAAAGGCTCTAAGAGAAACCCACAACGCTTAGCATACTCCAAGTCCATCAAATTCAGGGCAGCACCTGAATCCACAAATGCCATGACAGAATACGATGACAAAGAACAGATCAAGGTAACGGACAGAAGAAATTTTGACTGTACCATACCAATGGTGGCAGACCTAGCGAACCGCTTAGTGCGCTTAGGACAATCAGAGATAGCATGAGTGGAATCACCACAGTAGAAACACAGCCCATTCAGACGTCTAATTTCTTGCCGTTTAACTCTGGTCAAAGTCCTATCGCACTGCATAGGCTCAGGTTTAAGCTCAGGTAATACCGCCAAATGGTGCACAGATTTACGCTCACGCAAGCGTCGACCGATCTGAATGGCCAAAGACATAGACTCATTCAAACCAGCAGGCATAGGAAATCCCACCATGACATCCTTAAGGGCTTCAGAGAGACCCTTTCTGAACATAGCTGCCAGCACAGATTCGTTCCATTGAGTGAGCACGGACCACTTTCTAAATTTCTGACAATATACCTCTATCTCATCCTGACCCTGACAAAGAGCCAGCAAATTTTTCTCTGCCTGATCCACTGAATTAGGTTCATCGTACAGCAATCCGAGCGCCAGGAAAAACGCATCGATATTACTCAATGCAGGATCTCCTGGCGCAAGAGAAAATGCCCAGTCCTGAGGGTCGCCGCGCAAAAAAGAGATAACAATCAAAACCTGTTGAACTGGATCACCAGAGGAGCGAGGTTTCAAGGCCAGAAATAATTTACAATTATTTTTGAAACTCAGAAACTTAGTTCTATCTCCAAAAAACAAATCAGAAATAGGAATTCTTGGTTCCAACATAGCTTTCTGATCAATAGTGTCTTGAATCTTTTGTACTCTTGCCGAGAGCTGATCCACAAATGAAGACAGACTTCTAATGTCCATCGTTACACCTGTGTACTGAACTACCCAAATGTCTAGGGGAAAAAAAAGGCAAAACACAGTGCAAAGAAAAAAAAATGGTCTCAGAACTTCTTTTTTCCCTCTATTGAGAATCATTAGTACTTTTGGCTTCCTGTACTGTTATGAAAGGCAATTCAGTACTACAATGGACATAGCAGTCAGAGCACATACAGTGATCTGACAATAACCCAAAATCATAGAACGAGCTCTGAGACGTGGGAACTCTGCAGACCGCAATCCCTAATCCTCTCCAAACAACACTAGAGGCAGCCGTGGATTGCGCCTAACTCTGCCTATGCAACTCGGCACAGCCTGAGAAACTAACTAGCCTGAAGATAGAAAATAAGTCTACCTTGCCTCAGAGAAATACCCCAAAGGAAAAGGCAGCCCCCCACATATAATGACTGTGAGTTAAGATGAAAAGACAAACGTAGAGATGAAATAGATTCAGCAAAGTGAGGCCCGACTTTCTTAACAGATCGAGGATAGAAAAGGTAACTTTGCGGTCTACACAAAAGCCTAAAGAAAACCACGCAAAGGGGGCAAAAAGACCCTCCGTACCGAACTAACGGCACGGAGGTACACCCTTTGCGTCCCAGAGCTTCCAGCAACAAATTAGACAAGCTGGACAGAAAAAATAGCAAACAAATAGCAAAGAAGAACTTAGCTATGCAGAGCAGCAGGCCACAGGAATGATCCAGGGAAAAGCAAGTCCAACACTGGAACATTGACAGGAAGCCAGGATCAAAGCATTAGGTGGAGTTAAGTAGAGAAGCACCTAACGACCTCACCAGATCACCTGAGGGAGGAAACTCAGAAGCCGCAGTACCACTTCCCTCCACCAACAGAAGCTCACAGAGAGAATCAGCCGAAGTACCACTTGTGACCACAGGAGGGAGCTCTGCCACAGAATTCACAACACAGAATGCTGTAGATAAGCCCTTGATGCCGGTGGGCTTAGCTCATCTTCCTTTGGGGGTGACAGGTTCCCTTTAAGCAGCGGAGACAAGTGTCTCCGCTGCAGATAATTAACATGCTTTGGCTAGTAAATCCTCACGGTGGGTGAGTTTACATAGAAATTAAATAGAAGCACAGTGGGCATGGCTAGCTTTTTCACTATCATCTTTAGGAAAGGCCAGGTAATGCAAATTTTCCAGATTCATAAATACTCAGCCTCCTCTAACCTTGTGCCAAAAAACAGCAGTCATGGGTACTTCTACGCAGCTGCCTAGAACTCTGAAAATGATAATAGTGGAGTCTCACAAAGGGTTAGAAGGCTGTGTGAAGACAGCAAAGCATTTTCAAGTTGTTGTTTCCTTAGTTTGAAATGTAATTAAGGAATGGCAGTTAACAGGAACATTGGAGGTCAAGATAAGGTTGAGAATACTAAGCTAAATTTCAGTGAGAGCTGCTTGTCGGATTGCTAGAGAGGCAAATCAGAACCCCCGCTTGACTGTAAAAGACCTTCAGAAAGATTTAGCAGACTTTGTAGTTGTGTACATTGTTATACTGTTCAGAGACACCTACACAAATATGGCCTTAGTGGGAGAATCATCAGAAGAAAACCTCTCCTGCATCCTCATCATAAAATTCAGCATCAGAAGTATGCTAAAGTAGATCTAAATGAGCTTGATGAATTTTTGGAAACAAGTCCCGTGGATCAATGAGGTTAAAATAAAACTCTTTAGCTACAATGATCAAAGATATGTGTGGAGAAAAAAGGGCACAAAATTTCATGAAAAGAACATCTCAACAAACATTAAGCATGGGGGTAGTTCAGTCATGCTTTACAGTTATGCTGCTGGCAATGGCACAGGGGAACATTTCACAGGTAGAGGGAAGAATGGATTCAATGAAATGTCAACAAATTCTTCAACATAATATCATCTGAAAAAAAGTTTAAAAAAAGGATGGCTTCTACAAATGGATAATAATCCTAAACACACATCAAAATCCACGTAGACTACCTCAAAAGGTGCAAGCTGCAGGTTTTACAATGGCCCTTACAGACCCTTGATCTGAGCATCTTTTAAATTCTGTGGCTAGACCTCAAAATAGCAGAGCATGCCAGACGACATAGAAATCTTACTTAACTGTAAAAATATTCCAAGGAAGGAAAATCCCTGAAACAAAAATGTAAAGACTCTTGGCTGACTGCAAAAAGTATTTACAAGCAATGATACAGTGCCTTGCGAAAGTATTCGGCCCCCTGGAACGTTTCAACCTTTTCCCACATATCATGCTTCAAACATAAAGATACAAAATGTAATTTTTTTGGTGAAGAATACACAAGTGGAACGCAATTTTCAATATTTTACATTTTTGTGGAAATTCAATATGCAAATTGCCTCTTCAGAGAAAAAGAGGACTTAAACTCTATAGCGCCACCTGTGGAAATTCGAAAACTGAAAAGTGGGGCGTGCAAGATTATTTGACTCCTTTACTTTAAGTGCAGCAAACTCACTCCAGAAGTTCATTGTGGATCTCTGAATGATCCAATGTTGTCGTAAATGCCTAATGATGATATATATAAGCCACCTGTGTGTAATCAAGTCTCCGTATAAATGCACCTGCTCTGTGATAGTCTCAGGGTTCTGTTTGAAGCACAGAGAGCATCATGAAGACCATGGAACACAACAGGCAGGTCCGTGATACTGTTGTGGAGCAGTTAAAAGGGAACCTATCACCCCCCAGGCAGTTTTAACTAAAAGAGCCACCTTGTGCAGCACTAATGCTGCATTCTGTCAAGGTGGCTCTTTTAGTTGGGGTCCCTGCCAATGCTGAACTATTCGTTTTTAGAATTTGCCTTTCCTACCTGTAGTTTGTCAGGGGGCATGTCTTTTCCCCCCTGACACAAACGGCTTCCAGCCTCACTCAGGGCCTCCATGTGCCGGGCGCCACCTCCACTTCCTTCATTAATGTCCCCGGTGTTAGGGGTCGAGTTCCCGCTTCTGCACAGGGGGAATCTCGAGCCACCTCCGCTGCGGTCTCCCATTCTTGTCCAGCCGCAGTGGAGTCTGCTCAGCAAAGACATCGGTCCCAGCGTCTTGCTCATTCTCACTCTGTTCTGAGAGTTACTGCTGCTTCTCCAGTCTCTGCCATTAAAGTCAGTGCTGGTCAGCAGCGAGCGGACTTCTCTGGGACTAAGTCCTTGTCTGCACGTACTGAGCATGCCCACGGTAAGATCTACCGTTGTAGATCGAGGGTCATGTGCTCAGGCTCTGCAGCACATTCCATTGGTCCTCTTGGCAGGTCTTGGAAGGGCAAAGGTGCTGTGGCCACTTCCTGTGCTGCTGCTATATAAACTGCGCATGACCGCACGGCCATGCGCTAGTATTGTCTTTCAATCGCTAATGTGTGTATGTTGTGAGTGCAAGTCGTCCTTGGATACCCCTACCCTATTGTATGAATGTTCGCGGAAGGTGTATGGCTGCTACCTAGCTCCCGACTTATCCTACAGCACTAGTCACACATTATAGTGTCCAGTTGCTGTGACCGCCAGTACGGCGCCGTGTACTTCCTCTGTGCTTTCCTTACCCAAGCCTGGGTGGTTAGTGGCGTTCGTCAGTGCGGCACTGCATGCACTCTTGTGCCTTAAAATTGCTCTTCAGTTTCCTTACACACCCAGTTGCGGTGTTGTGCCAGCAAGGGTCTAATCGGACTTCAATCCTAGTTGGGGTTGAGTTCGCTGACTACTTGCTCGCGCTTTAGGTGCGGTACCGTGGTCCTGTGCCTTAACAGGATTGCTTCTTTCACGCTGGGTGAGGTTAACCCACGCGTGTATACTTTAGTGTACTGCCATATAGTCTGCTAATTGCTAGCAGCAGGTTTTCACCTGCACGGTGGACCCCGGACTGCGAACGCATCTATACCATCTGTCTTGGTGCGTTCCGCCAGTCCTAACAGAATACTAGCGCCGGGGTCTGGCTAGTAAAATGGCGGACGACCAGCGTTTACAGCGGTACATCCAGCAGCTGGAGGGAAGGTTGGAGGCTCTTGAGCGTTCAACCTCAGCTGTGGATGTTACTGCTGTCGCTGTTCAGGCTGCAAGTGTGGCTGCAGCTACCTTGTCCACTGCCGCCCCTGTACCGACGCTATCTCGCCTCCCGCTACCAGATAAATTTTCTGGTGACAGTAAGTCCTGTAGGGGTTTCGTGAGTCAGTGCTCAATACATCTCGAGCTTCTGGCCTCTTGTTTCCCTACAGAGCGGGCTAAGGTGGGCTTTATAATTTCCTT
Organism: Ranitomeya imitator; assembly: GCF_032444005.1. Classification (NCBI taxonomy): domain Eukaryota; kingdom Metazoa; phylum Chordata; class Amphibia; order Anura; family Dendrobatidae; genus Ranitomeya; species Ranitomeya imitator. Next base: position 489,583,190 of record NC_091285.1, on the reverse strand, counting down.
ATTGTCGGACAGGGCGTTGCAGTGGGCTACGCCACTGTGGGAGCGTGGCGATCATGTGGTGAAGAGTGCTCCGTTATTCCTGAGCACTCTGAAACAGGTCTTTCTAGGACCTCGTGTCACCCATGACACGGCGCTCCAACTGTTGGCACTGACTCAGGGCTCGTCCTTGGTCAGCCTTTTTGCCGTCCATTTCCGCACTCTAGCATCTGAGCTGGAGTGGTCGGATAAAGCCCTTATCCCTATATTTTGGAGGGGGCTGGCTGACCACGTTAAGGATGCTCTGGCCACTAGGGAGATTCCCACCACACTGGAAGAGTTAATAACAGTATCTACTCGCATCGACCTCCGTTTTCACGAGCGGAGGTTAGAGCGAGCCCAGTGTAGGCAGAGGTTTCGGCTGGCTCCCACCTTCGCCAAACCTTTGGAATCTCCAGTCCAGGCTCCTGAGGTCCAGGAACCTAAGGTGGTGTCACGAGCGGGATCTAAGTCCCAGACCGCTCGTGCACTCCAGGGTTGCCATGTATGCCAACAGTCAGGACATCTTGCCACCAGATGTCATCAGCGGTCGAGGAAACGTCAGCGTCTAGTGGTAGTAGGTGGAGGTGCACTAGATACTGCGACGTTTGCCTCCAAATTGTCCTTTAAGGGGACAATTACCTTTGGCTCATCCTCCCACTCGGTAGACCTCTGCGTGGATTTGGGGCGGAGGGCAATTTTATGTCTTCTGCCTTCTCCCAACGTCACACAATACCCCTGGTTATGCTATCTCAACCAGTAACGGTACGAGTGGTGAATGGGTCGACACTCCCCGCACAGATAACACATCAGACCATCCCTGTTACTCTGTCTATGTCGCCATCCCATCAGGAGATTATTTCTCTGCTCATCATTCCTGAGGGTATTGATGAGGTCCTGTTGGGGTAACCTTGGCTACGGTACCACTCTCCTCACATCGAGTGGTCCTCAGGCAGAATTCTGGGATGGGGTGAATCATGTGGGGGTAGGTGTCACCGAGAGTGCGTTCAGGTTGCTACTACTGAGGTACCCGCAGATCTATCCTCTCTTCCCAAGCAATATTGGTCTTACGCAGACGTGTTCTCCAAAAAGGCGGCGGAGACCCTTCCGCCCCATCGCCCCTATGACTGTCCTATCGATCTCTTGCCTGGTGCGGAGCCTCCCCGGGGTCGAGTTTATCCATTATCTCTCCCGGAGATGGAGGCCATGTCTCAGTACATTCAAGAGAATCTGGCAAGAGGGTTTATCAGGAAGTCAGTGTCACCTGCTGGGGCAGGGTTCTTCTTCGTGCAGAAGAAAAATGGGGAACTACGTCCATGCATAGACTACAGGGGTCTTAATGCTATCACCGTTAAGAACAAGTATCCTTTGCCCTTGATATCCGAGCTCTTCGATAGGCTTCGGGGAGCTAGAGTGTTTACTAAATTAGATCTGCGGGGTGCTTACAACCTGATTCGCATCCGTGAGGGGGACGAATGGAAAACGGCGTTTAACACCAGAGATGGGCACTATGAGTATCTGGTGATGCCTTTCGGGCTCTGTAATGCCCCAGCCGTTTTTCAAGACTTTGTCAACGACATCTTCCGGGATATGCTTTCCACCTCAGTTGTAGTCTATCTGGATGATATTCTCATCTTTTCTCCAGATATTGACTCCCACCGGAGAGATGTTGGCAGAGTCTTCGACCTCCTACGGGCAAACTCTCTTTACGCTAAGTTGGAGAAGTGTATGTTTGAGCAGGAGTCTTTGCCGTTCCTGGGCTATATCATCTCCGCCCAAGGATTGGCTATGGATCCTGCCAAACTACAGGCTGTGATGGACTGGCAAGAGCCCCATTCTCTAAAAGCGGTGCAGCGCTTTATGGGGTTCATTAACTATTACCGCCAGTTCATTCCCCACTTCTCAACTCTGGTAGCTCCCTTGGTAGCCCTCACCAAGAAGGGAGCGAATCCTAAATTGTGGTCGGAAGAGGTCTCCAAGGCCTTCACTTCTATTAAGTCCCACTTTGCTAGCACTCCCATCTTACATCGTCCCGATGTGGATAAGCCATTCCTAATGGAGGTGGATGCCTCATCCGTTGGTGCTGGAGCAGTCCTCTATCAGAAGGATGCTCAAGGTCGGAAGCATCCATGCTTCTTCTTCTCTAAGAGCTTCTCGCCAGCGGAGAGAAACTACTCCATCGGGGATAGGGAGCTGCTAGCAATGAAGTTGGCCTTTTCAGAGTGTAGACATCTTCTGGAAGGTGCGCGGTTTCCCTTCCAGGTTTACACTGACCACAAAAATTTGGTCTACTTACAAACAGCCCAGCGGCTAAATTCTCGCCAAGCCAGATGGTCCTTGTTCTTTTCCCGGTTCCACTTTTCTCTTCATTTTCTCGCCGGGGAGAAGAATATTCGTGCTGATGCTCTCTCTCGCTCCCTTATGTCAACTGAAGAGGAGGAAGAGGAGCCTCGGCTTATTGTTCCTTCTGAGAGCCTGAGAACCGTAGCGCCGGTTTCGCTTGAGTCTGTGCCTCCGGGCAAGACATTTGTGCCCATTAATTTGCGACCAGAGGTTCTCTCTTGGGCTCATTCGTCCAGAGTGGGTGGACACTTTGGGACAAAGAGGACATCTGAGCTACTGGCGAGGACGTACTGGTGGCCGCATATGGTCCGGGATGTCAGGGATTATATTCTGGCGTGTGTCTCCTGCGCCAAAAATAAATCTCCGCGTCAAAGGCCAGCTGGGTTGCTCTATCCCTTGCCGGTGGCAGATAGGCCCTGGGGGATGGTCGGGATGGACTTTGTCGTGGGTTTGCCCAAGTCTCGCAGCTGTACCATCATTTGGGTCATCACCGATCATTTCTCGAAAATGGTGCATTTGGTGCCGCTACCACGGTTACCTTCTGCACGGGCCTTGGCTGCGTTGTTCATTAAGCACATCTTCCGCCTACATGGTATGCCTGACAAACTTGTCAGTGACCGGGGTCCCCAGTTTGCGTCTCGGTTCTGGAGAGAGCTATGTCGTCTTCTCAGTATTGAGTTGAATCTCTCTTCCGCTTATCATCCTGAGACAAATGGGTTGGTAGAGAGGGCCAACCAGACCTTGGTCACATACCTGCGACATTTTGTTTCAGCCAGGCAGGATGACTGGGCATCCTTGCTATCATGGGCAGAGTTTGCGCTGAACAACGCCGTAGCCGACTCCACTGGACAAACCCCATTCCTCCTCAACTATGGTCAGCATCCACGGGTACCTGTGCCTATGCCAGTGTCTTCCGCAGACTCCAGGGTGGCAGACTGGGCTGTGGAGGCACGGGATATTTGGGACCGCACTCAGGATGCCATTCGAGCCTCTAAGGAGAGAATGAGGTCCTCCGCCGATGCTCATCGGCGTCCCGCTCCGACCTTTGCTCCTGGCGACTTGGTGTGGCTCTCCGCCCGTAACATCAGGCTGCGAGTTGAGTCCACTAAATTTGCTCCTCGCTACTTGGGTCCCTTCAAGGTCCTCGAACAGGTTAATCCTGTGGTCTACCGTCTGGCCCTTCCTCCACGCCTTGGTATCACCGACACCTTTCATGTGTCCCTCCTTAAGCCCGTATACATGTCCCGGTTTTCTGAGTCATCTGCCGGGACATCGGGTTCGTCTACGGACGATTTCGAGGTGAACGCTATCTTGGGGTGCAAGGTGGTACGTGGCAAAAACATTTTTGGGGTGGACTGGAAGGGTTACGGCCCTGAGGATAGGTCCTGGGAGCCTGCTGAGCACATTCGGGCTCCGCAGCTCATTGCTGCCTTCGAACGTAGCGAGGCCCAAGGAGGGGGGGCTCTAGGGGGGAGGTAATGTTAGGGGTCGAGTTCCCGCTTCTGCACAGGGGGAATCTCGAGCCACCTCCGCTGCGGTCTCCCATTCTTGTCCAGCCGCAGTGGAGTCTGCTCAGCAAAGACGTCGGTCCCAGCGTCTTGCTCATTCTCACTCTGTTCTGAGAGTTACTGCTGCTTCTCCAGTCTCTGCCATTAAAGTCAGTGCTGGTCAGCAGCGAGCGGACTTCTCTGGGACTAAGTCCTTGTCTGCACATACTGAGCATGCCCAGGGTAAGATCTACCGTTGGAGATCGAGGGTCATGTGCTCAGGCTCTGCAGCACATTCCATTGGTTCTCTTGGCAGGTCTTGGAAGGGCAAAGGTGCTGTGGCCACTTCCTGTGCTGCTGCTATATAAACTGCGCATGACCGCACGGCCATGCGCTAGTATTGTCTTTCAATCGCTAATGTGTGTATGTTGTGAGTGCAATTCGTCCTTGGATACCCCTACCCTATTGTATGACTGTTCGCGGAAGGTGTATGGCTGCTACCTAGCGCCCGACTTATCCTACAGCACTAGTCACACATTATAGCATCCAGTTGCTGTGACTGCCAGTACGGCGCCGTGCACTTCCTCTGTGCTTTCCTTACCCAAGCCTGGGTGGTTAGTGGCGTTCGTCAGTGCGGCACTGCATGCACTCTTGTGCCTTAATATTGCTCTTCAGTTTCCTTACACACCCAGTTGCGGTGTTGTGCCAGCAAGGGTCTAATCGGACTTCAATCCTAGTTGGGGTTGAGTTCGCTGACTACTTGCTCGCGCTTTAGGTGCGGTACCGCGGTCCTGTGCCTTAATAGGATTGCTTCTTTCACGCTGGGTGAGGTTAACCCATGCGTGTATACTTTAGTGTACCGCCATATAGTCTGCTAATTGCTAGCAGCAGGTTTTCACCTGCACGGTGGACCCCGGACTGCGAACGCATCTATACCATCTGTCTTGGTGCGTTCCGCCAGTCCTAACACCCGGCGCCTGTACTAAATTAGAGAAATGTATTTTTTTCTGTTCAGAAAATTTCATTTTTGGGATTTATTTTGCAAGCAGAAGGGTTTAAGATGGAACCTTGGAAGGTGTAGGCCATAGTTGATTGGGTTCAACCTCGTGATCTTTTGTCTTTTGTGTGTCTGGGATGCAGTTACTGACAGCTCTGGTACAGGGGTGTGCTGAAGGTGTCAGTACTTTGATTGACAGTTCTGTCATCCAGTCTGGCATTGGGGCGTGCTGAGCTATCAGTGCTTTGATTGACAGCTTGACCATCCAGTCTGAGATTGGGAGGTGCTGGCTGTTTCCAGGTGATCATTGTCTCAGGTGATTGCCAGGCTTCTTAACTGAGCTGTTACTCTGAAGCCTCTGCCAGACATACATTCAGCTAATGTGTGGTTTTCTCCTCTGTGCCTTGTGTTCTGTTTGTAGATCTTTCATTGACACTGAAGCACCCTGAGCCTGCAGGTCAGCTTGAATTTCTTTATAACTTTATTGGGGCTGCTTATCCATCTTCTGGACTATCCTGCGTTGCATGTATTCATCAATTTTTCTCTGCTGGCTACATCCAAGGAGATTAGCTGTAGTGCAAATGGTTGTAAACTTCTAGATTGTGCACCGTGGACAAAGGAACATCAATATCTCTGGAGACAAACTTGCAACCTTGAGATTATTCATATTTTTCAACAACTTTGTTTCTCAAATTTTCATACAGTTCTCTTCTCTTTCTGTTCTCCTTGCTTAATGTCCAAATAAGAGTAAAAATGTCAACGATGCTGGGCGCTGCCAAAGGGATGATAAGCAGGGTGGTACAGAAGTCAGATTTATTCAGCTTAAAAGAATACATTTCTGGGACAATCCGTCCCCTTCATCCAACCTCTGATATCTGGTGAAGGGGATGGATCGAAAATTGCCCTGTGTAAACTGTACTGTAAATGTGCTGCTGATAACATGATACTTTATGGGGACAGATTGATCTATTAGTGATTGTTCTGTGCCTATCATTCTTTGTAAACCTGGGTAAAAAGGTTGGTAAAAAAGGGCCAAACAACTTGAATATTATTGATCACACTTTTTTTATGGCCTAAACTTAGCGCATATAAATGCAACCTAAATGTTAGTGAGTTGGGTTCTCACTTTAAACTGTTGCCTAGGGCGCCATTTTGTTTAAAACCAGCCCTGTTTGACGTAGCAGTATGTCATGAAGCAGGGGGAGGTTAGATATGGATGACCAAGACATACTGACACTGGCTTGTGAATTTTGTAAACAACACTTTCCATTTTTCTACCTCAACAACATGTCACAAAAACCTGTCTACCTCCTGCAGTGAATAAGTACAATATTTGGATTTCCATTTTTTTTCACATTTTTGGTTATCTACTGCAGGGGTCCCCAACTCCAGTCCTCAAGGCCCACCAACAGGTCATGTTTTCAGGATTTCCTTAGTCTTGCCCAGGTAATAATTGCATCACCTGTGCAATGCAAAGGAAATCCTGAAAACATGACCTGTTGGTGGGCCTTGAGGACTGGAGTTGGGGACCCCTGATCTACTGTATCTGCAGTTGCAATCTTCTGAAAGTGACAAGCCTTTTGTTATACAGTATATCATCACTCAGTTCTAACAGGTCATTTTTTATTTTCTCTTTCTGCTTTTACAATCTGACACATTTTATTTGTGCAAATGTATTTAAATATCTGCAATATATTCATGTTTAGGCTGGTCATTTTGGGAAAATTTTATGTACTATTATTACATAAAATTAGGTGTAACTAAAGATATTCATTATTACAGCACTTCACTATTGTGAATGAAACTCATATAACAAGATACTATAGATAGATAGATAGATAGATAGCTTTAGATTTTGTGTTTGAGAGCAAGTGAGTATGTGTGTATAAAATTGACCAATGCGGTTTTGATGGGCCTGTGGCATATAGCTCAGCATAGTCGAATCATTGTTTAATAGTTTCAGGACATAACACTCAGTACCTGACAAATGAGACATTGTGGCCCTTCCATATTATATATGGGTTCTACTGGCTGAGGAACTGCTGGTCATCCTACCTACCTGACATCTTGGATCATGATGAATTGTCCACAACTCCATCCTCAGATTGTTTTTTAACATTTAATTTAGTTTCTTCCTGTGCTTGGATGAACATGGCTGTGTTATGGATTTCTGCTCTAATGTACACCAGCAGGTTGGAAGAACAAACCTCAGCAAGCTGTGAAAATTAGAGAGACCCGATCAATACTCAAGGTCATGACCTCTGACTTGGATTCTTACTTTGGCCTCGGGTTCTCCCCTTAAAAACCTCAGACTAACTAATTAATGGGAATCATATTTGGATGGTGAAAAGAAAGATCATTAAACCATTTTATAACCAATTAAAAAAGAGCCATTCTACCCAAAACAATTAGCAAATATTGGAGAACATTTGGATAATTTGCCAGCCGATGAATGCAACAACATGTAATATTGTGTATATCAAAGATGTTGCCAGTTTGTGTTTAAGGTATTGTAATTAGAAAAATGTAATGTGTAATGGTGTTTTTGATTGCCAAAAAGTAGGTTTTACATATGACTTTTTTCAAGTATTAAACACAATATTGAAAAAGCCACTATGACAATTTTGAGTGATAATTCTGTCAGGAAACAAAATGTCAGAAAGAGTGTTAAAAATGTCCTCAGAGAGAAATTCAAGACAGCATGTAATGTCAACATAATATCATTGATGCCAGAGTTTGATGTCAAGATAATGGCAAAATTATGTCAAGGTACAAATCCATCGAGACAATGATCTGATGCTCATGTAAAAGACAAAGCCAAGAACAATTTAAGAAAATCTGTGGAGGTGACATTGGCATGTCAGCAGAATATGTCACTGTCAGACAAAAATGATATGATAATGCTATGTAAAAAAAACATAGAGGCATACCAAGTGAAATGAAAACAGATTATGACTTACTAAAGGCCCAAAAGATACTAAATAGATATGTAATTATGAAATTCATTGCATAATTCCAATAATTGCACATATATTGCATTATTCCAGTCAATAACTATTTTCTTTGTTAGTGTACATAATCTAGAAATCCCAGATGGAAGTTTTAAACTCAAGTCTATCTAGGAAATTACTACACAGACAGCGCTAGAAAATTAATGTGCCTTTTTGCTCTAGAATAGATCAGCAGCCTTTTTTAACATTGTAGCCTTGTGGACCACTTTAACTACTGGGCTCCTGAACATATGATATGTCTTCCTTGCCAATATGAAACGGGATGTTTAAGGTTTTTTTTTTTTAAACCAAAAAAACCAGACAGATATGACATTTGTAAAACCTTTTGAAGGTTGTGGTGCACTGATTTACCAAGATACAGAAAAACTATTGAGGAGAGGGAGAAATAATCTATGCAGTGCTATCCTCTTCTGTAGAGGACCTATATAAGTAACAAACAAGTAAACAACATTTTTGTCAACTTGTAAAATTAATGCACAAACCTATGCTGTGAAAAAAAATTGTGTCATGGAAATGATTGTCACAAGCTACCACAATACATAAATCAAACATCAGCAGAGATTCATCTTCACTTTCTACCCGTTAATTGAAATTCATGCTGATGACGTCTAAGTGCAAAAGTTCTTCTGATGTGAGGAGCCGCGTACATGCATCAGATATAACTGCAGTGTAATGAAAGCATTAAATTGCATGAGACGTGGAAGTCAATAAAAGAGTCCTGAATCCTAATGGAATAGGCTTCCTCTCATTTCATGTAAAATATAATTCTAGTCTACACAATGTGTTAGGAGATTATGAGTAGGAATCTAAAACATTAGTTATCCAAATATTAAAATAATAAACAACTTTTGTTATCACTAATGATTTGCTGAGCTTGAACTTAATATCTTTTAGAGGTGCACATAGACTGCTGGAGGCCCCTGTGCAAGGTAGCATATGGGATTGTTACCCAGCATACTTCATATACAGTGGGGGAAATAAGAATTTGACTCCTTGCTGGTTTGGTAGGTTTGCCCACTGACAAAGACATAAAAAGTCTATAACTTTAAGGGTAGGTTAATTTTAACATTGAGAGATAGAATATCAAAAATAAATTACAGAAAATCACATTGTATAAATTATATAAATGTATTTGCATTTTGCAGTAAGAAATAAATATTTGATTATAGAAACTTGATTCCAGCTCACCGAGTTGCTCTATGCTCATCCACCTGGGGCTCAGACACCGGCCTCGCCTTGGCCTCACATCAAGGAAAATAAACAAGATTGGAGTCCGGCTCAACAGGACTGGATTTACCCTTTTCTTTTACTTTTTCAAAAGAAATTATAGTGCATACAAAAGAAAAATGTACATGGTCGACATGGCCCAGTCAACGCGTTTCTACTGCACTATGCAGTCTTACTCATGATTCAAATTTTTTCTGTTTTCATAAATATTTGATCCCTTGCCAACCATTAAGAGTTCTGTCTCCTACAGAGCAGTTATATGCTCCTATTAGGGCTAGCGGAACGCACCGAGTAATGAGAGATAGATATGAGGTGAATTCGCAGCCCGGGGTCCACCATGCAGAGATACCTGCTGCTAAGTAATGGCAGACGGACACTGAGCTCACATGTGAGTTAACCTCACCCCGTGTGAAATGTAAGCGACCTCTGTTGCTTCACAGAGTCGTGCTGTACACAGAAAACTATTACCCTAACTAGGGTTGTGCTTGCTCTGGAACTCTTCTGTGCTAACCACACACATGAAGGAACCAGGTGTTAAGCCAAGACTCTTCACATATAACTGAGTGGTAGAGTATCCACTGGCAACAGCCAAACACAAATGATGCTAGCACATGGCCGTGCAGCCATGCAAACCTTTTATAGTTGTAGCTTCTTCAGGACCTTCCAAGTGGACCAATAGGGGCTGCAACAGGACGTGAGCATGTGACTCATGACCTCCAATGAGAGGTCCTCCCTTGGGCATGCTCAGAAGGAGAAAAGCAGGACTTAGTCCCTGAAGCGACTGCTCGCTGCTGACCAGTACTGGCTGCAATGGCTGAGCCTGGAAGGGCAGCAGTAACCAAGAGCACAGTATCTGCCTGAGCCAGATGCTGGGACCGACGTCTCCACTGAGCAGGCTCCACTGTGGCTGGAGAAGAATGGAAAACCGCAGTGGAGGTGGTTCGAGATTCCCCCTGGGCAGCGGCGGGAACTTGAGATCTAACATTACCTGCATTAAAGAAAGCTGTCTTACATAGTCACCTTTATAAAAGACTCAAGTCCACAGACTCAAGTAATCAGTCAGACTATAACCTCTACAACATGGGCAAGACCAAAGAGCTTTCAAAGGATGTCACAGACAAGATCATAAACCTGCAAAAAGCTGGAATGGGTTACAAAACTTTAAGATGCTGGGTGATAGGGAGAAAACTGTTAATGCATTAGTAAGAAAATGGAAGAAATATAAAATGACTGCCAATCGACATTGATCTGGGGCACCAGGCAAAATCTTACCTTCTGGGGTATCCTTGATCATGAGGAAGGTGAGAGATCAGCCTAAAACTACATGGGGGAACTTGTTAATGATCTTAAAGCAGCTGGGACCACAGTCACCAAGAAAACCATTGGTAACACATCACGCCGTAAAGGTTTAACCCCTTCAAGTCGCGGCCCTTTTTCATTTTTGCGTTTTCGTTTTTCACTTCCCTCCTTCCCTGAGCCATAACTTTTTTATTTTTCCATCAATATGGTCATGTGAGGGCTTATTTTTTGCGGAACAAGTTGTACTTTTGAACGACACCATTGGTTTTACCATGTCTTTTACTAGAAAACGGGAAAAAAATTCCAAGTGCGGTGAAATTGCAAAAAAAGTGCAATCCCACACTTGTTTTTTGTTTGGCTTTTTTGCTAGGTTCACTAAATGCTAAAACTAACCTGCCATTATGATTGTCTAGGTCATTACGAGTTCATAGACACCTAACATGACTAGGTTATTTTTTATCTAAGTGGTGAAAAAAAATTCCAAACTTTGCTAAAAAAAAAAAAAAAAGTGCCATTTTCCGATACCCGTAGCGTCTCCATTTTTCATGATCTGGGGTCGGGTGAGGGCTTATTTTTTGCGTGCCGAGCTGATGTTTTTAATGATACCACTGCTGCGCACACACGTTCTTTTGATCGCCCGTTATTGCATTTTAATGCAATGTTGCGGCGACCAAAAAAACGTAATTCTGGAGTTTTGGATTTTTTTCTCGCTACACCATTTAGCGATCAGGTTAATGCTCTTTTTAATTGATAGATCAGGCGATTCTGAACACGGCGATACCAAATATGTGTATGTTTGATTTTTTTTTATTGTTTTATTTAGGATGGGGCGAAAGGGGGGTGATTTAAACTTTTATATTTTTTATATTTTTAAAAACATTTTTTTTTTTACTTGTGCCATGTGTTAGGAGTCGAGTTTCCTCTGCTGCACAGGGGGAATCTCGATCCGTCTCCGCTGCGGTCTCCCATTCTCCTCCAGCCGCAGTGGAGTCTGCTCAGCAGAGACGTCGCTCCCAGTGTCTTGCTCGCTCTCACTCTGTACAGAGAGTTACTGCTGCTTCTTCAGCTCCTGCCATTAAAGTCAGTGCTGGTCAGCGGCGAGCGGACTTCCCTGGGACTAAGTCCTTGTTTGCGCACACTGAGCATGCCCAGGGCAAGATCTCCCGTTGGAGATCGAGGGTCATGTGCTCTGGCTCTGCAGCGCATTCCATTGGTTCTCTTGGCAGGCCCTGGAAGGGCAAAGTTTCTGTGGCCACTTCCTGTCCTGCAATTATATAAACTGCGCATGACCGCACGGCCATGCGCTAGTGTACAATTGAATACGTGTGTTTGTTGTGAGTGCAAGTCGTTCATTAAATACCCCTACCCTATTGTATGACTGTTCGCGTATAGAGTATGGCTGCTATCTAGCGCCCGACAAATCACTCAACGTGTCACACACGTATCAGCGTCTATTGCTGTGACCACCAGTGCGGCGCCACGCGCCAGTAGTGCGCTTCCTGACCCACGTCTGGGTGCTTAGTGGTGCCTGCCAGCACGGCACAGTTCGCACTTCGGTGCTCTAATTATAAGAGTTGTCTAACACACCCTGTTGCGGTGTTGTGTCAGCAAGTGGTCTAATCGGACTTCAATCTTAGTTGGGGTTAAGTTTGCTGACTGCTTGCTCGCCTTCTATGTGCGGTACCGCGATCCTGTGACGCAACAGGATCGCTTCCTTCACGTTGGGTGAAGTTTAACCCACGAGAGTATACTTATGAGTACCGCCATATAGTCCGTCATTACTCAGCAGCAGGTTCCATCCCTGCACGGTGGACCCCGGGCTACGAACGCACCGTACACTATCAGTCTTATTATTTGGTGCGTTCCGCTAGCCCTAACATTACACTAGCGCCAGGGTCTGACTAGTGATGACGGACAAACAGCAATCCCTGCGGTATATACAGCAGCTGGAGGGTAGGTTGGCGGCTCTCGAGAGCGCAACCTCAGCTGTGGATGTTACCGCATTTGCTGTACAGGCTGCCTGCGTGGCTGCAGCAACTTTATCCATTGCCACCCCTGTTCTGACATTTTCTCACCTCCCGCTGCCAGAAAACTTTTCTGGTAATAGCAAATTTTTTAGGGGATTCGTGAGTCAGTGCTCTATTCATCTCGAGCTTCTGGCTGCACGTTTCCCCACAGAGCGGGCTAAGGTGGGATTTATTGTGTCTCTATTGTCGGACAGGGCGTTGGAATGGGCTACGCCGCTGTGGGAACGTGGCGATCATGTGGTGCAGAGTGCTCCTCTGTTTTTGAGCACTTTAAAACAGGTCTTTTTAGGACCTCAAGTCACCCATGACACTGCGCTCCAACTGCTGGCATTAACTCAGGGTGAGTACTTGGTCAGTCATTTTGCCATCCAATTCCGCACTTTAGCATCTGAGCTGGAATGGTCGGATAAAGCTCTTATCCCCATATTTTGGAGGGGCTTGGCTGACCGTGTAAAGGACGCTCTGGCCACTAGGGAGATTCCTGCCACACTGGAGGAGTTAATAACAGTCTCCACTCGAATTGACCTCCGTTTTAACGAGCGGAGGTTAGAGCGATCCCAGTGTAGGCAGAGGTTTCGGCTGGCTCCTACTTTCGCCAAACCTCTGGAATCTCCGGTCCTGGTTCCTGAGTCACATGAGGCCAGGGAAGTGTCACAAGCGGGACCTAAGTCCCGGACCGCTTGTGCACTCAGGGTCTGTCATGTTTGCCAGCAGTCTGGACATTTAGCCACCAGATGTCCTCAGCTGTCGAGGAAACGTCAGCGTCTAGTGGTCGTAGGTGGAGGTACACTAGACACGGCGACGTTTGCCTCTAAATTGTCCTTTAAGGGGACAATTACTATAGGCTCATTCTCCCACTCGGTAGAGCTCTGCATGGATTCTGGGGCGGAGGGCAATTTTATGTCTTCTGCCTTCGCCCAACGCCACGCAATACCTCTGGTTATGCTAGCTCAACCTGTAATGGTACGAGTGGTGAATGGGTCGACTCTGCCCTCACAGATAACTCACCAGACCATCCCTTTTACTCTGTCCATGTCGCCATCTCATCAGGAGATTATTTCTCTGCTCGTCATTCCAGAGGGAATTGATGAAGTCCTGTTGGGAATACCTTGGCTACGGTACCACTCTCCTCATATCGAGTGGTCCTCAGGCAGAATTCTGGGATGGGGTGAATCTTGTGGGGGTAGGTGTCAGAGGGAGTGCGTTCAGGTAGCTACAACTGAGGTACCCGCAGATCTTTCCTCTCTCCCCAAGCAGTATTGGTCATATGCAGACGTATTCTCCAAAAAGGCGGCGGAGACCCTTCCGCCCCATCGCCTCTATGACTGTCCTATTGACCTCTTGCCTGGTGCTGAGCCTCCCCGGGGTCGAGTCTATCCGCTATCTCTCCCGGAGACGGAGGCAATGTCACAGTACATCCAGGAAAATCTGGCAAGAGGGTTCATCAGGAAGTCAGTGTCACCTGTTGGGGCAGGGTTCTTCTTCGTGCAGAAGAAGAGTGGGGAATTGCGTCCATGCATAGACTACAGGGGTCTTAACGCCATCACCGTTAAGAATAAATACCCTTTGCCTTTGATATCTGAACTGTTCGATAGGCTTCGGGGAGCAAGGGTATTTACTAAATTAGATCTGCGGGGTGCTTACAACCTGATTCGCATCCGTGAGGGGGACAAATGGAAGACGGCTTTTAACACCAGGGATGGGCACTATGAATATCTGGTGATGCCCTTTGGGCTCTGTAATGCCCCAGCCATTTTCCAAGACTTTGTGAACGATATCTTCCGGGATATGCTTTCCACCTCGGTCGTAGTCTATCTGGATGATATTCTCATCTACTCTCCAGATATTGACTCCCACCGGAGAGATGTTTGCAAATTCTTCGACCTCCTATGGGCAAACTCCCTCTATGCCAAGTTGGAGAAGTGTATGTTTGAGCAGGAGTCCTTACCTTTCCTAGGCTACATCATCTCAACCCAGGGATTGGCTATGGATCCTGCCAAACTACAGGCTGTGATGGACTGGCAGGAACCCCATTCTCTTAAAGCGGTGCAGCGCTTTATGGGGTTCATCAATTATTATCGCCAGTTCATCCCGCATTTCTCAACTTTGGTAGCTCCCTTGGTTGCCCTCACCAAGAAGGGGGCGAATCCCAAATTGTGGTCTGAGGAGGTCTCCAAGGCTTTTATCTCTATAAAGTCACACTTCGCTAGCGCTCCCATTCTTCATCGCCCCGATGTTGATAAGCCATTTATCATGGAGGTGGATGCCTCTTCTGTTGGTGCTGGAGCAGTCCTCTTCCAAAAGGATGCTCAAGGTCGGAAGCATCCTTGCTTCTTTTTCGCCAAGACCTTCGCACCAGCAGAGAGGAATTATTCCATCGGGGACAGGGAGTTGCTAGCCATGAAGTTGGCTTTCTCGGAGTGGAGACATCTCTTGGAGGGAGCACGTTTTCCCTTCCAAGTCTTCACAGATCACAAAAATTTGGTGTATCTGCAGACAGCTCAGCGGTTGAATTCTCGCCAGGCCAGATGGTCCTTGTTCTTCTCCCGGTTTCATTTCACCCTCCATTTCCTTTCTGGGGAGAAGAACATTCGGGCCGACGCTCTCTCTCGCTCCGTTGTGTCATCTGCGGAGGAGGAGGAGGAGCCTCGGCTTATTGTCCCCACCGAGAGTTTGAGAACCGTGGCCCAGGTTTCGCTGGAGTCTGTGCCCCCGGGCAAGACTTTTGTTCCATCTAGTTTGCGACCGGAGGTTCTCTCTTGGGCGCACTTGTCCAGGGTGGGTGGACATTTTGGTACTAAAAGGACATCAGAGTTACTGGCGAGGACATACTAGTGGCCGCATATGGCTCATGATGTCGCGGAGTACGTTCGGGCATGTGTCTCTTGCGCCAGGAACAAGACTCCTCGGCAACGGCCAGCTGGGTTGCTTTATCCTCTGCCCGTGGCTGACAGGCCCTGGGAGATGGTCGGGATGGACTTTATGGTTGGCTTACCCAAGTCTCGTAATTGCACCATTATCTGGGTGATCACCGATCATTTTTCCAAAATGGTGCATTTGGTGCCTCTTCCACGGCTACCATCTGCACGGGCGTTGGCTGTCTTGTTTATCAAGCATATCTTTCGCTTACACGGTATGCCAGACAAAATTGTTAGTGACCGGGGTCCCCAGTTTGCGTCTCGATTCTGGAGGGAACTATGTCGTCTACTCAGTATTGAGTTAAATCTCTCTTCGGCATATCATCCCGAGACGAATGGGTTGGTAGAAAGGGCCAACCAGACCTTGGTCACATATCTGCGACATTTTGTTTCTGCCAGACAGGATGACTGGGCGTCCTTGCTACCGTGGGCAGAGTTTGCACTTAACAATGCTGTAGCCGACTCTACCGGTCAGACTCCATTCCTCTTAAATTACGGCCAGCATCCGCGTGTTCCTGTGCCCATGCCTGTGTCTTCCGCTGATCCCAGGGTGGCAGACTGGGCTGTGGAGGCACGGGACATTTGGGATCGCACGCAGGATGCCATTCGGGCCTCCAAGGAGAGAATGAGGTCCTCCACCAATGTTCATCGGCGCCCCGCTCCGACTTTTGCCCCTGGTGACTTGGTGTGGCTCTCCGCCCGTAACATCATGCTGCGAGTTGAGTCCACTAAGTTTGCTCCTCGCTACTTGGGTCCCTTCATAGTTCTCGAACAGGTTAATCCTGTGGTCTACCGCCTGGCTCTTCCTCCACGCTTGGGTATCACCGACACCTTTCATGTGTCCCTCTTGAAACCCGTATACATGTCCCGGTTTTCCGAGTCATCTGCCGGGACATCGGGTTTGTCTACGGACGATTACGAGGTGAACGCTATTTTGGGGTGCAAGGTGGTACGCGGCAAAAAGTTTTATTTGGTGGATTGGAAGGGTTATGGTCCAGAGGACAGGTCTTGGGAGCCTGCTGAAAACATTCGGGCCCCACAGCTCATTGCTGCCTTCAAGCGTAGCGAGGCCCAAGGAGGGGGGGGGCTCTACGAGGGGGGGTAATGTTAGGAGTCGAGTTTCCTCTGCTGCACAGAGGGAATCTCGATCCGTCTCCGCTGCGGTCTCCCATTCTCCTCCAGCCGCAGTGGAGTCTGCTCAGCAGGGACGTCGCTCCTAGTGTCTTGCTCGCTCTCACTCTGTACAGAGAGTTACTGCTGCTTCTTCAGCTCCTGCCATTAAAGTCAGTGCTGGTCAGCGGCGAGCGGACTTCCCTGGGACTAAGTCCTTGTTTGCGCACACTGAGCATGCCCAGGGCAAGATCTCCCGTTGGAGATCGAGGGTCATGTGCTCTGGCTCTGCAGCGCATTCCATTGGTTCTCTTGGCAGGCCCTGGAAGGGCAAAGTTTCTGTGGCCACTTCCTGTCCTGCAATTATATAAACTGCGCATGACCGCACGGCCATGCGCTAGTGTACAATTGAATACGTGTGTTTGTTGTGAGTGCAAGTCGTTCATTAAATACCCCTACCCTATTGTATGACTGTTCGCGTATGGAGTATGGCTGCTATCTAGCGCCCGACAAATCACTCAACGTGTCACACACGTATCAGCGTCTATTGCTGTGACCGCCAGTGCGGCGCCACGCGCCAGTAGTGCGCTTCCTGACCCACGTCTGGGTGCTTAGTGGTGCCTGCCAGCACGGCACAGTTCGCACTTCGGTGCTCTAATTATAAGAGTTGTCTAACACACCCTGTTGCGGTGTTGTGTCAGCAAGTGGTCTAATCGGACTTCAATCCTAGTTGGGGTTAAGTTCGCTGACTGCTTGCTCGCCTTCTATGTGCGGTACCGCGATCCTGTGACGCAACAGGATCGCTTCCTTCACGTTGGGTGAAGTTTAACCCACGCGAGTATACTTATGAGTACCGCCATATAGTCCGTCATTACGCAGCAGCAGGTTCCATCCCTGCACGGTGGACCCCGGGCTACGAACGCACCGTACACTATCAGTCTTATTATTTGGTGCGTTCCGCTAGCCCTAACACCATGCTTCAATAGCCTCCATGGGAGGCTAGAAGCTGGCACCACTTGATCGGCTCAGCTACATAACAGCGATCATCAGATCGCTGCTATGTAGCTGAAATGCAGGTGTGCTGTGAGCGCCGACCACAGGGGGGCGCTCAAAGCAGGCCTGCATCAGTAACCATAGAGGTCTCAAGGACCTCTATGGTTACCTTCCTGATGCATCGCCGACCCCCGATCATGTGACGGGGGTCGGCGATGATGTCATTTCCGGCCGCCCGGCCGGATGCGGTAGTTAAATGCCGCTGTCTGTGTTTGACAGCGGCATTTAACAGGTTAATAGCGGCAGGTGAATAGCGATTTCACCCGCCGCTATTGCGCGCACATGTCAGCTGTACAAAACAGCTGACATGTCGCGACTTTGATGTGGGCTCACCGCCGGAGCCCACATCAAAAGGGGTAACACGGCATGCGCAGTACTAGTACGGCGCATGTCGTGAAGGGGTTAAAGTCCTGCAGTGCCCGCAAGGTCCCCCTGCTCAAGATTGCACATGTGCAGGCCCATATGAAGCTTACTAATGAACACGTGGATGATTCTGTGAGTAGCTAGGAGAAGGGGCTGTGGTCAGATGAGACAAAAATTGAGGTTTTTGGCATTAACTCAACACACCATGTTTGGAGTAAGAGAAAGGCTGCCTATGACCCAAAGAACACAATCCCCATTGTCAAGCATGGAGGTGGAAACATTATGTTTTGGCGTGTTTCTCTGCTAAGGGCACAGGACTACTTCACCGCATCAATGGGAGAATGGATGAAGCCATGTACCAAAAAATCCTGAGTAACATAGTAACATAGTTATTAAGGTTGAAGGAAGACTTTAAGTCCATCTAGTTCAACCATAGCCTAACCTAACATACCCTAACACGTTGATCCAGAGAAAGGCAAAAAACCCATGTGGCAAATAGTAAGCTCCACTTAAAAAATTCCTTCCCGACTCCACATACGGCAATCAGAATAGTTCCCTGGATCAACGCCCTATTAAGGAATCTAGTATATATACCCTGTAACATTATACTTTTCCAGAAAGGTATTCAGTCCCCTCTTAAATATAAGTAATGAATCACTCACTACAACATCATACGGCAGAGAGTTCCATAGTCTCACTGCTCTTACAGTAAAGAACCCGCGTCTGTTATTATGCTTAAACCTTCCTTCCTCCAGACGTAGAGGATGCCCCCTTGTCCCTGTCTCAGGTCTATGATTAAAAAGATCATCAGAAAGGTCTTTGTACTGTCCCCTCATATATTTATACATTAAAATAAGATCACCCCTTAGTCTTCGTTTTTCCAAACTAAATAGCCTCAAGTGTAATACCCTATCTTGGTATTGCAGACCCCCCAGTCCTCTAATAACCTTGGTCGCTCTTCTCTGCACCCGCTCTAATTCAGCTGTGTCTTTCTTATACACGGGAGACCAGAACTGTGCACAGTATTCTAAGTGTGGTCAAAATAGTGACTTATATAGAGATAAAATTATATTCTCCTCATGAGCATCTATGCCTCTTTTAATGCATCCCATTATTTTGTTTGCCTTTGTAGCAGCTGCCTGACACTGGCCACTGAATATGAGTTTGTCATCCACCCATACACCCAGGTCTTTTTCATTGATGGTTTTGCCCAGAGTTTTAGAATTAAGCACATAGTTGTTCATCTTATTACTTCTATCCAAGTGCATGACCTTACATTTATCCCCATTAAAGCTCATTTGCCATTTATCAGCCCAAGCTTCTAGTTTACATAAATCATCCTGTAATATAAAATTGTCCTCCTCTGTATTGATTACCCTGCAGAGTTTAGTGTCATCTGTAAATATTGAAATTCTGCTCTGAATGCCCCCTACAAGGTCATTAATAAATATGTTAAAAAGAAGAGGGCCCAATACTGACCCCTGTGGTACCCCACTGCTAACCACGACCCAGTCCGAGACTGCTCCATTAATAACCACTCTTTGTTTCCTATCCCTGAGCCAGCTCTTAACCCACTTACACATATTGTCCCCTATCCCCATTATTCTCATTTTATGTATCAACCTTTTGTGTAGCACCGTATCAAAGACTTTTGAAGTCCATATACACTACGTCCACTGGGTTCCCTTGGTCCAGTCTGGAACTTACCTCTTCATAGAAGCTGATCAGATTAGTCTGACATGAACGGTTCCTAGTAAACCCGTGCTGATACTGGGTCATGAGGTTATTCCTCTTCAGATACTCCAGTATAGCATCCCTTAGAATGCCCTCCAGGATTTTACCCACAGTAGAGGTTAAGCTTACTGGCCTATAATTACCGAGTTCAGATTTGGTCCCCTTTTTGAATATTGGCACCACATTTGCTATACACCAGTCCTGTGGTACAGACCCTGATATTATGGAGTCAATTTTAGTGATTTTTAGACGCCGCCGTCCTTCCTGCTGGGTTAAGCAGGTGACATTTAATGGGGAATTTTTATCACTAGTCATTTTGTCTGCCATGGGATTTTCTTGTGTTAATACTGATGAAAAAAAGTCATTTAGCATATTGGCTTTTTCCTCATCCTCATCCACCATTTCACCCGGACTATTTTTAAGGGGGCCAACACTATCATTTTTTAGTTTCTTACTATTTACGTAGTTAAAGAATATTTTGGGATTATTTTTGCTCTCTCTGGCAATGAGTCTCTCTGTCTCAATCTTTGCTGCCTTAATTTGCTTTTTACAGAATTTATTTGATTTTCTCTATTTATTTAATGCCTCATCACTACCTACTCCCTTTAATTCTCTAAATACTTTCTTTTTGTCACTTATTGCGCCCCTTACAGCTCTATTTAGCCATATTGGTTTCCTCCTATTTCTAGTATGTTTATTCCCATATGGTATATACTGTGCACAAGTCCTATCAGGATGCTAATAAACGTCTCCCATTTTCTTTGTGTATTTTTATGTCTCAGGATATTGTCCCAGTTAATTGCACCAAGATCCTCTCTCATCCGTTGGAAATTTGCCCTCCTGAAGTTTAGTGTCCTTGTAACCCCCCTACTACACATCTTATTAAAGGATACATGAAAACTTATTATTTTGTGATCACTATTCCCCAAGTGACCCCCAACCCTTATGTTTGATATGCGGTCTAGCCTGTTGTTTAATATTAGGTCTAGCAGTGCCCCTTTTCTTGTTGGGTCCTGAACCAGTTGTGAAAGGTAATTGTCTCTCATAGTTGTCAAAAACCGATTACCTTTGCTGGAACTGCAGGTTTCTGTTCCCCAATCTATTTCAGGGTAGTTGAAGTCCCCCATAATAATGACTTCTCCATGAGTCACAGCTTCATCTATTTGCTTTGCGAGGATATTCTCCGTTGCTTCCATTATTTTTGGAGATTTATAACAAACCCCTATCAGTAATTTATTATTTTCCCCCTCCCCTTATCTCCACCCACAGGGACTCTACATTTTCATTAGATTCACCTATATTATCACGCCAGATAAGGACGATTTTACATATAAACAAACCCCTCCTCCTCGCCTATCCATTCGGTCATTTCTGGACAGACTATAACCCTGCAAGTTAACAGCCCAGTTATGGCTCTCATCCAGCCATGTTTCAGATATCCCCACCACGTCATAATTATGCTCCAACAACATTAGTTCTATTTTGTCCATTTCGTTGGCGAGGCTTTTGGCATTACTATACATACATTTTATATATCTCTCTGCACCTCTAGTTACCGGATCATAACAGTACAACTGGACATCCCGCTCCCAATGCATTTAACTCATTATTGGCCAGTTGTACTGTTATGATCCGGTGACCTTGGAGCCGCATGGAACTTTCTCTGGAGTTGGTGGAAACTAAACTGACCGCAAATCCTGAACTTAACACAGCAACTAGAAGTAGCTGTGGGGTGTGCCTAACAAATCCTAGACACCTCAACACAGCTGGAGGACTAAATACCCCTATAGATGGAAATAGGAATTCTACCTTGCCTCAGAGCAGAACCCCAAAGGATAGGCAGCCCCCCACAAATATTGACTGTGAGTAGTAGAGGAAAAGACACACGCAGGCAGGAAACAGGATTTAGCAAAAGAGGCCACTCTAGCTAAAATAGGAAAGGATAGGACAGAATACTATGTGGTCAGGATTAAAACCCTTCCAAAAATATCCACAGCAGAAAATACCAAAAACTCCACCATCTAACTAAAGATGTGGAGCGTATATCTGCAACTCCAGAGAATCCAGCAAGACTGAGAAAACACTGACACAATCTAAGCTGGACAAGAGAAAACAAATGAATAGCACAGAATTATTAAGCACACAGCATGTGTGCCACATAAACAAAAACCAGACACTTATCTTTGCTTTCTGATTTGTTTGCTAGGATTAAGGGGGCTAGTTGATTTACTAAGATTGACCTTCGGGGGCATATAATCTTGTTCATATTAAGCAGGGTGATGAATGGAAAACTGCGTTTTATACGCCTGAAGGTCATTTTGAATACCTTGTGATGCCATTCGGGCTCACTAATGCTCCATCTGTTTTTCAGTCCTTCATGCATGATATCTTCCGGACTTAAATGATAAATTCTTGATTGTATATTTGGACGATATTTTGATTATTTCCGATGATTGGGAGTCTCATGTGCAACAGGTCAGGATGGTATTTCAGATCCTTTGTGACAATGCTTTGTTTGTGAAGGGGTCTAAGTGTCTCTTTGGGGTGCAGAAGGTTTCTTTTTTTGGGCTTCATTTTTTCTCCCTCATCTATGAAGATGGATCCGGTTAAGGTTCAGGCCATTCATGATTGGATTCAACCCACATCCGTGAAGAGCCTTCAGAAATTTTTGGGTTTTACAAATTTTTATCCCTGTTTCATTGCTAACTTCTCTAGCGTGGTTAAACCCTTGACCGATTTGACGAAGAAAGGCGCTGACGTGGCGAATTGGTCCTCTGCGGCTGTCTCTGCCTTTCAGGAGCTTAAACGCCGATTTACTTCTGCTCCGGTGTTGCGCCAACCGGATGTTTCTCTTCCATTTCAGGTTGAGATTGACGCTTCTGAGATTGGGGCAGGGGCCGTTTTGTCTCAGAGGGATCCTGTTGGTTCCTTGATGAAACCGTGTGCCTTCTTTTCTCGTAAGTTTTCGCCTACTGAACGCAATTATGATTTCGGCAATCAGGAGTTGTTGGCTATGAAGTGGGCGTTTGAGGAGTGGCGACATTGGCTTGAGGGAGCTAAGCACCGTGTTGTGGTCTTGACCGATCATAAGAATCTGATTTACCTCGAGTCTGCCAAACGGCTGAATCCTAGACAGGCTCGATGGTCCTTGTTTTTTTCCCGTTTTGATTTCATAGTTTCGTATCTTCCGGGTTCTAAGAATATTAAGGCTGATGCCCTATCTAGGAGTTTTTTGCCTGATTCTCCTGAGGTCCTTGAACCGGTCGGCATTCTGAAAGAAGGGGTGGTCCTTTCTGCCATTTCCCCTGATTTACAACGGGTTCTTCAGGAATTTCAGGCTGACAGACCTGACCGCTGTCCAGTGGGGAAACTGTTTGTTCCTGACAGATGGACTAGTAGAGTGATTTCTGAGGTTCACTGTTCTGTGTTGGCTGGTTATCCTGGTATTTTTGGTACCAGAGATTTGGTTGGTAGGTCCTTTTGGTGGCCTTCTTTGTCATGTGATGTGCGTT
Source organism: Ranitomeya imitator (assembly GCF_032444005.1). NCBI lineage: Eukaryota > Metazoa > Chordata > Amphibia > Anura > Dendrobatidae > Ranitomeya > Ranitomeya imitator. Next base: position 489,560,094 of record NC_091285.1, on the reverse strand, counting down.
CTTTTGTTCAGTTCTGTGGGACTTGTGCGCGGGCCAAGCCTTGTTGTTCCCGTGCTAGTGGGTTGCTTTTGCCATTGCCAGTCCCTGAGAGGCCCTGGACGCATATTTCTATGGATTTTATTTCTGATCTTCCGGTTTCCCAGAAGATGTCTGTTATCTGGGTTGTTTGTGACCGATTCTCTAAGATGGTTCATTTGGTGCCTTTGCCTAAATTGCCTTCCTCTTCAGATTTGGTTCCATTGTTTTTTCAGCATGTGGTTCGTCTGCATGGTATTCCGGAGAATATTGTGTCCGACAGAGGTTCCCAGTTTGTTTCTAGGTTTTGGCGGGCCTTTTGTGCTAGGCTGGGCATTGATTTGTCTTTTTCTTCTGCATTTCATCCTCAGACAAATGGCCAGACCGAGCGAACTAATCAGACTTTGGAGACTTATTTGAGATGCTTTGTGTCTGCTGATCAGGATGATTGGGTGGCCTTCTTGCCATTGGCCGAGTTTGCCCTTAATAATCGGGCTAGTTCGGCTACTTTGGTTTCGCCTTTCTTTTGTAATTTTGGTTTTCATCCTCGTTTTTCTTCTGGGCAGATTGAGCCTTCTGACTGTCCTGGTGTGGATTCTGTGGTTGACAGGTTGCAGCAGATTTGGGCTCATGTGGTGGACAATTTGGTGTTGTCTCAGGAGGAGGCTCAATGTTTTGTTAACCGTCGTTGGTGTGTTGGTTCCCGGCTTCGGGTTCGGGATCTGGTCTGGTTGTCTTCCCGTCATGTTCCTATGAAGGTTTCTTCCCCTAAGTTTAAGCCTCGGTTTATTGGTCCTTATAGGATTTCTGAGATTATTAATCCGGTGTCTTTTCGATTGGCGCTTCCGGCCTCTTTTGCTCTCCATAATGTCTTCCATAGATCTTTATTGCGGAAATATGTGGTGCCCATTTTTCCCTCTGTTGATCCTCCGGCCCCTGTGTTGGTTGATGGAGAGTTGGAGTATGTGGTTGAGAAGATTTTGGATTCTCGTTTTTCGAGGCGGAGGCTTCAGTACCTTGTCAAATGGAAGGGTTATGGCCAGGAGGATAATTCTTGGGTTTTTGCCTCTGATGTCCATGCTGCTGATTTGGTCTGTGCCTTTCATCTGGCTCGTCCTGATCATCCTGGGGGCCCTGGTGAGGGTTCGGTGACCCCTCCTCAGGGGGGGGTACTGTTGTGAATTCTGCTTCTGGGTTCCCTCCAGTGGTTGTAGGTGGTAATGCAGTTGTCCCTGAGTTGCAGTCCTGGTCAGGTGTATCTGCTGATTGCAGCTCTGACTGGGGTATTTAGGTGTGCAGGATTCATTAGTCCTTGCTAGTTGTCCATGGTTCTGGGAGGTTTTGGATCTTTGTCTGGTTCCTCCTGCCTTGCTGCCATTTCAGCAAAGATAAGTGTCTGGTTTTTGTTTCTGTGGCACACATGCTGTGTGCTTAATAATTCTGTGCTATTCATTTGTTTTCTCTTGTCCAGCTTAGATTGTGTCAGTGTTTTCTCAGTCTTGCTGGATTCTCTGGAGTTGCAGATATACGCTCCACATCTTTAGTTAGATGGTGGAGTTTTTTGTATTTTCTGCTGTGGATATTTTTGGAAGGGTTTTAATACTGACCACATAGTATTCTGTCCTATCCTTTCCTATTTTAGCTATAGTGGCCTCTTTTGCTAAATCCTGTTTCCTGCCTGCATGTGTCTTTTCCTCTACTACTCACAGTCAATATTTGTGGGGGGCTGCCTATCCTTTGGGGTTCTGCTCTGAGGCAAGGTAGAATTCCTATTTCCATCTATAGGGGTATTTAGTCCTCCGGCTGTGTCGAGGTGTCTAGGATTTGTTAGGTACACCCCACGGCTACTTCTAGTTGTGGTGTTAAGTTCAGAATTTGCGGTCAGTTTAGTTTCCACCAACTCCAGAGAAAGTTCCATGCTGCTCCAAGGTCACCGGATCATAACACTTCCCCTCCTATAAAATGAATACCCTGCCCCCATCCCTAGTTTAATTAATCCTCCAACATTCTTGCCATTTTCTCCCCCAACACAGCTGCACCCTCCCCATTGAGGTGCAGCCCGTCCTGTTGTGAATTCTGTTGTCGAACTCCCTCCTGTGGTCGTGAATGGTACTTTGGTGAGTTCTGTCTATGGGCTCCCTCTGGTGGCTATGAGTGAAACTGCTGCTTCTGAGGTTCCTTACACAGGTGACGTGGTTTATCCTTTGGTTGGCTTCTCTATTTAACTCCACTCAGATCGTTACTCCATGCCAGCTGTCAATGTTTTAGCATTGGTTCAGTTCGCTCCTGGATCTGCCTGGTGACCTGTCTTCTCCTGCAGAAGCTAAGTTCCTTTTTGTTATTTTTGCTCATTGTTTCTTTGTCCAGCTGGTTATCTTGATTTTGTCTTGCTAGCTGGAAGCTCTGGGATGCAGAGTGGCACCCCCCGCACCGTGAGTCGGTGCGGAGGACCCTTTTGCACACTCTGCGTGGTCTTTTGTAGGTTTTTGTGCTGACCGCAAAGATTCCTTTCCTATCCTCTGTCTATTTAGTAAGTCTGGCCTCCCTTTGCTGAAACCTATTTCATTTCTGCGTTTGTGACTTTCATCTTTACTCACAGTCATTATATGTGGGGGGCTGCCTATTCCTTTGGGGAATTTTTCTGAGGCAAGGTAGGCTTTATTTTCTATCTCTAGGGCTAGCTAGCTCTGAGGCTGTGACGAGGCGCCTAGGGAGCGTCAGGAGCGCTCCACGGCTATTTTTAGTGTGTGCGATAGGATTAGGGCTTGCGGACAGCAGAGCTCCCACATCCCAGAGCTCGTCCTGTATGAGTTTAACTATCAGGTCGGGTGCTCCTAACCACCAGGTCATAACACCGTCCCTAGTGTAGAGCCTGTAGCCAACTGAGAAATCAGCCCAGTTCTGCAGGAACCCAAACCCCACCTTTCTACACCAATTCTTTAGCCACTTATTAACCTCCCTAATCTCCCGTTGCCTCTCTTGCGTGGCACGTGGTACAGGCAGTATTTCAGAAAATACCACGTTGGTGGTCCTTGCTTTCAGCTTGCAGCCTATGCTCCTGAAATCATCTTTAAGGACCTTCCACCTACCTCTAACTTTGTCATTTGTGCCAATGTGCACCATGACCGCTGGGTCCTCACCAGCAACTCCCAGTAATCTGTCCACCCGATCAGCGATGTGTCGGACTTGAGCGCCAGGTAGGCAGCACATCGTTCGACGATCCCTGTCTTTGTGACAGATTGCCCTATCTGTTCCCCTAATAATTGCGTCCCCCACCACCACCACCTGTCTGGCAACCTCCTTCCCTCCGCCAGGACATTAAAAATGGGTCGTGGTTGGATCTTTCAGCAAGACAATGACCCAAAACATGCAGCCAAGGCAACAAAGGAGTGGCTCAAAAAGAAGCACATTAAAGTCATGGAGTGGCCTAGCCAGTCTCCAGACCTTAATCCCATAGAAAACTTATGTAGGGAGTAGAAGCTCTGAGTTGCCAAGCAACAGCCTCAAAAGCTTAATGATTTAGAGATGATCTGCAAAGGGAAGTGGACCAAAATTCCTCCTGACATTTGCGCAAACCTCATCATCAACTACAAAAAATGTCTGACTGCTGTGCTTGCCAGCAAGGGTTTTGCCACCAAGTATTAAGACTTGTTTGCCAGAGGGATCAAATACTTATTTCTCACTGCAAAATGCAAATCAATTTATATAATTTATACAATGTTATTTTCTGTATTTTATTCTTGATATTCTATCTCACAATGTTAAAATTAACCTATCCTTAAAATTATAGACTGTTTATTCCTTAGTCAGTGGGCAAACTTGCAAAATCGACAAGGGATCAAATACTTATTTCCCTCTCTGTAGCATTCCATTAGGTATCTATTAAACATGAGCGAACCTTTCATGTTTCGGTTCGGTTCAGATTCGATGACTGACTGATGTTCGCCGAACAGTTCATCAAATGGTTTGTTAAACGTGTCTGCACCTCATTAATTTCAATGGGAGGCAAAACCAAATGCAGACAACTTCAGGGGGTGGTGAAAAGCTTCCCAAAAAGCTCAAATCGCCACATTTCAAAAAAAATTTGTAGCATCAGCAGCAGTAGAAACAGCTGGCACAAACCCCCCCCCAAAAAAATGGCACAGACTACAATAACGTGAGATCAATGCATGACACAAAGAACTACACCATCGCCTAGTCTGCCTAATCTGCGACCTGGGTGAAAAAGTAATTGGAGATCCATGACTTGTTCATTTTTCTAAAAGCTAGGCATTCTATATCTTCAGGTGATGCGCTTATCAATCAGGACACCCCCAGCAGTGCTGAAGACACATTCTGAGAGAACGCAGGCTAATGTGCATGACAAAACTTCTAAGGCGTGTCAGGCAAGCTCAGGCCACTCTTCCATTTTTGAAGACCAAAATGCAGAAGGGTCCAAATCCTCCATGTTGGCATTGATATTGAGGTCCAGATACTCCTGCACCATCCTCTACAATGGTTAACAACGTCTCAGACTTGTACTCTGTTCTGCTGGTGCACGAGCTGGTGTAAAAAATGTGTGAAGCGACTCACAGAAATTGCTTAGGCCACTCACACTGCTGCTGCAGCTGCTAATGTTTTTGCAATGATGGCTTGATGTTCCTTGGGTTGGACATTTAGAACTGGGATGCAAATTGCTGCCTTAGACTATGTGTCCACAGGGCGTATTGGCAGTGCTTTGGACGCAGCGGATACCCCACTTCGCCCAAAGCCTTGCCCCCTTTTGCACGTGCAGTGATTTCGCCTGTGTTCATTGAACACATAATTCATTCATTCATCCTATGCATACAGTAGAATGTGCTATTTATCTTGTGGAGACAGAGCATCTCCGCAAGATAAATAGACATGCGGTCTATAAAGACGAGCCACATGTCTGGTTATGCAGGTCAGCCACCGGCATCTTTGTACGCATAGTGGAGATGGTATTTCATAGAATCCCCTCTACTATGCTGTAAAATCTGGATGCTGCGGATTGGGCGCTGCAGCAAAAACTCAAGCAATACGCCCTGTGGAAACATACCCTTAGGGAAAATCACTCATAAGATTGTCTACAAGCGTGTTTCGATACTCCAGCATGGGGGCATCCCTTTCCAGGGAGGAAAGCATCTGGCTAAATTTACTCAGTAGTCATTACTATTTCTAACAATAAGAATTCGGGCATCATGTTGTAGATAGTGCAGTAAGAAGAGTGTCGAGCGCTTCCATGAGGTCCAAGTCCATGGTGTGTTGGTGGTGGTGTAACACTCAAGGTAGCTTTCTCCATCCCCTCCTGCCAACCACAGACAACCAGACAACAGAGAGGGGATCAATATCCAATTCATCTCCTGACTGTTGCGCATCCATCACCTTGTCCTCCTCCATTTGTTCCTCAGCTATTGCAGCTTCACTAATAGTTTGGTTTGTCTGGTACCATGAGCCCCCCTCGATTGCTGTAAGCTACCCACCCATGGCAACCACCTGTGCAATGACAGTCTGAAAATTTGAGATATTGTTATCCCTTCTGCATCCTCCTCTGGTTCCATCTCTTCATCGGGGACCACCACCTCCTCACGCAGACTATTCAAAGTTTGCTCCAGCATCTAGATGACTGGAATAGTGATGCTGATGACAGCATCATCAGCGTTAACCATCTTAGTAGCAATTTTGATACTGTGCAGAAGGGTGAAGAGGTCCTTCATCTGTGCCCACTCTGCAAGCGTGATTTTCATCACATCCGTACTGCGTTGGCCAAGATTAGGCAAAAGGACATACTGCACCAGGGTTCGTTGCTGCTGCCACTGTCACTGCAACATGTGCAGATAGTAATTCCACCTGGTCAGAACATCCCAAATCCACCGGTTAGCCAGTTGTCTGAAAGATCTCTTTATTGATGCACGTCAATGTCCTGTGGGGTTCAATCGGTGGAAGTGAGCACACAGTGACTGCGCTTTCTGCAGTAACTCATCCAGGCTGGGATAATGGTGGAGAAATTGCTGTACCACCAGGTTGAGCATGTGATCCATTGAAAGCACTTTTGTGTGTATGCCCCCGAAGGGCTGCCACCAGGTTTTCACATTTATTTCATATGGCCTTCCCTTGCTCCATGTTCAGTGGAGACAGCCATTGTGCAGAATGGAGATGGGGGGATTCTATTTGCACTGTTGGAAAGCGTGGCTGATTAAGGAAGAGGATGAGGGCACAGGTGGAGGCTCTAGAGGGGGTGGAGAAGCCAGAAGCAGTGGAGGAACTGATAGATACAAAGATATTTCCCACAAGAATCAGGGATTCAAAGACATGTTTACAAGTCCAGGTGTCAGTGGTGAAATGTACCCCGGCAGACATAGATTTTTTCAGGGAATGGGTGATGTTGTCAACAACATGCTGATGTAAAGCAGGCACAGCTTTCTTAGAGAAGTAATGGTGACTGGGGAACTGGTACTAAGGAAATGCGACAGCCATCAACTTTTTGAAGTCGTCTGTATCCACCAGGTGGAAAGGCTGCATTTCTGTCACAAAGAGATTAAAGTTGGTGGAGTTCAAGGTCTTAGCTTTGGCATGTGTAGGGGGAAACATTCTTTTACATGACCACAACTGCGGGACTGAGGACTGGCTGCTATACTGAGAGAGGGTGAAGAATGGAGAACAGGACACACTGCTGGACTGTGAGTGAGGTGTAGTTGGAGATGTTATAGTGGATTGAGAAGTATGTGATGTGCTGGGTGACACAAAAACAGCAGTAATGTCCACTTCTGTAACAGCTGACAGGCTCTCATTCACCCCAACTTTAAGGGTGTAAGTGGATTTTTTTCGGCTGGAGACCTATGTGTGAACACTTAGCATAGTGATGGAGGAGGAAGATGCAGCAGATGTGGTTGATGGGATGGCCGGTGATTTGGAGGCCCGCTAATCATCATTTTAGGACATTGAGATTCCCAGACTAATTTATGTTGATTGGGCATGTGGCGGTTCGTGCATGTAGTTGTCAAATTATTGCAATTTTTACCCCCAGTGATTTTTTTTTGCAAATTTCCCAGATAACCTGAGTTGGGTCATCTTTTCAGTTCTCATAAAAGGTCCAGGCTAGGCAAACCTTTCCACTCCTGCGAACTGCACACTCGCGATCTATGGTGGCCACAGCCAGAGTTGTGGCTGAGGATGCAGTGCTTGTCATGTTTGCATTTCCTAGAATCTGTGTGGGAAACTGCAAAGTAATCTCCTTGCCTTGGAAATTTGTGATGCGGTGGGAAACAAGGATGATTGCGGTGCAACTTCTGAGGATTGCACTGTGTGTGATGTTACCATGGAGGAAGAGGAGGAGCGGCCACTTGATGCAGAGCTTGCCATCCACTGGAGCACATGCTCTTTCTGCCTCATGTACAAGGCAGACCACTGTGTGGCTTTCAAAGGAAGTCGAGTAGCCCAACCAGCAACATATGTTGTCAGTGGTCTTTGGATAGGATGAGAAGGTGGTTATTTACTCGAGCTTATTCCTTATTCCCCCTTCCACCATGACCTCGCTTTTCCCCACTCGTCGTATGTACCTTTCTCTTCTTTTAGCCATCTTTTTCACAGTTCTAGGCCCAGACCTGTCAGTCACCTGTGACTAAATTAATAATCAGTATTTATTGGCTGATATAATGTGGCTAGACTACAGAATTAGCACAAAAGATTTAGATTAGTCTGCACCAGACCATTATCCAAAACGATTTGGATTATGAAATGAGGTCTGGTTCCTGCACCAGACTATTATCCTAAACAATTTGGATTAAGAAATGAGGTCTGGTGCCTGCACCAGACTATTATCCCAAACGATTATGAAGGCAGGCATGGTGCCTGCAACACATTATTAGCACAAAGGATTTACATTATGAAATGTGGGTCGATGGCAGAAGCACATAATTATCACAAAAGACTTTGATTATGAAATTAGATCTGGTGCCTGTACCAGACTATTATCCCAAAATATTTGGATTATGAAAAGAGGGATGGTGCCTGCACCAGACTGTTATCCCCAAAAATTTGGATTATGAAATGAGGTCTTGTGCCTGCGCCAGACTATTATTCAAAATTATATGGATTATGAAATGAGCTCTGGTGCCTGCACCAGAGTATTAGCAAAAATGATTTTCATTAGGAAATGTGACTTTTGGATTCCTCACTGTAACACAGTTTTATCCCAATCTATTTGGATTAGCTAATTGAGCCCTTTGGCTGCAACCCAATATTAGGCCTAATGATTTTTATGTGGAAATCTGGCCTTCTGATTTGCCACTGAAACACAGTTTTATCACAAACGATTTGGAATATGAAATGAGGTCTGGTGTCTGCACCAGGCTATTATCCCAAATGATTTGGATTAAAAAATTAGGCCTGGTGCCTGCACCAGAGTATTAGCCCAAACAATTTTGATTAAGAAATGTGGCTTTCTGATTCCTCACTACAACACAGTCTTATCCCAAACAATTTAGATTAGTTAATTGGGCCTCAGGGCTGCAACCCAATATTAGGCCTAATGATTTGTAAATGGAAATCTGGCCTTTTGATTTGCCACTAAAACACAGTTTAATCATAAATTATTTGGATTAGCTAGTTGGTCCTCCAGGCTGCACCCCAAAATTAGGCCTAACGATTTTTAAGTGGAAATCTGGCCTTCTGATTTGCCACTGAAACACAGTTGTATCACAAATGATTTTTATTAGCTAATTGGTCCTCTTTTATCAATCAAGGGTGGAGTGGAGCTGTTAATCTGTTAAATGTCAATCTCTGACAGCGGCTATTAACAAGTGACGGTTGGGGAGCGCATCATTCCATGTGTCCATCGTAATGTCAGGTAGTGGATGGGTTGGTATGACTGCCGTCTGTTGAAGACCCCCATGCCTGTCATTATGATACTGGTGTGAAAGCCAGTGTTTAGAGCCTTGTAGTTTAAGCTATACATTGCAGTGCTGCTGCACATATATTGCAGCGCTGATGCACTACAATGTATAGTAAAAGCAATCAGAGGATTGCAGCATCAAACTAACAGATTTAGTAAAAAGCAAAAAACAGTTTTTAAAAATATGAAAAAAAATAAAAAAACAAGAGTTCAAATTATCCCCATTTTGCCCATTAAAAATAAAGTAATTAAAAGAGAATTAAAAAGTACACATATTTGGTATAGTTGTGTTCATAATTGACCAATCTATTAAAATATAAATTAAATTAATCCAATCGGAAAACTGCGTACTGAGGAAATAATCAAAACATCAGAATTACATTTTTGGCCCGCCGCAACAATGCAAAAAAATGTAATAAGAGGTGATCAAAACAACATATTAACCACAAAATGTTATCAGTTAAAACGTTAGCTCAGGGCACAAAAAATAAACCTTCACATAGCACTATATTCCGAAAATTACAAAACTTTACGGGTCATAAAATAATATAGCCATGTCAGTTTTACCATATATTAAACATGGTAAATAAGAAACTAAAAAAAAAAAAAGTTGTGGAATTGCACTTTTTTGCAATTTCAATTGACTTGGAATTTATTTCCAGCTTTCCAGTGCATCACTAGCGTCACTCAAAAGTACAATTTGCAAAAAACAAAACCTCGTACAGCTATGTGAAACTGAAAACACAGGGAAAATGAAAGCACAGAGAATAGCCTCCTTATGAAGGGTTTAATGCTTTCTGATGTCTGTGACCAAGACATTTATGCCATGTGACTACACAGTCATTATGTTAATGTGTGCCTGACAATTATCACTTGTTCCTTCACTGTGTTAAGATTAAGTAAATGCTTAACTGCTTTGTCATTAGCTTTCAGACTCTTAATTATTATTATTATTAATAATAATAATAATAATAATAATAATAATTTTATTTGTATACTTCCAACATATTCAGCAGCACTTTACAATTAAGTGATCAATTTTCATCCGGGACAGCACACTTGTCACTTTGGAATTATACAGCGAGTCCTTTAGCTGTCATATGCTTAAAGGATATAAGTCCTCCTTCTAGACTGGGGATAAACATCATGTCTTTTACTGGCATAGCAAAATTCTGCACATTTTCACAAAGTCACATGAGGCTTCTGTGTCATATTTATTGTGCTTTCATCAGTAAGTGTCACAGGTATGCCAGGTCTGACAGTCAATTTGGATTTGGCTTTAGAAGGTCATTGCGCTTGGAGTGTTTTGGGGGATTGCTGGAGTGAGCCCTCTTTTGTCGTCTCAAGCTAAGTGTTTTCCTTTGTTCGACTTCCTGCTCTGTCTTTAGTGGTAGTGGGAGCTGATTTCCTTTTTTTCTTCCCCTCCCTATTCAGATCGTATCGCTTAGAACAGTCAGGTTCCTGCTCAGCGATAAGTGCGGAACCTATTTAGGGACATTTAGGGCAGACAGGGTGTAGTCAGATCTGCCTTGGGGGTCTCCATTCTCCCCCTTTCCTTGTGTTTGAGCTCCTCCTCAATCTTCCCAATGTTGTGCACCTAGCTTCTCCCTCAGTCAGCATGACAGTAAGATAGAATGTTTTATTGTTATTTATATTAAAATTTGTTAAAAACTTCTATCAGTTATCATGTGACTTGTGACATCTAGAGTTGATGCACTTGATGTCTGAATAGTTGTTACTCTTAATGTGCCATTGCAAATATGTGCATGTGTACCAGACTTTGTAGCTTTCACCATTTGTTTAATCTCTTTTGGAAATTGTTTCTCTTGTTTTGCTTGCCAAATTGTAGTCTTTCTTTAAGTGACCCTGATTGTGGCACCTGAACAAGCTCTAATCTCCATCCTTGTATCTGTCACTTTAAGAGCTATGCAAATGTCACTTTCTTTCAACACCTGCACAAATTTCTATATTTTATGATTTTATCTATACTTATGATTTTCATCTATTCTTTATTGAAATATAATGTCAGCTCTGTCTTAGATTTTTTTTCTAGTGCATTCATCTGTGTAATGTGTGTGTCAGGTGAACTACAGTGTTCTCATGTGGAGTAGAGGATCATTCTCCACTAATAGGCTTATGTGATCTCTGTAATAGTGTGTCCCTCCCCCGGCCTGTGTCCCTGGACTGAAATGTAATCAGGTCAGAGTCAACAACCAGTGGGGGAGTCTGTCTTTGTTCTCCTAGCATAGGACTTATCCAACACAAGCTTGTAGCTTCTGGAAACTTCTTACATTAGCCACATTGTCAAAAGTAGGTGGGAGCCCTCCCCCATGGAGGGGTGGTCTCAGGACACAGAACAATAGACACATGGTATTGCCCATGCAGTTGGGTGTTAACAGGCCAGGGGCTAAGATCCTATGCTGAGGCGAGATCCTGGTGCCCGCGTGTGGAGATTTAAAAGCTGCCACGTGGAATGGTGTTATGTCGCTCATCGGTTGGATCCATTGAACTTATACCAGGATTATTTCTGTCTTTTCCCTGGCATCGGATTACCAGGTGGCACCCCCGGAAAGAGGGCTGCCACTAGGAATTTTGGGCTCCATACTGGCAAAAAATTTTTGGCCCCCCTTGACACTCTGCCCAGGCTCCACCCCAGCCCCACCTCCACCCTTCAAACTGTTCACAGCCAAAAGATTTTTTAAGCGGCCACCACAGCAAGGTAGAGCCCTACTCTACTCTAACCTACTAAACATTTTTCACAATATCCAATACAATTTAGGTATATTTTTATTTATTTTTCATTTTTTAAAATGACCATTAATATCACATACAGGGGACAAATACCACCGCACCATGACCAGACATCATATTATCACCACATAGTGACCAAATAATAGCACATACAAGGAACAAATACCACCACACCATGTCCAAACCACATATTACCACCATATGATGACCAATAATACCACATACAAGGAACAAATACCACTACACCATGACCAGACCACATATTACCACCACATAGTGACCAAATAATAGCACATATGAGGAACAAATACCGCCACACCATGGCCAGACAACATATTACCACCACATAGTGATTGAATACTACAATACTGATCAGTAATAAAAAACACTATACTAATATCATCATAAGTGCCATTATACACAGGAGATAGATCTCTACTTAGTATGCAGTGTCTGTGTACAGTTAATACAGTGATCACCGGTCACATTATAAACAGGTGCTCTGTATATAGTGTATAATGTAAAGGTAGTAGAGTGATCACAGGTGACATTGTACACAGGACCTCTGTATAAAGTATACAGTGTATGGTGTTAGTGTACAAGTAACACACTGACTCACCAGTGACGTCTCTAGGTGAAGTCCTTCATCTTCACTTTTAATCTTCATCCAGCACAGACCGCCGTCACTTCATCCAGCCAGGGCTCGTCTCTGCAGGAAGTAACAGTTAGCTAGACCACCGCTTGTGGAACACATTACTTATTTTTTCCCAAATCTAAACTACACCAGATAAAGAAAAAAAGCGACAGTGTTGCTCTGCACAGTAACAGGACTGTCCCCATTTAAAGCAGTATCCTCAAAAAATAAAATAAACACAAATGACCTCCACATCCTGCCCATCTGTCCCATCCTGCCCCATATGATCTCCCCATCCTGCCTCATCTGTCCCATGATCCTGCTCCATCTGTCTCATGATCCTGCCCCATCTGTCTCCATCCTACCCCATGATCCTACACCATGTCTCCATCCTGCCCCCTGTGTCTCCCTCCAATTTGGCCCATTGTGTCTCCAATCCTACCCCCTGTGTCTCCAATCCTGCCCCTTGTGTCACCAATCCTGCCCCCTGTGTCTCCAATCCTGCCCCCATGTCTCCAATTTTGCCCCTGTATTTCCAATCCTGCCCTCGTGTCACCCATCCTGCCCCGTGTCTCCCATCCTGCCCGCTTGTCTCCATTCTGCCCCATGTCTCCAATCCTGCCCCCTGTGTCTCCAATCCTGCCCCCGGTCTCCAATCTTGCCCCTGTGTCTCCAATCCTGCCCTCGTGTCTCCCATCCTGCCCCCATGTCTCCAATCTGCCCCTGTGTCTCCATCCTGCCCTCATGTCTTCATCCTGCCCTGTGCCTCCAATCCTGCCCCTGTGTTTCCCATCCTGCCCCCATGTCTCCATTCTTCTCCATGTCTCCATTCTTCCCCGTGTCTCCATTCTGCCCCCGTTTGTCAATTCTGCCCCCTGTCTTCATCTTGCTCCCTTGTCTCCATTCTGCTCCATGTCTCCATTCCGCCCCCTGTCTCCATTCTGTGCTGGGCAGGATGGAGATACATAGTCCACATGTCTCCATCCTGCCGGTGAAACATTGCGGCTTGCCGCTTTCAATAAAAATGATAATAATAAAAAATCCTTCCTTCTTACCTTGCCGCTCTCCTGCGGCAAAGATCCCTCTTCCAATGACGTCATATGCTGGAAATGTGCGCGCTGATGTAAGCTACCAGCCTCCCATTGGCTAGTGGCTTTAACCATTGCCGTGCAGGCCTGCACGGCCCGCAAGGCAATAGAGTAACTGAACCTATGTCTCAAATGCAGATTCAGTTACTGTACTGATAGAAGCCTGCAGCTGGGGCCCGGGCCCGATGAGCAGAAGGGACAGGGCCCGATGTGGGCCCCCTCTGCCCACTGGGCCCAATATGCCTGTCAGGGCAGTAATGCCCTGATGGCGGCCCTGCCAGGAACTGTTCATCTCTTGATGTGGATTAACTGTGGACTCTAAGAGATGCTATTGATATTTTACACTCTATGTTCCCTGTCTCAATAAATCCCATTAGATTGATCATCAGCCTGGTGTCTCTTCATGCTCTGTCGCACAAACCATCACAAACTGGTTGGCAGCGGTAGGATCAGAGCAAATGGAATGGAGGACAGCAACCAATCAACATCTGGAACCAGAACCTCAGGATACAGGAACTGGACTGTGTTGAGCTTACAAACAAAGGCCTGTGAATTAGGAGTCGGCTACAAATGGCTGTCCAAGAAGCAACTGACTGAGGCTCAGGAAGAAGCTTGCCAGCAAGATAGCACTGAGAAAGGATTTCCACAGCAAGGGGAGGAAAGACAGGAGCTGGAGGCAAATACCCCAAAAAGTCAGTGGGTTGTGTGGTATGAAGAGGAGATGGCATTGCTTGGGGATGAGGCCACCATAGAGGATAAGAGGGGGGCCATTTGCACAGGTAAGGAGAGGCAGCGCATGGTGGAAGCAGCTAGAACCTCCAGACAGACTGTAACCACGGCACTCACCATGAGGGTATTCCCAAGGGTGTCTCGTAAGGACTTTAAGTCATTTAACGAGGCTGCAGGTGACATTGAGGGCTTCTTCTCGGACTTCAAACACCAATGTCGATTAATGGAAGACCCGGAAAGGGTGCGAGTCAAACATCTAGTGGGGCTCTTAGACGGTGGAGCTGCTGAAACCCATAGAGCTATGGACCCTCGGTGGAACTGCTATTATGGGAATATTAAAGAGATCACCTTGGAATATAATGCTGTAACTCCAGACACTTACAGAGTGCAGTTCCACTCCTTAGCCTATGAAGGGGAAGTGTCTTTCAAGATATACGCCCACAGGCTCAAACAAATATGTCATCGCTGGCTGGAGGGAGAGGGGGCCTTAACTTGGGAGGCCTTCTTCGGGGTCATCCTAAAAGAACAGTTCTATGCCAAATGCCCACTGAGATCCGGGAATGGGTTCGTGAGAGGAAACCAGTGACAGTGGAGCAAGCTGCTGCTCTAGCTGATGAGGTTCTCACCATCAAACCTCAGTGGAAAAAAACTACTAGTCGGTGAGAAAAAACTACCAGCTCCCCTACCTTGGCGGCCTCCAATGTTCACCATCCCACCAGACTACTAACTCATGGGAAGCCCATGTGAATGTACCTCCCAGTACTCCTGCCTCATCTTTGGGAATACGACATGGAGACAGAACCATAGAATGCAGATGTTATGGATGTGGGAAGCCTGGTCATCTGCAAGCCACCTGTCCAGATGTGCAGAGGCAGAACAGCTACAAACCACCTTTGTCTGACCATTATCTACAGACACCCTCAATGAGAGAAGAGCTGGATTTACCCCCTGATGACTTGCCAAGTGACCCTCATATATTGGTCCCCTACCAGGAGTTTATGGGGTGCGAGCCACTGCCACCTGTTCATCTACAGGAGATCATGCTAGATGGGCAAAAAGTTGTTGGCTTTTGTGACACTAGGGCTTTTCTCACCATAGCTGAGCCCCGAGTAATTCAACCAGGAGCAATTCAATGGGGACCAGGAATTGCCATTGAATTGGCTGGAGGTACTCAGAGATATATTCCATGAGTGAGTGTGGCCCTGGATTATAGATTTGGAGCCAAACAATGCATGATTGGTAAGATGAGCGGCCTTCCTGTAGATGCTCTTCTAGGAAACAATGTGGGAAATCTTCAATATTACTTTGATGTCAATGCGATGTCAAGCCAAGAGAGAAGCAGATGTGGATGTGTCTACACCGTCAGTGGAAGTAATGCCACCAGAACAGCCATCACAGCCGTGAGTGACTCGTCTTGTGGGGATCATATGAGTGTCACTTGGGATAAGGTTCGGTTTAGACAAGAGGTAGAGATTGACCCCACCCTAACTAATTTTAAAGCTTGGGCTGAAATAGGGCAGTTAGGAGAAAATGGGGAAAACATTATCAGAGAAAATGGGCTTCTATATCGAGTTACCAACCCTGACTCCCTTGATAAACCCTGGACTTATAGCAAACAGCTGATTGTTCCTCAGAAATACAGAGTTTCTCTATTACAACTATCTCATGACATTCCTATTGCTGGCCATCAAAGGAAAACCCACACTGAGAGACGATTGACTAAAATTTTCTATTGGCCTGAGATTTCTAAACCCGTGGCGCATTTTTGTCGAACCTATAATAGAAGAACCCTTTCAAAAAGTAGTTGTCAATATCATTGGACCCCTGGCTAAACCCAGTAAATCTGGAAAGCAGTTTATTCTCACTGTTGTGGATTATACCACCTGATATCCAGAAGCTGTGGCCCTGTCCAGTATTTCTGCAGCCAAGGTGGCCAAGGCCCTGGTTACCATTTTCACCAGAGTAGGATTCCCAAGTGAGATCCTGTCAGACCAAGGCTCACAATTCATGTCAGAGCTGGTAAAGTGTCTGTGGCGCACTTGTGGAGTACGAGCTATCCGAACAACACCTTATTATCCTCAAACAAATGGACTCTGTGAAAGATTCAATGGCACTTTGAAGAATATGCTAAGGGCCTTCACTGACAGGGATTCAGACTGGGAAAAGTACCTATCCCATCTCCTGTTTGCCTATCGGGAAGTCCCCCAGGAGTCCACAGTGTTTTCTCCCTTTGAGCTTCTCTATGGAAGAAAGGTCAGAGGACCTTTAAACCTGCTAAAGGAATATTGGAAGGGGCAAGTCGAAGATACAGGAACCCCTGTTGTTCCATATATATGCTGAAGCTTCAGGAGACCCTGGCTCAACTTGCTAGTTTTGCTCAGGATCATGTACGGATGGCTCAAACCAGACAGAAGACATGGTATGATCGCAAAGCATGCTATCAGGAGTTCGCAGAAGGACAAGTCTTAAAAGATTGTTCCCCATTGGCAAAATAAACTGCAGACAACATGGGAGGGTCCAGGTTCTCAGAAAACTTAATGACACAAATTACCTGCTTGTTTTAGATGACCAGGGTTTAGGACAAAAAACTGTCCATGAGAATATGATTAAGGAGTACCATGACTGGTTACTACCAGTAATAGCAAGTTGTCAGCTTGCTTCAGAGGACAGTCAGGAGGAAGAGGACTCCCTACCTGATCTTGTGGCAGCAGTTATTGTCCCATACACTGTAGAACTGGTTCCGCTGAAAGATCACCTGGATTCCTTAAAGAGAATCCAAATGCTGGGAGTGCTCCATCAAAGACAGGCTGCTTTCTCACCCCGACCAGGTCGAACAACAGTAACCCAACATCATGAAGACACTCCGGGCATCCGTCTTATACAGCAGGCCCCTTTCCAAATACCAGAATCAGTTAGAAACACCATGCAGCAAGAACTGGAGGAGGTGTTACAGCTTGGGGTTATTCAGGCCTCCCACAGCCCTTGGGCCTCTCCTGTGGTGTTAGTACCCAAGAAAGATGGAAGTACTCAATTCTGTGTGGACTACTGGCAACTAAATGGCCATACTATCAGTGGTCCTTATCCAATGCCTTGTATTGATGAACTTCTAGACCAACTAGCTGGGGCCCGATATGTCACTACCTTTGATCTCAGTAAGGGATACTGACAAATCCCTCTAATGGACGGAGGGAGAGAAAGGTCAGCCTTTATAACCCCCTTTGGGCTGTACAAATTTCAAAACATGCCTTTCAAAATGAAGAATGTCCCTGCAACCTTTCAGAGAATGGTAGACCAGATCCTCCGGGGATTTGGTAACTTTGCTTTTGCCTACTTAGATGATATTGCCATCTTCGGCCAGACGTGGGAGGAACATTTGAATCAAGTAGCAGTTGTTCTTGCAGGATTCTTGCAGCAGGCCTAACCATTCAAGCAGATAAATGCCAAGTGGGGATGGGTGAAGTCCAGTACCTAGGGTATAGAGTAGGAGGGGGAAGCTCTGTCCTGAACAGGCCAAAATCCAGACCTGTACCCCAAACCAAGAAACAGGTTATGACTTTCTTGGGCACTGCTAGTTATTACCGAAAATTTGTTGCTCATTTCAGCACTATGATCAAGCCTCTTACAAATCTCACCAAGAAAATGGTGCCCTGGGTGGTGACCTGGACTCCAGCCTATGATGAGGCTTTTAATCTGCTGAAGGACGGTCTGGTTGGCGACCCTGTTCTGGCTGCTCCAGACTACAACAGGAGATTTATTGTGCAGTCGGATGCCTCTTTGTATTAACTGGGAGCTGTACTCAGCCATGTGAATGCCGCTGGGGAGGAGCACCCCATTGCCTACCTCAGCAGGAAACTGCTGGATCGGGAAGTGGCCTATGCAACTGTTGCAAAAGAATGCCTGGCTGTAGTATGGGCCCTCAGGAAACTGATGCCTTATCTGCATGGGCAAGAATTCACTGTTGTTACTGATCACTATCCCCTTTCCTGGCTGAACAGAGTCTCCGGGGACAATGTACGTTTACTATGATGGAGCCTGGCTCTGCAACCCTATAACTTTTACAATACAATATAGAAGAGGCAGCAAACGCCAAAATGCAGATGGGTTGTCCAGGCAGGAGGAACCCTGAGGCAGGTCAGCCATGACTGTGTGAACTTGACAAGCGACCTGTAGAGGTCACTAGTTCATACAAAAATTGAGGGGGGAAGGAGTTGTAACAGCATGTCTCTCCCCCAGCCTGTGTCCCTGAACTGCAATGTAATCAGGTCAGAGTCAACAACCAGTGGGGGAGTCTCCTCAGCAAAGGACTTATCCAACACAAGCTTGTAGCTTCTGAAAACTTCTTAAGTTAGCCACATAGTCAAAAGTAGGTGGGAGCCCTCCCCCATGGAGGGGTGGATCTTAGGACACAGAACAATAGACACTTGCTTTGGCCCAAGCAGGGGCTGTAGGATCTTATGCTGAGGTGACATCCTGGTGCCCGCGTGTGGAGGGTTAAAAGCTGCCATGTCGAATGGTGTTATGTCCCTCATCAGTTGGATCCATTGAACTTTTACCAGGATTATTTCTGTCTTTTCCCTGGCGTCGGATTACTAGGTGGCGCCCTCGGAACTGTTCACCTCTTGATGTGGACTTACTGTGGACTCTAAGAGATGGTATTGATATTTTAAGTTTTATGTTCCCTGTCTCAATAAATCCTGTTGGATTGATCATTGGCCTGGTGTCCCTTCATGCTCTGTCACACAAACCATCACAATCTCTCTGTAGTAATAATATCCCACAACTCATATCTGGACAGTAAAACTTACCCTTTACAGGTGTAAATTGTTATTAATGAGTTTGACCACTGCAGGTTCTTAGCTGATGTCTAATTTTATTCTTTCCTTTGTACTGTATATATCAAACGTCTTACTTATATGAAGGATGTAAAAACTTCTGGAAAGATACTTGTATCACCCTATTCACTAAGCTGTACTTTCCTGTGCTCTTTCTGCTGAGCCCCTGACCTGTTGCAACTTTTGTCACAATCATCAAGATTCAGACATTGTGGGAGATTGAACTGTTTTATTTGTGACATAGATCAACCATTCTCAGCGTCATCATCAACATGAAAGATTATGATAACAAACTGACACTAACCATTGAGTAGTCAGACTTTATAGAGATGATATACTACATATATAAGCAAACAATAACAGTTGGCACAGTACGGCACAGTACGGTACAGTATGGGCAGCACGGTGGCGCAGTGAATAGCACAGCAGCCTTGCAGTGCTGGAGTCCTGGGTTCAAGGCCCACTAAGGACAACATCTGCAAAGAGTTTGAATGTTCTCTCCGTGTTTGCGTGGGTTTCCTCCGGGTACTCCGGTTTCCTCCCACATTCCAAAGACATACTGATAGGGAATTTAGATTGTGAGCCCCAATGGGGACAGCGACGATAATGTGTCCAACCTGAAAAGCGCTGCGGAGTATGTTAGCGCTATATAAAAATAAAGATTATTATTATTATTATTACCATCTGCTGCTTTCCCAATATAGTTTTAAACAGCATCAGCCTGCAGCTGTAGGTGTATAAACACATTATCATCTAATCAGGATGAACTTTTATAGCCTATAAGAAAGCATATATTTGGCAATTTCGATAAGTATTGTCACGGGTTTACAGGAACAGAGAGGAGCCAGAAGACCACAGCATCTAATTTCTCCTACTCCTGCACTGATTCAAAGCAATTCATCTTCATATTAAATGGTGTAAATGTCTTTTAACAGTGCAGGGGTTAATTGGCTCAGTTGAGAGCTCCTGGAACATTTCCTTCATTTAAGATCTCAGCTGTGCACTGTTAGCCACTCCCATCTCCTATATAATCTGGGCCCTGGCTAGCATTCATTGACAGTGTTAGCTTATGCTGCATGGCTGTAGGTTGTAAGTGGTGGCTATTGGAGAAGGGAGTTGGTGGATTTATCTGTGACTGTTGCTAGGTTTTGATTGTGTGATGATTCCCTTTCTTCTTCTACTTTGATTTAACCCCATCCTCCTGTCCCAGGTGCATTTCTATGTTGTATGTGTGAATATATTTGTACAGTGTGTTTGGTATTTTTCATTACCCCTGTTCACGTTACCTTGTTAGTCTGGTTGGTGTTTTACGGTACACTACTACTCCCTTCTTCCTTGGATGGAAGCGTGTTACAGACTGAGGGTGGATTCAGGAGCTAAGGCAAGGTACCTGACCCCGGCGTCTTCACAATCAGAATCCAGGGAACAGGGTGAGCTAGGGCCACCATAGTGTTAGGGACAGGAAGGAGCCCCTGGTCCCGTGACACCCGACAACAGAATCAGGACAGGTAATTTTCCTTTAGTATATATGCAGGTATCCAACCCAAGTTACCCTATGGATTAAAAGTTAAGTAGATTCTCCTGATGAATCTTACAGGAGGAAATGTGTTGGGATGAAGGTATATTGTAGGGCAATTTATTTAAACGGAAAGCTGTGGACTACCCAATATGTGTATGTCAGAAACTACAGAAAATATTATTGATGACTAGGGTTGAGCGACCTTGACTTTTTTAGAGTCGAGTCGGGTTTCGCAAAACCCGACTATCTCAATAGTCGGGTCGAGTGAAATCGGCCGATTATGACGTAAAGTCGGGATCGACCGAAACACGAAACCCAATGCAAGTCAATGGGGCAGCATAGTCGGCAGTGAGTGGGGGCCAGGAAAACACCTAGAGTGCCCATTTTAATGCCAAAACCATGCATTCTTCTTAATGAAGCTTGTCAATCTTAATTTCCCTTATAATAATAGTTAAGGTAAGGTAAGTATTTAAACTTTGCAAGTGCTGTGATCCTGAGCAAGCAGGGGGGGCCCACTCGTTGGCATTGGCACTGGCACAGGGCCCCTCAAAGTACAGCGGTGTGTTTGCACGGCAGGGGCGCCTCCTACCGGCAGCGACACTTTTGCGTACTATGAGAGGCCCTGTGCCAGTGACGTCGCCAACTAGTATTCCTCCCCCCACCTGATGAAGGAACCTGCACTTTCATCTGCACCTTCCTCTTTGTCCCCGTGTAAGGTGGTATGGTATGCAGGAAGAGGAACCTGACTTTCAGCAGGGTCACAATCTTGCTGTGTAGCGTGCACGGGGAATGTTGCGTTATGGGTCAATGTACCAGCAGACTCATCTATCACTGGCTGGGCAATGGGCAGGATGAGGAGGAAACACAGATATAGGCCCAAAGAATAAAATGGGCTAAATGCAGTTCAAAATTGGTAACACAGGACTAACCAGGGGGCATTGCAGTGGAGGACAACTGGAATGAGAGGCTGACACAGAGAGTAGGCCCAAATCAGTAAGTAGTCGAAATGCAGTTCAAAATTGGCAACAGTAGTAAACAGGCGGTACAGCTTTGTTCAGTGGAGGAGAACAGCAAGGAGTGGCAGACACCGATAGTAGGCCCCAACCCAACTAGTAGGCCAAATGCAGTCTAACATTAACAACTACTTAACGAGAGCCTGAAAATGGAATTTCAGGACAGGAAACCAGGAGAACAGCAAGGAGCGGCAGACACTGTTAGTAGGCCCTACCAAAGTTGTAGCCCCAATGCAGTTTTAAAATTCCTAGAGGCTGAAAACAGGACTATTGACGCTCAGCTTTTTTCAAAGGAACACAGCTGTATTGAGTGGCGCAGACAGACACAGGTAGTAGGCCTTAAACCAAAAATGTGGCTCACTGCAGCTTAAAAAAGGTTACAGGGGTACACAGGCAGCATTGCTCTGGGCAGTGGAGGACAATTTCAATAGTGGACCGCAGACAGACTTTGTACGCCTACTATTAAAAAAAGGATGCTCTATGCAATTAAAAATAGGTTCCAGGGGTACACGGGCAGCAGTGGTCTGGTCAGTGGAGGAGTAGTAGAAAGAACGGGCCGCAGACAGGCTTCGAAGGCCTAACATAAAAAAATATTGGGCTGTAGGCACTTTAACATTGGTTCCAGGGGTACACGGGCAGCAGTAGACTGGTCAGTGTAGTAGTAGTAGAAAGAACGGGCCGCAGACAGGCTTCGAAGGCCTAACATAAAAAAATATTGGGCTGTAGGCACTTTTAAATAGGTTCCAGGAGTACACGGGCAGCAGTGGTCTGGTCAGTGTAGGAGTAGTAGAAAGAACGGGCCGCAGACAGGCTTCGAAGGCCTAACATAATAAATTGGGCTGGCTGTAGGCAATTTAAAATTGGTTCCAGGGGTACACGGGCAGCAGTAGACAGGTCAGTGTAGGAGTAGTAGAAAGAACGGGCCGCAGACAGGCTTCGAAGGCCTAACATAAAAAAATATTGGGCTGTAGGCACTTCTAAATAGGTTCCAGGGGTACACGGGCAGCAGTGGTCTGGTCAGTGTAGGAGTAGTTGAAAGAACGGGCCGCAAACAGGCTTCGAAGGCCTAACATAAAAAAATATTGGGCTGTAGTCACTTTAACATTGGTTCCAGGGGTACACGGGCAGCAGTAGACTGGTCAGTGTAGTAGTAGTTGAAAGAACGGGCCGCAGACAGGTTTCGAAGGCCTAACATAAAATAATATTGGGCTGTAGGCACTTTAACATTGGTTCCAGGGGTACACGGGCAGCAGTAGACTGGTCAGTGTAGTAGTAGTAGAAAGAACGGGCTGCAGACAGGCTTCGAAGGCCTAACATAAAAAAATATTGGGCTGTAGGCGCTTTAACATTGGTTCCAGGGGTACACGGGCAGCAGTAGGCTGGTCAGTGTAGTAGTAGTAGAAAGAACGGGCCGCAGACAGGCTTCGAAGGCCTAACATAAAAAAATATTGGGCTGTAGGCACTTTAACATTGGTTCCAGGGGTACACGGGCAGCAGTAGACTGGTCAGTGTAGTAGTAGTTGAAAGAACGGGCCGCAGACAGGCTTCGAAGGCCTAACATAAAAAAAAATTGGGCTGTAGGCACTTTAACATTGGTTCCAGGGGTACACGGGCAGCAGTAGACTGGTCAGTGTAGTAGTAGTTGAAAGAACGGGCCGCAGACAGGCTTCGAAGGCCTAACATAAAAAAATATTGGGCTGTAGGCACTTTTAAATAGGTTCCAGGGGTACACGGGCAGCAGTGGTCTGGTCAGTGTAGGAGTAGTTGAAAGAACGGGCCGCAGACAGGCTTCGAAGGCCTAACATAAAAAAATATTGGGCTGTAGGCACTTTAACATTGGTTCCAGGGGTACACGGGCAGCAGTAGACTGGTCAGTGTAGTAGTAGTTGAAAGAACGGGCCGCAGACAGGCTTCGAAGGCCTAACATAAAAAAATATTGGGCTGTAGGCACTTTAACATTGGTTCCAGGGGTACACGGGCAGCAGTAGACTGGTCAGTGTAGTAGTAGTTGAAAGAACGGGCCGCAGACAGGCTTCGAAGGCCTAACATAATAAATTGGGCTGGCTGTAGGCAATTTAAAATTGGTTCCAGGGGTACACGGGCAGCAGTGGTCTGGTCAGTGTAGGAGTAGTAGAAAGAACGGGCAGCAGACAGGCTTCTAAGGCCTAACATAATAACATATGGCTGTAGGCACTTTATAATTGGTTCCAGGGGTACACGGGCAGCAGTGGTCTGGTCAGTGGAGGCCTAGTGGAAGGAGGGACCGCAGACAGGCTTCGAAGGCCTAACATAAAAAAATATTGGGCTGTAGGCACTTTTAAATAGGTTCCAGGGGTACACGGGCAGCAGTGGTCTGGTCAGTGTAGGAGTAGTAGAAAGAACGGGCCGCAGACAGGCTTCGAAGGCCTAACATAATAAATTGGGCTGGCTGTAGGCAATTTAAAATTGGTTCCAGGGGTACACGGGCAGCAGTAGACAGGTCAGTGGAGGCCTAGTGGAAGGAGGGACCGCAGATAGGCTTCGAAGGCCTAACATAAAAAAAGAATTGGGCTGGCTGTAGGCACTTTATAATTGGTTCCAGGGGTACACGGGCAGCAGTAGACAGGTCAGTTGAGGACTAGTGGAAGGAGGGACCGCAGACAGGCTTCGAAGGCCTAACATAATAAAATTGGGATGGCTGCAGGCAATTTAAAATTGGTTCCAGGGGTGCACGGGCAGCAGTGGTCTGGTCAGTGGAGGCCTAGTGGAAGGAGGGACCGCAGACAGGCTTCGAAGGCCTAACATAATAAATTGGGCTGGCTGTAGGCAATTTAAAATTGGTTCCAGGGGTACACGGGCAGCAGTGGTCTGGTCAGTGTAGGAGTAGTAGAAAGAACGGGCCGCAGACAGGCTTCTAAGGCCTAACATAATAACATATGGCTGTAGGCACTTTATAATTGGTTCCAGGGGTACACGGGCAGCAGTGGTCAGGTCAGCGGAGGCCGATTGTATTGAGTGTCTGCCAGTTAGTAGTCCAAAACAATAAATAAATGTGAATGTCTCGCATTAAAACAAAACGAAAACACTAAAGGGTGCAATCATTAAGTACAGGGGTGGGATCCTCTGCGTAGTTTCAGACCTACTAATTTGGCGCAAAGTATTTACTTTGGTAAATAGAGGACACTGCCCCTGACTATGTTAAGTACCATCATACATGTCAACACAATGGTATTGTCAGTGGCAGGAATGAAAGGATGTCAGCGCATAGACTAAACATTGGTGGAAGTGTGAGAGATAACTGTGGAAGTGGTAGAGCAATGTTTGACCTGGGGGTGGGTGAACTCTCTTGTGGCCGGCGGTACAGGCCCAGGGCCCCTCATGTTACAACAGTGTGTCTGACGTTGGGTGCGCACCACCACCACCAGAGACACTTTATTGTACTATGAGGGACCCAGTGGCAGTGCTGTCGACCAAAAGCGGGCACACCCACCTCTTCAGACAAACAGCACTCTCACGGGTGCTTGCGCCAAGTCGCGATAAAACGGCCCCGTGTGGGGAGTTTGGCCATTTAGAGAGGTGTAAACATGTCGTATGCTGGACAATCAGCTGCAGCAAATTAAGACATTAGAAAAGTAATTCACAGTAGTTCACAGGCAAGAGCTTTTCATAGGAAACCTAGGTGTCGGCTGGGCAAGGTGGGGCAAAAGAATTTGAAATCCAGTTGTGGTTCATTTTAATGAATGTTAGATCATCAACATTTTGGGTAGCCAGTCGAGTCCTTTTTTCCGTTAATATTGAACCTGCAGCACTGAATACTCTTTCTGATAGGACACTAGCTGCCGGGCAAGCAAGCTCCTGCAATGCATATTCTGCCAATTCTGGCCAGGTGTCTAATTTGGATGCCCAGTAATCAAATGAGAATGACGGTTGAGGGAGAACATCGATAAGGGATGAAAAATAGTTTGTAACCATACTGGACAAATGTTGTCTCCTGTTACTTTCAATTGATGCAGCAGTACCTGTCCTGTCTGCGGTCATAGCAAAATCACTCCACAACCTGGTCAGAAGACCCCTCAGTCCAACGCCACTTCTGATGTGTGCACCCCTAACACTCCTGGTCTTCTTCCCCCTGGAGCTCGTGTGAGAACGATCACGGGCGCTGTGTGCTGGGAATGCCTGAAGCAAACGGTCAACAAGAGTTGATTGTTTGGTTGCTAATATTAGTTCCAAGTTCTCATGTGGCATAATATTTAGCAATTTGCCTTTATAGCGAGGATCAAGGAGGCAGGCCAACCAGTAATCGTCATCGTTCATCATTTTAGTAATGCATGAGGATACGTAAGGCATAATCCGCCATGTGGGCCAAAGTTCCAGTTGTCAAATCTGCGGTTGTGATTGGTTGAGGGGCAGTTTCAGGCAAATCTACGTCACTGGAGGGAAAAATGGTAACACAATTCTCATTGGGGTCTGTTACAAACCCCCAAATATAACAGAAACCATGGAAAGTCTACTTCTAAAGCAGATAGATGAAGCTGCAACCCATAATGAGGTCCTGGTTATGGGGGACTTTAACTACCCGGATATTAACTGGGAAACAGAAACCTGTGAAACCCATAAAGGCAACAGGTTTCTGCTAATAACCAAGAAAAATTATCTTTCACACTTGGGGCAGAATCCAACCAGAGGAGCAGCACTTTTAGACCTAATACTATCTAATAGACCTGACAGAATAACAAATCTGCAGGTGGTTGGGCATCTAGGAAATAGCGACCACAATATTGTGCAGTTTCACCTGTCTTTCACTAGGGGGACTTGTCAGGGAGTCACAAAAACACTGAACTTTAGGAAGGCAAAGTTTGACCAGCTTAGAGATGCCCTTAATCTGGTAGACTGGGACAATATCCTCAGAAATAAGAATACAGATAATAAATGGGAAATGTTTAAGAACATCCTAAATAGGCAGTGTAAGCGGTTTATACCTTGTGGGAGTAAAAGGACTAGAAATAGGAAAAACCCAATGTGGCTAAACAAAGAAGTAAGACAGGCAATTAACAGTAAAAAGAAAGCATTTGCACTACTAAAGCAGGATGGCACCATTGAAGCTCTAAAAAACTATAGGGAGAAAAATACTTTATCTAAAAAACTAATTAAAGCTGCCAAAAAGGAAACAGAGAAGCACATTCCTAAGGAGAGTAAAACTAATCCCAAACTGTTCTTCAACTATATCAATAGTAAAAGAATAAAAACTGAAAATGTAGGCCCCTTAAAAAATAGTGAGGAAAGAATGGTTGTAGATGACGAGGAAAAAGCTAACATATTAAACACCTTCTTCTCCACGGTATTCACGGTGGAAAATGAAATGCTAGGTGAAATCCCAAGAAACAATGAAAACCCTATATTAAGGGTCACCAATCTAACCCAAGAAGAGGTGCGAAACCGGCTAAATAAGATTAACCCCTTAATGACAGAGCCAATTTGGTACTTAATGACCAGGCCAATTTTTGCAATTCTGACCACTGTCACTTTATGAGGTTATAACTCTGGAACGCTTCAACGGATCCCGCTGATTCTGAGATTGTTTTTTCGTGACATATTGTACTTCATGTTAGTGGTAACATTTCTTCGATATTACTTGCGATTATTTATGAAAAAAACGGAAATATCGCGAAAATTTTTAAAATTTTGCAATTTTCAAACTTTGTATTTTTATGCCCTTAAATCAGAGAGATATGTCATAAAAAATAGTTAATAAATAACATTTCCCACATGTCTACTTTACATCAGCACAATTTTGGAAACAAAATTTTTTTTTGTTAGGGAGTTATAAGGGTTAAAAGTTGACCAGCAATTTCTCATTTTTACAACACCATTTTGTTTTAGGGACCACATCACATTTGAAGTCATTTTGAGGGGTCTATATGATAGAAAATAATGAAGTGTGACACCATTCTAAAAACTACACCCCTCAAGGTTCTCAAAACCACATTCAAGAAGTTTATTAACCCTTTACGTGCTTCACAGGAACTGAAACAATGTGGAAGGAAAAAATGAACATTTAACTTTTTTTTGCAAACATCTTAATTCAGAACCATTTTTTTTTATTTTCACAAGTGTAAAAACAGAAATGTAACCATAAATTTTGTTATGCAATTTCTCCTGAATACGCGCACCGCAGAACTTAGAAGTGAAGGAGCGCCGTTTGACTTTTTCAATGCAGAATTGGCTGGAATTGAGATCGGACACCATGTCACATTTAGAGAGCCCCTGATGTACCTAAACAGTGGAAACTCCCCACAAGTGACACCATTTTGGAAACTAGACCCCTTAAGGAACTTATCTAGATGTGTGGTGAGCACTTTGAACCCCCAAGTGCTTCACAGAAGTTTATAACGTAGAGCCGTGAAAATAAAAAATCGCTTTTGTTTACACAAAAATGATTTTTTGCCCACAAATTCTTATTTTCACAAGGGTAACAGGAGAAATTAGACCACAAAAGTTGTTGTGCAATTTCTCCTGAGTACGCTGATACCCAATATGTGGGGGTAAACAACTGTTAGGGCGCACCGCAGAGCTTGGAAAAGAAGGAGTGCCGTTTTACTTTTTCAATGTAGAATTGGCTGGAATTGAGATTGGACGCCATGTCGCGTTTGGAGAGCCCCTGATGTGCCTAAACAGTGGAAACCCCCCACAAGTGACACCATTTTGGAAACTAGACCCCTTAAGGAACTTATCTAGATGTGTGGCGAGCACTTTGAACCCCCATGTGCTTCACAGAAGTTTATAACGTAGAGCCGTGAAAAAAAAAATTGCATTTTTTGTACAAAAATGATCTTTTTGCCCACAAATTTTTATTTTCACAAGGGTAACAGGAGAAATTAGACCACAAAAGTTGTTGTGCAATTTCTCCTGAGTACGTCGATACCCAATATGTGGGGGTAAACCACTGTTTGGGCGCACCGCAGAGCTTGGAAGAGAAGGAGTGCCGTTTTACTTTTTCAATGTAGAATTGGCTGGAATTGAGATCGGACGCCATGTCGCGTTTGGAGAGCCCCTGATGTACCTAACCAGTAGAAACCCTCCACAAGTGACACCATTTTGGAAACTAGACCCCCCAAGGAACTTATCTAGATGTGTGGTGAGAACTTTGTACCCGAGTACGCTGATGCGCCATATGTGGCGGTAAACCACTGTTTGGGTGCACAGCAGAGCTCGGAAGGGAAGGAGCGCCTTTTTGGAATGCAGACTTTGATAGAATGGTCTGTGGGCATTATGTTGCGATTGCAGAGCCCCTGATGTACCTAAACTGTAGTAACCCCCCACAAGTGACCCCATTTTGGAAACTAGACCCCCCAAGGAACTTATCTAGATGTGTGGTGAGAACTTTGAATGCCCAAGTGCTTCACAGAAGTTTAGAATGCAGAGTCGTGAAAATAAAAAATATTTTTTTTTTCACAAAAAAGATTTTGTAGCCCCCAAGTTTTTATTTTCACAAGGGTAACAAGAGAAATTGGACCCCAGAAGTTGTTGTCCAATTTATCCCGAGTACGCTGATGCCCCATATGTGGGGGTAACCCACTGTTTGAGCGCACGGCAGAGCTCAGAAGGGAGGGAGCACCATTTGACTTTTTGAGCACAAAATTGGCTGTCGTGTTTGGAGACCCCCTGATGTACCTAAACAGTGGAAACCCCCCAATTCTAGCTCCAACCCTAACCCCAACACACCCCTAACCCTAATCCCAACCTCATCCATAATCCTAATCACTAACCCTAACCATAATCACAACCCTTACCCCAAAACAACCCTAATGTCAACCCTAACCATAACCCTAATCAAAACCCTAAATCCAACACACCCCTAATCCTAATCTCAACCCTAACCTCAAACCTAACCCTAATCCCAATACACCCCTAATTACAACCCTAACCTTAACCCTAATCCCAAACCTAACCCTAATCCCAAGCGTAACCCTAATGCCAACCCTAACCCTAATACGAACCCTAATCCAAACCCTAACCCTAATCCCAGCTCTAACCCTAACTTTAGCCCCAACCCTAGCCCTAACTTTAGCCCCAACCCTAACCCTAGCCCTAGGGCTACTTTCACACTTGCGTCGTTTGGCATTCCGTCGCAATCCGTCGTTTTGGACAAGAAACGGATCCTGCAAATGTGCCCGCAGGATGCGTTTTTTGCCCATAGACTTGTATTGCCGACGGATCGTGACGGATGGCCGCACGTCGCGTCCGTCGTTCACTGGATCAGTTGTGTTTTAGCGGAGCGTCGGCACAAAAAAACGTTCAATGAAACGTTTTTTTGTACGTCGCATCCGCCATTTCTGACCGCGCATGCGTGGCCGTAACTCCGCCCCCTCCTCCCCAGGACATAGATTGGGCAGCGGATGTGTTGAAAAACTACAGCTGCTGCCCACGTTGTGCACAATTTTCACAACGTGCGTCGGTATGTCGGGCCGACGCATTGCGACGGCCCCGTACCGACGTAAGTGTGAAAGAAGCCTAACCCTAAGTTTAGCCCCAACCCTAACCCTAAATTTAGCCCCAACCCTAACCCTAAATTTAGCCCCAACCCTAGCCCTACCCCTAACCTAACCCTACCCCTACCCCTAACCTAACCCTACCCTTAACCCTACCCCTAACCCTACCCCTAACCTAACCCTAACCCTACCCCTAACCCTACCCCTAACCTAACCCTACCCCTAACCCTAACCCTAACCTAACCCTACCCCTAACCCTACCCCTAACCTAACCCTAACCTAACCCTAACCCTAACCCTACCCCTAACCCTAACCTAACCCTACCCCTAACCCTAACCTAACCCTACCCCTAACCCTACCCCTAACCTAACCCTAACCTAACCCTACCCCTAACCCTAACCCTACCCCTAACCCTAACCCTAACCCTACCCCTAATTTTAGCCCCAACTGCTGTTCTCCTGCCGGCCGGCAGATGGAGACAGATGGCGGGTGCACTGGGCATGCGTCCGCATATGTTCTGCTGCCGGCGGCCAGGAGGAGCAGCAAGAGGATCCAGGGACCTAGGTGAGTATGCTAGGGTCCCCGAATCCCCCTATTTCTCTGTCCTCTGATGTGCGATCACATCAGAGGACAGAGAATTACACTTTACTTTTTTTTTTTTTTTTTTTTGCGGTCGCCGGTAAACAGTTAATTACCGGCGATCGCAAAACAGGGGTCGGTAATACCGACCCCGATCGTGCTCTTTGGGGTCTCGGCTACGGTTAATTACCGGCGATCGCAAATGCGGGGTGGGTTAAAAACCCGAATCATGTTCTCTGGGGTCTTGGCTACCCTCGGCAGCCGAGACCCCGGAGAAAATCGGTCTCTGGGGGGCACTATGGACTTTTTCCACAGCGCCGTTAATTAACGGCGCTGTGGTTTAAGTACCCTTAGCGGCCGCCGTTAAAAGGCGTATCGGCGGTCGCTAAGGGGTTAAAATAGATAAATCTCCAGGTCCGGATGGCATACACCCACGAGTACTAAGAGAACTAAGTAATGTAATAGATAAACCATTATTTCTTATTTTTAGGGACTCTATAGCGACAGGGTCTGTTCCGCAGGACTGGCGCATAGCAAATGTGGTGCCAATATTCAAAAAGGGCTCTAAAAGTGAACCTGGAAATTATAGGCCAGTAAGTCTAACCTCTATTGTTGGTAAAATATTTGAAGGGTTTCTGAGGGATGTTATTCTGGATTATCTCAATGAGAATAACTCTTTAACTCCATATCAGCATGGGTTTATGAGAAATCGCTCCTGTCAAACCAATCTAATCAGTTTTTATGAAGAGGTAAGCTATAGGCTGGACCACGGTGAGTCATTGGACGTGGTATATCTCGATTTTTCCAAAGCGTTTGATACCATGCCGCACAAGAGGTTGGTACACAAAATGAGAATGCTTGGTCTGGGGGAAAATGTGTGTAAATGGGTTAGTTACTGGCTTAGTGATAGAAAGCAGAGGGAGGTTATAAATGGTATAGTCTCTAACTGGGTCGCTGTGACCAGTGGGGTACCGCAGGGGTCAGTATTGGGACCTGTTCTCTTCAACATATTCATTAATGATCTGGTAGAAGGTTTACACAGTAAAATATCGATATTTGCAGATGATACAAAACTATGTAAAGCAGTTAATACAAGAGAAGATAGTATTCTGCTACAGATGGATCTGGATAAGTTGGAAACTTGGGCTGAAAGGTGGCAGATGAGGTTTAACAATGATAAATGTAAGGTTATACACATGGGAAGAAGGAATCAATATCACCATTACACACTGAATGGGAAACCACTGGGTAAATCTGACAGGGAGAAGGACTTGGGGATCCTAGTTAATGATAAACTTACCTGGAGCAGCCAGTGCCAGGCAGCAGCTGCCAAGGCAAACAGGATCATGGGGTGCATTAAAAGAGGTCTGGATACACATGATGAGAGCATTATACTGCCTCTGTACAAATCCCTAGTTAGACCGCACATGGAGTACTGTGTCCAGTTTTGGGCACCGGTGCTCAGGAAGGATATAATGGAACTAGAGAGAGTACAAAGGAGGGCAACAAAATTAATAAAGGGGATGGGAGAACTACAATACCCAGATAGATTAGCGAAATTAGGATTATTTAGTCTAGAAAAAAGACGACTGAGGGGCGATCTAATAACCATGTATAAGTATATAAGGGGACAATACAAATATCTCGCTGAGGATCTGTTTATACCAAGGAAGGTGACGGGCACAAGGGGGCATTCTTTGCGTCTGGAGGAGAGAAGGTTTTTCCACCAACATAGAAGAGGATTCTTTACTGTTAGGGCAGTGAGAATCTGGAATTGCTTGCCTGAGGAGGTGGTGATGGCGAACTCAGTCGAGGGGTTCAAGAGAGGCCTGGATGTCTTCCTGGAGCAGAACAATATTGTATCATACAATTATTAGGTTCTGTAGAAGGACGTAGATCTGGGGATTTATTATGATGGAATATAGGCTGAACTGGATGGACAAATGTCTTTTTTCGGCCTTACTAACTATGTTACTATGTTACTATGTTACTTGTGTCCCTCAAAAAAACAGAACCCGGCCTTGCCACGCAACCAATTTCCAGTGCCCCCGGGAAAGCTTCCTCATTAAAAATATACTCATCCCCATCATCCTCCTCATCCTGCACCTCCTCTTCGCCCGCTAACTCGTCCTGTACACTGCCCTGACCAGACAATGGCTGACTGTCATCAAGGCTTTCCTCTTCCTCTGCTGCAGACGCCTGATCCTTTATGTGCGTCAAACTTTGCATCAGCAGACACATTAGGGGGATGCTCATGCTTATTATGGCGTTGTCTGCACTAACCAGCCGTGTGCATTCCTCAAAACACTGAAGGACTTGACACATGTCTTGTATCTTCGACCACTGCACACCTGACAACTCCATGTCTGCCATCCTACTGCCTGCCCGTGTATGTGTATCCTCCCACAAAAACATAACGGCCCGCCTCTGTTCGCACAGTCTCTGAAGCATGTGCAGTGTTGAGTTCCACCTTGTTGCAACGTCTATGATTAGGCGATGCTGGGGAAGGTTCAAAGACCGCTGATAGGTTTGCATACGGCTGGAGTGTACAGGCGAACAGCGGATATGTGAGCAAAGTCCACGCACTTTGAGGAGCAGGTCGGAGAACCCAGGATAAGTTTTCAATAAGCACTGCACCACCAGGTTTAAGGTGTGAGCCAGGCAAGGAATGTGTTTCTGTTGGGAAAGGGAGATGGCAGCCATGAAATTCCTTCCGTTATCACTCACTACCTTGCCTGCCTCAAGATCTACTGTGCCCAGCCATGACTGCATTTCTTGCTGCAAGAACTCGGACAGAACTTCCGCGGTGTGTCTGTTGTCGCCCAAACACTTCATAGCCAATACAGCCTGCTGACGCTTGCCAGTAGCTGGCCCATAATGGGACAACTGGTGTGCAACAGTGTCAGCTGCCGATGGAGTGGTTGGGCGACTGCGGTCTGTGGAAGAGCTCTCGCTTCTGCAGGAGGACGAGGAGGAGGGGGTGCGAACGCCTACAGCCAACTGTTTCCTAGAACGTGGGCTAGGCACAACTGTCCCGAAATTTTTGTCCCCTGTGGACCCTGCATCAACCACATTCACCCAGTGTGCCGTGATGGACACATAACGTCCCTGGCCATGCCTACTGGTCCATGCATCTGTAGTCAGGTGCACCTTTGTACTCACAGATTGCCTGAGTGCATGGACGATGCGCTGTTTAACATGCTGGTGCAGGGCTGGGATGGCTTTTCTGGAAAAAAGTGTCGACTGGGTAGCTCGTAGCGTGGTTCAGCGTACTCCATCAGGGCTTTGAAAGCTCCGCTTTCAACTAACCGGTAGGGAATCATCTCTAACGAGATTAGTCTAGCTATGTGGGCGTTAAAAACCTGTGTACGCGGATGCAAGGATAAGTACTTCCTTTTTCTAACCAGAGTCTCATGTAGGGTGAGCTGAACTGGAGAGCTGGAGATCGTGGAACTAGCGGGTGTGCCGGTGGACATGGCAGACTGAGAGACGGTTGGAGACGGTATTGTTTCCGCCGGTGCCCTAGATGCAGTATTTCCTCCTACAAAACTGGTGATTCCCTGACCCTGACTGCTTTGGGCTGGCAAAGAAACCTGCACAGACACTGCCGGTGGTGCGGAAAATGGTGGCCTTACAGTGACGGAAGGGATGTTGCTTTGCTGACTAGCTTCATTGGCCGAGGGTGCTACAACCTTAAGGGACGTTTTGTAATTAGTCCAGGCTTACAAATGCATGGTGGTTAAATGTCTATGCATGCAACTTGTATTGAGACTTTTCAGATTCTGACCTCTGCTTAAGCTAGTTGAACATTTTTGACAGATGACTTTGCGCTGATCAATTGGATGTTGTTTAAAAAAATGCCACACTGCACTTCTCCTAGCATCGGATCCCTTTTCAGGAATTGCAGACTGAGCTTTAACCGGATGGCCATGCTGTCCTCCAACAGGTTTTGGCTTTGCCACGCATTTTGGGCCAGATACGGGCCCGGCAGGTGGAACCTGTTGCGATGTTGATGCCTGCTGCGGCCCCTCCTCCACCTCCGCTTCAGAACTACTGCCGCCTGCACCCTGTTCCCCCAATGGCTGCCAATCGGGGTCAACAACTGGGTCATCTATTACCTCCTCTTCTAGCTCGTGTGCAACTTCGTCTGTGTCACCGTGTCGGTCGGTGGTATAGCGTTCGTGACGGGGCAACATAGTCTCATCAGGGTCTGATTGTGGATCAGTACCCTGAGAGGGCAATGTTGTGGCCTGAGTCAAAGGACCAGCATAGTAGTCTGGCTGTGGCTGTGCATCAGTGCACTCCATGCCAGAATCTACTTGTAATGGGCATGGCCTGTTAACTGTTTCACTTTCTAAGCCAGGGACGGTATGTGTAAAGAGCTCCATGGAGTAACCCGTTGTGTCGCCTGCTGCATCCTTCTCTCTTGTTGTTTTTGCTGAAGAGGACAAGGAAGCGACTTGTCCCTGACCGGAACATCCACAAACGACGCGCTGCTTTGACATTTACCAGTTTCAGAAGAGGAGGCAAAAGAGCTAGAGGCTGAGTCAGCAAGGTAAGCCAAAACTTGCTGTTGCTGCTCCAGCTTTAAAAGCGGTTTTCCTACTCCCAGAAAAGAGAGCGTTCGAGGCCTTGTGTAGCCAGACGACGATCCTGGCTCCACAGCTCCAGACTTAGGTGGAATATTTTTTTTCCCACGACCACCTGATGCTCCACTACCACTACCATCATTACCAGCTGACAATGAACGCCCACGGCCACGACCTCTTGCACCAGACTTCCTCATTGTTTTAAAAACTTAACCAAAGTAACTTTATTTGTTGCTGTCAAACAACTTACACGGTGAGCTATAACTTCAGTATGATTTCGATATCCCTTTACAGGTTGGTGATACTGCAAGGAAAATCAGGCACAATGTTACACACTCTGTTTTCTGTGGCACCAAATCACAGAGATGCCACACACGCAGGACTGTCACTCAAGCACAAATGTCAATATTAATCTCCCACTGATTTTTTTTTTTTTTTTTTCAGGGACACTTTAGAAACAAAATAAAATAAAATGATTTTTTCAGGAAGAATTTAGAAACCAAATAAAATAAAATGATTTTTTCAGGGAGAATTTAGAAACCAAATAAAAAAAAAATAGGCTTTCTATGGCCCACTGAGTGAGAGATGGCACACACAGGAGTCAGGAGTGGCACACAAGCCCAGAGGCCAATATTTATCTCCCACTGATTGATTTATTGATTTTTTTCAGGTAGAATTTAGAACCCAAATCAACCAAAAAAATAAATAGGCTTTCTATGGCCCACTGAGTGAGAAATGGCACACACAGGAGTCAGGAGTGGCACACAAGCCCAGAGGCCAATATTTATCTCCCACTGATTGATTTATTGATTTTTTTCAGGTAGAATTTAGAACCCAAATCAACCAAAAAAATAAATAGGCTTTTTATGGCCCACTGAGTGAGAGATGGCACACACAGGAGTCAGGAGTGGCACACAAGCCCAGAGGCCAATATTTATCTCCCACTGATTGATTTAGTGATTTTTTCAGGTAGAATTTAGAACCCAAATCAACCAAAAAAATAAATAGGCTTTCTATGGCCCACTGAGTGAGAGATGGCACACACAGGAGTCAGGAGTGGCACACAAGCCCAGAGGCCAATATTTATCTCCCACTGATTGATTTAGTGATTTTTTCAGGTAGAATTTAGAACCCAAATCAACCAAAAAAATAAATAGGCTTTCTATGGCCCACTGAGTGAGAGATGGCACACACAGGAGTCAGGAGTGGCACACAAGCCCAGAGGCCAATATTTATCTCCCACTGATTGATTTAGTGATTTTTTCAGGTAGAATTTAGAACCCAAATCAACCAAAAAAATAAATAGGCTTTCTATGGCCCACTGAGTGAGAGATGGCACACACAGGGATGGCACTCTAGTAGAAATGCCAATCTTAATCTCCCACAAAAAAAAAAAAACAGGGACTGTCCTACAATTACTATCTCCCAGCAGTAATCTCAGCCAGGTATGGCAGGCAGCAATAAGGAGTGGACTGATGAACAAATTAAATAAAAAGTGTGGACAAACAAAAAAGATAGCTGTGCAGAAAGGAAGGAACAAGAGGATTTGTGCTTTGAAAAAAGCATTTGGTTTGCACAGCGGCGTACACACAGCAATGCAGCTATCAGGGAGCCTTCTAGGGCAGCCCAATGAGCTACAGCGCTGAGAAAAAAAAAAATGTAGCTTCCACTATCCCTGCACACCGGAGGTGGTGTTGGACAGTGGAAATCGCTACAGCACAAGCGGTTTGGTGGTTAATGGACCCTGCCTAACGCTATCCCTGCTTCTGACGAAGTAGCAGCAACCTCTCCCTAAGCTCAGATCAGCAGCAGTAAGATGGCGATTGGCGGGAACGCCTCTTTATAGCCCCTGTGACGCCGCAGACAGCAAGCCAATCACTGCAATGCCCTTCTCTAAGATGGTGGGGACCAGGACCTATGTCATCACGCTGCCCACACTCTGCGTTCACCTTCATTGGCTGAGAAATGGCGCTTTTCGCGTCATTGAAACGCGACTTTGGCACAAACGTCGCGTAACGCATGGCCGACCCCACACAGGGGTCGGGTCGGGTTTCATGAAACCCGACTTTGCCAAAAGTCGGTGACTTTTGAAAATGAACTACCTGTTTCGCTCAACCCTAGTATTAAGGTTGCAGAAAGAAAATAACTGAATTAGACCTTAAAAATGTCTTACCATCTATGAAACACAATAGCTTTAGTATCATGGTTTTAGCCTTTTTTGATACACGTAGGCAAGGACTAGGATTTGAGCTAAGTTTCTAGAGAATGTGGCTAATGGAGCAAGACTATGACCCAAAGCACACAAGTAGTTCTGGAGTAGAATGGTTACAGAATAATGAAGCTAAAAGGACTTTAAGAAGTTATGACTTTAATCCTAAAGAAATATTGTAAAAGGACCTATTATGAATAGTGAATTGGAGAAAACCCACCAACATAACAGTTGAAGCTGTTTTGTAGAGAGGGATGAGCAAAAATTCCTCTAAACCGATGTGCAGGACTAATCAACAATTATCGGAAATGTTTTAATGCAATTATTGCTTCACAAAGGGGTTGAACCAGACACTGAAAGCAAAGGTTGACTTAAGGCCCCTTCACATTTAGCGACGCTGCAGCGATACCGACAACGATCCGAATCGCTGCAGCGTCGCTGTTTGGTCGCTGGAGAGCTGTCACACAGACCGCTCTCCAGCGACCAACGATGCCGGTAACCAGGGTAAACATCGGGTAACTAAGCGCAGGGCCGCGCTTAGTAACCCGATGTTTACCCTGGTTACCATGCTAAAAGTAAAAAACAAACAAACAGTACATACTTACCTACCGCTGTCTGTCCTCCAGCGCTGCGCTCTGCTTCTCTGCTCTCCTCCTGTACTATCTGTGAGCCGGAAAGCAGAGCGGTGACGTCACCGCTCTGCTTTCCGGCTCACAGCCAGTACAGGAGGAGTGCAGAGCACAGCGCTGGAGGACAGACGGCTGTAGGTAAGTATCTAGTGTTTTTTTTTTTTTACTTTTAGCATGGTAACCAGGGTAAACATCGGGTTACTAAGCGCGGCCCTGCGCTTAGTTACCCGATGTTTACCCTGGTTACCAGTGAAGACATCGCTGGATCGGTGTCACACACGCCGATCCAGCGATGTCAGCGGGAGATCCAGCGACGAAATAAAGTTCTGGACTTTATTCAGCGACCAACGATCTCCCAGCAGGGGCCTGATCGTTGGTCGCTGTCACACATAACGATTTCATTAACGATATCGTTGCTACGTCACAAATAGCAACGATATCGTTAACAATATCGTTATGTGTGAAGGTACCTTTACTTTTGCAACTCACAGACATGTTTAATTGGATTATTTTTCTCAACAAACATGACAAAATCAAATATTTGTGATTTATTTGCTTGATTTGGTTCTGTTTATCTACTTTTAGGACTCGTGTCTAAATCAAATGTAGTTTTAGTTTGAATTTATACAGAAATACAGAAAACTTGGAAGGGTTACTTTATTTGATGATTCTTTTATTTTATCTTTTTACTGTTTTGATGCTATCCAGAAAGTAGGTTTAGTAGAGATACAAACCATGTTCCTCCTGCTGTTGGATATTCTATCTAGAAGTCAATCTTGCTTTAGACAATATTGCCCATGTCTAGTTGATATGCACACTGTAGTGTTGCATTTCTCAGAATTTGCTTTTCTTTGAAACATTTTGAACCCAAAAACATTAGGTTAATTAAAATGTTAACCAATTAACACTGCATTTGTCCACTAACATTCCTGTGGCTTGCCATTTATCATCCATAGGTTCTCAATTTTGATACATAGCCTAAGAGTAAAATATAACTATTAACCATGCGAGATCTAGCCCTTGCCACTATTAACATTTAACATTTTCTAATCAGCACTTTTTCTTTTCTACTATTTCAAAACATTTCACATAAAAAAAAGTCTCCAGTGCCAAAAAATAAGACACTGACAGTTGCTTTGTATGAAAGATTTCAATTCTGCTCATCTTCAGGAAAATGACCCTTTTTATTTTGTTGTGGACATAAAATTATGGGCTTTGGAAAATTGGATGCGTTTCTGTTGAGGGAAATCAATTTTCTCACTGCCACGTATGATCAACATGTCACAACCATCACCCAGATAATAACAGTAAAGTACTAGTAAAATGTCTGGTGATAATATTGGTCTTGGGAAAGGGGGGAATGCTGCAGCAAAACGGCTTTAGGTTTTTTGTTTCTTTTTTTAACGAAAACTGAAATAAAGAAAAAGAAAAGAAAAGAAAGAATGGCTTTTGTCTTTCTCCAACATTTGAGATTTCGCAGTAATATCTGAACATGTTGATCAAGCTGATGAAAGATGCATCGTTCTCAGAAAATCTATGCTTTTGAGAGTAAAACCTCAAACCTCATTCTTGTTTCTTTTTTTTTTTTTCAAACAGCTTGTTAATGGTCATCTAACAGTAAGACATGATCCATTCCGTGATGACCCAGGAGTCTATTTAGGACAGTGAGGTAACAAGAAAAATACAGAAGTGGCTGCTTAATCTGGATCCTGCAAACAAAAGGAAGCATCAGATATGACCTTGCCACTGGAGTGTTAATAGCTTTCAAGCCATCATCCCTGACACTTAGCATCCTCCATGCTCCACCTCTGTTAGCTTCCCGGCAGAAATGTACATTAGTAGAATTATGCAGTTATACAACTCTGCAGTTGACAGGGAAACAACATTAAAAGTGATTAAATAGCCATCTCAAGTACACTAATATATACATTATCTGTCATTTTAATTTATGATATGTTTTCATGTATAAGTGCTGGATATAAGTGTTGCCTTGTCATATATTTCATGTGGAATTTATTGATAGCATGAATGTCTGAAAAGAAATGAAACCTGGACATCCCTTTCTCCATGTCTTAAGAGCTAAAGCAAATACCAGGTGATGAGACTGGCATACTGGAGACAGTGGTTTCTAATGGAAGACTTTGTGGGCATATGGTTTCTCTGAGAGATGGCTCATCTGAGGGAAATTATAATTATGGAATAAAGTTTTGGTTAAGC
Source organism: Ranitomeya imitator (assembly GCF_032444005.1). Taxonomy (NCBI): domain Eukaryota; kingdom Metazoa; phylum Chordata; class Amphibia; order Anura; family Dendrobatidae; genus Ranitomeya; species Ranitomeya imitator. The sequence goes on along the minus strand of NC_091285.1, from coordinate 489,519,929 downwards.
TGAGTACTGTTTTCTTGTGTGCTTAAGTCTTTACATTTATTATTGCATGCATACAAACTAACACCATCTCACATCCATTTAATGCTTGTGCATGAAAAATATAGAAGGTTAGCTAGCAAGAAATTGTGCAGTCTCTTATACAGCCCTCATTGTTCAGGGCAAATTCTGGTTGAATTCCATATTTCATCAGTTCATCATTAGGTGGCCAACATTTAAAACATCTAACAATGAGAATGTCTTGGTCTGATGGACCTGCTGTCCTGTCTATAATGTTTTTGACTACTCAAAGGAACTGCCAACATTGTGATAAATGAACCAGAAGGGTCCACCAGAGCACGAGATGCTCTTTGTTAGCAGCTGTGCTGTAATACTCCTGATGTGATTCTCTGGAGCTTCTTATGATGGTAAAAGTCAACCTCCAAGGATTCATGAAGCTACAATTTCACACATTTACTTTTACAATATGTCAGACATGTATCAGTGATGTTCAGTACTTCCTAGTGACACAGGACCTTCCTTGCATGGTGAACGCATGCCGTAGGCTTCAATTTAATATATTTGCCTGTGTATAGTGCCCAGAAAGTAGGCAAAATTGGGAGACAGAGGCTGAAAAAAAGGTAAACAAGGAAGTGTAGAGAATAAATAACTGAATCACAAAGTTTAAATAAAAAAACTTATGGGACATGTGTAAGTGACATGTTAGTCAGTCATGTGACACTTAAAAATCCCACATATGACAATGCATAATTTACAATTTACAATTTATGTAATAGTGAATCACTGTCTAGCTCTAGCCTTCGGGTGCACAGCTGTCCTACTGAATAATCTGTCTTCTTTTGCAAGCCCAATTAGGCCTCATTCAGAAATCTGAAATTTTTCACATACGTTAAAAACATTCTGAGTTTCATCATCTTTTTTTCTCTGATTTTCATCAGTATTTGGCCAGTGTTTCAGTATATAACAACAGTATTTACCATCAGTGATTTTTCCTCATTAACGAAAAAAAATTGTAAAGCTTCCCCTATTCATTGCAATGTTAATCACGCACATCACAAGGACTGCACACTGATGCTATCCGGACCTATTAACCCGTGAGGGTTAATTTGATCCGTGACTCCCATCAAAAACAGACATGTCACGGTCCACAAAAAACATGGACATGTGAACAGCACCAGCACCATAGACTTTAATGGGCACGTCTTCTGTCCATGATAATCACTGATAGAATACATATGTGATTCACGGATGTCTGAATGATAGTGTTGAGCATTCCGATACCGCAAGTATCGGGTATCGGCCGATACATGCGGTATCGGAATTCCGATACCGAGATCCGATACTTTTGTGGTATCGGGTATCGGTATCGGATCCATAGTGAGGTGTAAAATAAAGAATTAAAATAAAAAATATTGATATATTCACCTCTCCGGCGGCCCCTGGACATCACCGCGGGTAACCGGCAGGCTTCTTTGTTTAAAATGAGCGCGTTTAGGACCTGAGAATGACGTCGCGGCTTCTGATTGGTCGCGTGCCGCCCATGTGATGGCCACATGACCAATCAGAAGCCGCGACGTCATTTTCAGGCACTAAACTCCTCATTCTAGGAATTTAGGACGTGAGGAATGACGTCGCGGCTTCTGATTGGTCGCGTGGCGGTCACATGGGCGGCACGCAACCAATCAGAAGCCGCAACATCATTCCTCAGGTCCTAAACGCGCTCATTTTAAACAAAGAAGCCTGCCGGTTACCCGCGGTGATGTCCAGGGGCCGCCAGAGAGGTGAATATATCAATATTTTTTATTTTAATTCTTTATTTTACACATTAATATGGATCCCAGGGCCTGAAGGAGAGTTTCCTCTCCTTCAGACCCTGGGAACCATCAGGATACCTTCCGATACTTGGTGTCCCATTGACTTGTATTGGTATCGGATATCGGTATCGGCGATATCCAATACTTTTCGGGTATCGGCCGATACTATCCGATACCGATACTTTCAAGTATCGGACGGTATCGCTCAACACTACTGAATGAGGCCTTACATGATCCAAGTAAAATATAGAACAAACATTTAAAAGTCAGCATAAATTATTATGCCTCATTTATCATCTTTAGTTATTGCTGACTGCAGTTTGAAGTAGTATTATTATGATTAAATAACAACAAAAACAAGTAATAATAATGACAACAAGAATAATAATAGTTTTTTTAAGCTGTTTACCAATATATTTCATGCAGGTGATGACTTAGACTTCTGGTTACCTCCCGTTGCTCATGTAACATTCTGTGCACAAACCTTTTTCTCCGATTCTGTATGAAAAGGAGATGGAGTTTGCAATAAGCACTTTAACAAGATTTTCCTACAGACTTGGGTGCCTGTTCTGCCTCAGTGCATAAATATTGTTTTTTTCAATCCAGAAAATATAATTCACAAAAGAACTCCAGAAAGCACCACTATTGCTCGCTGCATAGGTGACTTCAAAAATAATTTGTATTGTTTAAACACTTTAAATTAACATCCATCTGTACAGGGTTTGATAATACAGTTTTATCAAATATTCGAATGCCTCTGTTGAAGGCCTATGGGTCATAACAAACTGATTTCCAGGTAAATCTGAAAATACCATCTTATCTATGTCCTTGAAGAAGGAGAGATAAAAAATAGGGAAAGAAAGGTAGAGTATTGCCACTGGAACATTTTTCCTGAGGTAAGTCATTTGCTCTGGGTCAATCAATAGATTCTCCGAGTAAATGTAACTGTTTAGTCTGCAGAAAGGTTATCAGACAGAGCATTTCCTTACATTTTCATAATGATATCAGGAAGAAAGAGTTGCACATTTCAAATATTTACAGTTGATTAAGCGAAAATAAGAGCAAACAGAACGTCTGATAAAGACTAGAGATGTGCTTCCTGAGCCATGATTAGGCCGAATAATACCTGTTTGGATAGAAAGCATTGTTATATAACATGTTTAAATTAATTCCTGATAAAAAAAGCTTTTGGAATAAAAAAAATGATTTATAGATTAGTATTACAATAGTTTAACTTGCAAATCTTTTCTATAAATATTTCCTTTTGCGTTTGCATTTTCACTGCATCATGGTAAACTATAAAAAAAAATTACCTGCATGTCGTTTACCTGTTTGTCTACATCTGCAACAAGCCACACATAACATGGAATGTGGAAGGAAAAATGTCAACATTTAATTTTTTCCACAAAAAATTAACTTTACACCCAAATTGTTTTATTTTTGCAAAGGTGAAAGGGAAATATGGGCCAAACAATTGTTGTGCAATTTCTCCTGAGCATGCAGATACCTCATATATGGGGAGAAACCACTGTTTAGGCACATGGATGAGCTCGGAGGGGAAGGAAAGCCATTTGATTTTTTTAATGTAGAATATGCTGACATAATGAGTTGACACCATGTTGCATTTGGAGAGCCCCTGGGGTGCATAAACAGGGCGCACACACCCACAAGTGACCCCCTTTTGGAAAATAGATCCCTCAGGGAACTTATCTAGATGTGTGGTGAGCACCTTGAACCACCAGGTGCTTCACAGAAGTTTATAATGTTATGCCGTAAAACTAAAAAGTCACTTTTTCCCCACAAAATGTTTTTTTTAGCTTCAATTATTTTATTTTCACAAGGGTAACAGGAGAAAATGGACCCTAACATTTGTTTTGCAATTTAATCTGTTTACGCTGATACATCATATGTGGGGGAAAACTACTGTAATACCATTCTGAACTTGGCAAAATTGATGAGGCAACTTTATTCTTCAGGTCTGTACCATTACAGTGATACCATATTTGTATAGTTTTTTTTATGTTTTGGTGCTTTAATGCAATAAATATTTTATAGAAAAAAATAATTATTTTTGCGTCGCTTTATTCCGAGAGCTATAACTTTTTAATTTATCCACTGACAGAGCTGTATGAGGGCTTATTTTTGGCAGAACAAGATTGTTGCATTTTATTCCATTTTTTTGTTCGGCAGTATGAAGATAAAGCATAATTTTTTGCCTTCTTTTTTTATTTATTTTTTTAACAGTGTTCACTGAAGGAGTTAACGAGTGGGACAGCTCTATAGGGCACATTGTTATGAACGTGGCGATGCCAAATGTATGTATTTATTTATTTTTTTTACTTCTATATAAATAAATGCGTTTATTGGATTCATACTTATCTCTTTTTTTGTTTTTCAATTTAAATTTTTATAATATTTTTACAATTTTAGCACTTTTTTAAACTTTTTTTTACATCGTCCCAAAATGAGACATCTACTTTACACTGACAGATTGCTAACCTAATACTCTACAATGCTTTTGCATTGCATGGCGTTAGATCGGCGTCTCTCACAAAGGGAGGTGGTGCGTCAGCTCCTGCTCTGAGCATGAGCTGACAGGCCACCATCCCTGGGTGATCCCATGCCATCTTTCTGCCTGGGGTCATCATTGAGAAAATCAGCACAATGCGATCGCAATCACGTTGTGCCAATGGAAGCACAGAAGGAGCTCCCTCCCTCTGTGATGCCTTGCAGAGGGAGGGTGCTAAATGCAGAGAGTGAGGGAGGTTAAATGCCATTGATCAATGCTAGAACTGATTATGGGCATTACAGCTCTCATAAGGAGCCTACACCCGCATTTGATCAAAGCAACGATCAGCATGAGCCCACTCTCTCATCATGTTTTTTACAGTATATACTTCCATAGCGGCGTATGCATGCGGAGCATATTGGGATGGGTTTAAACGGAATCTATAAGCAGGTTTTTGATATGCAGTGTGAGGAGAACATGAGGTAGGGGTTAAAACCACAGGATTCAACCATGTGTCATGTCAGGTTGCTTACTGTTGTTTATTTACACTGAAGATTTATCACTTAGTAAATATCAGTGCTGTGACTAGCTGGAGGCATTCAAATCCGATTCCACTCCCCTCTGATAAGCAGCTCACTGTCTAATGACTACATTCATACAGAGCATAGTGGGGGCAGGGGCGGCTTTCTGAGCTCTGATGCATTGCTAAATCTAAAATCTCTGATTGTTTCACAACTGATGCACGCAGTAAACTAATTGATAAATTGTTGGATTTAGGGTCCTGGCCTGATTAAAAGAGGACCTGTGTGTGGTCACCAAGATGAGTAGGGTGGCACTGAGGAAGCATGTGAGTTACCGGTTTGACAGAGTTGTAGACCTCGCTTGCTCCAGATGACAGATTTGGCCAATGGAGGGGAAAGCGAAGTGGCCGTTGATTGGCTGCAGTGATTGAGTGACATAACAATGTAACACAAGCCCTGGGATACCAAGTGCCAACTTTACTGCAATAGAGGTGAGTATGGCTGTGAATAATTTAGTTGCGAGGAATATAGTAATTGAGCAAGGGTTGTCTGAGTAGTGGACAAACCCTTTAAGAATATCCTAGTCCTAATCTAGTGAAGTCAAAGAGAGAGGCAGCTGCTGCAATCAGTTTTGGTACAGCCAATTAAACAGAGCGGAGGAAGAGTACAAGCCTAAGACATAGAAAATGTTCATTGCATATGTCTCTTTTCTTTAGGACATTTTAATATTTTTGCTCCTTTAAAATTTGCCCGCCCAGACTCAAATACAGATATGTATGAATTGTATTTTCAGTAGTACTAGAAGATGATACATACCTAATATATTCTGATATAACTCTGAGTATATCTAATTCCATAAAGAGATATGATTTTCACATGCATCAGATAAAAAATATAGTCCAATGTAAGCTATTAATAACAAACTAAAGACTTCTTGAGCAGCGCTTGGTTACTTACATACAGAAATGTATGTATAACATGGTCCCTTTTCCTCTGAAATGGACATTCAAAGGCTTTATACTTAAAAGCTAAAATGTTTGTGAATAGAGAGCTGTGTTTAAAAGCAGAACCAAGTTATTGCCAATACACTGTTAGCCTCTTAACATCCATTAGGTAATAGGTATAAAGACTCCAAAAAGTATGTTGGTGACAAGAAGAGTAAACATGGACCACATACTGAATAGTAATAGAAACATCAGAGGATGCATTATGTCTATTGACTGATTCATATGAAAACTTTAGTAAAAGGGAGAATGTGATCTCTTAGCGGTACATATGTTGAAAGTGCACCTCTTTACACAACAATTTGAAAGATGCAGGAAGAATGTGAGATGGCCAACTATTTACAAAGCCCTTTTCCAGCTCTCAAATTATGTGGCAATACTAGTGTTGAGCGATACTTTTCCGATACCGAGAAGTATCGGTATCGGATTGGATCGGCCGATATCCAAAAAATATCAGATATCGCTGATACCAATACCCGATACCAATGCAAGTCATTGGGACACTAATATCAGAATGTAAATAAGCCCTTTCTGTCATTCTACATCCTGTTCCGGAGAGGGGAAGAGTGTGGGCGGTGCGTTGGTGGTGCATGGGCAGACACTGTGAGTGTCTGTGCAGGCGGGGTCTGTGCGGGCCTGTCAGGGATTTGTACCTGCCTACCGGGTCTCTGGGGTCTCTGCGGCGGGTTGGGTGTCCCTGCAGCGGGCAGGGTGTCTCTGCGGTAGGTGAGGTCTCTTTGCGGCAGGCGGGGTCTCTGCGGGGCATGCGGGGTGTCTCTGCCCGGCATTCGGGGTGTCTCTATGGGGTGTGCGGGGTGTCTCTGCGGCATGCGGGGTGTCTCTGCGGTGGGTGGGGTCTCTGTGCAGCAGGCATTGTCTCTGTGCAGCAGGGTCTCTGTGGGGCGTGCGGGGTGTCTCTGCGGCATGCGGGGTCTCTGCGGGGTGTCTCTTTGCGGGGTCTCTGCAGCGTGCGGGGTGTCTCAGTGCGGGACTGCAAGTCCCATCGGACGATGCCTGCTACACTGACAGTGATTGACACATTAGCCAATGATGGGACAGTAGTAGTGTGTTGATGTGTTGAATGAAAAAAAAAAGATACTCCATACATACTCCATACAGTACATTCATACATTACATACATGACATACAGTACATTAAACATAGAGTTCATACTCACCATTACTTGTCATTTTGATCCCCGAAGCCAGCGTCATCTGTAAAAAAGGTGAAAAAAACAAACAGCCAATATACTCCCTGTCCGCAGAAATCCTTGAGTGTTCCTCGACGATCTCCCGTGGAAAACGGCAGCAACAGCTGTTGTGACCGCTCTCCAGGGGCCCCAGAAACACAATGACGGGAGGAAGTGATTCCTCCACCGCTGTAAAAAAAATGTTCCCTAGCCTCACTTATGGCATTGCTGTATGAGAAATTTTCCCACACAGCAATTGCCATAAAGTGAGACTTTGAACTTTAGTAACCTCAGTGATGCACTGCAGGAGCCATTGTCTTCTGAAATATCAGATCTCGGTATCGGAATTCCGATACAGTGAATGTCAGCCGATACCCGATATTTGAAGTATTGGAATGCTCAACACTAGGCAATACATATTAAACATAATCATGATGATTCATTAAGGTGTTTATGCAAGAATTATTATGTAATAAAGCCTAGCATATTGGAAAATGTATCGACTTTTGGCATTTTTATACCAGTCTCTTACAGCGTTGCCAAAGTATTTGGAGCAGGGGTAAAACAGGGCATGGTGAAGCCCACCTGGAAAATTCATCAAACTTTACGCCACTTTCGTGGCATAATTTACTCATGAAATTCACTAAAATCTGTGTCTGAAGTAGCATTTTATAGGACTCACATACCAGTTGTAACGTGCACCCCATTATTAGTCAATTAGGAGCATCTCAATGCAGCAGCCCCTTCACTAAGACTGGTATACAGAAGACCACACAGATGTCAAAATGTTCTTTTTTTTAAGGACCCAAAATGTACTAGCTTGAAAAAGCTCAAATGAACCCTTAGGCAGATGATTTTTTTTTCAAATATAATAAAATAAATTTTAATAATACTGGAAACCAACATGAAACAAAAACCCTTAAAAAAATCACTTTTAATCAATTTTTCTAAACGTCAAAATACCACAATTATTTCTAAAAAGGAGTTGGTACAGGGTCTTGGATTGATGCTGAAGTGGAAGTCATCCACTGAGATAGAACACCATAATCAACATATTCATTTAAACATAGTAAACCAATAGCATGCTTAGGAAGAATCTAGGGAGGATAGAACTTGCATTACCCTACATATATTCCTTCCTAATAGCGGAGGTTGGCACCCTGAGTAGCAAGTTGGTGTCCCGGCTCCACGTCGGCTGACCCTCCCTGGCCCTTCCAGGACTCCTTTAAAAAGCCACCACCAAACACCTCAATAAAGTGCTGTAGTGCAAAGAAACTTGTTTGTCTATTCCTTGGTGCCTAGTGCAGGTGCATCTCACAAAATTAGAATATCATCAAAAGTTAATTTATTTCAGTTATTCAAGACAAAAAGTGAAACTCATATATTATATAGAGTCATTGCAAACAGGGTGATGTATTTCAAGCTTTTATTTCTGTTAATGTTGATGATTATAGCTTACAGCCAATGAAAACTCATGCGTCATTATCTCAGTAAATTAGAATACTTTATATCACCAGCTTGAAAAAATGATTTTCAAATCCGAAATGTTGGCCTACTGAAATGTACAGTGCGGGCCATTTATATGGATACACCTGGGTGGGCCATGTATATGGATACACCTAAATAAAATGGGAATAGTTGGTGATCACATCTTTCTGTTTGTGGTACATTAGTAAATGGGAGGGGGGAAAACTTTTCAAGTTGGGTGGTGACCATGGCGGCCATGAAGTTGGCCATTTTGGATGCAACTTTATAAATGGCCCACCCAGTTGTATCCATATAAATGGCCCACACTGTATATTCAGTAAATGCACTCAGTATGTGATCAGGGCTACTTTGGCATCAATTACTGCATCAATGTGGAGTGGCATGAAGGCGATCAGTCTGTGGCACTGCTGAGGTGTTATGGAACGCCAGGTTGCTTTGATAGCAGTCTTCAGCTCATCTGTATTGTTGGGTCTGGTGTCTCTCATCTTCCTCTTTACAATACCCATAGATTTTCTATGGGGTTAAGGTCAGCTGAGTTTGCTGGCCAATCAAGCACAGTGATACTGTTGTTTTTAAACCATGTATTGGTAATTTTGGCAGTGTGGACAGGTGCCAAGTCCTGCTGGAGAATCAAACTTCTATCTCCAAAAAGCTTGTCGGCAGAGGGAAGCATGAAATGCTCTAAAATTTCCTGATAGACGGCTGTGCTGACTTTGGTCCTGATAAAACACAGTGGACCTACACCAGCAGATGACATGGCTCCCAAACCATCACTGATTGTGGAAACTTCACACTAGACCTCAAGCAGCTTGGATTGTGCTCCTCATCACTCTTCCTCCAGACTCTGGGAACTTGATTTCCAAGGTCTAATGTGAAGTATTCACATTCAATGATGGTTTTGCAGGTGTGAGATGCACCTGTATATACTGAGCAATGCAGACAAAAGGGCTCAATATTTTAGATGAACAATGCTGATCTTTCGAAACAGAGCAGTAGTAATGTTCATATTCCAGTGTGATAAACAGAGGAGGTAATTAGATTCTTATCCCCGATTGGCAAGGAATAAATAACATATTTGGGTTAATCCCTCAAAAGTGGGAGAAGTTTCTAGTCAACAACACAAAGGCAGAGACAATGATCAGTCATCAGAAATTCATATAAAGAAATACAATAGCACCATATTCCCCAAAGCACCATGGATCCTTTGAAAAGCACTGGTATATATAAAACAATAATAAGTTCACGTAGTTGTACAGGTAACATTTATCTTGGAGAGTGGTAACTCCGCAAGATAAATTGACATGCGGTCTGGAAAGACGCACTTCATGTCCGTCTCCGCGGGTGAGCCACATGCGTCTCTGGACACATAGTGAGCATGGGAATCCTTTAAATCCAATCCATTATGCTGTAAGATATGGACGCTGTGGGATAGACACTGCAGATGTACGCATAGTCCAACCCACAGCGTTTACTGACCATGGGAACGCACCTTTAGGGTGATATGGTGATAGGATGTCAAAGTTTACAATTCAGAAATAAAGTAGAAGAATACCATAAAACATTGGTCAAATAGTTCAGACAACAATGTGTTATACAACTGCAGCAGTGAAGAAGAGTGTAGTAGTGTGTAAATTATACAGCAATTCAAATGAAAAGCAGAAATGGGATAGGAGAGATGCTAGCAGCAACAATTGGCCACCTTTGCCCCTGGCAAGAATATTAGTGGGTAGGAAGCAGAGGACATTATGGAATATACAAGACTTATTACTTGCATATGCCACAGCAGCATGATGTTAACTGTGACAGTTTGATTCAGTGTTCTACAGAATTTCTTTCTGCATGATCACAAATTGCTAAAATTGCTAATTTTTTGAACATTTTTTAATTTAAATTTTAGAAATTTTTTAAATTTAAAAAAACATGAAAAGTTTATCAGTGCGCTAGGTTATAAAAGGGAATCTTTTATCTGGTATTTTCTACCCCAACTTAGAGCAGCATGTTGTAAGGGTGAAAACTCTGACTTCAGCATTGTATCACTTTATGGCCTGTTTGCTATAATTTTGATAAAATCACAGTTTTCTCTGCTGCAGATTTACCAGTTCTCTGAATACTGATCTCAGTATAAACCCACCCACACCACTGATTGACAACTGTGCATAAGCAGAAAGCTGCGATGGGGCAGAATTATACCGAGCTTATGAATATGGACGACTACCTGACAGCATGTTTATCAGCCCTCTAGTTATAATCAACTGCTGATTAAGCAGTGATCGTCACTCTGTGACAGTCTTTATTAAGGGTGAGTGGCTCCAAACTGTACTTGGAACTAGGACCCTAACTATCCCTGTTCCATTGGTACTCTTGAAAGTAGAGAGGCCCGGGTCTTCAACCTTGCTATGCTCCTGTTAAACCCTGATATGTCCCCTCCCCCAACTGTTATGATCAGGTAATTCAGTACCACAATGGACATAGAAGTCAGAGCACATACAGTGGCCTGACAGTAACCCAAAAACATAGAACGAGCTCTGAGACGTGGGAACTCTGCTGACCGCAATCCCTGATCCTCTCCAACCACATTAGAAGCAGCCGTGGATTGCGCCTAACGCTCCCTATGCAACTCGGCACAGCCTGAGAAACTAGCTAGCCTGAAGATAGAAAATAAGCCTACCTTGCCTCAGAGAAATACCCCAAAGGAAAAGGCCCCACATATAATGACTGTGAGATAAGATGAAAAGACAAACGTAGAGATGAAATAGATTCAGCAAAGTGAGGCCCGACTTTCTGAACAGAGCGAGGATAGGAAAGGTAACTTTGCGGTCAACACAAAACCCTACAAATAACCATGCAAAGGGGGCAAAAAGACCCTCCGTACCGACTAACGGCACGGAGGTACACCCTCTGCGTCCCAGAGCTACCAGCAAGCAAGGAAAAACCAAACAAGCAAGCTGGACAGAAAAAAACAGCAAAGAAAAATAACAAAAGCGGAACTTAGCTATGCAGAGCAGCAGGCCACAGGAACGATCCAGGAGGAAGCAAGTCCTATACTAGAACATTGACTGGAGGCCAGGATCAAAGCACCAGGTGGAGTTAAATAGAGCAGCACCTAACGACTTCACCACATCACCTGAGGAAGGAAACTCAGAAGCCGCAGTACCACTCTCCTCCACCAACGGAAGCTCATAGAGAGAATCAGCCGAAGTACCAATTGTGACCACAGGAGGGAGCTCTGCCACAGAATTCACAACACCCAACCCCATGAAGCATGGGACAGAAATGTAATATAAACAAGACACAAAGACAAAACAGGGATAGCAGAAAACCATACAAAAGCACTCACTGACAATAGGAAGGAGAATAGTGACAGGGAGGAATAAACTAAATTAGAATAGTGTCCAGGAGATAAATTCTCAAGTACAACAGCAAACAACAGATTACTACTACTACTACAATTCCACTCCAACCACTCAACTTTAAAACTTAGCACAGGCAGATTAATTTTTCACAAACAAGGACTAGATACCCAGAGCCTATATATATAGAGAGAGTAAATGATGAGTAGCTGCAGCTGAGAACAGCCAGGCTTTATGATGTCAGCCAGCATGGAAAGAGTTCTTAACCCTCTAAGCACTGAAGGAAACAAAATATATTTAAAATAGGACATGAATCACACCATCTCTTAAGTGGACTGCGATTCATTACCCGACGTGACTTTGTCGTCTTTTCTCTAGTCTTTTTATATTGTTCCAATACACACAAAGGAAATAAAAGCGTGTATAGCAAAACATTGTTAATTGCAATCAATTCCTGGGAAAAATACTTTATTTTCTGGAACAAATTGAAGGGTGCCAAGACTTTTGACCATGACTGTATATATCCCCCATACAAGTATATATGTCCTCCATTCTCATACATATCTCCTATCCTGAGCTCATCCTGGTGTATGTTTTCCCTATTCTGGGTCCCATCCTAGTATATATTTCTGCCATTCTGATATATATGTCTCCCATCCTTATACATATGTCCCCCATCCTAGTATATATGTCTCCAATCCTGGGCTCATCCTGATACATATGTCCCCTATCCTGGACCCATTCCTGAAATATATTAGCCCCCATCCTGGTATATATGAGTCCCATCCTGGTATATATGTCCCTCATCCTGGGCCCATCCTGGTATATATGTCCTCCGTTCCACCGTTGTTTTTTAACTCAACAAGAAAAAAATCGATTCTACTCAAATTCCCTCTTCTCCAACCCTGCACTACATCTTTTGTAGCCAAAGCAGAAGCCAGCAGCTGACTTCAGCGTGCAAGGTATGAGCAGTGGATGACATCACTGCCATGTGCAGAACATGACTTGTATGCTGACATCAGCTGCTGGCCTCTGATTCGCCAATGGTGTGTATTGCAGCGCAGGGAGATGGCAGGTCCTTGAGCTGCAATGCATTTCAGCTGGATGAGCATCCACAGACACACATCCAGCTGAAATAGGGGCTGATGTTGGCCGGCCCCCCTCCCACAAGGCCCGAGAGGGTGCAACAACGATAATTATGCCCCTGCATAAGTGAACAGACTCAATACAAATCAAATTGGTTGTCAATTTCCAAAAACTTCTGGTTATCAAAAAGTTAAGTTAACTCACTCAAGCGGCCCTAAGGGATTGAAAAAAAATCTTATATTCAACCATCCTCTGCCCTCCTCATAATGCCTTCTACCTTTTATGTTCTCTTTTTGAGCTTTTAATTCTGCAGATTAATGATGATTGTTGTGCTACAATTGGTCACATGGACATGATGCATGTCATTTATGTCAATGACATAAGTTGCTCCGCAGATGACAGTGTGGGTTTTGCAAGGAATTGTAGCACCAGAGATGGGGTATGAGAAGAAGATATAAGAGACAAAACTGAGGAGACAATGGGATGAGAGGGGTTTGGGCAGGGCATAGGAGAGGTGAGTATTAGAGTTTTTCAATCCTTTTTGGGCCCATTCACTTCACCCTGAATTACATGATGTGAATCAAAATTTTTATGCCAAATTCGAGCACATCTGACTAATTTGATTTTTCGTAGACTTGCTCATCTCTAATGTTTATTCTTTAACACTTAGCATTACTTTAAGGTTACAGTATCTTCTTGCTGCTATCCAGAGATTACAGTAAATTATATTATTCAAGTAAAGGGTCCACTTTATATAAAAATGCCTTACTAAAGACCTTAATGGATTTCTGAAACATCAGAAACTAGGAAGGTAAAAAGCATTAATTTTACATTATTTTTTAGATTTACAGATAGTTCCCTATGAAATAGACAAGAATATATTTAGCTATATATAAAGACAAAAAAAATGAAAATTGGAAGAACAGAATTCTTAGTTTTAAAACCTCTTCCCATATCTCATGAATCTTTTTTGTAGATCAAGGTGACATTTTAACAACACCTGGAAAACAATCAAAGTATTAAAATGATTGAATATAACTCAGATCCAGGCAAAACAGGTAATCAGCATTATTCAGCCTCCTCTGTATGGCACTGTGGGTTTCGAGCAGGACAATGATAAAGTGTGTTAAAGCATCACCTTTTGTAGTCACTGCCAAGACATGACAGGAGCAAAAAAAAAAAGTTGCTGATCGAAACTGTAAGGCCCTAATTCTGAGATGTTTACTTTCTTCTCTGTTTAATAGGATGTCAGTTCTGGAAAATGGAAGACTTTCCTTGCATCCTATAACATAAATAATCTAGTCTGCTGAAAGTGGAAGAAAGAAATATTATATTCTGTAGGATATAAGTCATCATAAAGTACGACAGCAAACCTGCTAACTTATTTCCATTTGTGGCTTAGAAAATTCAATTGTTGTGTGGAAAAGGCATAGCTGTGTATCTTTACTTTTGAAAATAAATGGAAAAACCACTTTTTGACGATATGGTTCAATAAATGGTTCAATAAATATAGCATAGGTCAAATATATAAGTCAAAGTCACATTATAACTTTTATTCCAGTGAAGGCAAATTATTACAATTACCCCTTAATAATTGTAAATATTAGAAATGAGAGCATCTGGTGAAATTAAAATTTGCCAAATCTTGAGGATATTACTCACAAATTCGATTTGTAGCTAATTTATTCTACAAAAATTTAATTTTGCATATTATTCTCTAAGGTCTCTCTGGAACCCAGTCAAATAAATAAGGCAGCACACTGCGCTGCTAAAATATGCAAACATGAAACATGAAAATTGAACTGCATTACTGCACTAGAAATATCAAAAAATGAGATCGTATAGCGCATAAATTGGCCAATTCATGTGTACCTGGAAGCCACATTAGGGCATCTCTCATATACCAGGTCCTACACTTTCCTTTCCTCGCTGAGAATAAAAGTCTTCATCTGAATGGGTACTTGTGAAACCTCTTCTGAGACTGAATTTCTGTCTCTCTGTGGAGGGGTAATGGAGCTGCTGTGATTAAACACGGAGTGTTCAGAAGGCTAATGAATACAAATTTTAAAAAACTGACCGTCACATCCAAACATAGACTAAGTGTGAACAGGTGCTGAACCTAGAGTCACTAACTCATATACAGTCAAATAAATAAGGCAGCACACTGCGGCGCTAAAACATGCAAACTGGCCAATTTTTGCGCTAAACGCTCTAATTTTTTCATATTTCTAGTGCAGTAATGCAGTTCAATTTTCATGTTTGCATGTTTTAGCGCCGCAGTGTGCTGCCTTATTTATTTGACTGTACATGAGTTGGTGACTCTAGGTTCAGCATCTGTTCACACTTAGTCTATGTTTGGATGTGACGGTCAGTTTTTTGAAATTTTTAAATCTCTAGAACCCAGAGCATAATAGGTAGAAAAAAAGAACTAAAAAAAATCTAATAGTCACCTAACCACTCACCTCAACTGCTCACTATCCATCATATGGTCCTTGACACCTCTTCTTACTACCGCCATGCATTGACACCCTGCACATCTGCATACTTAAGATGTCCCATCATTTGTGGTGGAACATCCCAGGTGTAACATCAAAGTGCGTGTTGTGACTTCACAACATCACCATGCCGTTACAATGCGCAGGTATGGTGTCGAACTGGAACTTCCAGTACATCCCTGTGCCTAGGACATCTATAAGCACTCTATAGGACTAGTCATGGCCAGAAGTCCTAGTCTATCATGAAGATGCTTGGCATTTTATTGTGTGGTATCGGGAAAAAGAAGTGTGGACTGTATGAAGGTGGCAGGAGAGATGAGTGATAAAGTATGTATTAGGTTTTTTAAAAAACTATTACCAGGCCTCTTTTACTGTATTTACGGAGATAGAATAACAAAAAATCTGCATTTTGAAGAAAACAGATTTTTGTGGTATTTGAATAAATTAATATATAAACCAGTTGTAAATCAATATAAAATAGATGCTGTTTAGCTGATGTTCTGATCAAAATTACATATAATTAGCATGTAAATAATATAACTATGTTTTTCACTACAAATTGAAAGTTTAAACCCACCACACCATGGATAATGCCAAAGATTTCAGTGCACTTTCCCTCCTAATAGTTTTCCATATATTCCTTTTTCCTTGATTAAAAGCTTGCTTTTGCTTTACAGAAGTCAAACGAGGGAAATTGAAAGCAAGTTGGCATTGGAGCTTAGTTTGTATATTCATTTTGTGATGAAAAAACACCTTTATGCTTATTTTAGCCTTTAGATAGCAGTAATTTGCTTATTGTGCTAAAATTTGTGTTGTTTTTAGAATCTCAGTTTATCAGTTTTGGGGTAAACTGTGACTCATGCAAGGCCATGCACATTTTTCTAGTCAATTAAAAAATTTGACTAAAGAACAAAAAAATGTCATAGTGTCATAGTTTTTTAAAATGTCTATCAAGTTCAACCTGCTGATCCAGAGGAAGGCAAAAACCTGACTCATATTAGGGAAAATTCCTTCCCAACTCCAAACACTAATCAGAATAGTTCCCTGGATCAATGTCCCATCACAGAATCTAGTGCTGATAACCTGTTGCAACGCCAGCACCTCTGTACCCTCTTCCCTGGCAGAGACGCTGATGCTCTCACAACCATGGCCCCACACTTGCCTCTCCTTCTCCTGCTGTCCCTGCTATGGAGCCAGCATCTCTGCACTCTGCCTTCCTACCCCAACAGAGACCCTGACATACTCACCGCCGTGGTACTGCGCCTAGACCTCATCCTTTTGCAGCTGCCCGGGGTCTGATCATAGTTCACAAATTGTAGGGTACTGTGCCTTAGGTGCATGCATGCTCTGTCCTGTCTTCACAAAGGGACTTTGAGTACTGTCCTATATTGTCCCCAGCCAATGGCTGGGGAACACTTATTATTTAAGGGACCTCTACCAGGTGGGAGGTGCCTGTGCAACGTCGGAAGTTTGTTATTTACACTCGTCTTAGTTCTCAGGTCCCAGTCCTCATATTCCTGTATACCTGCCTATCAGCCTTGCCCCCAGCATGTCTCTCTGCCGTACCCACCAGTCTGTCTATCAGTCATGCCTACCAGCCTGTCTATCAGCTGTGCCCGCCCATCTATCAGCCGAATCCATCAGCTGTACCAACCTGGCTATCAGCTCTGCTCGCCAGCCTGTCTATCAGCCATGTCCACCTGTCTATCAGTCATCCCAGCCTGTCTGACTGTCAGTCCTGTCTGACAGCGCTTGCTAAATCTATCATCCCTGGCCGTATCTGCCTCCTGACCCTTGGGGGTCAGCTGCCATCTACCCCAGGTCAGTCCTGGTGTAGCACCTGGTTCCACCTCCCTCATTTCTTCTCAGATCGCGGTATCGTCAGTTGCCATGCATCCAAGGTCAGACTTGGTGAGGCACCTAGTCACGCCCCTCCAGGTTTTCCTCAGATCACGGCATAGTGGTTCCACTACCTAGTCTGTTACACCTGTAATATTGTATTTCTCAAGAAAGACATTCAGGCCCTCCTTGTACTTTAGTAAGTAAAGCATTCCAACAACATGTGGCAGAGAGTTCCATTGTCTCACTACTCTTACACTAAAGAATCTGCAGCTGAGAATATGATTAGTGATGAGTGAGTGTGCTCATTACTCGAGTTTTACTAGCATGCTTGGGTGGTCTTCGAGTATTTTGTGTGTGCTCGTAGATTATGTTTGTGGAGTACAATACATGTGTAGATTCCATAACAAACAGACAATAGCTGCATGTGTTCAGGTTGTCCGACAACCGCAAATTATGCAGCTGTGGGGGCACAAACATAATCTACGAGCACGCTCAAAATACTCGGAGACCATCTGAGCATGCTCGGAAAACTCGAGTAACTAGCACACTCGCTCATCACTAATTATGATTAAACCTTCTTTCCTCTATACGTAGAGGATGCCCCCTTGTCATCTTTGCAAGCTTAGGTATAAAAGGATTATTAGAAAGATCTCTGTACTATCCCTTCATATAATTGTACATTGTAATAAGATTGCCACCAAACCTTCATTTTTCCAAATTAAAAGTTTAACCCCTTCATGACCTTGGGATTTTTCGTTTTTCCGTGTTCGTTTTTCACTCCCCTCCTTCCCAGAGCCATAACTTTTTTATTTTCCGTCAATTTGTCCATGTGAGGGCTTATTTTTTGCGGGACGAGTTGTACTTTTGAACGACATCATTGGTTTTAGCATGTCGTGTACTAGAAAACGGGAAACAAATTCCAAGTGTGGTGAAATTGCAAAAAAAGTGCAATCCCACACTTATTTTTTGTTTGGCTTTTTTGCTAGGTTCACTAAATGCTAAATCTGACCTGCCAATATGATTCTCCAGGTCATTACGAGTTCATAGACACTTAACATGACTAGGTTATTTTTTATCTAAGTGGTGAAAAAAAATTCCAAACTTTGCTAAAAAAAAAAAAAAAAAAAAAAATTGTGCCATTTTCCGATACCCGTAGCGTCTCCATTTTTCATGATCTGGGGTCGGTTGAGGGCTTATTTTTTGCATGCCGAGCTGGTGTTTTTAGTAATAGCATTTTGGTGCAGATACGTTCTTTTGATCGCCCGTTATTGCATTTTAATGCAATGTCGCGGCGACCTAAAAAACGTTATTCTGGCATTTCGAATTTTCTTCTCGCTACGCCGCTTAGCGATCAGGTTAATGCTTTTTCTTAATTGATAGATCTGGCGATTCTGAGCGCGGCGATACCAAATATGTGTAGATTTGATTTTTTTTTTTATTAATTTATTTTGATTGGGGCGAAAGGGGGGTGATTTAAACTTTTATATTTTTTTTATTTTTTTCACATTTTTTTTAACTTTTTTTTTTTACTTTTGCCATGCTTCAATATCCTCCATGGGAGGCTAGAAGCAGGCACAGCACGATCGGCTCTGCTACATAGCAGCGATCTGCTGATCGCTGCTATGTAGCAGAAATGGAGGTGTGCTGTGAGCGCCGACCACAGGGTGGCACTCACAGCCACCGGTCATCAGTAACCATAGAGGTCTCTAGGACCTCTATGGTTACCATCCTGACGCATTGCCGACCTCCGATCATGTGACGGGGGTCGGCGATGACGTCATTTCCGGCCGCCTGGCCGGAAGCGGTAGTTAAATGCCGCTGTCTGCGTTTGACAGCGGCATTTAACTAGTTAATAGGTGCGGGCAGATCGCGATTCTGCCCGCGCCTATTACGGGCACATGTCAGCTGTTCAAAACAGCTGACATGTCCCGGCTTTGATGCGGGCTCACCGCGGAGCCCTGCATCAAAGCAGGGGATCTGACCTCGGACGTACTATCCCGTCCGAGGTCAGATAGGGGTTAATAACCTATTTTGATATTGCAGTCCATCCATTCCCTTACTAACATTGGTCACCTTTCTCTGCACCTGCTCTAGTTCAGCTATGTCCTTTGTATATAGTGGAGTCCAAAATTGTACACAGTATTCTAAGTGAGGCTGCACTAATGACTTGTATAGAGGCAAAACTATATTCATGTCATGAGCATCTATGCCACTTTTAATGCTTACCTTTATTTTATTAGTTTTGGCAGCAGCTGCCTGTCACTGGTCACTAAAGTTTAGTTTGCCATTCACCCATATGCTCAAGTCTTTTTCAGTGATAGTTTTTTTCCCAGTGTTTTATCATTTAGATCATTTAGTACCTAATTATACATTTCAATTCCTATTCCCAAATGCACAACTTTTCATTTATCTATATTAAATTTCAATTTCAAAAAGTGTGAGCAACTGTTCCACACGATCCATCTTTAGCAAATTGGACCATTTTGCTAAAATTGGGCTAACATGTTTGACATCCATACTTCGGTGGTTTAGTTATTGACAAATATTTTTGCATGCACACTATATACTGGAAAGACTGTCAATCACTGCATAAAACTGCTCAATTTTCTACTAAACCCAGAATGTTGTATAGAGGTCCAGTGCGCCACTCAGAAATCCGCGCACATAGGCCCTGGAGTCTAAGGGGCCTGTGTGCGCGGAATCTAAGATGGAAACAATGAGAATAAGCCCTGCTGTAAGTAAGTAGTAATAGTACTTATAAATAACATTGGGTTCTTATTAAACACTGTTTTTGTTTAAAAAAAGTATAGAAGCCATCTCACTTTAACAAGGTGTGCCCATTTGGGACAGTCCTATCCTTTAGTATTAAAACCTCACTTACTTTCAGACGACCTCAAATGTAGATGAGGGCAAATCAGGGCTAGGATCTGACTGGTCAGACACCTGGCCATGGGAAGCTATATAAATGAAATGCTTAACTCAACAATATGAGCAATACAACTGTTTGCACAAAGTACAAAAACCCCCAGTGCTTTCAGACCTCAAATAATGCAAATAAATCAAGTTCATAATCATGTAGAAACAACAATACTAATGTTTTAAGAGTTCAAAAATCAGTATTTTGTGGAATAACCATGATTTTTAATCACAGCTTTTATGCGTCTTGGTATTGGTGATGAGCAAATATACTTGTTACTCGAAATTTCCTGAGCACGCTCGGGGGTCCTCCAAGTATTTTTTAGTGCTCGGAGATTTAGTTTTCCTCACCTCAGCTGAATGATTTACATCTGTTAGCCAGCTTGATTGCATGTGGGGATTCCCTAGCAACCAGGCAACCCCCACATGGACTTATGCTGGCTAACAGATGTAAATCATTCAGCTGTGGCAAGAAAAACTAAATCTCCGAGCACTAAAAAATACTCGGAGGACCCCGAGCATGCTCGAGAAATCTCGATTAACGAGTATATCCGCTCATTACTACTTGGCATGCTTTCCACCAGTCTTTCACACCACTTCTGGCCCAAAAATGTAAGCAGTTGTTCTTTGTTTTATGGCTTGTGACTATCCATCATCCTCTTGATTACATTCCAGGGGTTTTCAATGGGGTTCAGGTCTGGCGATTGGGGTATTGCTTGTCCTGTGACGCCGGTCGCGGGCGCCGCGCGTCACACCAGGTGGCGGTCATGTGACCGCTGTTATGGTGTGCGCTGTGCGCAGGCGCCGGCGTTCACAGGTGGACTGACACTAACATGCGGGTATGTTATTCATTATCAGGACCAGCTGATAGACCTTCTGCGGTACGGAAGGTGATTGGGTATATGGACATGTGTGCGTCACCTACAATAGTGATTGGAGGACACACTACCATGGTAACCGGACAGCTTGAGCAATGATTGGGTTATAGCTTTGATATTTCTATCCTCTATTTTTTCTTGTGTTATGATGTTAGTTTTGGGAATAGTTATTTGTGATCAGTCTTGTATGACTGATGTTTTATGTGTGGCACAGAATGTTTTGGTATATTTTGTGATTTTAAAGCAACTTAATAAAGGCCGCTTCTGGATGGTGATTGGTTCCTTTTTAGGCTCCACACTATTTAAGATGGCCACCAGTGATGTTTTGTATGCTTGACAAAGGCCAATGTGGCCGAAACGTTGCATCTGTTTTATGGCTGAATAAAGACCGCTTTTTGGATACGATTCACCTGGTTTGGATGCTGTCTCTTTTCCTTGATTTGTGACTTTGTGCCCGATTGGATCCTGGGACCCTTGGACGTGCATCCCGCATCTGAGTGCTGGTGGTCGATTTTTTCTATGCTGTGTTTTGGATCCTGACCTACGTGCACCAGAGTATGGCTATGGAGCCGAACAATAATCCAGAGGTGGGTGAACTGGACAATGCCATAATGTTTTCGTACACAGAGGAGGATGCTATACGGATCCTGGCTGGATCCTCCAATGACAATGCGTTTTTAAGTAAGCCCACTGCGGACATGATTTGCAAGAGATATGAGGGTGAGCAGAGGAGAGTTATCTCTTTAGAACTACATGTGACTACACTCTCTGAATATTATAAGGCCCGGAGGATACCTCGTGGCTTACGCCCTCATTTGCGTCCAACTCTGTTGGCAGATAATGTCCTTTTTTGCAATAGGTTCGAGTCCATCACGAATAAGTTTTCCTTTGATTTAATGCTCTTGAACATTGAGTTTCTCCGGAAGGAGATGGAGCTGGTGAAAAAAACTGTGTTGGATTTGGAGCAACAATTGACTACGCTGTTGTCAGCACATGAACTTGACACCTATAAATCTAAAATAAACGAGAATCTTGCGAAATTCCGTGCAGACATTGAAAAAACTAAGAGAGCCAAGTGGTTCCGCGATATGGAGGACTATAGATCGGGCCGTGTGTTTTCATGGCACCCTAGTGCTCAAGGGGCACTTCAGAGAAAGAGATTTAAATCCTCCCAACAGAAACAACGCAGGAGACCACAGGAGAGGGATGTGCATAAGTTTGGGTTTACAACGGCAGAATCTGATTCTACGGATGAGTCAAATCCGGGTACTACTTCTTCTTCTTCCTTGAGTTTTTTAGGAACAAAGCAACCGGAAGCATTAACAGCAAAAGGAGGAACCGCAGAGGCGGTAGGAAACATAAGAGGAGACGGTATGAACAGAGAGAGGAGGAAGATGCAAAGGTCCCCTATGCGCACACGGAATATGGACGACCGACGGAAGGTGAACTGAATCACAACGAACTAGTGGTAAATATTTCATCTACACAACTATCGGACATTGAATGTCGTGTTTTGTCTAAAGGACTTTCTTTTTGTCCCAAGAACCACCCTGACTGGTTTCAAATTGAGTGTGATCTATTCGCATTTTATAGGAGACTTCGACTAACCTCTTTCTTTGCAGAGACGGATTTGAAAAATGACGAATCCACGGGTGATAAGACAGGGGGGTTTACTCTGAAAGAGACTGGTTTGTTCAATAAGAGCACTTTCCAACCCCAGGTGAAAAATAACTTTGTTGAGTCTTACATTACATTGGTGGAGAGGGATGTCAAACAATATAAAGAAAGGTTTCGTGATGTTGGATATAATAATCTGTCCAACATAGAACGACAGGCCCTAGATCGTCTGTCTAATAATACTGAACTTACAATCAAGCCGGCTGATAAAGGCGGAGCAGTCGTTATTATGGACACTGTTAAGTATAAAGCAGAAATTTTGAGACAACTGTCGGATGTTGCAGTGTATAAGAAACTTGATTGTGATCCCACTAGTGTGTTTCAGAGGGAGTTACAACTTCTGATCGATGACTCCTTACATAATGGACTCATCGATCAGAAGTTGGCTGAGTTTCTATTTGTGAGTGCGCCAATTGTTCCGGTCCTATACACATTACCGAAAATACATAAGGACTTAGATAACCCCCCCGGGCGTCCTATCGTATCGGGGAGAGGTTCTATGTGTAACAAAGTTGCCATTTTTTTAGATAAGATTCTTCGTGTTTTCTCTACTTCTGCTCGTTCTTACATTAGGGACACAAGTGATTTTTTGGCAAAAGTGAGCACTATCCCTGTGAGTGCTTCAACCTTTCTGGTGTCTTTCGATGTAGTATCTTTGTACACGTCGATTGAACATGAAAGAGGTCTACACGCTGTCGGTGTGGCGCTGTCAGGCTCGGACGTGGCTCCGGATTGTGCACAGTTGGTCCTCACACTGCTGGAGTTCATCCTCGGGAGGAATTTTTTCCTCTTTGGGGATGATTACTACCAGCAGTTATGGGGTACCGCCATGGGGTCCAATGTGGCCCCCACGTATGCTAACATCTATATGGCGGTGCTCGAGGACCAGCATGTGTACAGATCCAGCTTCTGGTGCCATGTCCGGGCCTGGTGGCGCTACATCGATGATATTTTTTGTATATGGGAGGGGTCTGAGGATGACCTTTTTGGCTTTTTGAATGAATTGAATAACTTACATCCAGAGTTAAAGTTCACCATGACGTACTCGGCAGAGAAGGTCCAATTCCTAGATACCATGGTATACAAGCAAGGTGATAATTGGACGGACCTATTTATAAAAATGACTTAATAGAATAGCCTTTTGTGCTACGACAGCTACCATCCTAAAAGAATGATGAATTCATTACCTTGGAGCCAGTTGGTTAGGGTACGGAGAATTGTTAAAGATGACGTAGTTTGTGATAGGAGATTGACAGAGATGTGTGCCAAATTTGTGCGTAGAGGGTATCCAAGGGAGATGGTGTTGGGACATAAGGAAAAAGTCACCAGATCAATTGAGGGAGAGCTTTTGACCCATGATAGGAAGGCTAAACAGAAACGCATACCATTTGTTTCTACATACTGCCCGGCCAGCAGTGGTCTATCCAATATTTTGAATAGACACTGGGGGCTATTACAAAAAGGTCTACCACATATTCAGGATTTCCGGTCACGGCCCATTTTATCTTATAGACGAGGGCGGAATTTGAAAGACCATTTGGTGAGGTCAGATGTTGGTGGTGGTAGGGTTGCCATCCAGCGGACATTATGTCCTCCACGGATGGGCAATTTTCCCTGCCTCAGCTGTGCATGTTGTGGGAATATGCTTAAGGGGGATAGCTTCCATCATCCCCAGACTGGCAAGAAATTTATGATTAATGATCGGTACACATGCACATCGAAATTTGTGATTTATTTAATAGTATGTCCATGTGGACTTATGTATGTTGGCGAGACAACAACGGCAGTTAAAACCAGAATTACGAAACATAAGAGCACAATAAGAACGAATTTACATGAACTCCCTATACCGAAACATTTCAGTGAGTGTAGACACTCTATAAATCAACTACGCTTTAGGGTGATTGACGGGGTCCCAGCTTGGAGGAGAGGTGGGGATAGGATATTAAAACTTAAACAGAAGGAATTGAGGTGGATTTCGGTCCTAGAGACCTTACAACCCAAAGGGTTGAATATTGATTACAATCTGCATATTTGTATGTCCTAAAGGGGATGGGCTATATTGGTGATGGCCCTCCCCTTTTTCTTGTATGTTCATTTTATGTACATATAAAGTTGTTATCTGTATATCCTTGACCTCTTCTGATGTATACATCTGACTCTGTGTACGTTTTTTAAGTTCTTTTAATATCCTTTATTTGTAGTGTTACATGTTTTTAATTGTTATTATTTTTGTTTATTTACAGTTGATGCAGGATTGGCTATCCAGGGTATTCATGGAGGATATTAAGAAATATGTTGTTTACAATTTTTTGTTTTTTGTAAAAAATAATCCTTTTTTCATATAAATTAATTGTCCCTTTTTTTGTATGTTCTGGTGATTATGTGTAGATTCTTTTCCTCCTTTTGACCCTTGTTTGCCAAATCTGCTTAATTGCTTGAGGTTATTATCCGCTTAGTGTATCAGGTAATTTAATACGGGTGCCATGGTATTTGGCTATGTGTCTCGTCTTCTACTATGTACAGACGTGGTGCGGCATGTGGGCGTGCCGGAGGTGTGGGCGCTGTTGCGTCATGGCTCCTCCTGGCCGGTCACGTGGTCGCGTCCGGCTGCCCGTGGAGACGAGGGGTATTGCTTGTCCTGTGACGCCGGTCGCGGGCGCCGCGCGTCACACCAGGTGGCGGTCATGTGACCGCTGTTATGGTGTGCGCTGTGCGCAGGCGCCGGCGTTCACAGGTGGACTGACACTAACATGCGGGTATGTTATTCATTATCAGGACCAGCTGATAGACCTTCTGCGGTACGGAAGGTGATTGGGTATATGGACGTGTGTACGTCAACTACAATAGTGATTGGAGGACACACTACCATGGTAACCGGACAGCTTGAGCAATGATTGGGTTATAGCTTTGATATTTCTATCCTCTATTTTTTCTTGTGTTATGATGTTAGTTTTGGGAATAGTTATTTGTGATCAGTCTTGTATGACTGATGTTTTATGTGTGGCACAGAATGTTTTGGTATATTTTGTGATTTTAAAGCAACTTAATAAAGGCCGCTTCTGGATGGTGATTGGTTCCTTTTTAGGCTCCACACTATTTAAGATGGCCACCAGTGATGTTTTGTATGCTTGATAAAGGCCAATGTGGCCGAAACGTTGCATCTGTTTTATGGCTGAATAAAGACCGCTTTTTGGATACGATTCACCTG
Organism: Ranitomeya imitator; assembly: GCF_032444005.1. Taxonomy (NCBI): domain Eukaryota; kingdom Metazoa; phylum Chordata; class Amphibia; order Anura; family Dendrobatidae; genus Ranitomeya; species Ranitomeya imitator. The sequence continues at coordinate 489,493,952 of NC_091285.1, read as the reverse complement.
GTTTGGATGCTGTCTCTTTTCCTTGATTTGTGACTTTGTGCCCGATTGGATCCTGGGACCCTTGGACGTGCATCCCGCATCTGAGTGCTGGTGGTCGATTTTTTCTATGCTATCCATCATCCTCTTGATTACATTCCAGGGGTTTTCAATGGGGTTCAGGTCTGGCGATTGGGGCTGCCCATGACAGGGTTTTGATGTGGAGGTCTCTTAATTTTTGCTTTATGTCTGTAACTTTTTTATGCTTTAACCAACAAAGTAACTCACTGAAGAAATTATAAGGTACTTTGGATACTTTTTACTGTACTAAACCCAGATGGAACAGGAATTCCAAAGAAAAAATACAAGTTATACTGAATTTTTTCATACAAACCTATATATCATTCTGTTTAGCTTCTACTCTACTATAACATTTTGCTGACAGATCAGACTGCATGTTCAGTGTGACAGGTACCCTTTAACTTGGTAATGCTTGCCCTGCAAGGGCTATAAACTGTTTCCTCGCCATTATATTTTGCACAAAAAGGAAGTGGTAACTTCTTCTCCCATAAATTACTAGGAGATTTTTTTGGAGCCATTAAATGACAGTAGGCACTTCAAACACCATTACTGCATTATTGTAGTGCATTGAAGTAGTATTCTTTCGGCACTATGATTTTTTGGTTGCTTTAGTGAGGTCCTGCCTTGGTTCACATTGAACTTAGCAGAATAAACAAAAAACAGTCTTCTTAACCCTTATCCGGCTGAATAGGTACAATTGTAACTATTCCGTTTTAAAATTGCAATAACTTTTTTTTGAAAAGACGTAGAGGGCTGAAATTTCGTGACATCTCTACATTTTTGGTCCAGAATATATTGGCCAAATTTCAATAAAATATCTCCACCCACTTCCGAGATAAGGGGTCGAGATCTTTTTGCATCCATAACAAGCTGCATAGGTACAAATGTACCTCATATATTTTGAATGAAGATAATGCAAGGGAAAAAGCATAAATTTTTTTTTAATGATAATGCTATTTAACTATTATAAACAAGTAAAAAACTGTTCATTTACATTATAAAAGAAAATGTAAGAAACTTTTTTTTATTGATTTTCTTTGCAAGTAATGCATGTTGGCTTTGCTACAGAGTGTTCATCGCAAATGGGTTTCACACAAACCACACAAGACTTTCTAGTCTTGCGTTGTTTTCGCCTCAGGTCTCTGCAGACATAGCAACTACCAACAACAGGGGAGGGTCCACGACTACCATGAGGTATTTTGGGGCCAGCTGCTGGCTGCGATGCTACCACAATGCATCGTCCAAGCACCATTTCTACTGCACCTCGAAGAAAATGGTTTCTCATTATCATTTTGTTTGTACTACGATCTTCAATTGCAATCATACACAGCTGATTTGCGAGATCTTTCAGGAACTTTCTTCGTTGATCCTTTGCCCTGAAGCTTGGATTGTGTTCTCTGTAGATGATGTAGGATGCTAACCCACTGACATCAATCATATTGTAGAAAAATGCCAAAGTCCAACGTGATGTTCGTCGTTTCACAGTGTACTCTCCCAACATTTTATCCATAACATCAACGCCACCTTTTGTTATGTTGTAGTATTTTATTATCTCTGGCTTGGCTGCTAGTGTCTCTTCAACTTCTCCCGTCATGTGCATAGATGATAGAAGCACGACTGATTTGTTCTTCTTTGGTACATATGAACAGACTGTTGCATCATGATTGTAGGCAAAATTTGTCGAGTATACAGGCCTTTCTTTGGCAGGCTGCATGTTGTTAGGTAGGAACCTTTTGTTTTTTCTCACTGTACCAACTAGTGTCATGTTCCAGGAGTTCAATACCTTAGCTAGTTCCATGGTTGTAAAGAAGTTATCGGTGGTGACATTTCTTCCAGAGCCTTTATACGAGCTCACTAGGTCCAATACTGTTCGTTCTCCAATGTTTACTTGTCGAGGACCATCAGTTGGTTTCCCAGTGTAGAGCTGACCTTGTAAAGGGTAGGCATTTGATGAGTCACAAGCCCAGAAAATCTTTATGCCATATTTAGCTGGTTTTGAAGGTATATACTGGGTAAATTTAGTATGACCTCTAAATGGAAATAATTGCTCGTCGACGGTGATACAATGATATGGCTTGTAGGCTCTCTCCAGATTACTGTTCAGCATTGTCCAGATGTCCCGTATTGGTGCAGCTTTATCTGTTTGCACACGTTCTGCACGTGTATTTTCGTTGTCAAACCTGATAAATCTGAGTATCATCTTGAAGCGGTCACGAGACATGGCTGCACGTATAAGAGGCAGAGCAGCAACATTCCACATTTCCTCCAGATTCTCTTTGTTGGCTCTGTGCACACCAGCAGCAATCAGTATGCCCAAAAATGCATGAAGTTCAGTTTCAGTAAATTGCTTGAATGTTTTTTGTGGTGGCCGTTTGGAAGAATCAGGAAAACGTTGTACCAGTTCGTTGTTGTAAGCATCACAAACTCTCTTGGCCTTTCGATTCGTTTCCCGTAATATGATGTCACACATCTCGGGAGTCATGATGGACTTGAATAGCTCTTTTGCTGTATATAGGTTGCTGATTGCTGCAGGGCCACCTCTTTGTCGTAGGACATTACGAGATTTTGTTTGTGCATTTGGCAGTGGATTACTGCACCATTGAGTTTCATCCTTAGCAGTCCAAATGTCGCCTGCACTTTGAGGCACAGAATCATCCTCAACACTTTCGTCTGATTCGTATTCATTTTCATGCTCTATGACCATTTCTTGTTCAATGTCTGAATCTTCTTCAGTAACATCCACTTGTGGTACATAGTTTTCATCATCAGATGGAACATATGGTTCATCCTCATGCTCAGAATCAGATTCTTCTAGCATTCGCATTATTTCGTCAGACGTAAATCTGTAAATATGAAAAAATGTAAAATAAATAATTTTCCGAAATACTACATTATTGGCTTTTCACAAAATTATACTAACCTGCAAACACGTTTTCTTGGATTATGGCGGAAACTAGATCCAGCATTACTATCACTCATGATGACTTGCTAGATGAATATTGGCTTCGTATTTTGTGCTGAATATAAATAAAACATCGTAAAACAATATGTAGATACTAATTATTATCCATTTTTCGTATAAAAATTATACCTATAGTGATAAGTTTCATACAAAATATATGTAAGCCAAGTCCAGGCTGAAAGACAATTTGACTGTTCTGTCCCCACATAATGAGAATAAAGGTATAACTGGCTGTTAGATGCTGTGAGACTTTCCTACCTTCGTTTCCAAGAAATTGAAGACTTCACAAGCCTAGAAATGTGTGCTCACAGCAATGAGATGAACAGCAAAATGGCTAATGAGAGGAGGGAGGCAGGAAGACAAGTAGAAGCCACTCCCAGTTTGAATTAACTTAATTGACAGCAACATAAGTGACCAGTAACAACACTGAACAATAGATATCAGCATAACATTTGTAGCTGAATGAACTTTAGTTTCTGAAACCAAGTAAAGTCTTCCCACAGTGGAGGTATATGTGAAGGTACAATTGTACCTATGCAGCCTGTTAAGGTTGTAAAATTATGCAGCCTGACAAGGGTTAAATAGTGAGATAAAAGACATGTAAAAAGATGACTTAGAAATATATGGCTAAAAGTACTTGTATAATGCCAGTTATTTAGTATTTAGGGCAGAAACTACAGATCTGTGCTGACAATGTGGCTCTCGATATCAACGTGATAGCTTAGCTACTCTATTTTAAATAAAACAAAATAAATCACCAATCTAACAGGGAGTGAATAATACAAATGTCAACCTAGGTAGGTGATATTGACACCGAATGACAGAAATCAGACTGAGCATAAGTTGGTATAAGTTGGCAATGCATAAGAGCACGTTCACACTGTGGTAATTTCACAGGCAAAAACCCAAGAAGAAAACAAAATGAGCATATACCCTGTAACAAGTAAATAAGTAGATAGTAATAGTACAAGTAAATAATATTGTTGTCAATGTGGCACCCCTAGGGGTATTTGCCACAAAAATAGTTACTGACACTAGACACAAATACTAAAATAGCAAAACTGCACTACCACCTCCGGCCAGAAGGGGGAGCTCCAGAGACTCCCCTTAATCCATTCTGGTCTGAGAGAAGAAATGGCAGTTGGGCTAAGGAGCTGATAGTGAGAGGTCATACAGCTGAATTTCTAACAGCCCTATGACGGTTTCCAGGCCCAAATCACCGGCCTGAGGAGAAGAGGGACAGAGAAAAGGGACATTGTGAGAACCGGGTAGCATTAATCACTACCCAGAACAGGCGAAAAGACGGATACCGGATCCGTGGCTGTATTCATTATATATAATACAGCAACCGGAAAAACGTGAGGTGATATCAGCTTCACTAGGGTCGGACGCAGCAACAGACACAGAGTTCAGCGGTACTCCCGGAGGGGGTAAACCGATAAAAGGACTCGGGTTGCCCGTCGAACCAGGACCCGGAGGGGACAGATTGGGCCGGCAGCCAGTTCACATACAGCAGCAGGGCCACACAGAAATTGCGCACAATAAGAGGCGAAGACCCCGGCAGGGTCAAAGTAACTCAGAGTTCCCATACAGACTCCGGTGACAGGACTGGTTGTAAATCCTTTTATGTTAAAGTAAACTGGTTAAACGTTTCAGTGCCTCAGTCTTTCATTTGGACAATAGCCATCTATCCAGGATCGGGATCATCGCCGCTGGGAGAACCTGCTGCTGATCAAGTAAGTGCCTGTCCCCTCACGATACCCCTTACACTGTGCATTGCCTGAGGCCACAGCACCGGGTCAAACCACCTGTGACATCCCCCTCAAGAGACAGACCCCATTGGTCCGGTGCTGGGTATCCCGGTCTCTTGGGCGTCACATCAACATTTTGATCAAAATAGCATAAAAGCATGTCACAGCGACAAAGCGTACCCAGTCAGAACAGTCCTGTCTCTAGTATTAAAACCTTACCATGTGTCAACTGACCTCAATGTGAATAATTTCAGAGCAGGACAGGAGCCAGACTAGTTCAGACACTAGTACATGGGGAGCTATATAAATAAATGCCTAGCTCATAAAGGGGGGCACGCCACTGTTTGTACAGAGTAATGAGTAGGAGCATAAATTGTTATATGTGCAATGTGTAAGAGCACGTTCACACTGTGGCCATTTCACAGACAAAACACAAGAATAAAACAAAATGAGCATATACCCTATAGTAAGTGAATAAGTAAATAGTAATAGTGCATGTAAATAACATTGGGTACTTAGTTATCACTATTTTGATCATAACAGCATAAAAAAGGCATCCGACCCAAGTGTACCCAGTTAGGGCAGTGTATCCAGTTTTGACAGATTCCTGTCTGCTTTCATTCATTGTGGGAGAAAATGCTATTTAAATAAAATTATGCATTGGTTTTGGTTGAATTAGTGAGGTCCAGCCTTGGTTGGCAATGGCACTGAACCTAGCAGAGCAAAAAATAATAATCAGTTTTCTTTAATAGTGAGATAAAAGACATGCCCCTAGATGACTCAGAAATATATAGCTTGAAGTATTGGTACAAGGCCAATTAGTATTGGAGACAGAAACTCCAGATCTGTGCTGGCAATGCAGATCTCAACATCGATGTGTCAGCGTAGCTACTCTATTTCTAATAAAACTAAATGAGTCACCTACCTAATAGGGAGTGAATAATACCGATACCTTCCTCAGGTAGGTGGTATTAATAGGTGGTGGTATGTATAGGGCAGCGCAAATAGCAATAAGAGCATGAACTGGCACTTAGGGCAGTAAAAATGACACCAATGGCAGATCGCTACTTCCAACAGGTGGCACTATAGAGTGAAGTCCTCTTTTTCTCAGAAGAGGCAATTTGCATATTATATTTCCCAGAGGAGCATTGCATGGCGAATAAGCCTCCTTACCTTGACAAGCCAGAGATGGTATGTCACTCTCCATAAGGAGAAACGGTACCCCTTAGACCCCAGTCCAGAGCCTCTCACCTAGCCAAATTAGTTCTCATGCTTCGCACTGACGAGGGCCAACAGCCCGAAACACCGTGTCTGCGAATTGAGATACTAATTTGGCTTTTATCCTAAGTCATATTGCACGACTCGTTAAAGAGTTGATTGTGACTTGTAGGATCGCTACTTCCAACAGGTGGCGCTATAGAGTTAAGTCCTCTTTTTCTCAGAAGAGGCAATTTGCACACCAATGGCAGATGCAGTAATGAGCAAAAACCGGACCACACTGACAACTAACTTCCTACTATAATGATTATAGACATGATTACTCTTTATTTCCATAAATTTGACTTGAAAATTGATAACTACAGAATAAATTCCTTGAAAGGTCATACCTAACTCACACAAACTGGCAACATGACATTGCTGGTGCAATTAGTGGTTTTGTAAGTTGTGTTTGATCAAAGCTTCATATTTGCAGCAAATGCTAATAAATAATTAACTAATAACAATACCACAGTGTCAGCATTAAACAGCATAATTGTGTTTTATACACAGCCTTGAGTGCTAGAGGATGCATCACATCTCAGTTTTCTATTTCTATCTAAGGTTATAGATCTCAATGCTTCCGTTGACATTGACACTGTCAACACAAACACTTGATCTATTGTATTTTCGAGTAGCTCTTTAAAATATAAATATATCTCAATTGTTTATTTCAAGTGCTTTTAGTGGTGCAAAAGTAGTTTAATTGTATTTAAAAACTGTCAAATATCAATGGCGATCAATGATGTTCATTGATTTGTTTACTGAGTTAAACATGAAGAATATCAGATTCAGGTTCTAACATTAAATAGGCTTGTATTGATTCGCCACAACTATGATACAGTCAACACAATAATGTAGGTGATTAGAGAAATCTGTCTACTTTGGCCTTGGCTTTCTATAACAATGTCTTCTGTGATGCTTACATTCAGCAAAGCATCAAAAAAATTAGAAAATGGTAAAAAGTAAAATAAAATTCTAAATTAAATAAAAAGCATAATTCTACACAACATTGGAGGAATACATTTCAAATGATTATGCAACAGAACAAAAAAAACATGCACACAAAAGTTGACTTGGGCATACGAACATAATCCCAAAAGTAGAGATGAGTGAATCTTTTGAAATCCAAATTTGCCGACTTCACAAAATTTTCGCCAAAAATTTGATTTGCAGTGAATAAACTCACCCAAATGTTAATACTTGTGTTGGGAGTTGAGTTCCTGCCACTGCACAGGGAGAATCTCGAACCATGTCTGCTGCGGTCTCCCATTCTGCATCGGTCCCAGCGTCTCACTGAATCTGATACTGTGCAAAGGGTTACTGCTGCCTCTCCAGGCTTTGCTATTTTACCCTGCACTGGTCTGCAGTGAGCAGGCTTTTCAGGGACTAAGTCCTGCTTTGCACACACTGAGCATGCCCAGGGTAAGATCTCTCAGTGGAGATCAAGGGTCACATGCTCAGGTACTGCAGCAACTTCCATTGGTCCTCCAGGAAGGCCCTGTACCTGATCAAGTTCTGTGGCAGCCTTCCATTGGTCCTTCTGGGAAGGTCCTGAAGTTGCTACAACTATAAAAGGTTATCATGACCGCACAGCCAAGTGCTAGTATCAAATATGTACGAGCTCAGTGCCAGTGTGGTTGTGTGTGTGGTCAGGGACCCAGCTGAAATAAGCCCCTAGAATGCTGGCAACTCGGGCGAGGAGTTTATGTGTGAATTCAGGGCTGGCTAATAGCTATTAGAATTCCGGCTCCACCGGAGAGGAGCTGCGTGTTGGTTGGACTGCATGACCTCTGTTATGTTTGCTAATGACAGGTGTTATGAAGGCAATCCAGAAACACAGTGTGCTTAGCGATCAGAGCGCACACAGTGATCTGACAAATACCCAAAAATACAAGAACGAGCTCTGAGACGTGGAAACTCTGTAGACTGCACACCTGATCCTATCCTAAACACAACTAAAAGCGGCTGTGGATTGCGCCTAACAACTACCTAGGCAACTCGGCACAGCCTAAGAAACTAGCTAGCCTGAAGATAGAAAAATAGGCCTGACTTGCCCCAGAGAAATTCCCCAAAGGAAAAGGCAGCCCCCCACATATAATGACTGTGAGTAAGATGAAAAGACAAAACGTAGGGATGAAATAGATTCAGCAAAGTGGGGCCCGATATTCTAGGACAGAGCGAGGACAGTAAAGCGAACTTTGCAGTCTACAAAAAACCCTAAAGCAAAACCACGCAAAGGGGGCAAAAAAAACCCACCGTGCCGAACTAACGGCACGGCGGTACACCCTTTGCGTCTCAGAGCTTCCAGCAAAACAAAAGACAAGCTGGACAGAAAAAAAGCAACAAAAAAGCAAAAAGCACTTAGCTATACAGAGCAGCAGGTCACAGGAACAATCAGGAGAAGCTCAGATCCAACACTGAAACATTGACAAGGAGCAAGGATAGCAGCATCAGGCGGAGTTAAGTAATGAAGCAGTTAACGAGCTCACCAGAACACCTGAGGGAGGAAGCTCAGAAGCTGCAGTACCACTTGTGACCACAGGAGTGAATTCAGCCACAGAATTCACAACAGTACCCCCCCCTTGAGGAGGGGTCACCGAACCCTCACCAGAGCCCCCAGGCCGACCAGGATGAGCCGCATGAAAGGCACGAACAAGATCGGAAGCATGAACATCAGAGGCAAAAACCCAGGAATTATCTTCCTGAGCATAACCCTTCCATTTAACCAGATACTGGAGTTTCCGTCTAGAAACACGAGAATCCAAAATCTTCTCCACAATATACTCCAATTCCCCCTCCACCAAAACCGGGGCAGGAGGCTCAACAGATGGAACCATAGGTGCCACGTATCTCCGCAACAACGACCTATGGAATACATTATGTATGGAAAAGGAGTCTGGGAGGGTCAAACGAAAAGACACAGGATTGAGAACCTCAGAAATCCTATATGGACCAATAAAACGAGGTTTAAATTTAGGAGAGGAAACCTTCATAGGAATATGACGAGAAGATAACCAAACCAGATCCCCAACACGAAGTCGGGGACCCACACGGCGTCTGCGATTAGCGAAAAGTTGAGCTTTCTCCTGGGACAAGATCAAATTGTCCACTACCTGAGTCCAGATCTGCTGCAACCTATCCACCACAGAATCCACACCAGGACAGTCCGAAGACTCAACCTGTCCTGAAGAGAAACGAGGATGGAACCCAGAATTGCAAAAAAATGGAGAAACCAAGGTAGCCGAGCTGGCCCGATTATTAAGGGCGAACTCAGCCAACGGCAAAAAGGACACCCAATCATCCTGGTCTGCAGAAACAAAACATCTCAGATATGTTTCCAAGGTCTGATTGGTTCGTTCGGTCTGGCCATTAGTCTGAGGATGGAAAGCCGAGGAAAAGGATAGGTCAATGCCCATCCTACCACAAAAGGCTCGCCAAAACCTTGAAACAAACTGGGAACCTCTGTCAGAAACAATATTCTCAGGAATGCCATGCAACCGAACCACATGCTGAAAGAACAAAGGTACCAAATCAGAGGAGGAAGGCAATTTAGCCAAGGGCACCAGATGGACCATTTTAGAAAAGCGATCACAGACCACCCAAATGACTGACATCTTTTGAGAAACGGGAAGGTCAGAAATGAAATCCATCGAAATATGTGTCCAAGGCCTCTTTGGGACCGGCAAGGGCAAAAGCAACCCACTGGCACGAGAACAGCAGGGCTTAGCCCTAGCACAAATCCCACAGGACTGCACAAAAGTACGTACATCCCGTGACAGAGTTGGCCACCAGAAGGATCTAGCCACCCACTCTCTGGTACCAAAGATTCCAGGATGACCAGCCAACACCGAACAATGAAGTTCAGAGATAAGTTTATTAGTCCACCTATCAGGGACGAACAGTTTCTCTGCTGGACAACGATCAGGTTTATTCGCCTGAAATTTTTGCAGCACCCGCCGCAAATCAGGGGAGATGGCAGACACAATGACTCCTTCCTTGAGGATACCCGCTGGCTCAGATAAACCCGGAGAGTCGGGCACAAAACTCCTAGACAGAGCATCCGCCTTCACATTTTTAGAGCCCGGAAGGTACGAAATCACAAAGTCGAAGCGGGCAAAAAATAACGACCAACGGGCCTGTCTAGGATTCAAGCGCTTGGCAGACTCGAGATAAGTCAAGTTCTTATGATCAGTCAATACCACCACGCGATGCTTAGCTCCTTCAAGCCAATGACGCCACTCCTCGAATGCCCACTTCATGGCCAGCAACTCTCGATTGCCCACATCATAATTACGCTCAGCGGGCGAAAACTTCCTGGAAAATAAAGCACATGGTTTCATCACTGAGCAATCAGAACCTCTCTGTGACAAAACCGCCCCTGCTCCAATCTCAGAAGCATCAACCTCGACCTGGAACGGAAGAGAAACATCTGGCTGACACAACACAGGGGCAGAACAAAAACGACGCTTCAACTCCTGAAAAGCTTCCACAGCAGCAAAAGACCAATTAACCAAATCAGCACCCTTCTTGGTCAAATCGGTCAATGGTTTGGCAATGCTAGAAAAATTACAGATGAAGCGACGATAAAAATTAGCAAAGCCCAGGAACTTTTGCAGACTTTTCAGAGATGTCGGCTGAATCCAATCCTGGATGGCTTGGACCTTAACTGGATCCATCTCGATAGTAGAAGGGGTAAAGATGAACCCCAAAAATGAAACTTTCTGCACACCGAAGAGACACTTTGATCCCTTCACAAACAAAGAGTTAGCACGCAGGACCTGAAAAACCATTCTGACCTGCTTCACATGAGACTCCCAATCATCTGAGAAGATCAAAATGTCATCCAAGTAAACAATCAGGAATTTATCCAGATACTCACGGAAGATGTCATGCATAAAAGACTGAAACACAGATGGAGCATTAGCAAGTCCGAACGGCATCACTAGATACTCAAAATGACCCTCGGGCGTATTGAATGCAGTTTTCCATTCATCTCCTTGCCTGATTCTCACCAGATTATACGCACCACGAAGATCTATCTTAGTGAACCAACTAGCCCCCTTAATCCGAGCAAACAAGTCAGATAACAATGGCAAGGGATACTGAAATTTAACAGTGATCTTATTAAGAAGGCGGTAATCAATACACGGTCTCAGCGAACCATCCTTCTTGGCTACAAAGAAGAACCCTGCTCCCAGTGGTGATGACGATGGGCGAATATGTCCCTTCTCCAGGGATTCCTTCACATAACTGCGCATAGCGGCGTGTTCGGGCACGGATAAATTAAATAATCGACCTTTAGGGAATTTACTACCAGGAATCAAATTGATAGCACAATCACAATCCCTATGCGGAGGTAGAGCATCGGACTTGGGCTCTTCAAATACATCCTGATAATCAGACAAGAACTCTGGGACCTCAGAAGGGGTGGATGACGAAATCGACAAAAATGGAACATCACCATGTACCCCCTGACAACCCCAGCTGGATACCGACATGGAATTCCAATCCAATACTGGATTATGGGTTTGTAGCCATGGCAACCCCAACACGACCACATCATGCAGATTATGCAACACCAGAAAGCGAATAACTTCCTGATGTGCAGGAGCCATGCACATGGTCAGCTGGGCCCAATATTGAGGTTTATTCTTGGCCAAAGGTGTAGCATCAATTCCTCTCAATGGAATAGGACACCGCAAAGGCTCCAAGAAAAACCCACAACGTTTAGCATAATCCAAATCCATCAGATTCAGGGCAGCGCCCGAATCCACAAACGCCATGACAGAAAATGACGACAAAGAGCATATCAAGGTAATGGACAGAAGGAATTTGGACTGTACAGTACCAATGACGGCAGACCTAGCGGACCGCTTAGTGCGCTTAGGACAATCAGAAATAGCATGAGTGGAATCACCACAGTAGAAACACAGACCATTCAGACGTCTGTATTCCTGCCGTTCAACTCTAGTCATAGTCCTATCGCACTGCATAGGCTCAGGTTTAACCTCAGGCAGTACCGCCAAATGGTGCACAGATTTACGCTCGCGCAAGCGTCGACCGATCTGAATGGCCAAAGACAAAGACTCATTCAAACCAGCAGGCATAGGAAATCCCACCATGACATCCTTAAGAGCCTCAGAGAGACCCTTTCTGAACAAAGCTGCCAGCGCAGATTCATTCCACTGAGTGAGTACTGACCATTTCCTAAATTTCTGACAATATACTTCTATATCATCCTGACCCTGGCACAAAGCCAGCAAATTTTTCTCAGCCTGATCCACTGAATTAGGCTCATCGTACAGCAATCCGAGCGCCAGGAAAAACGCATCGACACTACTCAATGCAGGGTCTCCTGGCGCAAGAGAAAATGCCCAGTCTTGAGGGTCGCCGCGCAAAAAATAAATAATAATCAAAACCTGTTGAATAGGATTACCAGAAGAATGAGGTTTCAAGGCCAGAAATAGCTTACAATTATTTTTGAAACTGAGAAACTTAGTTCTATCTCCAAAAAACAAATCAGGAATAGGAATTCTTGGTTATAACATAGATTTCTGATCAATAGTATCTTGAATTTTTTGTACATTTATAACGAGATTATCCATTGAAGAGCACAGACCCTGAATATCCATGTCCACACCTGTGTCCAGAATCACCCAAATGTCTAGGGGAAAAAAAAAAAAGTGAACACAGAGCAGAAAAAAAAAAAAAAAAATGATGTCAGAACTTTTTCTTTCCCTCTATTGAGAATCATTAGTTTGGCTCCTTGTACTGTTATGTTTGCTAATGACAGGTGTTATGAAGGCAATCCAGAAACACAGTGTGCTTAGCGATCAGAGCGCACACAGTGATCTGACAAATACCCAAAAATACAAGAACGAGCTCTGAGATGTGGAAACTCTGTAGACTGCACACCTGATCCTATCCTAAACACAACTAAAAGCGGCTGTGGATTGCGCCTAACAACTACCTAGGCAACTCGGCACAGCCTAAGAAACTAGCTAGCCTGAAGATAGAAAAATAGGCCTGACTTGCCCCAGAGAAATTCCCCAAAGGAAAAGGCAGCCCCCCACATATAATGACTGTGAGTAAGATGAAAAGACAAAACGTAGGGATGAAATAGATTCAGCAAAGTGGGGCCCGATATTCTAGGACAGAGCGAGGACAGTAAAGCGAACTTTGCAGTCTACAAAAAACCCTAAAGCAAAACCACGCAAAGGGGGCAAAAAAACCCACTGTGCCGAACTAACGGCACGGCGGTACACCCTTTGCGTCTCAGAGCTTCCAGCAAAACAAAAGACAAGCTGGACAGAAAAAAAGCAACAAAAAAGCAAAAAGCACTTAGCTATACAGAGCAGCAGGTCACAGGAACAATCAGGAGAAGCTCAGATCCAACACTGAAACATTGACAAGGAGCAAGGATAGCAGCATCAGGCGGAGTTAAGTAATGAAGCAGTTAACGAGCTCACCAGAACACCTGAGGGAGGAAGCTCAGAAGCTGCAGTACCACTTGTGACCACAGGAGTGAATTCAGCCACAGAATTCACAACAGACCTCTGTCAGCTCTACACGGTAGCTGTGTCCCCTTTGAGCTAAACAGGGTTCTCTTTACTACGGGCTCTGTGAAATAACAGAGTTCGTTTGTATTAATTTGCTTTGCCACCTTGCTTAGCAGCAGGTTCTTTCCTGCACGGTGGATCCTGGGTTGCGAACACACCTATCTCATCTAATAAATATATTCGGTGCGTTCCGCCAACCCTAACAACTGGTAAGCTTGTAATTAGCAATGAGCGAGTATACTCGTTGCTCGGGTGGTGTCCGAGTATTTGTAAGTGCTCGGAGATTTAGTTTTCGTTGCCTCAGTTGCATGATTTACAGCTGATAGACAGCTTAAATACTGTTAGGGCTAGCGGAACGCACCAAATAATAAGAAAGATAGAATAAGGTGCGTTCGCAGCCCGGGGTCCACCATGCAGAGATGGAACCTGCTGCCAAGTAATGACGGACTATATGGCGGTACAATGTGAATACACACACGGGTTAAATTCACCCTGTGTGAAGGAATTACGATACGATACGATACGATACACTTTATTGATCCCATGGGAAATTATGGTATCACAGCAGCACAGCTTAAATCATAAAAATCATAAAGGAATTACATAGTTGACATGACAGTGGAGTTGACAGAAGAACATTATACATTATACATTAGAATAGGACATACACAACAAGTGAACTGAAATGTAGAGAAATAAGTAGACATTCACCTTGGTGGTTTAACCCTAATGTTATTATTGTACATTCCCATGGCAGTTGGCACAAACGATTTCCTATATTTTTCCTTCTTACACCTCAGAAGTATTAGCCGGTTACTGAAGGTGCTCTTCTGTCTCATGAACAGCTCATATAGTGGATGTGCATAATTGTTCCCTGTTAAGTCACAGGGCCGCGGTACCGCACACCAGAGCGCAAGCAAGGAGTCACTGAGCTCAGTCCCAAGACTTGGGATCCGAGTCCATCTAGACTTCTTGCGCTCGACACCGCTAATGGGGTGTCAGCATAACCAAAATAATAATTAAAGCTGCACGAGAGTGCGTGCGGTGCAGCACTGGCGGACGCCACTAACCACCCAAGCTTGGGTCAGGAAAGAGCTGTGAAAGCGCACGGCGCCGCACTGGCGGTCACAGCAATTAGACGCTGTATGGTGTGTTACGTGCTGATGGCTTAGTCGGGCGCTAGATAGCAATCATCCACCTTCCGCGAGCAGTCATTCAATAGGGAGGGGATTTTAAAGAACCACTTTCACTCACAACACACATACGTTTACAAATGTACACTAGCGCATGGCCGTGCGGTCATGAAAACCTTATATTGCTGCAGCATGTACATGAGCTTCCCAAAGGGACCAATGGGAGGCTGCCACAGAAGTTGAGCACCTTCAGGACCTTCCTGGAGGACCAATGGGATCTGCTGCAGTATCTGGGCATGTGACCCTCGATCTCCAACGGGAGATCTTGCCCTGGGCATGCTCAGAAGGGGAAAAGCAGGACTTAGTCCCGAAAGCATCTGCTCGCCGCTGCCCAGCCCTGGCTTCAATGGCAGAAGCTGGAAAAGCAGCAGTAACCCTATGCACAGAGTGAGACTGAGCAAGACGCTGCGACCGACATCTCCGCTGAGCAGACTCCACTGTGGCTGGGGAAGAATGGGAGACTGCAGCAGAGATGGTTCGAGATTCCCCCGTGCAGAGGCGGGAACTCGACACCTAACATCACCCCCCAGGGCCCCCCTCCTTGGACCTCGCTACGCTCGAAGGCAGCAATGAGCTGTGGAGCTCGAATGTGTTCAGCAGGCTCCCACGACTAGTGTTGAGCATTCCGATACCGCAAGTATCGGGTATCGGCCGATATTTGCGGTATCGGAATTCCGATACTGAATTCCGATACTTCCCGCGTATCGGATACCGGAATCGGAAGTTCCCAGAATTCAAATTGAACGCAGCAGCCAATGAGGAATGAATGAAAGTGTGGGCACATCCTGTTTAGCATGGTGGGCATGTAAGTACTGGCAAGGCTGGGATTGGCTGCTGAAATGATGTCACTCTGCACTATAAAAAAGCGCTGCCGCCATTTTGCGCTCACTCTGCTGTGATTTCAGTTAGGGACAGGACGCTGTGTTCTAACTGAGGGCCAGTCGAGCTAGCTAATTGCTTTATTTTCCTTTCCAAAGGCTAATTTAGCAAAACGCTGTGTGTTCTTCACTGTTCACCTTGCTCTTGCCTTGCAGCGCTGTTTTAACAGCGTTCTGCAAGGTCTCTGTGTGTGTGTGTGTGTGCAGCTCACTCTGTAGTCTGTGTGCAGCCATATACCCGGTTGTATTCAGCTCAGGGGGGGTTCACACTGCCTCACACAGTTGTTCTTTTTTGCTCTTAGTGCAGCCTGCTGCACATTTTTTCTCAAATTTCCTATTAGTGTTTTTCCACCAGTCTCCAGCTCTATTGTGGAAAAACACTACATAGGATAACCTAGAGGGGGGTTTTTGGGCCTTGCAGCGCCGTTTACGGCTGTCTGCACGGTCTCCGTGTGAGCCCAGCTCGCCCTGTAGTCTGTGTGCAGCCATAGCCGGTTGGATTCAGCTCAGGGTTTGTTACTGGCTCATACCTTGAGAAAAATTTTCCTTTTTTTCAAATAGTGCAGCCTGTTTAAAATTTGAAAAAAAAAATTCCTATTAGTGTCTTTCCACTCGTATCCAGCTAAATAGTGGAAAAACACTATATAGGATAACCTAGAGGAGGGTTTTTTGGCCTTGCAGCGCCGTTTACGGCTGTCTGCACGGTCTCCGTGTGAGCCCAGCTCGCCCTGTAGTCTGTGTGCAGCCATAGCCGGTTGGATTCAGCTCAGGGTTCGTTACTGGCTCATACCTTGAGAAAAATTTTCCTTTTTTTCAAATAGTGCAGCCTGTTTAAAATTTGAAAAAAAAAATTCCTATTAGTGTCTTTCCACTCGTATCCAGCTAAATAGTGGAAAAACACTATATAGGATAACCTAGAGGAGGGTTTTTTGGCCTTGCAGCGCCGTTTACGGCTGTCTGCACGGTCTCTGTGTGAGCGCAGCTCGCCCTGTAGTCTGTGTGCAGCCATAGCCGGTTGGATTCAGCTCAGGGTGCGTTACTGCCTCATACCTTGAAAAACAATTTCCTTTTTTTCAAATAGTGCAGCCAGTTTAAAATTTGAAAAAAAAAATTCCTATTAGTGTCTTTCCACTCGTATCCAGCTAAATAGTGGAAAAACACTATATAGGATAACCGAGAGGAGGGTTTTTTGGCCTTGCAGCGCCGTTTACGGCTGTCTGCACGCTCTCCGTGTGATTTAAACTAGCTCTGTAGCCCGATCTGCACCAAAAAAAAAGTTAAGTTCACCAAACACAACTTAACACTTGTGTAGGCCACATTTGAAAAATAATAAAGTTTAGTCCACAATTTACAACATTAGTGTTTCTTACACCTGTTAGGAGGAGCATTACAGGAATAAGCACACTAAGGCCTTAGTACTTTTCTGCTTATCTTTATCTGTCAACCAAGATGAAGAGGGCAGGGAGTAAGGCACGTGGGCGTGGGCGCGGAGCAGGGAGAGGAGCAGGGAGAGGACGTGGTGATTCTGTGCCTGCTGCGGGCGCCGGTGACTCGTCGTCACTCAGTTTCAGCAGGGAACAGTCCTTCATGCGCAGCTTTGTCGGAGAGCGCCGTGCACCGCTGCTGCGTGAAGACCAAATTGAAGCCGTTGTCGGGTGGATGGCAGCTAACGCCTCGGCATCGACTTCAGTTAGTGCCACATCCTCTCAGGCACAGAGCACTGGAGAGCAGCCATCTGTCTCTTCACCACCTGCCAAATTGGCCAGGCAGTCAGAGAGCCCAGGACAGGAGCCGTCTCTACTTCTGTTCTCTGAATCTCTTGGCTTGGAAACAGGGGGCCAGCCAAGCAGCATTGGAGAAATGGAAGAAGAGGCAGTGTGCAGTGATGCCCAACACCTTTTTCTCTCTGACTCTGAAGAGGCAGGTGGGCCAGTGCCTCCGGTGACCACAGCGCAGTACGCATCTGATGATGAAACTCAGGTGCCGCTTTCTCGTGCGTACTGTGCTGCTGAGACTACCCAGGAGGAGCAGTTGGTGGCAGAGGGTAGTGGAGATGATGAGGTCCTTGACCCATCGTGGCGTGAGGAACAGGAAGGTGGTGGGAGCAGCTCAGAGGAAGAGCTTCCTCTTACGGGCCAAAGAGGGAGAGGGAGGGGGAAGACTGCGGAGCCTGTAGCCTCCACTTTGGCACCCGTTAGGAGCCTGTCTCTTTCCAAAGCCAAAAAGGGCGCTCCCAAGACTTGCAGTGCCTGGTCCTTTTTTGACACAGTTGCAGATGACATTTGTTTTGTCAAATGCAAGCTGTGTCATCATAAAGTAAAAAGAGGGAAAAATGTCAGCAACCTCAATACCACAAATATGTGGAAACATGTGCGGACCAGGCACGCGGTGGAGTTACAGAAACACACTGAAGATGTAGGCCAACCAACAGCGGCAGCTACCACCTCTTCAGCTCGTGTTGCCTCTTCCTCCAGCTCACGCACAGCTGGTTTGGCTTCCTCCCAGAGACCTTGTGTAATTCCACCCACAGCACCACCTTCCCAGTCATCCTCACACTCCCAGTCTACTCTACAGCCATCGGTAGTACAGGCATGGGAGAAAAGGCGGGCATTCTCGGCCAACCACCCCCGAGCACAGGCTCTGAATGCAGGCATTGCCAAACTGTTGTCCCTGGAAATGCTCTCGTTCAGGCTGGTGGAGACTGACAGCTTCCGTGACTTGATGGCATTGGCAGTCCCACAGTACAAGGTGCCCAGCCGCTTTTACTTCAGCAGGCAGGCTGTCCCTGCCCTGCACAGGCATGTTGAGGCAAACATAAAACATGCGCTACTGAACGCCGTCAGTAGCAAGGTCCACCTCACCACCGATGCGTGGACCAGTCAGCATGGACAGGGGCGATATGTTTCCCTCACTGCCCATTGGGTTAATGTTGTTGAGCCAGGTACAGATCGTGCGAGTGGCGCAGGACGTGTCCTGCCCACTCCAAGGATTGCAGGAATCCAGTCTGTACGCATCGACTCCTCCTCTTACACCAGTTCCTCTGATTCCTCTCTGCAGGATCCGTCACAGTCCACCCCCACATGGACCCGTGAACGTTTACCTATGACCGACATGAGCACAGCCGTGGCCAAACGTCAGCAGGCCGTCTTGAAACTAGTTTCATTGGGGCATCGAAGCCACACAGCGCAGGAGCTCTGGAATGCCATAAAGCAGGAGAGCGATGTGTGGTTACTGCCAGCGAATCTCCAGCCAGGCATGGTAGTGTGTGACAATGGCCGAAATCTGGTGGCAGCTTTGGCCCTTGGCAACCTCACTCACATCCCATGTCTGGCACATGTGCTCAATTTGGTTGTGCAGAGTTTTCTGAGGGACTATCCGGATCTTGATGCCCTGCTGCACAAGGTCCGCCTAGAGTGTGCTCACTTGCGGCGTTCCAGCTTGGCCAGATCCCGCATTGCTGCTCTGCAGCGCCGATTCCGCCTTCCGGAACACCGCATCATATGTGACCTACCTACCCGGTGGAATTCCACGTTACATATGTTGGAGCGGTTGTGTGAGCAGCAGCAAGCAGTTATGGAGTACCAGCTGCATCAGGCGCAAAGAAGTCGCAGTCAGCGCCGATCAGACTTCACAACCACAGAGTGGGCCACTATGAAGGACGTCTGCCAGGTTTTGCGTCCTTTTGATTATTCCACGCGGATGGCAAGTGCAGATGATGCACTAGTCAGCATGACTGTCCCCCTTATCTGCCTGCTTCAGCAAACTTTGCAAGGGTTAAGGGATGATGTGGTGGAAGAGGTGGAGGATGAGGAGTCACCTTTTCCATCAGCTTCTGGAGAGTCAGCGCCACGTGGTTCCTCACAAAGGGGTACGCAGGGGCCAATTTGTGAGGAGGATGAGGAGGAGTCAATGGAGGAGGAAGAGCTCCGTCCAGAGGAGGGAGCGACACAATTGTCCAGTGGTCAGTGTGTACAGCGAGGGTGGGGTGATGACGAGCGGGCAGAGATCATGTCTCAAGCAGGGGACAGCGTTTCTGGGCCGGTTGGCACTCTGCAGCACATGGTGGATTTCATGCTGCAGTGCCTGAGAAACGACCGCCGCATCGACCACATTCTCAACATGCCTGATTATTGGGTGTTCACCCTCCTCGATCCTCGCTACCGGGACAACGTCCAAAACCTCATCCCTGCGTTGACCCGGGAGCGTAAATTGCGGGAGTACCACGACACACTGGTGAATTCCATCATCTTCTCCTGTCCAACTGAGAGGAGTGCTGCTAGTGCTTTACAAAGCAGCTCAGTGCGTCGAGGCAGTGGGGGAGGCTCTGCCCAAAGAGGGAGCAGAAGCAGTGCCTCTGCCCAAGGCAAGCCCAGTATGGCACAACTCTGGCACACTTTTGTGTGCCCGCCCCAAATGTCTACACCATCACCGGCGGCTCCAGTCAGCAGGAGGCAACGGTTCCGTCAGATGGTGACAGACTACATGGCTTGCCCTCTTACTGTACTCCCAGACGGCTCTTCCCCGTTCAAGTTTTGGGTCTCTAAGCTGGATACATGGCCAGAGCTAAGCCAGTATGCATTGGAGGTGCTGGCTTGCCCTGCGGCTAGTGTCTTATCGGAACGTGTCTTTAGTGCCGCAGGTGGTGTACTAACAGACCGTCGCATGCGACTATCCTCCGATAACGTTGACCGGCTTACTTTCCTGAAAATGAACCAGGCCTGGATCTCGCAGGAATTTGCCACTCCTCTGCCTGATTAAGTAATTGGGTGTCATCCAGGTCTCCTGCTGTGTTCATCTTTCTACCACCTGAACTGCTATTCCTGGGCTCCAACACCGCCAGTTGCGGCTCAGAAGTGCAGGCTGCACAGTAAAAACATACGACCCAGTGTTATTGGGTTTCAGTAACGTCAGCTGATCCCCAGCTGTGTAGCCGGCAATGTGTCCTGCGACCGCCACGCTGGCACAACAACCTAAATGTAAGGGAACCTGTCCCCCCCCCCCCCCCGTCGTTTGTTACTGAAAGAGCCATCTTGTGCAGCAGTAATGCTGCACAAGGAAAAGGTAGCTCTTTTTTTTTAGCTCTTTGCACACGCAGAACTTAACACTTATAAAATGTGTTCACTGATACCGTTATACCGTCCCGGAGCTGGGACTTTCCTTCGTAATGTGACGCAGCACAGCCGTCATTCCTACCCCCTTGGTGCCATGCGCTGCCTCCTCAGCGTTGTTTTAAGCTGTCACGGAGCCTGCGCTGTTCTGTTATCCCTTGGGCATGCCCTATTTGCGCTGCCTGTCTTCTGACATAATTTGGTGTCAGGCTGGCTGCGCCTGTGCGGCCGCGGTGCCCGAGATCCCGCCTCGCAGTGTCTTCTGATTGAGTCACACTGCGGGCCTGGGATCCATGGGCATGCGCAGTGCATATCTTCCCCTCGGGCTCTCGCTCATTTCCCTCCGCCTTCTTTAGACTGTGCGCCGTCAGCTGATCCCTAGCATGCCACGGCCGTGACACCGCACAGTCTGAAGAAGAGGGAAGGAGGGGAGTGAGAGTCGAGGTTATGCACTGTGCATGCCCATGGTTCCAAGGCCCGCAGTGGGATTACGTTAGATGAGACTGCGAGGTGGGATCTGGAGCAGCGTGGACGCACAGGCACTGACAGCCTGACACCAAATTATGTCAGAAGACAGGCAGCGCTAATTGGGCATGGCCAAGGGCTAACAGAACAGCGCAGGCTCCGTGGCAGCTTAAAACAACGCTGAGGAGGCAGCGCACGGCATCAAGGGGATAGGAATGACAGCTGTGCTGAGTCCCATTACGAAGGAAATTCGCACCTCCGGAACGGTTTAACGGTATAAAGGGACACATTTTTAGTGTTTACTTCGGTGTTTGCAAGGAGCATAATTAAAAGAGCAACCTTTTCCTTTTGCATCCTTAGTGCTGCACAACATGGCTCTTTCAGCTACAAACGTCTTGGGGGGGGGGGTTAAAGGTTTCCTTTCAACTTGCTCCAATCAGGCTTCGGCCTACACTCTGTTCCTCTGCTCCTCCTGCTGTCCCTGGGCTCTAACACCGCCAGTTGGTGCCTGGAAGTGCTGTGTGCACAGTCAACAGTCGCTCCTCTGTTATTGGGGTTCAGTAACGTCAGCTGATCCCCAGCTGTGTGTGCGGCAATACCTCCAATCTGCTCCTCCTGCTGTCCCTGGGCTCTAACACCGCCAGTTGGTGCCTGGAAGTGCTGTGTGCACAGTCAACAGTCGCTCCTCTGTTATTGGGGTTCAGTAACGTCAGCTGATCCCCAGCTGTGTGTGCGGCAATACCTCCAATCTGCTCCTCCTGCTGTCCCTGGGCTCTAACACCGCCAGTTGGTGCCTGGAAGTGCTGTGTGCACAGTCAACAGTCGCTCCTCTGTTATTGGGGTTCAGTAACGTCAGCTGATCCCCAGCTGTGTATCCGGCAACGTGTCATGCGACCGCCACGCTGGCACAACTAAAATGTAAGGGGACCTGTCCCCCCCCCCCCCTAGGCGTTTGTTACTGAAAGAGCCACCATGTGCAGCACTAATACTGCACAAGGGAAAGGTCGCTCTTGAAATTATGCTCCTTGCAAACGCTGAACTACACACTCATGTAATGTGTCCCCTCACACCGTCCAACCGTCCCGGAGGTGGGACTTTCCTTTGTAATGTGACGCAGCACAGCCGTCATTGCTACCCCCTTGGCACCGTGCGCTGCCTCCTTAGCGTTGTTTGATTCCGTCATGGACCCTGCGCTGTTATGTTATCCCTTGGCCATGCACAGTTTGCGCTGCCCGTCCTCTGACATCATTTGTTGTCGTCCTGGCTGCGCCTGTGCGTCCACGCTGCCCGAAATCACACCTCGCAGTGTCGTCTAATGTGATCCCACAGTGGGCCTGGTATCCATGGCCATGCGCAGTGCATATACTAGCCTCTCACTCCCCTTCTTCACGCTTCTTCAGACTAGGTGGCGTCAGCTGATCCCTAATAGCATGCCACGGCCGTGACGCCGCACAGTCTGAAGAAGCAGGAAGGAGGTGAGTGAGAGGCGATGATATGCACTGCGCATGCCCATGGATCCCTGGCCCGCAGTGGGACTACATTAGATGACACTGCAAGGTTGGATCTCGGGCAGCTTGGACGCACAGGCACTGCCAGCCTGACACCTACATGATGTCAGAAGACGGGCACCGCTAACTGTGCATGGCCAAGGGATAACATTACAGTGCGGGCTCCGTGACAGAACCAAACAACGTTGAGGAGGTGGTGCCCGGCACCAAGGGGGTTGGAATGACGGCTGTGCTGTGTCACATTACAAAGGAAAGTCCCACTTCCGGGATGGTTTGACGGTGTGAGGGGACACATTATATGAGTGTGTACTTCAGCGTTTGCAAGGAGCATAATTTTCGGAGCCACCATTTTCCATGTGCAGTATTACTGCTGTACAAGATGGCTCTTTCAGCAACAAATGCCTGGGGGGGGGGGGTTAAAGGTTCCCTTTCAACTTGCTCCACTGCAGGCTTCGGCCTACACTCTGCTCCTCTTTGATTCCCTGGGTTTCAACACTGTCAGTTGCCACCTGGAAGTGTTGTCTACACAGAAAAAAACACTAGGTGATGTGTCAGTGGGGTTCAGCACCGCCAGCTGTTCCCCTGCTGTGTAGTCGGCAACGTGTCCAGCACAAGCCACGCTGGCACAACAGAACAAAAGCTGCCACCAGTGCAGGCTTCGGCCTACACTCTGCTCCTCTCCTCCTCCTGCTGACCCTGGGCTCAAACACCGCTAGTTTTTGCCCGGAAGTGCTAGCTGCACAGAGAAAAACACCAGCCAATGTGTTAGTGGGGTTCAGCAACGCCAGCTGTTCCCCTGCTGTGTAGCCGGCAACGTGACCTGCAAACGCCATGCAGGCACAGGAACTGAAATTAAAAGGGAACCTGGCCCCACCCCCCCAGGTGTTTCTATGTATAACAGCCACCTAGTACAGCAGTACTGCTGCATTTGTACAAGGTGGCTGACTTTTTCTCCTTGCCCACGTGGAACTCAACACGTACAAAATGTGTCTCATTGAGACCATTCCACTGTCCCTGAGGTGTGACTTTCCTTTGTAATGATACGCAGCACCCCCCTTGGTAGCGTTTCCCGTCTTTTGTCATCATGGTTAGCTGGCTGCGCCTGTGCATCCGCCCTGCTAGAAACAACGCCCCTCGTTGTCATATTTATTTTGTCAGCGAGGGTGTGGTTTATGGGCACGAGCAGTGCATATGTTCGCCTGTCTTAACTCATCTCCTTCCGCCTTCTTCAGACTGTGCGGCCTCCTGGCCGTGGTAGGCGATAAGGGATCAGCTGAGGCCGCCCAGTCTGGAGCAGGTGTAAGGACATGTGTAAGCGGCAAACCTATTTACTGCACAAGGCCACGAATCCCAGCCACGCAGTGTGATTTTTTGAAAACACACTGTGGGTCTGGGATTCATGTCCATCGCTAACCGCAACGGCCGACATGAAATGAGGTCAGAAGACAGGAAGCGCTCACAGCGCATGGCCAAGGGATCACAATAGCGCAGACTCCTGTACAGCAAATAACAACGCTCAGGAATCTGCGCCCAGTACCTAGGTGCAAATTTTGACACCTGTGCTGCGTCTCGTTAAAAAGACAAGTCACGCCTCCACAACTGTTTGACAGTATAATGGGCTAAATAGTGTACGTGTTTTAGTCAGCGTGTGCAAGGAGCAAAACAAATAGAGCAACCTTTTACTTGTGCAGCATTAATGCTGCACAAGGTGTGGCTCTTGTACCTTGCAACACCTGAGGGGGGGGTTAAAGGTAACCTTTGAAATTGGTTCAACTAGGCTTCGGCCTACACTCTGCTCCTCTACTCCTCCTGCTGACCCTGGGCTCAAACACCGCTAGTTTTTGCCCGGAAATGCTAGCTGCACAGAGAAAAACACCAGCCAATGTGTTAGTGGGGTTCAGCACCGCCAGCTGTTCCCCTGCTGTGTAGTCGGCAACGTGTCCAGCACAAGCCACGCTGGCACAACCGACCAAAAGCTGCCACCAGTGCAGGCTTCGGCCTACACTTTGCTCCTCTCCTCCTCCTGCTGACCCTGGGCTCAAACAACGCCAGTTTCTGCCCGGACATGCTAGCTGCACAGAGAAAAACACCAGCCAATGTGTTAGTGGGGTTCAGCACCGCCTGCTGTTCCCCCGCTGTGTAGCCGGCATCGTGTCCAGCACAAGCCACGCTGGCACAACCGACCAAAAGCTGCCACCAGTGCAGGCTTCGGCCTACACTTTGCTCCTCTCCTCCTCCTCCTGCTGACCCTGGGCTCTAACACCGCTAGTTTTTGCCCGGACATGCAATCTGCACAGAGAAAAACACCAGTCAATGTGTCAGTGGGGTTCAGCAACGCCAGCTGTTCCCCTGCTGTGTAGCTTGCAACGTGACCTGCAAACGCCACGCAGGCACATGAACTGAAATTGAAGGGAGCCTGCCCCCCACCCACAGGTGTTTCTATGTATATCAGCCACCTTGTACAGCAGTACTGCTGCATTTGTACGAGGTGGCTGACTTTTTCTCCTTGCCCACGTGGAACTCAACACGTACAAAATGTGTCTCATTAGAGACCATTACAATGTCCCTGAGGTGTGACTTTCCTTTGTAATGACACGCAGCACCACCCTTGTTAGCGCTGCCCGTCTTTTGACATCATTGGTTAGCTGGCTGCGCCTGTGCATCTCCCCTGCTCGAAACAACGGCCCTCGGTGTCTTATTTTTTTGGACAGCGAGGGTGTGATTGATGGGCATGTGCAGTGCATATGTTTGCCTGTGTTCACTCATCTCCTTCCGCCTTCTTCAGACTGGGTGTCCTCATGGCCGCGGCAGGCGATAAGGGATCAGATGAGGCCGCCCAGTCTGAAGCAGGTGTAAGGACATGTGTGAGCGGCAAACATATTTAGTGCACCAGGGCACGAATCCCAGCACCGCAGTGTGATTTTTTAAAAACACACTGTGGGTCTGGGATTCATGTCCATCGCTAACCGCAACGGCCGACATGAAATGATGTCAGAAGACAGGAAGCGCTCACAGCGCATGGCCAAGGGATCACAATAGCGCAGACTCCTGTACAGCAAATAACAACGCTCAGGAATCTGCGCCCAGTACCTAGGTGCAAATTTTGACACCTGTGCTGCGTCTCGTTAAAAAGACAAGTCACGCCTCCACAACTGTTTGACAGTATAATGGGCTAAATAGTGTACGTGTTTTAGTCAGCGTGTGCAAGGAGCAAAACAAATAGAGCAACCTTTTACTTGTGCAGCATTAATGCTGCACAAGGTGTGGCTCTTGTACCTTGCAACACCTGAGGGGGGGGTTAAAGGTAACCTTTGAAATTGGTTCAACTAGGCTTCGGCCTACACTCTGCTCCTCTACTCCTCCTGCTGACCCTGGGCTCAAACACCGCTAGTTTTTGCCCGGAAATGCTAGCTGCACAGAGAAAAACACCAGCCAATGTGTTAGTGGGGTTCAGCACCGCCAGCTGTTCCCCTGCTGTGTAGTCGGCAACGTGTCCAGCACAAGCCACGCTGGCACAACAGAACAAAAGCTGCCACCAGTGCAGGCTTCGGCCTACACTTTGCTCCTCTCCTCCTCCTGCTGACCCTGGGCTCAAACAACGCCAGTTTCTGCCCGGACATGCTAGCTGCACAGAGAAAAACACCAGCCAATGTGTTAGTGGGGTTCAGCACCGCCAGCTGTTCCCCCGCTGTGTAGCCGGCATCGTGTCCAGCACAAGCCACGCTGGCACAACCGACCAAAAGCTGCCACCAGTGCAGGCTTCGGCCTACACTTTGCTCCTCTCCTCCTCCTGCTGACCCTGGGCTCAAACAACGCCAGTTTCTGCCCGGACATGCTAGCTGCACAGAGAAAAACACCAGCCAATGTGTTAGTGGGGTTCAGCAACGCCAGCTGTTCCCCTGCTGTGTAGCTTGCAACGTGACCTGCAAACGCCACGCAGGCACATGAACTGAAATTGAAGGGAGCCTGCCCCCCACCCACAGGTGTTTCTATGTATATCAGCCACCTTGTACAGCAGTACTGCTGCATTTGTACGAGGTGGCTGACTTTTTCTCCTTGCCCACGTGGAACTCAACACGTACAAAATGTGTCTCATTAGAGACCATTACAATGTCCCTGAGGTGTGACTTTCCTTTGTAATGACACGCAGCACCCCCATTGTTAGCGCTGCCCGTCTCCTGACATCATTGGTTGGCTGGCTGTGCCTGTGCGTCCCCCCTGCCCGACACAACGCCCCCCGTTGTCTCATATATTTTGACTGCGAGGGTGTGATTGATGGGCACGAGCAGTGCATATGTTCCCCTGTTTTCACTCCCCTCCTTCCGCCTTCTCCTGACTGTGCGGCCTCATGGCCGCGGCATGCGATAAGGGATCAGCTGAGGCCGCCCAGTCTGAAGCAGGTGTAAGGACATGTGTGAGCGGCGAACATATTTACTGCACAAGGCCACGAATCCCAGCACCGCAGTGTGACTTTAGGAAAAGCCACTGTGGGTCTGGGATTTATGGCCATCGTTAACCGCACCGGCCAACATGAAATGAGGTCATGAGACGGCCTGCACTAACAGGGTATTGCCAAGGGATAACACAAGAGCGCAGACTCCTGTACAGCAAATAACAACGCTCAGGAATCTGCGCCCAGTACCTAGGTGCAAATTTTGACACCTGTGCTGCGTCTCGTTAAAAAGACAAGTCACGCCTCCACAACTGTTTGACAGTATAATGGGCTAAATAGTGTACGTGTTTAATTCAGCGTGTGCAAGGAGCAAAATTAAATAGAGCAACCTTTGACTTGTGCATCATTAATGCTGTTCAAGGTGTGGCTCTTGTACCTTGCAACACCTGAGGGGGGGGTTAAAGGTAACCTTTGAAATTGGTTCAACTAGGCTTCGGCCTACACTCTGCTCCTCTACTCCTCCTGCTGACCCTGGGCTCAAACACCGCTAGTTTTTGCCCGGAAATGCTAGCTGCACAGAGAAAAACACCAGCCAATGTGTTAGTGGGGTTCAGCACCGCCAGCTGTTCCCCTGCTGTGTAGTCGGCAACGTGTCCAGCACAAGCCACGCTGGCACAACAGAACAAAAGCTGCCACCAGTGCAGGCTTCGGCCTACACTTTGCTCCTCTCCTCCTCCTGCTGACCCTGGGCTCAAACAACGCCAGTTTCTGCCCGGACATGCTAGCTGCAC
Source organism: Ranitomeya imitator (assembly GCF_032444005.1). NCBI lineage: Eukaryota > Metazoa > Chordata > Amphibia > Anura > Dendrobatidae > Ranitomeya > Ranitomeya imitator. The sequence goes on along the minus strand of NC_091285.1, from coordinate 489,466,027 downwards.
AGAGAAAAACACCAGCCAATGTGTTAGTGGGGTTCAGCACCGCCAGCTGTTCCCCTGCTGTGCAGCTTGCAACGTGACCTGCAAACGCCACGCAGGCACATGAACTGAAATTGAAGGGAGCCTGGCCACCACCCCCAGGTGTTTCTATGTATAACAGCCACCTTGTACAGCAGTACTGCTGCATTTGTACAAGGTGGCTGACGTTTTCTCCTTGCCCACGTGGAACTCAACACGTACAAAATGTGTCTCTTTGAGACCATTCCACTGTCCCTGAGGTGTGACTTTCCTTTCTAATGATACGCAGCACCCCCCTTGGTAGCGCTTCCCGTCTTCTGACATCATTGGTTGGCTACTTGCGCCTGTTCGTCCGCCCTGCCTGAATAAAATGCTCCTCGTTGTCTTAATTATTTTGACTGCGAGGGTGTGATTGATGGGCACGAGCAGTGCATATCTTCGCCTGTCTTAACTCATCTCCTTCCGCCTTCTTCAGACTGTGCAGCCTCATGGCCGCGGCATGCGAGAAGGGATCAGCAGAGGCCGCCCAGTCTGAAGCAGGTGTAAGGACGTGTGTGAGCGGCCAAAATATTTACTGCTCAAGGCCACGAATCCCAGCACCGCAGTGTGGCTTTATGAAAAGACACTGTGGGTCTGGGATTTATGGCCATCGTTAACCGCACCGGCCAACATGAAATGAGGTCATAAGATGGGCAGCGCTAACAGGGCATTGCCAAGGGATAACACAAGAGCGCAGACTCCTGTACAGCAAATAACAACGCTCAGGAAGCTGCGCCAAGCACCAAGGCGTTATTTTGGACACCTGTGCTGCGTCTCATCAAAAAACCAAGTCACGCATCCACTACAGTTTGACTGTAGAATGGGGTAAATTGTGTATGTCTTTCATTCAGCGTGTGCAAGTAGACAAATTAATAGAGCAACCTTTCACTTGTGCAGCATTAATACTGCACAAGGTGTGTCTCTTGTACTTTGTAACACCTGAGGGGGGGGTTAAAGGTTTCCTTTGAAATTGGTTCAACTAGGCTTCGGCCTACACTCTGCTCCTCTCCTCCTCCTCCTGCTTCAACACGGGCTCTAACATCGCAAGTTTTTGCCCGCAAGTGCTAGCTGCACAGATAAAAACACACGCCATTGTGTTAGTGGGGTTCAGCAACGCCAGCTGTTCCCCCAGTGTGTAGCCGGCAAAGTGTCCTGCAAACGCAACGCAGACACAAAGCTGCCTCCAGTGCAGGCTTCGGCCTACACTCATCTCCCCCTGCTTACCCTTTGCTCCAACACCGCTAGTTGGGGCTCTAGGAAGACAATCTTTAATAGGCAAGGCAACGCATCCGGGTTCCAGCACCGCCAGCTGGTTCTCGGCAGTGTTCTTGTCACAGGTACTCCCTCGTGCCAAGCCTGGTTTCAGCACCGTCAGCTGTTTCCGGGTTGTGTCAACTTCACTGAGACGCCTATGCTTGCCCCGTCGTGGGGCGGTCGAGTTAGCCAACTCCAGGGTGCCTCCAGTTTAGGAGCTTCCTATGTGGGCTGCGTGAACTGGTAGTCAAGGCTGGTTCTGTAGTGCCAGTAGGCCCAGCTCCCCCTGTAGGACTGTTGGGGTTCGGTAACTGCGGCTGCCTCGCGGCCTAGCTGTTCTCTCCTCTCCTGTGGGCCTTGGGGTCCACCACCTGGTTCCAGCACCGTCAGCTGGTTCCGGGCCGAGCCTTTGGCTAAGGTGCCTCCTCCTGGGTATCCGAGTTCCGCCAACGCCAGGCGGTCCTTGGTAGTGCTTTTAAGCGCGGGCACCTACAGCTTAGTAACCGGGTTCCAGCACCGTCAGCTGGTCCTCGGTCGTGCCATTGGCTCTTGCACACTGGGGCAACGCATCCGGGTTCCAGCACCGCCAGCTGGTTCTCGGCAGTGTTCTTGTCACAGGTACTCCCTCGTGCCAAGCCTGGTTTCAGCACCGTCAGCTGTTTCCGGGTTGTGTCAACTTCACTGAGACGCCTATGCTTGCCCCGTCGTGGGGCGGTCGAGTTAGCCAACTCCAGGGTGCCTCCAGTTTAGGAGCTTCCTATGTGGGCTGCGTGAACTGGTAGTCAAGGCTGGTTCTGTAGTGCCAGTAGGCCCAGCTCCCCCTGTAGGACTGTTGGGGTTCGGTAACTGCGGCTGCCTCGCGGCCTAGCTGTTCTCTCCTCTCCTGTGGGCCTTCGGGTCCACCACCTGGTTCCAGCACCGTCAGCTGGTTCCGGGCCGAGCCTTTGGCTTAGGTGCCTCCTCCTGGGTATCCGAGTTCCGCCAACGCCAGGCGGTCCTTGGTAGTGCTTTTAAGCGCGGGCACCTACAGCTTAGTAACCGGGTTCCAGCACCGTCAGCTGGTCCTCGGTCGTGCCATTGGCTCTTGCACACTGGGGCAACGCATCCGGGTTCCAGCACCGCCAGCTGGTTCTCGGCAGTGTTCTTGTCACAGGTACTCCCTCGTGCCAAGCCTGGTTTCAGCACCGTCAGCTGTTTCCGGGTTGTGTCAACTTCACTGAGACGCCTATGCTTGCCCCGTCGTGGGGCGGTCGAGTTAGCCAACTCCAGGGTGCCTCCAGTTTAGGAGCTTCCTATGTGGGCTGCGTGAACTGGTAGTCAAGGCTGGTTCTGTAGTGCCAGTAGGCCCAGCTCCCCCTGTAGGACTGTTGGGGTTCGGTAACTGCGGCTGCCTCGCGGCCTAGCTGTTCTCTCCTCTCCTGTGGGCCTTCGGGTCCACCACCTGGTTCCAGCACCGTCAGCTGGTTCCGGGCCGAGCCTTTGGCTTAGGTGCCTCCTCCTGGGTATCCGAGTTCCGCCAACGCCAGGCGGTCCTTGGTAGTGCTTTTAAGCGCGGGCACCTACAGCTTAGTAACCGGGTTCCAGCACCGTCAGCTGGTCCTCGGTCGTGCCATTGGCTCTTGCACACTGGGGCAACGCATCCGGGTTCCAGCACCGCCAGCTGGTTCTCGGCAGTGTTCTTGTCACAGGTACTCCCTCGTGCCAAGCCTGGTTTCAGCACCGTCAGCTGTTTCCGGGTTGTGTCAACTTCACTGAGACGCCTATGCTTGCCCCGTCGTGGGGCGGTCGAGTTAGCCAACTCCAGGGTGCCTCCAGTTTAGGAGCTTCCTATGTGGGCTGCGTGAACTGGTAGTCAAGGCTGGTTCTGTAGTGCCAGTAGGCCCAGCTCCCCCTGTAGGACTGTTGGGGTTCGGTAACTGCGGCTGCCTCGCGGCCTAGCTGTTCTCTCCTCTCCTGTGGGCCTTGGGGTCCACCACCTGGTTCCAGCACCGTCAGCTGGTTCCGGGCCGAGCCTTTGGCTAAGGTGCCTCCTCCTGGGTATCCGAGTTCCGCCAACGCCAGGCGGTCCTTGGTAGTGCTTTTAAGCGCGGGCACCTACAGCTTAGTAACCGGGTTCCAGCACCGTCAGCTGGTCCTCGGTCGTGCCATTGGCTCTTGCACACTGGGGCAACGCATCCGGGTTCCAGCACCGCCAGCTGGTTCTCGGCAGTGTTCTTGTCACAGGTACTCCCTCGTGCCAAGCCTGGTTTCAGCACCGTCAGCTGTTTCCGGGTTGTGTCAACTTCACTGAGACGCCTATGCTTGCCCCGTCGTGGGGCGGTCGAGTTAGCCAACTCCAGGGTGCCTCCAGTTTAGGAGCTTCCTATGTGGGCTGCGTGAACTGGTAGTCAAGGCTGGTTCTGTAGTGCCAGTAGGCCCAGCTCCCCCTGTAGGACTGTTGGGGTTCGGTAACTGCGGCTGCCTCGCGGCCTAGCTGTTCTCTCCTCTCCTGTGGGCCTTGGGGTCCACCACCTGGTTCCAGCACCGTCAGCTGGTTCCGGGCCGAGCCTTTGGCTAAGGTGCCTCCTCCTGGGTATCCGAGTTCCGCCAACGCCAGGCGGTCCTTGGTAGTGCTTTTAAGCGCGGGCACCTACAGCTTAGTAACCGGGTTCCAGCACCGTCAGCTGGTCCTCGGTCGTGCCATTGGCTCTTGCACACTGGGGCAACGCATCCGGGTTCCAGCACCGCCAGCTGGTTCTCGGCAGTGTTCTTGTCACAGGTACTCCCTCGTGCCAAGCCTGGTTTCAGCACCGTCAGCTGTTTCCGGGTTGTGTCAACTTCACTGAGACGCCTATGCTTGCCCCGTCGTGGGGCGGTCGAGTTAGCCAACTCCAGGGTGCCTCCAGTTTAGGAGCTTCCTATGTGGGCTGCGTGAACTGGTAGTCAAGGCTGGTTCTGTAGTGCCAGTAGGCCCAGCTCCCCCTGTAGGACTGTTGGGGTTCGGTAACTGCGGCTGCCTCGCGGCCTAGCTGTTCTCTCCTCTCCTGTGGGCCTTCGGGTCCACCACCTGGTTCCAGCACCGTCAGCTGGTTCCGGGCCGAGCCTTTGGCTTAGGTGCCTCCTCCTGGGTATCCGAGTTCCGCCAACGCCAGGCGGTCCTTGGTAGTGCTTTTAAGCGCGGGCACCTACAGCTTAGTAACCGGGTTCCAGCACCGTCAGCTGGTCCTCGGTCGTGCCATTGGCTCTTGCACACTGGGGCAACGCATCCGGGTTCCAGCACCGCCAGCTGGTTCTCGGCAGTGTTCTTGTCACAGGTACTCCCTCGTGCCAAGCCTGGTTTCAGCACCGTCAGCTGTTTCCGGGTTGTGTCAACTTCACTGAGACGCCTATGCTTGCCCCGTCGTGGGGCGGTCGAGTTAGCCAACTCCAGGGTGCCTCCAGTTTAGGAGCTTCCTATGTGGGCTGCGTGAACTGGTAGTCAAGGCTGGTTCTGTAGTGCCAGTAGGCCCAGCTCCCCCTGTAGGACTGTTGGGGTTCGGTAACTGCGGCTGCCTCGCGGCCTAGCTGTTCTCTCCTCTCCTGTGGGCCTTGGGGTCCACCACCTGGTTCCAGCACCGTCAGCTGGTTCCGGGCCGAGCCTTTGGCTAAGGTGCCTCCTCCTGGGTATCCGAGTTCCGCCAACGCCAGGCGGTCCTTGGTAGTGCTTTTAAGCGCGGGCACCTACAGCTTAGTAACCGGGTTCCAGCACCGTCAGCTGGTCCTCGGTCGTGCCATTGGCTCTTGCACACTGGGGCAACGCATCCGGGTTCCAGCACCGCCAGCTGGTTCTCGGCAGTGTTCTTGTCACAGGTACTCCCTCGTGCCAAGCCTGGTTTCAGCACCGTCAGCTGTTTCCGGGTTGTGTCAACTTCACTGAGACGCCTATGCTTGCCCCGTCGTGGGGCGGTCGAGTTAGCCAACTCCAGGGTGCCTCCAGTTTAGGAGCTTCCTATGTGGGCTGCGTGAACTGGTAGTCAAGGCTGGTTCTGTAGTGCCAGTAGGCCCAGCTCCCCCTGTAGGACTGTTGGGGTTCGGTAACTGCGGCTGCCTCGCGGCCTAGCTGTTCTCTCCTCTCCTGTGGGCCTTCGGGTCCACCACCTGGTTCCAGCACCGTCAGCTGGTTCCGGGCCGAGCCTTTGGCTTAGGTGCCTCCTCCTGGGTATCCGAGTTCCGCCAACGCCAGGCGGTCCTTGGTAGTGCTTTTAAGCGCGGGCACCTACAGCTTAGTAACCGGGTTCCAGCACCGTCAGCTGGTCCTCGGTCGTGCCATTGGCTCTTGCACACTGGGGCAACGCATCCGGGTTCCAGCACCGCCAGCTGGTTCTCGGCAGTGTTCTTGTCACAGGTACTCCCTCGTGCCAAGCCTGGTTTCAGCACCGTCAGCTGTTTCCGGGTTGTGTCAACTTCACTGAGACGCCTATGCTTGCCCCGTCGTGGGGCGGTCGAGTTAGCCAACTCCAGGGTGCCTCCAGTTTAGGAGCTTCCTATGTGGGCTGCGTGAACTGGTAGTCAAGGCTGGTTCTGTAGTGCCAGTAGGCCCAGCTCCCCCTGTAGGACTGTTGGGGTTCGGTAACTGCGGCTGCCTCGCGGCCTAGCTGTTCTCTCCTCTCCTGTGGGCCTTCGGGTCCACCACCTGGTTCCAGCACCGTCAGCTGGTTCTCGGCAGTGTCTTTTGCTCTTGTACCTTCTGCTCCCCATCCTGGTTCCAGTACCGTCAGCTGGTTCCGGGCAGAGCCTTTGGCTTAGGTGCCTCCTTCTGGGTATCCAAGTTCCACCAATGTCAGGTGGTCCTTGGTAGTGCTTTCAGGCACGGGTACCTCCTGCTTAGTAACCGGGTTCCAGTAACGTCAGCTGGTCCTTGGTAGTTCCATTGGCTCTTGGACATTCGGCTACCCATCCGGGTTCCAGTACCGTCAGCTGGTTCTCGGCAGTGTCTTTTGCTCTTGTACCTTCTGCTCCCCATCCTGGTTCCAGTAACGTCATCTGGTTCCGGGCAGAGCCTTTGGCTTAGGTGCCTCCTTCTGGGTATCCGAGTTCCGCCAACGTCAGGCGGTCCTTGGTAGTGCTTTTTAGCACGGGTACCTCCTGCTTAGTAACCGGGTTCCAGTAACGTCAGCTGGTCCTCGGTAGTTCCATAGGCTCTTGAACCTTCGGGTAGCCATCCGAGTTCCAGTTCCATCAGCTGGTTCTTGGCATTTTCTCAGCCTTCTTGTACCTTCTGCTACATTTCCAAGTTGAAGACCCTAACGTCGACAACCCGGAAGACCACCCCGATGACGACGACCCGGAAGACCACCCCGATGACGACGACGACGACGACGGCGGAGACGACGACGGCTGAGACGACGACGGCGGAGATGACGACACTGGAGACGAAGACCCTGGAGACGACAACATGGAAGACCGAGAAGCAGAAGAACAAGAGGCTGCAGAACAAAGAGCAGAAGAACATTAAGCATAAGACTTAATATCAGAGCAAAAGATATTATCTAAATTATATGCAGAAGAAGACTAAGCAGTGTATGGGGGTGAGTCCGTTCCTCCTCGTGGTGCCCCTGGATAAAGCCTGATGCTGCAGGCCAAACTGAACGCGGACAAATGTAACTTTTGTGACTGGCAGAACGGAAGGTGTAATCTTCCAACTTTTATAGATAACAACTACGGGAATGCCTGTCACAAATGAGAATATGATGAAGAAGTAGAATAGGAAGAATAATAACAGTGGAATAAAAAGAATATGTAGAATAGGAAGAATAATAATAGTTGAAGAAAATGAATATGAAGAATGTAATAAAAAAAAAAATAGGTAGAAGATGAAGAAGAAGATGAATAAGGTGAAGAAGTTGATGTCAAGGATGCTGATGATGATGAAGATGAAAGTGTGGGAAAAGAAAAAAAAAAAAAAGAAAAAAAAGAAGGGGAAGGGCGTGGAATAGTGAAACATCAATATCTGACAAAATAAAAAAAATTTACATACTCAATATCTTTTTCAATCCGAACTTCTTTAAAAAAAAAAAAAAAACATGCTATTCTATTTGATTGGACTAATCCTCATTGCCTTTAATGTCTCCGCCACCTCCCCCATACATCCTACATTATTCTTAGTTGTTTTCCTTCAGGTAGAATGAACCTACAAGGAAAGAAAGGGTTTATTTTAATTCCGATATTTTGGTCCCATTGACTTGCATTGGGATCGGGTATCGGTATCGGCGATATCCGATATTTTTTGAATATCGGCCGATCCAAACCGATACCGATACTTTCCGATATCGGAAGGTATCGCTCAACACTACCCACGACCTGTCCTCTGGGCCATAACCCTTCCAATCCACCCAATAGAATTTTTGCCACGTAGCACCTTGCACCCCAAAATAGCGTTCACCTCGTAATCGTCCGTAGACGAACCCGATGTCCTGGAAGATGACTCGGAAAAGCGGGACATGTATACGGGTTTCAAGAGGGACACATGAAAGGTGTCGGTGATACCCAAGCGTGGAGGAAGGGCCAGACAGTAGACCACAGGGTTAACCTGTTCGAGAACCTTGAAGGGACCCAAGTAGCAAGGTGCAAACTTAGTGGACTCAACATGCAGCCTGATGTTACGGGCGGAGAGCCACACTAAGTCGCCAGGAGCAAACGTCGGAGCGGAGCGCCGATGAGCATCGGGCCGATGAGCATCGGCGGAGAACCTCATTCTCTCCTTGGAGACGCGAATGGCATCCTGAGTGCGGTCCCAAATGTCCCGTGCCTCCACAGCCCAGTCTGCCAACCTGGAGTCGGCGGAAGACATGGGCATGGGCACAGGGACACGCGGATGCTGGCCGTAATTTAGGAGGAATGGAGACTGACTGGTGGAGTCGGCTACTGCGTTGTTAAGTGCAAACTCTGCCCATGGTAGAAAGGATGCCCAGTCATCCTGCCTGGCAGAAACAAAATGTCGTAAATATGTGACCAGGGTCTGGTTGGCCCTCTCTACCAACCCATTCATCTCGGGATGATATGCCGAAGAGAGATTCAACTCAATACTGAGTAGACGACAAAGCTCTCTCCAGAATCGAGACGCAAACTGGGGACCCTGGTCACTAACAATTTTGTCTGGCATACCGTGTAGGCGAAAGATATGTTTAATGAACAACACAGCCAGAGCCCGTGCAGAAGGTAGCCGTGGAAGAGGCACCAAGTGCACCATTTTGGAAAGATGTCTCCACTCTGAGAAAGCCAACTTCATAGCTAGCAACTCCCTGTCCCCGATAGAATAATTCCTCTCCGCTGGTGAAAAGGTCTTAGAGAAGAAGAAGCAAGGATGCTTCCGACCTTGAGCATCCTTTTGGAAGAGGACTGCTCCAGCACCAACGGATGAGGCATCCACCTCCATAATAAATGGACTATCTACATCGGGGCGATGCAGGATGGGAGCGCTAGCGAAGTGTGACTTAATCAAGAGAAAGGCCTTGGAGACCTCCTCCGACCACAACTTGGGATTTGCCCCCTTCTTGGTGAGGGCAACCAAGGGAGCTACCAAAGTTGAGAAGCGGGGAATGAGCTGGATATAGTAATTAATGAACCCCATATAGTGCTGCACCGCTTTGAGAGAATGGGGTTCCTGCCAGTCCATCATAGCCTGTAGCTTGGCAGGATCCATAGCCAATCCCTGGCCAGAGATGATATAGCCAAGGAAAGGCATGGACTCCTGCTCAAACACACACTTCTCCAAATTGGCATAGAGGGAGTTAGCCCGTAGGAGGTCGAAGACTTTGCAAACATCTCTCCGGTGGAAGTCTATATCTGGAGAGTAGATGAGAATATCATCCAGATAAACTACGACCGAGGTGGAAAGCATATCCCGGGAGATGTCATTTACAAAGTCTTGGAAAACGGCTGGGGCATTACAGAGCCCAAAGGGCATCACCAGATATTCATAGTGCCCATCCCTGGTGTTAAAAGCCATCTTCCATTCGTCCCCCTCACAGATGCGAATCAGGTTGTAAGCACCCCGCAGATCTAATTTAGTAAATACCCTTGCTCCCCGTAGCCTATCAAAAAGCTCAGATATCAGGGGCAAAGGATATTTATTCTTAACGGTGATGTCGTTAAGACCCCTATAATCTATGCATGGACATAGTTCCCCATTCTTCTTCTGCACGAAAAAGAACCCTGCCCCAGCAGGTGACACTGACTTCCTGATGAACCCTCTTGCCAGATTCTCTTGAATGTACTGAGACATTGCCTCCATCTCCGGGAGAGATAACGGATAGACTCGACCCCGTGGAGGCTTAGCACCAGGCAAGAGATCAATAGGACAGTCATAGGGGCGATGGGGTGGAAGGTTCTCCGCCGCCTTTTTGGAGAACACATCCGCATAGGACCAATATTGCTTGGGGAGAGAGGATAGATCTGCGGGTACCTCTGTAGTAGCAACCTGAATGCACTCCCTCTGACACCTACCCCCACAAGATTCACCCCATCCCAGAATTCTGCCTGAGGACCACTCGATATGAGGAGAGTGGTACCGTAGCCAAGGTATCCCCAACAGGACCTCATCAATTCCCTCAGGAATGACGAACAGAGATATAATCTCCTGATGGGATGGCGACATGGACAGAGTAAAAGGGATGGTCTGGTGTGTTATCTGTGAGGGCAGTGTCGACCCATTCACCACTCGTACCGTTGCTGGTTGAGCTAGCATAACCAGGGGTATTGCGTGACGTTGGGCGAAGGCAGAAGACATAAAATTGCCCTCCGCCCCAGAATTCACGCAGAGCTCTACCGAGTGAGTGAATGAGCCTATTGTTATTGTCCCCTTAAAGAACAATTTGGAGGCAAACGTCGCCGTGTCTAGTGTACCTCCACCTACTACCACTAGATGCTGACGTTTCCTCGACCGCTGGGGACATCTGGTGGCAAGATGTCAGAGCAGTGAGAATCTGGAATTGCTTGCCTAAGGAGGTGGTGATGGCGAACTCAGTCGAGGGGTTCAAGAGAGGCCTGGATGTCTTCCTGGAGCAGAACAATATTGTATCATACAATTATTAGGTTTTGTAGAAGGACGTAGATCTGGGGATTTCTTATGATGGAATATAGGCTGAACTGGATAGACAAATGTCTTTTTTCGGCCTTACTAACTATGTTACTATGTTACTATGTTACTATGTCCTGACTGCTGGCAAACATGACAAACCTGGAGTGCACGAGCGGTCCGGGACTTAGATCCCGCTTGTGACACTTCCATGGCCTCATGTGACTCAGGGGCCTGGACTGGAGATTCCAAAGGTTTGGCGAAGGTGGGAGCCAGCCGAAACCTCTGCCTACACTGGGCTCGCTCTAACCTCCGCTCGTGAAAACGGAGGTCAATACGAGTGGACACTGCTATTAACTCCTCCAGTGTGGCGGGAATCTCCCTAGTGGCCAGGGCGTACTTCACGTTGTCAGGCAGCCCCCTCCAAAATATCAGAATTAGGGCTTTATACGACCACTCCAGCTCAGATGCTAGGGTGCGGAAGTGGACGGCAAAATGGCTGACCAAGGACGAGCCCTGAGTCAATGCCAACAGTTGGAGCGCCGTATCATGGGTGACACGAGGTCCTAAAAAGACCTGTTTCAGAGTGCTCAGGAACAACGAAGCACTCTGCACCACATGATCGCCACGCTCCCACAGCAGCGTAGCCCACTCTAACACCCTGTCCAACAGGAGAGACACAATAAACCCTACCTTGGCCCACTCTGTAGGGAAACGAGAGGCCAGAAGCTCGAAATGTATAGAGCACTGACTCACGAAACCCATACAAGACTTACTATCACCAGAAAATTTTTCTGGCAGTGGGAGGCGAGATAGAGTCGGTACAGGGGTGGCAGTGGACAAGGTGGCTGCAGCCACGCTGGCAGCCTGAACAGCAACTGCGGTTACATCCACAGCTGAGGTTGTGCGCTCGAGAGCCGCCAATCTACTCTCCAGCTGCTGGATGTACCGCAAGGATTGCTGTTTGTCCATCATTACTAGCCAGATCCTGGCGCTAGTGTAATGTTAGGGCTAGCGGAACGCACCAAATAATAAGAAAGATAGAATAAGGTGCGTTCACAGCTCGGGGTCCACCGTGCAGAGATGGAACCTGCTGCCAAGTAATGACAGACTATATGGCGGTACAATGTGAATACACACACGGGTTAACTTCACCCTGTGTGAAGGAAGCAAACCCTGTTAAGTCAAAGGGCCGCGGTACCGCACACCAGAACGCAAGCAAGGAGTCACCAAGCTCAGTCCCAAGACTTGGGATCCGAGTCTGTCTAGACTTCTTGCGCTCGACACCGCTAATGGGGTGTCAGCGTAACCAAAATAATAATTAAAGCTGCACGAGAGTGCGTGCGGTGCCGCACTGGCGGACGCCACTAACCACCCAAGCTGGGGTCAGGAAAGCGCTGTGAAAGCGCACGGCGCCGCACTGGCGGTCACAACAATTAGATGCTGTATGGTGTGTTACGTGCTGATGGCTTAGTCGGGCGCTAGATAGCAATCATCCACCTTCCGCGAGCAGTCATCCAATAGGGAGGGGATTTTAAAGAACGACTTTCACTCACAACACACACACGTTTACAAATGTACACTAGCGCATGGCCGTGTGGTCATGCAAACCTTATATAGCTGCAGCATGTACATGACCTTCCCAGAAGGACCAATGGGAGGCTGCCACAGAAGTTGAGCACCTTCAGGACCTTCCTGGAGGACCAATGGGATCTGCTGCAGTATCTGAGCATGTGACCCTCGATCTCCAATGGGAGATCTTGCCCTGGGCATGCTCAGAAGGGGAAAAGCAGGACTTAGTTCGAAAGCGTCTGCTCGCCGCTGCCCAGCACTGGCTTCAATGGCAAAAGCTGGAAAAGCAGCAGTAACCCTATGCACAGAGTGAGACTGAGCAAGACGCTGGGACCGACGTCTCCGCTGAGCAGACTCCCCTGCGGCTGGGGAAGAATGGGAGACCGTAGCAGAGATGGTTCGAGATTCCCCCTGTGCAGAGGCGGGAACTCGACACCTAACAAATACATGCTTGAGTTTTTGCTGCAGCGCCCAATCTGCAGCATCCAGATGTTACCGCATAGTGGAGGGGATTTTATGAAACACGCAGGTGGCAGACATGCGTAAGCTGACATGTGGCCTGTCTTTATAGACCACAGCATGTGTAAATAACACTGTCTATGTATAGGATGTGGTGATTCCACCTGTGTTCAACGAACGCAGGCGGAATCACTGCACATGCAAAAGGGTGCAGGGCTTTGGGTGGATCAGGGTATCCGCTGCGTCCAAAGCACTGCCAATACGCCCTGTGGACATATAGCCTAAGACAGCAATGTGCATCCCAGTTCTAAATGTCCAACCCAAGGAACATCAAGCCGTTACTGCAAAGACATTAGCAGCGGCAGCAGCAGTGTGAGTGACCTAAGCAATTTCTGTGAGTCGCTTCACACATTTTTTAGACCAGCCCTTGCACCAGCAAAACAGAGTACAAGTCTGAGATGTTAATATAGATGAGCGAGTATACTTGTTACTCGTGGTTTCCCGAGCATGCTCGGGTGTCCTCCGAGTATTTTTTAGTGCTCGGAGATTTATTTTTCATTGCCGCAGCTGAATGATTTACATCTGTTAGCCAGCTTGATTACATGTGGGGATTCCATAGCAACCAGGCAACCCCGACATGTACTCAGGCTGGCTAGCAGCCATAAATCATGCAGCTTTGTCAACAAAAATAAATGTCTGAGCAGTTACAAATACTCGGAGACCACCCGAGCGTGCTCGGAAAACTCGAGCAACGAGTACACTCGTTCATCACTACTTGTAATAAAATACACTTGGGGACAGGAGAGACCAAACCTCATTGACCATAAGAGATTGTTCTTAACTGGTGAGAAAATGAGAGTATCATTCTGACCATAAGAGCTTACAATTTACAGGCAAGAAAGAGGACCCCAATGATCATAAGAGCTTGCACTCTATAGGAAGGAGAGGACCCCTAAATCATAGAACCTTATACACTACAGGTGAGAGAAAGGACCTTACTGGCCATAACAGTTTACACTCTACAGGAGAAAGAAGACCCTGCTGACCACAAGAGCTTACACTGTACAAAGGAGAGAAACTTACCATCTGAAGATAGAAAATGACATTGCCATAAAAAGTGTGCTTCAGTGGGGACTTCTGCTTTCTGATGACCCAGGTATTGACAAAAAAAGAACACAGCAGCACTCTGTAAGGGCCAATATAAATATAATCACTGAAAACATGAGTTCTAAACTGTATTGTTGCTAAATATAATGTACTTACAAAATATGAAGGTTCTTAGGGCATAAATTGGCCAATTCATGTGTGCCCATTAACCATGGCATGGTGAACTCTCTCTGATGGGTATCCATCCTACTAAACATGCCTCTCTTAGGTTATAAGCCTACAATTTAAATGGGAAAACATTCCTATCTCGGGCTATAAGCCTTATAGCCTGAGAGAGGCATGTTTGCACATTTAAATTGCAGGCTTATAGCCTGAGAGAGGCATGTTTAGTAGGATAGATACCCATCAGACGGGCATACATGAATTGGCCAATTTATGCGCTAAGAACCTTCAGTTTTTGTAAATACATACTGTTTAGCAACAATACAGTTTATAACTCATATTTTTATTGATTGCATATATCTTGGCCCCTACAGAAAGAGTGCTACTGTGTTTTTGTATGTTATGCAGTCATTGCAGCTTGCACCTGTTCATACTATATGGAGGCGCTTGTCAGATTTTTTGTTTTTTACGGCCAAGATACTGAACACCACTGTACAAGGTATGATAATCTGCAAGCTATTACAGTTGCAGGGTATTATGGGGAGACCCAGGAATGCAAAAATGTTTTTTTTTTGCTAACGAAGAATTGAATCTCAAAATGTTCAAATCTGCAATAAACTACGAATTTCAGGAAATTCAACTTGAACTCGTTCTTGCGCAAATCGATCCGCTCATCTGTCCCTGATAGAGTAAATAAGGTATTCAGTAAATAAATTTACTTGTGAGCTTTTAAAAGGTTATTCTGCAAGATTTTACAATCATGTAAGTGCACAGCTAAGGCTGGCAATTAACATACAATGCAGTAATTATAGCACTTTAATCTGAAAATGTTTGATGTCATTATGGCATATTAGTGATATATTCATCTACTTGCAATAAACAGGCTTTGGATCATAGTTACACACTTGATTAGATCATTACTGGGTCTCTGTACAAATTTCTCTCTTTACGTTTTTGTGACAAGTGGCAGAAGTAATTTGGAATCTTAAGGTTCTGTTGCAAACACTCCTATCATCTTAACTACCTTGTCCCAAAGTCAGTCAACCACAGTACACATCTGCCAGATATGCCACATAGAAACCGAGCTATCACAACTACAGAAATAATCAATAAAGGCCCAAACAGACATTACTTCTAATCTCTTAGGAACCAGGTACCAAAATGCAGGTTGAAATAGAATGAAAAATGTTAAAAACGATGGTTCGAGGAAAACTGACACATCAACTATATATCAATCAATTAAAAAAATATAGTAAAGTCACAAAAAAATGTTTTCTTAAGATCTGGCAAAAGCTTGCTGTAGATACTTACTTAGATTTTTGTTTTGAGTCATAGCCAAGGACAGATAAACAATCATTCTTAGAGTCTTCTAGTGATGAGCGAACGTGCTTGGATAACGTCTTATCTGAGCATGCTCAGGTGTAATCCGAGCACCTGGAAGTGCTTGTATATTATGTTGGAGTCTCAGTGGCTGCATGACTTGTGGCTGTTTGACAGTCTCAACACGTGGGGATTCTCGAACAAACATGTAATCCCTGTATGTGTTGTGTCTGTCTAAATAATACAGCCGTGGGGACTAGAACACAATATTCGAGCACACCCAAGATGCCCGGATAACATCTGAACACGCTCCGATAACACGTTAACTGCTCATAACTAGAGTCTACCTTGATTGATTAGTCTGACTTAGTTCATTGCAGTCAAAAGAGAACCCAGGCATCGAAAAGCTGACAACTGTTTTTGTTTTCTTTTAATTATGACTCAAATCACCTTTCTAAAGGCAACTTACAGTGGGTACGGAAAATATTCAGACCCCTTTAAATTTTTCACTCTTTGTTTCATTGCAGCCATTTGGTAAAATCAAAAAAGTTCATTTTTTTCTCATTAATATACACTCTGCACCCCATCTTGACTGAAAAAAACAGAAATGTAGTAAATTTTGCATATTTATTAAAAAAGAAAAACTGAAATATCACATGGTCATAAGTATTCAGACCCTTTGCTTAGTATTGAGTAGAAGCACCTTTTTGAGCTATTACAGCCATAAGTGTTCTTGAGAATGATGCAACAAGTTTTCCATACCTGGATTTGGGGATCCTCTGCCATTTTTCTTTGCAGATCCTCTCCAGTTCCATTAGATTGGAAGGTGAACGTTGGTTGAAAGCAATTTTCTGGTCTCTTCAGAGATGCTCAATTGGGTTTAGGTCAGGGCTCTGGCAGGTCCAGTCAAGAATGGTCACAAAGTTGTTCTGAAGCCACTCCTTTGTTATTTTAGCTGTGTGCTTAGGGTCATTGTCTTGTTGGAAAGTGACCCTTCAGTCAAGTCTGAAATCCAGAGCACTCTGAAAGAGGTTTTCATCCAGGATATCTCTGTACTCAGCCGCATTCATGTCTCCTTCAATGGCAACCAGTCGTCCTGCCCCTGCAGCTGAAACACCCCCATAGTATGATGCTGCCACCACCATGTTTCACTGTTGGGATTGTGTTTTGCAGGTGATGAGCAGTGCCTGTTTTCTTCACATATACCGCATAGAATTATCACCAAAAAGGTCTATCTTCATCTCATCAGACCAGAAAATCTTATTTCTCATAGTCTGGGAGTCCTTCATGTGTTTTTTAACAAACTCTATGCAAGCTTTCTTATGTCTTGCACCAAGGAGAAGCTTCCATCTGGACATAAAGGCTGGACTGGTGGAGGGCTGCAGTGATAGTTAACTTTGTGGAACTTTCTCACATCTCCTTACTGCATCTCTGGAGCTCAGCTACAGTGAACTTGGAGTTCTTCTTTACTTCTCTCACCAAAGCTCTTCTCCCACAATTACTAGTTTGGCTGGACGGCCAGGTCTAGGAAGACTTTTGATGGCCCCAAGCTTCTTCGATTTAAGAATTATGGAGGCCAATGTGCTCTTAGGCACCTTGACTACTGCAGAAATTCTTTTGTAAACTTGGCCAGATCTGTGCCTTGCCATAATTTTGTCTCTGAGCTCCTTGGCCAGTTCCTTTGACCTCACAAATCTCATTTGGTCTGACATGCACTGTAAGCTGTCAGGTCTTATATAAACAGGTGTGTGTCTTTCCAAATCAAGTCCTATCAGTTTAATTAAACACAGCTGGACTTTAATGAAGGAGTAGGACCATCTCAAGGAGGATCACAAGGAAATGGACAGCATGTGACTTAAATATGAGTGTCTGAGCAGAGGGTCTGAATATTTATGACCATGTGATATTTCAGTTTTTCTTTTTTAATAAATATGCAAAAATTTCTACATTTCTGTATTTTTTCAGTCATGATGGGGTGCAGAGTGTACATTAATGCGAAAAAATGAACTTTTTTGAATTTACTAAATGGCTGCAATGAAACAAAGAGTGAAAAATTTAAAGGGGTCTGAATGCTTTCTGTGCACACTGTGTGAGGTTCCCTCACTGTCTCCAACTGCTACTCATCTTATGTTTATAGAACAGAATCTAAGGAATATGCACATCTCAGAATGGGTTTGAGACAAAGTTTGTTGACTGGTTCAGTGGATAATTTTGATTAACTTTGGTCACATTAGAAACAAACATTTTTATAAAAGCAGCTACAATTTTGTGATTATGACCCACAGTTGAAAAGAAAGAGTATTGCATGGTTAGTAAAGCAAAGTAAAATGTGTTATTGATATATTCTATTAGCCACAAAAACAAATCAGCAGGTTGATCATTATTCTTTCTCTGCTTCCTATATCCAACTGCATGATGCCCAAGTCCTTTGTGACTAAATGCTTGTCAACATATTATTTGGAGGTCGAGTCCTTGGTATCTAGCAACATAGTCACTGTCCATGGTTCTTTTAATAGTAGAGAGGGAAACCAGGGGCAGACATACCATCGATTCAACTTGTGCAGTCACAAAAGGTCCAAAGGGTAATGAGGCCTACTTTTACCTCCAAAGCAGGTGGGATTGTGCATTATGATAAGCTATTGAATTATAAAGGGCCTTTATAACATTCTTGCACTCTTCTGTGACCGTCCCTGAGTGAGGCATTTGAGATGCTTTTCATGCTTCTTTTTGTAGGCACCAAGATATTGTGGACAAACAAATATACTTTAAATTGCACATGCTGCTTTTTGTGCCAGATTTTGGTGCCGTTTTTGTGCCAAACACAAAATGCGGATACAAAGGAGAGAGTATTCCTCTTTTTTCATAAACGTTTCCTTATTTTTGCAAATACTCTTGTTTTTGGCTAAAAGAAACACACTTTTATACATTCCAGCCACACATATTTATGCCTTCTTTCGTTCTTCAACAATTATAGTAAACTAATCATATGATCATAAATTCAGTAATTGCAGCATGAATTCCAGAATATTTGCTCGAATATGTTACCTTTGCACCAAATACATCTTTCTCTATAACACTTTGCTAAAAAGCCAAAATACATTTAAGCTCTTGCTATTATTTCGGGTTCTTTTAGAGGAAATGAGTGTCTGCTATCTGGAGGACCATTATTTATTGCACTGCACTAATCCTACACTTAGCTGAAAGCAGCCCAGGCATCATATACAGCTGCTTCCTATACTTTCTCAATTCACCTTTGTTGCAAACAGATGAGCCTCCGCATTGGTCTGCTCACTTCAGACACAACAATAGGTACAAGTGCTTTGTTAGGCTTTGTTCAGAGGAGATCAGTCAGTGCTTTATGATATTGACATCTCCGCAGTGAGCCAGTGCAACAATTGCTCACCTAAATGAAATGCAATACACTCTGGTTTGCCTCTGTGATACTATTACAAAACGACTTACCAGAATGTGATCTAGAACTCATTTCATGTGCCATAAATAGCAAAAAATACTCCCAAAAATCTTCCGTAAAACAAGATTTTATTTAGAAAGTTAATGCATTCCTTTTTTGGTCTATGGGCAGGATTTGTTAAAACTTTATGACTGAGTTTGATCTAATAAATATGTTATTAAAGGAGTATATAAAACAACATCAACGTCCACATAGCCTTTTTTATTTTTTAAATAGAGGCAGGGGCCAAAATATTTTTAAAAGGGGTTTTCTCAAACTGTATGCTGCTGAAAATTGACAATTCAGAGCAGTTTCGTGGTTACGGCACTGGTCGAAACTGTATTCTCTCCAAGGCAGCGAGCAGAGGCAGCCATGCCACTGCGGAATGGGAGCAATGCAGAGGGAATGAAGCTGCCTAGAAAGCATTGCGAGCAGATTGTAACGCATAGAGCCCTTTCGTGCCGCTCTAACCAGCTGTTAGGAGTCGAGTTTCCTCTGCTGCACAGGGGGAATCTCGATCCATCTCCGCTGCGGTCTCCCATTCTCCTCCAGCCGCAGTGGAGTCTGCTCAGCAGGGACGTCGATCCCAGCGTCTTGCTCAGTCTGACTCTGTGAGAGGAGTTACTGCTGCTTCTCCAGCTTCTGCCTTTAAAGCCTATACTGGTCAGCAGCGAGCGGACTTCTCTGGGACTAAGTCCTTATCTGCACACACTGAGCATGCCCAGGGCAAGATCTCCCGTTGGAGATCGAGGGTCATGTGCTCAGGCTCTGCGGCACATTCCATTGGTCCTCTTGGCAGGTCTTGGAAGGGCAAAAGTTCTATAGCCACTTCCTGTGCTGCAGCTATATAAACTGCGCATGACCGCACGGCCATGCGCTAGTATCAAGTCATATGTGCTTTGCGCCAGTGTGGTTAGCATAAGTGTGTTCAGGGACCCGGCTGAAATAAGCCTCTAGAATACCGGCACCTCCGGTGAGGAGATTGTATGAGTGTGTTCAGGGACCCGGCTGAAATAAGCCCCTAGAATACCGGCTTCTCCGGTGAGGAGATTGCGTGTTGCTTAACCACAGACTGCTATCAGCTTGGCAGTAAGCTTGTGCTCCTGTGAGGCTAACAGGGCGTAGTGCTTTCCTCTCGCGGCTGCTCTGTGAGGTAACAGAGCTAGTCTACACCGCCATATTGTGCCACCATTCACTAGCAGCAGGTTCTTCCTGCACGGTGGACCCCGGGCTGCGAACGCACCATTAATAATAAAATTCTATTTCTACTCGGTGCGTTCCGCTAGCCCTAACATAATACTAGCGCCAGGGTCTGGCTAGTAAATGGCGGACGGTCAGCGTCTACAGCAGTACATCCAGCAGCTGGAGGGTAGGTTGGCGGCTCTCGAGCGCACAACCTCAGCTGTGGACGTTACTGCTGTCGCTGTTCAGGCTGCAAGTGCAGCTGCAGCCAGTTTGTCCGCTGCCACCCCTGCTCCGACCTTATCCCGTCTCCCGCTTCCAGACAAGTTTGCTGGTGACAGTAAGCTATGTCGGGGATTCGAGACCCAGTGCTCCATACATCTCGAGCTGCTGGCTGCACGTTTTCCTACGGAACGGGCGAAAGTGGGATTCATTATATCTCTCTTGTCGGGCAGGGCGTTGGAGTGGGCAACGCCGCTTTGGGAACGTGGTGATCGTGTGGTACAGAGTGCTCCTATCTTCCTGGACGCTCTGAGGCAGGTCTTTCTGGGACCCCGTGTCACCCACGATACCGCGCTCCAATTGTTGGCAATTACTCAGGCTTCGTCCATGGTCAGCCAGTTTGCCATCCTATTCCGGACTCTAGCTTCTGAGCTGGAATGGCCGGATAAAGTCCTTATTCCGGTGTTCTGGAAAGGACTGGCAGATCATGTGAAGGACGCCTTGGCCACCAGGGAGATTCCCGCCACACTGGAGGAGCTTATTACTATAGCTACCCGCATCGATCTCCGTTTTAACGAGCGGAGGTTGGAGCGGACCCAGTGTAGGCAGAGGTTTCGGCTGGCTCCCACCTTTGCCAAACCTCTAGAATCTCCTGTTATGGCGTCCGACTCCCATGAGGCCATGGAGGTTTCTCGAGCGGGACCTAGGTCTCAGACCGTTCGAGTACCTGTGGAATGTAAAAATTGCCAGCAACCGGGACATTACGCTAATAAATGTCCACGGCGGTCGGGAAAACGATCGCGTCTAGTGTCCATTGGAGGAGGTTCACTGGACACTGCGGCATTTTCCTCAAAATTGTCCTTTAAAGGGACAATCCTGTTAGGCACATCCACTCTTACAGGAGAGCTTTGTGTGGATTCAGGAGCAGAGGGAAATTTTATGTCTTCTGCTTTTGCTCTGCGCCACGCAATACCTCTGGTTATGCTTGCCAAACCAGTAACCGTTAGAGTGGTGAATGGGTCGACACTTCCATTACAGATCACACATCAGACTGTCCCTTTCACGTTAGCCATGTCCCCATCCCACCAGGAGATTATTTCCCTTCTTGTCCTTCCCGAGGGAATGGATGAGATTCTGCTGGGAATACCCTGGCTCCGTTTCCACTCCCCACATATTGAGTGGACCTCTGGGAGGATATTGGGTTGGAGTGAATCCTGTAAGGGCAGATGTGTGAAAGAGTGCGTTCAGGTTTCCACCACTGAGATACCCGCAGATCTCTCTACTCTCCCCAAATACTATTGGTCTTATGCAGACGTCTTCTCCAAAAAGGCCGCGGAGACCCTTCCGCCTCACCGTCCCTATGACTGTCCTATAGATCTTTTGCCTGGAGCAGAACCTCCTCGGGGACGTGTCTATCCCCTCTCTCTCCCGGAGACGGAGGCTATGTCCCAATACATCCAGGAGAATTTGGCAAGAGGATTTATTAGGAAGTCAGTGTCACCAGCAGGGGCAGGGTTCTTCTTCGTACAGAAGAAGAATGGAGAATTGCGTCCTTGCATAGACTACAGGGGTCTTAACGCCATCACCGTTAAGAATAAGTACCCGCTGCCCCTGATTTCTGAGCTTTTTGATAGGCTACGGGGAGCTAAGGTATTTACCAAATTAGACCTGCGGGGAGCTTATAACCTGATTCGCATTCGTGAGGGGGACGAATGGAAGACGGCGTTTAACACCAGAGATGGGCACTATGAATATCTGGTGATGCCCTTCGGGCTCTGTAACGCCCCAGCCGTTTTCCAAGACTTTGTCAACGACATCTTCCGGGATATGCTTTCCACCTCGGTCGTAGTCTATCTGGATGATATTCTCATCTTCTCTCCAGATATTGACTCCCACCGGAGAGATGTTGGCAGAGTCTTCGACCTCTTACGGGCAAACTCTCTTTACGCAAAGTTGGAGAAGTGTGTGTTTGAGCAGGAGTCTTTACCTTTCCTGGGCTATATCATCTCTGCCCAGGGATTGGCTATGGATCCTGCCAAACTACAGGCTGTGATGGACTGGCAAGAACCTCATTCACTTAAAGCGGTGCAGTGCTTTATGGGGTTCATTAATTATTACCGCCAGTTCATTCCCCATTTCTCAACTTTGGTAGCTCCCTTGGTAGCCCTCACCAAGAAGGGAGCAAATCCCAAAGTGTGGTCTGAAGAGGTCTCCAGGGCCTTTTCTTCTACTAAGTCTCATTTTGCTAGCGCTCCCATCCTACATCGTCCCGATGTCGATAAGCCGTTTATAATGGAGGTGGATGCCTCTTCCGTTGGTGCTGGAGCAGTCCTCTTCCAAAAGGATGCTCAAGGTCGGAAGCATCCGTGCTTCTTCTTCTCCAAGACCTTCACACCAGCGGAGAGGAATTATTCCATCGGGGACAGGGAGTTGCTAGCGATGAAATTGGCTTTCTCTGAGTGGAGACATCTCTTGGAGGGGGCTCGTTTTCCCTTTCAAGTATTTACAGACCACAAAAATTTGCTATATTTGCAAACAGCCCAGCGGCTAAATTCTCGCCAGGCCAGATGGTCCTTATTCTTCTCCCGATTCCACTTCACCCTCCATTATGTCGCTGGGGAGAAGAACATTCGAGCTGATGCTCTTTCTCGCTCTGTTGTGTCATCTGAGGAGGAGGAAGGAGAGCCTCGGCTTATTGTTCCTTCTGAGAGCTTGAGAACCGTGGCTCCGGTGTCGCTTGAGTCTGTGCCTCCGGGCAAGACTTTTGTGCCCATAAATTTGCGACCGGAGGTTCTCTCTTGGGCTCATTCCTCCAGGGTGGGTGGACACTTTGGGACAAAAAGGACATTTGAGCTGCTGGCGAGGACGTACTGGTGGCCGCATATGCTGCGGGATGTCAGAGATTACGTTCTGGCATGTGTCTCATGCGCCAAAAATAAGTCTCCTCGACAACGGCCGTCTGGGTTACTCTATCCCTTGCCGGTGGCAGACAGGCCCTGGGAGATGGTCGGGATGGACTTTGTAGTAGGTTTGCCCAAGTCTCGCGGCTGTACCGTCATTTGGGTTATTACCGATCATTTCTCGAAAATGGTGCACTTGGTGCCGCTCCCACGGTTACCTTCTGCAAGGGCCTTGGCAGCGTTGTTCATAAGACACATCTTCCGCCTACACGGCATGCCAGACAAAATTGTCAGTGACCGGGGTCCCCAGTTTGCGTCTCGGTTCTGGAGAGAACTTTGTCGTCTTCTCAGCATTGAGTTAAATCTCTCTTCCGCATATCATCCCGAGACGAATAGGTTGGTAGAGAGGGCCAATCAGACTCTGGTCACATATCTACGACATTTTGTTTCTGCCAGGCAGGATGACTGGGCATCTTTATTACCATGGGCAGAGTTCGCCCTTAATAACGCTGTAGCCGACTCCACCGGTCAGACTCCTTTCCTCCTTAATTACGGCCAGCATCCGCGGGTTCCTGTGCCTATGCCCGTGTCCTCTGCTGACTCCAGGGTGGCAGACTGGGCAGTGGAGGCACGGGACATTTGGGACCGCACTCAGGATGCCATTCGGGCCTCGAAGGAGAGAATGAGGTCCTCCGCCGATGCACATCGGCGCCCTGCCCCGACGTTTGCTCCTGGCGACTTAGTGTGGCTCTCCGCCCGTAACATCAGGCTGCGAGTTGAGTCCACTAAATTTGCTCCTCGCTACTTGGGCCCATTCAAGGTCCTCGAGCAGGTTAATCCTGTGGTCTATCGTTTGGCCCTTCCGCCACACCTGGGTATCACCGACACCTTTCATGTGTCCCTCTTGAAACCCGTGTATATGTCCCAGTTCTCCGAGTCATCTGCTGGGACATCGGGTTCGTCTTCGGACGATTATGAGGTGAACGCTATTTTGGGGTGCAAGGTGGTGCGTGGTAAAAAATTTTATTTGGTGGACTGGAAGGGTTATGGTCCCGAGGACAGGTCCTGGGAGCCTGTTGAGCACATTCGGGCTCCGCAGCTCATTGCTGCCTTCGAACGTAGCGAGGCCCAAGGAGGGGGGGGCCCTAGGAGGGGGGGTGATGTTAGGAGTCGAGTTTCCTCTGCTGCACAGGGGGAATCTCGATCCATCTCCGCTGCGGTCTCCCATTCTCCTCCAGCCGCAGTGGAGTCTGCTCAGCAGGGACGTCGATCCCAGCGTCTCGCTCAGTCTGACTCTGTGAGAGGAGTTACTGCTGCTTCTCCAGCTTCTGCCTTTAAAGCCTATACTGGTCAGCAGCGAGCGGACTTCTCTGGGACTAAGTCCTTATCTGCACACACTGAGCATGCCCAGGGCAAGATCTCCCGTTGGAGATCGAGGGTCATGTGCTCAGGCTCTGCGGCACATTCCATTGGTCCTCTTGGCAGGTCTTGGAAGGGCAAAAGTTCTATAGCCACTTCCTGTGCTGCAGCTATATAAACTGCGCATGACCGCACGGCCATGCGCTAGTATCAAGTCATATGTGCTTTGCGCCAGTGTGGTTAGCATAAGTGTGTTCAGGGACCCGGCTGAAATAAGCCTCTAGAATACCGGCACCTCCGGTGAGGAGATTGTATGAGTGTGTTCAGGGACCCGGCTGAAATAAGCCCCTAGAATACCGGCTTCTCCGGTGAGGAGATTGCGTGTTGCTTAACCACAGACTGCTATCAGCTTGGCAGTAAGCTTGTGCTCCTGTGAGGCTAACAGGGCGTAGTGCTTTCCTCTCGCGGCTGCTCTGTGAGGTAACAGAGCTAGTCTACACCGCCATATTGTGCCACCATTCACTAGCAGCAGGTTCTTCCTGCACGGTGGACCCCGGGCTGCGAACGCACCATTAATAATAAAATTCTATTTCTACTCGGTGCGTTCCGCTAGCCCTAACACCAGCTTAGCTGTAACTGCATGGGGTAAATTGTAATGTTATTTGTTTGTACAATTACTTTGCAATTTTACCTATTTATGAACATCTGTTAACCACTTCATTTGTAGATTCCAAGACCTGAACATAATTGTGGTAACTTACTGACTGTAGTGAAAAATTTTTGACAAGTATTTAGGTCTCAAACATCCACATATCATAGTAGAAAAAACCATCTTCAGCATTGGAACCTACTCAAGAAACAATTTTACCTTTTACCAAAAGATGTTAACCTGGGTGAACGTGCACCTAATGATTTTATGAGTGGGTGTTTTGGCGCAAGGATGAGTGAAGTTTGTAAATGCCAGTTGGCTCTCGATGTCTGGATTAGTAAGTTAACTATTTGCCCAAGTTGCATGACTGAGCATTGGCTAAATATATCAGTACTTGACCCTGGACAACTGGCACAGTTTTATGCAATTTTTGGAACAATAATATGCTCTTTGTTACACACACGAATTGTCTATATTATATATCATGATGGTTTTAAATTAGTGATAACATTTTTTATTTTCCAAATTAAAAGAGATAATGTCTTATTTTGAATAGAGATGAATGTATTGATCAGTGGGGGATTAATCTGGAGTCAAATTTCCTGAAATTAACAATTTCATACGAATTTGAATATTTTGAGATTCGATGTACTGGCATCATTTACAGTGGAGAAAATGAGTATTTGATCCCTTGCTGATTTTGTAAGCTTGCCTACTGACAAAGACAGGAACAGTCTATAATTTTAAGGGAAGGTTAATTTTAACATTAAGAGATAAAATATCAAAAATAAAATACAGAAAATCACATTGTATAAATTATATACATTTATTTGCATTATGCAGAGAGTAATAAGTGTTTGATCCTCATGGCAAACAAGACTTAATACTAAATCTAATTCATTAAGATTTTGAGTCTGTCACTTGACAACTCAGAGCTTCAACTCCCTCCATAAGTTTTCTATGGGATCAAGGTCTGGAGACTGACTACGCAACTCCTTGGCCTAAATGTGCTTCTTTTTGAGTGACTCCTTTGTTGCCTTAGCTGTATGTTTTAGGTCATTGTGTTGCTGGAAGACCCAGACATGACCCATTTATAATATCCTGGAGGAAGAAATGAGGTTTTCACTCAGGATTTTACGGTACATGGCTCCATCCATTCTCCCATTGATGCGGTGAAGTAGTCTTGTGCTCTTAGCAGAGAAACACCCCAAAACATAATGTTTCCACCTCCATGCTTGACAGTGGGGACAGTGTTCTTTGGGTCATAGGCAGCATTTCTCTTCCTCCCAACATGCCAAGTTGAGTTAATGCCAATGACCTCAATTTTTGTCTCATCTGACCACAGCACCTTCTCCCCATCACTCACAGAATAATTCAGGTGTTCATTGGCAAACTGCAGATGGGCCTGCTCATGTGCCTTCTTGAGCAGGGGGACCTTGCGGGGACTACAGGATTTTAAACCTTTACAGCATAATGTGTTACCAATGGTTTTCTTGGTGACTGTGGTCCCAGCTGCCTTGAGATCAATAACAAGTTCCCCCCATATAGTTTTAGGCTGATCTCTCACATTCCTCATGATCAAGGATACCTCATGAGGTGAGATTTTGCATGGTGCCCCAGTTCGATGTCGATTGACAGTCATTTTGCATTTCTTCCATTTTCTTACTATCACACCAACAGTTGTCTCCTTCTAACCCAGAGTCTTACTTATAGTTTTGTAGCCCATTCCAGCTTTGTGCAGGTCTGTGATCTTGTCCCTGACATCCTAATAAAGCTCTTTGGTCCTGCACATGTTGTAGAGGTTAGAGTCTGACTGATTAAATGAGTCCGTGACAGGAGTCTTTTATAAAGGTGACTATGTAAGACACCTGTCTTTATTGCAGGTAACGAGTTAATTAAGACCGTCTAACTGGTATGTAGGAGCCAGAACTCATAATGGTTTGTAGGGGATCAAATACTTATTTCTCCCTGCAAAATGCAAATAAATTTATATAATTTATACAATCTGATTTTCTGGATTTTATTTTTGATATTCTATCTCTCAATGTTAAAATTAACCTTCCCTTAAAATTATAGACTGTTCACGTCTTTGTCAGTGGGCAAACTTACAAAATCAGCAAAGGATCAAATACTTATTTCTCCCACTGTACCGCATGGTTTAAGCATCAGAGAGTGGGCTTCATTTTTCATTGCCTCCCAATAATGTCCCACATCTTACAGATTCTAATACCTTGTGCAAGGGTGGTCAGTACCTAGGTCATCATAGTTAAGTGGTTTAAACTGCAGCAATTTTCATACACCACAGTTGTTTTCTATCTCTAGGGTCACTGGTTAAGAGCAGGGTTCTCTTTCTTCTGTAGAGTAAGCTTTTATGGTCAGCAAGGTCTTCTCTCTCATCTCCCCTATGTGTATTTTCCGAGTAATTACAAACTTCACAGTGTTCTCTCTCTTCCCTGTAAAGAGTAAGCTCTTATCATTACTGAGGTCCTTTCTCTCTCCCTTTGCAGGAAGCAAACATACTGCAGCTAATAAGCAGTTAGTAAAGTTGATGTGTTGGAAGCAGGGAAAATCGTCAATTGTATGTATATGAGTAGCTCTGGCAATAGGAAGAATATGACTGGATCAGACCATCTCTAAAATGGCCCAAATTTGGTCCTCAGACAGTTCTCTTCTCCTCTTTCTGTTCCCCATTCTTAGTGTGGCACACACTGACACAATGTAAATAATGTGTTAACTTTTCCCCTGTTTATCTGGTTTCAGGTGTGATTTTCATATTGCCCACACCTTTTACTTGTCACAGATGAGTTTGAACAAGCATCACATGCTTGAAACAAAGTTGTTTAATCACGTTTTGGGAAAGGAGTCAGCAATTTTGTCCTGCCCATTTTGGAGTATTGCGTGAAATTATGTCCAATTTGACTTTTGTCAGTTTTTTTGTGTTCCAATGCACACAAAGGAAGTAAACATGTGTATAACAAAACGTGTAACTGCAATAAATGACTGCGAGAAATAATTCATTTTCTGGAACAATTTCAAGGGTGCCAACACTTTCAGCTATGATAATAATTTAAAACACCATATAAGCACAACAGATACATTACAATCAAGTAGAAGCAGAAGAGCAGAGCAGCATGTATCAGACCGTGGCTGCATAATTTCAAACATACATGTTTAACTCTGAAATGCTGAAGAGTTTCAGAGAGAGAAATAGTCTGCAGGGACTAGTTGGCAGAGATGACTAGTCAGACAGGCGGGTTTCTGATGGCTTCTCCCAATCCACTGTGGTTGTGTGATAGGTCTTTCCCTATACATGCACAAGGGGAGAAACCTTTCACTCTGGTGCAGTGAGAGGGGAGAAGTTGCCGAGACCCCACTTGTCAGACTATTCTCTCGTGCGGCTCAGTCCCCTACTGCTATAAAATTATATTTTTCTCTGAAACACCACAGCGTCTCAGAGTTAAACGTATACAATCGTGTAGCTAGTATCTGATACATGCTTCCCATGGGCTTCATAGGAGACTGTGATATTTGCTAAAAATTTAAAAAGCAAACATGTTTGGAATTGTCATGTCAATAAAAGCCCAATATATAAAAATATATAATTTATCCAAACAATAAAAGCTGTAAAAAGAAAAAATAATAAACAAGAAAAGCCACTATAATGTATGCACACCACCAAAAGTTATAATAAGTCAAACAAGCTTTATTGGTAACATATAAAAACAATTAAAACCATACACACAAAACTCACTCCATATACGTGTGCCCAACACTGCCCAATACACAATACTTCCATATGGTACTGGAAAACATGCATCAAATATGGCAGATAATCAAATAGTATACACATATAAATAATTACTGGCAAAGCCGCCCTGTCCTGATCAGCAAAAGATATATCTGTCAATAGCAAAACCCTGTCAGGCTGCAGCTTACCCACAGCAAATAGTCCTCCTGGTATATAATGAGTAGGGCACATGCAAATATGGCCAAATAATTACCCCAAATAGGAAGAAGGAGCACGGCTGTCACCCATCCTGAGTAAAAGAGGGGAACATGCTGCGGCAGCTAGAAGGTGATCCAGACAGAAGGCTCACAAAATATAGAGACAATATAGCAAGAACTGGGCAGCCAGCAAGTGAAGGGCAATGGAGGGAGAGCCCAATGCGTATTGCTGTTCAAGACAGCTTCGTCAGAGGAAGTGACCAATGGAGGGAGAGCCCAACGCATATCGCTGTTCAAGACAGCTTCGTCAGGGGAAGTGACTGTCTTGAACAGCGATACGCTTTTGCTGATCAGGACAGGGCAGCTTTGCACACCTATATGGAGGGAGTTTTGTGTGAATGGTTTTAAATGTTTTTATATGTTACCAATAAAGATTGTTTGACTTATTATAACTTTTGGTGGTGTGCATACATTATAGTGGCTTTTCTTTTCTTGTTTATTATCTGCTCTACGTATTAGCCATTGTTTTGCACCCCCAATATATATTTATTTATTTGATATCATTGTGGTGCACCAACTAATTTTTCTATAATGCAAAAAGAAAAAATAAAACTCCAAAATTGAGATTTTTCAGTTTTGGCAACTCTGAAAAAAGATGCAGCAATAAGCGACATTGTATCTATTCCAAATTGGTATTAATAGAACCATTAACTCATGCAAACAAATAATCTCCCACACAGCTTTGTCAGTGTGAAAATTACAAAATTACAAGTCTCGAAAAATGGCAGCACAAGCATTTTTTTTTTATATTTTTCTCATTGCTTAAAAACAAAATATGTTTGGTTTTGCCACAGTTGTAATGACCTGGTATTTTTTTTTACCTTACAATTAATACTGTATAAACAAAACCCAAAAAATAATTGCAGATTTTTGTTTTTTCCCACAATGTCACCACGGCTACATAAAAAAGTTATGAGGTTTGGAAGAAAGGGAGGATAAAACGAAAGCACATAAATGGAAAATCATCTGGTCAAAAAGGGGAAGAAGAGTTGGTAACTAAGCTCTTTTCAAAATACTCCCAGGCTTTTTAGCACTAAACATTTCTGAAAACCTAGTGATGAACATCTGCTTGATTTACTACAACCATTCCCATGCTGCTCATTACCAAGAGAGTGCATTGCAAATGGAGCATGCAAACATCGATGAATGCAAGCTATATCTGATTATAAAATAGTAATTCCTACCAAATTCTTCAATGTTCTACCTGTGAGATATGTGGGACTTTGTGATATTGGCAAATAATTTATTGAACAGCTAGAGCACCAACATCCTGTCTAGTAGGAAATAACAATAAAAATCTTGGTTTGATGCTGAAGATCAAATTTGGGAGTTGCCTTGTAATCTTTGAACAAAGAAATCAATTGTGAGAAGTCAGTGGTGGATCAATACATAAAAGCAAACGATTATCATCTTTTCATTCCAAATGCCTTATGTTTCCTGTTTCCGCATGCACTGAAGGAGCAGGAAGCCACAGAAGTTACTCCATTTAGCAGAGGGAGATGTTCTACTTCATCCACGCTCTTATTAAGCAGGTACACAGAGAATTTTATTCTTCTGGTCCCTCAAAGGACTTGTTCTACATGTGCACCTTTAAAATAATATTAAAGTAACTCACTGTAATGTTCTTTGATATCTATATCGTACCAAACTTGCAATTTAAAGTGATAAAAAGAAAATGCATTTTTGGGGAAAAAAAGATACTTATTTGTATGCCATAATATTTATGTGCTAATAATTTATGCTGATGCAATATAAATTCAGCATTTAAACAAAATAAGTATTATTGTTACCATAATATGATATACACTGATGAGCCAAAAGGTATCAAATAATGTTTTGAACTTTTTTACTTTCAGGCTCCATATCTCACCATGCACTCACTATTGCTTTGAACATGAGAATACCATCATTTTATAGACAATCTTTTTGTCTATCTCATACATAAATTTGAATTGCAACTGTTTATCATATGATTAGTTATGCAAATTCTTGTCATGTCACTGCATTGTTACTGTTTTGCTCCTGTTGGTGGAAAAATCGTTTTCTTTCTGTATACTACAAATTACAACCCGTTCTCACATTCCCTAATAGCTTAATGTGCTATTAGATAACTCCCAAGAAAAAGGTCACTGGTTCGAATCGAAGAGCAGCCATGAAGAAGATTTCCCGAGACAAGAGAAACCGCATCATCCAGCTAATCGATAGCGGTCTCTCAACTAAGAAAATTTCCAAACTGCATTATTTGGTTGCCATGACAGTTGGAAGAATACAAAATGAAGTCCTTCCATTTTTTTTAAATCCAAGAGGTGGATGTCCAAGAAAAATATCAGGGTCAATCAGTTGTTACTTTAGTTGTCGAGTTCCCAATGCTGCACAGGTGGGATCTTGAACCACCTCCGCTGTGGTCTCTCATTCTCCTCCAGCCGCAGTGGAGCCTGCTTAGCAGAGACGTCGCTCCCAGCACCTGGCTCAGAAAGATACTGCACGTTTGGTTACTGCTGGCTTTCCAGGTTCAGCCATTATAACCAGTACTTTTCAGCGGCGAGCAGGTGCTCCTGGGACTAAGTCCTGCTTTTCTCCTTCTGAGCATGCCCAACGGAAAACCTCTCATAGGAGGTCAGGTGTCACACGCTCAGGTCCTTTAGCCACGCCTATTGGTCTACTAGGAAGGTCCTGGAGAGCTACAGCTATAAAAGGTTCGCATGGCCGCATGGCCATGCTCTAGTACAAACCTGTTATCGTGTGTGTGCTAATTTATACACAAGAGCACGATCTGTACTGCTTCTAACCAGCAGTGACCGCCAGTGCAGTACTGTAAGCACTCTGTGTGGCTATTTTCTATTACTCCTGACAATCGGTCAGTGTAGGGTGGGAACGCCCGCTCGATCTCTGCATCTGACTCAGGGCGTCCTCAGGTGTGGGCTCAAAATCCACTGAGGGTCTGAGCAGGATCAAGCACCAGCATAGTGGGGGTGAATTGCAGGGATCCCACTAGTATTCATTTGCTGCTCCCTGTGACAGCTAACAGGGCACAGCGTTTCCTTGATTTCCTGCAACTCTGTGGAGCAACAGAGTTCGCTCCTGTACAGACCAGGTGACAGAACCCATATCTATTCTGGTGTAGTACTGCAATATAGTGCCACCATTACCTAGCAGCAGGTTCCACTCCTGCATGGTGGACCCCGGGCTGCGAATGCACCTTTGCTATCGTTATATTTACTTGGTGTGTTCCAACATGCCCTAACATCAGTTGACTCATTGCAAGGTCTATCAGTTTTGGTGTGACAAACACGGCAGTGGAGGTAGCTCGTATGCTTTGTAATAGTGAGATCACAGACATCCATGCAAGCACTGTGCGACACACGTTACACAAGTCTGGAATTATGACTCATGAAAAGGTGAAGAAACCTCGACTCCAATACAGTAAAAAGAAGTATTGGCCTGGTTTTGCAACAAAGTACAAAAGTGGATAGTAGAAGATTGAGAAGACTGATCAAGAGCATACCCAAGAAGGATTTAGGCAGTGTTGGAAGCAAAAGGTGGATTTAAAAAATACTGACAAAATAATAAAAATTAAAATTTAGATTTTTAGGATCAAAACATTAACAATACAGTGGCATGACAAGAATCTGCATAACTAATCATATGCTGAATAGTTGCAAGTTAAGCGTCTTCATCAGGGACAGTGTGAGGTAAGAAGCCGGCGCATCCTCACAAATGGTAATTATTATCTTTGATTATCTGGTTATAAAAAAGCAGGGTGAGGCTTCTTACCTCACACTTCCCCTGATGAAGATGCTTCTATATCGTCGATACGCGTGGGGTTTCTCCACCCCCCCTCCAGCACTAGCACCTTATCTCTCTCTGCTGCACCTATGCCTGGCCCTACCTTGACCCTCAGGATTTTGGACTTCGGCATTCGTCTCGCTCTCAGGCTTTGGTGATAATCTCAATAGTTCTACAATCTTTATTTTTGTGTGGTAACACCTGGTAGATGTGCCTGGGTTATGGGACTTATGTTCAACCCTTATTTCTTGATATATTTTGTATGATACCTATGGAACATAGTTGATGGTAGATGGGCATTTATTATTGTGTATATATTCAGGCATATCTTCTCTTCTTTGGTATACCTTGGGTCATTTTGGGGCGTAACCTTTGTCCAAATCTTTTTTTGTTCGGGGCTATTGGTTTTTGATGCCTGTATAGTATAGCTGGTAGCAGATGACTATGTAGTGCTTTATCTGCACATGTATATTTTTTATGTTTGGAACACAATAAATTGCCAGGTGCTTGAGGGTATTTGTTTCCATTTTTCTGGGGGGTACACGTAGCTTATCAGCTATGTGTTTGCCTTTTGGTTTTTAAATGCTTTTAAATGTATGTCTTACCCTGTTGTTTGTATTAATAAAGTTATTATTTTTTGATGGTTGATTCCATTGATATGCATATCTTTTCTTTCATTTGCTCTTAAGTGTTATTATTATTTAAGTAATGAAATGTAAACCAGGTTCATGATATAAAATACAGGTAACCAACAAGCATCTACAAGTAGAAGTACACTTATGTCCAAACATATTTGTGGACAATGACTGAATCTTCTTGATTTGGGCTCGGCATGCCACTGTTTTATTTAAAGTTTAACAACTGAGATGCAATTAAAGTGTAGACTTTCAAGTTTACTTAAAGGATGTTGAAAAATCAAAATTCGGTGAAACATTTAGCAATTGTAACCATTTGTTCTTAAAAACTCTTCATTTCAGGGCCTGAAAAGTACGTAATTTGACGAATTAACTTTATCATAAATGTCCAGTCTAGAATGATAAGTCTGCAGTCACTCTGCGTCGGGAATGGTATCTCCGCCGGGAATGGTTGTCTGTATGTGATTTGAATACCCTCATCCAGAACCCGTTTAGTGGGTGCTACATTGCTCAATATACTTGTAATGAGCGAATCCACGACCTGTACACTGCTGTTGCCTAGCGGCATCCACAGTATCGGTGTAGTTCTGCCTAGTAATCAAGGCAGGGGTAGAAGCAGTGTAGTTAGGCATGAATATGACAAGGACAGAACAGTGCAGAAAAGATGTAAATAAAAAGTAATAGGTGGTTGAACAATCTAGGAAATAATTTGGCAGATACAGGTCCTTCTCAAAAAATTAGCATATAGTGTTAAATTTCATTATTTACCATAATGTAATGATTACAATTAAACTTTCATATATTATATATTCATTATCCACCAACTGAAATTTGTCAGGTCTTTTATTGTTTTAATACTGATGATTTTGGCATACAACTCCTGATAACCCAAAAAACCTGTCTCAATAAATTAGCATATTTCACCCATCCAATCAAATAAAAGTGTTTTTTAATAACAAACAAAAAAACCATCAAATAATAATGTTCAGTTATGCACTCAATACTTGGTCGGGAATCCTTTGGCAGAAATGACTGCTTCAATGCGGCGTGGCATGGAGGCAATCAGCCTGTGACACTGCTGAGATGTTATGGAGGCCCAGGATGCTTCAATAGCGGCCTTAAGCTCATCCAGAGTGTTGGGTCTTGCGTCTCTCAACTTTCTCTTCACAATATCCCACAGATTCTCTATGGGGTTCAGGTCAGGAGAGTTGGCAGGCCAATTGAGCACAGTAATACCATGGTCAGTAAACCATTTACCAGTGGTTTTGGCACTGTGAGCAGGTGCCAGGTTGTGCTGAAAAATGAAATCTTCATCTCCATAAAGCATTTCAGCCGATGGAAGCATGAAGTGCTCCAAAATCTCCTGATAGCTAGCTGCATTGACCCTGCCCTTGATGAAACACAGTGGACCAACACCAGCAGCTGACATGGCACCCCACACCATCACTGACTGTGGGTACTTGACACTGGACTTCAGGCATTTTGGCATTTCCTTCTCCCCAGTCTTCCTCCAGACTCTGGCACCTTGATTTCCGAATGACATGCAAAATTTGCTTTCATCAGAAAAAAGTACTTGGGACCACTTAGCAACAGTCCAGTGCTGCTTCTCTGTAGCCCAGGTCAGGCGCCTCTGCCGCTGTTTATGGTTCAAAAGTGGCTTTACCTGGGGAATGCGGCACCTGTAGCCCATTTCCTGCACACGCCTGTGCACGGTGGCTCTGGATGTTTCCACACCAGACTCAGTCCACTGCTTCCTCAGGTTCCCCAAGGTCTGGAATCGGTCCTTCTCCACAATCTTCCTCAGGGTCCGGTCTCCTCTTCTCATTGTACAGCGTTTTCTGCCACATTGTTTCTTTCCAACAGACTTACCATTGAGGTGCCTTGATACAGCACTCTGGGAACAGCCTATTTGTTGAGAAATTTCTTTCTGGGTCTTACCCTCTTGCTTGAGGGTGTCAATGATGGCCTTCTTGACATCTGTCAGGTCGCTAGTCTTACCCATGATGGGGGTTTTGAGTAATGAACCAGGCAGGGAGTTTATAAAAGCCTCAGGTATCTTTTGCATGTGTTTAGAGTTAATTAGTTGATTCAGAAGATTAGGGTAATAGGTCGTTTAGAGAACCTTTTCTTGATATGCTAATTTATTGAGACAGGTTTTTTGGGTTATCAGGAGTTGTATGCCAAAATCATCAGTATTAAAACAATAAAAGACCTGACAAATTTCAGTTGGTGGATAATGAATCTATAATATATGAAAGTTTAATTGTAATCATTACATTATGGTAAATAATGAAATTTAACACTATATGCTAATTTTTTGAGAAGGACCTGTATATACACTTCCTTGAATTGGACCACCTAATGTGCACTTATAGCATCATCTGCATAACGGTTCAAAGTTTATTTTCTCAACAATGAAGATGTATTTGAGGCAAGGAGCATATGGTTGACCTTGTGTTTTACTACCCTACCCAGTAATGTTTGGTGATGACAATAGATGAGCAAATAAATGTAATTCTACAAGAATTTTGAAAAAATCCACTTTTGCTAAAGGCAAATTTTTTGTAATTTGTTGCTGTGTGGACTGCTGCTGTCTGACACTTTCTGAGCCTTAAACGGCCATCAAAAAGTAAAAAAAATACTTAGGCTCAGGTTACTGTTCACTTTACTAGCTCCTCTCATCTTCTGATCTCCACCACTCACACTGAAATCCCCTGGCCTTTCACCCTGAGCTGGGACAACCAGCCCTTATGAAGCCGGGGACTATTCTGTGGTTGCACATGTTGTGACATCATGAAGTTGTAATTTTACTTTTTATTTATTACATATTACGTATATTATGCTCTGTGGTCTCAAAAGGCCTTAGAGAAAAATTATGGACGTTAATATCACATAGCATAGGAAAAGGAAAATCCACAAGAACATGTGATTTTTTATTTTGCCTGATCTACTGATCTTTAGTGATAACCTTAAAGCTCTTGACTAGAGATGGGAGAACCCGAAAAGAAAAGTTCGGCGTCTGTACCGAACACCTACAGTTCAGGCACGGCCACTGAACATGTACTTCACCAGGAGATCCATGTTACTGTTCGGATTCGGATATCTGAACACCGAGTGTTTGTTGCTCTGTCATGTGCATGACATCACAGCAAACACTTCTGAGGAAGCCACGGATCCATGGCTCCCACTCTGTCAAAAAGCAGCGTGAGCGCTCAGCTGTGATCCGTGGTATAAAGCTTACCTCCGGTCACTGGTGTCAGCTGACGGGACTACTGATCCCATCATCTGACACCTGCTGACACTAATAACAGTGAGAGCAGGAGTGGAGGATGGTAGTATTCATCAGCGCTGTAAATAAATAATTAAAAAAAAAATGGTGTGGGTACCCCTGTCTTTTTGATAACCAGCGAGGGAAAATGGCTTATGGCGTGGGACAGAACGACAGACAGGTATGGTATATTGTTGTTTTTTTATTTTAGTTTTATTACAGGAGAACGTGGGCTTCGCTGGAATAGATTTTTTGGAAGTATAACTGTGTTTGTTATTTTTAAATAAAAATGGAAAACTGTGTTTAGTCTTATTTCAAATAAAGAACTATATTCTAGCTGTGTCTTTATTTACCATATAACTATAGGATTAGTAATGGATAGGTGCCTTATAGATGCATCTCCATTACTAAGCCGTGGGCTTGATGTCACCTGACAATACAAAGGTGACATCAACCCCATAAATATGACCCCCCTTGCCACCACTACAGGCCAAGTGGGAAGAGCAGCATAATTGGTGCTTCTAATACATGTGCCTTTTCTGGCCAGCTTTGGGCTGCTATTTTAGGCTGGGGGAGCCAATATCCATGGTCCCTTACCAGCCTGAGAATACGAGACTCCCGCTGTCTGCTTTAACAAGGCTGGTTATCAAAAATGGGGGGAACACCCACACCATTTTTTAAATTATTTATTTAAATAATTTAAAAAAAAGCGTGGGGACCCATCAGTTCTTGATAACTAGTCTTGTTGAAGCTGACAGCTGAGGGTTGCAGCCCCCATCTGTGAGATCTCCTGGCTGTTTATCATAAAGACAGGGGAACCCCCGCCGGTTTTTGTTTTTATTTTTTATTTACAGCGCAGGAGCTGCTGATGAATACTCCCATCTGCTGCTCCTGATCTAACTGTTACTAGTTGCAGCAGGTGTCGGATGATGGGATCAGTAGTCCCATCAGCTGACACCAGTGACCAGAGGTAAACTTTATATCTATATTTACCCACAATATTAATAAAACAGTATTAAATGTACCTAGTAGACCCTAGATATACCTACAATGAGTCAAGCCTGGCAGTGGAGGTTGGCACCCTACTTTTCTGCGGTTGGCGCCCCCACTCCTCAACGGCTCACCCTTACAAGCCCTATAAGGACCTATAATCAAAGAAAGGCTAAATTAGCCCTACTAATAATACCTAAGATGGTCACCTGCCTGACAGTGGAGGCAGGCACCCTAATTTTCTGCGGTAGGCGCCCCGACTCAGCGGCGGCTAGCCCTAGGGTCCCTAGTAATCCCTATAATACGGGATAGACAAAAAGATTTTGTCCCACAAACACCACCGATACCCATAGAGGAGAAAAAAACAAAACAAAATAGAAAAATGAACCTAAGAAAAATAATATAAATAACGAAAAAGATGGCACTTTACTCTACCAGTATACCATAGAGAGCAAACAAAGATACTATGATGGGGAAAAATAAATTGTTGCCCTCCAGGTAACGTATAATAGAATACTTCAACCCAAATACGGGTATACTGGGTGCAATAATATTTATGTCCACAAAAAGAGACCCAGCACTTAAATAAGGTCCACTCTTGTTACACTATGTAATGTGCAAATGCTTGACATAAAATGGCAAGTAGTGTATATCCATAAATATGGCACAACAACCATGACAAGAAATGGACAAAAGAGAAAAACCTTCAGGCAGCCAATACACAGGACCAAAACCACCACTTTGGTAATGAAATGGTGAAAACTCCTCGGAGTATATATAAAAAATATATGAGGATTCAAGGACCGCAACAGCACCTTCATCCTGTGTGTTACTTTATTACCCCTGATGAACACCCGCCATTCCCGATGGGGGGGAAATGCGTCGGGCATTGCTTGGGGACTATCTGACAGATGCTGACCATGTTCATCTACATGAAACCGCTCTGTATTTCTGGCAGCACCCGGATCCACACCATGAAATTTCAGCAAATAGATGAGTATACTGGTGACAAATAACTCAGACTGTCTGTTTGCATTATCAGGACTATTGAGTCCTTGAATCCTCATATATTTTTTATATATACTCTGAGGAGTTTTCACCATTTCATTACCAAAGTGGTGGTTTTGGTCCTGTGTGTTGGCTGCCTGAAGGTTTTTCTCTTTTGTCCATTTCTTGTCATGGTTGTTGTGGTGTCCGGGTCTGGGTGCTGTTCTGGTACACAAACCTGA
Organism: Ranitomeya imitator; assembly: GCF_032444005.1. Lineage (NCBI taxonomy): Eukaryota > Metazoa > Chordata > Amphibia > Anura > Dendrobatidae > Ranitomeya > Ranitomeya imitator. The sequence goes on along the minus strand of NC_091285.1, from coordinate 489,427,389 downwards.
AATTTTTGTAAGTGTTCTGCTAAACCCGCCCTACCCGAACATCCATCTCTACTCTTGACAGATTTCCGTTAAAACACCAATCCAGCTGGGGTTTTTTTCAGTGCTGGAGTGGTGCTTTAAATCGAAGCACCTTCCTCAGGGGTTTTATATACTCACCCTCCAGCGTCTTCCCCATTGTTGGGTGCTGCTCCGGTCTGTGACATCTTGTGACAGTAGCTTCTGACTGGCTCGAAGTCAGAAGGTACATCACACACTCTCAATGCAAGTCTATGAGGGCCAGTTTGAGGCTCTCATAGACTTGCATTGAAAAGTGACCTCCGCGTAACTCCATTAAACACTGGAGCTGCATGCAGGTCACTTTTCGGTGGAGACCGACAGGAGCGACACTGGAAAACGAATGAAGGCGGTGGCAGGTGGGTATGAGACAGGGAGCAGAGGACTTACATTTAAAGCACCATTCTAGTGGTGCATTAAAAAAAACTGGAGTGGTGCTTTAATAATACGTGAGAAGTTGCAAATCAGAAACGTCCCATTAATACACATTTGTTGATAATGCATAAATTACTTTTTGAGTTTATATGTTCTCTTTACTGTTCTATCATAGCAATATTATTACAAAAGATAGTGTCACTCAGTACATTTATAGTAGCTAGGACAGAGATAGCTGGCAGTGCAGAAATAAAATATACATTAATACAGGACCAAAATAATGATAGAAGATAATGGTTTCAGTACTACAATTGCTGGAATATGTTACTTATAATAACTTGCATTTTGTGATAGTTGAGGAGAAAGAAGGAATTTTCTAAGAGAACTCCGGGGAGCTGTTTCTATTAAGCTGCTGGCAGGTGGTTTATCATGACTTCTAACATCCCATAATAAAGTCAAGCAATTCAGTAGAGTATTATTGTATTTCTTCTGTGCATCTGTATGAAAATTCATTCACTGGTGTCGAAAAAAGAAAAAAAAATCACTGCATGCAGATTATATTACTCCAGAAAGTCTATTTTCCAAGTTATTTTATTGATACTATTGAGAAAACTCATTTTGATGATGTACATTTGAACGGAATGCTGAAAATGAATAAAGCTAGAAAATGATACTTTATTGATAAAAAAAATAGCACATCTGCATAACTTTTGGGTTGTATGCTTCATCTAGAAGCTAAAATTGGATAATATAATGTTTTGGAGCAGTGACTGACAAGATGTCTAAAATTTGCCTGTGAAGATATTGACCAGTGTCAATGTTGATATTGCCACATAAAAATGCGGCATTTCTTAACACCGTATATCACATCACACAAAGAAATGATGCAGAAAGCTGCAACTGAACGCTTAACACAACAAAAGCTATTGAACATTTTGGTGGCGGGGTACGCTTTCTGCACTTTTACACCTAGGTAAATTGTACATCTGTATGCTTGCTTAGTTATAATTTACTAAATATAGGCATGGTAAAACAGTTTTACTGTATATAGGTGTTCAATATTCAAGTGCATAATAACTTTATACTACCTTATAGTATTTACCTGCACACAACCTCCGATCCTCATAAGATCTCCTTCTCAACTCTCCTCTTACCTCCTCTTTTAAGTGTTAATACAATTTTCAATTTTAATTTTTACATAAATTTAAAGTAAAAGTGAAGCTTGTGATATCCAAATCATAAAGAGGACAAGAAAAATTATTCATCTTACCATAGTAAGAGCCAGCAATCACTGGAAACAGTTGAATCCATGAAACAAAGAAGGTTCCAAGGTAGTAGGGGATCCAGCACATTTGAGTAGATAAAAACAATTCTTTAGTCCAAAATTGTTAAAAAAAATCTTCATCTGGGTAAATTTCATAAAAAGATCAGGCAAAAAAAATCTTCTAAACATGGGCGTCACTATGCATTTGACTAAGAAATAAGGAGCTCAAAGGTTCAAAGCGTGTAATAGCTTCCATGCCTTACCCTTTGACTAGTTTATTCATGAAATGTTCACTGATGAAGCTATTTTTAACAATTTTGGAACACACATTTTTTTAACTTCTCACATGTGCTGGATTGAATGCTACCTTTCAAGTGAAGATAATGTGAGGCAGTGACTGGTGTTACCTGTTACCAGGATGCGCATGGAGGCATATTGAGGTCATGAGAGGACATTGCAGTAACAGGCATAGCTGTCGTTGCAATGCAGATTAAAGTGAATATAGGTCTTGGACATGCTGGTTGTCCAAGGCAGATTTAGGGAAACCTGTTCTGGGCCTTTGGGTATTTAAACAGACTGCAGGACAGTAGTTGCAGTCTGTTTCATTACTGGAAGGGTTTTCCATGTGGCTGAAGGCCTTAGGTTGCTAGTTAAAGGCCCTGCAGTATAGGGCTTGGGTGTGTCAGGTTCAGTGTCAGTCTGGTGTATGGAGGAGTACAGAGCAGTTAGCTCTGCAGCGCTCTACCTGTGTGAGGCAACATAGGCCATCAGAGCCAAATAGACAGGGGGGCTGAGAAGTCTGGCACCCACAGCTTACACAGCGGTGCAGTCGCCCATAGAAACTGGTCTCAGGAGGTGGACTGGCGTGTTTATTGGCTGTAATCTAGATGATATGGTCCCAAGCTGTGATCCAGAGGATATTGTGTGTTGTGCATTATTTGGGAGTTAAACATTAAAGAGACTTTTTGCTTTGAACTTTTGCTGGGTCACTGCCTCATCACTGCATAGTGTTCAACGGCTAAACTGCACTTGCTAGAAAAAAAATGCTTCTTTCCCCACTTATCACTCAGTCTCAGTCACCACCTCCCTACTCTCAAAAACTGCTCAATTCTGTCTTCAATTTTGTCTCTGGGATCAAACTAAAGCAAAGCTTGAAAAAGGCTCACAATGTATCTACAACGGCAATCATTGTACAACTTACAGTATGTATGCATGATACATGTTGGAATTTTTAATAATACTGATGCCTAATCTTTCATATTTTTTAGTGTACCTTTAACTGACCATATTCATTCAACTGAGAAAGCTGCATTTTTTTTAAATAAATTATTTTATTCTTGAACCATGTACAATGTATAAAGTTTTAGCAGATTCCATAGCATCACGTGGCTTTCCCACTAAAATCAGACAAGTAAATAAAACATTCTGTATTGCAAAGGGTTTTTTTTACTTGTCATGCTCAAAAGCTTGTGAAGATAGTCATTATAAAAAAGCATCCAAACGTCTCTGTGCAGGCGGATGATTCAAATGTTCAGCTTTCTAAGGACAAATTATACAGCAGTATTTATTGGGGTCAGAAACTGTTTTACTCAATTCTTTTGAAAATGGCTGATGTTCAGAAAAGCCCACATGGGCCTAATTTTCTACAGAGCTTGTTGTAGTGTGTACATAGCGAAAGCATTTTTCATCTCCCTGCTACCTTTATGACATTCTTGTTTAAATAATGTGCATGGTTTGCGGGCGGCTGAAAGAACTAACTGCTTCAGGCAGAAATATGGACAAGCAGAATAAGAGCAGCAGATAGCTACCGTATATAGTTTAAAATATTGAAATTGTTAAAACTAGAGAAGTTAGAATTTAGTTAAGTGAAATTGAATTCTACATGAATTATAAAAAATTCCGCTTTCTTTAGAATACAGACTTTCGGTACTCACTCTGTGCAAATTCAGTAAAATGATGGCCAGCTATGGCCGCCATCTTGCTAGACAGTAGAGAGCTGGCAAAAAATTAAAGAAGAAAACAAAAAAACAACACGGCTCATTTCTCTGGTTATTCCCGTTGCTTCCTATCTCCTGTCCAGTTCTCCGCACCTCCGTCTCTCTGACACACATGTCTTCCTTTATGTTGAAGATTTTTCTTTTTACGTCTCAAAAATCCAGAAAAAAGCAAACAAACAATAGCCACTTTATCGTGTGTAAACTTACCCTTAGGCCAGGATCACATGAGCGATTATTCTCACCTGTGAAAGAATTGGTCGTTTATGCTATTGATAATCCGATCAAACTCTGATCAGATTTTCTCACATGGAAGAATTGCAGCACAGGTGCAGAGAAGAAAAAAATAATTAATTTATCCACTGTTTGCGTCCGCAGATGTTGGACCGCACTTGGCTGACATTCGAGTGCAATCCAATGTTCACATGCACCTATGGACTTGAATGGGTGTGCTTGAGCCAAATTTCAGAGCCACTCACAGCATCAAAGCATGCTACAATTTTTTTCTCATGCCATGATAAAAAAAAATAGTAGATCTTCAGTGCCCTATACTAAATTATTGGTCCGAATGCTATCTGATAAAACATCAGATAGCACTCAACCATGTTATACACTCATGTGAGCGGGCCCTTATACTGTATTCAAGAGCATCGTCTACTTAAAATAAAGTGTTAAGCTTAATCACAATTAACTCTTACTAGTGATAGCTAGATCTGAAAAAATAGTATTTACCCATTTGCGTTTAATTTACTAGGAAATTTGATTTGAAGATAAGTTATTTTTTTGCAAAATTATTGTCCCTTAGTTTTGCTCTGCTATCTTTCCAGACCTGGGAGCATTCCGGCTGCTCCCACTGCTCCCTTACTGTTGTTTGGTCCTCTGCGCCTCTGTCACATTGCATCTCTGGCTCGGTACTCTAGGCTTTGGGTTCCGGCTGTGAGCAGGCCCTGGAGTTAGCTATGCATATGCACTTACCTCTGGGGCCTCAAGAAACCCAAGAATAGAGTAAACACCAAGCCGGAGATGTGATGCAAGTGAAGCACAGAAGAATGGACGGTCGGTTGGGAGCAGCAGGGATGTATAGTAGAACAAGGCACTCCTGTATGTAGGTGCACATGTAGGTGCCAAATCCATAATCTAATATTGAAAAACTTGGCACTCAGCTACAACAGAAGGAAATATTTTAATTGAAATCCACTGTATAATGTACAGGTGGTTCTCATAAAATTAGAAAAGGAGTCCGATGGGAGTTGCAGCAAGGTTAGACTGAGAATGTGGCATGCCACTGAGGGAGCATCCTCCCTGCACTGTGGGGAAGCCTCCAATGCTGCTAGGTGGCTGGACAGGTGAGCAGCGGTGTGCTCCGGCCAAGAGGCACCACTGTGAAGTAGCGTTGTGTGTGGGGAGCATGGTCAGGTTGATGTCTCCAAAGGACAGGAGCGTGAGAGGGTCAGACTTTCCGACACGTTTCAAAGGTGCTCGGACCTTCTTCATCAGCACCTTTGTTAGGTCTGAGCACCTTTGAAATGAATCAGAAAGTCTGACCCTCTCGCGCTCCTGTCATTTGGTGACATCAACCTGACCGCACCCCCAACACACAACGCTACCTCACTGCGGCACCTCTCGGCCGGAGCACGCTGCCGCTCACCTGTCCAGCTGCCTAGCAGCGTTGGTGGCTTCCCCACTGCCCAGGAAGGATGCTCCCTTGGTGGCACGCCGCATTCTCAATCTAACCTTGCTGCAACCCCCCATCGGACTCCTTGTTGGCCAACTTTGGGAGTGTACTCTGCATCATCCCCAGCCAACTGGATCTATGACCAACCACCCTGTACCCATCAGACACAAGTAAGTAATTCTCCCTGCATACCAGCATCCTTAGCTCATATACAGCCACATGTAATGCACGTGCAGTAACTTCTATGCAGGTGGTCTTTGCACAGTTACTTTGTCCTGGCAGCTACATTCGGTTGCAGCAATAGCTTAACGGGGAATCTTTTTATTTCTAGCACAGGTGTCTTTTTATATCTTATCATTAACAAGTTGATTTATTTAAATTCATCAATACAAAAAGTGAAACTCATATTATATAGAATCATTACAGAGTGATGTATTTCAAGTGTTTATTTCTGGTAACATTAATGATTATGGCTTACAGCCAAGGAAAACCCAAAAGTCATTATCTTGGTAAATTAGAATACTTTATAACACCAGTTTGAAAAATGATTTTGATAGTAGGAGGTTAAACAGGAGGATATAGTGAAGCATAAAATCCCTGGGTAAAAAATCTATGTCAATCAGTACAATTAATATGTACATAAGTATGCTATAGTATACCTAGATAGGTATTCATATATTTTTCTTAGGTATCAAGATAAAAATCAGGATCTTCTGCATTAGTTCTTGATGACCTTGAGATGCTCACAAATTAATAATTTATGTCTCAATTAACCCATTATCTACCAATGTCCTTTTTGTGGGACGCCTAATCTTTAGCTTCTAGCAACTAAGATTTTATAATTTTTATAATTAGGTCCAACTTTTTGTGTTGTGTTTGTAAAATGAATGTTTTCAAAATAGGAAATCATGTCATTGTCATTTTTAATATAATTGAATATTGGGACGCTCTTTTCTGAAAAATCCGTACTTGTAAAAATTTTGCATATCATGTTTCCGATCCATTAGGACCCAATTCATTAAAAATCTGTCATAAAAAAAATGAAAATTGCTAATTTGGCAACTTATGGGTTAAAACATTTTTTGCAATGTATATTTTTCACTCAAAAATTTTTCTTCCATTTTATAGTTTACTAGTTTAATATTTATTTATTTCTTTTAAAAAACAAGCAAGCATATTTCAATGTGTATCTTTAACAAAGAATTACTGCAAAGTCCAACTCCTCAGTACAAAGGTTTTCAGCAACAAGTCCTCCTAATACTAGTTACTTGCAAGGTGACCTAAATAATGAAGAGTTTCCTTTGAATAGTATAAAAACTGCCATTTATAGCAGCTTGTAATGTGACATTAGAGATGAATCTTTTGAAAATTAAATTTGTCAGATTTGCCAATTTTTTCCAGTAATTCGATTAGAGGCTTTTCGATTCACCATAAATCTAAAGTTCTTCACATTTTCAAATTACTTTGAAAAATGTACACATCACTATTGTCTTTTGTTCACAAACTAATCTTCATTGCTGTCTTGTCATGCACACTATCTGCAAAGTTTCTTCAGTGTTTTATGGCATTTTCTTCTGAACATCTTTAAGTGTAAGCTGTGACGTCTTCTCACTATCCAGATTCACACTAAAATGGCTGCTGCTTTTCCTGCTTCTGTTTTTTATACAACCTATGAAAATCTCTCCAAATTGACTGTGTGATAAGATTGCTGTAATGCATTGGGAAGCCCACCTGTCCTAGCACAAGGTCATGTGATCCTTCTTCGAGTTATGCAATTTTGTATAAATGTATAAAACATTGGTGGGCACTTTATGGCAATTTGCACAAAATCTTTCAAATTTGCCAGGTTTAACAAATTCCTAAAAATTTGACACAGATTCAATTCGCATCAAATTGATATGATCATCCCTAGTGAATATCATATATAGCAGTACAAACAGCCTATTCTTTTAATAGGACAGAGAAGCCTTGGAGATATCCTATTTAATTACCACAATGTTCCTGATTATTAAGAGAAAAGAATGTATTACGAAGTTACTATGTAAAATGCTGGAAAACATAAACTTCATGGTTTATTTTTCATCCAAACTCATACAATATTAAAAAAAACTTCAGAAAACTAGTGCTACAATAAAGAACAAACCACAGAACAGATTTGTTTGAAAGATCCTTTATTGCAATGTTATATTTAATACATAAATAGGAATAGTAATAAAGATTTTTTTCTTCAAAATCTGCGTACAGTATGGGTCAGCACTTCTCATTTTCGGATTAAGGTCAGATTCAGGTGGCCACATTGCAGGCCATTTTAGAATTCATATGATACAGATCCCCTGCAGGTCTACTAAGCTTAGATCATCAAAGAGTTCTATGGTGATCAAAGTTCTGTTCAGTAATACGGAGGGGAGGTGGAACAGGAGGGGTATATTACAGATGTGAAAATTTGGCCATATTACTGCCACCTGAACCTAGTTCCAGTATATAGCACTTTCTTATGCAAAACTTAGTGGGCACAGTGTATTAACAAATAAGTCATCATTAGAGTTGTTTTTTTTTAATTTCACTCATTACTTATAAATGTGTCTGACACCGTCATATCATGTAACATTTTTTAATAATTTATTTGTATTTTTCCACACTTATGACATGAATCCATTTTATGTTTCTGCTTTATTTTAATAGATTGTTGATTTGTCATATACATGCATAACAGAATGCTATATTTGTATTATATAGGTACTTTAGCACACTTTGCAGTAACACACTTTGGACATCCAAGGGTTCTGCTTGCTTTCATCTGAAAAAGAAACATATCAAACATTAGAAAAGTCTATTTTTTAAGCAAATTAAAAAAAAAATCCGGGATGCATGACATTTCTGTGAATATTTTTTAAAATTAATCTACACATTTATTTACAGTTGGCTAAGTACAGTAGTGTCATTTACCATGCTCAAAGACAGTACTTTTAGAACCTTCAAAATTCTTGCTGATTCTTTCTACTGCTGCTGCCTAGTGTTGCCAATCATCATCCTAAAATTCCAGGACACTACTTAAATTTAGGGAACTTTTTTTCCCTGTCCATAAAAAAATTAAGGTTTCCGTGATTATCTTGAAGATGAAGAAACCTTTTCCGTTTTTTTTTTACTGTAATTATAATTTTACAGTTTACAGTGAATGCAGCCAATGTCTTCATATCAGAATTATGAGCTATGGACATCAATCATTCATAATAATAATTATTTATTTTGGATTACCAACATATCTGTAAAAAATATTGTCTGTCAGTGATTTTTTGTTAAGCTGTCCAGAAAAAATAAAAAGTCAAGTTGACAACCCTGATGCCACCACAAATGAATGGACTGGCGGCATGTGCACTGCTTCTCCATTCTAATGGGAATAAATTGCCCCATTATGGATAAAATTTCTCCATCCTGTTGATCATCCCATCAATTTCCCCATCCGGCTGAGTCCCAGCAGTTGGATCACCCACAATCAATAATTGATCACCAACGCTGTGCGTAGGTCATAATTTGCTTTCACCAGAAAACCCTTTTAACAGAAAGAAGAAACACAGTCTCTCTTTCTCACTCTGCTCATGGCTCCTCCTTCATTTTCCATAGACTTCAATAGACAGCTGCAATCTGTTCTATCAATTTCTTAATATGTTGGAAACCCATTTTGTCTTGAGTAAGACTGATTTTAGATTTTTTTCTAAGCGATGTTAAGTCTAGGAGCCAGGAGGGATGGCGAATAAGTAAGGAATCAAATTTATTTTTCTGATAAGATAAAACAAGTTCCTTATATTCACTTGGATTCATACAATGTTTGTTGAAAAAACTGTGGCCATTTAAAACTTCACATGACCATACAACATTCACATGACAACACAATCTCCAAATTTAAAGTTCTAACATGGCACCTTAGCAGAGTTTAAACAATATAGGGTTGCATAGTGAGCACATGGGAAAAAAACTCTTTTGTAGTCTATAATCTATAAAATACATAATTTTCTTTTACATTTCCTTCTTCTATAGAAAAAAGAATACATAACTTCATAGTCATCTAGGTTTTCATACTTGTACCAAGATGTACATAAGAGATAATGATCGTTTAGCACTTTGTTTTAACCTTGCCTGTATCAGCTAAGAATTATGTATTTGGCTGGACATAGATTGTCATATCTGTACTCTCTTCATTTGGGTATGTAGAACACCCAATTTGCTTTATGATATAGGGATGATGGGTTACTCCTGATGTCCTAGGTGCAAATCATAATCTGTCGATTTGCTCAACATGTTGTGGACTTGACAAGATCTAGAAATGTTTTGGAAGGGAGTAGCAGACATAACTAATAATGTATATTCTGCAAATGATACTCTCATTCCATTGGAGAGTATTCTGGTGTATGTGGAAGACTTGAGACTAATGAGCTTGGGAAAACTACAAGAATGCTTTATCTGGTAAGGAAGTTGTTAGCACAACATTGAATAGATGAGAAGGGTCCAACTGTACAAGAATTTATTGAAAAGATAAACTTGCAACTCATCTTACTGCCACCGCATGGGGAAACCCTTTGCATCTTCATGTTAGGTTGGGAAGAAAGGTCTCTGTCCTAGTCGTGGCCAGAAGTCCCAGCCTAGAGCTCAGTAAGTGTTGTTTAGTTGCGATGCATGGCATGACATCATGATGTTACATGTACAGAGACGTTCCGGGCTTACTCGCAGTGAGAAATTCTGGCTTAGTTACAAGATGCCCTTGGATTCAATGAACAGTGGAGGCAAAAAGAGACCATACAGGGAAGAGTAAGCAGTAAAAATGGCTGGAGAGGTGAGCAGTAAAGTGTGTATCAGTCTTTTTTTTTTTTTTTTTAACTATTTGCCAGCCTTTTATGGTTCAGTAAAATGGTTCAACAAAACGGCACTAGCTAATCACCATCCTGTTGCATTTGTGTGGAACAAGTGAAAAAAAAATCTACATTCTGAAGAATAAAGATTTTTGTACAAATTTGAGTAGAATTCAATTCCACTCAAGTTAATTTGCCCAACTCTAAGATTGATACATCTGAAATGGCTTCCAGAGAGCAGCTGATGAACAGGGAAAAGGGGTATGTTAATAGTATATATCGACTTCTCAGTTGGGGGGAGGAAGATGTAAGGCAATATACAGTGGGGCAAAAAAGTATTTAGTCAGTCAGCAATAGTGCAAGTTCCACCACTTAAAAAGATGAGAGGCGTCTGTAATTTACATCATAGGTAGACCTCAACTATGGGAGACAAACTGAGAAAAAAAAATCCAGAAAATCACATTGTCTGTTTTTTTAACATTTTATTTGCATATTATGGTGGAAAATAAATATTTGGTCAGAAACAAAATTTCATCTCAATACTTTGTAATATATCCTTTGATGGCAATGACAGAGGTCAAACGTTTTCTGTAAGTCTTCACAAGGTTGCCACACACTGTTGTTGGTATGTTGGCCCATTCCTCCATGCAGATCTCCTCTAGAGCAGTGATGTTTTTGGCTTTTCGCTTGGCAACACGGACTTTCAACTCCCTCCAAAGGTTTTCTATAGGGTTGAGATCTGGAGACTGGCTAGGCCACTCCAGGACCTTGAAATTCTTCTTACGAAGCCACTCCTTCGTTGCCCTGGCGGTGTGCTTTGGATCATTGTCATGTTGAAAGACCCAGCCACGTTTCATCTTCAATGCCCTTGATGGAAGGAGGTTTGCACTCAAAATCTCATGATACATGGCCCCATTCATTCTTTCATGTACCCGGATCAGTCGTCCTGGCCCCTTTGCAGAGAAACAGCCCCAAAGCATGATGTTTCCACCACCATGCTTTACAGTGGGTATGGTGTTTGATGGATGCAACTCAGTATTCTTTTTCCTCCAAACACGACAAGTTGTGTTTCTACCAAACAGTTCCAGTTTGGTTTCATCAGACCATAGGGCATTCTCCTAAAACTCCTCTGGATCATCCAAATGCTCTCTAGCAAACTTCAGACGGGCCCGGACATGTACTGGCTTAAGCAGTGGGACACGTCTGGCACTGCAGGATCTGAGTCCATGGTGGCATAGTGTGTTACTTATGGTAGGCCTTGTTACATTGGTCCCAGCTCTCTGCAGTTCATTCACTAGGTCCCCCCGCGTGGTTCTGGGATTTTTGCTCACCGTTCTTGTGATCATTCTGACCCCACGGGGTGGGATTTTGCGTGGAGCCCCAGATGGAGGGAGATTATCAGTGGTCTTGTATGTCTTCCATTTTCTAATTATTGCTCCCACTGTTGATTTCTTCACTCCAAGCTGGTTGGCTATTGCAGATTCAGTCTTCCCAGCCTGGTGCAGGGCTACAATTTTGTTTCTGGTGTCCTTTGACAGCTCTTTGGTCTTCACCATAGTGGAGTTTAGAGTCAGACTGTTTGAGGGTGTGCACAGGTGTCTTTTTATACTGATAACAAGTTTAAACAGGTGCCATTACTACAGGTAATGAGTGGAGGAAAGAGGAGACTCTTAAAGAAGAAGTTACAGGTATGTGAGAGCCAGAAATCTTGATTGTTTGTTTCTGACCAAATACTTATTTTCCACCATAATATGCAAATAAAATGTTAAAAAAACAGACAATGTGATTTTCTGGATTTTTTACTCTCAGTTTGTCTCCCATAGTTGAGGTCTACCTATGATGTAAATTACAGACGTCTCTCATCTTTTTAAGTGGTGGAACTTGCACTATTGCTGACTGACTAAATACTTTTTTGCCCCACTGTACATATCATTTTGGGGTTTATTAAATATTTTATGTATTCTGGATTAGCAAGAAGAGGGGGTGGTTCTTCTTTGCTACAAATGTATCAATAGTCGTATTGCTCTTTTACATTTGTCTTATTGCTCTTTCTATTGTTTTATTGTTTCATTCTATTGTGCAATTTTTTTCTGCTATATGCTGGAATGTTCCTATTGTAGTAGTGTACATTCGAAAATATGATCTGTATGAGTTTTTTTGTATGGGAGCACTAGTGGTTTGGGAGTTTATATTGCTTGTGGGTTCATATAGAAATTGTTTAAAATTTTTGATTAAAAAAAAACACAATTTAGAAAAAAAAATGTGGCTAGACAGGATGGATTTGTATACTTTATTCTGTGTACTACTTAAGATGTGATTAAGGGAATAGCACATACAAGTGTGCATTTACACATAATTCTTGTAGCGCAAACAAATTCTCTTCTATCTTATTATAAGTAAGGGGGGGGAACAAAGACAGAGTCGCATTTTGGGGATAATGCTGGGCATACTAATCCAGGTACATATTCCTCCCTATACCGTATCAGGTACATATTCTTTTCTATACTTTACCTGGGCATATTGTATTATTTTGGAATTCACATTGACATTCAATATATTCACCATATTAGATCTATTTGCACTTGCATTCTAGTGTATTATATATCACTAGATGGTAGCCCGATTCTAACGCATCAGGTATCCTAGAATATGTATGTAGTTTATTTCTGAAGATTTTAGAATAATACATTGAATACACAGGATTCGGCAAACCACAACCAATTAGCGAAGCTTGGTCCAAATCCCGCGTCAATTCGCGGCCAGACTGCGCCTGTTGCTGATTGTTCACGGCTGGCCACGTAGTATATAGCAAAACCACGTAGTATATAACAGCCCACGTAGTAAATAGCATAGCCACGTAGTACATAGAACAGCCACGTAGTATATTGCACAGCCCATGGAGTATATAGCACAGCCCACAGAGTATATAGCACAGCCAACTGAGTTTATAACACAGCCCACGGAGTATATAGCACAGCCACATAGTATATAACACAGCCCATGGAGTATATAGCACAGCCCGTGGAGTGTATAACAGCCCACATAGCATATAACACAGCCCACGTAGTGTATAACACAGCCCATGTAGTGTATAACACAGCCCACGTAGTATATAACAGCCCATGTAGTGTATAACACAGTCCATGTAGTATATAGCACAGCCCACGTAGTATATAACAGCCCATGTAGTGTATAACACAGCCACGTAGTATATAGCACAACCCACGTAGTATATAGCACAGCCCACGGAGTATATTGCACAGCCACGTAGTATATTGCACAGCCCACATAGTATATAGCACAGCCCATGTAGTATATAACAGCCCACGTAGTATATAACAGCCCATGTAGTGTATAACACAGCCACGGAGTATATTGGACAGCCACGTAGTATATAGCACAGCCCACATAATATATAGCACAGCCATGTAGTATATTGCACAGCCATGTAGTATATTGCACAGCCACATATTATATTGCACAGCCCATGGAGTATATAGCACAGCCCTATAGTATATTGCACAGCCACGTAGTATGTTGCACAGCCCACGTAGTATATTGCACAGCCCACGTAGTATACTGCACAGCCCACGTAGTATATAGCAATGTGGGCATCATATCCCTGTTAAAAAAAAGAATTAAAATAAATAATAGTGATATACTCACCTTCCGTTGGCCCCCGGATCCATGCGAAGCGTTTACCGATGCTCCTCGCGCACTCCGGTCTCAAGAGTGCATTGCGGTCTCGCGAGATGATGATGTAGCGGTCTCACGAGACCACTACGTCATCATCTCGCGAGATCGCAAGGCATGGAGCGGTAACCAGGGCGTCGCGAGGAGCGGGAAAGGCCTGTTCTGGATCCAAGGGGCCGACGGAGGGTGAGTATATAACTATTTTTTATTTTTTTAATTATTTTTAACATTAGATCTTTTTACTATTGATGCTGCATAGGCAGCATCAATAGTAAAAAGTTGGTCACACAGGGCTAATAGCAGCGTTAACGGAGTGCGTTACACCGCGGCATAACACGAACCGTTAACGCTGCCATTAACCCTGTGTGAGCAGTGACTGGAGGGGATTATGGAGTGGGCACTGACTGCATGGAGGGAGGAGCAGTCATTTTGCCGCCGGACTGTGCCTGTCGCTGATTGGTCGTGGCTGTTTTTCCACGACCAATCAGCGAATTGGGATTTCCGTGACAGACAGACAGAAGGACAGACAGAAAGACAGAAGTGACCCTTAGACAATTATATAGTAGATTGGATTGACTTGCAATCATACTTTGTTGCATTTATGACATGTCCACCTTCTACTATTATGGGATTAACTATGCTATAACAAGGACTCAATGACATTTGCACATTATTACATTGACATACCTTTATCTTGTTGGAACAGTGTTTGCAAATTCATCTGCTTTTTGCACTTTTCTTACCAACAGCAATACATTTTATGTGCTTGATCCAATCTATTGTTTCATATCATGTGTGGCATAGCGCTATGCATTACATTATTGCAAATACCTCCTATGTATCGTACCTATTTGCATTTCATAATTGCATTGCATATTAGCAATAAGGCAATAGGCATATCTATAATATAACGGTGGGAGCGTCACTCTGTCCGAAACCTTTATAGACTGCGCAAGCGCGACGCACCGTGCCTGCGCAGTCTGGACCAGAGTGACGCAGCCGAACCTACATATCCCCCCCAATATACTGGCCATGGGGCCTCCACACACCCGTGTATCCCCCAAAATATAGCGGCCATGGGGGCTCCGTGCTCTGCAGCTCCTGTCAGGGTAGATGTAGAGCTCAGCGGAGCTCCAGGACTTTCGATGATGTCACCAGCATGTGACCAGTGACGCGAGTGGGTGGAGTCAGCCCTCGCTGTGGTGGTTGCAGGGGTGCTGTATCCATTATAGCCAGCACCACACTCAAGCAGTAAGTACAGCCACACTCACGCAGTACAGCCACACTCAGCCGCACTCACACAGTACAGCCACACTCGCCGCACTCACACAGTACAGCCACACTCAGCCGCACTCACACAGTGCAGCCACACTCAGCTGCACTCACACAGTACAGCCACACTCACACAGTACAGCCACACTCACACAGTACAGCCACACTCAGCCGCACTCACACAGTACAGCCACACACAGCCGCCCTCACAGAGTACAGCCACATTCACCCAGTACAGCCACACTCAGGGGCACTCACACAGTACAGCCACACTCAGCCTCACTCACACAGTACAGCCACACTCAGCCGCACTCACGCAGTAGAGCCACACTCAGTCACACTCACGCAGTGGAGCCACAATCAGCCACACTCACAAAGTACAGCCACACTCAGCCGCACTCACACAGTACAGCCACGCTCAGTCGCACTCACGCATTACAGCCACAATCAGCCGCACTCATGCAATACAGCCACGTTCAGTATAGCCGCACTCAGGCAGTACAGCCGCGCTCAGTATAACCACACTCAGGCAGTACAACCACTCTCAATATAGCCGCACTCAGGCAGTACAGCCGCACTCAGTATAGCCGCACTCATGCAGTACAGCCGCGCTCAGTACAGCCGCACTCATGCAGTACAGCCACGCTCAGTATAGCCGCACTCAGGCAGTACAGCCACACTCTGCATTGCATTGCATATTAGCAATAAGGCAATAGGCATATCTATAATATAACGGTGGGAGCGTCACTCTGTCCGAAGCCTTTATAGACTGCGCAAGCGCGACGCACTGTGCCTGCACAGTCTGGACCAGAGTGACGCAGCCGAACCTACTTATCCCCCCAATATACTGGCCATGGGGGCTCCACACACCCATGTATCCCCTATAATATAGTGGCCATGGGGGCTCTGTGCTCTGCAGCTCCTGTCAGGGTAGATGTAGAGCCCAGCGGAGCTCCAGAACCTTCGATGATGTCACCAGCATGTGACCAGTGATGCGAATGGGTGGAGTCAGCCCTCGCTGTGCTGGCTGCAGGGGTGCTGTATCCATTATAGACAGCACCGCACTCAGGCAGTAAGTACAGCCAAACTCACGCAATACAACCACAGTCAGCCGCACTCACAAAGTACAGCCACACTCGCCCGCACTCACACAGTACAGCCACACTCAGCCGCACTCACACAGTACAGCCACACTCAGCTGCACTCACACAGTACAGCCACACTCATACAGTACAGCCACACTCAGCCGCACTCACGCATTACAGCCACACTCAGCCGCACTCATGCAGTACAGCCACGCTCAGTATATCCACACTCAGACAGTACAGCCGTGCTCAGTATAGTCGAACTCATGCAGTACAGCCACGCTCAGTATAGCCGCACTCAGGCAGTACAGCCACACTCAGCCGCACTCAGGCAGTACAGCCGCGCTCAGTATAGCCGCATTCAGGCAGTATGGCGGGGCTCAGTATAGCCGCACTCAGGCAGTACAGCCACACTCAGCTGCACTCAGGCAGTACAGCCGCGCTCAGTATAGCCGCATTCAGGCAGTACGGCGGGGCTCAGTATAGCCACATTCAGGCAGTACAGCCGCGCTCAGTATAGTCGCACTCAGGCAGTACAACCACTCTCAGTATAGCCACACTCAGGCAGTACAGCCGCGCTCAGTATAGCCGCACTCATGCAGTACAGCCACGCTCAGTATAGCCGCACTCAGGCAGTACAGCCACACTCAGCTGCACTCAGGCAGTACAGCCGCTCAGTATAGCCGCACTCAGGCAGTACAGCCGCGCTCAGTATAGCCGCACTCAGGCAGTACTGCCGCGCTCAGTATAGCCGCACTCAGGCAGTACAGCCGCGCTCAGTATAGCCGCACTCAGGCAGTACAGCCACGCTCAGTATAGCCGCACTCAGGCAGTACAGCCATGCTCAGTATAGCCGCACTCAGGCAGTACAGCCTCGCTCAGTATAGCCGCACTCAAGCACACACTCAGCCACACTCAGCTGCACTCAGGCAGTACAGCCGCTCAGTATAGCCGCACACAGGCAGTACAGGCTCACTCGGTATAGCCGCACTCAGGCAGTACAGCCGTGCACGGTATAGCCACACTCAGGCAGTGCAGCCACACTCAAGCAGTTCAACTGCACTCAGTATAGCCATGCTCAGGCAGTATAGCCGCGCTCAGGCAGGATAGCTGCGCTCAGGCAGTACAGCTGCACTCAGTATAGCCACACTCAAGCATTAAAGCCACACTCAGGCAGTTCAACTGCACTCAGTATAGCCGCACTCAGGCAGTATAGCCGCACTCAGGCAGTAAAGCCAACGAGAGAAAGATGGGAGCAACATATGGCAGAATGGAAACAGGAGCAGACAGAATGGGTGCAGCATATTACAACAGAATGGGGGCACAGGATGGGAGCACCACATGACAAAATGGGGGTGCAGGATGGGAACAGCACATGACAGAATGGTTGCGCATGATGGGAGCACCACATGACAGGATGCAGGCAGGATGGGAGCAGCACATGACAGAATGGTTGCGCAGGATGAAAGCAGCACATGATAGAATGGGGGTGCAGGATGGCAGCAGCACATGACAGGATGGGGGCACAGGATGGGAGCAGCACAAGACAGGATTGGGGCGCACACATGACAGGATGGGGGTGCAGGATGGGAGCAGCACATGACAGGATGGGGGTGCAGGATCGGAGCAGCACATGACAAGATGGGGGCGCAGGATGAGAGCACATGACAGGATGGGGACGCAGGATGGAGCAGCACATGACAGGATGGGACCCAGGTTGGAGCAGCACATGACAGGAAGGGGCGCAGGGTGGAGCAGCACATGACAGGATTGGGGCGTAGGATGGAGCAGCACATGACAGGATGGGGACGCAGGATGGAGCAGCACATGACAGAATGGGGACACAAGATGGGAGCAGCACATGACAGGATGGGGGCACAGGTTGGAGCAGCACATGACAGGTTGGGGGCGCAGGATGGAGCAGCACATGACAGGATGGGGACGCAGGATGGAGCAGCACATGACAGAATGGGGACGCAAGATGGGAGCAGCACATACCAGGATTGAGACCATATACCAATATAAATGCTCGCCACCTGGGTGTAGAATGGGTTCAATAGCTAGTATGATATAATACATGATGCACATACGTATACATATAAATATGCCATTTATACAGCATTTCCTTATTTACATTTTGCATTTGATACTTTAACTCTTGTGTTATGGTCCTCCTTTCTGCTATGTTGCAGACTGACCACAAATATATTGATTGATTTGTTCTTTAACCCCTTAAGCCCCGGAGGTATTTTCAGTTTTGCGGTTTAGTTTTTTGCTCCCCTTCTTCTCAGAGCCATAACTTTTTTATTTTTCCATCAATATGGCCAAGTGAAGGCTTATTTTTTTGCAGGACGAGTTGTAATTTTGAACAACACCATTGGTTTTACTATGACGTGTACTAGAAAATGGGAAAAAAATTCCAAGTGCGGTGAAATTGCAAAAAAAAAATGCAATCCCACACTTTTTTTGTTTGGCTTTTTTACTAGCTTGACTAAATGCTAAAACTGACCATTATGTTTCTCCAGGTCATTATGAGTTTATAGACACTAAACATGTCTATGTTCTTTTTTATCTAAGTGGTGAAAAAAAATTCCAAACTATGTAAAAAAAAAAAAAAAATTGTGCCATTTTTCGATACCCGTAGCGTTTCCATTTTTCTTGATCTTGGGTTGGTGAGGGCTTATTTTTTACGCACCGAGCTGACACTTTTAATGATACCATTTTGGTACAGATATGATCATTATTGCATTTTAATGTAATGTCGCTTTGACCAAAAAAACTAATTCTGACGTTCTGACTTTTTTTCTCGCTATGCCGTTTAGTGATCAGGTTTATCCTTTTTTTTTATTTTATTTAGATCACACGATTCTGAACATGGTGATATCAAATACGTGTATGTTTAATTTGTTATATTGTTTTGTTTTCAATGGGGCAAAAGGGGGTTGATTTGAACTTTTATATTTTTTTATTTTTTTATATTTTTAAAAACATTTTTTTTACTTTTGGCATGCTTCAATAGACTCCATGGGAGACTAGAAAAAGCCACAACTCGATCAGTTCTGCTACATAGAGGAGATGATCAGCTCACCTCTATGTAGTAGAATTACTCAGTTGCTATGAGGGCTGACCACTTGGTGACGCTCACAGCAATCTGCTGGTGACAATCATAGAGGAGACCTCTGGAGACCTCTGGAGACCTCTGGTTGTCATGCCAATGAACCGGTATCCCACGATCACGTGATGGGGGTCACTAGTGGGTGGGTTTCCAGCCCGATGGCCAGAAAAATTAGTTAAATGCCAATGTCAGCAACATTTAGCTTGGTTAACAATTCAACCCGTGGCTACTTCAGGCACATGTCAGCTGTTCAAAACAGCTGAAATGTACCAGAAAAGATGTGGGCGCAGCACCGGAGACCACATCAAAGGGAGGGAGTATGACAACAGCGTACTATTAAGGGGATAATAAAGCTCCGTTTTTATTGCATACTAGATGGTGGCCCGATTCTAATGCATCGGGTATTCTAGAATATGCATGTCCACGTAGTATATTGCACAGCCCACGTAGTATATTGCCCAGTCACGTAGTATATTGCCTAGCTAAGTAGTATATTGCCCAGCCACGTAGTATATTGCCCAGCCACGTAGTATATTGCCCAGTCACGAAGTATATTGCCCAGTCACGTAGTATATTGCCCAGTCACGTAGTATATTGCCCAGCCACATAGCATATTGCCCAGCTGCGTAGTATATTGCCCAGCCACGTAGTATATTGCCCAGCTACATAGTATATTGCCCAGCCATGCAGTATATTGCCCAGCTACGTAGTATATTGCCCAGTCACGTATTATATTGGCCAGCTACGTAGTATATTGCCCAGTCACGTAGTATATTGCCCAGTCTCGTAGTATATTGCCCAGTCACGTAGTATATTGCCCAGTCATGTAGTATATTTTCCAGCCACATAGTATATTGGCAGCACGTTGGTGCAGTGATTAGCACTGCAGCCTTGCAGCGCTGGAGTCCTGGGTTCGAATCCCACCAAGGACAACATCTGCAAAGAGTTTGTATGTTCTCTTCGTGTTTGTGTGGGTTTCCTCCCACATTCCAATGACATACTGATAGGGAATTTAGATTGTGAGCCCCATTGGGGACAGCCATGATAATGTGTGTAAAGTGCTGCGGAATATGTTAGCGCTATATAAAAATAAAGATTATTATTATTATATTGCACAGCGACGTAGTATACAGCACAGACACATAGTATATTGCCCAGCTACACAGTATATTGCCCAGCCACGTAGTATATTGCCCTGCCACGTGGTATATTGCCCAGCCAAGTAGTATATTGCCCAGTCACGTAGTATATTGCCCAGTCACGTAGTATATTGCCCAGCGACGTAGTGTACAGCACAGAGCCACGTAGTATACAGCACAGAGCCACATACTATATTGCCCAGCCACGTAGTATATTGCCCAGTCACATTGTATATTGCCCAGCAACGTAGTATACAGCACAGAGCCACGTAGTATACAGCACAGAGCCATGTAGTATATTGCACAGAGCCATGTAGTATATTGCCCAGCCACGTAGTATATTGCCCAGTCACATAGTATATTGTCCAGTCACGTAGTATATAACACTGCCCACACAGTATATAACAGTGGCCACGTAATATCTAGCACAGCCCACGGAGTATATCACACAGCCCACATAGTATATAACACTGCCTATGTAGTATACAGCACAGAGCCAAGTGGTATTTAACACAGCCCATGTAGTATACAGCAGTGTGGGCACCATATCGCTGTTAAAAAAATAATTAAAATAAAAAATAGTTATATACTCACCCACTGGGATCGAATCCAGTGAGGCTCTGGCGCAGGCGATGAGCGCGCCGCTGCCACCATCTTCCGTTCCCAGGATGCATTGTGAAATTTCCCAGATGACTTAGAGGTCTCACGAGACCGCTAAGTCTTCTGCGTAATTTCGCAATGCATCGCTGGGAACGGAAGATGGTGGCAGCGAGCGCGCTCATCGCCTGCGCCAGAGCCTCACTGGATTCGATCCCAGTGGGTGAGTATATAACTATTTTTTATTTTAATTATTTTTTTAACAGCGATATGGTGCCCACACTGCTGTATACTACATGGGCTGTGTTAAATACCACTTGGCTCTGTGCTGTATACTACATAGGCAGTGTTATATACTATGTGGGCTGTGTGATATACTCCGTGGGCTCCGTTGTCTGCCGGGCTGTGCAGCTCGGCAGACAACGGAGTGTGAGTATAGCAGGTTTTTAGTTTTTTTATTATTTTTAACATTACATTTTTTTTACTATTGATGCCGCATAGGCAGCATCAATAGTAAAAAGTTGGGGACACACAGGGTTAATAGCGGCAGTAACGGAGTGCATTACCCGTGGCATACCGTGGTCCATTACCGTCGGCATTAACCCTGTGTGAGCGGTGACTGGACAGGAGTATGCAGGCGCCGGGCACTGGGCACTGACTGCGGGGAGTAAGGAGCGGCCATTTTCTTCCGGACTGTGCCCGTCGCTGATTGGTCGTGGCTGTTTTGCCGCGACCAATCAGAGACTTGGATTTCCATGACAGACAGAGGCCGCGAGCAATGAATATCCATGGCAGAAAGAAGGAAAGACAGAAAGACGGAAGTGACCCTTAGACAATTATATAGTAGATTTTGACCATAACTTTTTTAAAAAATTTTGTTTGCTTTGTCATTATAAGGAAACCTCTTTAAGTTGCATATAATTGTATATAAATGCTGGCAAGCTTCTAATGGGTTGGAAAGGGGTTAAAAGAAAAATATTAACCCCTTTCCTACCCAAGACATATCCATATGTTTCTGTGACTTGGGCCTTATTGACGTGGGACGTATGGATATGCCCCAGCGGAGGCTGTGCGCGCGAGATTGCCGCTGGATGTCAGCTGATTCTGACAGCTGACAGCAGGCACTCAGTGCCAGAAGCAATCCTGCACTGTTCTCAGCACTTTAACCCTTATAAATGCCGTGATCTAACTAAATCGTAGCATTTCAGGAGCAAGCAGAGGGAAGACAGCCCCTCTGCTCGATCGTTGCTAAGGTGACCCGACATCGTATTAACAACATCTGGGTCACCAGAGGTAGCAAAGTTGCTTGATCATGCCCAGAGTATGATCAACAAACTTTGTCTGTCAGTACTCACAGTTTGCATAGCATAGGGATGGTGCTGCAACCCCATGCTATACAAGCAATCAGCCAACAAAAAATGATTGTTCCATAGTGGGACAAAGTAAAAAAAATTAAAAAGTAAAAAGAAAGTTTAAAAACAAAATTGTAAAAATATAAAGAAAATTACTAAAAAAATCATAATATATTGCATACATGAATAAATATTTTTATGAAAAAAATCTATAAACAATAAAAGTACACATATTTGGTATCGCCATGTCCAGAACGACCCGACTTATGAAATGGTCTCAATAATTAACGCCTTTAGAGAACACCGTAAAGAAAAATAAAAAACAAGGCAAAAAGAAAAGCTTTATCATCATACCACCAAACAAAAGGAGGAATAAAAAGTGATCAAAAATACAAACATAAGGTTGCCATCACACTAGCAGTATTTGGTCAGTATTTTACATCAGTATTTGTAAGCCAAAACCAGGAGTGGGTGATAAATGCAGAAGTGGTGCATATGTTTCTATTATACTTTTTCTCTAATTGTTCCACTCCTGGTTTTGGCTTACAAATACTGATGTAAAATATTGAACAAATACTGTCTGCAAGTGTGATGGCAGCCTAAATAAACATGGCATTGCTGAAAATGTAATCTTGTTCTGCAAAAAACAAACCATCATACAGCTCCATCAATAGAAAAATATAAAAGTTCTAGCTCTCAGAATAAAGTGATGCAAAAACAATACTTTTTTTTCTACAAAAGAGTTTTTATTGCGTAAAAGCGCCAAAACATTAAAAAAAATATATAAATGGGGTATCACTGTAATTGTAGTGACTCGAAGAATAAAACTATCTGATATATTTTTACCAGACGCAAACAGCATAAACCCCCCAGAAAAAAAAACCTGAATTGATGGTTTTTGATCATTCTGCCTCCCAAAAATGATAATAGAAGTGATCAAAAAATGTTATGTGTCTGAAAATGATATTAATAAAATCATCAAACATCATAGGACCTGTGATCGGCGGTGTCTGTGTTTTTCAGGATTGCATAAAAGTGCCGTCGGTCACAGTTTTGTGTACTTCCAAAAAAATAGA
Organism: Ranitomeya imitator; assembly: GCF_032444005.1. Classification (NCBI taxonomy): domain Eukaryota; kingdom Metazoa; phylum Chordata; class Amphibia; order Anura; family Dendrobatidae; genus Ranitomeya; species Ranitomeya imitator. The sequence continues at coordinate 489,403,854 of NC_091285.1, read as the reverse complement.
CAAAGCTGAACACAAGCCAGACGGAGTCCAAAGTAGCTCTGCTGCCTCATTATAGTGAATGGATCCTTGGAAGTTTCATGACACTCACAGATTTAGATGTAAACCCCAAAGTAAGTGCTCAGTGTGGAGCGCTGGATAAATGTGATCCCCAACATTATGTAAATTGCTCCCAATAAAAGTTTCAGAGAAATTCCCCAAAGGAAAAGGCAGCCCCCCACATATAATGACTGTGAGTAAGATGAAAAGACAAAACGTAGGGATGAAATAGATTCAGCAAAGTGGGGCCCGATATTCTAGGACAGAGCGAGGACAGTAAAGCGAACTTTGCAGTCTACAAAAAACCCTAAAGCAAAACCACGCAAAGGGGGCAAAAAAAAACCCACCGTGCCGAACTAACGGCACGGCGGTACACCCTTTGCGTCTCAGAGCTTCCAGCAAAACAAAAGACAAGCTGGAAAGAAAAAAAAGCAACAAAAAAGCAAAAAGCACTTAGCTATACAGAGCAGCAGGTCACAGGAACAATCAGGAGAAGCTCAGATCCAACACTGAAACATTGACAAGGAGCAAGGATAGCAGCATCAGGCGGAGTTAAGTAATGAAGCAGTTAACGAGCTCACCAGAACACCTGAGGGAGGAAGCTCAGAAGCTGCAGTACCACTTGTGACCACAGGAGTGAATTCAGCCACAGAATTCACAACAGTACCCCCCCCTTGAGGAGGGGTCACCGAACCCTCACCAGAGCCCCCAGGCCGACCAGGATGAGCCGCATGAAAGGCACGAACAAGATCGGAAGCATGAACATCAGAGGCAAAAACCCAGGAATTATCTTCCTGAGCATAACCCTTCCATTTAACCAGATACTGGGGTTTCCGTCTAGAAACACGAGAATCCAAAATCTTCTCCACAATATACTCCAATTCCCCCTCCACCAAAACCGGGGCAGGAGGCTCAACAGATGGAACCATAGGTGCCACGTATCTCCACAACAACGACCTATGGAATACATTATGTATGGAAAAGGAGTCTGGGAGGGTCAAACGAAAAGACACAGGATTGAGAACCTCAGAAATCCTATACGGACCAATAAAACGAGGTTTAAATTTAGGAGAGGAAACCTTCATAGGAATATGACGAGAAGATAACCAAACCAGATCCCCAACACGAAGTCGGGGACCCACACGGCGTCTGCGATTAGCGAAAAGTTGAGCTTTCTCCTGGGACAAGATCAAATTGTCCACTACCTGAGTCCAGATCTGCTGCAACCTATCCACCACAGAATCCACACCAGGACAGTCCGAAGACTCAACCTGTCCTGAAGAGAAACGAGGATGGAACCCAGAATTGCAAAAAAATGGAGAAACCAAGGTAGCCGAGCTGGCCCGATTATTAAGGGCGAACTCAGCCAACGGCAAAAAGGACACCCAATCATCCTGGTCTGCAGAAACAAAACATCTCAGATATGTTTCCAAGGTCTGATTGGTTCGTTCGGTCTGGCCATTAGTCTGAGGATGGAAAGCCGAGGAAAAGGATAGGTCAATGCCCATCCTACCACAAAAGGCTCGCCAAAACCTTGAAACAAACTGGGAACCTCTGTCAGAAACAATATTCTCAGGAATGCCATGCAACCGAACCACATGCTGAAAGAACAAAGGTACCAAATCAGAGGAGGAAGGCAATTTAGCCAAGGGCACCAGATGGACCATTTTAGAAAAGCGATCACAGACCACCCAAATGACTGACATCTTTTGAGAAACGGGAAGGTCAGAAATGAAATCCATCGAAATATGTGTCCAAGGCCTCTTTGGGACCGGCAAGGGCAAAAGCAACCCACTGGCACGAGAACAGCAGGGCTTAGCCCTAGCACAAATCCCACAGGACTGCACAAAAGTACGTACATCCCGTGACAGAGATGGCCACCAGAAGGATCTAGCCACTAACTCTCTGGTACCAAAGATTCCAGGATGACCAGCCAACACCGAACAATGAAGTTCAGAGATAAGTTTATTAGTCCACCTATCAGGGACGAACAGTTTCTCTGCTGGACAACGATCAGGTTTATTCGCCTGAAATTTTTGCAGCACCCGCCGCAAATCAGGGGAGATGGCAGACACAATGACTCCTTCCTTGAGGATACCCGCTGGCTCAGATAAACCCGGAGAGTCGGGCACAAAACTCCTAGACAGAGCATCCGCCTTCACATTTTTAGAGCCCGGAAGGTACGAAATCACAAAGTCGAAGCGGGCAAAAAATAACGACCAACGGGCCTGTCTAGGATTCAAGCGCTTGGCAGACTCGAGATAAGTCAAGTTCTTATGATCAGTCAATACCACCACGCGATGCTTAGCTCCTTCAAGCCAATGACGCCACTCCTCGAATGCCCACTTCATGGCCAGCAACTCTCGATTGCCCACATCATAATTACGCTCAGCGAGCGAAAACTTCCTGGAAAAGAAAGCACATGGTTTCATCACTGAGCAATCAGAACCTCTCTGTGACAAAACCGCCCCTGCTCCAATCTCAGAAGCATCAACCTCGACCTGGAACGGAAGAGAAACATCTGGCTGACACAACACAGGGGCAGAACAAAAACGACGCTTCAACTCCTGAATAGCTTCCACAGCAGCAGAAGACCAATTAACCAAATCAGCACCCTTCTTGGTCAAATCGGTCAATGGTTTGGCAATGCTAGAAAAATTACAGATGAAGCGACGATAAAAATTAGCAAAGCCCAGGAACTTTTGCAGACTTTTCAGAGATGTCGGCTGAATCCAATCCTGGATGGCTTGGACCTTAACTGGATCCATCTCGATAGTAGAAGGGGTAAAGATGAACCCCAAAAATGAAACTTTCTGCACACCGAAGAGACACTTTGATCCCTTCACAAACAAAGAGTTAGCACGCAGGACCTGAAAAACCATTCTGACCTGCTTCACATGAGACTCCCAATCATCTGAGAAGATCAAAATGTCATCCAAGTAAACAATCAGGAATTTATCCAGATACTCACGGAAGATGTCATGCATAAAAGACTGAAACACAGATGGAGCATTGGCAAGTCCGAACGGCATCACTAGATACTCAAAATGACCCTCGGGCGTATTGAATGCAGTTTTCCATTCATCTCCTTGCCTGATTCTCACCAGATTATACGCACCACGAAGATCTATCTTAGTGAACCAACTAGCCCCCTTAATCCGAGCAAACAAGTCAGATAACAATGGCAAGGGATACTGAAATTTAACAGTGATCTTATTAAGAAGGCGGTAATCAATACACGGTCTCAGCGAACCATCCTTCTTGGCTACAAAGAAGAACCCTGCTCCCAGTGGTGATGACGATGGGCGAATATGTCCCTTCTCCAGGGATTCCTTCACATAACTGCGCATAGCGGCGTGTTCGGGCACGGATAAATTAAATAATCGACCTTTAGGGAATTTACTACCAGGAATCAAATTGATAGCACAATCACAATCCCTATGCGGAGGTAGAGCATCGGACTTGGGCTCTTCAAATACATCCTGATAATCAGACAAGAACTCTGGGACCTCAGAAGGGGTGGATGACGAAATCGACAAAAATGGAACATCACCATGTACCCCCTGACAACCCCAGCTGGATACCGACATGGAATTCCAATCCAATCCTGGATTATGGGTTTGTAGCCATGGCAACCCCAACACGACCACATCATGCAGATTATGCAACACCAGAAAGCGAATAACTTCCTGATGTGCAGGAGCCATGCACATGGTCAGCTGGGCCCAGTATTGAGGTTTATTCTTGGCCAAAGGTGTAGCATCAATTCCTCTCAATGGAATAGGACACCGCAAAGGCTCCAAGAAAAACCCACAACGTTTAGCATAATCCAAATCCATCAGATTCAGGGCAGCGCCCGAATCCACAAACGCCATGACAGAAAACGACGACAAAGAGCATATCAAGGTAATGGACAGAAGGAATTTGGACTGTACAGTACCAATGACGGCAGACCTAGCGGACCGCTTAGTGCGCTTAGGACAATCAGAAATAGCATGAGTGGAATCACCACAGTAGAAACACAGACCATTCAGACGTCTGTGTTCTTGCCGTTCAACTCTAGTCATAGTCCTATCGCACTGCATAGGCTCAGGTTTAACCTCAGGCAGTACCGCCAAATGGTGCACAGATTTACGCTCGCGCAAGCGTCGACCGATCTGAATGGCCAAAGACAAAGACTCATTCAAACCAGCAGGCATAGGAAATCCCACCATGACATCCTTAAGAGCCTCAGAGAGACCCTTTCTGAACAAAGCTGCCAGCGCAGATTCATTCCACTGAGTGAGTACTGACCATTTCCTAAATTTCTGACAATATACTTCTATATCATCCTGACCCTGGCACAAAGCCAGCAAATTTTTCTCAGCCTGATCCACTGAATTAGGCTCATCGTACAGCAATCCGAGCGCCAGGAAAAACGCATCGACACTACTCAATGCAGGGTCTCCTGGCGCAAGAGAAAATGCCCAGTCTTGAGGGTCGCCGCACAAAAAAGAAATAATAATCAAATCTGTTGAATAGGATTACCAGAAGAATGAGGTTTCAAGGCCAGAAATAGCTTACAATTATTTTTGAAACTTAGAAACTTAGTTCTATCTCCAAAAAACAAATCAGGAATAGGAATTCTTGGTTCTAACATAGATTTCTGATCAATAGTATCTTGAATTTTTTGTACATTTATAACGAGATTATCCATTGAAGAGCACAGACCCTGAATATCCATGTCCACACCTGTGTCCAGAATCACCCAAATGTCTAGGGGAAAAAAAAAAAGTGAACACAGAGCAGAAAAAAAAAAAAAATGATGTCAGAACTTTTTCTTTCCCTCTATTGAGAATCATTAGTTAGTGGCTCCTTGTACTGTTATGTTTGCTAATGACAGGTGTTATGAAGGCAATCCAGAAACACAGAGTGCTTAGCGATCAGAGCGCACACAGTGATCTGACAAATACCCAAAAATACAAGAACGAGCTCTGAGACGTGGAAACTCTGTAGACTGCACACCTGATCCTATCCTAAACACAACTAAAAGCGGCTGTGGATTGCGCCTAACAACTACCTAGGCAACTCGGCACAGCCTAAGAAACTAGCTAGCCTGAAGATAGAAAAATAGGCCTGACTTGCCCCAGAGAAATTCCCCAAAGGAAAAGGCAGCCCCCCACATATAATGACTGTGAGTAAGATGAAAAGACAAAACGTAGGGATGAAATAGATTCAGCAAAGTGGGGCCCGATATTCTAGGACAGAGCGAGGACAGTAAAGCGAACTTTGCAGTCTACAAAAAACCCTAAAGCAAAACCACGCAAAGGGGGCAAAAAAAAACCCACCGTGCCGAACTAACGGCACGGCGGTACACCCTTTGCGTCTCAGAGCTTCCAGCAAAACAAAAGACAAGCTGGAAAGAAAAAAAAGCAACAAAAAAGCAAAAAGCACTTAGCTATACAGAGCAGCAGGTCACAGGAACAATCAGGAGAAGCTCAGATCCAACACTGAAACATTGACAAGGAGCAAGGATAGCAGCATCAGGCGGAGTTAAGTAATGAAGCAGTTAACGAGCTCACCAGAACACCTGAGGGAGGAAGCTCAGAAGCTGCAGTACCACTTGTGACCACAGGAGTGAATTCAGCCACAGAATTCACAACACGCCACTAACCACCCAGGCTTGGGTAAGGAAAGCACAGAGGAAGTGCACGGCGCCGTACTGGTGGTCACAGCAACTGGACGCTGTAATGTGTGATTCGTGCAGTAGGATAAGTCGGGCGCTAGATAGCAACCATACACCTTCCGCGAACAGACATTCAATAGAGTAGGGGTATCCAAGGACGACTTGCACTCACAACATACACACATTAACAATTTTACCCTAGCGCATGGCCGTGCGGTCATGCGCAGTTTATATAGCTGCAGCACAGAAACTTTGCCCTTCCAAGACCTGCCAAGAGGACCAATGGAATGTGCTGCAGAGCCTGAGCACATGACCCTCGATCTCCAACGGGAGATCTTGCCCTGGGCATGCTTAGTGTGTGCAGACAAGGACTTAGTCCCAGAGAAGTCCGCTCGCTGCTGACCAGCACTGGCTTTAATGGCAGAAGCTGAAGAAGCAGCAGTAACTCTCTGTACAGAGTGAGACTGAGCAAGACGCTGGGACCGACGTCCCTGCTGAGCAGGCTCCACTGCGGCTGGATAAGAATGGGAGACCGCAGCGGAGATGGCTCGAGATTCCCCCTGTGCAGAAGCGGGAACTCGAGACCTAACAGCTCATTTGGCTAAAGTTGAAGGGGGGCAGGGCTGGCTCAAGATTTTCATGGGCCCAGGAAAACGGGGAATACGTTACGGCGGTGGAGCAGGGAGAGGCAAGTATTTCAACTTTGCAAGTGCTGTGATCCTGAGAAAGCAGGGGAGGCCCACTCGTTGGCACTTGGCACTGGCACAGGGCCCCTCATAGTACGGCAGTGTGTTTGATGGAGGGTGGCGCTTCCCACTGCCAAAGACACTTTTGCGTACTATGAGGGGCCCTGTGCCAGTGATGTTGCCAACGAGTATGCCCCCCACCTGATGAAGGAACCTGCACTTTCATCTGCACCTTTCTCTTTGTCCCCATGTAAGGTGGTATGGTATGCGGGAAGGAAACCTGACTTTCAGCAGGGTCAGATTCAGGCTTTGTAGAGTGCAAGGGTAATGTACTGGTCTGAGTCAATGTACTAGCAGACTCATGTAGCAGTGGCTGGGCAATGGGCAGGATGAGGAGGAAACACAGATATAGGCCCAAATAATAAAGTAGGCTAAAAGCAGTTCAAAATTGGTAACAGGACTAAACAGGCGGCATAGCTTTGTTCAGTGGAGGACAACTGTAATGAGTGGAGCAGACACAGCTAGTAGGCCCAAAATAAAAAAAGTAGGCTAAATGCAGCTCAAAATTGGTAAGAGGACTAAACAGGCAGCCTAGCTTTGTTCAGTGGAGGACAACTGTAATGAGTGGCGCAGACACGGTTAGTAGGCCCAAATACAAAAGTAGGCTAAAAGCAGTTCAAAATTGGTAACAGGACTATACAGGCGGCATAGCTAGGTACTGAGGTGGGCTCGTCTGCTGAGTAGCAGACAGTGGTTGTAGGCGGAAAGTATTAATTGGTCTAAATGGAGGCCAGGGCCCCTGTATATTTTAACTATCATCTATCAGTTCAACAAATTTGTATTGGCAGTGCCATTGAAAGATTTAACAGCACAGACTACACAGTGGTGGAGCAGGGAGAGGTAGGTATTGCAAGTGGTGGAGCACTGTTCGAGCTAGGGGGAACACTCTCTCGTGGGCGGCGGTACTGGCACAGGGCCCCTCATATTACAACAGTGTGTCTGACATTGGTTGTGCACCACCACCGTCAGAGACACTTCATTGTACTATGAGGGACCCTGTGCCAGTGCCGTCGCCCAAGAGTGGGCGCACCCACCTGTCCAGGCAAATGGCACTCACACGGGTGCTTGCGCCAGGTGGTGACCACGACCCTGTGGTGGGAGTCAGCCCATTTAGGGAGGTATAAAAATGGCCTATGGTAGACATTCAGCAGCTGCAAATGGCGGAATTGGAGAAGTCAGTAAGAGGAGGCCAAAAGCAAGACATTTTTCAGGCAAGTTATGTGTCAGCAGGAGAAGGTTGGGCAAAATAATTTGAAATCCGTGATTGGTTCATTTTAATGAAGGTTAGATCATCAACATTCTGGGTAGCCAGACGTGTCCTTTTTTCAGTCAGTATTGAACCAGCAGCACTGAAGACTCTTTCTGATAGCACACTAGAAGCAGGGCAAGCGAGTTCCTGTAATGCATATTCTGCCAATTCAGGCCAGGTGTCTGTTTTGGATGCCCAGTAATCAAAGGGGAATGACCTGTGAGGGAGAACATCGATAAGGGAGGAAAAGTAGTTCGTAACCATACTGGACAAATGCTGTCTCCTGTCACTTTGAATCGATGCAGTGGCAGAAAGTGGCTGGAAGATATTTGAAAAAATACAAGGACTGTAGTACAATATCAATCTCCCTACAATGATCTCAGGAAAAGTATGGCAGCATTAAAAAGGACTGCTGCACACAAAAGTGTGGACAAATAAACAAGATAACTGTGCAGAAAGGAGCAACAGGATTTTTGCTTTTAAAAAAGCAGTTGGTTTGCACAGCGGCGTGCAATCAACATTGCAGCTATCAGGGAGCCTTATAAGGCAGCCTAATAAGCTACAGAGCTGATGCACAAAAATATAGCCTCCACTGTCCCTGCAAACAAATGGTGGTGTTGGACAGTGGAAATCGCTACAGCACAATCAGTTTCGGGGCTTAATCTTCCCTCCCTAACTATATCCCTTCTTCTGATGAAGCTGCGGCAACCTCTCTCTATGCTACGATTGGCAGAAGTAAGATGGCGGTCGGCGTGCACGCCCCTTTATAGCCCCTGTTACGCTGCAGAGAGCAAGCCAATCACTGTCATGCCCTTCTCTAAGATGGTGGGGACAGAGACCTATGTCATCACGCTGCCCACACTCTGTGTCCTCCTTCATTGGCTGAAAAATGGCACTGAAAGCATTATACGAAACGCGACTTTGGCGCGAAGATCGCCGACCTCATGGCCGATCCCACACTAGGATCAGGTCAGGTTTCATGAAACCCGACTTTGCAGAAAGTCGGCGATTTTTGAATTTGTTCGATCCGTTTAGCTCAACCCTAGTTTTGAGCACCTTCAGTGGTGCAGTTTTTAGAAGGGTGTCACTTTTGGGTATTTTCTGTCATATAGACCTTTCAAAGACACTTCAAATGTGAAAAAGGAGGAATCGCTGGTCAATGTTTAACCCGTATTGCTTCTTAACAAAAAATTGGATTTCAAAAAAATGTGCTGATGTAAAGTAGACATGTGGAAAATGTTGTTTATTAATTATTTTGTGTGATACACCTCTCTAATTTAAGGGTAGCAGAATTCAAAGTTTGAAAATTGCAAAATTTTCAAAATTTTTACCAAATTTCCATTTTTCATAAATAAACGCAAGTTATATCAAATAAATTTTACCAAAATCATGAATTACAATATGTCATGAAAAAGCAATCATAAAATCAGTGGAATCCTTTGAAGTGTTCCAAAGTTATTACACTGGTCAGAATTGTAAAATTTGGACTGGTCATTAACGTGCAAACTACCCTTGGGGGGAAAGGGGTTGCTGCAATTTTTTAAAATTTACATTTATTATGATCTACAGTCTGGAGAGACGTTAGAATGTAATTAGCCACATATGATTTGCAGTATATATATTTCTATACAGTGTGAACCACCACATAGCCCCTATATAAAGTATGAGCCACCACATAGCCTTTTTTTACAATATGAGCCTAAACACAGCCTTCCATATGCAGTATGAGCCCCCACATAACCTCATATATACAGTATGAGCCCCAACATAGATTTTAATATACAGCATGAGCCCCAACACAGACCCTATGTTCAGTATGCACCCGCACATAGCCTCCTGTAAACAGCATTAGTCACCACACAGCCTCTTATATTCAGTAAGAGCAGCCACATAGCCCCCTATTTACACTATATACAGTATCAACCCCTATGTAACATTCTGTCACGATGCAATTTTGGATTTGTGGCAGATCTGGTTTGCTTAAGTTTAATACCTTTTTTCCTTTTTGGTCATGAGGGGTTAATGCAGTTTTTTCCCCTCTGGTGGCCGCTTGTGTTATTGCATTGCTTCTGGCTCAGCTGAAGTTTATGGTGACCACTCCCTCCATCCTTTAAAAGGTCACCTGGCTCATCAGCTGACTGTCGGTGTTAGTTAATTCTGCAGCTGACCAAGCCAGGAGTAGGAGCTAGCTGAGAGCTGTTGTTCTACTGCTGCTTCCGTTTCTTCTGGTGTTTCTTCTTGCTGCGCCTTGCAGCATTAAGCTAAGTCTGGTTTTTTCTTTTCCTTTTCTGTTTTGGTGATATTATTTACTCTGGTGCAGTTTACCTCTCTTGGGGGGGAGAGGGGGTCACTTATAGGGTCTGCACAGGAGACAGGGATACGCTGGCGGCTCGGGCCTCCTAACCTTCATAGGTACCCCCGAGATAAGGGAAAGTAAGGGTCCCTTTTAGTGGCAGGGACAGGTGCGGGTTCCAATACGCCGTCCTGCCCCTTTATCGCCGTAAACGGCGTGACATTAACATCGACCGAACATTATTTCTTGTGAGCCATGGCTCAAATGCAGGCTTTTGCCCAACTGCTTCAGACCCTCACCGATGAGTTTAGGGGGCTGCGTGGTGAGGTGGTGCAGCAGCTGCAGCAGTTGGTGGGGTTTTGGGCTTCGGCCCAGGTACATGCTCAACCTGAGCCCAAGTTGTCTCTTCCTGACAGGTTCTCTGGTGGGAGAGATACATTTTTTGTTTTTAAGGAGGCCTGTAAGTTATACTTCAGGCTCCGCCCTTGTTCATTAGGGAGTGAGGAACAACGGGTGGGAATCATAGTTTCCCTTCTTAAAGGTGATCCCCAATCCTGGGCCTTCTCCCTGCCGACCGGTTCTCCATCTCTACGGTCAGTGGATGAGTTTTTTGCTGCTCTGGCGCTGGTATATGGTGACCCCGACGGCGTCTCCTTGGTGGAATCCCGACTCTGCAAGATCAAGCAGGGGGCTTGGCCAGCGGAGGAGTACTGTTCAGAATTCAGGAGGTGGTCCACTGACACACAGTAGAATGACCCGGCCCTTAGGAGCCATTTTGTGCAGGGTCTGTCCCCTAGGTTGTAAGATACTCTGGTACAATACGCCGCTCCCAAGTCATTGGAGGCTGCCATGTCCCTTGCATTCCGGGTGGATAGACGTTTGAGGGAGAGGCATACACCAAATGTGCCCCCGGTTGTCCTTGCTAGGGAGGAGGACACACCTGATCAGGTGGACGAACCCATGCAGCTGGGAGGAGTTGCTTCCCAAACAGGGTTGTCTGGGGTTCGCCGTGGTGTGGGGGCATGTTTTTACTGTGGGCAGACTGATCATTTTATCAATGTCTGCCCAGCTCGCGCCAAGATACCTGTTCCATCTAAATAGCCGCGTCCCCCTGGTTGTGTGGAAGGAAGCGACCAGGGAGTGTATATTTCTTCCATTTTCTCTTCACAGTGTACATTACCTGCTGAGGTGGTTTTTGGTGAGGTAACTGAGAATGTTCCGGTGCTTGTGGCCAGTGGAGCAGGAGTCAATCTGGTGGATGCTCATTTTGTCCAGACCCATGGCCTGCGGTGTAGAACACTAACTAAACCTCTAAGTGTTCAGGCCATTGACTCCGTACCACTCAGCCAGGGGTGGGTGACCCAAGTCGTGGATGATATACACCTGCGTATAGGGACTCGTCATGAGGAGTTCCTGTCGTGCTACGTCATGGGGGGAATACCTACCCCCATCGTTTTAGGCCTCAGTTGGTTGAGTAAACACAACCCGTTCATTGACTGGCGGTCCAGAGAAGTAGTCAGCTGGGGTCAGTCATGTAAGGACTGCTGTCCAGGAGCTACGATCTCTGCCGTCCTTCTACAACCTACCCCTTCTTCTCCTGTGGGGGCTGTAGAGGTGCTTGAAGGGAGTAGGGGCAAGACTCTACCCTCATTACATTCTAACCCGGTATGTCAGAGACCTCTAAGGAGGAGGGGTCAGAGGAGGGTGGTGTGTTGTGAATTCTGTTATCGAACTCCCTCCTGTGGTCATGAATGGTACTTCGGCGAGTTCTGTCCATGGACTCCCTCTGGTGGCTGTGAGTGGAGCTGCTGGTTCTGAGGTTCCTTCCACAGGTGACCTAGTTTAGTCTTAGGCTGGCTGCTCTATTTAACTCCACTCCGATCATTACTCCATGCCAGCTGTCAATGTTCTTGTATTGGTTCAGTTCGCTCTTGGATCTTTCTGGTGACCTGTCTACTCCAGCAGAAGCTAAGTCCCTGCTAGTTAATTATTTGTTCATTGTTTCCTTGTCCAGCTTGCTATCATGAATTTGCTTTGCTAGCTGGAAGCTCTGGGATGCAGCGTGGCACCTCCGCACCGTGAGTCGGTGTGGAGGTCTTTTTGCACACTCTGCGTGGTCTGTTTGTAGTTTTTTGTGCTGACCGCAAAGATACCTTTCCTATCCTCAGTCTGTTTAGTAAGTCTGGCCTCCCTTTGCTGAAACCTGTTTCATTTCTGTGTTTGTGACTTTCATCTTTACTCACAGTCAATAAATGTGGGGGGCTGCCTTTTCCTTTGGGGAATTTCTCTGAGGCAAGGTAGGCTTTATTTTCTATCTTTAGGGCTAGTTAGCTCTTAGGCTGTGAAGAGGCGTCTAAGCCGTGTTAGGTACGCTCCACGGCTATTTCTAGTTGTGTGATAGGATTAGGGGTTGCGGTCAGCAGAGCTCCCACTTCCCAGAGCTTGTCCTGTGTGAGTTTAACCATCAGGTCGTTCCGGGTGCTCCTAACCACCAGGTCCATAACAGTGGTGCTTCCCTCGGTGCATAGTGGGGGTGTGAGTTTGGTGACACAGGTGGACGCCTCTGTAGTCGGTTCTGTAAAGAGTTCACCATCTTGTGGCAGACGCATGTGTGAAAATAAACGTTCAGGTCCGGGCCTGTGTGTGAATGATTACATATGGGTGTCCACCAAAAATATCAGGTGGAAGTGTGGAACTGGAATCTGGAGTTCGAGGGTAATCGGGCCATACCGGGTGTCAGCCATTATCGGTCCGAAGACTTACCAGTTGGAGTTGCCCTCTGTAATGCCCATACACAACTCATTCCACAGGTCGGCGCTCTGGAGATTTGTGCCGCCTACGTTGTCATCTCCAATGTTCTGTGTCCACCATAAACCTAAGGGTCAGGTGACTGAGGAGGTGAACTTTGGTGAATCAAGACTTTCTCACTGTAGGTCCAGTGTTGAGGGTCCAGAGGTCCCTCATTGAAAGGGGGGTACTGTCACGATCCAATTTTGGATTTGTGGCAGATCTGGTTTGCTTAAGTTTAATACCTTTTTTCCTTTTTGGTCATCAGGGGTTAATGCAGTTTTTCCCCCTCTGGTGGCCGCTTGTGTTATTTCATTGCTTCTGGCTCAGCAGAAGTTTATGGTGACCACTCCCTCCATCCTTTAAAAGGTCACCTGGCTCATCAGCTGACTGTCGGTGTTAGTTCATTCTGCAGCTGACCAAGCCAGGAGTAGGAGCTAGCTGAGAGCTGTTGTTCTACTGCTGTTTCCGTTTCTTCTGGTGTTTCTTCTTGCTGCGCCTTGCAGCATTAAGCTAAGTCTGGTATTTTCTTTTCCTTTTCTGTTTTGGTGATATTATTTACTCTGGTGCAGTTTACCTCTCTTGGGGGGGAGAGGGGGTCACCTATAGGGTCTGCACAGGAGACAGGGATACGCTGGCGGCTCGGGCCTCCTAACCTTGATAGGTACCCCCGAGATAAGGGAAAGTCAGGATCCTTTTAGTGGCAGGGACAGGTGCGGCTTCCAATACGCCGTCCTGCCCCTTTATCGTCGTAAATGGCGTGACACATTCTATATACATCCGGAGCTCCCACATAGCCTCCATTATAAAGCACAGCCCCATATAGCTTCGTATATACAACTCACACTTAGCCCCTATATACAATATGAGCCCCCACATAATTTCCAATATACAGCATGAGCCCCAACATAGCCTCCAATATACATGTAAACGTTCCATACACATATGAAAGAAAAAAACACATACTCACCTCACTATAATTCCCCCGGCATTATGCTCCTTTTCTCCTATGTACTGAGTCTCAGCAGGAGCATTGTTGGCTCATATGCTGATTGGTGGAAGAAGGAGCCCAAGGTACCTTCCTCCATCAATGTATTCACTGTTGTCTGTATCCTGAGGATGCAGATAGTGGTGACTGAGATCTGTGGCGGACAGGTGGCAAAGGGCTGTTTCAGCCCCTTGAAGGTCTCGGTCTGCGTACCGGAAAGGAACAGCCAAGTTCTACTCTAGAGAGATTCAATTTTTTTTATTGACAAATAAACAATTTTATTGAGGTATAAACTAATTCATATAGAGAGATCCAGATCACACGAATATAAAGTTATTTACAAAAAGTAAAAAGGCACATTAGCATACAACATATAAAAAGTGCATTAACTTTCAATCTTGGATATAGATGAAAACTACTCCTTACCTCAACTTGCTTATTCCCCCCCCCCCCACAACAACCACCAACCCTGTGTTTAGAATGCAAGGCAGTATGCCTACATACAATTAATGTTAATTTTTCAAAAAGAGAGGTTCTCTCTGGCGGTACAAGGGTTATCGGAGTATAAACATGTTAAAGATCATGTCCCCAGCACGTTCTTCAGATACCACTGTGGATATTTAATCCAGTCTACCCACTGCATCCAGAATTTGGCTATTGCCGATTTTATAAGTCTGGACCATAAGAGTAAGGTGAAGGGCTTGACAAGATTGGATGTTAGGCAAAAGAAGGTTAGGACTGGAGTAATGATAGACGTATTCCCTTTGTTTCTACGTATAGTACGGCTAGTGATCAAATTAAGGGCATTCTTGCCAAACATTGCATTTATTACATCAGGGTCTCCCTGACATAGATGAATTTACAAGGCCTCCTATTTTTTTATTTAAAAGGGGATGTAATCTAAAAGATAGACTTATGAAATTGGACATAGGCCCTGAAAATGTTTTTATACAAAGGACATTGGGCCCCCCGAAACTGGGAATTTTCCCTGTCTGGGTTGTGCCTGTTGTAGTAATATGCTGAAGGGGGATTTTTTTCATCATCCACACACCGGGAAAAAGATCTATATTAAAGACAGGTATACGTGCACCTCTAGTTTCGTAATATATATGATAGTATGCCCTTGCGGGTTGATGTATGTGGGCGAGACGACTATGGAGGTTAAAGCACGTATTGGGAAACACAAAAACACCATCAGGACTAAACTGGTGGAATTGTCAGTCCCTAAACACTTTATTGATAGTGGACATTCTGTTAGCCAATTGAGGTTCAGAGTGATTGATAGTGTACCAAGTCTTAGAAGGGGAGGAGATAGGATTAAGTTGTTAAAGCAGAAGGAACTTAGGTGGATATCCAAGTTGGGCTCACTTCATCCAAGGGGTCTAAATGTGGATTATAACCTGCAGATATGTGCCTCTTGAAGGTTAATGGGATTCTCTGTGTGGTTCGTATAACGTGTTGGATTGTTTTTAACATGTTTTTAAGTTAATTTTTTGACTGTAGGTTTTAATGTATGGACAGCCAAGGGATAAGGGGACTTTGTGTCCTGAATCACCTTTGAGATGATCTGGCCCCTCCTGCCCCTGCTTGCCCATATTGGATTTGTTGATATGATTCTGTAATATAATGCACTATATGGTGTTTTTTTTTCTCCCTTTTGTTTTCCCTTCTCTCATAAATGTCATTAAATGGGTAATATGATGAGTTGTTATACCCTTGTCGATATGCTGACATCATGAGGGCTGATGTTATATATGTATGTGTCCATATAGTGCTAGCTAGGTCTCTCTATTTATGATTAATATAGATGTAGGACTATTGGATAGGAGTTGCCATGGATATGGCTGGATTTTTCTAATTGTTAAATGTTTTGCTGGTTAGTGCAAGGCAAGCCCTTTGTGTACTGATATGGCGCTTTTTGACAGATGAACCCTTCTCCTTTGTGAGAGCTGGATGCTAACACGCTTGCGCAGGGAGTCGGGGGTGTGGCAGTGGGCGTGTGCGGTCTCCCTGCTCTGGTGACGTCTCCACTTGGTTATCCATGTGGTGTTGTTTACTATTGTGGTATGTGATTCCAGAGCGCCTGCGCATATGTGCCGGCGACCTAGCAATGTGCGTGCGTGCATGGCCTTATACACTAAGGAGGCGGTGCTGCCTTTATTTCTGAGAACGTGTAATTGCTTATCTTTGGGAGTTGCGCCTCTCTGGATGGGTATGTTCCGATGCTGGCGTGCTTGCGTGCGGGTGCCGGGGGTGTGGTGGTGGGCGTGTGCGGTCTCCCTGCTCCGGTGACATCATTGCATGGTTTTCCGTGCGATGTTGTTTACTGTTGGGTTGGGTGAGTTCGGCGTGCCTGTGGACTTGCAGCGGTGACCTAGCAGTATGCTTGCACAGTCTTATACACTGAGGAGGTGGTACTGCTTACATGGTTGGTCACGTGGAATTGTTTATCTTTTGGAGTTGCACCGATATGTATGGGTATGTTTTGATGATCAGTATATAGGGTCCTTTACCTAGCTATATAGGCAATAGTGGTGAGACATACGGCATTCTGGCACATAGATTTAGCGATTTATGCATTTTGTTTGGGGTTTGATATGAGTATTTACTAAACACCCTATGTTATAAACTTAGTGCTAAGTGCAGTGGAGATCAGTATCATGGGTCAGAAAAGAGGCCGAGAGACAACAGGTTAAGAGTTCAAGAATATTTATGATGGTATGCAGGTAAACAGCTATGACACAGCAGGTTAGTAGCAGACAGAGCTGGATAAGCAGTAAGCACATGTACAGACCGTGGAAGTCCAAGTATGTCAGGTCCAGAGACCTGGAGACCAGGCCAGGCCTCCTAGCAGGGAACAGTCCAGCAGCAGAGAGGAGTGCAGAGCAGATCCAGGGAAACAAGTCTTACGATGAAGAGAAGTAGATCCGGAGACAGACGGGGTATCGCAAGGTAACAAAGAACCAGCAAGATAGCAGTTCTTCCAGCTTGATCACAAGTCCAGGAACAAGGTACTCAAGCAATGAGTAATATACAGAGCTCCCTTATATACACCACAGACAGGAACAGGGAAAGTCTGACAGGAAGCAAGATGGCCCCCGTGAGGCCAGTGACTCCATCTTAGGTAAGGGCAAAAGTAACTGAACTGAGGGCAACAGAAGACAGGAACAGATGTACAGTCCAAATCCTTACACCCTATGAGAGCTGTGAGATGATTGGCTTTTGCATTTGACAACATGATTGGGAGTTGGTGATTGGTTGTGTTAGATGGATGGTGGATTTTAGTCATGTGGGTAAACTGGTAGAGACATGGCATTTTATTGGTTACTAATGTGCAGGTACAAGAAACAAGTGCACAGATTGGTGAATGAATACAATGGTAACCGATATTTGCCTTACTTTGGGGTGGTCGTATCTCTATATACAGTACAGACCAAAGTTTGGACACACCTTCTCATTTAAAGATTTTTCTGTATTTTCATGACTATGAAAATTGTACATTCACATTGAATGCATCAAAACTATGAATTAACACATGTGGAATTATATACTTAACAAAAAAAGTGCGAAACAACTGAAAGTATGTCTTATATTCTAGGTTCTTCAAAGCAACCACCTTTTGCTTTGAAGACTGCTTTGCACATTCTTGGCATTCTCTTGATGAGCTTCAAGAGGTAGTCACCGGGAATGGTCTTCCAACAATCGTGAAGGAGTTCCCAGAGATGCTTAGCACTTGTTGGCCCTTTTGCCTTCACTCTGCAGTCCAGCTCACCCCAAACCTTCTCGATTGGGTTCTGGTCTGGTGACTGTGGAGGCCAGGTCATCTGACGTAGCACCCCATTATTATTTATTATTATAGCGAAATTTATTCCATGGCGCTTTACATGTGAGGAGGGGTATACATAATAAAAACAGGTGTATGTGATAATATGGTTTATTTCTTTGTTTTTCCTTATATATATTAGATGTGTTATGGGTCGCTATGAAATGTATATGTATTATGTGTATTTTACATTGTATATTTTGTGTTTGCTAATATTTTAATAACATGGGCGGTCATGAGATGCTGATTGGAGGTTGTCAATCTACTTCCTATATAAGACCACCATTTTGACTGTATTGCATGCTTGAAAAAGACCTATATGGTTGAAACGTTGCATTTGGCACAATAAAGGACGTTTTATACTTCACCTGGATTGGATGCTGTCCTTCACTTTGCTGCATCATCGCAACCCCCTGTCAGTGACGGTGTCGGTGACGTCAGATGCTGACAGGGAGATTTTGGGAGAGAGAGCGTGACGCTCCCTCTTTCATCAATGCGGTCAGCTGTATAGGCATGTAGCCGATACAGCTGACCCGGTGATGACAGGTGGGGTGCCCATTGCTGGCACAGGACCCCGCACTGCCTCCACAGGGGCCCCATAGCGGCCAGGTGGCAGAGCAGGGAGCTCGTGTCTCCCTGCTCTGACACAGAATGTACCTCTATCAGCACACTGCACACGCCAATACAGGTACATAGCGTAGCTGCGGGTGTGCCCCCTCAGAGCGTGGGGCCCAGGACCACTGCCTATTCTGCCCCCCAGGTAGCTACGCTACTGTGTAATCTTGACAGTGTACCCTTGGAAATTGCATCATTGGTTATTTCCAAATAGTGTGGTAAAAGCTCTTCCTCAAATATTTAAAAAATCTCTACTGGGAGGCCGTTAGATCCAGGGTTTTATTGTTTGACATTTCCCCTACCGCTCTTTTAATCTCTTCCATGGAAATTCGCAATTTTCAAAGTCTCTATCACTTTCGTGCAGAGCTGGCATTTTACTCCTGGTTAGGAGCGCCGGAGGAGGACATCCACTAGACGGGCACTTACCGAGTAAGGTGCTGGGTACACAACTTTGCAGGATAGACCTTTTTCGGATTATTACCTGGGCTTTCACGCTAGGTCTCATCAGTTCATGGGTTTGAGATGCTGTTGGCGCTTGCTACACCTTTTTCATGATGGGTACTATATGGTTTTGATTAAGTGCCTCAGGTTATGCATATTTATATCTATATAAGTATATTATATGATTAAAGAGGGGGTCTTTGTCTGCTATAAGGGGTTATTTCACCTTACCCCTTTATATGGATATGATTTATATTTATTTATTGATTTCTCTGTGTGTGCCATATTGTGGGTGGATGTTCCCCTCTGACTTGGGGTTACTGTTTGTGTACTAATAATTGGGTGGTTACTTGGATTTTTCATATGGTATTAAATAAATGTTAAATTTTAATTTAACCTGAGATTGGTGAGCTTCATTGAGTTGGTTACTGAATAGTAGCTTCTCTTGTTGTAAATGTCTATAGAAGTACCAATATTTATACATTGTGGGACACTTTGGTGATTTATCTCCTGGTTAGATAGTCTGCTAGTTTTTCTCCCGAGTAGCTCATCCCAGATAAATATAAATTAGTATAAAACATGTGTACAGTCTGTAAAATTTCAGGAGTTTGGGTGTTAATCTCCCTCTCTCTAGCTTTTATCTGGTGTATAAAAGCATTTTCTCTCACAGCTTGGGCCATTTTGGATAGAAAGCAGAGAGTAGTTTATCCCTCCTCTTAAAACTGCTGTTTTGAAAACATTCCTTTGTTGTCCGCTTGCACTTGCACTTGCACATTTGAAAAAATCTAATTTGTTTCCAAAGCCATCTATTTTCTGGGTTATTATACTGGGTAAACAATGTTTTAGTCTCTCAAACCTTAATTTCCAATTCAACACCTCTTTTCCACTATTTATCTTTTACCAGTTTAACTCTGATCAGTACCACCCTTGACACCTTGCCGGCCTTTTACATATAGGTATATCATGGTGATCGTACGGGGCACAGGAGCTGTGCCTGTGCTATCACCATCAGGAGTTTGGCTTAAATTAAAGCTGAGACTCGGCTGTCATGCGTAGGAGCGGTGCCAGCACTGCCACGGGCCATTTAACCCCCTAAATTCAATGATCGATATCAATCACAATATTTAAATGGCTAGGAGAATGGTCTAAGATGTTTCTGTCTTTCGGCGCTGATAGGTATAAAGCATTGCAATGCTGGGGCATTGCAATAAATTATACCAGCGAGTAAAGAAAAAAAAGATAAAGTCCCATAGAGGGACTAATTAAAAAAAAATTGCTAAACTATTTAAAAAAATATATAGTAACAATAAAAAACCAAAAGAATTTGAAAAAATATTATACCAATAAGTACACATATTTAAAGAAAAAAATAAAAACAAAAAAAGTACATATAATTGCTATTGCCATGTCTGGAACGACTGCAACTATCACTGTCACACTAGTTAGTCCCTTCAGTGAACGTCATAAAAAATTAAACAAAAAAAAGTGGTAAAAGACTATGTTTTTTTTCATCATAACGCCAAATAAAAAGTGGAGTAAAACATGATAAAAAAGATTGAATGGAAATAAAAATGGTGTCGTTGAAAACTCCATCTTATCCTGCAAAAGCTGCCATACAGCTCCATTAGCTCAGAAATAAAAAAAGTTATAGCTCTCAGAATGTAGCAATGCAAAAATAATTATTTTTTCTATAAAATAGTTTTTATTGTGTAAAAGCTGCAATACATAACAAAAGATATAAATGGGGTATTGCTGTAACCGTACTGACCAAATGAATAAAATGTTACCTGCACGAAAATAGTACCAATAAAAATGCCCTGCAAAAAACAAGACCTCACATCACTCAGTCGACAGAAATATGGAAAAATTATAGCTCTCAAAATATGGCAATGTAATTGTTTTTGCAATCAAAAGCATTTCTTACTGTGTGACAGCAGCCAAACATAAAAAATACATAAATCTGATATCGCTGTAAGAGCACGAGGTTCTTAGTTTACCATTCTGATCAGCCTGTATGACGCTCTCTGCCAAGTCATGGTGAACATCTCTGTGGGTCCTAGCTATTATTACCTTAAAAGAGTGGCGTTGTGTGCTAACCACCATCGCAGTGACAATGCACCAGCAGGGAGGGCGGCCTAGTGCCTCACAGCGCACATGCTGCAAAACTGAGTCCCCATGACTCCGCAAGCGTACGGCTACCTGGTGCCAGTCTGGCTCCTGCCAAACTTGATAAAGGCTCTCGGGAGCTGAAACGTTGCTTTAAAAGTTTGTAATCTGCAAACTGGCACCGATCATCTGCTTTTACTTTAGCTGGTGCTGCCTCATCTTTTGTTTTTTTTTCTGGATTAATGAATGGATAGATAGATAGATAGATGGATAGATAATAGATAGATAGATAGATAGATAGATGATGGATAGATAGATAGATAGTATATATGGGATAGATAGATAGATAGATAGATAGATAGATAGATAGATAGATAGATAGATAGATAGATAGATAGATAATAGATAGATATTAGATAGATAATAGATGGAAAGATAAATAGATAGATAATAGATAGATAGATATTAAATAGTTAGAGAGATAGATAGATAGATGATGGATAGATAGATAGATATATATATATAATAGATAGATAGATAGATTATAGATAGATAGACAATATATTAGATAGATAGATGATAGATAGATAGATAGACAGATCTATCTGTATTATTGAGTACACTACTTACTATATCCACATTTATCTTCTTGTGTGTTTGTGCCTCATATTTCTATGTTTTCTGTATTATTTTATGTACTCTTTTAACAGTTCATTCAGGAGTTTTTTGTATGAGGGACATGTATAGCCGTATGTAAATACCGGGAGACACATATTTTTTATACTGTGGTATATTTCCATACTCATCTTCATTTTGTCACTTAAGTGCACAATCCTGTGACGTAACCTGTTTTACCTTCTCTCCTATTGGAAGTGTCTTAATTTCTTATCAGAGAATTTCCCCCACAGGGGAGCCGATAAATAATTCATGTTACTAGCTCTTTGTTGTGCGTCCCTGAACTGCACACAGAGCTCGGAGGCTGACAGCTGTGTCAGGACAAGCACCAAAGATCTGACATGACAAGTGACTAACAAGTTTCTTTCACTCTATAGTGAATGAAGACAATGGCGCAAAGTACAAAAAAACAAAATCCAACCCAAAATGCTACACGTTCTTTATGGTCGTCTCGAGGTGTGCGTGTCTGCAGTAAGCCTATTTCCAACCCGTAACCTCTGGTCATTTGCTGTACTGCCCACCTCTTTTATTCTCCTCACTAGTCTGGCCATTTACGCCTGTCCACGGATCAATATGAACAATTCTTGAAGAAATACGATGTCTCTATGGCAACCAAGCCACAAATTCTCAGTGGAAGGCAATGAGACCAGTTCTGAATTCTCCAGAGGTTTTCAGAGTTATAAGGAACAGTGTTTTAAAATTCAAGGATGGACACACAGGGAAGACTGAGCAATTCATTGTTTACTGCCAATGTAATGATACCATATTTGAAGAATCCTATTCTCAACCTGGATCCCTGTCATCAATTATATTCAAAGCACAAGTCTGCCTCATATATCTCTGGTAAGAGAGTATGCGATGTGTCCGACAGAATATAATATTAAGAGAAAAAAAGATCAAAATATTTTATCTACTAGCGATCTTGGAGAATTTTTGCCATCTGCATTTAGTTAATGAAGTGCAATCTAGGAAAATGACTTGTATAATTACTAGTTGATCATATTTAAGTGTTGCTGAAAAGTGGGCTTATACAATTTTGATCAAAATTATAAAATAAGTAGCTTACATTTTTCATGCTTGTAGCTTTAGTGGAGTTCATGTATTCATCGATTGCAGAGTGCCGATGAATAGTCTTTGTATATCTATTGTAAAGTAAAGGTGAATTCATGCAGAAAGATTATAGTGAACATGTGTTTCCAGGAACGCTCCTTTCACAATAGTCTTGGAGCCAAAACCGGTTGCTGATCACCCAATGAATGAGCAAAACGCTCATTCATCAGGTTTTGTACTGCACAAAGGATCACTGTTCTCGGCAGCACATCATCCGGTATAAAAATGACTTGCGCTGCCGAGGACAATGGCAGCCTGAGTGCACTGAATGATCTACTGTATTACAGATCATTTGCTGTACGCCATTGAGAATGTTCTGGCTGTCTAAAAAGGTTAATAAACAGTCACTGATCTGTAAATATTATCAGATTGAAGGTCATTTATGCCGAAAACCGGTTAGGCTGGGGTACACCACCGTATTTTGTTTGATTTGAAAAAAAGTCCCATTATGCTAATTACGCTCTGATCAGAATTTGATCAGCGTGTGAACACAGTGTGACCCGATGTTCTCGGATGTGTATAAGATGGAAAAAAAATTCTGTTCTGTAACTCCGAAACAATTGGACTGCATTCGGATGTCATCTGAGTGCAGTCTGAGTTTTTAACAGACCCGTTAACTTGCATGGCCGAGTGTGACCTGATTTATGGATGCAAATCAAGAATGCTGCAATTTCTTCCTCGCACAAACTTGCGCCAAAGAAAAAATCGTCCCCATAGATTAACATTGGTTCGAGTGCGATCCGATATTTTAACGAATCATACTCAGACTGAAAATACGGCCGTCTGCACGAGCCCTTAGTTTAATTGGGCTTTAGTCATTTCAGGGTCACGGAAATGTATAGATATTACATTTTCAGGACATTAAAAAAAAGATAAATTAATCAAATATGTAACTTTATATGTGATATAGTAATAATCCAATGAAAGAGATATGCTATAGGACTTAGTATTGGACAGGTGATACAGTAATTGCATTACCTGGAAAGGCAAGAAATCCATCACCTGTGCAATAGTAAGGAAATCCTGAATACATGACCTGTTGGAGGCCCTTGAGGGCTGGAGTTGGGGAACACTACTATAGGTTTTCTAAAAAAAAAATCAATAATGAGTGATTTCTGAAATTGGCATGAAAGGAGCATAGACAACCAAAACCGTGCTTGAACCCCAATGGAAATTAACAAATTAATTCCTTATGATATGCAGAATAATTAAATGTTAGTAATTAAATTACTAGATGTATTACCATATATATCTAGTAATCTAATTATTCTGTGTATCATAGGGAATTAATTTGTTAATTACCATTTGGGTTCTAGCACTCACAGTTGGTTGTTCATGCTCCTTTCATGCCGATTTCAGAGATCACTCATTATTGATTTTTAGAAAACCTATAGCATATCTATTATGTATATATATTTATATATATATATGTATACACCAAAGATATGACTGATGTCGGTGCTTGCATTTGGTCCAATGGGTTCTCATACTGAAGTCCCAATTGTTCGTTTGATCACTTTGAGATGCGCAAAGCAATGCCGGCGACACTACATGGAGAATGCACACGTCTAATAACCATATAACCTGATGCTTGGGTACTTAAAAATGCTTAAAAAAGAAGGGGACGTGTTGATCGCGGCACCGTTTGATGCAGCTGATGAGCAAACTGCATCATAAATGTGCGGAAACATGACTGTGTAAAGTAGCAGGCTGCACAAAGATGAAATCTCAGCCCTTTTCCTTGGGGACCGGTCAGGTGACTACCATCAGCTGCCCCCTGTCAACACAGCTACAAGACTTTGAAATTTCTTAACTAAGCTGACAGACAGCAGAGGGGATGAATCACGGATTTGAGATCACATAGTTGCGAGATATTAGGGGCAATTAAACGTGGCGAAAAATAAATTGCAATGACAGGGCGCAAAATAATGAAATACTTGCCGCTACACAACGATACAAAACCATCCAAAAACTATAGTATTTAGGAAGACATATTTTTTTGTGCACTGAAAAGATAAAAATGGTAAAATGTGACAAGAAATGTGCATAGGTCAGACTTCAGATTAATGAAAGCTCCGTATGGCCAGTATGCTTATGTCAGCCTCTCTAAAATCAGCTCTTTACTCAGACACGCTCGGCGAGCATACGCTCAGAGGTTGGACCCTGCACATATATTTAAAAAAAGACTTCAGTCTAAAACTAATTATAATGAAGTGGTCGTGTCAGCTTTCTTTTCAAGTCATAAAGCCTTTGGCCAATCTGAGACGTGAATTCTTGATGAAAGAGCAAAATGAATAATCTCTGTGCTGCTTGACCATTAGAGGTGATTACTAATTTGCTGCAGTAGCTGCTAAAAAGGTATTAGACTGATGCGTTTTATGAGGAAGGATAATTAATAGCATGTTTTGTCCAATTCTTACTTACCTGGACTATCTGGGTCCTCCAGTCCACTCTTGTCCATGATGGATTCTGGCTCTTGGAAGTTTACTACTTTTTCGTTTTTTGCTGAAGCATCAGGGACTAGAAATAAAAAGGAGCCGACGTTACGTCTGAAAACAAAATACATTCAATAAAAAGGCAATAAAATCATAAGTGGCTAAATGATGCATAAAAGCGTCAAATATTTTACGCCTTCATTGAGCCTCCATTTAAACAATTCAACATCCTTCATGTAAAACACTGTGCATCCTTGCATATTTGTCAATCAGACATAAGTGGCTATACAACGGGGCTGGGGGGAGAGGTCGTTAAGGTTGGCTAATTCCAACTCTTAATGTAGAGTGTGAACCTGTAAACATAATAAGACTAACACACGTCATACAAATTATGTGGTTGTCTGGCTGGCTCTCCATTGACAGGAGTGATCATTTAGTTGAATGGTCTTGTGGTTATGAGAGAGCCACCACTAAACATATCTCTGGGAGAACGAAAGGATCAGCGGTCCAAAATCGAACATGCCACAACTCTTACTCCTCCGAAAATCAGTTTTCTAAGGCCTCCATTAATGACTTGACCCGTTAGAGTGTCGGTCAAACCCTTTGATATCAGAGCGTTCAGCCGAAATTAGTCTAATGTGTATGGGGGACTTTAGGCTCCTTTCAAATTTTTATTATGACAGCAGGAAAGATATATATCTTTGTGCCAGTAGCTTGCAAATTTGTTACCATCTTTTCAGTTTGCCATTAAAAGGTATCAACCACTGAGGACTCTCAAATCTAAATATTTTATTATGACAGCATACACACACACAACTGGATAAATAGGATTTTCCTTTAATTTATATGCATCTTTACATAGTGGTTTTGCAGCCCATAAAGGTAGTCCTCAGCCTCAGCCAAAATGTCCCCTACGTTTTTTCCTCTACAAGCACCAAAGGTATCATTTTAATTTTCGTGATAAGACCACACAAACATGCCCAATCTGATATACAACGCTTCTGACTAGAGACTGGTGGATCAGGCAAAATTAAAACGTTCCTGTTTGCATATATTTTTCTGGGAAATTCAATTCTCGGAGAAATTATTCTAAACAAATGTAATGTCCCTTAATAAAATAGCAGGAATCAAAAGATACAACAAGGACCAAAAGAGTGGGAGTGAGGAGCAAAGGGAGCAGAGAGATGAGTTGTAAAGTGAATATAAGAATTATTTTTTTAAGTTTTTTTACCTTTTGAAGGCATTTTAATGTACAAAAGCCAGAAGCCAGCTGCCACTATTTGTTGCTGAATACACGGAAAAGCGATTCACAATAAATCTGTATTTTGGTGAATGCAGGTTTTTGTAAAATTCAAGTAGAATTAAATTCCACTCGGATATATTCATACATCTCTAGTCCTGGCATTTGCCCATGAACAATGCATTAGAGTAGACAAGTCAAGATAATTATTTCAGTTTAAAAAGTTACTGAGAAATTGCGATTCATTTACTTTTTCAACCCCATTCAGTACTAATTTTGTAAGAGTATTCCGCACTTAAACAGTTATAGTTTATTTTCAGAATACTCACATGTAAGAAATGTCTTTTTGCCACGATCCGCAAATGTCAAGATCCCTATCTCCCATCATTTTTGCAGCCTGAAAGGATTTATCACCTTGCTGAAAGAGTTTTCTGCCAACCCCAATCTCTGGAGGCTCTATCATGCAGCTTACAGGTCATAAAAGAAGTGTTTTCATCTAATTAACTAATGGCATACTGGTAGTATATGGTATTGCTTGTATACTGCCCCTATTGGACAAACAATCAGTAGATTTAGTTTCTCTACATTGATGAAACCAAATTATACACCTTTTCTCAAGGCCGGACTGGCCATCTGACAAATGCTAGAAGGGCCTGTCTGGTTGTGGGCTGCCTTGTCTGCTATGTTGTTAACAGAATCAGTGTTCTCAAGACAGCCATACTGTTAACAGTTGTGATGGAGCACAAAGTCGCTGACTCCGTCACTTACCCCAGCAGGCCACAGGTATCATTAGAAATATTGGTCTTGTAGTAAATCTTCCTTTCCTCCATCCAGAGTAAGATAAGTAATATATCCCATCTGGTGCTTGGAAAAGGGAACATGGGCCTATGTGATTGCAATTGCCAGGGCTGAATTTCAGTCCCAGTCCGCACCTGCCTCTACTCCTGACATCACGCCTGCATTATTACAAAACACCAGTGATTGTCTTACTGCTGTCTCCAACATCTTGTCCTCTCTCTATCTGAAAATGAACCTATCAAAAACTGAACACCTTGTGTTTCCTCCCTCAACTAACTTACGTATGCCCGACATTGCAATTTCCATGTGTGGTTCTACCATTACTCCTCAGCAACATGCCCGCTGTCTTACGGCCCTACTTGATTCAGATCTTTCATTTACCACCGACACTGGCTCATTCTTGTTATCTACACCTCAAAAACATTTCTAAAATTCAACCTTTTCTTACTTTCGACTCTGCAAAAACTGTTATTGTGGCTCTTATTCGTTCTGACCTCTTACCAAACTCTCCCCTCTCCAATCTGTCTGGAATGCTGCAGCCAGGATCATATTCTTCATCAACAGTTACACCGATGTCTTTATCTTGTGCCAATCATTGCACTGGTTACCCATCCACTCCAGAGTTCAACATGAACTTATCACTCTCACCCACAAAGCACTCCATGGTTCAGCACCACCCTACATCTTCTCCCTCATCTCAGTCTACCACCCTAACCGTGCCCTCCATTCTGCTAATGACCTAAGGTTAACATACTCAATAATCAGAACCTCCCACTTCTATCTCCAAAACTTCTTGCGTGATGTGCCAATTCTTTGGAATGCACCACCCAGGATAATTTGATTAATCCCCAATACCCATAGTTTTAAGTAGAGTTGAGCGACCTTGACCTTTTTAGAGTCGAGCCGGGTTTTGCGAAACCCGACTATGTCCAAAGTTGGGTCGAGTGAAATCGGCCGATTATGACGTAAAGTCGGGATCGACCGAAACACGAAACCCAATGCAAGTCAATGGGGCAGCATAGTCGGCAGTGAGTGGGGGCCAGGAAAACACCTAGAGTACCCATTTTAATGTCAAAACCATCCATTCTTCTTAATGAAGCTTGTCAAGCGTAATTTACCTTATAATAATTGGAAGGCATTTGAAATTGGGGGTCATTTGGCTAAAGTTGTGGGGGGTAGGGCTGGTTCAAGTAATTAGTGGGCCCAGGAAATCTGGACCACGTCACGGCAGTGGAGCAGGGAGAGGTAAGTATTTCAACTTTGCAAGTGCTGTGAACCTGAGCAAGCAGGGGGGGCCCACTCGTTGGCATTGGCACTGGCACAGGGCCCCTCAAAGTACAGCGGTGTGTTTGCACGGCGGGGGCGCCTCCCACCGGCAGCAACACTTTTGCGTACTATGAGAGGCCCTGTGCCAGTGACGTCGCCAACTAGTATTCCTCCCCCCACCTGATGAAGGAACCTGCACTTTCATCTGCACCTTCCTCTTTGTCCCCGTGTAAGGTGGTATGGTATGCGGGAAGAGCAACCTGACTTTCAGCAGGGTCACAATGTTGTTGTGTAGCGTGCACGGGGAATGTTGCGTTATGGGTCAATGTACCAGCAGACTCATCTATCACTGGCTGGGCAATGGGCACGATGAAGTGGAAACACAGATATAGGCCCAAAGAAGAAAGTGGGCTAAATGCAGTTCAAAATTGGTAACACAGGAATAACCAGGGGGCATTGCAGTGGAGGACAACTGGAATGAGAGGCTGACACAGAGAGTAGGGCCAAATCAGTAAGTAGTCGAAATGCAGTTCAAAATTGGCAACCGTAGTAAACAGGCGGCACAGCTTTGTTCAGTGGAGGAGAACAGCAAGGAGTGGCAGACACCGATAGTAGGCCCCAACCCAACTAGTAGGCCAAATGCAGTCTAACATTAACAACTACTTAACGAGAGGCTGAAAATGGAATTTCAGGACAGGAAACCAGGAGAACAGCAAGGAGTGGCAGACACCGATAGTAGGCCCCAAACCAACTAGTACGCCAAATGCAGTTGTTCCATTTAACCACAATTTAATGAGAGCCTGAAGATAGAAGCTCAGGAAAGGCAACCTGGGGAACACCTTGGAGTGTAACACACCATCTCTCTCCACCCCATACCCATTTTGTAGGCCTAATGCTGTGTACTTTTCTACAACTACTAAACGAGAGTCGGAAGACCGAAGCAATGGCAAGGAAACCTGGGGAACACCTTGGAGTGTAACACACCATCTCTCTCCACCCCATACCCAATTTGTAGGCCTAATGCAGCCTACTTTCCGACACCTACTAAACGAGAGCATGAAGATCGAAGTTCAGGAAAGGCAACCTGGGGAACACCTTGGAGTGTAACACACCATCTCTCTCCACCCCATACCCATTTTTTAGGCCTAATGCAGTGTACTTTTCTACAACTACTAAACGAGAGTTGGAAGACCGAAGCACTGGCAAGGAAACCTGGGGAACACCTTGGAGTGTAACACACCATCTCTCTCCACCCCATTCCCCATTTTTTAGGCCTAATGCAGCCTACTTTCCGACACCTACTAAACGAGAGCATGAAGATCGAAGCTCAGGAAAGGCAACCTGGGGAACACCTTGGAGTGTAACACACCATCTCTCTCCACCCCATACCCATTTTGTAGGCCTAATGCTGTGTACTTTTCTACAACTACTAAACGAGAGTCGGAAGACCGAAGCAATGGCAAGGAAACCTGGGGAACACCTTGGAGTGTAACACACCATCTCTCTCCACCCCATACCCAATTTGTAGGCCTAATGCAGCCTACTTTCCGACACCTACTAAACGAGAGCATGAAGATCGAAGCTCAGGAAAGGCGACCTGGGGAACACCTTGGAGTGTAACACACCATCTCTCTCCACCCCATACCCAATTTGTAGGCCTAATGCAGCCTACTTTCCGACACCTACTAAACGAGAGCATGAAGATCGAAGCTCAGGAAAGGCAACCTGGGGAACACCTTGGAGTGTAACACACCATCTCTCTCCACCCCATACCCAATTTGTAGGCCTAATGCAGCCTACTTTCCGACACCTACTAAACGAGAGCATGAAGATCGAAGCTCAGGAAAGGCAACCTGGGGAACACCTTGGAGTGTAACACACCATCTCTCTCCACCCCATACCCATTTTTTAGGCCTAATGCAGTGTAGTTTTCTACAACTACTAAACGAGAGTCGGAAGACCGAAGCAATGGCAAGGAAACCTGGGGAACACCTTGGAGTGTAACACACCATCTCTCTCCACCCCATTCCCCATTTTTTAGGCCTAATGCAGCCTACTTTCCGACACCTACTAAACGAGAGCATGAAGATCGAAGCTCAGGAAAGGCAACCTGGGGAACACCTTGGAGTGTAACACACCATCTCTCTCCACCCCATACCCATTTTGTAGGCCTAATGCTGTGTACTTTTCTACAACTACTAAACGAGAGTCGGAAGACCGAAGCAATGGCAAGGAAACCTGGGGAACACCTTGGAGTGTAACACACCATCTGTCTCCACCCCATACCCAATTTGTAGGCCTAATGCAGCCTACTTTCCGACACCTACTAAACGAGAGCATGAAGATCGAAGCTCAGGAAAGGCAACCTGGGGAACACCTTGGAGTGTAACACACCATCTCTCTCCACCCCATACCCATTTTGTAGGCCTAATGCAGCGTACTTTTCTACAACTACTAAACGAGAGCATGAAGATCGAAGCTCAGGAAAGGCAACCTGGTGAAAACCTTGGAGTGTAACACAACCTGTCTCTACACCCCATACCAAATTAGTAGGCCTAATGCAGCGTAGTTTCCAACAGCTACTAAACGAGAGCCGGAAGATCGAAGCTCAGGAAAGGCAACCTGGGGAACACCTTGGAGTGTAACACAACCTCTCTCTACACCACGGAAGGGCTGATTCTTAGGAAGGAAGGCTGTTTTAAATAAGCATTGCGCGTCCGAGGGTGATTATATTCTTATTCGGTATCTACTCACCCTCGGACGCGCCATGCTTCTTGATTTGTAATTAATGTTTATTTGCAATGTGCTTTTGACTTACTCAATTATTTTTTTAATTATTGATTTTATTAAATTAATAGTTTAACATCTTATTGGAAATAATTTAAAGGAGACGCGACAGGACAACACTCGGTGGATGCCATATCTGTGTTAACAACTCCAAAAAACTTTCAGTTAACTTCTTGCAGGAGAAAGAAATTGTAGCTGTTGGACCTTTGTAGTACAGTTCCAGATATTTGTTGTGTGTTTGTTTTGATTGTTAAAATGTCTGCATTTGAGATCTCAACACGATCTTATTTTTTATAATCAAATTAATTTTTTTTATATTTAATGATGTTGGTTCAAGGGGTACACGGGCAGCAATAGACAGGTCAGTGGAGGCCTAGTGGAAGGAGTGACGGCAGACAGGCATCAAAGGCCTAACATTGGGCTGGCTGTAGGCAAGTTAAAATTGGTTCCAGGGGAACACGGCCATCAGTGGCCTGGTCAGTGTAGTTGTAGTTGAAAGAACGGGACGCAGACAGGCTTCGAAGGCCTAACATAATAACATAGGGCTGGCTGTAGGCAAGTTAAAATTGGTTCCAGGGGAACACGGCCATCAGTGGCCTGGTCAGTGTAGTTGTAGTTGAAAGAACGGGACGCAGACAGGCTTCGAAGGCCTAACATAACAAACTTGGGCTGGCTGTAGGCACTTTTAAATTGGTTCCAGGGGTACACGGGCAGCAGTGGTCTGGTCAGTGGAAGTCTAGTGGAAGGAGTGACCGCAGACAGGCTTCCAAGGCCTAACATAACAAACTTGGGCTGGCTGTAGGCACTTTTAAATTGGTTCCAGGGGTACATGGGCAGCAGTGGTCTGGTCAGTGGAAGTCTAGTGGAAGGAGTGACCGCAGACAGGCTTCCAAGGCCTAACATAACAAACTTGGGCTGGCTGTAGGCACTTTTAAATTGGTTCCAGGGGTACACGGGCAGCAGTGGTCTGGTCTGTGGAAGTCTAGTGGAAGGAGTGACCGCAGACAGGCTTCGAAGGCCTAACATAACAAACTTGGGCTGGCTGTAGGCACTTTTAAATTGGTTCCAGGGGTACACGGGCAGCAGTGGTCTGGTCAGTGGAAGTCTAGTGGAAGGAGTGACGGCAGACAGTCTTCGAAGGCCTAACATAACAAAATTGGGCTGACTGTAGGCACTTTTAAATTGGTTCCAGGGTAACACGGCCAGCAGTGGCCTGGTCAGTGTAGTAGTTGTAGAAAGAAGGGACCGCAGACAGGCTTCGAAGGCCTAACATAACAAAAATGTCAAAACAATGGTTTTGTCAGTGCCAGGCATTGAAGGATGTCAGCGCCTAGACTACACATTGGTGAAGCTGTGAGAGATAATTTTGCTAGTGGTAGAGCACTGTTTGAGCTGGGGGGGGGAACTGTCTTGTGGCCGGCGGTACAGGCACAGGGCCCCTCATATTACAACGGTGTGTCTGACGTTGGGTGCGCACCACCACCGCCAGAGACACTTTATTGTACTATGAGGGACCCAGTGGCAGTGCCGTCGACCAAAAGCGGCCACACCCACCTCTTCAGACAAACAGCACTCTCAAGGGTCCAAGCGCAAAGTGGCGATAGCACGGCCCCGTGTGGGGAGTTTGGCCATTTCGTGAGGTGGAAACATGTCGTATGCTGGACAATCAGGTGAAGAAAATTACGAGATTGGAAAAGTCATTCAGAATAGTCCACAGGCAAGACCTTTTCATAGGAAAGCTAGGTGTCAGCCGGGCAGGGTGGGGCAAAAGATTTTGAAATCCAGTTGTGGTTCATTTTAATGAAGGTTAGATCATCTACATTTTGGGTAGCCAGACGAGTCCTTTTTTCTGTTAGTATTGAACCTGCAGCACTGAATACTCTTTCTGATAGGACACTAGCTGCCGGGCAAGCAAGCTCCTGCAATGCATATTCTGCCAATTCTGGCCAGGTGTCTAATTTGGATGCCCAGTAATCAAATGGGAATGACGGTTGAGGGAGAGCGTCGATAAGGGATGAAAAATAGTTTGGAACCATACTGGACAAATGTTGTCTCCTGTCACTTTGAATTGATGCTGCAGTACCTGTCCTGTCTGCGGTCATAGAAAAATCACTCCACAACCTGGTCAGAAAACCCCTCTGGCCAACGCCACTTCTGATTTCTGCCCCTCTAACACCTCTGGTCTGCTGGCCCCTGGAGCTCGTGTGAGAACGATCACGGGCGCTGTGTGCAGGGAATGCCAGAAGCAAACGGTCAACAAGAGTTGATTGTTTTGTTGCTAATATTAGTTCCAAGTTCTCATGTGGCATAATATTTTGCAATTTGCCTTTATAGCGAGGATCAAGGAGGCAGGCCAACCAGTAATCGTCATCGTTCATCATTTTTGTAATGCGTGTGTCCCTTTTGAGGATACGCAAGGCATAATCCGCCATGTGGGCCAAAGTTCCCGTTGTCAAATCTGCGGTTGTGCTTGGTTGAGGGGCAGTTGCAGGCAAATCTACGTCACTTGTGTCCCTCAAAAAACCAGAACCCGGCCTTGCCACGCCACCAATTTCCCGTGCCCCCGGGAAAGCTTCCTCATTAAAAATATACTCATCCCCATCATCCTCCTCATCCTCCACCTCCTCTTCGCCCGGTACCTCGTCATGTACACTGCCCTGACCAGACAATCGCTGACTGTCATCAAGGCTTTCCTCTTCCTCTGGTGCAGACGCCTGATCCTTTATGTGCGTCAAACTTTGCATCAGCAGACGCATTAGGGGGATGCTCATGCTTATTATGGCGTTGTCTGCACTAACCAGCCGTGTGCATTCCTCAAAACACTGAAGGACTTGACACATGTCTTGAATCTTCGACCACTGCACACCTGACAACTCCATGTCTGCCATCCTACTGCCTGCCCGTGTATGTGTATC
The DNA here is from genome assembly GCF_032444005.1 of Ranitomeya imitator. Classification (NCBI taxonomy): domain Eukaryota; kingdom Metazoa; phylum Chordata; class Amphibia; order Anura; family Dendrobatidae; genus Ranitomeya; species Ranitomeya imitator. The sequence goes on along the minus strand of NC_091285.1, from coordinate 489,369,879 downwards.
CTCCCACAAAAACATAACAGCCCGCCTCTGTTCGCACAGTCTCTGAAGCATGTGCAGTGTTGAGTTCCACCTTGTTGCAACGTCTATGATTAGGCGATGCTGGGGAAGGTTCAAAGAACGCTGATAGGTCTGCATACGGCTGGAGTGTACAGGCGAACGGCGGATATGTGCGCAAAGTCCACGCACTTTGAGGAGCAGGTCGGATAACCCCGGATAACTTTTCAGGAAGCACTGCACCACCAGGTTTAAGGTGTGAGCCAGGCAAGGAATGTGTTTCATTTGGGAAAGGGAGATGGCAGCCATGAAATTCCTTCCGTTATCACTCACTACCTTGCCTGCCTCAAGATCTACAGTGCCCAGCCACGACTGCGTTTCTTGCTGCAAGAACTCGGACAGAACTTCCGCGGTGTGTCTATTGTCGCCCAAACACTTCATAGCCAATACAGCCTGCTGACGTATGCCAGTAGCTGCCCCATAATGGGAGACCTGGTGTGCAACAGTGGCAGGTGCGGATGGAGTGTTTGTGCGACTGCGGTCTGTGGACGAGCTCTTGCTTCTGCAGGAGGACGAGGAGGAGGAGGAGGAGGAGGGGGTGCGAACGGCTACAGACAACTGTTTACTAGACCGTGGGCTAGGCAGAACTGTCCCAAACTTGCTGTCCCCTGTGGACCCTGAATCCACCACATTTACCCAGTGTGCCGTGATGGACACGTAACATCCCTGGCCATGCCTACTGGTCCATGCATCTGTTGTCAGGTGCACCTTTGTGCTCACAGATTGCCTGAGTGCATGGACGATGCGCTCTTTAACATGCTGGTGGAGGGCTGGGATGGCTTTTCTGGAAAAAAAGTGTCGACTGGGTAGCTCGTAGCGTGGTACAGCGTAGTCCATCAGGTCTTTGAAAGCTTCGCTTTCAACTAACCGGTAGGGCATCATCTCTAACGAGATTAGTCTAGCTATGTGGGCGTTCAAACCCTGTGTACGCGGATGCGAGGCTAAGTATTTCCTTTTTCTAACCATAGTCTCATGTAGGGTGAGCTGGACTGGAGAGCTGGAGATCGTGGAACTAGCGGGGGTGCCGGTGGACATGGCAGACTGAGAGACGGTGGGAGATGGTATTGTTGCCGCCGGTGCCCTAGATGCAGTGTTTCCTACTACGAAACTGGTGATTCCCTGACCCTGACTGCTTTGGCCTGGCAAAGATACCTGCACAGATACAGCAGGTGGTGCGCTAAATGGTGGTCCTACACTGCCGGAAGGGATGTTGCGTTGATGACTAGCTTCATTGGCCGAGGGTGCAACAACCTTAAGGGACGTTTGGTAGTTAGTCCAAGCTTTCAAATGCATGGTGGTTAAATGTCTATGCATGCAACTAGTATTGAGACTTTTCAGATTCTGACCTCTGCTTAAGGAAGTAGAACATTTTTGACAGATGACTTTGCGCTGATCAATTGGATGTTGTTTAAAAAAATGCCAGACTGCACTCTTTCTAGCATCGGATACCTTTTCAGGCATTGCAGACTGAGCTTTAACCGGATGGCCACGCTGTCCTCCACCAGGTTTTGGCTTTGCCACGCGTTTTGGGCAAGATACGGGCCCGGCAGATGGAACCTGTGGCGATGTTGATGCCTGCTGCGGCCCCTCCTCCTCCTCTGCTTCAGAACTGCTGCCGCCTGCACCCTGTTCCCCCAATGGCTGCCAATCGGGGTCAAGAACTGGGTCATCTAATAACTCTTCTTGTACCTCCTGCGCAACTTCGTCTGTGTCACCGTGTCGTTCGGTGGTATAGCGTTCGTGATGGGGCAACATAGTCTCATCAGGGTCTGATTCTTGATCAGCACCCTGCGAGGGCAATGTTGTGGTCTGAGTCAAAGGACCAGCATAGTAGTCTGGCTGTGGCTGTGCGTCAGTGCACTCCATGTCAGATTCAATTTGTAATGGGCATGGACTGTTAACTGCTTCACTTTCTAAGCCAGGGACGGTATGTGTAAAGAGCTCCATGGAGTAACCCGTTGTGTCGCCTGCTGCATTCTTCTCTGTTGTTGTTTTTGCTGAAGAGGACAAGGAAGTGACTTGTCCCTGACCGTGAACATCCACTAACGACGCGCTGCTTTTACTTTTACCAGTTTCACGAGAGGAGGCAAAAGAGCTAGAGGCTGAGTCAGCAAGATAAGCCAAAACTTGCTCTTGCTGCTCCGGCTTTAAAAGCGGTTTTCCTAATCCCAGAAAAGGGAGCGTTCGAGGCCTTGTGTAGCCGGACGACGAACCTGGCTCCACAGCTCCAGACTTAGGTGCAATATTTTTTTCCCCACGACCACCTGATGCTCCACCACTACCACTACCCTCATTACCAGCTGACAATGAACGCCCCCGGCCACGACCTCTTCCACTAGACTTCCTCATTGTTTTAAAAACGTAACCAAACTAACGTTATTTGTTGCAGTCACACAACTTACACGGTGAGCTATAACTTCAGTATGATTTAGCTACCCCTTTACAGGTTGGTGAGACCACAGCGAAAATCAGGCCCAATGTTACACACTCTTTTTTTGGTGGCTGCAAATTAGAGAGATGCCCCACACGCAGGACTGTCACTGAAGCACAAATGTTAATATTAATGTCACACTATTATTTTTTTTTTATTTTTATTTTTTTCAGGAACACTTTAGAAACCCCCAAAAAAAAAAAAAATAGATTTTTGCAGGGAGAATTTAGAAAACAAATGTAACAAACTATATGCTTTCTATGGGCCACTGAGTGAGAGATGACGCACACAGGAATCAGGAGTGGCACACAAGCCCAGAGGCCAATATTTTTCTACCAATGATTGATGTAGTTATTTTCTCTGGTAGATTTTGGAACCCAAATCAAGGAAAAAAAATATAGGCTTTCTATGGACCACAATTGGAGAGAGAGAGAGAGAGAGAGAGAGATGGCACACCCAGGAGTCAAGACTGGCACACAAGCAGAAAGGCCAATATTAATCTCCCACTGTTTTTTTTTGGTTGTTTTTTTTTTTTTTTTTTTCAGGGAGACTTTAGAAAAAAAAATAATAAAAAAAATATGATTTTATCAGGAAGAATTTAGAAACCAAATAAAATAAAATGATTTTTTCATGGAGAATTTATAAAACAAATAAAAACAAAAATAGGCGTTCTATGGCCCACTGACTGAGAGATGACGCACACAGGAGTCAGGAGTGGCACACAAGCCCAGAGGCCAATATTTTTCTACCAATGATTGATGTAGTTATTTTCTCTGGTAGATTTTGGAACCCAAATCAAGGAAAAAAAATATAGGCTTTCTATGGACCACAATTGGAGAGAGAGAGAGAGAGAGAGAGAGAGAGAGAGATGGCACACCCAGGAGTCAAGACTGGCACACAAGCAGAAAGGCCAATATTAATCTCCCACTGTTTTTTTTGGTTGTTTTTTTTTTTTTTTTTTCAGGGAGACTTTAGAAAAAAAAATAATAAAAAAAATATGATTTTATCAGGAAGAATTTAGAAACCAAATAAAATAAAATGATTTTTTCAGGGAGAATTTATAAAACAAATAAAAACAAAAATAGGCGTTCTATGGCCCACTGACTGAGAGATGACGCACACAGGAGTCAGGAGTGGCACACAAACCCAGAGGCCAATATTTTTCTACCAATGATTGATGTAGTTATTTTCTCTGGTAGATTTTGGAACCCAAATCAAGGAAAAAAAATATAGGCTTTCTATGGACCACAATTGGAGAGAGAGAGAGAGAGAGAGAGAGAGAGAGATGGCACACCCAGGAGTCAAGACTGGCACACAAGCAGAAAGGCCAATATTAATCTCCCACTGTTTTATTTGGTTGTTTTTTTTTTTTTTTTTCAGGGAGACTTTAGAAAAAAAAATAATAAAAAAAATATGATTTTATCAGGAAGAATTTAGAAACCAAATAAAATAAAATGATTTTTTCAGGGAGAATTTAGAAAACAAATAAAACCAAAAATAGGCGTTCTATGGCCCACTGACTGAGAGAGAGAGAGAGATGGAACGCTTAGTACTGGCACACAAGCCCAAAGGGCAATATTAATCTCCCTTTTTTTTTCAGGGAGAATTTCTAAAACCCAAAAAAAAAAAAAAATAGGCTTTCTATGGCCCACTATTTGTGAGAGAGATGGGACGCTCAGGACTGGCACAGATGGCACGCTCAGGACTGGCACAGAAGCCCAGAGGCCAATATTAATCTCCCTTTTTTTCTGGGAGAATTTATAAAACCAAAAAAATATTTAAATAGGCTTTCTATGGCCCACTATTTGTGAGAGAGATGGCATGCTCAGGACTGGCACAGATGGCACGCTCACAACTGGCACACAAGCCCAGAGGCCAATATTAATCTCCCTTTTTTCAGGGAAAATTTATAAAACCAAAAAAAAAATTAAATAGGCTTTCTATGGCCCACTATTTGTGAGAGAGATGGCACGCTCAGGACTGGCACAGATGGCACGCTCACAACTGGCACACAAGCCCAGAGGCCAATATTAATCTCCCTTTTTTCAGGGAAAATTTATAAAACAAAAAAAAAAATTAAATAGGCTTTCTATGGCCCACTATTTGTGAGAGAGATGGCACGCTCAGGACTGGCACAGATGGCACGCTCACAACTGGCACACAACCCCAGAGGCCAATATTAATCTCCCTTTTTTTCAGGGAGAATTTATAAAACCAAAAAAAAAAATTAAATAGGCTTTCTATGGCCCACTATTTGTGAGAGAGATGGCACGCTCAGGGCTGGCACAGATGGCACGCTCACAACTGGCACACAAGCCCAGAGGCCAATATTAATCTCCCTTTTTTCAGGGAAAATTTATAAAACCAAAAAAAAAATTAAATAGGCTTTCTATGGCCCACTATTTGTGAGAGAGATGGCACGCTCAGGACTGGCACAGATGGCACGCTCACAACTGGCACACAAGCCCAGAGGCCAATATTAATCTCCCTTTTTTTCAGGGAGAATTTATAAAACCAAAAAAAAAATTAAATAGGCTTTCTATGGCCCACTATTTGTGAGAGAGATGGCACGCTCAGGGCTGGCACAGATGGCACGCTCAGGACTGGCACACAAGCCCAGAGGCCAATATTAATCTCCCTTTTTTTCAGGGAGAATTTATAAAACCCAAAAAAAAATAAAATAGGCTTTCTATGGCCCACTATTTGTGAGAGAGATGGCACACTCAGGACTGGCACACAAGCCCAAAGGCCAATATTAATCTCCCACTGTATTTTTATCAGGGAGAATTTATACACCCCACAAAAAAAAATACAGAAAAATGAAAAGGCTTTCTATGGCCCACTATGTGAGAGAGATGGCACACACAGGGATGGCACTCTAGCAGAAATGCCAAATTGCCAATCTTAATCTCCCACCAAAAAAAAAAAAAAAAAAAAAAACAGGGAATGTCCTACAATTACTATCTCCCTGCCTGCAGTAATCTCAGCCAGGTATGGCAGGCAGCTACTATTTCCCTGCCTGCAGTAATCTCAGCCAGGTATGGCAGGCAGCAATAAGGAGTGGACTGATGCACAAATGAAATAAAAAGTGTGGACAAACAAAAAAGATAGCTGTGCAGAAAGGAAGGAACAAGAGGATTTGTGCTTTGAAAAAAGCAGTTGGTTTGCACAGCGGCGTACACACAGCAATGCAGCTATCAGGGAGCCTTCTAGGGCAGCCCAATGAGCTACAGCGCTGAGGGGAAAAAAAAAAAAAAAAACTTCCACTGTCCCTGCACACCGAGGGTGGTGTTGGACAGTGCAAATCGCTGCAGCACAAGCGGTTTTGTGGTTAATGGACCCTGCCTAACGCTATCCCTGCTTCTGACAAAGCGGCAGCAACCTCTCCCTAAGCTCAGATCAGCAGCAGTAAGATGGCGGTCGGCGGGAACGCCTCTTTATAGCCCCTGTGACGTCGCAGACAGCAAGCCAATCACTGCAATGCCCTTCTCTAAGATGGTGGGGACCAGGACCTATGTCATCACGCTGCCCACACTCTGCGTTTACCTTCATTGGCTGAGAAATGGCGCTTTTCGCGTCATTGAAACGCGACTTTGGCGCGAAAGTCGCGTACCGCATGGCCGACCACGCACAGGGGTCGGATCGGGTTTCATGAAACCCCGATTTAGCCAAAAGTCGGCGACTTTTGAAAATGTTCGACCCGTTTCGCTCAACCCTAGTTTTAAGCGTGCCCTAAAAACGTTTTTCTTCAGACTGGCCTACTGCCTCAACATATTTATCTAACTATCCCTGTGTTGCCCATTTCACATTTTCTTCATAATCAGGATCCTCGTATCTTGTTCTCACATGCTTTATGCATTTAATAGCCCTCTATGTCTGTACTTTTACACATACTGGTTGGTTACCGGTTCATGTAGCTTTATATGAACACCCGATTTATTACATTATGGCTGGTCAGAACAATGAAAGCAATTGTTACCATCCACCTTTCGTGTCTCCCCTATTTCCTCATAGATTGTAAGCTTGCGAGCAGGGCTCTTTCTCCTCCTATATCTGTTGATTTATGCATTATGGTTCATCAGTAATGTCTTTTACTGTCTGTCCAAGTCCCTTTTAAAATCTAAAGTGCAGCGGAATATGTTAGTTCACATTGACATGCTTTAACACAATTGACTGCAACCATTTTCAAATTTTGATATATCAGTTGCTTTTTTTGGTATGCACCTCTTTAGACTAGTTCTTGATGTGCTGGTCAGTTTTTTTGTTATTTACTGTATATTCTAAGCTTTCTGACTGAGCACTCCACCCTTCACCATGTGGTGATTTTAACTACATTTAATCACATCAGGTTCGTGTTTTTTGCGCATTTTCCGGCGGTTTTCCATGGCAAAAACGCATTAAAAATTGCATACATTAAGCATCCCATCATTTTGAATGCATTCCGCAATTTTTGTGCACATGCTGTGTATTTTTCCACGATAAAAACGCATTGCAGATTCATTGCGGATTTCCCACTATTTAATGCATTGGGAAGCTCTGGAAAAAAGCGCGAACAATCTGCACACAAAGCGCACAAGAACCATGACAAAACCGCGAGAAAAACGCACGTGGATTTTATTCAGAAAATCTCCAGTTTTGTTCAGGAAATTTCTGCATAAAATCCTGACGTGTGCACATACCCTAAATGTAGGCTTTACCAAGAGAGGTGTTTATATTCACCCATACATTCAGATCTTAGCCATAGGTAAGTGTTCACACTGGGCAATTAGGTCAGGGACCCATCAGATTCATGAGATTACCTTGATGATGGTTGATGGGCTCATACTATTTGGTCAAATTTTGTGCTAAACATCTCATGCATTTTTCCTAAATTTCAAAAGCCATTTGGCAATTCCCACTTCATGTATTTCACATTGACATGCTTTAACACAATTGAGTGCAACTGCCTTCGCATTTTGATAGAAATGCAATTATTATTATTATTATTATTATAATGATTGCTTGTGATCCAACCTCACCCAGAAATGAGGTCCACAGGACTGCTTCATCATGCCAGTCTTGATGAAGAGATTTGCTGGGGTAAGACGCTTCTGATTCATGAAGAGGCGTATGCCCCTTCATTCATCAGGAGGGTCGAATGAGTGGCATACACCTCTGTGCATGCCATGACACAAATTCAAAGAATTGTGGCTTAATGAAAATTGACACTTGTCATGAATTTTATGAGCAGTGGCCGCCACGCCCAAGGTTCGGCCATTTTGGTGGAGCTGGGAGAATCTGGAATGAAGACAGCAGAAGTTGCAAAATTTAGGTGCAGCTGTGCCTAAATTTTGCAATGTTTGAAAGCTTTTATGCCAGAATTCTGTAAAATGCTATGGATTTTGCTGGCACTATACAAATAATAATGCGAGGTTACAAAAATCGATCCCTCACCAACCACTAAGGGAAGACATCAGTTTTTGAAATGGAAATACTCCTTTAAATAATTTACTGCTAAGATCTTGGTGCCATATACCACGTTCACATGACACATTCAAAAGTCTTACTGAGTGTATGCTTTGATTTGTTAGAGCTGATGGCTATATACCTATCTGTTTGTATCTATCCAGATATTACCAAAGTACACAAGCTCTGAAGAAATAGAACAATACATTACTTATTAAACATAACATTCCTTGGAGATTTTTAAACACAAAGCAAAAAAAAAATCATCAAAGTCAACATTCATTGCCCAAAGGGGCAAAACAATCATGTTATTTCCAACCTGATCTGACATTTAAATGTATAGCTGAATAATTAAGTTGAAGTTTCATTTAAACCGAAAACCATAAAACATTATTCAGCCTGAAAATGTATTGTAAAGTGACATGGTAGCCACTTCCATTACCCAAAGGGAATTACTCCAATATGACATGTACAGTATTTTTGTACCGCATAAGATTTCAAGATGCGCAAATATTTTTTCTCCCATAAGGAATGTGCCAGATTTCACTTTCCAATTCTTATGTTTAACATACATTTCTGATTGTACATTTCTACACTCAATTAACACCAAGGGGTTGCCCAGGGTTTGTACAATGATGACTTATCCTTAGAATAAGGAAAAAGGATGATCTTTAGGGATGCAACACCTTGACGATCAGTTGTTCCCATTGCAGGTAGAGGCGAGAGGTGCTTAGTTGCTGCATAGCTCCATCAACTGAATCTTGGCCATGTTTGGGTACTACATATATGCCCCCTATATATACAGGGAAGACATGCAATACCCGGTCATGGCTTTCAAACAGATGGAACTGTGTTGTGCAGCTCCACAACTGAGCACATTTAACACCCGCTCGCAGCGGGAGCAGTTGATCAACAGGGCTGCAGGGTATCGCATCCCCGCTGATCAGATATTGATTCCTCATCCTAAGGCTACTCCACCGATATAAAAGTCACGGACAACCCTTTTACCATTAGCTTGGTAATTGATGCAGAGTTATGGAGTGCCCCCAGACGCAGGGCCGCGGGTTACTCAGTACCAGTCCTCTCTGGCTCAGTTCTATGGTTGTCATGGTGACTGGACCCGATCCATGACCCTGCTAAGGGGCGTCCAATAAAAGGGGTGGTGAAAGTCGGCTAAGGTTTCGTGATGCCACCTGTGGTATTCGGTCAGGTCGACCGACGCTGCTTGGGGTCCACTGGGGTGATGTGATGGCAGCTAGATGGTATACCTTCCCACAGGTGAAGTATGTCCCTAGGGCTTCCCGGTAGTGTAGGTGGCAATGGTGTGAGGCGCAGTCAATAACGAGGACACAGGGTTGCAGTCTCTTTACCTTTTACTGAAGGCTTCGGGATCCTCAATCCAGAGCACTGTCAACTGGGCTGTCTGAGACCGGCCGGTCCGAAAGCACATCCAGAGTTACCTTTGCAGGTGGAAATCGTTGCCTACCACTAGCGCCTGTGTGTTGTAGTTCTTCCCTGCTGAGCATTCGGGATAGTCCTCACAACTTCTGTTCTCGTTCTTTCTCATTCTCTCTCTCTTTCCGTCCCCCAAGTTTATCTGGATAGGACGCACCCATTTGACGGGAAGGCTCGGAGCTATTCTGAGACCCTAGAGACGCCCCTCTCCACGCTTGCCCCCTATGTCTGCTTAGGTGATGTATGGTAGACAGCCAACCTATAATTAACTGTCCTGCGGTATTTGAAGTAAGGCATAAAGTCAGATACTTCCTCGGTGTTCCGGTCACCGGCTACGCGCCCCAGTAGGAAGTTGCCGTTCTCGGGGCATGACTCCTACTGGCTCTCCTTTGTGCTTGATCTCGTTTCTCACTGTCCACAATATCCTTCTCTTCTTGTCCTTTCTTAGGATACCACCACAAGGTAGTGCAGGTGCGGTTCCGTTGCTATCTAATCATTCTGCTAGGCCCCTGTCAGGAACTTACCCCTGACAGGTGCTCCCTGGACTCTCCCCAGGCTGCGTTCTGTCCTAACTTCCTATCCGACCCCTAGTTTTACCAGTGTGAGGAGTGGCCTAATACATAGTGCCTTTTGCTCCCCCTAGTGGCCAGAGTGTGAAGTGTACTGTGTGCTTGTGATACCTGGTCAGGAGAACTCATTTAGTGCAATCAGACATAACATCACCCTCCTTAGCGGCAGGGCGACATTACTGCAACGACCAGGTCTCTGGGGCGCTGCAGTTACATCGCTGGAGTCCCACAAAGCCTTATAGAAGTCTCAGTAGCTTTCAGCTGTATTATTAAAAACTCATTGCAAATTGCGTGCAAATTGATAAAACCAAGCAGTTTATGAAGAATCCTGCAGCGACTGACAATGCTCAAGCAATCTGCAATTATTGTCTAATAATATAGCTGAGAGGTGCTGTGACATATATGAAGCAGCTACATTGCATCCGCAACTTGGTTGAACATGTAGAGTTCTTACAAACGCTTCCCAGCAGAGCCTTTAAGAAGTGCCACGTGGCAGGCCAAGTTTGCCGCAATGCAGCATTAGCTCCTGATCTTAACTAGCTTCATTACCACTGCGCTTCTGATGCTGAAGATGCAAGACTCCATCACATGGCAGCCTTAGAACACATATACTGTAGTTCAGGCCAGCAGCACAACAATACTGCAGTCCTGAACTGCCACTCAATCATGAGCACCCTCAGAGTTGCCTTTTCAAGATGCCCTCTGAGACCCAATGATTTTAATGAGCGTAACATTACTGACATCACTGCTCTTCAGAGCCACTGGATCTCACAGAGCACAGCGTAATCCGGGAGTGGCTATTGCTAAAAGCCTATGAAGACTCAGAACAAGTCTCCACAAGCTTTTATCATTGGAATCAGGGAACATCAAGGGAAGCGCTTGGCTATGTCCGACCCACGTGGGAACCTTACTTTCTAATAAATTGGTGAAGAATGGACAGTGTCTTGTTTTTATTTCTCTTTTTATGGTTTTCAAGTATCCATTTGTGGACTACATCAGATTCAGTGGACTACGTTGGAGCTACCTGTTTTTTTTTTCTTTTTTTATGAATTGTTGAACCAGGGAAAGTCTCTAGGAGTATTTATTCAAATAAAGGTTTTTTTGTGTGTGTATGTGTGTTTTTTTATTAATGGGCTAGCAATGGGGGTGTTTGATAGACACTTCTCCTTTACTAACTCCAGGGCTTGAAGCCAGCTGTAATTTTTGGCAAGTCACAGCGGCCATTAACCACAAGCCCATTACCCCAATAGCTAACAGACCAGGGCAATTGGGAAGAGTGAAGGCAAAGGCCAGAATTGGTGCCTCTAATATGATGCTCCACTTCTGGGGTGGCTGCAGGCTAGTATTCTCATCCTGATAATATCAACTGACAGCTGTCTGCTTTACCATTTCTAATTTATCTATTCTATCTACGGTATCTAATCTATCCATTCATTCTCTGTCTGTCTGTCTATCTATCTATCTGTGTCTGTTTGTCCATCTATTCTATCCATCAACCTTAAACAGTATCTATCTATTATCTATTTGTTATCTATGTATGGCATATCTAATACAGGTGCTTCTCACAAAATTCGAATATCATCAAAATGTTAATTTATTTCAGTTCTTCAATACAAAAAGTTAAACTCATTTATTAGATAGAGTCATTATAAACAGAGTGATGTATTTCAAGTGTTTATTTTTGTTAATGTTGATGATTATGGCTTACAGCCAATGAAAACCCAAAAGTCATTATCTCAGTAAATTAAAATACTTTATATCCCCAGCTTGAAAAATGATTTTGAAATCCAAAACATAGGCCTACTAAAATATAGTATATGTTCAGAAAATGCATTCAATACTGGGTCAGGAATCCTTTTGCATCAATTACTGCGTCAATGCAGCGTGGCATGAAGGGGATCAGCTTGTGTCACTGCTGAGGTGTTATGGAAGCCTAGGTTGCTTTGACAGCAGCCTTCAGCTCATCTGCATTGTTGGGTCTGGTGTCTCTTATCTTCCTCTTGACAATACCCCATAGATTCTCTATGAGCATAAGGTCAGGCAAATTTGTTGGCCAAACAAGCACAGTAATACTGTTGTTTTTTAACACGGTATTGGTACGTTTGGCAGTGTGGACAGGTGCCAAGTCATGGTGGAGAATTAAATTTCCATCTCTAAAAAGCTTGTCGGCAGAGGGAAGCATGAAGTGCTCTAAAATTTCCTGGTAGATGGCTGCGCTGACTTTGGTCTTAAAAAATCACAATGGACCTACACCAGCAGATGACATGGCTCCCCAAACCATCACTGACTGTGGAAACTTCACACTAGACCTCAAGCAGCTTGGATTGTGTGCCTCTCCAATCTTCCTCCAAACTCTTGGACCTTGATTTCCAAATGAAGTGCAAAATTTACTTTCATATGAAACCACACCTTGGAGCACTAAGCAACAGAGCAACAGTCCAGTTCTTTTCTCCTTGACCCAGGTAAGACGCTTCTGGCGTTGTCTATTGATGAGTGGCTTGACACAAGGAATGCGACACTTGTAGCCCATGTCCTGGATACGTGCATTTGTGGTAGCTCTTGAAGCTATGACTCCAGCAGCAGTCCACTCCTTGTGAATGTCACCAAATTTCTTGAATGGTCTTTTCTTAACAATCTTTCAAGGCTGCAGTTATTTTGGTTGCTTGCACACCTTTTTCTCCCACACTTTATCCTTCCACTCAAATTTCCATTAATATGCTTGGATACCCTCTGTGAACAGCCAGCTGCTTTAGCAATGACCTTTTTGGCTTAGCATCTTTGTGGAGTGTGTCAATTTCTGCCTTTGGACATCTGTCAAGTCAGCAGTGTCCCTCATGATTGTGGAGCCTACTGAAACAGACTAAAGGTACCTTCACACTCAGCGACGCTGCAGCGATACCGACAACGATGTCGATCGCTGCAGCGTCGCTGTTTGGTCGCTGGACAGCTGTCACACAGACAGCTCTCCAGCGACCAACGATCCCAAAGTCCCCGGGTAACCAGGGTAAACATCGGGTTACTAAGCGCAGGGCCGCGCTTAGTAACCCGATGTTTACCCTGGTTACCAGCGTAAAAGTAAAAAAAACAAACACTACATACTTACCTACCGCTGTCTGTCCCCGGCGCTCTGCTTCTCTGCACTCCTCCTGCACTGGCTGTGAGCACAGCGGCCGGAAAACAGAGCGGTGACGTCACCGCTCTGCTTTCCGGCTGACCGACGCTCACAGCCAGTGCAGGAGGAGTGCAGAGAAGCAGAGCGTCGGGGACAGACAACAGTAGGTAAGTATGTAGTGTTTGTTTTTTTTACTTTTACGCTGGTAACCAGGGTAAACATCGAGTTACTAAGTGCGGCCCTGCGCTTAGTAACCCGATGTTTACCCTGGTTACCAGTGAAGACATCGCTGGATCGGTGTCACACACGCCGATCCAGCGATGTCTGCAGGGAGTCCAGCGACGAAATTCAGTTCTGGACTTTCCTCAGTGACCAACGATCTCCCAGCAGGGGCCTGATCGTTGGTCGCTGTCACACATAACGATTTCCTTAACAATATCGTTGCTACGTCACAAAAAGCAACGATATCGTTAACGATACCGTTATGTGTGAAGGTACCTTAAGAGACCTTTTTAAACGATTAAGAAGCCTTTTCAGGTGTTTTCTGTTAATTATTCTAATTTACTGAGATAATGACTTTGGGGTTTTCTTTGGCTGTAACCCATAATCATCAACATTTACAGAAATAAACGCTTGAAATACATCACTCTGTTTGTAATGACTATATAATGCATGTGTTAGGGCTAGCGGAACACACCAAATAATTAGAAAGATAGTGTAAGGTGCGTTCGCAGCCCTGGGTCCACCGTGCAGAGATGGAAACTGCTGCTAAGTAATGACGGACTATAAAGCGGTATAATATGGATTCACACACAGGTTAAAGGGAACCTGTCACCTGAATTTGGTGGGACTGGTTTTGGGTCATATGGGTGGAGTTTTTGGGTGTTTGATTCACCCTTTCCTTACCCGCTGGCTGCATGCTGGCCAAAATATTGGATTGAAGTTCATTCTCTGCCCTCCGTAGTACATGCCTGCGCAAGGCAATCTTGCCTTATGCAGGCGTGTACTACGGAGGACAGAGAATGAACTTCAATATATTCAAGAAGTCCGGCACTCAAAATAATATTTATATGTTTTATTAATTCATACGTTCCCAGTAAATTCAAAATAACGTTTCGGTCTTTATGACCTTCATCAGACTAGGGTACAAAAAGAAAAAAGACATTACTAGCTATCATAATAACCAATGATAATCCATATGTTTAGTACACATTTTTCTGTATCTGTAATTTATATCTATAAACATACATAGAAATATCTCCCTTTTATCTCTACATCAATGACATATTGTGATTACTAAATGTTATACAATATAGTAAAAGATTCATTTCAATCTTAGGAAAAGTCATGTTCACACTAGAGATTTTCCGCATAGTATATAGATTTGTTTCAATCTTAAAGGAGAATGAACTTCAATCCAATATTTCGGCCAGCATGCAGCCAGCAGGAAAGGAAAGGGTGAATCAAACACCCGAAAACTCTGCCCATATGACCCAAAACCAACCTGCCAAATTCAGGTGACAGGTTCCCTTTAACTTCACCCAGTATGAAGAAAGTGAACCCTGTTGCGTCACAGGGCCGCGGTACCGCACAAAGAGCGCAAGCAAGGAGTCACGGAACTCTACCCCAAGACTCGGGATACAGTACAACTAGACCTCTTGCGCTTGACACCGCAACTGGGGTGTCAGAGTAACAGAAATAATAATTAAGATGCACGAGAGTGCGTGTGGTGCCGCACTGGCGGACGTCACTAATCACCCAGACTTGGGCTAGGAAAGCGCTGTGATAGCGCACAGCGCCGCACTGGCGGTCACAGCAAATAGACATTGTTTCGTCTGTTCTAGTGCTGATAACAAGTCAGGCGCTAGATAGCAATCATCCACCTTTCGCAAGCAAACACAAGGGAGGAGATAATTAAAGAGCGACTTTCTCTCATCAACAC
Organism: Ranitomeya imitator; assembly: GCF_032444005.1. Classification (NCBI taxonomy): domain Eukaryota; kingdom Metazoa; phylum Chordata; class Amphibia; order Anura; family Dendrobatidae; genus Ranitomeya; species Ranitomeya imitator. The sequence goes on along the minus strand of NC_091285.1, from coordinate 489,354,871 downwards.
ACACACGTTCACAAGTGTACAATAGCGCATGGCCGAGCGGCCATGCGAACCTTGTATAGCGGCAGTGCTTGCAGATGGACCAATAGGAGGTGCAACAGGACCTGAGCATGTGACCCCCGACCTCCAATGGGAGGTCATCCCGTGGGCATGCGCAGTATGTGAAAAGCAGGACTTAGTCCCAGAAAGATCTGCTCGCTGCTGAACATTGCTGGCTACAAGAACAGAGCCTGGAAGGGCAGTAGTAACCAGTCGTCCAGTATCAGACTGAGCTAGACGCTGGGACCGACGTCTCTGCTGAGCAGGCTCCACTGCAGCTGGATAAGAATGGGAGACCGCAGCGGAGATGGTTCGAGATTCCCCCTGTGCAGAGACGGGAATTCGACACCTAACAACACGAGTTTAACTTTTTTGTATTGAAGAACTGAAATAAATTAACTTTTTGATGATATTCTAATTTTGTGAGAAGCACTTTTATCTTTCTATCATCTAATTACTTATATCTTTATGTAAGATAGCTTTATTATTTTTGCCAATTAGCTTTAAGTTTACATAGAGTATTATATTATGTAAAAGTTAATTTTAAAAGCGCATTGCACATACATGTCATATGGATGTCAGTTAAAAAAAAACAACACTCGCATGACAAAACATTTGACCTTCAAATTTACAGAAAAAATATAGGACCAATTTTTAAGACGCACCCGGCACTGATTGACCACAGCTCACCATTAGGCCTCATTTACATGTCCTTGTGATTCCTGTACAGGAAAAACCAGTACTGGTGAGATTTGTGGTCCATGTCTGTATGTGTGCTTATGTGACATCAATGTGCAGTCCGGGTGCTGTCCGTGTGTTCGTGTGTTACATCTGTGTGCCATCCCTGTATCCGTGTGACATGTATTGGCACCAGAATAGAAGTGGTACAGTTTGCGCTATTCCCTGGTGCCGGCTGGCTGCTGAAGTCAGCTGTCATCATTGTCTTCTGCTTGCCCTGTGATCAGAGTGACCTGGAGACAATGATGGGAGTTGTCTTCAGCGTGACAAGTACCGTCACCGAGGAAGAAGCGGTAAAGTTTGCGCTGCTCTCTGTCGCCGGCTGGCTGCTAGCAGCTCTCATCATTGTCTTCTGCTCACACTGAGATCAGCACAACCAGTAGACAATGATGGAAGTTGTACTCAGCAGCAGCGATGTACCTCCTGTGTAAAATAAATAATTAAATTAAAAAAACGGCATTGGTTTCTGCACAGTTTTCATAACCAGCAGTGTAAAGTCCACAGCTGGGGACTGACGTTAATAACCTGGGACAAGGGACAATACCCCATAAGTTTCCCAGGCTATTAACAACAGCTCACAGCTGTTTGCTTAGCTTTTCCTAGTGAATTTATGGGGGACCGAGAAAAAAATCATATAGGGTCCCCCTATAAATTCAAATCAGCAAAGCTAAACAGACAGCTGCATGCTGTCAAGAGCCTGGGAAGTGATCAGAGATATTGCTCCCGACCAGGCTACCAACAGTAGCCCTCAGCCGCCCCAGAAATGGTGCAGCCATAAGATGCTCCAAATTTGATGCAACAAAATGCATTACACATGTCAATATTACACCTTTTTCTACACGGATTAGTAGTGTAAGCTACAGGTAGATTTGTGGGGAAGCATAATACTGCAAGCTAATCCAGCCATAGATTTCTCTTTATGTCAGAGCTCAGTCTGGTGAACCACTTAGAAATATATAGTGACAAAGTTCCCCATAGCTACCAATCAAGCTGATGTTCTCAAAATAACTTGAATTACCGTCACAAAGAATTCCACATCCTCACATTATGCATTATAAGTTTTGCCCAAAGATAGACTTTTCTAGAGAATTACAAGATCATGCATTTAATAATGTACTGTGAGAGAAACCTCCTATTACTTTTTCTCTCTATTATAGTAGTCTCTTTAGCTCACTGGGTCGATTTTCTGGTAAGCGATTCATTTAGATAGAGAATGCCTTTGTAAAGATGTTGCAAATTTGACAGAAATTCAAAAGCATCAATGTAACGCAAAGCTAGCCACATATACAGTAAGCCTATGCCCTTTGTGTTGGCAGACTAGTTACCCTACATTTAGGACTGACACACAGATTGACTGGTTCACTCTAATTTACTTCACACAGATTCCATTTATCACCAGGAAGATCCCCCGGCAGCAGCTTATAATGGCATATCTAAGAATGCCTGCCTGCATGAGGTTCTAAAACCCTAGAGCTTGAAAAATCTACTGCCCAGAAAAGAGTTTGCAGATTAAGCACAGGGTGTAATCAGGAAACATCAAGCTGAACAGCTGGGACTTGCATCTAGTCTGACTCCATAGAGCAGCTGAGCATTAAATGCATTTGATTTGCTGCAAGCAGCCCTGTGTCACCAGGGCGAATTAAAGTAACAACCTGGTGTCACACTTGAATGTGTAACACTGGGTGGCAGAGTGAATAAAGTGAGTACCACCCCGTGTGATATAACAAGTTTCTAGAGATTGGACATTTTTGTGATACAGTTGCATGTAATTGTGATTAGAAATGATCAGTGATGAGTGAATTCCTGGATGTTCAGGTCCAGCAGACTCGGATGAACAGTTAAAAAAAAGTTTGATTTGGTTAGCAGAACATCCGTTGTTTGCCATGTTGTCATGTGTGGTAAGATCATAACTGCCCATCAGAGAGCTGTGGTTCCACACTGCCATATCACAGCGTGAGCCAGCAGCTGAGTCTGGATGTAAAAAATTTACCTCCACTCAGAGAGTTGTTGGCTGGTGAGAGAGTACTACTCACATCAGCCTAAACCTGCTGCCTCTAATAACAGCAATAGAAGGTGTGGCTGATGGGAATATTCATCAGCCGGCACTTGCACTATAAATAAATAAATAAAAATGACATGTAGTTTTTCTATTTTTGATAGCCAACATGGCAAAATTGACAGCTGAGGGCTGCAAACCTCAGCTGTCAGCTTTATCATGGCTGGTTATCAAAAATAGAGGGGTTCCCAAGCCAATTTGTTTTAATTATTTAAGCTTTTGCATACTTTGATAACTCCTCCTTCTTCCTTGTGCCACAAAATATGCTTTTCTGATTGTTTGCCAGCTCAACTGGTCAAGTTTTTGGTGGAACAATTGTTGCCATATGACATAAGGGAATGCTTTTCAAGAAATTATGACATTCAATCAACCTCACTGGAAGATACCCAGCTGCCATTATTTTTTTATCAGTGCTATTACATACAGGAAAACATGGGATGTTCTTTCGACTAGGCATTGCACTCAAAAGTGCACTGCATCATAAACACGTGAAGCAGTAACTATGAACAAGGACAGTACATGTCTTTAATGGCCTATTGGGTGAATGTTTTAAGTAGTAGTGACTATCATCACAATCAGCTTAGGTGGCCAAGTCTTCATGTTTGGGGACTAGGTTTGATTCCGCCACCAGGTTGAGTTGTCAACTTCCTCCTACACATTTTCCCTAATGTATATTACCTTATTCCCAATAACTACAGGGTACAGATTTGAAAGCACTCCCCGTTCAAAGTTTTTTTGCTCTTCTAAGACCATATTCACACTTTTGATGATCATCAAAATCAATGTAAAATGCAGCAGTATGTGAAGCAGAGGAGCAGTAGGTGGATGTGGAGGGGTACATTGAGTTATCCTAGACAAACAAAGAGCATAAGACCAACAGTCAATGAGAGATTGATCATGATGATGATGAGGACACTGGCCATGATGACCAACCGTCACAGCAGGTTTTTGAAATTGAATTAATGGGGCTTTCCGTCATGCTGGCGAGCATGGCTAGCAATTTGATTAATGGCTTGTGGGATGACAGGAGTATCATGAAAATCAAGCAACATTTTTCTGAATTTCTTCCGAAATCTGAAAGGGAGTAGAAATTGGTGCATTATCAGAATAAGCTCTGTTCCCTGCTTCATGAAGCTTTTGCAAAACAGATAACATTTTTGGATGACAGGTTAAGAAGCCATTGCTTTTTCATTGTCCAAACAGCAATCCTATTGTTACTCATAAATAAGGGATATTTTTGGAAGGTGTGATAAAAAGCTACAGCTTCTGTATTTAACAAACAGCAAACCTGCTGATAATCATCAAGCAGGAAAATTTTTTGAAACACTTGCAAAAAAGCCATATTTTTTTCTGTGTACTGAACCTGAATAAACATGAGCAATGCAGGCCTCTGACTCAAAAAATAGATACATTTTGGACCATTTTAACCTTTTTTAAAAAGATATTAACCCACTGGCACCCTGTGATCGCATCATGGGACAATGAGTAATCACCCCTGCAACCACTTAAGTATATGATGTAGCATTCAGGGGTTAAGAATGATACTACCGGCTATCATCCGCTTAGCCATATGAAGTCACTTTGACATTACTAAAGCTGTGTTTGCATTAGAGAGCTCAAAAGGGCTACAAATAGTGATGAGCGAGTGTACTCGTTGCTTGGGTTTTCCAGAGCACGCTCGGGTGGTCTACGAGTATTTTTGTCTGCTCGGAGATTTAGTCTTTGTCACTGCAGCTGCATGATTTGCAACTGTTAGACAGCTTGATTACATGTGGGGATTGCCAAGCCACCAGGAAATCCCCACATGTACTCAGGCTGGCTAGCAGCTGTAAATCATGCAGTTGCGTAAACAAAAACTAAATCTCCGAACACTAACAAATACTCGGATATCACCCGAGCGTGCTCAGGAAAACCCGAGCAACGAGTGTACATGCTCATCACTAGTTACAGTACAGTCCTAGGAAGTCTCAGCGTGTTATATACAACTAGCTATTGAACCCATTCTACGCCAGGGTGGCGAGCATTTATATTGATATATGGTCTCCATCCTGGTATGTGCTGCTTCCATCTTGCTCCCCCATCCTGTCATGTGCTGCTCCATCCTGCATCCCCATCCTGTCATGTGCTGCTCCATCCTGCATCCCCATCCTGTCATGTGCTGCTCCATCCTGCACCCACATCCTGTCATGTGCTGCTCCATCCTGCATCCGCATCCTGTCATGTGCTGCTCCATCCTGCGCCCCAATCCTGTCATGTGCTGCTCCACCCTGCGCCCCCATCCTGCCATGTGCTGCTCCAACCTGCATCCCCATCCTGTCATGTGCTGCTCCATCCTGCATCCCCATCCTGTCATGTGCTCCCATCCTGCGCCCCGTCTTGTCATATGCTGCTCCCATCCTGACATGTGGTGCTCCCATCGTGCGCAACCATTCTGTCATGTGCTGTTCCGATCCTGCGCCCCCATTTTGTCATGTAGTGCTCCCATCCTGCGCAACCATTCTGTCATATGCTGCTCTTATCCTGTGCCCCCATTCTGTTGTAATGTGCTGCACCCATTCTGCCTGTTCCTGTTTCCATTCTGACATATGTTGCTCCCATCTTTTTCCGTCTCTACTGCCTGAATGTGGCTGTGCTGAGTGGGACTGTGCTGAGTGGGACTGTGCTGAGTGCTGCTGTGCTGAGTTCGACTGTGCTGAGTGCGACTGTGCTGAGTGTGGCTATACTGCCTGGGTGCGGCTATACTGAGTGCAGTTGAACTGCCTGAGTACAGCTTTAAAGCTTGAGTGTGGCTATACTGAGTGCGGCTGTACTGCCTGAGTGCGGCTATACTGCCTGAGTGCAGCTATCCTGCCTGAGCACAGCTATACTGCCTGAGCGCGGCTATACTGAGTGCAGTTAAACTGCCTGAGCGCGGCTGTACTGCCTGAGTGCGGCTATACTGAGCGAGGCTGTACTGCCTGAGTGCGGGTATACAGAGCACGGCTGTACTGCCTGAGTGCGGCTATACTGAGCGTGGCTGTACTGCCTGAGTGCAGCTATACTGAGCACGGCTGTGCTGCCTGAGTGCGGCTGATTGTGGCTGTACTGCCTGAGTGCGGGTATACTGAGCGTGGCTGTACTGCATGAGTGCTGCTATACTGAGCGCGGCTGTAGTGCCTGAGTGCGGCTATACTGTGAGTGGTTGTACTGCCTGAATGCAGCTATACTGAGCGCGGCTGTACTGCCTGATTGCGGCTATACTGAGCGCGGCTGTACTGCCTGAGTGCGGTTGAGTGTGGCTGTACTGCCTGAGTGCGGCTATACTGAGCGTGGCTGTACTGCCTGAGTGCGGCTATACTGAGTGTGGCTGTACTGCATGAGTGCAGCTGAGTGTGGCTGTACTGTGCAAGTGTGGCTGTACTGTGTGAGTAAGGCTAAGTGTGGCTGTACTGCGTGTGGCTGTACTGTGTGAGTGTGGCTGTACTCTGTGGCTGTACTGTGAGTGCGGCTGAATGTGGCTGTATTGCGTGTGGCTGTACTGTGTGAGTGTGGCTGTGTGGCTGTACTGTGTGAGTGTGGCTGTACTTTGTGAGTGCGGCTGAGTGTGGCTGTACTGCATCAGTGCAGGTGAGTGTGGCTGTACTGCGTGAATGTGGCTGTACTGTGTGAGTGTGGCTGTACTGTGCGAGTGTGGCTGAGTGTGGCTCTACTGTGCGAGTGTGGCTGTACTGTGTGAGTACGGCTAAGTGTGGCTGTACTGTGTGTGGCTGTACTGTGTGAGTGTGGCTGTACTGTGTGGCTGTACTGTGAGTGCAGCTGAGTGTGGCTGTACTGTGTGAGTGTGACTGTACTGTGTGAGTGCGGCTGAGTGTGGCTGTACTGCGTCAGTTCGGGTGAGTGTGGCTGCACTGCGTGAATGTGGCTGTACTGTGTGAGTGTGGCTGTACTGTGTGAGTGTGGCTGAGTGCGGCTGTACTGTGTGAGTGCGGCTGAGTGTGGCTGTACTGTGTGAGTGTGGCTGTACTGTGTGAGTGTGGCTGTACTGTGTGAGTGGCTGAGTGTGGCTGTACTGCGTCAGTGCAGGTGAGAGTGGCTGTACTGCGTGAATGTGGCTGTACTGTGTGAGTGTGGCTATACTGTGCGAGTGTGGCTGTACTGTGTGAGTGCGGCTAAGTGTGGCTGTACTGCATGTGGCTGTACTGTGTGAGTGTGGCTGTACTCTGTGGCTGTACTGTGTGGCTGTACTGTGAGTGCAGCTGAGTGTGGCTGTACTGTGTGAGAGTGGCTGTACTGTGTGAGTGTGACTGTACTGTGTGAGTGCAGCTGAGTGTGGCTGTACTGCGTCAGTGCAGGTGAGTGTGGCTGCACTGCGTGAATGTGGCTGTACTGTGTGAGTGTGGCTGTACTGTGTGAGTGTGGCTGAGTGCGGCTGTACTGTGTGAGTGCGGCTGAGTGTGGCTGTACTGTGTGAGTGTGGCTGTACTGTGTGAGTGTGGCTGTACTGTGTGAGTGCGGCTGAGTGTGGCTGTACTGTGTGAGTATGGCTGTACTGTGTGTGTGGCTGTACTGTGTGAGTGTGGCTGAGTGTGGCTGTACTGTGTGAGTGTAGCTGAGTGTGGCTGTACTGTGTGAGTGTGGCTGAGTGTGGCTGTACTGTGTGAGTGCGGGTGAGTGTGGCTGTACTATGTGAGTGTGGCTGTACTGCATGAGTGTGGCTGTACTTACTGCCTGAGTGCGGCGCTGGCTATAATGGATACAGCACCCCTGCAGTCAGCACAGCGAGGGCTGACTCCGCCCACTTGCATCACTGGTCACATGCTGGTGACATCATCGAAAGGCTGGGCTCTACATCTACTCTGACCGGAGCTGCAGAGCATGGAGCCCCCATGGCCGCTATATTATTGGGGATACACGGGTGTGTGGAGCCCCCATGGCCGGTATATTGGTGGCGGGGATAAGTAAGTTCTGCTGCGTCACTCTGGTCCAGACTGCGCAGGCGCGGTGCGTCGTGCTTGCGCAGTCTATAAAGGCTTCGGACAGAGTGACGCTCCCACCGTTATCTTATAGATTTTGCCAGGCTATTTGAGGCTTTACAGTATTGCGATTCGCAGCCAATTGAACATCTGTTTGTTGAGGAATTGTAGTTCAAAGATTTACTAATTATGATAAAAACAATGCAGCAAAAGGAATATTAGTCCTTTGAATTTAACTATTGGCAAGAGTGCTTTATGAAGATTATATTGGGGTACATTCACAGGCACATTCACATTTCAGCTGAAAAAAAAATATTCCCACCAAAAAACCTACAATAAAAAAGTATAGAATTAAATGCAGTTTTTATTGTGGTGCATTGTTGGTTCTGCTCTCGACTGCAATAAAACTGTCAATGCGTAATAGATAGTGAGTACTGCAAATCTGAGATTTTTTTTAATGGATCTTCACCGATTTAACACTTGATTTTGCAGGGCAAACTTTCATTTTTATTGATACCATTTTGTTGTACATGTGATGTTTGCTTACTTTTTATTGCATTTTTTTCAAAGATGCGGGAGGTTTTTGGTCTTTATTTGTGCTGCGATGTTTTTTGTATTGGTTAAATAATTTCATAATTTAATAGATTTTATTTTCATGGATGCGGAAATACTGATGCGTCACTTTTTATTTCTTTAACCTCTTTATTTAATGTGGAAAAGGAGGGTGATTTAATTTTTTTTTTTAAGTATTTTAAATGGTGACATTCACTCCTGTCACAGGCAGATGTGCTGCACTTGCCATGTGCTGTATATATAAGGCACATATCGGGAAAGGGTTAAATTATTTTTAGCTAGTGATGAGTGAGCATTAAATGCTTGAGTGCTCAGTACTCAAATTGAGCAGGTTGGGCACTCAGACAAGTTCAATTCAAGTAACAAGCATAATGGAAGCCAATGGGAAACTCAAGCATTTTTCCGATAGATCCTAACAGGATGGCTGAGGAGGCAGGAAAATTGCTGAAATGGATGGAAATTGTGCTCCAGTGGAATATGAACAGCATGGGGAAGATGCATGGATGCATATCTGACTCCGAGGTGCAGGAAACAAAGTTGTCAGAGTATTACGCCACTTTTATGGACTGACAATAAAACATACCAAACCGAAGATAAAATGGATTTTACAGGAAAAACTATTAGGAAACAAGAAAACATTCTTTCCTGTATAATGACTTGCATTTAAGGCAAAATTAAAAAGAGAAAAAAAACTGCCTCCCTCACCCCTTAGACTATGTTCACACATGGCGTTTTTGCACTTTCTCATTGCTTTTAATGGTGAAAAAATGCTGAAAGAATTGACATGTGGCTTCTCTAATTCATGCAGCAGTTTTCCATTTCTAACAGAGACAGGGGAACACTATCGAAAGTCTGAGACAGTTTCATTATACCCTCCCAGTGCCCATTCCCTGATGTGTGAGGTACCCTGACAAGGAGAGAAAATTTTTGGAAAATGGTAAAGAAGTACCTAGCCAACCATACCAGCATCCTCTGTGATTCCTCTATCCTGTACAACTATTGGGTATCCCAACTGGACACGAGGCATGAACTGTCCCTCAATGCCTTGGAGGTGTCACCCTTCCCTGCCGCTAATATTTTGTTAAAGTGGATTTTTAATGCCACCAGGGGCATAATAACTGATAGGCGCATCCGATTGTCAAATGAAAATGATGACAGTCTGACTCAAATCAAAATGAATAAGGCCTGGATTGAAACAAAGGTAAACCAAATGTTTTTTTCCCTGGCATATTCCCATGCACTGCATCCCACTCAAAAAAGTTTATACGGTTCATGGTTTATTCTTAATCTTGTACTCCTCCTACTCCTCCTCTAATTCAAAACGATCCCCCCTCCAAAAGCTATCCCTACATTGTATGCAGCTAATATCGGTATTAATAAGAATAGCAGATTTAGCCTTGAGCTTTTGGTTTTTGGTTGCAGTAGCAAGGACTGTAAGGTAATAAACCATGCCTACAAGCCTGTAATGCAAAACTATCCTTTCTCCAGCACCCATTCGTTCACTAAAAACAGATAACAGTGGTATTAATAGGGAATAACTCAGAAAAGATGTAGCCCTGATAAAAAGTTTTGATTTTAGGTTGCAGCAACAAGGAATCCAATGAAAAACTAGCCCTTTTTCAGCAACTCTGTCTATACCACGCATCTGCTTTGGATACCAAATAATTGTACGGAACAGATGAATCATAGAGGACACTGGTAGGTTTGGCTAGATACTCCTTCACCATCTTCCAAAGCTTTTTCCCTTTTTGGCAGAGTACCCAGCACATCAGGGCATGGGCACTGAAAGGGCCTAATTAAACTGTCCCAGACCTTTGATAATATTCGAGCTGGATACTGAGCAGTGGCGTGCCACAGCCCAGTCAATCAGTCCCAAAGCGCTTTTCGCGTGAGCTTCTTCGCGGGCCCCCCGAAGAAGCCCATGTGCAACGCGTGTTGGGGCTGGTTCCACTGCATTACCACATACAGGTTACAATGGGTGAGACGCTTTTTTGGTTACCTATTTCTGCCATGGTCTGTTTCTACTATGTAAACATCTTTGGGTTTGTCTCTCTCCTCACCACATGTCATGGTGGTAATTTTGTGATTATGTAGATATTCCCTTGTTTTCTATACAAATAAGTTTGGTCTTTTGACCTTTCGCAGCTTATTAATATACATTGTTTGCTCGGTCACATGTTACACTATTATAAAGAGTGTATGTTATTCTTACGTCTCTTATCCCATGCCTGATACGTTTATTTGTGGAGTTGTGCAACGGAATTTTTTTGACACTGTGCGCCACTTTTTCATCGCCTTTTTTTATCAAATCTGAGTTATTGTTTATATTTTAGTAATAAAAACTGATATATTTTTTATATATTTGGACTTTGTGCTCTATGTCTCGTATAGATTGTAATAATGTTTTTTGTTGTCACAAGGGCTTCCCAATATTTTCCTAAAGCTGAGAGAGCATATGGTACTTTTTACAGTGGTGGACAGTACCTATGTTATCAGAGATCCTCAGGTCCAAGTGGAGTAAAAGAGCCTATTGTGTCCTGAACAATAAAACGGAGGACTGTGATAGCAGAAAAAATCCAATATTGAGAAAAGATCCTCCAAAAACAAAATAATGACCTAAAATTATTTATCTGCATATCAAGCACCTAACACTTTACATGATATACTAATGGTAACTTTCTGAAATGTTTACCAGGATTTGTGCTGCATTGTTATAATAGCAAGGGATATAGACAATATTCACATTGCAATCAATAGTTAACACTGACTACCAATTCATACGTACAGTGGGGAAAAAAAGCATATAGACAGCCACCAATTGTACAAGTTCTCCCACTTAAAAAGATGAGAGAGACCTGTAATCTGACATCATAGATAGACCACAACTATGAGAGTCAAAATGAGAAAACAAATCCAGCAAATCACCTTGTCTGATTTGAAAATACTTACTTTGCAAATTATGGTGAAAAATAAGTATTTGGTCACCTAAAAACATGCAAGATTTCTGGCTTTCACAGACCTGTAACTTCTTCTTTAAGAGGCTCCTCTGTCCTCCACTCATTACCTGTAGTAATAACACCTGTTTGAACTTGTTATCAGTATAAAAGACACCTGTCCACAACCTCAAACAGTCACACTCCAAACTCTAGACACTATGGTGAAGACCAAAGAGCTGTCGAAGGACACCAGAAACAAAATTGTAGCCCTGCACCAGGCTGGGAATACTGAATCTGCAATGGCACGCAGCTTGGTGTGATGAAATCAACTGTGGGATCAATAATAAGAAAATTGAAGACATGCAAGACCATTAATAATCTCCCTCAATCTGAGGCTCCATGCCAGATCTCACCCCATGGGGTCAAAATGATCACTAGAATGGTGAGCAAAAATCCCAGAACCACATGGGGGACCTGGTGAATGACCTGCATTGACCTGGGACCACCGTAACAAAAGCTACCATTAGTAACACACTACGCTGCCAGGGACTCAGATCCTGCAGTGCCACACCTGTCTCCCTGCTTAAGCCATGACATGTCCGGGCCAGTCTGAAGTTTGCTAGAGAGCATTTGGATTATCTAGAAAAGTATTTGGAGAATATCACATGGGCTGATGAATCCAAAGTAAAACTGGTTGGTAGAAACAAAATGTGTCGTGTTTGGAGGAGACCGAATGCTGAGTTGCATCCAAAGAACACCATACCTTCTGTGAAGCATGGGGGTGGCAACATCATGCTTTAGGGCTGCTTCTCTGCAAAGGGACCAGGACGACTGATCCGTGTACATGAAAGAATGAATGGGGCCATATATTGTGAGATTTTGAGTGCAAACCTCCTTCCATCAGCAAAGGCATTGAAGATAATACATGGATGGGTCTTTCAACATGATAATGATCCCAAGCACACCACCAGGGCAGCAAAGGAGTGGCTTCGTAAGATGCTTATGAAGGTCCTGGAGTGATTTAACCAGTCTCCAGATCTCAACCCCATAGAAAACCTTTGGAGGGAGTTGAAAATCCGTGTGTTAGGCATCGAGTTCCCACCACTGCACAAGGGGAATCTCAAGCCATGTCCTCTGCGGTCTCCCATTCTTACTCAGCCGCAGAGGATCCTGTTCAGCAGAGATGTTGGTCCCAGCGTCTAGCTCAGGTTAATGCTGTGAGTCTGGTTGCTGCTGCCATCTCAGGTCCAGCTTTAGTAATTAGCATTAGTCAGCGGTGAGCAGATGCTCCTGGGACTAAGTCCTGCTTTTGGCCTCACGAGATGACCACTCATTGAAGGTCGGATGTCACATGTCCAGGTCCTCAAGCTGCTCAGATTGGTTCACTAGTAAGGGCCTGGAAGGCTGCGGCTATAAAGGTATCTCACGGCCCACGGCCTTGAGCTAGTATATCTCTAATCGTGGTGTGTGTGGATGCATGTATGCTACTGGTCCAAGCTCCTAATGATCCCCTTCCATCGTGTTATATCTGAGTCAGGGTGATTGGAGAAAATACAGTGCCAGGTAGTGCATTGCCAGCACCGAGCATGATAACTAGCGTCTATTAGTGGCGTTCGCCAGTGCAACGTCGTGCGCAATCAGTGCTCTTAATTCCCTAGTCAGGGTGGTTAGAGGCATTCACCAGTGCAACGCTGCATGCAGTCTGTGTGCCAAATCAATTAGTCAGGTGTAGTCGAGGCATCTCAGGTGCAAAGCCGTCTGCTTAGTGGGTCTATGGAGACTCTTACGCCACATCCTTGGGGCTGAGTCTTGTGACCGAACACTAGCGCTGTTTCAGCTGTGCCCTGTGAAATCTAACAGGGTACAGTATCTGGGCTCTGTAGGTCTGAGGCTCTGTGAAGTAACAGAGCTCATCGCATGTACACACCGGGTGACGGTTAACCCATGTGTGTCCAGTGCAAAACCGCCATTTTGTGTTCGCCATTACCGAGCAGCAGTTTATATCTCTGCACGGTGGACCCCGGGCTGCGAATGCACCTTATTATTATCCTTATATTTATTTTGTGTGTTCCGCGAGCACTAACACCATGTTGCCCAGCGACAGGCCCAAAACATCACTGCTCCCGAGGAAATCTGCATTGAGGAATGGGCAAACATACCACCAACAGTGTGTGCCAACCTTGTGAAGACTTACAGAAAACGTTTGACCTCTGTCATAGCCAACAAAGGATATATAACAAAATATTGAGGTGAACTTTTGTTGATGTCCAAATACTTATTTTCCAACATAATTTGCAAAATAAATCTCGCCAAATCAGACAAGATGATTTTCTGGATTTGCTTTCTAATTTTGACTGTAACATAGTAACATAGTAACATAGTTAGTAAGGCCGAAAAAAGACATTTGTCCATCAAGTTCAGCCTATATTCCATCATAATAAATCCCCAGATTTACGTCCTTTTACAGAACCTAATAATTGTATGATACAATATTGTTCTGCTCCAGGAAGACATCCAGGCCTCTCTTGAATCCCTCGACTGAGTTCGCCATCACCACCTCCTCAGGCAAGCAATTCCAGATTCTCACTGCCCTAACAGTAAAGAATCCTCTTCTATGTTGGTGGAAAAGCCTTCTCTCCTCCAGACGCAAAGAATGCCCCCTTGTGCCCGTCACCTTCCTTGGTATAAACAAATCCTCAGCGAGATATTTGTATTGTCCCCTTATATACTTATACATGGTTATTAGATTGCCCCTCAGTCGTCTTTTTTCTAGACTAAATAATCCTAATTTCGCTAATCTATTTAGGTATTGTAGTTCTCCCATCCCCTTTATTAATTTTGTTGCCCTCCTTTGTACTCTCTCTAGTTCCATTATATCCTTCCTGAGCACCGGTGCCCAAAACTGGACACAGTACTCCATGTGCGGTCTAACTAGGGATTTGTACAGAGGCAGTATAATGCTCTCATCATGTGTATCCATACCTCTTTTAATGCACCCCATGATCCTGTTTGCCTTGGCAGCTGCTGCCTGGCACTGGCTGCTCCAGGTAAGTTTATCATTAACTAGGATCCCCAAGTCATTCTCCCTGTCAGATTTACCCAGTGGTTTCCCGTTCAGTGTGTAATGGTGATATTGATTCCTTCTTCCCATGTGTATAACCTTACATTTATCATTGTTAAACCTCATCTGCCACCTTTCAGCCCAAGCTTCCAACCTATCAAGATCCATCTGTAGCAGAATACTATCTTCTCTTGTATTAACTGCTTTACATAGTTTTGTATCATCTGCAAATATCGATATTTTACTGTGTAAACCTTCTACCAGATCATTAATGAATATGTTGAAGAGAACAGGTCCCAATACCGACCCCTGCGGTACCCCACTGGTCACAGCAACCCAGTTAGAGACTATACCATTTATAACCACCCTCTGCTTTCTATCACTAAGCCAGTTACTAACCCATTTACACACATTTTCCCCCAGACCAAGCATTCTCATTTTGTGTACCAACCTCTTGTGCGGCACGGTATCAAACGCTTTGGAAAAATCGAGATATACCACGTCCAATGACTCACCGTGGTCCAGTCTATAGCTTACCTCTTCATAAAAACTGATTAGATTGGTTTGACAGGAGCGATTTCTCATAAACCCATGCTGATATGGAGTTAAACAGTTATTCTCATTGAGATAATCCAGAATAACATCCCTCAGAAACCCTTCAAACATTTTACCAACAATAGAGGTTAGACTTACTGGCCTATAATTTCCAGGTTCACTTTTAGAGCCCTTTTTGAATATTGGCACCACATTTGCTATGCACCAGTCCTGCGGAACAGACCCCGTCGCTATAGAGTCCCTAAAAATAAGAAATAATGGTTGATCTATTACATTACTTAGTTCTCTTAGTACTCGTGGGTGTATGCCATCCGGACCCGGAGATTTATCTATTTTGATCTTATTTAGCCAGTTTCGCACCTCTTCTTGGGTTAGATTGGTGAGGTGACCCTTAATATAGGGTTTTCATTGTTTCTTGGGATTTCACCTAGCATTTCATTTTCCACCGTGAATACCGTGGAGAAGAAGGTGTCATAGTTGTGGTGTACCTATGATGACAATTACAGGCCTCTCATCTTTTTAAGTGGGAGAACTTGCACAATTGGTGGCTGACGAAATACTTTTTTCCACACTGTACTTTATATTTAATATTTATTTATGGCTCAATTCCTGCCTTGAATAGAACATCCTTCTATTCTTGAGGCCAGAGAAGATTTTTAATAACAATTAAATTGCAAAGTTTCATACTTTTGCAAGAACTTTTCATGTTTTATTATAGATAATTTAGTGACAAAAATATATAATTACTGGAAAAAGGTTGAACCTATGTAACTATGTAACAAGCCTTTTACTAAGTCACTACATGGAGTCACAATATTGTGTCCTTGTGACCCATCCTCATACTGTCACACGTTGTAATAAATACATTAGCAGACATTAGAACAGACTGGGCATTTTAAGAAGCAAAACACAGAAGTATGTAAAATAGGAAGTGGTAGCATTTCTCTGGCAAATACTTGTTTTTATAATCAGCAATGCCTTAACTAGATCAGAATGGTAACTGAGGACAATCTGAGACACAAACGGTGCTTAGAAGGTTTTAAACACTTCTAGGGTGTTACACGGATGAAAAAGAAGATTAAAGTCCTTTCTACGAGTCTTGACACGATCATATGGTCTGCTTTTCTTAAGCTTTAAACACAGCTGGGATCATTTGACTTTTAAGATTTCAATACTTAAGCTGTTTCCAATCCAATTAAGAAGAGGCAAAGACAAGGGAGGATCCCATCATCTATTTTAATGATTTTAATGAAAAAAAAAAATCCAACAAATTAATTGATTGTTACACAATTCTCTAATCTTTTACTTTGGAAGGGCTGCAGGGCCAACCATTTAGAAGTAAATACTTGAAAAATGCCTAAAATGAATTAATGCATTTTAATTAACCTGAATGTGGGCTACAACAGCAACAGCAAAAACACACATTTATACCAGGACAAACCGAAATGAAGGTATACAAGATGTGAGGAGCCACCTCATCACACAAAATATTTTAAAAGGCACTTTCATAATAATAAAAGTGCATATTTTGTTGCATCTGACATTGAACTATTATTTTGTCCTACAGAGATAAAGATAACTGTCTATACTTGTTTTGATTGACAAATATTCTTCATGCTGTAAGTTCAGTTGTGTAGAACCAAGGTGTTGCATCTGGACTAACTAAGGCCTTGAATATGAAATCTGCAGTGATATTAAGGTTACGCTCTTAAAGGGGTGACCATTACTGAAAACCAGTTCTTAAAAGTTTATGTGCCCTACAAAACATAAAAAATACATATTCTTACCTTTCCGATTACTGCTGTGATTCTATGCAGTCATGTGCCACTGTTGTGTCATATGACCACTGCAGCCTTTATATGATCATCAGATTGAGCTGTTCTGTCTGACGACACTGTGAGTACTACAGCTTATCTGACTGGGGGTCAAGCTGCAGTTTAATATGTATGGGGTCCTGGATCCTCCTAACTTTCCCCTGACAGATTACTGAGAAGAGAAGGATCTGGCTTGCCAAATTTCCAACTAGTGAATCTTTTGTTTTGCCTCTGCCGGTTAAGTCCATCAGCGCTGGGCCAACACACTCATGTTTGTGGCGGATGTGAGGGGACACTTGTCAGCTAAACAATTATTTTGCTGCTATATATTGAGTATGGGCTTAAGAGCCCTGCTATGGACAAATTGCAGTGACAGGTGTGGAAATCATCAGAATATAGCTTTAGTAGTTGACACTATTCTGTCAAACTATAAAGGACTCTTCTTGTGTCACACTATGTGCTGTGACTGATCACTTTTTACTTACTCCTAACTGCACCACAAGGGTCGGCAAAGGTTTATGTGCAGGAAGAGAGTAGTCACTATATCTACTTCACCTTCTTAGTCTGACATAATTTGTTCCAAAACTTATAATTCCATGAAAAGTACCATATCTTATATAGGGGTGGTTCGGTCTAAATTGATAAGTGTGCAGTTTCTCTGCTTACAGACTTATAAGTCTCCCTAGCGCACACACTGTATGCTGCAGAGATTTGCCAGTCTCTGAGCCAACACCGGAAGGTAAGTATGCATACTCTTGGCAAGAGCCCTTCCAGTGGAAGCGGCCTCGCTCAATACACTTGTATGAAGCTGAGCCGCGTCCCATCTAATGATGTGACTGTTCAGTTGGTGTGACCATTTATAGGGTGTGGCCTCGCTCCATACAAGTGTATGGAGCAAGGCCACATCCAGTAGTCAGGTTCTGACCGGGAGGATGCATAACGTATACGTACCACCCAGTCCCCGCTCAGGAATTGGGGAATCCTTGCATCACACAGTGCGTGCACTGAGGAAATATATGAGTGTGCTGTCTCACAGAATGACTGCAGACTTATCAATTTAGGCTAGACAACCCCTTTAAGTCTGAACTCTGACATATTTAGTTTAATAAATCTGCTACATAGAGTGAATAAAACCTTAGAGGTACAGTAATGTATACACTAGCGGCGCTTGTGAGATGGATAGAGGTAGCTGCAGGTACTGCTCCTCACCACACCGAGGAGAAGGGGGAAAAAATTTACGAGACACCAAACTGTATATAACAGTATATGTACCTGCGCTTGACCTTATAGAGAAACTATAGTACATAAACACGATAGGTAGTTACCTTCAAGGTGGGAAAACAGTAATGGATCCGTTTAGGGTGCATAAAGTAAGACTGGAGTAGCTGGTATGCAGGGACTGACTGAAATAATCGGTGTGCCGGGACTAGAATGGGGAAAAACAATGGCAATGTTGCAATAAATATGTAAATAAAATCATACGAGTAATAACTAAAAACCCCGAGCAGTAAACAGCCTCATATAAATAGTGCGTATATATATGTGGTCTTACAGGCGGTACCTCCAATATAGTAGAGATCAAGTACCTGTCTTATGGTAAGCCCCGGGGAGGAAGTTAGAAAAAATAACACTAAAAGAAATCCGCAACTTGTAGGTAATAGTCGCACTGTAGAAACGTTGCACTTAGCTCAATTGAGCGTAACAGTGTAGAAGTTAGGAGCGTTGTACTTAGCTCAATGAAGCGATGTGGTTGAAGTGTCCTCAGGCGGCTAATGCAGGCGCCGTCCCGGCCGGTGACGGGCGCTCGCGCGGCCTGTGTTAAGTCCTGTACGATGCTGTGCAGGACCTGCGGTGACGTTCGGGTCACGTGCTAAGGAGTCACGTGGTGCCCTGGATGATGCTACGGAGCGCTGTGGGAGCCAAACCTATGGCCCAGGTTTGGCTCCCACAGCGCTCCGTAGCATCATCCAGGGCACCACGTGACTCCTTAGCACGTGACCCGAACGTCACCGCAGGTCCTGCACAGCATCGTACAGGACTTAACACAGGCCGCGCGAGCGCCCGTCACCGGCCGGGACGGCGCCTGCATTAGCCGCCTGAGGACACTTCAACCACATCGCTTCATTGAGCTAAGTACAACGCTCCTAACTTCTACACTGTTACGCTCAATTGAGCTAAGTGCAACGTTTCTACAGTGCGACTATTACCTACAAGTTGCGGATTTCTTTTAGTGTTATTTTTTCTAACTTCCTCCCCGGGGCTTACCATAAGACAGGTACTTGATCTCTACTATATTGGAGGTACCGCCTGTAAGACCACATATATATACGCACTATTTATATGAGGCTGTTTACTGCTCGGGGTTTTTAGTTATTACTCGTATGATTCTATTTACATATTTATTGCAACATTGCCATTGTTTTTCCCCATTCTAGTCCTGGCACACCGATTATTTCAGTCAGTCCCTGCATACCAGCTACTCCAGTCTTACTTTATGCACCCTAAACGGATCCATTACTGTTTTCCCACCTTGAAGGTAACTACCTATCGTGTTTATGTACTATAGTTTCTCTATAAGGTCAAGCGCAGGTACATATACTGTTATATACAGTTTTGTGTCTCGTGAATAAAACCTTACACTGCCTAGCACTGACAAACTAAACTGTATTCTCAAATTGAGCAGCAGGCAGTTGGGACACTAGCACTAAAATGAGAAGCTTAAACAAGGAAAAAAGATTGGAGCAGTACGATGAAGAGCTTTGATAAAGTTATTAGCGCTGTTAAAGAGAAAAATAAAAATACAAAAAAATTAAAGACAGTCTCCAAACAACACAGGACAGAAAATGTTGTTACATTGGATCTCTAGGTATTTCCTTAAAAGTAAACAAGACCAAATTTAGTTCAGTTTACTTTTCTTTTCTTCCCATATCAAAAACTTGACAAATACAAATCTCAGATAAGGTACAAAACCTAAGTGTTTTCGAAATGCAAAAGTTGTTGCTGTTCCTTAAAAGGGTGTCTATTTTCGTAAAAGTAGACACCAAACATTGTAAAATAACTAACATAAAAGACTCTGGTGGTTCTCACCCAGCCTGTTTCCAGCAAGGAATCCCCACCACTTCTACAGTCCCTTTGTGTGGGCTATGGCAGTGACATCACATCAACATCACATGCCACCACTCTAGCCAGTCACTGAGCTCAGCAGCTCATGCACTGAGCTCCCTTAATGAAGTAGTGGTGTGATCTGTTGATATGACATCACTGCTGCAACAATTAGCTTAGTGACCATGCTGAGTTAGGCTGCAAGTGCTACTGAGCTGGTGAATGGGTAAAGCGGTGACGCTCACTGTTGATAAGATTTCACCACTGCAGCCAAAATACCAGGACCAGACCAATGGCTCTGGTCCTGGTATTTTGGGATCTGGGATCAAGCATTGGACTAAGGGCTGGATTGTTTTTTGGTATGCACCAAGTTCAGACTAGTTCTCTGTTCAGTCAGTTTACCATTATTTGTTATGTACCATTTTTTCTGACTTGAACACCTCGCCCTTCACCATGCTGTGATTTTAATTACATCCAAACACATTTGGTTCCAACCTTCCTATAAATACAAGCTTTACCAAGACATTAGCCAGAAGTAAGTGTTCACACTAGGCAGTTAGGTCAGGGTCCCATCTGATCCATGAGATTACCTTGACGTTGGTGGATGGGCTCGCATTATTTGGCCAAATTTTGTGCTAAGCATCTCATATGTTTTTTCATAGTTTTCACAAGCCATTATTCTATTAACATTTCATGTATCACACATTCACTTGCTTTAGTACAATTGAGTGCAACCATTTCTTTATTTGCTATGTTGATATGTTAATTGTTTTTGCCATGCACCAAGTTCAGACTAGTTCTCTGTTCAGTCAGTTTACCA
Source organism: Ranitomeya imitator (assembly GCF_032444005.1). Classification (NCBI taxonomy): domain Eukaryota; kingdom Metazoa; phylum Chordata; class Amphibia; order Anura; family Dendrobatidae; genus Ranitomeya; species Ranitomeya imitator. The sequence goes on along the minus strand of NC_091285.1, from coordinate 489,334,228 downwards.
TTATCACTTATAAAATGTGTCCAAAGTGCTGCCCATTGTGTTAGATTGCCAATGCAACCTTCTTCTCCCACTCCCATGTCTCCATGTGCCTGTTTGACCTCCCTACAATGCCTAGGCATGCTCCTGATGAGGCAGCTGATGGTCTCCTGAGGGATCTCCTCCCAGACATGGATTAAAGCATCCGCCAACTCCTGGACAGTCTGTGGTGCAATGTGACATTGGTGGATGGTGCAAGACGTGATGTCCCAGATGTATTCAATCGGATTCAGCTCTGGGGAATGGGCGGGCCAGTCCATAGCTTCAATGCCTTCATCTTGCCCTGGAACTGCTGACACACTTCAGCCACATAAGGTCTGGCACTGTCCTGCATTAGGAGTAACCCAGGGCCAACTGCACCAGCATATGGTCTCATAAGGGGTCTGAGGATCTCATCTCGGTACCCAATAGCAGTCAGGCTACCTCTGTTGAGCACATGGAGGGCTGTGCGGCCCGCCAAAGAAATGCTACCCCACACCATTACTGACCCACTGCCTCTCCGGTAATGCTGAAGAATTTGCAGGCAGCAGATCGCTATCCACAATGCCTCCAGATTCAGTCACGTCTGTCACATGTGAACAGTTTGAACCTGCTTTCATCTGTGAAGAGCACAGGGCGCCAGTGACGAATTTGCCAATACTGGTGCTCTGTGACAAATGCCAATCGTCCTGCACGGTGTTGGGCTGTGAGCATAACCCACATTTGTGGATGTCAGGCGCTCAGACCATCCTCATTGAGTCGGTTTCTAACCATTTGTGCAGACAAATGCACATTTGTGGCCTGCTGGAGGTCATTTTGCAGGGCTCTGGCAGTGCTCCTCCTGTTCCTCCTTGCACAAAGGCTGATGTAGCAGTCCTGCTGCTGGGTTGTTGCCCTCCTACGGCCCCCTACATGTCTCCTGGTATACTGGTCTATCTCCTGGTAGCGCCTCCAGTCTCTGGACACTACGCTGACAAACACAGAAAACCTTCTTGCCACAGCTCACATTGATGTGCCATCCTGGATGAGCTGCACTACCTGAGCTACTTGTGTGGGTTGTAGAGTCCATCTCTTGCTACCACGATTGTGAAAGCACAACAAACATTCAAAAATGACCAAAACATCAGCCAGAAAGCATTGGTACTGAGATGTGGTCTGTGGTCCCCAACTGCAGAACCACTCCTTTATTGAGTGTGTCTTGATAATTGCCAATAATTTTCATCTGTTGTCTATTCCGTTTGCACAACAACATGTGAAATTGATTGTCAAACAGTGTTGCTTCCTAAGTGGACAATTTGATTTCACAGAAGTTTGATGTACTTGGAGTTATAGTCTGTTGTTTAAGTGTTCCCTATATTTTTTGAGCAGTGTATATTTATATGTATTCTATGTGTATATATATATATATATATATATATATATTCTATTCTAACCTGTCAGTGTGATTTTACTGTACCTGCATATGAATTACCGACTTTTCAAATGCGATAGGTGTGTAAAAATCGGACAGCACTCTCATGGTACGAGTGCTGTGTGATTATTTTCTCGCACTCATTGACTTCGATTGCGGGATGCAATCCAAATTCTGATTGTAATCACAGCATGCTACAACTCTTTTCCAGTCCGTTCGTGATCCAATCCGAGCTGGGAAAAAGAAACGCAGGTGAAGACACAATCATAGAATAACATTGGTCCGAATTCAATCCAATTTTTTATCGGATTGCATTAGTCCGATTTCATCGCAAGTGGGAATGTGGGCATTCAGAAAAAAAGTAAATCGCAACTGAAGTGACAAAAACAAACAAGGATTACGTCTCAAGGACGGTTTAGCGATGGCAGCAAGGGGAATTGGCTTGAGATCACCCGCTGGGTATTTGCGACCTAATGTCATTTTTTTTTTTGGTAATGCTAAGTTGATCAGCGTATGGTATGCAGTGAGCACATACCAGTCTTAGCTGTGAACAGTTTTTTTCTGCTGCTTCATATGTATAACTGTGATACCATAAGTATGTATTGATCATCTGTTGCAGTATGTTGTGTTATTTGCATTTAAATGACCTAAAAAGGCACGATGCTGCCCACTGTATTTCACACTGCATACCCTGCTGTATGTTTAGGTGCAGCTCATTTGCAGGCAGCTGCAATGTGAGCTCTTATGCCCTGCCCTGCCATTGACCTCCAACCTGATTTGAAAGAGCCATCCTCTTTCAGAGTGAGAAGTTATTCATTTGCTATAATAGCTCTATTTCAGTCCTTCTTCCTGAGATAGACAATTGAGCGAAAATGGGATGGTTTAGAGATATTGACAACTGTTCGAATAGAACAACATTGAACCCATTTTATTTTTGATCAAAGTGAAGATGGCTGGAAGAAAGAAAGAAAGTTGTCGTTGCCAATGTTCCCTGATGTGTACCATTTGTAGAGAACATTAATAGCAGGCACTTGGATAAGATGGCCCACATTAGTCTCCCAATTGTAAACTGTTTTACAAAGGCTCAATAGACTTCCTTCTAAACACCTCCAAGCTAAAGCACACCTAATTGATGCCTTGCTGTAGAAAATTTCAAAACATTAAAACTGTATAGAGAGAACAAAAGAGAAAATATGAGCAAGAGGATAAGATAAATTACTATTTCAAGAAAAATATACATGCCTCAAACACAAACTGCATCATACAAGAAAGAGCGTATTGAAATGATGCCCAATGTTAAAGGAGCAGTTTAAGAGAACATGCCACATTTATCACAGCTTCACAGACAAGATATTGAGCTGTCTATGAAAAGCAGAGCCAAACAGGAAGGCTTTCAGCAGAAAGCAGTGGTTGAGGTCCTTGATTGATAGAGTTAGATGATGCAAAGCTGTCTGATGACCTTTCTGTGAAATAAAGTGAAGGAACTCAAGGACTTTTATGGTGATCTCTGACCACAGATGAACAGATACTTTATTACAGCAAAGATTCAGGATGCACCATATTCTTTATTATGCCACTTTCCAATGCTCAGTATTATGTGCCCTGACTGTAACTATAACCCAGTGATATCATTCCAAAACAGAAGCACAAACTATAACCACAATGTCCTCTATTTATACCCGTTATTACAGATTGCTTGAAACTGAAACTTGCAGCATTTGTACCTGACTGTATCATTTGTCATTTATGCTCTTGTATAAAGAGGGCCTGTCAATTCTCATGGCATGCCTTATATTGTTCATGAAATAATTTTGCAGCCTCTTAAAATTCTACCTTTTCCCTGTTTTCTGTCTAGAAATTTATTAATACATTTACAGCTGGATGTTACCAATGTGAGTGTTATCCTACATACTCTGATATTGTACAACCAGTGGTACCCGTAGCAGACTTTGCAAGGTCACACCCCATTTGTAACAGAAATCATGGCACACAGTTGTCAATCGTGAAGAGAGAATCTCAACACACCATTATGAGAAAAGATGTTGTAGAATTGTTATTTCAAGGGGACTTAAAAAGACATGAGTGATGACTAGTGTTGAGCATTCCGATACTGCAAATATCGGGTATCGGACGATATTTGCGATATCGGAATTCCGATACCAAGTTCCGATACTTTTGCAATATTGGATACCGGAATCGGAAGTTCCCATAATGCAATGAGCTAGTTTCATTTAATTCAGCCAATGAGAAATCATTAGAAGTTTGGGCACATCCTGTTCTGCATGTTAGGCATGTAACTACTGGCATGGCTGTGATTGGCTGCTGAAATGATGTCATGATGCCCTATAAAAGTCGCCGCTGCCATTTTGGGTTCACTCTGCGATGAATTCAGTTAGGGACAGGATGCTGTGTTCTGACTGAGGGCCAGTTTTGAGATAGCGATTTGCTTCATTGTGCTTTACCCAGGCTAATTTAGCAACCGCAGTGTGAGAACCTTGTTTTTGCCTTGCAGCGCTGTTCACGGCTGTCTGCAAGGTCTGTGTGTGAGTGCAGCTCACGCTGTTGTCTGTTCTACAGCCACAGCTGGTTGTAGTCAGCTCAGGGTGCGTCACTGCCTCATACTGTTCCATTGTCCTTTTTTCAATTAGTGCCGCCTGCTGCACATTTTTTCAAATTTATCCTATTAGTGGGTTTCCATCCATATCCTGCTAGATTGTGGAAAAACACTATATCGGAGTACATAGAGGAGCTTTTTTTGGCCTTGCAGCACCATTCACGGCTGTCTGCACGGTCTCTGTGTGAGTGCAGCTCACTCTGTAGTCTGTTTTGCCACCACAGCTGGTTGTAGTCAGCTCAGGGTGCGTCACTGCCTCATACTGTTCCATTGTCCTCTTTTCAATTAGTGCTGCCTGCTGCACATCTTTTCAAATTTATCCTATTAGTGGGCTTCCATCCGTATCCTGCTAGATTGTGGAAAAACACTATACAGGAGTACATAGAGGAGCTTTTTTGGCCTTGCAGCGCCGTTCACAGCTGTCTGCACGGTCTCTGTGTGAGTGCAGCTCACTCTGTTATCTGTTCTGCGAAAAAAACAAAAAGTTAATAAAGTTCACCAAACACTCCACTTTACAGTTGTGTTGGCCACATTAGCTCATATTAAAGTCTAGTCCACACTTTATAAAATTAAGTGTTTCTTATACCTGTTAGCAGCTGTTCAGGAATAAGCACACTAATGCCTTAGTACTTTTCTGCCTATCTTTATCAGTCTACCAAGATGAAGAAGACATTGAGTAAGGCACGTGGTCGTGGGCGTGGAGGTGGAGCAGGGAGAGGACATGGGGATTCTGTGCCTGCTGCGGGCAGGGGCGCTGCTACCATGTGGCAAGTTGAGTACTTTGCCTCAAGCGGCACTGCCTTCAATGGAGGGAGAGAGCGGCAGATTCTGCCACTATAGTAACTGAATTTGCATCCTGAATCTTTCCTTCCAGCCCTTCCGCCTCACGTGATCAGTCACATGATCGTAGCATCATCACAGGTCCTGAAGCTGCTCCTCTCCTGCATCTGCTTGGGCTGCTCAAAGAATTCTGTTCTGGTTTCTGTGCACACAGGACCTGTGATAAGGTCACAGGAGGGGAGGAGTCAAGGGTCACATGATCAGTGACCTCGGTGTATGCATGCAGGACTCTGCTGTGCTGGTTGTCTTGGTGCTGGATGAGGGGAAGTTTATGTGTGGGGTCAGGAGGGGTTTACAGTTTGAATGTAGCGGAGCCAATTGTGTGAGGTGTATGGAGCAGAGCCACATGTGTACGAGGTGTACGGAGCGGAGCCACGTGTGTATGAGGTGTATGGAGCAGAGCCGCGTGTGTATGAGGTGTATGGAGTAGAGCCGCGTGTGTACGAGGTGTACGGAGCGAAGCCACGTGTGTATGAGGTGTACGAAGTGGAGCAGCGTGTGTACGAGGGGTACGGAGTGGAGCCGCATGTGTATGAGGTGTATGGAGCGGAGCCGCATGTGTCTTCAGTGATTGGATTGGGCGTTGAATAAAATATTACAACAACCTTTGTTTTTATTTCATTAAAATAATTTTTAATAATGTGTTTGTGTTTTTTTTAACCCTTTACTAGTATTGGATTAATAATGGATAGGTGTAATAATTGACACCTCTCCATTATTAATTTGGCTTAATGTCACCTTACAATAGCAAGGTGACATTAACCCTTCATTTCCCCATATCCCACCGCTACACGGGAATGGGAAGAGAGTGGCCAAGTGCCAGAATAGGCGCATCTTCCAGATGTGCCTTTTCTGGTGTGGCTGGGGGCAGATGTTTTTAGCCAGGGGGGGGCCAATAACCGTGGACCCTCTCCAGGCTATTAATATCTGCCCTCAGTCACTGGCTTTACTACTCTGGCGGAGAAAATTGCGTGGGAGCCCACGCCAATTTTTTCCGCCATTTAACCCTTTAATTTAGTAGATAGAACGGCCAAATTTTGCATATACACACTACTAACATTAGTAGTGTGGAATATGCAAAAAAGGGGGATATGAGATGGTTTACTGTATGTAAACCATGTCTCAAATCATGTCAGGTTTAGGAAGGAGATAGCAAAAGCCGGTAATTGAATTACTGGCTTTAAAGCTATCTCGCGCTGGAAGAAATATTAATATATATATATATATGTGTCTACTGACATATATATCTACTATATAAAGCTGAATGTGTGTGTGTGTGTGTATGTCCGGGATTGGCATCTGCACCGTCGCAGCTACAGCCACAAAATTTTGCACAGTCACACGTCTGGACCCCGAGAGCGTCATAGGCTATGTTGTGAGGCGAAATTTTAACCCCGCGCGTTCCAATTCACCAAACAATTTTGCCCCTATCTACATAATGGGGAAAAAAGTGAAAGGAAAAGTGTTGGAAGCGTCGCAGCTACAGCAACAAAATTTTGCACAGTCACACGACTGGACCCTGAGAGCGTCATAGGCTACGTTGTGAGGTGAAATTTTAACCCCGCGCTTTCCAATTCACCAAACAATTTTGCCCCTATCTACATAATGGGGAAAAAAGTGAAAGGAAAAGTGTTGGAGGCGTCGCAGCTACAGCCACAAAATTTTGCACAGTCACACGTCTGGACCCTGAGAGCGTCATAGGCTATGTTGTGAGGTGAAATTTTAACTCCGCGCTTTCCAATTCACCAAACTATTTTTCCCCTATCTACATAATGGGGAAAAGTGAAAGGAAAAGTGTTGGAGGCAAATTGACAGCTGCCAGATGTGAACAAGGGGGACTTAAAGAGTGAGAGCGATGGCGCCAAAGAGTATATACCGTACAGTTGCTAAGGTGGGACCCCGACATGGGATACTCACCACACACGGGGATATGAACACACACACAAAATGCGCCACACACTACCACGTGCTTGAACACATATACCACCCTCAGCACACATTTCACCACACATACACCAACCTCGCCACATAAAAGTCGAAACACAAAAGTCGCCGCTCAAAACTCACCACGCGCAAAACTCGCCACATGCAAAAAATAGGCTCACGCAAAACTCGCCACAAGTGCAAAACTCACCTCATGGAAAACTCGCCACACGCAAAACTTGCACATGCGGAAAAATTGCCACATGCACAAAATTTGCAACACATGCAAAAGTTGCCTCACACAAAACTTGCACATACTCAAAAGGCACCAGACATAAAACTCACCACGCGCAAAACTCGCCATGCGCAAAACTTGCTGCACACAACTTGCTACACTAACCTGTCACATGCAACTCGACACACAAAAAGTTGCTACACACATGTTGCCACACAAAACTCATCTCACAAAAGTCGCTACATGCATGTCGCCACACACAACTCAACACACACAACTTGACAAACAAAACTCGCCCTAAAACACACACAAGTCTGGTATTAGCCTTCAAAAATAAAAATCTGATTAATAAGCAGACAAACTACAAGAGCAACAAATGTACCATATAGGAAATACGGCAGCTGTCAGTCACATGACCTGTCTATTATGTGTATGTGTGAGCTAATATATACTGCCAGGGGGAGGGCTTCCTGTTGGCTGGGGATTTATCAGGCTGCCAATTTATCTTACAAATACTGAGGTAAAAATACTGAGCAAATAACGTGTTAACGAGGTCTAATACAGGAGATCAGACAGGTATATACTATATACAGGGGAGATGACACACAGATATATACTATATACAGGAGAGATGACACACAGGTATATACTATATAAAGGAGGAGATGACATACAGGTACATACTATATACAGGAGGAGATGACATACAGGTATATACTATATACAGGAGGAGATGACACACAGGTATATACTATATACAGGAGCAGATTACCTACAGGTATATACTATATACAGGAGGAGATGACATACAGGTATATACTATATATAGGAGGAGATGACATACAGGTATATACTATATATAGGAGGAGATGACATACAGGTATATACTATATACAGGGGAGATGACACACAGCAGGTATATACTATATACAGGGGAGATGACATACAGGTATATACTATATACAGGAGATGACATACAGGTGTATACTATATATAAGGGAGATGACAAACATGTATATACTGAGGTGAAAATGAGAGGTGTGAGGTGAAAATGAAAAGGTGTGAGTGCAAAATGAGAGGAGTGAGGGAAAATAGTGTAGTGATCGGAAAATGACAGATGTGAGGTCGAACTGACAAGTGTTAGGCGGGAATGAGAGGAGTGAGGGAGAAAATGAGAGGTGTGAGGGAGAAAATGAGAGATGTGAGGGGGAAAATTAAAGATGTGATTGGGAAAATGAGAGGCGTGATGGGAAAATAAGAGAAGTGACGTGCTATAACTAACCACAGATATTTACTATGCCCAGGCAATGCCGGGCTCTTCAGCTAGTATATATATATATATATATATATATATATATATATATATATATATATATAGTATATATATGTATTTTTTTTTTTGGTGACACATGGATCCCTTCTATAGCGGTATGTTGGTTTTGCAAGCCTGCGAGAAAAACACGCAGTACGGATGCCATACGGATACGGAGGATGCCATGCGCAAAAAACGCTGACACACCCTGCCTACGTTGGAGCTACGGACCACTATTTTGGGGACTTTTCAGCGTATTACGGCCGTAATATACAGACCGTATTGTCTTACGCTGTGTCTGACGCCGGCCTAATACTGTTTTTTTTTTTTTTTAAATTCTCCCTTAAAAAAAATAAATAGTGGGAGAATAATATTGGCATTTGTGCTTGAGTGCCAGTCGTGTGTGCCATCTCTCTCAAATTGTGATGCACAGAAAGCCTAGTGTCTATAATACTGTTTGTTTGCTTTTTTTTTTTTTAATTCTCCCTGAAAAAAAAAAAATAGTGGGAGAATAATATTGGCATTTGTGCTTGAGTGCCAGTCGTGTGTGCCATCTCTCTCAAATTGTGGGGCACAGAAAGCCTAGTGTCTATAATACTGTTTTTTTTGTTTTTTTTTAATTCTCCCTTAAAAAAAAATAGTGGGAGATTAATATTGGCATTTGTGCTTGAGTGCCAGTCGTGTGTGCCCTCTTTCTCAAATTGTGGGGCACAGAAAGCCTAGTGTCTATAATATTGTTTTTTTTTTGTTTGTTTTTTAATTCTCCCTTAAAAAAAATAAATAGTGGGAGATTAATATTGGCATTTGTGCTTGAGTGCCAGTCGTGTGTGCCATCTCTCTCAAATTGTGGGGCACAGAAAGCCTAGTGTCTATAATACTGTTTTTTTTTTTTTGTTTTCTTTTAATTCTCCCTTTAAAAAAAATTGTGGGAGATTAATATTGGAATTTGTGCTTGAGTGCCAGTCGTGTGTGCCATCTCTCTCAATTTGTGGGGCACAGAAAGCCTAGTGTCTAATACTGTTTTTTTTTTTAATTCTCCTTGAAAAAAAATAAATAGTGGGAGATTAATATTGGCATTTGTGCTTGAGTGCCAGTCGTGTGTGCCATCTCTCTCAAATTGTGGGGCACAGAAAGCCTAGTGTCTATAATACTGTTTTATTTTTATTTTTTTTTAATTCTCCCTGAAAAAAAAAATTAGTGGGAGATTAATATTGGCATTTGTGCTTGAGTGACACTCCTGCGTGTGTGGCATCTCTCTCATTTTGTGCCACAGAAAACCTAGTGTGTAACATTGTTCCTGATTTTCCATGCAGTCTCACCCACCTATAAAGGGATATCCAAATCCTACAGAAGTTTGAGTTCACCTTGTAAGTTGTTTTACAGTAACAAATACCGTTACTTTGGTTACGTTTTGCAAACAATGAGGAAGTCTGGTGGAAGAGGTCCTAGCCGTGGGCGGTCATTGCCAGCTGGTAATGATGGTAGTGGTGGTGGAGCATCAGGTGGTCGTGGGAAAAGCAATATAGCACCTAAGTCTCGAGTTGTGGAGCCAGGTTCGTCGTCTGGCTACACAAGGTCTCGAACGCTCCCTTTTCTGGGAGTAGGAAAACAGACCGCAGTGGCACAACCACTCCATCCGCAGCTGCCACTGTTGCACACCAGGTGTCCCGTTATGGGGCAGCTACTGGCAAGCGTCAGCAGGCTGTATTGGCAATGAAGTGTTTGGGCGACAACAGACACACCGCGGAAGTTCTGTCCGAGTTCTTGCAGAAAGAAACGCAGTCATGGCTGGGCACTGTACATCTTGAGGCAGGCAAGGTAGTGAGTGATAACGGAAGGAATTTCATGGCTGCCATAGCCCTTTCCCAATTGAAACACATTCGTTGCCTGGCTCACACCTTAACCCTTGTCAGGCTGCATAATTTTACAACCTTAACAGGCTGCATAGGTACAATTGTACCTTCACATATACCTCCACTGTGGGAAGACTTTACTTGGTTTCAGAAACTAAAGTTCATTCAGCTACAAATGTTATGCTGATATCTATTGTTCAGTGTTGTTACTGGTCACTTATGTTGCTGTCAATTAAGTTAATTCAAACTGGGAGTGGCTTCTACTTGTCTTCCTGCCTCCCTCCTCTCATTAGCCATTTTGCTGTTCATCTCATTGCTGTGAACACACATTTCTAGGCTTGTGAAGTCTTCAATTTCTTGGAAACGAAGGTAGGAAAGTCTCACAGCATCTAACAGCCAGTTATACCTTTATTCTCATTATGTGGGGACAGAACAGTCAAATTGTCTTTCAGCCTGGACTTGGCTTACATATATTTTGTATGAAACTTATCACTATAGGTATAATTTTTATACGAAAAATGGATAATAATTAGTATCTACATATTGTTTTACGATGTTTTATTTATATTCAGCACAAAATACGAAGCCAAAATTCATCTAGCAAGTCATCATGAGTGATAGTAATGCTGGATCTAGTTTCCGCCATAATCCAAGAAAACGTGTTTGCAGGTTAGTATAATTTTGTGAAAAGCCAATAATGTAGTATTTCGGAAAATTATTTATTTTACATTTTTTCATATTTACAGATTTACGTCTGACGAAATAATGCGAATGCTAGAAGAATCTGATTCTGAGCATGAGGATGAACCATATGTTCCATCTGATGATGAAAACTATGTACCACAAGTGGATGTTACTGAAGAAGATTCAGACATTGAACAAGAAATGGTCATAGAGCATGAAAATGAATACGAATCAGACGAAAGTGTTGAGGATGATTCTGTGCCTCAAAGTGCAGGCGACATTTGGACTGCTAAGGATGAAACTCAATGGTGCAGTAATCCACTGCCAAATGCACAAACAAAATCTCGTAATGTCCTACGACAAAGAGGTGGCCCTGCAGCAATCAGCAACCTATATACAGCAAAAGAGCTATTCAAGTCCATCATGACTCCCGAGATGTGTGACATCATATTACGGGAAACGAATCGAAAGGCCAAGAGAGTTTGTGATGCTTACAACAACGAACTGGTACAACGTTTTCCTGATTCTTCCAAACGGCCACCACAAAAAACATTCAAGCAATTTACTGAAACTGAACTTCATGCATTTTTGGGCATACTGATTGCTGCTGGTGTGCACAGAGCCAACAAAGAGAATCTGGAGGAAATGTGGAATGTTGCTGCTCTGCCTCTTATACGTGCAGCCATGTCTCGTGACCGCTTCAAGATGATACTCAGATTTATCAGGTTTGACAACGAAAATACACGTGCAGAACGTGTGCAAACAGATAAAGCTGCACCAATACGGGACATCTGGACAATGCTGAACAGTAATCTGGAGAGAGCCTACAAGCCATATCATTGTATCACCGTCGACGAGCAATTATTTCCATTTAGAGGTCATACTAAATTTACCCAGTATATACCTTCAAAACCAGCTAAATATGGCATAAAGATTTTCTGGGCTTGTGACTCATCAAATGCCTACCCTTTACAAGGTCAGCTCTACACTGGGAAACCAACTGATGGTCCTCGACAAGTAAACATTGGAGAACGAACAGTATTGGACCTAGTGAGCTCGTATAAAGGCTCTGGAAGAAATGTCACCACCGATAACTTCTTTACAACCATGGAACTAGCTAAGGTATTGAACTCCTGGAACATGACACTAGTTGGTACAGTGAGAAAAAACAAAAGGTTCCTACCTAACAACATGCAGCCTGCCAAGGAAAGGCCTGTATACTCGACAAATTTTGCCTACAATCATGATGCAACAGTCTGTTCATATGTACCAAAGAAGAACAAATCAGTCGTGCTTCTATCATCTATGCACATGACGGGAGAAGTTGAAGAGACACTAGCAGCCAAGCCAGAGATAATAAAATACTACAACATAACAAAAGGTGGCGTTGATGTTATGGATAAAATGTTGGGAGAGTACACTGTGAAACGACGAACATCACGTTGGACTTTGGCATTTTTCCACAATATGATTGATGTCAGTGGGTTAGCATCCTACATCATCTACAGAGAACACAATCCAAGCTTCAGGGCAAAGGATCAACGAAGAAAGTTCCTGAAAGATCTCGCAAATCAGCTGTGTATGATTGCAATTGAAGATCGTAGTACAAACAAAATGATAATGAGAAACCATTTTCTTCGAGGTGCAGTAGAAATGGTGCTTGGACGATGCATTGTGGTAGCATCGCAGCCAGCAGCTGGCCCCAAAATACCTCATGGTAGTCGTGGACCCTCCCCTGTTGTTGGTAGTTGCTATGTCTGCAGAGACCTGAGGCGAAAACAACGCAAGACTAGAAAGTCTTGTGTGGTTTGTGTGAAACCCATTTGCGATGAACACTCTGTAGCAAAGCCAACATGCATTACTTGCAAAGAAAATCAATAAAAAAAAGTTTCTTACATTTTCTTTTATAATGTAAATGAACAGTTTTTTACTTGTTTATAATAGTTAAATAGCATTATCATTAAAAAAAAATTTATGCTTTTTCCCTTGCATTATCTTCATTCAAAATATATGAGGTACATTTGTACCTATGCAGCTTGTTATGGATGCAAAAAGATCTCGACCCCTTATCTCGGAAGCGGGTGGAGATATTTTATTGAAATTTGGCCAATATATTCTGGACCAAAAATGTAGAGATGTCACGAAATTTCAGCCCTCTACGTCTTTTCAAAAAAAAGTTATTGCAATTTTAAAACGGAATAGTTACAATTGTACCTATTCAGCCGGATAAGGGTTAAACCTGGTGGTGCAGTGCTTCCTGAAAAGTTATCCGGGGTTATCCGACCTGCTCCTCAAAGTGCGCAGACTTTGCTCGCATATCCGCCGTTCGCCCGTACACTCCAGCCGTATGCAGACCTATCAGCGGTCTTTGAACCTTCCCCAGCATCGCCTAATCATCGACGTTGCAACAAGGTGGAACTCAACACTGCACATGCTTCAGAGACTGTGCGAACAGAGGCGTGTTGTTATGTATTTGTGGGAGGATACACATACACGGGCAGGCAGTTGGATGGCAGACATGGAGTTGTCAGGTGTGCAGTGGTCGAAGGTACAAGACATGTGTCAAGTCCTTCAGTGTTTTGAGGAATGCACACGGCTGGTTAGTGCAGACAACGCTATAATAAGCATGAGCATCCCCCTAATGCGTCTGCTGATGCAAAGTTTGACGCACATAAAGGAGCAGGCGTCTGCAGCAGAGGAAGAGGAAAGCCTTGATGACAGTCAGCCATTGTCTGGTCAGGGCAGTGTACAGGACGAGGTAGCGGGCGAACAGGAGGAGGAGGACAAGGAGGATGATGGGGATGAGTATTTTTTTAATGAGGAAGCTTCTTTTGGGCCAATGGAAATTGGTGGCGTGGCAAGGCCGGGTTCTGGTTTTTTTGAGTGACACAAGTGACGTAGATTTGCCTGTAACTGCCCCTCAACCCAGCACAACCGCAGATTTGACAACTGGAACTTTGGCCTACATGGCGGATTATGCCTTACGTATCCTCAAAAGGGACACACGTGTTAGGAGTCGAGTTTCCTCTGCTGCACAGGGGGAATCTCGATCCGTGTCTGCTGCGGTCTCCCATTCTGCTTCGGCCGCAGTGGGCTCTGCTCAGCGGAGGCGTCGCTCCCAGCGTCTCGCTGGGACTGATTCTGTGCAAAGGGTTACTGCTGCCTTTTCCGGCTCTCCTGTTGTACCCTGCACTGATCTGCGGCGAGCGGGCTTCCCTGGGACTAAGTCTTTATTTGCACACACTGAGCATGCCCAGGACAGGATCTCCCGTTGGAGATCGAGGGTCACATGCTCAGGTGCTGCAGCACATCCCATTGGTCCTCTTGGCAGGTCCTGAAAGGGCAAAACTTCTGTAGCAGCTTCCTGTGCTGCAACTATATAAACTGCGCATTACCGCACGGCCATGCGCTAGTATTGTCTTGATAATATGTGTGTGTGTTGTGAGTGAAAGTCGCTCTTTAAAATACCCTCCCTATTGGATGACTGTTCGCGGAAGGTGTATGTTTGCTATCTAGCGCCCGACTTATCCAACAGCACGTTACACACATAACAGCGTCTAGTTGCTGTGACCGCCTGTACGGCGCCGTGCGCTTCCTCTGCGCTTTCCTTACCCAAGCCTGGGTGGTTAGTGGCGCCCGTCAGTGCGGTACTGCATGCACTCTCGTGCCTTTGTATACTATTTTAATAGTTTCTTTACACACCCAGTTGCGGTGTTGTGCCAGCAAGTGGTCTAATCGGACTTCAATCCTGTGTTGGGGTTGTGTTCGCTGACTTCTTGCTCGTGCTCTATGTGCGGTACCGCGGTCCTGTGACTCAACAAGATCGCTTCCTTAATGCAGGGTGAAGTTAACCCGTGCGTGTATACTTATAGTACCGTCATATAGTCCGTCTTACTAGCAGCAGGGTTTTTACCTGCACGGTGGACCTCGGACTGCGAATGCACCTAGTTTCATATCATCTATACTTGGTGCGTTCCGCCAGTCCTTAACAACACGCATTACTAAAATGATGATCGATGACGATTACTGGTTGGCCTGCCTCCCTTCCGTCACTGTAAGCCCACCATTTTCCGCACCACCTGCAGTATCTGTGCAGGTTTCGTTGCCAGGCCAAAGCAGTCAGGGTCAGGAAATCACCAGTTTCGTAGTAGGAAACACTGCATGTAGGGCATCGGCAAGAATACCGTCTCCAACCATCTCTCAGTCTGCCATGTCCACCGGCACCCCCGCTAGTTCCACGATCTCCAGCTCTCCAGTCCAGCTCACCCTACATGAGACTCTCGTTAGAAAAAGGAAGTACTCATCCTCGCATCCGCGTACACAGGGTTTGAACGCCCACATTGCTAGACTAATCTCATTAGAGATGATGCCCTACTGGTTAGTTGAAAGCAAAGCTTTCAAAGCCCTGATGGACTACGCTGTACCACACTACGAGCTACCCAGTCGACACTTCTTTTCGAGAAAAGCCATCCCAGCCCTCCACCAGCATGTTAAAGAGCCCATCGTCCATGCACTCAGGCAATCTGTGAGTACAAAGGTGCACCTGACAACAGATGCATGGACCAGTAGGCATGGCCAGGGACATTACGTGTCCATCACGGCACACTGGGTGAATGTGGTGGATGCAGGGTCCACAGGGGACAGCAATATTGGGACAGTTCTGCCTAGCCCACGGTCTAGGAAACAGTTGGCTGTAGCCGTTCGCCCCCCCTCCTCCTCCTCGTCCTCCTGCAGAAGCGAGAGCTTGTCCACAGACCGCAGTGGCACAACCACTCCATCCGCAGCTGCCACTGTTGCACACCAGGTGTCCCGTTATGGGGCAGCTACTGGCAAGCGTCAGCAGGCTGTATTGGCTATGAAGTGTTTGGGCGACAACAGACACACCGCGGAAGTTCTGTCCGAGTTCTTGCAGAAAGAAACGCAGTCATGGCTGGGCACTGTACATCTTGAGGCAGGCAAGGTAGTGAGTGATAACGGAAGGAATTTCATGGCTGCCATAGCCCTTTCCCAATTGAAACACATTCGTTGCCTGGCTCACACTTTAAACCTGGTGGTGCAGTGCTTCCTGAAAAGTTATCCGGGGTTATCCGACCTGCTCCTCAAAGTGCGCAGACTTTGCTCGCATATCCGCCGTTCGCCCGTACACTCCAGCCGTATGCAGAACTATCAGCGGTCTTTGAACCTTCCCCAGCATCGCCTAATCATCGACGTTGCAACAAGGTGGAACTCAACACTGCACATGCTTCAGAGACTGTGCGAACAGAGGCGTGTTGTTATGTATTTGTGGGAGGATACACATACACGAGCAGGCAGTTGGATGGCAGACATGGACTTGTCAGGTGTGCAGTGGTCGAAGGTACAAGACATGTGTCAAGTCCTTCAGTGTTTTGAGGAATGCACACGGCTGGTTAGTGCAGACAATGCTATAATAAGCATGAGCATCCCCCTAATGCGTCTGCTGATGCAAAGTTTGACGCACATAAAGGAGCAGGCGTCTGCAGCAGAGGAAGAGGAAAGCCTTGATGACAGTCAGCCATTGTCTGGTCAGGGCAGTGTACAGGACGAGGTAGCGGGCGAACAGGAGGAGGAGGACAAGGAGGATGATGGGGATGAGTATTTTTTTAATGAGGAAGCTTCTTTGGGGCCAATGGAAATTGGTGGCGTGGCAAGGCCGGGTTCTGGTTTTTTTGAGGGACACAAGTGACGTAGATTTGCCTGTAACTGCCCCTCAACCCAGCACAACCGCAGATTTGACAACTGGAACTTTGGCCTACATGGCGGATTATGCCTTACGTATCCTCAAAAGGGACACACGTGTTAGGAGTCGAGTTTCCTCTGCTGCACAGGGGGAATCTCGATCCGTGTCTGCTGCGGTCTCCCATTCTGCTTCGGCCGCAGTGGGCTCTGCTCAGCAGAAGCGTCGCTCCCAGTGTCTCGCTGGGACTGATTCTGTGCAAAGGGTTACTGCTGCCTTTTCCGGCTCTCCTGTTGTACCCTGCACTGATCTGCGGCGAGCGGGCTTCCCTGGGACTAAGTCTTTATTTGCACACACTGAGCATGCCCAGGACAGGATCTCCCGTTGGAGATCGAGGGTCACATGTTCAGGTGCTGCAGCACATCCCATTGGTCCTCTTGGCAGGTCCTGAAAGGGCAAAACTTCTGTAGCAGCTTCCTGTGCTGCAACTATATAAACTGCGCATGACCGCACGGCCATGCGCTAGTATTGTCTTGATAATATGTGTGTGTGTTGTGAGTGAAAGTCGCTCTTTAAAATACCCTCCCTATTGGATGACTGTTCGCGGAAGGTGTATGTTTGCTATCTAGCGCCCGACTTATCCAACAGCACGTTACACACATAACAGCGTCTAGTTGCTGTGACCGCCTGTACGGCGCCGTGCGCTTCCTCTGCACTTTCCTTACCCAAGCCTGGGTGGTTAGTGGCGCCCGTCAGTGCGGTACTGCATGCACTCTCGTGCCTTTATATACTATTTTAATAGTTTCTTTACACACCCAGTTGCGGTGTTGTGCCAGCAAGTGGTCTAATCGGACTTCAATCCTGTGTTGGGGTTGTGTTTGCTGACTTCTTGCTCGTGCTCTATGTGCGGTACCGTGGTCCTGTGACTCAACAGGATCGCTTCCTTAACGCAGGGTGAAGTTAACCCGTGCGTGTATACTTATAGTACCGTCATATAGTCCGTCTTACTAGCAGCAGGGTTTTTACCTGCACGGTGGACCTCGGACTGCGAACGCACCTAGTTTCATATCATCTATACTTGGTGCGTTCCGCCAGTCCTTAACAACACGCATTACTAAAATGATGATCGATGACGATTACTGGTTGGCCTGCCTCCTTGATCTTCTCCATAAAGGCAAATTGCAAAATATTATGCCACATGAGAACCTGGAACAAATATTAGCAACCAATCAACTCTTGTTGACCGTTTAATTCAGGCATTCCCAGCACACAGCGCCGGTGATGGTTCTCACATGAGCTGCAGGGGGCAGCAGACCAGAGGTGTTAGAGGTGCACAAATCAGAAGTGGCTTTGGACAGAGGGGTTTTCTGACCAGGTTGTGGAGTGATTTTGCTATGACGGCAGACAGGACAGGTACTGCAGCATCAATTTAAAGTGACAGGGGACAACATTTGTCCAGTATGGTTACTAACTATTTTTCATCCCTTATCGATTTTCTCCCTCAACCGTCATTCTCATTTGATTACTGGGCATCCAAATTAGACACCTGGCCAGAATTGGCAGAATATGCATTGCAGGAGCTTGCTTGCCCAGCAGCTAGCGTGCTATCAGAAAGAGTATTCAGTGCTGCTGGTTCAATATTGACCGAAAAAAGGACTCGTCTGGCTACCCAAAATGTTGATGATCTAACCTTCATTAAAATGAACCACTCCTGGATTTCAAATTATTTTGCCCCACCTTTCCCGGCTGACACCTAGCTTTCCTATGAAAAGGTCTTGCTTGTGGACTGGTCTGACTGAGTTTTCCAATCTCGTAATTTGCAGCAGCTGTTTGTCCAGCATACGACATGTTTACACCTCCCTAAATGGGCAAACTCCCCCCACGGGGCCGTGGTCTCGCCACTTGGTGCAAGCACCCGTGAGAGTGCCGTTTGTCTGAAGAGGTGTGTGTGCACGCTTTTGGTCGACGGCACTGCCACTGGGTCCCTCATAGTACAATAAAGTGTCTCTGGCGGTGGTGGCGTGCAACCAACGTCAGACACACCATTGTAACATGAGGGGCCCTGGGCCTGTACCGCTGGCCACAAGACAGTTCCCCCCCCAGCTCAAACAGTGCTCTACCACTTGCAAAATTATCTCTCACAGCTCCACCAATGTTTAGTCTATGCGCTGACATACTTCAATGCCTGGCACTGACAATACCAATGTGTTGACATGTATGATGCTACTTAAAATAGTCAGGGGCAGTGTCCTATATTTACACCAGTAAATACTTAACGCCAAATTACTAGGTCTGAAACTTATCAGAGGAGCCCACCCCTGTACCTAAGTATGCCACCCTTTTGTTTTTTGGTTATGTTGTATTGCGAGACATTAACATCTATTTATTTTTTGGGAGTACTAACTGTCAGACACTCCTTACAATCGGCCTCCGCTGACAACACCAATGCTGCCTGTGTACCCCTGCAAGATAATTCCAAGTGCATAGAGCCTACTCTTGTTATGTTAAGCCTACTAAGTCTGTCTGCGGTCCATAATAGAAATTGTCCTTCACTGACCACACCACTGCTGCCCGTGTACCCCTGGAACCTATTTTAAAGTGCCTACAGCCTACTTTTCTTATGTTAGGCCTACTAAGCCTGTCTGCGGTCCCTCCTTCCAATAGTCCTCCACTGACCAGACCAATGCTTGCCGTGTACCCCTGGAACCTATTTTAAATTGCATAGATCATCCTTTTTTTATTTGTAGGATCACTAAGTCTGTCTGCGGTCCATAATAGAAATTGTCCTTCACTGACCACACCACTGCTGCCCGTGTACCCCTGGAACCTATTTTAAAGTGCCTACAGCCTACTTTTCCTTTGTTAGGCCTACTAAGCCTGTCTGCGGTCCCTCCTTCCAATAGTCCTCCACTGACCAGACCAATGCTGGCCGTGTACCCCTGGAACCTATTTTAAATTGCATAGAGCATCCTTCTTTTAATTGTAGGCATGCTAAGTCTGTCTACGGTCCATAATTGAAATTGTCCTCCACTGACCAGACCAATGCTGGCCGTGTACCCCTGGAACCTAGTTGAAAGTGCATAGAGCCTACTTTTTTTCTTTATTTTATATTTATAAAGCCCAGATGAACTACGCTGTACCACGCTACGAGCTACCCAGTCGACAATTCTTTTGTGAGAAAAGCCATCCCAGCCCTCCACCAGCATGTAAAAGTACGCATTGTCCATGCACTCAGGCAATCTAAGAGTAGAAAGGTGCACCTGACAACAGACGCATGGACCAGTAGGCATATCCACAGAAGGTTTCGTGTCCATTACGGCGCACTGGGTTAATGTGGTGGATGCATGGTTCACAGGGGACAGCCTACTAAGTCTGTCTGCAGTCCCTAATTCAAATTGTCCTCCGCTGACCACACCAATGCTGCCTGTGTACCCCTGTAACCTTTTTTAAACTGCATTGAGCCAAATTTTTTGTTTAAGGCCTACTACCTGTGTCTGTCTGCGCCACTCAATACAGCTGTCCTCCTCTGAAAAAAGCTGAGCGTCAATTGTCTGGTTTTCAGCCTATAGTAATTTGAAAACTGCATTGGGGCTACTACTTCGGTAGGGCCTACTAACGGTGTCTGCCGCTCCAAGGTGTTCTCCTGGTAGCATTTCCTGAGCTTCAATTTTCAGGCTCTCGTTGAAGAGTTTTTTAAATTTAAAAACTGCAGTGGGCCTACTTGTTTGGTTGGGTTCTAGAAACGGTGTCTGCCGCTCCAAGGTGTTCTCCAGGTTGCCTTTCCTTAGCTTCAGTTTTGAGGCTCTCGTTAAATTTTGTAATATAACAATGCATATGGCCTACTTGTTTTGTTGGCCCTACTAACGGTGTCTGCGGCTCCTTGCTGTTCTCCACTGAACAAACCAGTGCCGCCTGTTTACTACTGTTACCAATTTTGAACTGCATTTAGCCTACTTACTGATTTGGGCCTACTCACTGTGTCAGCCTCTCATTACAGTTGTCCTCCACTGAACAAAGCAATGCCCCCTGGTTAGTCCTGTTACCAATTTTGAACTGCATTTAGCCCACTTTATTCTTTGGGCCTATATCTGTGTTTCCTCCTCATCCTGCCCATTGCCCAGCCAGTGATAGATGAGTCTGCTGGTACATTGCCCCAGACCACTACATTCCCCTTGCATGCTACACAGCCAGAATCTGACCCTGCTGAAATTCACGTTCCCCTTCCCACATACTATACCACCTTACAAGGGGACAAAGAGGAAGGTGAAGCTGAAAGTGCAAGTTCCATCATCAGGTGGGGGGGCATACTCATTGGCGACGTCACTGGCACAGGGCCCCTCATAGTACGCAAAAGTGTCGCTGCCGGTGGGAGTCGCCCCCGCCGTGCAAACACACCGCCGTACTTTGAGGGGCCCTGTGCCAGTGCCAATGCCAACGAGTGGGCCCCCCCTGCTTGCTCAGGATCACAGCACTTGCAAAGTTTAAATACTTACCTCACCCTGCTCCACTGCCGTGATGTGGTCCAGATTTCCTGGGCCCACAAAATACTTGAACCAGCCCTACCCCCAACAACTTTAGCCAAATGACCCCCAATTTCTAATGCCTAACTATTAGGGTTGAGCAACCTTTACTTTTATAGGATCGGGTCAGGTTTCACGAAACCCGACTTTTTCAAAAGTCGGGTCGAGTGAAATCGGCCGATCCTATAAAAAAGTCGGGGTCGGGGTCGGCCGAAACTCGAAACCCAATGCAGTTCCCAATGGTTCCCAGGGTCTGAAGGAGCGGAAACTCTCCTTCAGGCCCTGGGATCCATATTTAAGTGTAAAATAAAGAATTAAAATAAAAAATATCACTATACTTACCCTCTGACGCGCCCTGGTACTAACCGGGAACCTTCCTTCCTTCGAATCAGCCCTTCCAGGACCTTGCGGTGACGTCGCGGTGACGTCGCGGCTTGTGATTGGTCGCGCGGCCGCCCATGTGACCGCTCGCGCGACCAATCACAAGCCGCGACGTCACCTCGACGTCACCGAAGGTCCTGGAAGGGCTGATTCTTAGGAAGGAAGGCTGCCGGAAAGAAGCAGGGCGCGTCCGAGTGTGAGTATATACCTAATAGGAATATACTCACCTTCGGACGCGCCCTGCTTCTTTCCGGCAGCCTTCCTTCCTAAGAATCAGCCCTTCCAGGACCTGCGGTGACGTCGCGGCTTGTGATTGGTCGCGCGAGCGGTCAAATGGGCGGCCGCGCGACCAATCACAAGCTGCGACGTCACCGCGACGTCACCGCAAGGTCCTGGAAGGGCTGATTCGAAGGAAGGAAGGTTCCCGGTTAGTACCAGGGCGCGTCAGAGGGTAAGTATAGCGATATTTTTATTTTAATTCTTTATTTTACACTTAAATCTGAATTCCGATACTAATTCCCGATAGAAACATATCGGGAATCGGTATCGGAATTCCGATTCCAGATTCAGAAGATCGCCGACTTCATGGCCGACCCCACACAGGGGTCGGGTCGGGTTTCATGAAACCCGACTTTGCCAAAAGTCGGCGACTTCTGAAAATTGCCGACCCGTTTCGCTCAACCCTACTAACTATTATTGTAAGGGAAATTAAGATTGACAAGCTTCATTAAGAAGAATGGATGTTTTTGCCATTAAAATGGGCACTCTAGGTGTTTTCCTGGCCCCCACTCACTGCCAACTATGCTGCCCCATTGACTTGCATTGGGTTTCGTGTTTCGGTCGATCCCGACTTTACGAAATAATCGGCCGATTTTACTCGACCCGACTTTTGAGATAGTCGGGTTTTGCGAAACCCGACTCGACTCTAAAAAAAGTCAAGGTCGCTCAACCCAAGTCAAATCCATATCAAATATCTGTATCCCATCAATAAGCATACAGGCAGTTGTGCAAGTTTGCAGCCCATTAACTTTTACAAACATTGGTCTATAATTAGCGAGCACTAAAATACTCGGGTGCTCGTTGCTCGGGTCCAACAATTTGTAATACTTGGGTACTCGGACAGAACAATGAGCCCAATGTAAGTCTATGGGAGACCCGCGTCCTTTTAAGGTCTAAAAAAAAGTCTGAAAATGATGGAAACACTGCTCAAATTACATTTCTGACTCCTAGGTCACAGCTGTAAACAATGTTATCAGAGTTTCATGCCATTTTAACAGGCGCACCAAAAAACATACAAAAACTAAACCAAAATGGATTTTCCTTGGAAATATGTTAAGGAACATCCTTTCCTGGGTAGTGACTTGTATATAAGGCAAAATATCTAACCCCAAACAAAAATGTTCCTCCACCACTTGGGCTATGTTCACACGCAGCTTTTTGATGGATTTTTCAACTTTAGCATTGCTTTCAACCAATACAAATGCATTCACTGGGTAATGTCATTGTAACGTTTAACAACCCTAGCTGGCTATGTGTTGTGTGACACATGAGCAGACACATCTTTTTACATTTATGAATAAAGGACTCTTAAAGTCACAGGGCTTATTTTAGAGGGGCATCAGGCGGCATTAATCTTCTTAAAGGGTCATTAAACAGTGGGTCTCCTATACTGTTATTGCCTATGCAGTGAGTTGCTGGGCTACAAAAAATTAGGACGCATTTCAATACCCCTTTCATAAGACATACAGGAGGGCCTCCTGAAAAAATGTTGCATTGAATGTAAGGCCTGGCCTGCCCCAAAGTTACATGCACACCAGGGGGATAATTTTAAATAAAAATTGTTTACAGCCATCATACACCCTTGCAAAAAACTAGAGTGGCTGTAGCATCACAGAATACGTTCACCCTTGTGTTCTAGTGGTGGTGTCTGAAGACACATGGAGGATGTCCCTCTATGCATGTTTTCCCAATTTAAAGGAGCGGGTCTCCTATACTTGGAATGCCCATACACTTCGTGTAAGGGCTGACAAAGATTTCCCCCTTGGGGGGTCTATTTTTTAAAAATTATTTACAAGCATCATAAACACCCTTGCCAAAAATTAGAGTGACTGTTGCATCATGGAATACGCTCACCCTCATGTTCTAGCGATGGTGTTTGAAGAGACGCATGGAGGATGTCCTCATATGAATGTTTTCCCAATTTAAAGGAGCGTGTCTCCTATACTTGTAATGCGCCCATACACTATGTGTAAGGGATGTCAAACATTTCTCCCTGGGGGTCTACTTTTTTTAATATTATTCATGGGCATCATAATCACCCTTGCCAAAAATTAGAGTGACTGTTGCATCACGGAATACGTTCACCCTCGTGTTCTATTGGTGGACGTAGAGGCTGTCCTCCTATGATTGTTTACCCAATTTAAAGGAGCGGGTCTCCTATACTTGGAATGCCCATACACTAAGTATCATTTCTCCATGGGGGTACATTTTTTTTTTTTTATTTACTGGCCTCAGACACCCTTGCAAAAAATAGACTGGCTGTAGCATCACAGAATACAGTACGTTCTCCCTGGTGTTCTGGTGGTGGTGTCTAAAGAGACATGGAGGATGTCCTCTTAGGAATGTTTTCCCAATTTAACCCCTTAAGCCCCAAGGGTGGCTTGCACGTTAATGACCGGGCCAATTTTTACAATTCTGACCACTATAACTTTTATGAGGTTATAACTCTGAAACGCTTCAACGGATCCTGATGATTCTGACAATGTTTTCGTGAGACATATCGTACTTCATGATAGTGGTAAAATTTCTTTGATAAGACTTGCGTTTATTTGTGAAAAAAATGGAAATTTGGCAAAAATTTTGAAAATTGCGCAACTTTTCAAATTTGAATTTTTATGCCCTTAAATCACAGAGATATGTCGCACAAAATACTTAATAAGTAACATTTCCCACATGTCTACTTTTTATCAGCACAATTTTGGAACCATAATTTTTTTTGTTAGGGAGTTATAAGGTTTAAAAATTGACCAGCAATTTCTTATTTTTAAAACACCATTTTTTTATGGACTCCATATCATTTGAAGTCATTTTGAGGGGTCTATATGATAGAAAATAACCAAGTGTGACATCATTCTAAAATCTGCACCCCTCAAGGTGCTCAAAACCACATTCAAGAAGTTTGTTAACCCTTCAGGTGTTTCACAAGAATTTTTGGAATGTTTAAATAAAAATGAACATTTAACTTTTTTTCACACTAAATTTAATTCAGCTCCAATTTGATGTATTTTACCAAGGGTAACCGGAGAAAATGGACCCCAAAAGTTGCTGTACAATATGTCTTGAGTACGCCAATACCCAATATGTGGGGGTAAACCACTGTTTGGGTGCATGGCAGAGCTTGGAAGGGAAGGAGCGCTATTTAACTTTTCAATGCAAAATTGACTGGAATTGCGATGGGACGCCATGTTGCGTTTGGAGAGCCCCTGATGTGCCTAAACATTGAAATCCCCCACAAGTGACACCATTTTGGAATGTAGACCCCCTATGGAACTTATCTAGATGTGTAGTAAGAATTTTGACCCACCAAGTGCTTCACAGAAGTTTATAATGCAGAGCCATAAAAATAACAAATAATAATTTTTCACAATAATGATATTTTCGGCCCCAATTTTTTATTTTCCCAAAGGTAAGAGAAGAAATTGGACTTCAAAAGTTGTTGTGAAATTAATTTGACCTGAGTATGCTGATACCCCATATGTGGGGATAAACCACTGTTTGGGTGCATGGCAGAGCTCAGAAGGGAAGGAGCGCTGTTTGACTTTTCAATGTAAAATTGACAGGAATTTATATGGGACGCCATGTTGCGTTGGGAGAGGCAATGATGTGCCTAAACATTGAAACCCCCCACAAGTGACACCAGTTTGGAAAGTATACCCCTAAGGAACTTATCTAGATGGTGTTGTGAGACCTTTTTAAACCCAAGAGATTCACTACAGCTTATAACGCAGAGCGGTGAAAATAAAAATTATTTTTTTCCCACAAAAATTATTTTTTAGCCCCCAGTTTTGTATTTTCTCAAGGGTAACAGGAGAAATTGGACCCCAAAAGTTGTTGTGCAATTTGTCCTGAGTACACTGATACCCCATATGTGGGGGAACCACCGTTTGGGCGCATGGCAGAGCTCGGAAGGGAAGGCGCGCCATTTGGAATGTAGACTTAGATGGATTGGTCTGCAGGCGTCACATTGCAGAGCCCCTAATGTACTTAAACAGTAGAAACCCTCCACAAGTGACCCCTTATTAGAAATTGGACCCCTCAAGGAACTTATCTAGATGTGTTATGAGAACTTTGAACCCCCAAGTGTTTCACTACAGTTTATAACGCAGAACCATGAAAATAAAAAATCATTTTGTTCACACAAAAATGTTTTTTAGCCCCCAAATTTTTATTTTCCCAAGGGTAACAGGAGAAATTGGACCCCAAAAGTTGTTGTCCAAATTGTCCAGAGTACGCTGATTCCCCATATTTTGGGGTAAACCCCTGTTTGGGCGCACTGGAGAGCTTGGAAGGGAAGGAGGACTATTTTACTTTTTCAGCGCAGAATTGGCTGGAATTGAGATGGGACGCCATGTCGCATTTAGAGAGTCCCTGATGTGCCTAAACAGTGGAAACCTCCAATTCTAACTGAAATCCTAACCCTAGCCCCAACCCTAACCCTAGCCCCAAACCTAACCTTAGCCCTAACCCTAGCCCTAACCCTAACCCTAGCCCTAACACTAGCCCTAAACCCTAACCCTAGCCCTATCCCTAGCCCTAACACTTGCCTTAACCCTAATCCTAGCCCTAACCCTAGCCCTACCCCTAACCCTAGCCCAAACCCTAGCCCTAACCCTAGCCCTAATCCTAACCCTAGCCCTTACCCTAGCCCTAACTCTAGCCCCAACCCTAGCCCTAACCCTTATGGGAAAATGGAAATAAATACATTTTTTAATTTTATTATTTTTTACTATTTATAGTGGGGGTTATTAGCGGATTTTAATGATTGACAGCCGTCACAGACTAAAAGACACTTTTTTATTGCAAAAAATAGTTTTTGCGTCTCCACATTTTGAGAGCTATAATTTTTCCATATTTTGGTCCACAGAGTCATGTGGGGTCTTGTTTTTTGCGGGACGACTTGACATTTTTATTGGTAACATTTTCGGGCACGTGACATTTTTTGATCGCTTTTTATTCTGATTTTTGTGAAACAGAATGACCAAGAAACAGCTATTCATAAATTTCTTTTTGGGGGGGCGTTTATACCTTTCCACGTTTGGTAAAATTGATAAAGCAGTTTTATTCTTCGGGTCAGTACAATTACAGTGATACCTAATTCATATTTTTTTATGTTTTGGAGCTTTTATATGATAAAAACTATTTTATAGAAAAAATAATTATTTTTGCTTCGCTTTATTCTGAGGACTATAACTTTTTAATTTTTTTGCTGATGATGCTGTATGGTGGATCATTTTGGCGAGACAAGATGACGCTTTCAGCGGTACCATGGTTATTTATATCCATATTTTTGATCGCATGTTATTCCACTTTTTGTTCGGCGGTATGATAATAAAGCGTTGTTTTTTGCCTCGTTTTTTTTTTGTTTTTTTACCGCGTTCACTGAAGGGGTTAGCTAGCGGGACAGTTTTATAGGTGGGGTCATTACGGATGCGGCGATACTAAACATGTGTACTTTTATTGTTTTTTTAATTATTTAAATAAAGAAATGTATTTATGGGAAAAATATATACTTTTTTCTTTATTTAGGAATTTTTTTTTTTACACATGTGAATATTTTTTTTTTACTTTATAACATTGCCCCAGGGGGGCATCATGTTATAGTGACAGATCGCTGATCTGACACTTTGCACAGCACTGTGTCAGATCAGCGATCTGACATGCAGAGCTGAAGGCTTACCAGCGCTTGCTCTGAGCAGGCGCTGGTAAGCCACCTCCCTGCAGGACCCGCATGTAGCCCCGCGGACATTTTGGATCCGGGACCTGCAGGGAGAAGGAGGTAGGAGACCCTCGGAGCAACGCCATCAGATCACGTTGCTCTGAGGGTCTCAGGGAAGCACGCAGGGAGGCCCCTCCCTGCGCGATGATTCCCTATGCCACTGGACAATACAATCATGTTTGATCGCAGTGTGCCGGGGTTAGTGTGCCAGGGGCGGTCCGTGACCACTCCTGACACACAGTGCCGGATGTCAGCTGTGATTGCATATGATGTACTATCCCGTCACTGGGAATTAGGTCCCAGGTCACCTTGACGGGATAGGACGTCATATTGAATTAAAGGGTTAAAGGATCGGGTCTCCTATACTTGTAATGCCCATGCACTAAGTATAGAGAAATAAGCATTTGAATTAATACTCAAATGAGAGCTACAGCTTATCTGAAGTCTCTGTCACTCCAGCTCTATTCTCTGTTCAGGGCCGCCTCCTCCTGCTTGACTGACAGTCTTCAGGCAAAGGTGCCATCAGTCAAACAAGCGGAGGAGGCGCTGGTCAGGGAATAGAGCTTTATGAACAGAGACTTCAGATCTACAATAGCTCTTTAGCCTATTTGTATATCAATTCAAATGTTAATTCTCAGTAATGGAGGAATGGACTGGCCAAGTAAAGTATTGCTGGACTAGTCGTTGAAAGAGATACATGCACAAACAGTTGGTGTGTGAAATAATGCTGACTAGTTCAATTTAAAGATTTTATATGTTACCAATATATTGATGAAGTCTTAAAATATAGCTTTTTCTATATCTGCTATATCTGAACGAGCTAAATCAAAAAACCTTTGTAGTCTTCTAATTTTTTAACTTACGGTTAATTTTAAAATTGCAGGTCTATTATAAATATAATGTCACCATTAAGACCATATCACACAAATTTGTTTTGTAGCACTTTTAAACACTTAGAAAATTACCATGAATTTGAAGTGGTTTTCATTGTGGTTTTTTATGCCTTATTTTATTTTGTAGTATTTTACACATGCATTATTCTTTGTGCTTATTAAATCTTTTAGCGAAGCCTTTGGAAAAACGTTGGTAAAAAACTTCATAGCCAGAGCATAAAAAAATGCCTTTGCCCCAAAAATTTTACCAAAATGGCATAAACCTAATCACTTTGCATGTATTGTTTGTTTCATATTATTATGTAATATCTGGGAGTTATTTTTTAGTTTTTTAAATAAAAATTTCACGCTGTCAGAACAGGAAAATGTTTTTAAAATGTTGAAGCACATTATTACATAGCAAAATATCCACATATGAAGCCTTTAAATATACTGTAATTAATATGCTGTAGCTTGGAAGCAAGATTTCTAAAATTGTCAGTCGAAAAGAATGCATTGTGTGGCATACCTAACGTAAGAAATAAGAAATGTGTACTTTGGCATTCTACAATTTCATACTCCATTGATTGAACCCCTATAGAAAAGCATTGACGGTAATTATGTAATGACTGGAGGTTTTCTCTATGTGAGCTGTGTGAGCCTTAAGTCTTTGCAATCACAAAGGGATGGGCATCAGAGAAGATCATCCATCATTTCTGGCTCAAAACATATGGTGCATCAGCAATCTAAGACTGACCTAAATGAACATAAAACCTACAAGAAAAAATTGTTATTTGAATAATTGTCGGCTAATCATTAGGTTATTAACATGACTGTCCTGCTAGAGGAGTATTTTGTAAGAAGTAAAAATATTTTTATTATTCAAAGGCTTCACAATTAAAATATTGACTTGTCCTACTATCTTGTTGGTTGGTTATCATAGAACCAATATAAATATCAGGGACTCCATTTTGTTTATTTTAGATGTTGTTGATGTAGAGGTTTATGAAACTTTTAAACCCATATCTGTTTGAGATGTTATGGTTTTGCTTGCTTTGTTCTGGTCAATTGTCATCATGGAGGGACGGGGAGGAGTTGAGATGTGGCCATCATCTATTGTGAATGGTAGATCCTGTTTTATCCACTGTACATAGAGGTGGCAAAACTAGAGAAATGGAGTAAGCTATAAACCACTAAGAATTATACACAAGAGAAATTGTATTAATACAAGTAGATTTTTCTCTAGTTTTGCAACTTTTTTGGGAGTACTCCACTACCTTTATTACTACATAAGTATTTTGGGAGCGCTATACCCCAATATGCTCTCAGCCCCATTATTGATTTTGTGCTTTTAGATTATTGTTTTAGTCTGTATATAGAGGTGTTAACTTTTCTTGTTTTCCAGTCTATGCTAGTGAGACTACTGAAAAGAACAGGAAGTATAAGTCTAATATTAGCGTGAATGGTCAGTATGACAATTGTAAGATTTAATTTTTTACAGCATTTAATATAGAAATAGAAAAAATAAAAACATTATAAAAAAATGCATTTGACTTAAAAAATTTCAACTAAACAATAAGTCCACTTTTGATTCACTGTATGAAAAGTCCAGTATGCTGTTACATTAAGTAAAGCTATAGCATTCAAACTAATAGTAACCATCTTTTTTTAATTATAGAAAGGTTGTCATCCAGTAAATCAATCTTCTTTGCGGTTCTCTATATTAGTTTCGACATCAAACATTCTAATTCAGATACATTTTTATTTGAGGAATGTACTTTTCTCCAAGGTGGTACAGGACATGTGGAAGGAAATAAGGAACAACACCTACTGAGATGTACAGTTCACACAGCACATACAGCTTCAATCTTGTTTGCTGGTGGAGGCAGAGAGTGGTTTCTCAGAAAACTATAGGAAATATTATTTTTCCATAGGGATAAAAAAAAAATTTCAATTATGAGAAATCATGTCCAGACATGGAGACAATTTTGGAACCATGTGTGCTCCATTATGTCATCAAAATCCCATACTGCAGCCTGCACTTTTAGCTATAGCAATGCACTGCATGGAATGCAAGTGACGCTATGAAATACATGCTGAATTGATGAATTCATGACACCCAGCAGAAACGTATATTTTTACATTCACATATTTCAATAATCCACTGAATTTTGCCACAAATGTGCATCAATATTTAAAACAAAATCTGTGTCACACTTGAATTTGTTGTGGATTTTGAAGTGGAATTACCAGGGGCAGACACCCACAGAAGAAGGCCACTGTGCAGGAAAAGTAAACGGGCCCCTTTCAGTCCAATAGCACATCATAATGCACAAATCCACCTAGTGTGGAGGTAGAAGTGGTCCCCTTACCTCTTGAGCCACAGGCTGCACCAATGGCATGTCCGCCCATAGTAGTTGCCACAAATTACACCTTATGTATTATGTATTTCAATGGGGGAAATCTGGGACTGCCCCTGTAGTTAATGAGAAGACTGGTGTCCAAAAACAGAAATATCCAGAAATGCTAAGTAAGTAGAGATGAGTGAATCAATTTTCTGCAAATTGAATTCCAGTCCAATTTTAGAAAATTCACTTGACCTAATTAGTTAAAACAACTTGTGATTTAATTGGCATGAATTGCCTAAAATGCCTGCTGGCAAAAATTAAGAGACCACCACATCAAAACCCTGTCATGGCAGCCCAATCTCCAGACCTGAACCCCATTGAAAACCTCTGGAATGTAATCAAGAGGATGATGGATAGTCACAAGCCATTAAACAAAGAAGAACTGCTTACATTTTTGCACCAGAAGCAGTGTGAAAGTCTGGTGGCAACCATGCCATGACGCATGAAAACTGTGATTAAAAATCATGGTTATTCCACAAAATATTGATTTCTGAACTCTTCCTAAGTTAAAACATTAGTATTGTTGTTTCTAAGTGATTATGAACTTGTTTTCTTTGCATTATTTGAGGTCTGAAAGCACTGTTTTTTTTATTTGGACCATTTCTCCTTTTCAGAAAAAAACAACTAAATTTATTGCTTGGAAATTCGGAGACATGTAGTCAGAAGTTTACAAAATAAATGAAAATTTACATTTTACTCAAAAATATACCTATAAAGAGAAAAATCAGAGAAACTGAACATTTTGCAGTGGTTTCTATTGGATATTACGTCACATAGCTGATCATAGCCTGTATAAAAGTCAAGGCACAAAATGCAGAGCAGCAGCCCAACCATTATGGCATGAGTCTGTTTAGTGAGATGATATCAATGCTCACAGCTTATCAACAGAAATAGGTAAAAAAAAGACCAACATTTCTGAATATACTGTATGCATATTGTGTGGAAAAAACAGTCATAAAGAGTAGTTACCATCCATTTACTCATCACCATTTACAGTATGCAGAGATCACTTTTACAGTACGCAGGCTGTGCTTGTGATAAGAAGTCTGAAATGGGTTGGGTATAGTCCTTGGACCCCACAACCTATTATATATCTTTTCTCAGGGCAACTGTATGTTGGATTTACTGTGAATATACTGTATTTGCTGTAAATCAAATATTTTGGGAAAAAATTGCAGAAGATAGCAAATTTGAAATTCCAAAGTCCTGATCATCTCTGCCAGCATGCCAATCAAGGCTAAGGGACGTTCCTTATATAGCCAGTAATTGACTGAAGAAGTCTTTTCAACCATTTCTAGTATGCCAAGAAATGGGACTTGGAAAACATTGGTATGTGTTAGTTTAATTGCTTCTATTTATTATTTTTATTTACTTATTTTAAAGTTGAGACCTTTTAAGTATCATTTTGATTGACTGAAAACCTATTTAACTCTTATGCATTGAACTGTGGACGTGCCCGATGATCCGTGGCAATGCAGCCAAGTGAAATGCATTTAGATTGTGAGTTCAGTTTTAATCTTCCTGTGATGTACCATGTACCATGATGCCTCTGTTTATTGTTAGCATTGCAGAAATAGTCATCTGGACCTACTGTAGCTTAATCCCTTTGAGACTGGGAGATTTTTAATTTCTGCAATTTTGTTTTTTTCCTCCACTTTTGCTAAGAGCTATACCTTTTCTATTTCTACTTTTCCATCCACAAAACAAAATTTACATCATGCTTTTGTGTTAAATGTATATATATATATACATATATATATATATATATATATATATGTATATATATATATATATAATTGTTTTATTTTTTACAATGTTTTCTCCCATATCATAACCTGTATTTAAAATAAAAATAGAAATATTGCAATTTTCATAATGGTCAACTGGAATTTTTTTTTTTTATTTTAACTTTCTTTTAGTTCAAAAAACAGCTCATATAGTACATGAAAGTACATTTCTTTGCAAATTTGAAGGGGAAAATGGGGGTGCGTCTTATAATTTGAATATTCCTTACCGGCCGTGATGGAGCAGGGTCCCAGGGTTGCTGTTGGAGGAGGCAAGAGGCTGAAGGCTGGGATGAAGGGGTGTTTGGAGGTGCAACGTGGTGGGTGCTCAGTGGTGTGGGGGCCCCGACAACATTTTGTGAAAGCCCGGGACCCCTGCACTTTCATGGTTTACATTGCAGTGGACTCTGGGAAAATGGCTGGCCAGTGTGGTGAATTCTGTTATCGAACTCCCTCCTGTGGTCATGAATGTTACTTCGGCGAGTTCTGTCCATGGACTCCCTCTGGTGGCTGTGAGTGGAGCTGCTGCTTCTGAGGTTCCTTCCACAGGTGACGTAGTTTATTCTTTGGCTGGCTGCTCTATTTAACTCCACTTAGATCGTTACTCCATGCCAGCTGTCAATGTTCTTGTACTGGTTCAGTTCACTCTTGGATCTTTCTGGTGACCTGTCTACTCCCGCAGAAGCTAAGTCCCTGCTAGTTAATTATTTGTTCATTGTTTCCTTGTCCAGCTAGCTATCATGATTTTGCCTTGCTAGCTGGAAGCTCTGGGATGCAGAGTGGCACCTCCACAGCGTGAGTCGGTGCGGAGGTCTTTTTGCACACTCTGCGTGGTTTTTTTTGTAGTTTTTTGTGCTGACCGCAAAGATACCTTTCCTATCCTCTGTCTGTTTAGTAAGTCTGGCCTCCCTTTGCTGAAACCTGTTTCATTTCTGTGTTTGTGACTTTCATCTTAACTCACAGTCAATATATGTGGGGGGCTGCCTTTTCCTTTGGGGAATTTCTCTGAGGCAAGGTAGGCTTTATTTTCTATCTCTAGGGCTAGTTAGCTATTAGGCTGTGAAGAGGCATCTAGGCAGAGTTAGGTACGCTCCACGGCTATTTCTAGTTGTGTGATAGGATTAGGGGTTGCGGTCAGCAGAGCTCCCACTTCCCAGAGCTTGTCCTGTGTGATTTTAACCATCAGGTTGTTCCGGGTGCTCCTAACCACCAGGTCCATAACAGTACAGCTGGCCCCAAGTATTAATGCATCTCAATAGAGGGATAAGAGAAGTTCTGAGACCATTTTTTTTTCTCTGCTGTGTGTTTTGTCTTTCTTTTCCCCTTAACCTCTGGGTGGTTCAGGACACAGGTGTAGATATGGACATTCAAGGTCTGTCCTCTTGTGTAGATCATCCCACTGCAAGGGTACAAAACATTCAAGATTTTGTGGTTCAAAATCCGATGTTAGAGCCTAGAATTCCAATTCCTGATTTGTTTTCTGGGGATAGATCTAAGTTCCTGAATTTCAAAAATAATTGTAAACTGTTTCTGATTTTGAAACCCCACTCCTCTGGTGACCCCGTTCAACAAGTAAAAATTATTATTTCTTTGTTGCATGGTGACCCTCAAGACTGGGCATTTTCCCTTGCGCCAGGAGATCCTGCATTGCGTGATGTAGATGCGTTTTTTCTGGCGCTTGGATTGCTTTATGATGAACCAAATTCAGTGGATCAGGCAGAGAAAATCTTGCTGGCTTTGTGTCAGGGTCAGGATGAAGTTGAGGTGTATTGTCAGAAGTTTAGAAAGTGGTCTGTGCTTACTCAGTTGAATGAGTGTGCCCTGGCGGCAATTTTCAGAAAGGGTCTTTCTGAAGCCCTTAAGGATGTCATGGTGGGATTTCCCACGCCTGCTGGTCTGAATGAGTCTATGTCCTTGGCCATTCAGATCGATCGGCGCTTGCGTGAGCGCAAAGCTGTGCACAATTTGGCGGTATTCTCTGAGCATAGGCCTGAGCCTATGCAATGTGATAGGACTTTGACCAGAGCTGAACGGCAAGAACACAGACGTCGGAATGGGCTGTGTTTTTATTGTGGTGATTCCACTCATGCTATCTCCGATTGTCCTAAGCGCACTAAGCGGTTCGCTTGGTCTGCCACCATTGGTGCGGTACAGTCTAAATTTCTTTTGTCCCTTACTCTGATTTGCTCTTTGTCGTCCTATTCTGTTATGGCATTTGTGGATTCAGGAGCTGCCCTGAATTTGATGGACTTGGAGTTTGCCAGGCGCTGTGTTGGTCCCCGACTTCGTGTTGGGGATTTGGTTTGGTTGTCGTCTCGTTATGTTCCTATGAAGGTTTCCTCTCCTAAGTTTAAGCCTCGTTTCATTGGTCCGTATAAGATTTCTGAAGTTCTCAATCCTGTGTCATTTCGTTTGGCCCTTCCAGCTTCTTTTGCCATCCATGTGTTCCATAGGTCGTTATTGCGGAGATACGTGGCGCCTATGGTTCCCTCCGTTGATCCTCCTGCCCCGGTGTTGGTCGAGGGGGAGTTGGAGTATGTGGTGGAGAAGATTTTGGATTCTCGTATTTCGAGATGGAAACTCCAGTACCTGGTCAAGTGGAAGGGTTATGGTCAGGAAGATAATTCCTGGGTTTTTGCCTCTGATGTTCATGCTGCCGATCTGGTTCGTGCCTTTCATTTGGCTTGTCCTGATCGGCCTGGGGGCTCTGGTGAGGGTTCGGTGACCCCTCCTCAAGGGGGGGGTACTGTTGTGAATTCTGTTATCAAACTCCCTCCTGTGGTCACGAATGGTACTTCGGCAAGTTCTGTCCATGGACTCCCTCTGGTGGCTGTGAGTGGAGCTGCTGCTTCTGAGGTTCCTTCCACAGGTGACGTAGTTTATTCTTTGGCTGGCTGCTCTATTTAACTCCACTTAGATCGTTACTCCATGCCAGCTGTCAATGTTCTTGTACTGGTTCAGTTCGCTCTTGGATCTTTCTGGTGACCTGTCTACTCCAGCAGAGGCTAAGTCCCTGCTAGTTTATTATTTGATCATTGTTTCCTTGTCCAGCTAGCTATCATGATCTTGCCTTGCTAGCTGGAAGCTCTGGGATGCAAGAGTGGCATCTCCGCACCGTTAGTCGGTGCGGAGGTCTTTTTGCACACTCTGCGTGGTTTTTTTTGTAGTTTTTTGTGCTGACCGCAAAGATACCTTTCCTATCCTCTGTCTGTTTAGTAAGTCTGGCCTCCCTTTGCTGAAACCTGTTTCATTTCTGTGTTTGTGACTTTCATCTTAACTCACAGTCAATATATGTGGGGGGCTGCCTTTTCCTTTGGGGAATTTCTCTGAGGCAAGGTAGGCTTTATTTTCTATCTCTAGGGCTAGTTAGCTCTTAGGCTGTGAAGAGGCATCTAGGCAGAGTTAGGTACGCTCCACGGCTATTTCTAGTTGTGTGATAGGATTAGGGGTTGCGGTCAGCAGAGCTCCCACTTCCCAGAGCTTGTCCTGTGTGAGTTTAACCATCAGGTAGTTCCGGGTGCTCCTAACCACCAGGTCCATAACAGGCCAGGCTGCGCATGCACAGATGGAGATCTCAGCACCAAAATCTCAGAAGATGATATCTCAGTGCCAAGATCTCCATCTGCGCATGTGCCGCCATTGGCAGCCATTTTCCCGGAGTCCACCATAAAGTAAACCATGTTTTATATTGCCGCATTTTTTGAAAAGAACGTTTCTGTGGCTTTTCTGATATTGTATTGAAATAAGCTAGGGGATAATATGGACCCTAATGTTAGTGTTTTTTTGGTCACATACCTAATGTCTATACTTTGCAATATATTATGAAGCTTGGCATCTTGGCTAAGAATAGGCAAGTATTTTTTGATAATCTGTACAACATCACAGTACTGGTGACTGTATTGTGCTGATAAAGATATTCTAATTAAAGATGAGTTCCAACATGCATTGTATAACCATCAGTAAGGCTTGTTAAGCTGTAACGCATAGGTTTTGTGCCAATTGGAGGAACAGCCACTGTTTTTAAATATTCCATAAATTGTGGATTTTATCTTTACATACCTGCTATCCAGCTGGAACTTCATCTTTTAGCTTTATAGGTCGGGTTGTTCTAGACATGGCGATGCCACATATGTTTACTTTTTTTTACATAAATAAATGTATCTATTGGATTAATTTTCTTTTTTTCATTTTTTTGCTCTTTATTTTGTGATTTTTTTTTATATTGTTACAATTTTTAATAACTTATTTTTACTCTTTTATTTTGCTCCAGCATGGGACATCAACTTTCCTTTCCCTGATCGCTGATGTACCACTCTGCAATGCTTTTTCATTGCAGGACATCAGATCAGCGTCTCACAGGCAGGGAGGAGGTGTGTCAGCTACTGCTCTGAACAGGAGCGTAGAGGCCACCATTCATGGATGACTCCATGGCCATCTTTTAGCCCAGGGTCACTAGGGAGACTATCTGCACTACATGATCGCAATCATGTTGTACTGATGAGAGCAGAGAGGGAGCTCCTTCCCTATGCGATGCCCCTCAATGTCGCTGTTACTAATAACAGCGGCATCAGAGGGGTTGGATGCCTGTGATCGGGGCTAGTACCAATCTTGGGTGTTGCGGTAGGATGTCAGCTCTCATATAGAGCTGACACCCACATTTGATCATGGTAGTATTCAGCATGAGCCCGCGTGATCATCACATCATAAATATATATACGGCGGTTTGCGGGATCACAGCTCCCACAGGACTGTATAGTCCGCATGTCATGAAGGTGTTAATAAAGATTATGATATGGCAAAATGGTAATATTTTTGAAAACTACATGACACACAAAAATCAGATAAAACACATTGCCTTTAAATCTCTTGCACATTGTAAATAAAGATTGTTAACAATAGTAGAAGCAATTTATACTTTCCAAAATAAAATTTTATGAATTTTATCTTGACTTAAAATGGGATTAGTTGATTAAAACTTCCACAGATGTGCAGTTTATCGCGCTCAGTTGATCGTCAGAATATTGGAAGCATTAGATTTTGTGTGCTTTTACAAAAACACTTCACTCTTATCCTAAAATTTCTTCCAGCAGAGTTCAGATAATAGTACATTGTTGCTAAATGTAATTAGAACTGCAGCTGAAGCTTCTATCTCATGGAGTACCTTCCCACTTTGTAGAACATTTATATCTGGGATCACTCTATTTTATGTTTAACTACATTGCTCCTTTGAAAACATAGATAAAAGCAGAATCCACTTAAGTTATGTAACTGTACAAAAATAGATTTGGTTTTTAGTGAACATAAAGATTTATTGATCGTCATTGTTAATATTTGCTTCTCTATCCTGGTACAATGTAAATCCCAGCCAGCACTTCTGTTTTCAGAGACAGAAATGGAGCAGTTGTGAGGATGAATCAATAGATCCAAAAACATAGTTCTTTAAAAGGCATAGATGATTCTTCCCCCTTTCAGCAAGGAAGAAAGATTAGGAAGATTAAAGGAAATTTAGCTATGGAAGGTAATTTAATCGTATTTAAGTTTATTCACATGTTTAAGCTGTATAATGCATTGATCAAATCGGAGCACCTAATTCTATCCAGCAAGCTTTGTAACAATGTCAGTTTTCTCTGCATAAATGGCAGTAAAATTCATAATATAAATTCAATAAATGTACAATAGAATACAATAGAATTTCTAATTCCCTGTATCATTTGATTTACTAGGTGATTACGTACATTATTGAGACAAAACTTTTAAAGGGAACCTGTCACAAGGATTTTTCCCATGTAAAAAACGACCACCACCATTAGGGTCTTCTTCTTCAGCCTACAGCATTCTGGAAATATTTAAAAAAGTCCCCAATCCTCTCTGCAGATAAAAAAGACCTTTTATTATATATTTATATTATATTAAGTCTGATGGACATCTGTGGTCTTTATTCGGCACTTCAACTCTTCTTGTAATTGCTGTCCTCCTTCCCTGTTTTGTGTGGATTGCACATCCAACATCCCCCGCAAAGTATCTTCCATCATTCTCCTGTGCAGGCATATTTCACTCTCAGCCCTGTCAGAGTAGAGGAAAGCACTGCAGTGCGCATGTGCTGCCTTTACTTCTGGGTCATTGGCTCTCTTTGGCCTTTCCCAGCGTATGTGCATGTGCACGATGGAGATCATCCACATGAAGCAGGGAAGGAGAACGGTGATCGCAAGAAGAGAGAAGGCACTAAGTCAAGACTAGAGACTCCCATCTAACCAGAACGTGCCCTAGGTGAGTATAATAAAAGTTTTTTTGGGGGGATCTGCACACTGAATTGGGGACTTTTTGACAGCATTCCAGAATGCTGTAAAAAAGGCCCTGATGGTGGTAGACATACTTTATATGGGAAAACCCTGTGGAAGGCCACATAAATCATTAAATTCAGGTTTTTCATTTAGTCCTATTACTACAAGTATATAAAATAAAGCCCTAGCCATACAGCCTGCAATAAAAAAAATGTGAAAGAATGAGTCATTCTAAATTCAGGCTTGATAGTGTAAAAGGATGCCACCTTCCACGATCACCTGTGAGTAATATTGTAAAGTGAAATTGTTTAGGACACACTGCAACTCAACCATGAAGTTAAAGTAAGGTGTGTTGTGAATTCTGTGGTAGAGCTCCCTCTTGTGGTCACAAGTGGTACTTCGGCTGATTCTCTCTGTGAGCTTCCGTTGGTGGAGGAAAGTGGTACTGCGGCTTCTGAGTTTCCTTCCTCAGGTGACATGGTGAAGTCGTTAGGTGCTGCTCTATTTAACTCCACCTAGTGCTTTGATCCTGGCCTCCAGTCAATGTTCTAGTATTGGACCTGTCTCCTCCTCCTCCTGTGGCCTGCTGCTCTGCATAGCTAAGTTATTCTTTGCTATTTGTTTGCTGTTTTTTTCTGTCCAGCTTGTCTATTTGTTTTTTCCTGCTTGCTGGAAGCTCTTGGACGCAGAGGGTGTACCTCCGTGCCGTTAGTTCGGTACGGAGGGTCTTTTTGCCCCCTTTGCGTGGTTTTTGTAGGGTTTTGTGTTGACCGCAAAGTTACCTTTCCTATCCTCGCTCTGTTCAGAAAGTTGGGCCTCGCTTTGCTAAATCTATTTCATCTCTACGTTTGTCTTTTCATCTTAACTCACAGTCATTATATGTGGGGGCTGCCTTTTCCTTTGGGGATATTTCTCTGAGGCAAGGTAGGCTTATTTTCTATCTTCAGGCTAGCTAGTTTCTCAGGCCGTGCCGAGTTGCATAGGGAGCGTTAGGCGCAATC
Source organism: Ranitomeya imitator (assembly GCF_032444005.1). NCBI lineage: Eukaryota > Metazoa > Chordata > Amphibia > Anura > Dendrobatidae > Ranitomeya > Ranitomeya imitator. The sequence continues at coordinate 489,294,404 of NC_091285.1, read as the reverse complement.
CACGGCTGCCTTTAGTGTGGTTGGAGAGGATTAGGGATTGCGGTCAACAGAGTTCCCACGTCTCAGAGCTCGTTCTTGTTTTTTGGGTTATTGCCAGGTCACTGTATGTGCGCTGACCTCTATGTCCATTGTGGTACTGAATTACCTTTCATAACAGTACTGGAGGCCAAAAGTACTAATGATTCTCAATAGAGGGAAAAAAGAAGTTCTGAGACCATTTTTTTTTCTTTGCACTGTGTTTTGCCTTTTTTTTCCCCTAGACATTTGGGTAGTTCAGGACACAGGTGTGGACATGGATATTCAGGGTCTGTGCTCTTCATTGGATAATCTCGTTATAAATGTACAAAAGATTCAAGATTTGGTGGTTCAGAAGTCTATGTTAGAACCAAGAATTCCTATTCCTGATTTGTTTTATGGTGATAGAGCCAAGTTTGTGAATTTCAAAAATAATTGCAAACTGTTTCTGGCCTTGAAACCTCGCTCCTCTGGTGATCCAGTTCAACAAGTGAGAATTGTTATTTCTTTTTTGCGTGGCGATCCTCAGGACTGGGCATTTTCCCTTGCGCCAGGGGATCCTGCATTAAGTAATATTGATGCGTTTTTCCTGGCGCTCGGATTGCTGTACGATGAGCCTAATTCAGTGGACCAGGCAGAGAAGAATTTGCTGGCTCTGTGTCAGGGTCAGGATGAGATAGAGGTATATTGTCAGAAATTTAGAAAGTGGTCTGTACTCACTCAGTGGAATGAAGGTGCGCTCGCGGCTATTTTCAGAAGAGGTCTCTCTGAAGCCCTTAAGGATGTCATGGTGGGATTTCCTATGCCTGCCGGTCTGAATGAGTCTATGTCTTTGGCCATTCAGATCGGTCGATGCTTGCGTGAGCGTAAATCTGTGCACCATTTGGTGGTATTACCTGAGCTTAAACCTGAGCCTATGCAGTGCGATAGGACTTTGACCAGAGTTGAACGGCAAGAACACAGACGTCTGAATGGGTTGTGTTTCTACTGTGGTGATTCCACTCATGCTATTTCTGATTGTCCTAAGCACACTAAGCGGTTCGCTAGGTCTGCCACCATTGGTACGGTACAGTCAAAATTTCTTCTGTCCGTTACCTTGATCTGCTCTTTGTCATCGTATTCTGTCATGGCATTTGTGGACTCAGGCGCTGCTCTGAATTTGATGGACTTGGAGTATGCTAGGCATTGTGGGTTTTTCTTGGAGCCCTTGCAGTGTCCTATTCCATTGAGAGGAATTGATGCTACGCCTTTGGCCAAGAATAAGCCTCAGTACTGGACCCAGCTGACCATGTGCATGGCTCCTGCACATCAGGAGGTTATTCGCTTTCTGGTGTTGCATAATCTGCATGATGTGGTCGTGTTGGGGTTGCCATGGCTACAAGTCCATAATCCAGTATTAGATTGGAAATCCATGTCTGTGTCCAGCTGGGGTTGTCAGGGGGTACATGGTGATGTCCCATTTCTGACTATTTCGTCATCCACCCCTTCTGAGGTTCCTGAGTTCTTGTCTGATTACCGGGATTTATTTGATGATCCCAAGTCCGATACCCTACCTCCGCATAGGGATTGTGATTGTGCTATCGATTTGATTCCTGGTAGTAAATTCCCAAAAGGTCGACTGTTTAATTTATCTGTGCCTGAGCATGCCGCTATGCGGAGTTATGTGAAGGAGTCTTTGGAGAAGGGGCATATTCGCCCATCATCGTCGCCATTAGGAGCAGGGTTCTTTTTTGTAGCCAAGAAGGATGGTTCACTGAGACCTTGTATAGATTACCGCCTTCTAAATAAGATCACGGTTAAATTTCAGTACCCTTTGCATTATTATCTGATTTGTTTGCTCGCATTAAGGGGGCTAGTTGGTTCACCAAGATAGATCTTCGTGGTGCGTATAATCTTGTGCGTATTAAGCGAGGCGATGAGTGGAAAACTGCATTTAATACGCCCGAGGGCCATTTTGAGTATCTAGTAATGCCATTCGGACTTGCCAATGCTCCATCAGTGTTTCAGTCCTTTATGCATGACATCTTCCGAGAGTACCTGGATAAATTCCTGATTGTGTACTTAGATGACATTTTGATCTTCTCTGATGATTGGGAGTCTCATGTGAAGCAGGTCAGAACGGTGTTTCAGGTCCTGCGTGCTAATTCTTTGTTTGTGAAGGGATCAAAGTGTCTCTTTGGTGTCCAGAAGGTTTCATTTTTGGGGTTCATCTTTTCCCCTTCTACTATCGAGATGGACCCTGTTAAGGTCCAAGCCATCCATAATTGGACTCAGCCGACATCTCTGAAAAGTCTGCAAAAGTTCCTGGGCTTTGCTAATTTTTATCGTCGCTTCATCTGCAATTTTTCTAGTATTGCTAAACCATTGACCAATTTGACCAAGAAAGGTGCTGATGTGGTCTATTGGTCTTCTGCTGCTGTGGAAGCTTTTCAAGAGTTGAAGCGTCGTTTTTCTTCTGCCCCTGTGTTGTGTCAACCAGATGTTTCGCTTCCGTTCCAGGTCGAGGTTGATGCTTCTGAGATTGGAGCAGGGGCTGTTTTGTCGCAGAGAAGTTCTGATTGCTCGGTGATGAAACCATGCGCCTTCTTTTCCAGGAAGTTTTCGCCTGCTGAGCGAAATTATGATGTGGGCAATCGAGAGTTGCTGGCCATGAAGTGGGCATTCGAGGAGTGGCGTCATTGGCTTGAAGGAGCTAAGCATCGCGTGGTGGTCTTGACTGATCATAAGAACTTGACTTATCTTGAGTCCGCCAAGCGGTTGAATCCTAGACAAGCTCGTTGGTCGTTGTTTTTTGCCCGTTTTGACTTTGTGATTTCATATCTTCCGGGCTCTAAAAATGTGAAGGCGGATGCTCTGTCTAGGAGTTTTGTGCCTGACTCTCCGGGTGTATCTGAGCCGGCGGGTATCCTCAAAGAGGGAGTAATTGTGTCTGCCATCTCCCCTGATTTGCGGCGGGTGCTGCAAAAATTTCAGGCTGATAAACCTGATCGTTGCCCAGCGGAGAAACTGTTTGTCCCTGATAGGTGGACGAATAAAGTTATCTCTGAGGTTCATTGTTCAGTGTTGGCTGGTCATCCTGGAATCTTTGGTACCAGAGAATCAGTGGCTAGATCCTTTTGGTGGCCATCTCTGTCGCGGGATGTGCGTACTTTTGTGCAGTCCTGTGGGATTTGTGCTCAGGCTAAGCCCTGCTGTTCTCGTGCCAGTGGGTTGCTTTTGCCCTTGCCGGTCCCGAAGAGACCTTGGACACATATCTCTATGGATTTTATTTCAGATCTTCCCGTCTCTCAAAAGATGTCAGTCATTTGGGTGGTCTGTGATCGCTTCTCTAAGATGGTCCATTTGGTACCCTTGTCTAAATTGCCTTCCTCCTCTGATTTGGTGCCATTGTTTTTCCAGCATGTGGTTCGTTTACATGGCATTCCAGAGAATATCGTTTCTGACAGAGGTTCCCAGTTTGTTTCGAGGTTTTGGCGAGCCTTTTGTGGTAGGATGGGCATTGACTTGTCTTTTTCCTCGGCTTTCCATCCTCAGACTAATGGCCAGACCGAACGAACCAATCAGACCTTGGAAACATATCTGAGATACTTTGTTTCTGCTGATCAGGATGACTGGGTGTCCTTTTTGCCTTTGGCTGTGTTCGCCCTTAATAATCGGGCCAGCTCGGCTACCTTGGTTTCACCGTTTTTCTGCAACTCTGGGTTCCATCCTCGTTTCTCTTCAGGGCAGGTTGAGTCTTCGGACTGTCCTGGTGTGGATACTGTGGTGGACAGGTTGCAGCAGATTTGGACTCATGTAGTGGACAATTTGACCTTGTCCCAGGAGAAGGCTCAATGTTTCGCTAATCGCAGACGCTGTGTGGGTCCCCGACTTCGGGTTGGGGACTTGGTTTGGTTATCTTCTCGTCATATTCCTATGAAGGTTTCCTCTCCTAAGTTTAAACCTCGTTTTATTGGTCCGTATAGGATTTCTGAGGTTCTTAATCCTGTGTCTTTTCGTCTGACCCTTCCAGATTCTTTTTCCATACATAACGTATTCCATAGATCATTGTTGCGGAGATACGTGGCACCCGTGGTTCCATCTGTTGATCCTCCTGCCCCGGTTTTGGTGGAGGGGGAGTTGGAGTATATTGTGGAGAAGATTTTGGATACTCGTGTTTCTAGATGGAAACTCCAGTATCTGGTTAAGTGGAAGGGTTATGCTCAGGAAGATAATTCCTGGGTCTTTGCCTCTGATGTCCATGCTCCCGATCTTGTTCGTGCCTTTCATATGGCTCATCCTGGTCGTCCTGGGAGCTCTGGTGAGGGTTCGGTGACCCCTCCTCAAAGGGGGGGTACTGTTGTGAATTCTGTGGTAGAGCTCCCTCTTGTGGTCACAAGTGGTACTTCGGCTGATTCTCTCTGTGAGCTTCCGTTGGTGGAGGAAAGTGGTACTGCGGCTTCTGAGTTTCCTTCCTCAGGTGATATGGTGAAGTCGTTAGGTGCTGCTCTATTTAACTCCACCTAGTGCTTTGATCCTGGCCTCCAGTCAATGTTCTAGTATTGGACTTGTCTCCTCCTGGATCGTTCCTGTGGCCTGCTGCTCTGCATAGCTAAGTTATTCTTTGCTATTTGTTTGCTGTTTTTTTCTGTCCAGCTTGTCTATTTGTTTTTTCCTGCTTGCTGGAAGCTCTTGGACGCAGAGGGTGTACCTCCGTGCCGTTAGTTCGGTACGGAGGGTCTTTTTGCCCCCTTTGCGTGGTTTTTGTAGGGTTTTGTGTTGACCGCAAAGTTACCTTTCCTATCCTCGCTCTGTTCAGAAAGTTGGGCCTCGCTTTGCTAAATCTATTTCATCTCTACGTTTGTCTTTTCATCTTAACTCACAGTCATTATATGTGGGGGCTGCCTTTTCCTTTGGGGATATTTCTCTGAGGCAAGGTAGGCTTATTTTCTATCTTCAGGCTAGCTAGTTTCTCAGGCCATGCCGAGTTGCATAGGGAGCGTTACGGGCAATCCACGGCTGCCTTTAGTGTGGTTGGAGAGGATTAGGGATTGCGGTCAACAGAGTTCCCAAGTCTCATAGCTCGTTCTTGTTTTTTGGGTTATTGCCAGGTCACTGTATGTGCGCTGACCTCTATGTCCATTGTGGTACTGAATTACCTTTCATAACAAAGGTGGCCATACAAAATAATATTTGTGAAACCGTAAATTTCAGGAAATTCAGATTGAACTCGATTCTCAATGGATTGGATCTAAATTTTGGGTATTTTGTGCACGATTTTGCAACTGTGCACAAAGTAAGGCCCGTAAAGACATGATGGGGTGAATCTAGTATGGAAGAAATTGACTGGCCTACACAGCTCTTATCTGCTTCTAACACTTTTGAGATTAAATAAATGGAGATTAAAAACAGGACCATTTTGTGCATCATCAGTGTCTGACCACACAAATGTTTTTTCTGAATGACTTTGTAAAAATTAACACAGACATACTTCAATATTTTGGAGTAAGCCTTCCAGAAGAGTGGAAGCTGTGTTAGTTCCAGATGATGGGCCAACTGCATACTAGGTAGGTGTCCCATATTTATCTGAATAATGTATCCAGAGATAGTGATATAATACAAATTTTACAAATTTTTACAGAAATTTTATCAATGCAGAGAAGGGCAGTCTAATATTTAATTTGCCTTGCTCAATCTATTAACCCATTACTTGCCAAATTAAAATTTGTCAGAAAAGGGCATCCCAATATTCAATTAAAAATGACAATGACATGATTTTCTATTTTGAAAACATTCATTTTACAAACACAACACAAAAAATTGGACCTAATGATAAAAATTATAAAGTCTTAGTTGCTATAAGCTAAAGATTAGGCGTCCCAAAAAAAGGACACTGGTAGATAAGGGGTTAATAAAAAAGACCCATAAGGCTACATTCCCACGATAAGCATTTGATGAGTCTTTGATATTGCAGATTTTCTTTACCATTTCTTCACGCATTATGTAAAATAGGTTACTTGCATTTTTTTAAAATAAGCAACATCAAAAACTGATTATGGGTACGAAACCTAATGCTGAAATTTATTTCTTAAGGGCAACAATCAAAACTAATGTTAAAGAGAACCGTCAGTTTTTCAATTTTTGAGCCAAAAAATTCAATTCAGAAATGGACAAGAAATGTATTCAATATAAACAAGAAAATATGAAGAAACTGACAAAAAAATGCTGAAAAAAGATCAATACAATTTCACACACTATTGAAGACTCAGAGAGTGGGTTAATGGTATCTGACACAGAAAGGCGGGCTTCCCCATAATGCTCTGTAACCATCACATGAAGTAAAAGAGATTCCCACACAAATTTTACATACTTCTAAAAATCATTGTGACTATCTTTACAAAAAAACAAATTTTCTCATTCAGGGCTCAAAGGTTTCAGAAATACTTGTACTGCAATAACGCTCTCCTACTTTTTTTTACCATATTTGTTTTACCTTAACAATTTTGTACCTTTAAGACGTATTCCCTCTATATCCATTTACGTCATATAAATAGACCATAGGTTATGTCTCTCCCTCAGTTCCAGAGCCTGCATCTTTTACGGCAAATGACAGCTGATTTGACCAGCTGTCATGTGCCCCACCGACAGCAACAATTAACTTGCACGTGCCAGAAGCGTGTCATAAAACTCACCCATCAGCGCCCCTATCACATAATCATGGGGCACAGATGGGTTGGCATCTCAGTTGTGGATCTGCAGAAAACCCCCGTGCTTGTCATTAGAGATCTCACATAATGCCTGTGGCCGAAGTTCATAGGAGATCATGATCGGATGAAGTAGAGAAAATGTTATAAAAAATATTTTAAAAAATTTCAAAAATATAAAAATAAACCACCCTTTTGCCTCATTCAAAATTAAACAATAAAAAAAATCTAAAATGCACATAATTTATATAACTGCTTTCATAAATGTCCAATCTATCAAAATATAAAAATAATAAGCCCAATCTGTAAACGGCATAACAAGAAAAAAAATCAAAACTCCAGAATTACTTTTTTTTTTAGTCGCCACAATATTACATTAAAAAGGAATAACAGTTGATAAAAACATTTAATTTACTCCAAAATGTTATCAATAAAAACATAAGCTCGGCATGCAACAAACAAGCCTTCGCCCAGGCGCACATCACGAAAAAAGGAGAAGCTATGGGTCTCGGAATAAGGTGCCTTTTCCTTCTTGCAAACTTTGAATTTTTTTTCACCATTTAATTAAAAAAGAATCTATATATGTTTGGTCTTTACGAACTCGTAATGATCTGGAGAAGCATAATGACAGGCCAGTTTTAGCCTTTAATGAACATGCAAAGTAAAAAAAAAATCATTGTGGAATTGCACATTTTTTGCAATTTCACTGAACTTGGATTTTAAGTATCATGATGTGTTAGCCAAGCAAAGTGCCACAATACATATTTTCTGTACATTCAAAGTATTTTAGAAGATTATGTGATCTTTTCCCATTTGTTTCTTGTCTACAGTACAGATGAGTCTTCGGTTTCAATATCTCTAAATGCATGAGCTGGAGTTTGCATACTACATCCGTAAAACTAAATCCCACATTTCATCAGCAGCCATTTAGGTATAGCAACACAATTACATTTAGGGAATCACAATGTATTTTAATTGACTAACCCCATCTAGTATAAAAAATATCATATATATCATTCTTTATTGATTTATCCATATAAATCCAAAAAGAAAAATATTTTCTTGACAGATGCTCTTTAACCAACATCTCTCAAAGGGTTAAGGAACCTTTACGCACACTGGCCATTCTCACCGTTTGTACTTGACTGTTCCTAACAAAAGTGTTTCACTTGACCTTTAGCTTGCTAGAAAACAACAGGAGATTGAAAAGGAAAAAAAAATTACAAAGGAAAACTGAATGCTTTCCCAGTATAGAACTTACTAGATCTGCCTGCTAACATCATTGAATGTCTGAATATAAAAAATAACATTATAAACTCCTATTCTTGAAAAAAGAAAAAAAATGTGGTAGGCACTTAGCCAGATGTGTGCTGTGTTAAAAACATTTTCCTTTGACTCACAAAGGTATCCGGTACCTGGTCTAGTTATTTCAACTTTAAAGTGGCATCTAAAATAATCATATTTCAGTATACGTAGACTAAAGTAAAGTGGAGTAATATCTTTAAGATCTCTACAGTGAATAGAATATGGTGGAATTTAACAACTATTTTAGTATAAATATTATTTCTTGTCCAATTTGTTCATTTGTACAGAGCTAAAAATACATTATTTATTTCACAGTTATTAATTGTAAACCTCTGGCTGTAAACCTTTGCACATTATTTATTACTATTCATGAATGTAACAGATATTATAAGTCTTTAGAAACATGGAAGTCTCCAACCTAACGGTTATGGAGACATTATACATGCAAAATTATGGGCCACTTTGTCCAGGAATCAATTAAATCCTCACTAATTAAAGATTTTGACTTGCCTTAATGACTTGTCTTGATGTTCAATACAGAGACGTAACTTTAATGTCTGGAGGCTAAGGGACCCAAATAGTTTTTTTTAACCCATTTTAAAAGACCAATATTATTATAAACCAACAATAGTCTGGAGCCTTGTTGGAGATTTTGCACTGGGGCCCAAGAGCTTCATGTCAAGCTGATTCAAAGGTTTATGAAACTGAACATGGGCATTAAATTCTATTTCAAATAGCTAAAATGTGTCTGCAACAACTGGACTTTTACTGAACCACAGCTTGATCACCATAGAACCTTTTTATTCTGGCGTACTTTATAACAATGCTTATTAAGATGTTCAGTTTGTATGCTAATTTTTAAGGCCCTATACACTTTAGATCGCTGTCGGCCAAATGATGCTTCAGCCGACCATTCGGCTGATTGCCATCTCAGCCAACTCTCCGTTTTGCTGAGCACGCCTATGTCCTCTATGAGATAACCGCCAACTGACATGTTTGCTGATAGTTTATGTCAGGCAGAAAAATATGATCAGCAGTCTGGAATCTGAAATGCCTAATCTGACATGCTTGGCGCGCCATGCAAATAAGACTGTTGGCTGAATCTGGAGATATCGACAGGTTTGATAGACATTAGTCTAATGTGTAGTGGGAACTTTACCTAAACTCATGCTTCATGTAATGTTCCTGGGTGCTATAGTGCAAGTCTCCTTAAACTCTAAGATCCAAAGGACTGTGAAGATCAGGTGTTGAAACCAGTTAATCATCTACTGTTAATTGGGTCAGTCCAGGATTTAATATTATAAACAAAACCCTGTAACTTCCTAACTATGGTAAGCATAATCTAACACACAAATAAACTTACTGATAGTTTTGCCATTTGTCTATCAATTTTTAACTAGTGAAGTGGGAGGTTCCTACACCGCACTATAGGTAACCGCAATTTCACACTGGGAAGCAATATTACTGCCTTATTTTCATCTATTTGTTTTTCTGCACACATTATTCAATAAATTAACACTTGTCTCTTTTCTTCTTTTCTGGAACTCCCTACGTCTTTTAATCCAATATCCAACTCTCCAAACTTATAGGTCAAATTCAGGCGTCATTGATTTTTCTTGTACGTAAAAACACAGACCGATTTTCATGTGCATTTGGATCAGATTTTTATTAGTGTTTGGTTAGTGATTTTTTACCATCTGTTATCAGTAATTTTTCTGGTATGGAAAATAAAATAACAATGGCATCCCTGTGCTGTGAGTAATTTTTTATAGACCCACAGACTTACGAGTAATTATGATTAATGACTTGAAACATAAAAAGACATGTCTCTGTGATTTTTTTGGAGGACACGTGGTCTGCAGAAAAACAAAGACGTGAGCAGCCATATAGACTGTAATGGGTATGTGTTCGATCTGTGAAAAAGCAAATAAAACTTATGTGAAAAACAGATGTTTGAATGATGCCTAAGATGCATACTTAAAAACTGTTCTGACAAGCATATGACTTGAGTCCCCCAAAGTCCCCAACATCGATGCCACCTAAACAGATTACTCTATTCTTTGATGTTTTATATCTGTTCCAAATCTCTTACAGGACATAAGCTCATGTAGCCTCTTAACAAAAGTATCCAGTGAATAATTGTTTAATTTCTCATTACCTCACTGTCTTTTTTTAAATTTTACTATTTATTACAAAACAATATATAAAGGAACACGGAATGGCACAATATATATGATAATATAAAAATATAATATGTAATGATGTAAAGTAATAATAATATCACTACTTCCCAATCTCCCACTAAAAACCTCAGTAAGTCCGATAGATCTTTTCCCAATTTCATTCGGCATAATATCCAATTGAGGAAGTTGACAAGCATTTGCAGCCAATTATTTCTAAGTTGAATGGCGTAATCTCCACTTTACAGGAAGGACTTTCCTGTGAGGACGTTTAACTGCGGTGAGAACTGATGGTGGAATCTTATCCTCCTTAGTGTTTGGAAGGAGGATGAAGTGCTGGGGTGGCGCCTTTGCAATTTGATTTTGTGCAAAAATACACACCAAATCTGATTTCTACTACATTAAGTTGTTCTCCAGTAAAATGCACAAAGGAGAGAGGAAATATACTTTAGTTTTAAAGTACTCAGCAGCCTTCCTATTCTTCTGTCCAAACACTGGGCCATGGGAAGGGAAAAAAAACAAAACATTTCATTTGAGTGAAATTTAGATGATTTAATATTAAGTTGAAGTCAAAGACTTGAAGGCAGAATATAATTGGATATGTGTTCTCTTACGAGAAATAAGTGCAATTTAAAACCCTAAATATTATGCCAGTCACTTTGAAGAGGAAAAATAGAATTAAAAATAAACTGAAAATCATCTAGGGAACATTAAATCAGAAAAGTCCACTGCTCCACAATTTAGTAGCTTATAACATACAGTTGATGTAAATAAATATTACCCTAATATAATACATTTGGCTTTACAGTAATGATAGTAGGGATGATCATTTACTGTGCACTGGCATCTCCAATTACAACTAAAGCCCGATGTCTGATGAAACCTAGAATAAAACCTGACATATTTCAGACTTTGTAGTCAATTATTTGCTTTTTTTAGATGTACATTTAAATTCCTGCATTCTAGAATCGAGATGGCGATTTCAGTATTGGAGATTAACATGTAGGGCAGGGAGGCACTGCGTGATTATGTATCTTCTTTGATTATTATTATCCCTCCATAAAAGAAAAAAAAATTAGCATCCCTATGGCATTTCTGCTTTATTATATTGTATGTTTTTAACCACTGTGCCCCGAAGCCTGTTCACTTTCCTTACCAGGCCAATTTTTACAATTCTGACAATTCTGACCACTGTCACTTTATGAAATCATAACTCTGGAACGCTTCAATGGATCCAACTGGTTCTGAGAAACTTTTCTCGTGACATATTGTACTTCATGACAGTGGTAAAAAGTCTTTGTAATAACTTGCGTTTATTTGTGAAAAAAATGGAAATTTGTGGAAAATGTGGAAAATATTAAAACTTTTAACTTTTATGCCCTTAAATCAGAGAGACACTGTTAGGGTTGGCGGAACGCACTGAATATATATATTTATTTAAAAGTTGGTGCATTCGCAACCCGGGATCCACCCTGCAGGAAAGCACCTGCTGCTAGATATGGCGGTACAAAAAGCAGTATAAACAGACTGTTACTTCACAGAGTCTGTTAGCAAAGATAACGCTGTGCCCTGTTTAGCTCACAGAGGAACACAGCTACTTAGTAGAGCAGATGGTGGTCATGCAGTCAAATGCAAACATGAAACTCCTCGCCGGAGGTGCCAGCATTCTAGGGGCCCATTTCAGCCGGGTCCCTGAATACACACACACAAAACTCCTCGCCGGAGGTGCCAACATTCTAGGGGCTTATTTCAGCCGGGTCCCTGACTTCATGCAAACATGACCACACTTGCGCTGAGCTCGTATATAAATTGATACTAGCGCATGGCCATGCGAACCTTATATAGCTGCAGCACGTACAGGACCTTCCTAGAAGGACCAATGAGAGGCTGCCACAGAGCCTGAGGAACTTCAGGACCTTCCTGGAGAACCAATGGTTCTTGCTGCAGTATCTGAGCATATGGCCCTCGATCTCCAATGAGACATCTTACCCGGGGCATGCTCAGAAGGGGAAAAGCAGGACTTAGTCCCAAAAGCGTCTGCTCACCGCTGCCCACCACTGGCTTCAATGGCAGAAGCTGGAAAAGCAGCAATAACCCTTTGCACAGAGTCAGACTGAGCGAGACGCTGGGACCGCTGAGCAGGCTCCACTGTGGCAGGAGAAGAATGGGAGACCGCAGTGGAGATGGCCCGAGATTCCCCCTGTGTAGAGGCGGGAACTCGACCCCTAACAGACATATCACACAAAGTTAATAAATAACATTTCCCACATGTCTACTTTACATCAGTATAATTTTGGAATCACATTTTTTTTGTTAGGAAGTCATAAGCGTTAAAATTTGACCAGCAATTATTCATTTTTTCACCAAAATTTACAAAACCACTTTTTAGGGACCACATCATATTTGAAGAAACTTTGAGGGGTCTATATGACAGAAAATACCCTAAAGTGACACCATTCTAAAAACTACACCCTGCAATATGCTCAAAACCGTATTCAAGATGTTTATTAACCCTTCAGGTGCTTCACAGGAGCTGAAGCAATCTGGAAGGCAAAAGTTAACATTTAACTTTTTAGTCACAAAAATTATCTTTTAGCAATTTTTTTTATTTTTGCAAGGGTAACAAGCAAAAGTTGACTGCTAAAGTTGTTGTGCAATTTCTTCTGAGTATGCCAATATCCCATATCGCACGGTGCATGGAAGGAGCACCTTTTGACTTTTTGAACGCAAAATTGGCTGGAATTGAGAGTGAACGCCATGTTGCATTTGAAGAGCCTCTGATATGCCTGGACAGTGGAAAATACCCACAAGTGACTCTATTTTGGAAACTAAACCCTTAAAGGAACTAATCTAGACAGTGGTGAGCACTTTGAACCCCCAGTTGCTTTGCAGAAATTTATAACGAAGAGCCGTGAAAATAAAAAATCAAATTGTTTCCACAAAAATGATCTTTTAACAATGCTTTTTTGTTTTCACTATGGTATCAGGAGTAAATGGACCACTAAAGTTGTTGTGCAATTTCTCCTGAGAATGCCTGTACCCCATGTTTTGGGGAAAACCACTTTTTGGGCGCAAGGCTTGGCTCAGAAGGGAATTAGTGACATTTTGGATTGCAGACTTTGATGGAATGTTTTATGGGCATCATGTTGTGTTTGCAGAGCCTCTGATGTGCCTAAACAGCGGAAATACCCCACAAGTGACCACAGTTTGGAAAATAGATATCCCAAGGAATTTATTTAGATATGTTATGAGCACCGTGAACTTCAAGTGCCTCACAGAAAATTATATTGTAGAGAAGTGAAAATAAAAAATCACATTTTTTCCACAAAAATTATTTTTGGCCCCAATTTTTTTTTATTTTCACAAGGGTAGCAGGAGAAAAGGACCATTAAATTTGTTGTGCAATTTCATCTGAGAACGCCAAAAACCCAAATCTGGGGGAAAACCACTGGTTTGGTGCACGGCTGGGCTCAGAAGGGAAGGAGCGATGTTTTGGATTGCAGACTTTGATGCAATGATCTGCGGGCGTCATGTCATGTTTGCAAAGCCCCTGATGTGCCTAAACATTGGAAATCCTACACAAGTGACCCCATTTTAGAAACTACACCCTTGAAGGAATTTATCTAGAGGCATAGTTTTATAGTAATGATTATAATTCTTCTGGTTTTACTGATGTATGAATTTATAATGTGGTGTTATGTGTAAGATGTGCGAGGTACATTCGATTATAAAAGTGTGTCGTGTCAACAGGGTATAAACTAATTTTATTAATTTGTGGACATGTGGTATGCTTTAAAGAAAGTCTTAATGCACAAACCAGGTTTCTCAGGGCAGGTTTCACAATTGTATGTTGTGTCCTTTCGAATTCCCCTCTTGGAGCATACTCTGCATCGTTTTTATGATTGTTCTGTCCTCGCTGTTTGAGGAAGCAGTCCTGGGAAATGTTGACTGGGATCCTCACCTTCCTTAGTGCCAAACATTAGGGCCTTGATTGAAACAGCATCTGTACAATGTGCACGGCCATACTTTTGGATTTTCGCATGGCACAGTATGGTTTGAGGACTTGATCTGAAAGATCTACACCCATATGTCCCGATTGTAATCCAAGATATAATCTAACTTTGGGACTGGTGTTGTGGTACCACAAACAGTGACAAGGGAGCTGTTGTCACAGTGTATGGTGGTCAAGATAAGGACATCCCTTTTGTCCTTATGCTTGACCATTAGCATGGGCATTGGGCTCTGCTTTAACTTTTTCTCAGCATTTGTCCAATTAGCACACATGCAACTGTACCTCTGAGAGAGAGGGTCTGGAAGAGCGGGATGCTGGTGTAAAAGTTAGCAATGTAGAGGTGATAACCTTTATCCAGCAGAGGGTGCAGCAATTCCCTCATAAGTTTTTCACTCACTCCCAGGATGGGGGGGGGGGGCAATCAGGGGGGTTAACCTGAGTGTCCTTCCCCTTGTAGACCCTAAATCTGTGGGTGTACCCTGAGGTACTTTCGAGAAGTTTGTACAGTTTTATTGCGTGCCTGGCCTTCTTACTGGGCAGGTATTGTCGGAATTTTAGCCTCCCTTTGAAATGAACCAGAGATTCATCAGTAGCGATCTCCCTTTGGGGGTATAAGCCTCAGCAAATTTTCTGCTGAAGTGTTCAACCACTGGCCGAATTATATACAGATGATTAAAGTTTGGCTCATCTTGGGGAGGACACTGTGCAGTACCTCTAAAACTGCGCTGTACAATTTTATTTGTTCTCTAAAACAAGATCGGTCATCACTAACACTGTGACCCAGCTATACTAACACGCTACCTCTCTACCTCTAAAACTATGTTGCATGATTTATTTTTTTTCTCTAAAACAAGATAGATCATCACTAACACTGTGATGCTGGCTATACCATCACAAATCCTTGGTACTTCTAAAACTCCGCTATACTACTACTTTTGTTTTTTTTCTAAAAATAACAATTGGTTGTCACTAATATTGTGACACCGGCTACTCAACCTCGCTACCTCTAAAACTACGCTGTACTAACTACTTTTATTATTTTTTTTTTAAATCGGACATCGCTTACACTGCGACGTCTGCTGTGCTAAAAACCTAAAAATAGAAAAAGAACCATGGCGCAGTCTCTGATCAGCAGCAATACTGATCAGTATGCTGAGGACACAGTAAGAGGTGATGTTACGATCACCCCACCCATTGTGATGGCTGTGATTGGTGCTGTGTCACACAGCACCGATCACAGCATGTCACTTTTTTTTATTAACTTTGTCACATTGTTTTGATTCGCTGGTCATAATTGACCAGCCAATCACAGTAATTGCTGATGCAGGGGATGTACAGACCCCCGGGGTGACATGCAGGGATGGTCTGCAGTCAGGGACAGTAGCCATCTTAACCCGGTCACCGCACGATGTAGTGCGGTGACCAGAAGTAGCAGCGTTGTACCTGTACTGTGGTTTGCGGGAACACAGTTCCTGCAGAGCAGTTCTAGTTTGGTGCAGGTCAAGAAGGGGTTAATATTTATTGTCATGATTAAATTTTGGATTCCTGACAGCTCTGGTTCTTTTTTAATTTAAACATTGTTTTTTTCTTTCATGCCAGCAAGGGTTAATATCAGTTTTCTTGTTGGAAGATGCTTTGTTGCTGGTCAGCTGATATGGGTGGTGTCCACTCTCTGCATCCTTTAAATAGTCACATGACACATCAGCTGACTGTTGGTAATAGAGTTTGTCTATGTAGACCACTCTAGGAGTTTCTAGCTTTCTGGTGCCAGGGGTGTATCTGCTACTTCTGTGGAGTTTGGTTTCTTGAGTCCGTATCCTCTGCTGTGTGGAGCTTGGCAGCAGAGGCTGGAGCTAAGTTTCATGTTTCCTTTTCTTGTCTGCCTCATGCCTGTCACTACCCTCTGTGTTGACACCATCTGCAGTGGTGAGGCTAGCGTCAGGGCATTGTGAGGTGACAGCGGCAGGGGGAAGTACCCGCATAGGGCATTAGAGGAGCTTAGGGATAGGCACAGGTTTTGGTTAGGAGGTGCCCCATCCCTCACTCATTACTATTAGGGCCTTCCTCTCCATGCTTCCATCCCATTGTGTGTGTGTTGTGCTGTCTGATGGTCTCATCCATCCCGAGCGTGACATTTTTCTTTGAATAAAAATAACCTTTTAATATCATCCTTGGATCTCTACATATTCTCAATATTTATTCAAATGTGGGATTGTTGTTATAAATTTTAATCTTGCCAGATTATATCTTCTCTAGTTAGTGATGGAAATAACAGATGACCATCCATTATGATTTGTTTCCCATAGACTTTAATGTTTTTATGCAGAGTTTACAAACCATGATAATATACTCTTATAAGCGCCGCCGCCGCAAGTTACATCACAGACATACGGACATAAAAACATTTACTCTTAACCTCTTATGATATCACTAGATGGCAGCCCGATTCTAAAGAATCGGGAGTCTAGAATCCATATGTACTTGAAATTCGGCAGGAGCTTGAAGAGCAACGTCACTGGGCCCGCCTCCACGCAGTAGAAACTTGCTGTGAGGTAAAAATTCAAAAATCCCACCAAAATGGCGGGCGGAGTGTGTCACAGTACGGCACGTTTCTGATTGGTCGCTCGCAGCAGGCGGCAACCAATCAGACACTGGACACTGTTGACGTCACTTATCTCCGGACATTAGCTCCGGACATTAGCTCCGGACATTATCTCCGCACATTAGCTCCGGACATTAGCTCCGGACAAAGCCACGGAAGTTGGCACAAATTGCAGGAAGTAGTATTCTAGGCAATTAATCTCCGGACATTAGCTCCGGACATTAGCTCCGGACATTAGCTCCGGACAAAGCCACGGAAGTTGGCACAAATTGCAGGAAGTAGTATTCTAGGCAATTATATATTAGATGATGCAGCAAAAATATTTTTAATAGGTTATAAAAGTTAAAGATCAACCACTATTTTAATTTTATAAATCAATGGTACATGTAAAAGTAAGGAACTTTGCAATATATTTTATCAGAGAAATCTGCTTTTTTCTCCACCAGGAGTGATCATTCACTGTCAAAATTCTCAATTCATGAGTAAAATCTGTGTTGAGATCAAGATTATTGTACTTGTTTTTTATTATGTACACCCCTTTTCACATGTAAAGGGCCATGGCGCTATAATAACAATAAATAATAATAATAATAATAATACATAATTTTACATTTCTGAGACAGAAGATCACAGTTGTGACTTATAAGATTCTATAGAGGGGGGCTTGTTGTGAATTCTGTTGCCGGGCTCCCTCCTGTGGTCGTGAATGGTACTTCGGCTGGTTCTGTCCATGGACTTCCTCTGGTGGGTGTTTCTAAGTTTCCTTCCACAGGTGACGAGGTTAATTCGTTAGCTGGCTGCTCTATTTAACTCCACTTAGATCTTTGCTCCATGCCACCTGTCAATGTTCCAGTATTGGTCTAGTTCACTCCTGGATCGTTCTTGTGACCTGTCTTCCCAGCAGAAGCTAAGTTCCTGCTTGTATTTTCTTTGGTTTGCTATTTTTCTGTCCAGCTTGCTATTTTTATTGTTGTCTTGCTTGCTGGTAGCTCTGGGACGAAGAGGGAGCGCCTCCGCCCCGTGAGTCGGTGCGGAGGGTCTTTTTGCGCCCTCTGCGTGGTCTTTTGTAGGTTTTTGTGCTGACCGGAAAGCATCCTTTCCTATCCTCAGTCTGTTCAGTAAGTCGGGCCTCACTTTGCTAAATCTATTTCATCTCTGTGTTTGTATTTTCATCTTTACTCACAGTCATTATATGTGGGGGGCTGCCTTTTCCTTTGGGGAATTTCTCTGAGGCAAGGTAGGCTTTATTTTTCTATCTTCAGGGCTAGCTAGTTCCTTAGGCTGTGCCGAGTTGCATAGGGAGCGTTAGGAGCAATCCACGGCTATTTCTAGTGTGCGTGATAGGATTAGGGATTGCGGTCAGCAGAGTTCCCACGTCTCAGAGCTCGTCCTACATTATTTGTAACTATAAGGTCATTCCGTGTGCTCTTAACCACCAAGTCCATTATTGTCCTGACCACCAGGTCATAACAGGGGCTGTTGGGAGGAGCTAGGGAATTTCATCAGTAGTAACTGTAATTTCCTATTTCAGTAATGTAGAAATCTGTCTTCCCTGAATACAGATTTTTTTCTGTTAATTGAAAACTATGATAATGAATGATAATTCCTGGCAGAGAAAGGAGCATACTTCTCTATTAAGAGATTGCAAAATTTCTTATTTTCTTGTACACTATTGATTTCTGAAATTGAAATTATGATTACTCTTTAGGGTTTGTTGCATTTCAGTTTTTAGCTATATCATGGTTAGTAACCTATTCCATATGACGTTAATTGCTATATTGCTATATGTATGTACTTTGCTGTTGCAGGCTGACTTCTCAGTGATCAGGCAGGCAAATGTCTACCAGAGACCTTTGATAAAGAACAATCTTCTCTGCTCTCAATGAGCAACACTGTGCAGACTTCTGTCACAGGATTTTCAGGATGCTGGTAACATTAGTTGTTCAATCAACAAAAATATTAAATACATTCTGAAAAATACATTTTATCTGCTTCTTAAATGTGTAATCTCAAGTTGTTTCTTGAACATCTTAGACAAATACAGTTGAAACTAGAAGTTTACATAAACTATATAAAATGACACATATACATGTTTTTCTCAATATCTGACAAATCAGAATAAACCTTTCCCGTTCTGGGTCAATTAGGATTACCATAATTATTAATATTTGTCAATTGCCAGAATACTAAGAGAGAGAGTGAGAATGTTCTAAAGCATTTTTATTATTTACCGCAAAGTCAAAAGGACAGCACCACAGCAATTGTAAAAAAACAGCTCCCGTATTTATTCTGCCATCTGCAACGTTTCGGTCCGTGGACCTTTTTCAAGCATAGTGAAAAGACAATACAACCACCATTATATACCCTTAGGCCAAACCCATTAATTAACAAGCAACCAATGGTGTGGCTCTATACACCTGAAAAAAATACATCATAGTGCAACATACATATACACATATAAAAACAGTCCCACATTGCCAGCACCCTATATATACTAGCCGCTAACATTGTCCAATTACCTCTGATCACTCGCCGCTATTGTATCACACTCATAAATCCCTAATAAGTCCCCAAAGTCCACAATGTAAACAAATATCACTCGCACCAATCCGGGTACTGCATCCACGATCGTCATGGCATTGTGGGCGTGTTCAGAACAGGAGCAGTCCAATCAGCTCCTACATCTTAGATCATGTGATCGACATATGCCCAGCATGCAGCGCTCCTCACCGCGCTAGTTCATAGGCTGCTGGTCCACATGTCAGTATTTACCTACTGGGATGGATCCCCTGGTGAGGACGTGCACTCTGCTGTCCATAGAGACATTGCCATTATAGGGTGCGGCTTTACTATTAATATTTGATACTTGCATTAGAGATTAGCAGACCTGCTCTGAAAGCTGTGGGGCCTATGATTTATAACTGCATGTCTTCAGAAGATGTTGGGTATGGAGGGAGATGAGCAGCTAGCTGCTGTATTGAAATCAATGGGCTGTAGAGAGGTGGCTTGTATTTTAGGAGTTAACTCCTCTCTTTTAATGTTACTAAACGCCATGAAAGCCAGATATGCATTATAAAAATTAAAATATCTCAGTGAGGGAGAATGACAGCAGATAGAAAAAGCAAGTTGATCGCAAACTTCTGACTAATTCTGTCTAACTAATTAATGCAATTTAAGAACGTGAGAACACCCAATTAAAGGCCCCTTCACCTTAAGCGACGCTGCAGCGATACCGACAACGATCCGGATCGCTGCAGCGTCGCTGTTTGGTCGCTGGAGAGCTGTCACACAGACCGCTCTCCAGCGACCAACGATGCCGGTAACCAGGGTAAACATCGGGTAACTAAGCGCAGGGCCGCGCTTAGTAACCCGATGTTTACCCTGGTTACCATGCTAAAAGTAAAAAAAAACAAACACTAGATACTTACCTACCGCCGTCTGTCCTCCAGCGCTGTGCTCTGCTTCTCTGCACTCCTCCTGTACTGGCTGTGAGCCGGAAGGAAGAGCGGTGACGTCACCGCTCTGCTTTCCGGCTCACAGCCAGTACAGGAGGAGTGCAGAGCACAGCACTGGAGGACAGACGGCTGTAGGTAAGTATCTAGTGTTTGTTTTTTTTTACTTTTAGCATGGTAACCAGGGTAAACATCGGGTTACTAAGCGCGGCCCTGCGCTTAGTTACCCGATGTTTACCCTGGTTACCAGTGAAGACATCGCTGGATCGGTGTCACACACGCCGATCCAGCAATGTCTTCAGGGAGTCCAGCGACGAAATATAGTTCTGGACTTTATTCAGCGACCAACGATCTCCCAGCAGGGGCCTGATCGTTGGTCGCTGTCACACATAACGATTTCATTAACGATATCGTTGCTACGTCACAAATAGCAACGATATCGTTAACAATATCGTTATGTGTGAAGGTACCTTAAGCGTCAAAGTATCTCTGGTGTGAACTGGTTTATGTACACTAAAATGTTGATGCCTGGACCTGTCAAGAAAGATTTTTATTCCACTTTTCCACTGGCATATTGTATCTATGCCATAAAGGGTGTATTAAATATGAAAAGTTAAACTGAATAAACTTGATGGAATTTTTCAATTTACTAACTATGTAGCTATGAAATTTCACAATTTCCAATAAATGAGAACTAAAAAGATATGAATACAATTGTATCTATAATGAAATGTATAGCTGTCTATGCTTCTGACTTACCTTGAAGCGATGTTTCTTCAAACAATTGTTCAAAATTATAGGATTGTTCCATGCTTATAATATGTTGAGGAGAGCTGGAATCCACAACAGAAACTGGTTGAGTTGTTATTACAGTTTGCCTTAAAGTGTCCATCCATTTTCTAACTTCTGATAGTAAAACTGCTTGCATTGCCTCTGTTACCTAGAGTAAAATGGCATAAAGTACAATTTATAACCTGAATATTATACCACAAGTCAGAAAGTATGAAACTGTCGGAAGATGGACCAGAATAGTAGTCTCTCCTGTGTGTCCGGGCCGCCATTGTCGGGACTGTCACCATTGCTGCCAGGGGAAGCACTTTCTGACTGGGATAGACCTTTGCACCTGACTGCTTGGGGCGGGGGTGATATAAAAGAGACTGCACGCATGGAAACAGGACTTTTGATGGGGACCCAGCGTGCGCTACAGGAGAAGGATGACTCCCTCTCTGCTGACCGACGCCAATTGACAAGACCGCTTGCAGTACTCCTTCTCCCGTGCTTAGAGATTAATTCCCCGTTACTTTCCGACCTTTACAGCACTAAACGGTCGGTACATCTCACCCCTTCTGTCCCTCCTTGCAGCACTGGTCCGGCGTTGCATACGGCTCATAGCGGTGAGACTGCGGCCTCCAGTCCGGGTCTGTGTACATCTCTAGCCATGCAGCAGACCTTTCCCTGTTCAGCACCTCGTTCCAGGATCACAAGACAGCAGGAAAGAAGAACAGGACGCTTTGTTGGCATACAGAGACTGTGCTACACTTTCCTTCAGGACCAGTACAGAAACTTTGCGCGCCACCTATGGCGCCATTGTGGGATTTTCTGCACATTAAACATGCGATTATGCCGCAGCGTAGATGCCAAGGCTTCCACCTGCGCTGCAGAAGGATTTTTTTTATAAACTATGTTCATATATTCATTCTGCAAACAAGGGGAATGTCACTGCGGGATTAGTGACCTGTCTGCAGTCTGCATTATGAATACCTAATCAGAGCACCACATGAAGACCCCACACAGGCCGCCCCAGAACACGAGCATATCTAATAATAAAGCTTAAACAACAACCACAAGATGGATTTCATCAACCAAGGTATCATTGTATTCAGTATAACAATGTCAATCTGACACTGTCTGTAGGTTACTGTGCACAATCCTGCTGACAGGTTCCCATTATTGAATCAAGTGCCTCTGACTCCACCATGTCCTTTAATCAATTCTGGCTTGAACAAGGTTTAAGGGCTGGCGGAACGCACAGAGTAAATAGAGAGATGTTATTTTGTGCGTTCGCAGCCCGGGGTCCACCGTGCAGGAGAGAACCTGCTGCTGATGGCAAATGGCGGCCCTATATGGCAGTAGAAGCGAACTCTGTTACTTCACAGGGTCGCCTAAAGAAAGCCCTGTGTCCTGTTAACCTCACAGGAGTACAGAGCGACTGCCAAGCAGATAGCAGTTGGTGGTTATGCAAACATACAATCTCCTCACCGGAGGAGCCGGTATTCTAGGGGCTTATTTCAGCTGGGGCCCTGAATCCATACACGCAATCTCCTCACAGGAGGTGCCGGTATTCTAGGGGCTTATATCAGCCGGGTCCCTGAACATATACACACGTAACCACACTGGCGCAAATCACATAACTTAGATTTGATACTAGCGCATGGCCGTGCGGCCATTCAAACCTTTTATTGCTGCAGCAAGTACAGGACCTTCCAAGAAGGACCAATGAGAGGCTGCCACAAAGTTTGAGGAACTTCAGGACCTTCCTGGAGAACCAATGGGTCTTGCTGCAGTATCTAAGCATGTGACCCTCGATCTCCAATGAGAGATCTTACCCTGGGCATGCTCAGAAGGAAAAAAGCAGGACATTGTCCTAAAAGCGTCTGCTTGCCGCTGCCCAGCACTGGCTTCAATGGCAGAAGCAGGAAAAGCAGCAGTAACCTTTTGCACAGAGTCAGACTGAGCGAGACGCTGGGATCGACGTCTCCGCTGAGCAGGCTCCACTGTGGCAGAAGAATGGGAGACCGCAGCGGAGATGGCCCGAGATTCCACCTGTGCAGAGGTGGGAACTGGACCCCTAACATTACCCCCCCTCCTAGGGCCCCCCTCCTTGGACCTCGCTACGCTCGAAGGCAGCAATGAGCTGCGGAGCCCGAATGTGCTCAGCAGGCTCCCAGGACCTGTCCACAGGACCATAACCCTACCAGTCCACCAAATAAAATTTTTTGCCACGTACCACCTTGCACCCCAAAATAGCGTTCACCTCGTAATCGTCCGTAGACGAACCCGATGTCCCAGCAGATGACTCAGAAAACCGGGATACGATACGATACGATACACTTTATTGATCCCGTGGGAAATTATGGTATCACAGCAGCACAACTTACATAAAAAATATCATAAAATGAATTACTTAATTGACATGACAGTTTGTTGACAGAAGAACATTATACATTAGAATAGGACATACACAGCGGGTGAACTGGAAAGTAGAAGAAATAAAGTAGACAATCACCTTTATGATTTAACCCTAATGTTATTGTTGTACATCCCCATAGCAATTGTCACAAATGATTTCCTAAATTTTTCCTTCTTACACCTCAGAAGTATTAGCCGGTTACTGAAGGTGCTCTTCTGTCTCATGAATAGCTCATATAGTGGATGTGCATTATTGTTCATAATTGCCATACACTTTCTCAGAGTTCTTCTCTCCACTACCTCCTCAAGAGAGTCCAGATTGCAGCCGACAGCAGAGCTTGCCTTTTTGATAAGCTTATTCAGCTTATTAGCATCAGAGGCCCACACACTATTACCCCAGCATATGATTGCAAAAAAGATGGCACTTGCCACCACAGACTGGTAGAACATTTCTAACATTTTGCTGCACACATTAAAAGACCTCAGTTTCCTTAGGAAATATAATTTGCTCATCTCCGTCTTGTAGACAGTCTCTGAATGGGATCTCCAGTCCAGTTTGCTATCCAAATGGACCCCCAAATATTTGTAACTCTCCACCTGCTCTACCTCCTGACCAGCAATAGTGATCGGTAAGCATTCCAACTTAATCCTGCTATAGTTGGCCACCAACTCCTTGGTTTTCTTAACATTTAGTTGTAGATACAGTAGTTACCATTGCACGAATCCACGAAATTCGACATCACCCTTCTAAATTCCTCACCCTCCCGATCTCCCCTAATACAACCCACAACAACGGAGTCATCCGAAAATTTTTGAAGGTGACAAAGGGACATGTATATGGGTTTCAAGAGGGACACATGAAAGGTGTCGGTGATACCTAGGCGTGGCAGAAGGGCTAAACGGTAGACCACAGGGTTAAACTGTTTGAGGACCTTGAAAGGACCCAAGTAGTGAGGTGCAAACTTAGTGGACTCAACTCGCAGCCTGATGTTACGTGCAGAGAGCCACACCAAGTCGCCAGGAGCAAAGGTCAGAGCGGGGCACCGATGTGCATCAGCGGAGGACCTCATTCTCTCCTTGGAGGCCTGAATGGCATCCTGAGTGCGGTTCCAAATATCCTGTGCCTCCACCGCCCAGTCTGCCACCCTGGAGTTGGTGGAACACACGGGCATAGGCACAGGTACCCGAGGATGCTGACCATAGTTAAGGAGGAATGGGGTTTGTCCAGTGGAGTCGGCTACGGCATTGTTCAGCGCAAACTCCACCCACGATAGCAAGGATGCCCAGTCATCCTGCCTGGCTGAGACAAAATGTCGCAGATATGTGACCATGGTCTGGTTGGCCCTCTCTACCAACCCATTCGTCTAGAGATGATATGCAGAAGAGAGATTTAACTCAATGCTGAGAAGACGACAAAGCTCTCTCCAGAAACGAGATGCAAACTGAGACCCCGGTCACTGACAATTTTGTCCGGCATACCGTGTAGGTGGAAGATGTGTTTTATGAACAACGCTGCCAAGGCCCGTGCAGAAGGTAGCCGTGAAAGAGGCACCAAATGCACCATTTTAGAAAAAAGATCGGTGATAACCCAAATGATGGTACAGCCATGAGACTTGGGCAAACCCACCACAAAGTCCATCCTGACCATCTCCCAGGGCCTGTCTGCCACTGGCAAGGGATAGAGTAACCCAGCTGGCCGTTGTCAAGGAGACTTATTTTTGGCGCAGGAGACACACACCCAAATATAATCTCTGACATCACGGACCACATGTGGCCACCAGTACGTCCTCGCCAGCAGCTCAGATGTCCTCATTGTCCCAAAGTGTCCACTCACCCTGGATGAATGAGCCCAAAAGAGAACCTCCAGTTGCAAATTAATGGGTACAAAAGTCTTAGGCCGCCGTCACACATGCGAGTTTTACGGACGTAAGAGCGCAGAATCTACGTCCGTAAAACTCGCAAAAAATACGGCACAATTATTCTCTATGCCCCTGCTCCTATTTGCCGTATTTTACTGATCAGTATTATACGGCTTTCTATGGCCGTACAAAATCGCAGCATGCTGCGTTTGTCACCGTACTGCGCAAGAAATACGCCAATGAAAGTCTATGGAAGCGTGAAAAATACGGATTACACACGGACAAGCAGTGTGACTTGCGAGAAATACGCAGCGCTGTTAGAGAGAAAAGCCGGCAATTCAGTGCGGTGTACAGTAAAATCACACTGACAGCTTACAGTCCAATAGGTAGAATAAATGTGTACACATAGAATAGGTATATATATATATATATTTCAGTGAGACACATATATGTATATATATTAATATTTATTCCAGCGCTATACAGCTTGAAAGCCGGTAATTCAATTACCGGCTTTTTCTTTCTCCTTCCTAAAACCCGACATGATTTGAGACATGGTTTACATACAGTAAACCATGTCTTCTCTCCATTTTTTTTGCAGATTCCACACTACTAATGTCAGTAGTGTGTATCTGCAAAATTTGGCCGTTCTAGCTCTTAAAATAAAGGGTTAAATGGCGGAAAAAATTGGCGTGGGCTCCCGCGCAATTTTCTCCGCCAGAGTAGTAAAGCCAGTGACTGAGGGCAGATATTAATAGCCTGGAGAGGATCCACGGTTATTGGCCCCCCCCTGGCTAAAAATATCTGCCCCCAGCCACCCCAGAAAAGGCACATCTGGAAGATGCGCCTATTCTGGCACTTGGCCACTCTCTTCCCATTCCCGTGTAGCGGTGGGATATGGGGTAATGAAGGGTTAATGCCACCTTGCTATTGTAAGGTGACATTAAGCCTAATTAATAATGGAGAGGCGTCAATTATGACACCTATCCATTATTAATCCAATTGTAGTAAAGGGTTAAATAAAACACAAACACATTATTTAAAATTATTTTAATGAAATAAAAACAATGGTTGTTGCAGTATTTTATTCAACGCCCAATCCAGTCACTGAAGACCCTCGTTCTGTGAAAGAAATAACATAATAAACCAACAATATACTTACCCTCCGCAGATCTGTAACGTCCAACGATGTAAATCCTTCTGAAGGGGTTAAAACATTTTGCAGCAAGGAGCTTTGCTAATGCAATGCTACTCCTCGCTGCAAAACCCCGGGGAATGAGTCTAAATATAGATCAATGATCTATATTTAGCTTCATTTGCGGTGAGGCGCCCTCTGCTGGCTGTTCATAGATCATGAGAAATTACCTAGAAAGCTCCCAGGCTTTCTAGGAAAGTTCCCACGATCTATGAACAGCCAGCAGAGGGCGCCTCACCGCAAATGAAGCTAAATATAGATCATTGATCTATTTTTAGCCTCATTCCCTGGGGTTTTGCAGCGAGGAGCAGCCTGCATTAGCAAAACTCCTTGCTGCAAAATGTTTTAACCCCTTCAGAAGGATTTACATCGTTGGACGTTACAGATCTGCGGAGGGTAAGTATATTGTTGGTTTATTATGTTTTTTTACTCACAGAACGAGGGTCTTCAGTGACTGGATTGGGCGTTGAATAAAATACTGCAACAACCATTGTTTTTATTTCATTAAAATAATTTTAAATAATGTGTTTGTGTTTTATTTAACCCTTCACTACAATTGGATTAATAATGGATAGGTGTCATAATTGACGCCTCTCCATTATTAATTAGGCTTAATGTCACCTTACAATAGCAAGGTGGCATTAACCCTTCATTACCCCATATCCCACCGCTACACGGGAATGGGAAGAGAGTGGCCAAGTGCCAGAATAGGCGCATCTTCCAGATGTGCCTTTTCTGGGGTGGCTGGGGGCAGATATTTTTAGCCAGGGGGGGGCCAATAACCATGGACCCTCTCCAGGCTATTAATATCTGCCCTCAGTCACTGGCTTTACTACTCTGGCGGAGAAAATTGCGCGGGAGCCCACGCCAATTTTTTCCGCCATTTAACCCTTTATTTTAAGAGCTAGAACGGCCAAATTTTGCAGATACACACTACTGACATTAGTAGTGTGGAATCTACAAAAAAAATGGAGAGAAGACATGGTTTACTGTATGTAAACCATGTCTCAAATCATGTCGGGTTTTAGGAAGGAGAAAGAAAAAGCCGGTAATTGAATTACCGGCTTTCAAGCTGTATAGCGCTGGAAAAATAGTAATATATATACATATATGTGTCTCACTGACATATATATATATATATATATATATATATATACCTATTCTATGTGTACACATTTATTCTACCTATTGGACTGTAAGCTGTCAGTGTGATTTTACTGTACACCGCACTGAATTACCGGCTTTTCTCTCTAATATATGTGTCTACTGACATATATATATATATATATATATATATATATATATATAGACAGTATATATATATTTTCTTTTCTTTTTGGGACACATGGATCACTTCTATAGCGGTATGTTGGTTTTGCTAGCCTGCGAGAAAACCACGCAGTACGGATGCCATACGGATTACATACGGAGGATGCCATGCGCAAAAAACGCTGACACACCCTGCCTACGGAGGAGCTACGGACCACTTTTTTCGGGACTTTTCAGCGTATTACGGCCGTAATATACGGACCGTATTGTTTTACGCTGTGTGTGACGCCGGCCTTACCCAGATGCACAGACTCTAGCGAAACCGGAGCTACAGTTCTCAGGCTCTCAGAAGGGACAATAAGCCAAGGCTCCCCTTCCTCCTCCTCCGATGACACAACAGAGCGAGAGAGGGCATCAGCACGAATGTTCTTCTCCCCAGCGAGATAATGGAGGGTGAAGTGGAACCGGGAGAAGAACAAGGACCATCTGGCCTGACGAGAATTTAGCCGCTGGGCTGTTTGCAAGTATACCAAATTTTTGTGGTCCATGAAGACTTGAAAGGGAAAGCGAGCCCCCTCCAAAAGATGTCCCCACTCCGAGAAAGCCAACTTCATTGCTAGCAACTCCCTGTCCCAGATGGAATAATTCCTCTCCGCTAGTGTGAAGGTCTTGGAGAAGAAGAAGCAAGGATGCTTCTGACCTTGAGCATCCTTTTGGAAGAGGACTGCTCCTGCACCAACGGATGAGGCATCCACCTCCATTATAAACGGCTTATCAACATCAGGACGATGTAGGATGGGAGCTCTAGCAATATGAGACTTAATAGAAGAGAAGGCCCTGGAGACCTCTTCAGATCACAATTTGGGATTTGCTCCCTTCTTGGTGAGGGCTACCAAGGGAGCTACCAAAGTTGAGAAGTGGGGAATGAACTGGCGATAGTAATTAATGAACCCCATAAAGCGCTGCACCGCTTTAAGAGAATGGGGTTCTTGCCAGTCCATCACAGCCTGTAGTTTGGCAGGATCCATAGCCAATCCCTGGATGGAGATGATATAGCCCAGGAAAGGTGAAGACTCCTGCTCAAACGTACACTTCCCCAACTTTGCATAGAGGGAATTTGCCTGTAACAGGTCGAAGACTCTGCCAACATCTCTCCGGTGGGAGTCAATATCTGGAGAGAAGATGAGAATATCATCCAGATAGACTATGACCGAGGTGGAGAGCATAACTCGGAGGATGTCGTTGACAAAGTCTTGGAAAATGGCTGGGGCATTACAGAGCCCGAAGGGCATCACAAGATACTCATAGTGCCCATCCCTGGTATTAAATGCCATCTTCCATTCGTCCCCCTCACAGATGCGAATCAGGTTATAAGCACTTCGCAGATCTAATTTGGTAAATACCCTTGCTCCCCGTAGCCTATCAAAGAGCTCAGAAATCAGGGGCAGCGGGTACTTATTCTTAACGGTGATGGTGTTAAGACCCCTCTAATCTATGCAAGGATGTGTTAGGACTGGCGGAACGCACCAAGAAAGATGTAATAGATGCGTTCGCAGTCCGGGGTCCACCGTGCAGGTAAAAACCTGCTGCTAGTAAATGGCAGCGTAATATGGCGGTGGAAGCGAACCCGGTAAAACCACAGGTCCGCAATACCGCATTAAAGAGTGCAAGCAAGGAGTCAGCTAACACAACCCCAAGACACAGGATTGAAGTCCGACGTCTTTGCTGAGCAGACTCCACTGCGGCTGGACAAGAATGGGAGACCGCAGCTGAGGTGGCTCGAGATTCCCCCTGTGCAGAAGCGGGAACTCGACCCCTAACATTACCCCCCCTCCTAGGGCCTCCCCCTCCTTGGGCCTCGCTACGTTCGAAGGCAGCAATGAGCTGCGGAGCCTGAATGTGCTCAGCAGGCTCCCAGGATCCATCCTCAGGACCGTAACCCCTCCAATCCACCAAATAAAATTTTTTGCCACGAACCACCTTGTACCCCAAGATAGCGTTCACCTCGTAATCGTCCGTAGACGAACCCGACGTCCCAGTAGATGATTCAGAAAACCGGGACATGTAGACGGGCTTAAGGAGGGACACGTGAAAGGTGTCGGTGATACCTAGGCGTGGAGGAAGGGCCAGACGGTAAACCACAGGATTAACCTGTTCGAGGACCTTAAAAGGACCTAAGTAGCGAGGTGCAAACTTGGTAGACTCAACTCGCAGCCTGATGTTACGGGCGGAGAGCCACACTAAGTCGCCAGGAGCAAAGGTTGGAGCGGGGCGCCGATGTGCGTCGGCGGAGGACCTCATTCTCTCCTTGGAAGCCTGAATGGCATCCTGAGTGCGATCCCAAATGTCCCGTGCCTCCACAGCCCAGTCTGCCACCCTGGAATCGGCGGAAGACACGGGCATGGGCACAGGTACCCGCGGATGCTGACCATAGTTAAGGAGGAATGGAGTCTGTCCAGTGGAATCAGCGACGGCATTGTTAAGAGCAAACTCCGCCCACGGTAGCAAAGATGCCCAGTCATCCTGCTTAGCTGAAACAAAATGTCGCAGATATGTGACCAAGGTCTGGTTGGCTCTCTCTACCAACCCATTCGTCTCGGGATGATAAGCCGAAGAGAGATTCAACTCGATACTGAGAAGACGACAAAGCTCTCTCCAGAACCGAGACGCAAACTGAGGACCTCGGTCACTGACAATTTTGTCTGGCATACCGTGAAGACGAAAGATGTGTTTGACAAACAACGCTGCCAAGGCCCGTGCAGAAGGTAACTGGGGAAGCGGCACCAAATGCACCATTTTAGAAAAATGGTCGGTGATTACCCAAATAATGGTACAGCCACGAGACTTGGGCAGACCCACAACAAAATCCATCCCGACCATCTCCCAGGGCCTGTCTGCCACCGGCAGAGGGTATAACAAACCAGCTGGCCATTGTCGGTAAGACTTATTCTTCGCACAAGAGACACATGCCTGAACGTAGTCTCCGACATCACGAACCATATGTGGCCACCAGTACGTCCTCGCCAGTAGCTCAGATGTCCTTTTTGCCCCAAAGTGTCCACCCACTCTGGATGAATGAGCCCAAGCGAGAACCTCCGGACCCAAATTGATGGGAACAAAAGTCTTGCCCAGGGGCACAGACTCCAGCGAAACCGGAGCTACAGTTCTCAGACTCTCCGAAGGGACAATGAGCCGAGGCTCGTCCTCCTCCTCCTCAGCTGACACGAAGGAGCGAGAGAGAGCGTCAGCACGAATGTTCTTCTCCCCGGCGAGATAATGTAGGGTAAAGTGGAACCGGGAGAAAAACAAGGACCATCTGGCCTGACGAGAATTCAGCCGCTGGGCTGTTTGTAAATAGACCAAATTCTTGTGATCCGTGAAAACTTGGAATGGGAACCGAGCAACCTCCAAGAGATGTCTCCACTCCGAAAAGGCCAACTTCATTGCCAGCAACTCTCTATCCCCGATGGAGTAATTTCTCTCCGCTGGTGTGAAGGTCTTTGAGAAAAAGAAGCATGGGTGCTTCCGACCCTGAGCATCCTTTTGATAGAGGACTGCTCCAGCACCAACGGATGAGGCATCCACTTCCAAAAGGAATGGCTTACCCACATCGGGACGATGTAAGATAGGAGCACTGGCAAAATGGGACTTTATAGAAGAGAAGGCCTTGGAGACCCCTTCGGACCACGATTTGGGATTCGCTCCCTTCTTGGTGAGGGATAACAAGGGAGCTACCAAAGTTGAGAAGTGGGGAATGAACTGGCGATAGTAATTTATGAACCCCATAAAGCGCTGCACCGCTTTAAGAGAATGGGGTTCCTGCCAGTCCATCACTGCTTGTAGTTTGGCAGGATCCATAGCCAATCCCTGGGCCGAGATGATATAGCCCAGGAAAGGCAAGGACTCCTGTTCAAACACACACTTCTCCAACTTTGCATATAAGGAATTCGCCCGTAAGAGTTCGAAGACTCTGCCAACATCTCTCCGGTGGGAGTCAATATCTGGAGAGAAGATGAGAATATCATCCAGATAGACTACAACCGAGGTGGAAAGCATATCCCGGAAGATATCGTTGACAAAGTCCTAAAAAACGGCTGGGGCATTACAGAGCCCGAAGGGCATCACCAGGTACTCATAGTGCCCATCCCTGGTATTGAAAGCCGTTTTCCATTCGTCCCCCTCACGGATGCGAATTAAGTTGTAGGCTCCTCGCAGATCTAGTTTGGTGAATATCTTTGATCCCCTTAGCCTGTCAAAGAGCTCCGATATCAGGGGCAACGGGTACTTATTTTTAATGGTGATAGCATTGAGACCCCTGTAATCAATGCAAGGACGTAATTCCCCGTTCTTCTTCTGTACGAAGAAGAATCCCGCCCCTGCAGGAGACACTGACTTCCTAATGAATCCTCTTGCCAAATTCTCCTGGATGTATTGAGACATAGCCTCCGTCTCAGGGAGAGAGAGGGGATATACCCTTCCCCGAGTATACCCTTCCCCGAGGAGGTTCAGCTCCAGGCAAGAGGTCAATAGGACAGTCATAGGGGCGATGAGGCGGTAGAGTCTCTGCTGCCTTTTTAGGCTACGTTCACATTAGCGTTGCGCGCCGGTGCGTCGGCGACGCAACGGCGACGCAACGCGCGACGCACCAAAAACGCGCGCAAAAACGCTGCGTTTTGCGACGCGTGCGTCGTTTTTTGACGAAAATCGGACGCACGAAAAACGCACATGTCGAAAAACGCTAACAAAAAAACGCACGCGTCCCCTATGTTAAACATAGGGGCGCGTCGCCGCTGCGTCGCCGACGTAACAGCGACGCACATTAGCGTAACGCTAATGTGAACGTAGCCTTAGAGAATACATCTGCATAGCACCAATAGTACCTTGGAAGAGATGAAAGGTCTGCGGGTACCTCGGTAGTAGAGACCTGTACACACTCACTCACACACCTGCCCATACAAGACTTACTCCAACCCAATATTCTCCCAGAGGACCACTCAATATGTGGGGAGTGGTAACGGAGCCAGGGTATTCCCAATAAAATCTCATCCATTCCCTCGGGTAGGACTAGAAGGGAAATAATCTCCTGGTGGGAAGGGGACATGGACAACGAGAATGGAACAGTCTGGTGTGTGATTTGTTGTGGAAGTGTCGACCCATTCACAACTCTAACAGTTACAGGTTTGGCGAGCATAACAAGTGGTACAGCGTGGCGCAGAGCAAAAGCAGAGGACATGAAATTTCCCTCTGCTCCTGAATCCACACAAAGCTCGACTGGTAGAGTGGATGAGTCAAACAGGATTGTCCCTTTAAAGGACAGTTGGAGGAAAAAGCCGCTGTGTCTAGTGAACCTCCCCCTAAGGTTACTAGACGCGATCGTTT
The DNA here is from genome assembly GCF_032444005.1 of Ranitomeya imitator. Classification (NCBI taxonomy): domain Eukaryota; kingdom Metazoa; phylum Chordata; class Amphibia; order Anura; family Dendrobatidae; genus Ranitomeya; species Ranitomeya imitator. The sequence continues at coordinate 489,261,264 of NC_091285.1, read as the reverse complement.
TCCCGACCGCCGTGGACATTTATTAGTGTAATGTCCTCGTTGGTGACAATTTTTACAAACCATGGGTACTCGAGCGGCCTGAGACTTCGGTCCCGCTCGAGAAACCTCCATGGGCTCATGGGAGTCGGACGCCAAAACGGAAGATTCAAGAGGTCTGGCGAAGGTGGGAGCCAGTTTAAACCTCTGCCTACACTGGGTCTGCTCTAACCTTCATTCGTGAAAACGGAGGTCGATGCGGGTAGATAGAGAAATAAGCTCCTCCAGTGTGGCGGGTATCTCCCTGGTGGCTAGGGCGTCCTTCACGTGGTCTGCCAGTCCCCTCCAGAACACCGGAATTAGAACTTTATCCGACCACTCTAACTCCGAGGCTAGAGTCCGGAACTGGATGGCAAACTGACTGACCACGGACGAACCCTGAGTGATTGTCAATAACTGGAGCGCGGTATCGTGTGTAATACGGGGTCCCAAAAAGACCTGCTTCAGAGCGTCCATAAAGAGCGGAGCACTCTGTACCACACGGTCATCACGCTCCCAAAGTGGCGTTGCCCACTCCAACGCCCTGCCTGACAAGAGAGATAAAATAAATCCCACTTTCGCCCGTTCCGTAGGGAAACGCGCCGCCAGGAGCTCAAGTTGTATGGAGCACTGGCTTACGAATCCGCGACATTGTTTACTGTCACCAGCAAACTTGTCAGGAAGCGGGAGACGGGATAAAGTCGGGGCAGAGGTGGCAGCGGACAAACTGGCTGCGGCTACACTTGCAGCCTGAACAGCGACAGCAGTGACATCCACAGCTGAGGTTGAACGCTCTAGAGCCGCCAACCTTCCCTCCAGCTGCTGGATGTACCGCTGTAAACGCTGATCGTCTGCCATTTACTAGCCAGACCCTGGCGCTAGTATTCTGTTAGGACTGGCAGAACGCACCAAGAAAGATGTAATAGATGCGTTCGCAGTCCGGGGTCCACCGTGCAGGTAAAAACCTGCTGCTAGTAAATGGCAGCGTAATATGGCGGTGGAAGCGAACCCGGTAAAACCACAGGTCCGCAATACCGCATTAAAGAGTGCAAGCAAGGAGTCAGCGAATACAACCCCAAGACACAGGATTGAAGTCCGATTAGACCACTTGCTGACACAACACCGCAACAGGGTGTGTTAGGCAACTCTTATAATTAGAGCACCGAAGTGCGAACTGTGCCGTGCTGGCAGGCACCACTAAGCACCCAGACGTGGGTCAGGAAGCGCACTACTGGCGCGTGGCGCCGCACTGGCGGTCACAGCAATAGACGCTGATACGTGTGTGACACGTTGAGTGATTAGTCGGGCGCTAGATAGCAGCCATACTCCATACGCGAACAGTCATACAATAGGGTAGGGGTATTTAATGAACGACTTGCACTCACAACAAACACACGTATTCAATTGTAAGACAATACTAGCGCATGGCCGTGCGGTCATGCGCAGTTTATATAGCAGCAGCACAGGAAGTGGCTACAGTACCTTTGCCCTTCCAAGACCTGCCAAAAGGACCAATGGAATGTGCTGCAGAGCCTGAGCACATGACCCTCGATCTCCAATGGGAGATCTTACCCTGGACATGCTCAGTACGTGCAGACAAGGACTTAGTCCCAGAGAAGTCCGCTCGCTGCTGACCAGCACTGACTTTAATGGCAGAGACTGGAGAAGCAGCAGTAACTCTCAGAACAGAGTGAGAATGAGCAAGACGCTGGGACCGACGTCTTTGCTGAGCAGACTCCACTGCGGCTGGACAAGAATGGGAGACCGCAGCGGAGGTGGCTCGAGATTCCCCCTGTGCAGAAGCGGGAACTCGACCCCTAACAGGATGTAATTCTCCATTCTTCTTCTGCACGAAGAAGAACCCCGCCCCTGCAGGTGACACTGACTTCCTAATGAGTCCTCTTGCCAAATTTTTCTGGATGTATTGGGACATAGCCTCTGTCTCCAGGAGAGAGAGGGGATAGACCCGTCCCCGAGGAGGTTCTGCTCCAGGCAAGAGATCAATAGGACACTCATAGGGACGGTGAGGCGGAAGGGTCTCTGCAGCCTTTTTGGAGAAGACGTCTGCATAGGACCAATAGCATTTGGGAAGGGAATAAAGATCTGCGGGTATCTCGGTGGCGGAAACCTGAACGCACTCTTTCACACATCTGCCCTTACATGATTCACTCCAACCCAGTATCCTCCCAGAGGTCCACTCAATATGTGGGGAGTGAAAATGGAGCCAGGGTATTCTCAGCAGAATCTCGTCCATTCCCTCGGGAAGGACAAGATGGGAAATAATCTCCTGGTGGGAAGGGGACATGAATAACGTGAAAGGGACAGTCTGGTGTGTGATTTGTGATGGAAGTGTCGACCCATTCACTACTCTAACAGTAACCGGTTTGGCGAGCATCACCAGAGGTATTGCATGGCACAGAGCAAAAGCAGAGGACATGAAATTCCCCTCTGCTCCAGAATCCACACAAAGCTCCACTCCAACGCCCTGCCCGACAAAAGGGATAAAATAAATCCCACTTTTGCCCGTTCCATAAGAAAACGTGCAGCCAGGAGCTCTACATGTATGGAGCACTGACTCACGAATCCCCGACATAGCTTACTGTTACCAGCAAACTTGTCTGGAAGCGGGAGACAGGATAAAGTCGGAGCAAGGGTGGCAGAGGACAAACTGGCAGCCTCTACACTTGCAGCCTGAACAGTGACTGCGGTAACATCCACAGCTGAGATTATGCGCTCAAGAGCCACCAACCTACCCACCAGCTGCTGGATGTACCGCTGTAAACGATGATTGTCCGCCATTTACTAGCCAGACCCTGGCGCTAGTATTCTGTTAGGGCTTGCGGAACGCACTGAGTAAATAGAGAGATGTTATTTGGTGTGTTCGCAGCCTGGGGTCCACCGTGCAGGAGAGAATCTGCTGCTGGCAAATGGTGGCCCTATATGACAGAAGAAGCGAACTCTGTTACTTCACAGAGTCGCCTAAAGAAAGCACTGTGTCCTGTTAATCTCACAGGACTACACAGCGACTGCCAAGCAGATAGCAGTTGGTGGTTACGCAAACATACAATCTCCTCACCGGACGAGTCGGTATTCTAGGGGCTTATTTCGGCCGGGTCCCTGAACACATACACACGTAACCACACTGGCGCAAAGCACATAACTTAGATTTGATACTTAGAAATAGTGAACACGGCACTCAGGGCTTCTTGGAGGTGCACAAGTTAGGTATCCAACCCGTCATATATCAGAAATAAATTACTTGGCACTCAGGAGATATTTGCAAGATGAAAGGTGAACAGTTCGTTTATTTAGTGCATCCAGTTCAAAAATTAAACGTTTTCGGTTTAATCACAAGACCTTCATCAGAAACAGTTTTTTTTTAGGTATTGTTGTGTGAAAGACTACGAATGTGGCGGTCTGAACGGATCCGGCCTGGTGCTCCGTGAGTTGTGAGCCTTGATCGCGAGATGCTATGGACTGTGCATGTGTATAGGAGAACTACTGGAAAAATTGTAAAGTGCCCGGGAAAGGTGAGCGCCTGAGAAAGCCTGGAGATATAGATGAGAAGCGCTGCTGCAGGGCGATATATTCGCAAGAGAGAAAGCGCTATAATCTCCAGGGAATGGCGCCTCGCTGCTCGTGTGCAGCAGCGCTTCTCATCCATATCTCCAGGCTTTCTCAGGCGCTCACTTTCCTGGGCATTGGCCGACACCTGTGTGGCTCCATACAGGTTATTTGTGGCTCCCAGGCATTCTCCTTGCACCTTAGTTCTATGACCCCACGTCTGGGGAGGTCATTTTGTACTCTGTATCCTTTGGGGCGGTCAGTCAGCATCCTTTTTTCCTGATAGTCCTTCAGCGGGACTTGATTCCTTCACTTTACAATTTTTCCAGCAGTTCTCCTATACACATGCACAGTCCATAGCATCTCGCGATCAAGACTCACGACTCACGGAGCACCAGGCCGGCTCCGTTCAGACCGCCACATTCATTGTCTTTCACACAACAATACCTAAAAAAAACTGTTTCTGATGAAGGTCTTGTGATTAGACCGAAAACGTTTAATTTTTTAACTGGATGCACTAAATAAACGAACTGTTCACCTTTCATCTTAGATTTGATACTAGCGCATGGCCGTGCAGCCATTCAAACCTTTTATAGCTGCAGCAAGTACAGGACCTTCCAAGAAGGACCAATGTGAGGCTGCCACAAAGCTTGAAGAACTTCAGGACGTTCCTGGAGAACCAATGGGTCTTGATGCAGTATTTAAGCATAGGACCCTCGATCTCCAATGGGAGATCTTACCCTTGGCATGCTCAGAAGGGAAAAAGCAGGACTTAGTTCCAAAAGCGTCTGCTCGCCGCTGCCCAGCACTGGCTTCAATGGCAGAAGCAGGAAAAGCAGCAGTAACCTTTTGCACAGAGTCAGACTGAGCGAGACGCTGGGACTGACGTCTCCGCTGAGCAGGCTCCACTGCGGCAGGAGAAGAATGGGAGACCGCAGCGGAGATGGCCCGAGATTCCCACTGTGCAGAGGCGGGAACTCGACCCTTAACACAAGGCCTGTGTTGATGAATCAGGGCACAGTGTTTAATAAATTTGCACCATCTTTAAAATATCTAAAATTCCACCAACTGTTTCTTGGCTTAGTTTGGTCAACTAAGTTGCAATGGGTATGGAAAGTATTGAGACCCCTTTACATGTTTTACTCTTTGTTTCATTGCAGCCATTTGGTAAATTCAAAAATGTTTTTTTCTCATTAATGTACACTCTGCACCTCACCTTGACTGAAAAAAAAACAAATGTATAAAGTTTTGCAAATTTATTAAAAAAGAAAAACTGAAATATCACATGGTCATAAGTATTTAGACCCTTTGCTCAGTATTGAGTAAAAGCACCCTTTGAGCTAGTACAGCCATGAGTCTTCTTGGGAATGATGCAACAAGTTTTTCACACCTGGATTTGGAGATCCTCTGCCATTCCTCCTTGCAGATCCTCTCCAGTTCCATCAGGTTGGATGTGAACGTTGGTGGACATCCATTTACAGGTCTCTCCAGAGATTCTCAATTGGGTTTAGGTCAGGGCTTTGGCTGGGCCAATCAAGAATGGTCACAGAATTGTTCTGAAGCCACTGCTTTGTTAGCTGTGTACTTGTCATGTTGGAAGGGGAACCTTCGGCCAAGTATGAGGTCCAGAGCACTCTGGAAGAGGTTTTCATTCAGGATAACCCTGCACTTGGCCGCATTCATGTTTACTTCAATAACAACAAGTCGTCCTGTTCCTGCAGCTGAAAAACACCCCCATAGCATGATGCTGCCACCACCTTGATTCACTGTTGGGATTGTATTGGTTAGGTGATGAGCAATGTCAGGTTTTCTCCACACATACCACTTAGAATTATCACAACAAAGGTCTGTCTTCATCTCATCAGACCAAAGAATCTTCTTTCTCATAGTCTGGGAAACCTTCATGTGTTTTTTAGCAAACTCTATGCCAGCTTTCATATGTCTTGCACTGAGGAGATTGTTCCATCGGGCTACTCTGCCATAAAGGCCCGACTGTTAAAAGGCTGCAGTGATAATTGACTTTGTGGAACTTTCTCCCATCTGCTTACTGCATCTCTGGAGTTCAGCCACAGTGATCTTGGGGTTCTTCTTTACCTCTCTCCCCAAGGCTCTTAGCCCACGATTGCTCAGTTTGGCTGGACGGCCAGGTCTAGGAAGACTTCTAGTGGTTCCAAATTTCTTCCATTTAAGGATCATGGAGGCCACTGTGCTCTTAGGAACCTTGAGTACTGCAGAAATTCTGTTTTAACCTTTGCCAGATTTGTGCCTTGCCACAATTCTGTCTCTTAGATCCTTGGCCAGTTCCTTTGACCTCATGATTCTCATTTGGTCTGACATGCACTCTGAGCTGTGAGGTCTTATATAGACAGGTGTGTGCCTTTCCAAATCAAATCCTATCAGTTTAATTAAACACAGATGGACTGCAAGGAAGGAGTAGAACCATCTCAAGGAGGATCACAAGGAAATGGACAGCATGTGTCTTAAATATGAGTGTTTGACCAAAGGGTCTGAATAGTTATGACCATGCAATATTTGAGTTTTTCTTTTTTTATTAATTTGCAAAAATGTCTACAATTCTGTTTTTTTAGTCAAGATGGGGTACAGAGTGTACATTAATGTGAAAAAATAAACTTTTTTTTGAATTTACCATATTGCTGTAATGAAATAAAGAGTGCAAAATTTAGAGTCCGATCACTTTTCCATACCCATTGTAACTAATTTTTTTTTTTTTGCAATTTTGGCTCATGTGATCACAATTTAGGTCAGGCATTACCCATTGTCAAGCATGTCAAAAATAAATGTGATGCAAAGACAATATAACAGACCCTATTGAATTTTAACTTAGATGTTTTGTCTGTGTATATGTGAGAATCTGTATTTTTGTAGGTAATATTTATGTGTCTATATACTGTGTGTGACTATGTTAGAAGGTAATCTTGAATTTGCAATCTTCAGCTGACAGGGGCCTCATTATATTTATTGCTTTTGGTCCCTGTTTTTATGAACCTGACAGAAACAATTACTGTACCTCTCTGTGCAATACAAGAGACTTACCTGTACTGATTGATCTTTCCAAGTAGAAACTATTTTCATTACGAAAACATTTTCTCGATCCGGAAAACTGGAAGCATTTTTATCTATATGAATGAACAAGTGAACATTATATAAATAATTATGGTCAGGAAAGTTAAATAAATCATATACCGTATATAATAGTATTATCATGTGTTACTAATTGTTTTTATAAACTCAACAGTGATAAAACAAATATCATTGATATTAGCTCTTGAAGAGAGCATGCTAACTACTAATCTGGTTAGTAGCTCTCCTACCTACCCTATACACAGCAATGCTTGGCTTGTCTGAGTTCTCCACCATTCTCCATGAAAGCGCCTCAGCCAGAAACATCCAGCAGTAGCTTATTTCCCTGCTAAGGAAAAGTATTGGCAACTGAAATTCCAAAAGCTGAATACTTCTCTTGCCAACATTTTCCAGGGAACACCTGGGACATCCCTATACTCATTAGATGTTGCTTAGCCCATCCTGCCAAAATCAGTGGATTTAGCCAATTTTTAACTAATGTGCATGTTGGCCTTTAATTTAATAGCAAATAGTGAAGGAACGATAAATATTTTGGGCCATTTAGTTTAACTGAAATATTGAAACCACCACCCATGTAATTAAATGTATATGATGATTGTTATAGGTCCAGCCTTTGACTGCAGACTTGTAGCTTCTCTATGTGACTGCAGACTCGTGAATACTCACATCTCGCTCACTGCATGCTGTGAGGATTCTCCACTGCCTGAGGTTATGTGGCAGCAAGTATATGATTTTCAAACTTCCTGCAACACTCCGACTAGATGTTACATAGTTACATAGTTATTAAGGTTGAAGGAAGACTATAAGTCCATATAGTTCAACCCATAGTCTAACCTAACATGCCCTAACATGTTGATTCAGAGGAAGGCAAAAAAAACCCGTGTGGCAAAGAGTAAGCTCCACATTGGGGAAAAAAATTCCTTCCCGACTCCACTTACGGCAATCAGACTAGTTCCCTGGATCAACGCCCTATTAAGGAATCTAGTGTATATACCCTGTAACATTATACTTTTCCAGAAATGTATCCAGTCCCCTCTTAAATTTAAGTAATGAATCACTCATTACAACATCATATGGCAGAGAGTTCCATAGTCTCACTGCTCTTACAGTAAAGAACCCGCGTCTGTTATTATGCTTAAACCTTTTTTCCTCCAAACGTAGAGGATGCCCCCTTGTCCCTATTTCAGGTCTATGATAAAAAGATCATCAGAAAGGTCTTTGTACTGTCCCCTCATATATTTATACATTAATATAAGATCACCCCTTAGTCTTTGTTTTTCCAAACTAAATAGCCCCAAGTGTAATAACCTATCTTGGTATTGCAGACCCCCCAGTCCTCTAATAACCTTGGTCGCTCTTCTCTGCACCTCGCTCAGTACATTTGCATTGAGGGAAGCCATGCACTTCTAGTCGGCACATGGCAACGTGTATGCAAATCCCCTACCTGTAGTCACGCACCTGCCACTCCTGGCACCAGTACAGGAGAATCCTCACAGTGCACAGAGCGTGTGATGTGAATAGTAGAATATGTAAAATAGATCAGCAGGAGATTAACCCCTTTAATCTTTGCAGAATTTCTACAACTTTATGAATCATTTCTAGAGTTTCCTCTAATCACTACATGAATGGCATACCTAGAATCAAAAATAAACTACTTAGGTTAATATAAGATAAAGATATCAAGGTAGAATAAATCCATTTTTTTTAAAAATACCACATGACAAACAAGATAAAAAACTTAAATATACAACAAGACAGGATTAAAAATGACAAAATGCATAAAAAGAGGAGGCGGAGAAACATCAGCAGCATGGAAAAGAGGATACAAAACCGGGTAAAAGATCAGTAACTATTGTAGCGTGGCTAAAGGTCATGTGATTAATGGACGGTATGTATCGCAGAGGTGGGTAGCCCTGTGATGGAAGCCTGGGTATGTTTTGCTCAAGCAGATTTACTGCTGAGGGATTTGTTTACATTGGGAAGGCTTCCAGGTGATTGGAGAGATGGGTGGGTTCAGTCACCTACAAACCCACCCTAAGAGGCGTGTTTGAATACCTAAGATGGTTTTGTGTTGAAGGACCTGTGGTGATGTCACACTCACCTGACTGGCCATGTGACAGGTATCTGGGTGTGGTTACACTTATGTAAAGAGGTGTGTGTAGCCCATGTAGAGAGTGTGTTTGGGAGTCTGCAAGAGTGGACAGACTTCCATGTGTCCTGGCTGGACACTGCAGAGTGACCTGTGTGTTGGACGGTTCCAAGTGGGGACAGACGTCCTGAACAGCACACAGAGACCATATTTAGGCTGGAGAGCCTACGTGCTGGACATAGCACAGCCTGTGTGCCTAGAGGTCTGAGAGAGAGCGGAGCTCTAATATTGACATTCATGATTCAACTGTCTGACGTAAGACTGTTTACCTGTTGTTCCTGTTGCTATGTGGTTTATGGAGCAATAAACCTGTGAACTTTTAATGAAACATGCCTCCAGAGTGTCATCCGCCGCACCTGAGCGAGTACAATCCCTACAATTGGTGTTTCAAATGCGGGCAGCGATCCAAGGAGCACATGTTGCAGCGCTGGCTGGTCTGAGCCAGAGGAGTGGACGGTCTTGACAACCGTGAGTAAATACTGATCGGGATCAGTGAGAACTGCTGTTTTGGGATACCTCTGAGGAGAAGAGGGATCTGGGAAACTGTGTAGCCGGCATCAACAGGTAACGGACAGGTGTCCGTGTGTACTGACTGGGGTCAGAGTGGAAGAAAACATAGACAGTGCGTCTGGGCATCTCTGAGGCGTGTCCAGAAACCCGTGAAGTTGCCAACGGGTGACGGTCTGAAAACCGTATATTGTACTGACCAGGGTCAGTGAAAAAACTGTTTTGGGCTATGTTAAAGCCGGGTGTGTAACAGACCGTAGTCTGTGTTAATCTGACCAGGGTCAGTGAGAGACTGTGTTTTTTTTTTCTATAAGCACATGTGCAAGTGCTTGCTGTGGACCGGCGAGTCCATGTATTTCTTTTTTTTTTTTCTTCTGTGATCGACTTGCTGTGGCTCGGCGGGGCCACGAAGACTAAAGGCATCTGGCGGTAACTCGGCGGGGTTACGAAGTTTTGCTGTGGATCGGCGGGTCAATGAAGTCCGCGGTGCAGAGCCTTGTGAAGTGCAGTTGCAGCAAAAGAAAAAAAAAAAGACATTGCTGGTTTAGAGTGTGCAGACTCTTAAAAACCCTGCTGTTTTGTTTGCATTTACTATGCACTTGTAGTGTTCCGGGTCACTATGACCTGGCTTATTAAACCTTGATTTTAGATACTCTAACTCCATTTTTTTTCATACTTTTTGCTTACTAGACTGTTTGTGAACATGTTTGGTAGTAAAAAAAAATAGAAAAATGAACTAGAAATCTTTTTTTTTTGTTTTTATTCTGAAAAAACAGATCCATCCAATGAGCAAAACGAAAATAGAAAACTACACATATTTTGTAAAAAAAAAAACAAAACAAAACAATCAAATCAAACATTTTGTGATAAAAAATTAAAGATAATAAACATTACAATGTGAATATATTTACATGATCATATAAATTTACGGATTCTTGCATGAAAAACAATACACATGATTTTTGCATAGAAATGTTTTACAGCCAGAACATGTTATACTCGTCTTGTTGTCACAAGTAGAAGGGCAATAGCTGCATCTTTTTCTTTTGATGCCGGAAGAGGCCATGGGGGTAGAAGCACACAGCTGCTCTCCAAAGAAACTGAAAGGTAACATGTCTGGGCTAGCGTATGTGTACTGATAAGAGCAGAGAAGATAAGAACCCTTCTGAAAACAAGCAGATAAGCCAGGAAGACAGACTTACTTAGCAAAAAAAATTATTTGCAAGACTTTACAGCTCAGCTTTACAAAAAAAAAAAAACGTCTTAGACAGCGCGTTCTGAGCAGTCCGTTCTGCGCATAATATACACGTGTAGTGCACACCTAGTGATCTCTCCGGATGCACTCTACATTTTATAATAGACTGCGCACCAAAAATAATCAATATAAAGCCATTTTTATGGTGCATACCCCTGGTAGAGCGCGTGTACGCCCCCATTGAAATAATTTAGGAAATAAATCAATTGATATACAATAGTAGATGCAATAAATAGACCCAACTGAGGTTATAACTCCTTTATTTCACTGAAAATATGGCCTCACAGCTGTAAAAAATGATGTCGGGTCACTATGACCCGAACACAACAAGTGTAACTTTTTGCGTGTAGCAAAAAGTAAACGAAAAAAAAAAAAATACTCATAGTTAGGTCCCCCCAAATGAGGAAAAGTCAAGGAGTCTCAAGTTTTAGAGACTTACCGAAAAAAATCTACAGGGCCGCAAAAAGTCTGTTCGGGTCACTATGACCCGAACAGAACAGCAGGGTTTTAAAGGGCCAGAGTCACATTGGTGTGCTGTGCAGACTGGGGCCTGAGAGTACTGTGGGAAGTCCACAGGGTGTACTCCAGAGTGGGGTGGTGTCCCTAAAAAGTGGGTAGAGTCCCAAAAACGGAGCGGTGCCCAAATAATTATGGTTGGCCAAAAAGGGGCTGCGTCTCAAAAGGGGGTGGAGTCCCTAAAAGGGGTGGTGGCCCTAAAGGAGAAAATGGTCCACAAGGGGGCGGTAACCCAAAAGGGGGTGGAGTCCAAAAAGGGGGCGGCGACCCAAATAGGGGTGGTGGCCCAAAAAGGGTGGTGGCGAATGCGCTGTTGAACTGTTGCCGGGTTCAGTGTAAGAACAGCGCATGTTCAGAATATTGTACTGACTTTTCGTCTGACAAGATGACACAGAGCTGTTCTGTAGAAGTCAATGGAGTGTGCGTGACTGGACTTCTGGACTCAGGGAGCCTGGTGACGCTGGTGAGTGCCACACTCCCTGTCTATCTGATTCCCGGAAGGAAGATGGAAGTTCACTGCATTCATGGGGTCGCTAGGGATTATCCGGTGTCCAGGGTAATCATTGAGACGCCCACGCTTATTGCCAGCCATGATGTACCTGTAGTCCGAGACTTGCCATTCCTGTTGTAATAGGCCAGGACTTTGAAAGGTTTTGGGACTTGTGGGAGGAAAGGGGAGTGTCTGGTTGCTCAAAAAGGATCCAGAATGACCATAAGGGAGCCCCACCACAACAGGCGGCTGTAGTGATTCCAAGTGGTGTGATGTGTGAAAAGGAGATAGCGACATCTAAGGTTAATAGTCCAGAGTTATGGGTGACCGGAAGAAAGTGTGGGTCTGACACCTGTTTAAGTGGGGACTTGCTGTTCCAGGATGACAGAGGGAGAGGGGGTGACTCCTATTCAGACTGTGATTCAAGCGAAAAGGGAAAGGAGTGCAGTAAGGAGGAGCCGAGTAAAAATCACAGATCTTCATCTCGTCGCGGGGACGCAAAAAGGTGGGACAAGTTACATCCTCTGAGAAGAAAGATGATGAGGAAGAGACAGGGTAAGGTGCAGATAACATTATTGTCCTTGATGAGGAGGTCACTTTATCTCTGACAAACCCTAGCACTGAGGTAGTTAGTGTCAAGCTGGGGTTAGAACAGATCTGTAGTAGACCCACGTCTGCAATGTCGGGAAAGACTGAACTGGCTCAGTATGATGAAGTACCTGATGCTGAAGAGATGGAGAATTCTGAAGTTACCAAGAGTCCAGAGGTACCTAAGAGTAAACAGACAGAGAGCCAAGGAGAGACCATAGAGGTGGATGCAAAAACAGGTGGAACTCTGAAGAGGCAGAGTGTGGGTGGACAAGAGCCCCCGTTTGAAAGTTTAATTAAAGAACTGGTGGTGCGACATGTGCTGGCCAAAAGAGAGCAGGACCATAACATAGAGCTGCTTAAATAAACTGTTGAACAAGAAAGGGTCCTGAGGCAAGCAATTGAGCACAAAGTGGGTGACCTAGAGAAGGAGGTCGTTGAACTCAGAGGTCACCTATCAGCGTGTCAGGCCATGAATAGGGCCATATTGAAAAATATGGATGTGCTCAGAATGGCTCAAGAAAAGCATCAGCAGGTGCTTCTCCAGAGAGAGGAGGAACGTCGCTGCCTGGCAGAGGAGTTGCCAATACCCATCTTGGCGAATGCTCAAGCGGAAAAAAGACTGAGGAAGAGTTCGTGCTAAAAGCGGAACAAAAGAGTCACCCGGTTGTGGCAGATGTCCGTGAAGATGAGACCCCGCTTTTCAAGAGCATAATAGAAGTACCCGAAGACATGCGAGAAGTGTGCGCCAGGTGTTGTGAATTCTGTGGCAAAGCTCCCTCCTGTGGTCACAAGTGGTACTTCGGCTGATTCTCTGTGAGCTTCTGTTGGGGGAGGGAAGTGGTACTGCGGCTTCTGAGTTTCCTCCCTCAGGTGATCTGGTGAGGTCGTTAGGTGCTTCTCTACTTAACTCCACCTAATGCTTTGATCCTGGCTCCCTGTCAATGTTCCAGTGTTGGACTTGCTTTTCCCTGGATCATTCCTGTGGCCAGCTGCTCTGCATAGCTAAGTTCTTCTTTGCTATTTGTTTGCTATTTTTTCTGTCCAGCTTGTCTATTTTGTTGCTGGAAGCTCTGGGACGCAAAGGGTGTACCTCCGTGCCGTTAGTTCGGTACGGAGGGTCTTTTTGCCCCCTTTGCGTGGTTTTCTTTAGGGTTTTGTGTAGACCGCAAAGTTACCTTTTCTATCCTCGATCTGTTAAGAAAGTCGGGCCTCACTTTGCTGAATCTATTTCATCTCTACGTTTGTCTTTTCATCTTAACTCACAGTCATTATATGTGGGGGGCTGCCTTTTCCTTTGGGGTATTTCTCTGAGGCAAGGTAGGCTTATTTTCTATCTTCAGGCTAGTTAGTTTCTCAAAACAAAAACCTATATAGAAAAGAATACCAGAAATCAAATTCTATCCGGTCAACGAATATATATATACCATAAATAGTTAGTTTCTCAGGCTGTGCCGAGTTGCATAGGCAGAGTTAGGCGCAATCCACGGCTGCCTCTAGTGTTGTTTGGAGAGGATTAGGGATTGCGGTCTGCAGAGTTCCCACGTCTCAGAGCTCGTTCTATGATTTTGGGTTATTGTCAGATCACTGTATGTGCTCTGACCGCTATGTCCATTGTAGTACTGAATTGCCTTTCATAACAGCCAGGAAGGGTGTGCATGAAGCATTTAGAAAGGCAGTAGAGGCTTGTAGTGTGCACTGGGCGCCTGAGACTCAGCAATTGGTCATACTGTCGACTAGGGAAGTCACAGTGAAGCGGGTGGCTGTCCTGAGGAATATGCACCTACACTGCCTCCGTACAAAGCAGAAGATCATTTTGAAGAATGATGAAGCCGTTCGACGTTTGGAGCGTGAAGGGAAAGCTCTTAGTCGGCTGGTCTTAGTGGAAGACACAGTCCAAGTACCTAAAGGTCTGGTGGCGAAAGTCATTGGGAAACTTGGAAGAGTGATGCATGAGATGGTGGATACATCCGGTCTTAAGAGACTGAGGATACCCGCTGATGAAGAGGTCCAGGTCATGGGTGAAGATGGGATGGTTCCGTTCCTGGTTGTCGGATCCAGATAGAGTCTTAGGAATATCCGCATGCTCCTGGAATATCGCATGGCATACCTAAGGGAGGTAGAGCAGCTGAGACTTGAGAGACTGCAAGTTAATAAACAGCTGCTAGAGAGGCAAAGAGGTGCTCTAAAGCCTGGAAGACCTCAAGCTGAAGTTAACAGAGGATATAGAGGTAAAGTGAAGAGCTGCTCTCCGAAGAAAGACAATAGGAGAGATCAAGAACCGAGAGAGAACCGAAGGTGGTCAGATGGAAGACTTAGAAGTAGTGACTCCTCAGTTAGTTCAGGGCTCAGTGACCTAAGCGGGAGATCCTATAGCAGACGAGATGACAAGGGGTCATCGTTGTCAAAGGATGTGATGGAAAGGGATGACGAATGCCGACGAAAGGGTTCAATAACAGGCCCTGACTTAGACAGACGGTTTGACTGTCAGGGACGACTGAGAGGAGTCTCTAGTCGGTTTAGGACAAGTGCCAAGCCCCACGGCTTTAGGCAGAGGGGGAGGTATGTAGCGTGGCTAAAGGTCATGTGATTAATGGATGGTATGTATCACAGAGGTGGGTGGCCCTGTGATGGAAGCCTGGGTATGTTTTGCTCAAGCAGATCTACTGCTGAGGGATTTGTTTACATTGGGAAGGCTTCCAGGTGATTGGAGAGATGGGTGGGTTCAGTCACCTACAAACCCACCCTAAGAGGCGTGTTTGAATACCTAAGATGGTTTTGTGTTGAAGGACCTGTTGTGATGTCACACTCACCTGACTGGCCATGTGACAGGTATCTGGGTGTGGTTACACTTATGTAAAGAGGTGTGTGTAGCCCATGTAGAGAGTGTGTTTGGGAGTCTGCAAGAGTGGACAGACTTCCATGTGTCCTTTCTGGACACTGCAGAGTGGCCTGTGTGTTGGACGGTTCCAAGTGGGGACAGAGGTCCTGAACAGCACACAGAGACCATATTTAGGCTGGAGAGCCTACGTGCTGGACATAGCACAGCCTGTGTGCCTACAGGTCTGAGAGAGCGCGGAGCTCTAATATGGACATTGAGGATTCAACTGTCTGAAGTAAGACTGTTTACCTGTTGTTCCTGTTGCTATGTGGTTTATGGAGCAATAAACCTGTGAACTTTTAATGAAACGTGCCTCCAGAATGTCATCCGCCGCACCTGAGCGACTACAATCCCTACACTATATTAAGTGCAAGTGCCCAAAAAGTGACTGTTGAAATTATATCAAAGACTGAAGTATAATGCCTTTGTAGGCAAAGGAAAGGTTATTGAGCCAAGTTCATGCTGGAGATGTTATTGCCACTGCCCCTCACTCCAAGGTACATTTCACATGAGCTTCCTCAGGGAGTGATATAGTTTGGTGTCAAACAGGATTGATAAAGGCACTGAAATAATTTCCAAATCAATTAAATGTAACTCACCCAGGTGTTAATTACAAGGCATATGCAACGGCTTGCCGGCATTGCCCCACATCCATCACTCAGATCGCGGCGACGTCACAAGAAGGTGCTGTGGCGCCATTTGTGACATCGCAGGCGAAATGTATTGGAGACAGTGCATGCTCGCCGAAAAAAAAGAACATGCACACAACAACGGTGAGGACATTTTAAATGAGGGTGAGAAAAATGGCAGAATGGAAAAACATGGCTGTCATATCAACAACACGCAGGAAAGCAATAACAGATATGGGCAAAGAGGGCGGACAAAAATGAATCAAACTATGAACAATTGTATATAATTGGAAATAATTATATAACAGTTATGTAAATATATGAATATACAGTGGGGGGAAATAAGTATTTGATCCCTTGCTGATTTTGTAAGATTGCCCACTGACAGAGACATGAAAAGTCTATAATTTCAGGGGTAGGTTAATTTTAACATTGAAAGATAGACTATCAAAAATAAAATTCAGAAAATCACTTTGTATAAATTATATATATTTATTTGCATTTTGCAGTGACAAATAAGTATTTGATCCCTCTGGCAAACAAGAGTTAATACTTGGTGGCAACACCCTTGTTAGCAAGCACAGCACTCAGATGTTCTTTGCAATTGATTATGAGGTTTACATACATGGCAGGAGGAATTTTGGCCCACTCCTCTTTGAAGATCATCTCTAAATCATTAAGATTTTGATTCTAGTATAGATGGTTAGCACTCGACCACGTAGAGAAAAGGTGCCAGTGAAAAGGAACAAAAAGTTCCGTAAAGTCCAAAATAGATATAGAATCACTGCACTCAATGGAAAAGTATGCTTTCAAGTGAATCAATTTTATTTACGGTGGTAGGTGAAGCGACAGTTTTGACGTTTTGGCCGGACTCCGGCCTTTATCACATAGTCGCCTTTAAGGTCACCGAAAGATTGTGGGCACCGTTTTTTTGGAATATCTCAAATTGGTGATGTAAATCCAGTTTAATGGATGGTCCTGGGGGTAGTTTTTCGGTAAGTCAAGGAAGCACTGTCCTGACTGAGACAACTGTGAAGAATTGGTGGCGCAGTAGTCCTGCGGGAGCAACGGCGTGCTCGTGCAGTATATGTGTACTGCACGGGAGGAGGAACAGGAGTAGCCAGCTAGGGGAGCGCTGTCCTGTCCATGGCAAATGAGTAGGATTGGTGGCGCAGTAGTCCTGCGGGAACCACGGCGTGCCGGTGCAGCATGTGTCATTAAGATTTTGAGGCTGTCGCTTGGCAACTCAGAGCTTCAACTCCCTACATAGGTTTTCTATGGAATTAAGGTCTGGAGACTCTCCTTTGTTACCTTGGCTGTATGTTTTGGGTCATTGTCTTGCTGGAAGACCCAGCCACAACCCATTTTTAATGTCCTGGTGGATGGAAGGAGGTTGTCACTCAGAATTTTACAATACATCCATACATTCTTCAATTGATGCAGTGAAGTAGTCCTGTGCCCTTAGCAGAGAAACACCCCCAAAACATAATGTTTCCACCTCCATGCTTGACAGTGGGGACGGTGTTCTTTGGGTGATAACTATGGAGAGTATTGAAAGCTAGCACTCAATCAATATGGTTCATGGTGCCATTGAACGGGATACTCGATCCCACAAGTCATAAAGTAAAAATAATCACTGCACTCGTATATTTTCAAATTGCATTTATCAAAACTTTATTTGACTTGAATCAGTGAAAAGAGGTACTTGGCGAATTGACATTTCGGCCAACCCGTGGCCTTGATCACAAAATCGCCCGTTAGAACTCTGTTGTTTATAATGAAAGGACCCTGTATGACCGGTGAGTCAGATAAAGGATGTAGTTGCATAACCAAACTGGAATCGTAAAGAACGCTTGCCAATGCACTGTAGCCGTAGTCCCGGCTGGAAAGAAACTTGTGGCTGTCCTGCGTATAAGATCAGAGATACAGCTCAGGCTGTGTCCTTCCTGCGTTCTCTGGAATGAGGGAACATGAAAATATAGTGCTCTATCACCTATGTATTCAGGGGCATAGACGTATTCAGGGATATAGTTGCGGTAGTGAACTCCCTGTGTGATGTGGTATGTTGCAGGTGGAGCTGGGGATAGCGTCCATCTCTGTCTCCTGTGTAAGCAGGGGGCAAGCGTTGGTGGCGAAGTGGAGGTAGCCGACACAATCCTGTGCCACGGGTTGGCCGAAACGTCAATTCGCCAAGTACCTCTTTTCACTGATTCAAGTCAAATAAACTTTTGATAAATACAATTTGAAAATATACGAGTGCAGTGATTATTTTTACTTTATTCTTTGGGTGATAGGCAGCATTTCTCTTCCTCCAAACACGGCGAGTTGAGTTAACAGCAAAGACCTCAATTTTTGTCTCATCTGACCACAGCACCTTCTTCCAATCACTAACAGAATCATCCTGGCGTTCATTGGCAAACCTCAGCCTGCACATGTGCCTTCTTGAGCAGGGGGACCTTGTGAGCACTGCAGGATTTTAAACCTTTACAGCATATTGTGTTACCAATGGTTTTCTTGGTGACTGTGGTTCCAGCTGCCTTGAGATCATTAACAAGCTCCCCCATGTAGTTTTAGGCTGATCTCTCACCTTCCTCATTATCAAGGATACCCCTCGAGGTGAGATTTTGCTCTGTGCCCCAGATTGATGTTGATTGACAGTCATTTTGTATTTCTTCCATTTTCTTATTATTGCACCAACAGTTGTGTCCTTCTCCCCCATAGTCTTACTTATGGTTTTGTAGCCCATTCCAGCTTTGTGCAGGTCTATGATCTTGTCCCTGACATCCTTATAAAGCTCTTTGGTCTTGTCCATGTTGTAGAGGTTAGAGTCTGACTGATTAATTGAGACTGTGGACAGGAGTCTTTTATGAAGTTGACTATGTCAGACAGCGGTCTTTAATGCAGGTTACGAAAGGATTAGGAGCATCTAACTGGTTTGTAGGAGCCAGAACGTTTAATGTTTGGTAGGGGATCAAATACTTATTTCTCACTGCAAAATGCAAATAAATTTATATAATTTATACAATGTGGTTTCCTGGATTTTATTTTTGACATTCTATCTCTCAATGTTAAAAGTAACCTACCCTTAAAATTATAGACTGTTCATGTCTTTGTCAGTGGGCAAACTCATAAAATCAGCAAGGGATGAAATACTTATTTTCCCCACTGTATAGAGCAAGTGCTGGTGTATGCATATGTAAAATAAGTATGGTGTAATAAGTGTATGTGTATGTAAAATAAATATATAAGATTAGTGAAAAAATGTTATATATAGTATAAAGAAGAAAAATATATTTATATACAGTATATGTTTTCATTTTATTATATATTACATTTCTTTTTGGTTCTCTGTAGTTTTGTCTGTTTAGGTAGTGCTGGCAATTGCGCTTCTTATATATATTTATTCTGGGATATACTCCTTCTTTTGTAGGTTCAAGATGAATGGGATACCTACCCTGCAAAATGTCTGCAAAGGCAGGAAACGATGAGTTAAAATGTTCTGTGCTCTTCCATTTTCCACGAGTAAACTCAATTTTCTCCTGACTGCAAAAAAAAAATCATAATTTAGGTTTATAGAAACAGAATATAAAATATTATATTAGCATAAAGTACCAGTCCAATGCATTGGAACAGTAAAACATCTTTAATCCAGCATCACTGTAACCTGGTACATCTCAGACTTTCAGATATTCTAGGTTATAAATAATGCAGCTGTTTACCTAGTTACAACAGCCAACAGCTCTTTCTGCTTATTGTCATTACCACACTGCTCCCGTATTCAAAGTGATGCTTTCACATTTAAAGGGAATCTGTCAGCAGGTTTTGCTATGTAATCGGAGAGCAGCATAATATGGAGCAATAGAGCATGATTCCAGGAATGTGAATTTTAGGCTGTGCACTGTAGTTTCATTACATTGTATTTTATCAGCAGCAAATTATCACTGTCAGACTAAATATCACCTGCAGGCCAGTCAGGCTACTTTGTGCAACCTTCACCACTCATTGGCAGATTGCTGACTATGTACAGTGTACACAGGAAGCTGCCAATCAGGGGTGAGGATGGAGTTACACAGGAATTAACAATCTGACTACTGCTACATGTACACCTTAGAATACAGGGATTCTATCAAAACTACAGGATGTAGCCCAATAAGTGACACATTCCTGGAATCAGGCTCTTGTTCCCTATGTTATACGGCTTTCAGAGTCCATAGCAAAAATCTGCTGACAGATTCCCTTTAAATATGACCCTCGCCTCATTTCCTTAACTGAGCAATATGTTTTGTGATCTGTAAAAGTTGCTCTGCTCCATTGCTTGTATTTTACTTGTGATTAGTGTTGAGCAATACCTTCCGATATCAAGAAGTATCGGTATCGGATTGGATAGGCCGATATCCAAAAAAATATCGAATATCGCCGATACCGATACCCGATACCAATGCAAGTCAATGGGACACAAATATCGGATAGTAAATAAGCCCTTTCTGTCCTTCTACATCTTGTTCCGAAGGGGGGAAGAGTGTGGCGGTGCGGGGACGGACACTGTGCGTGTCTGTGTGTGTGGGAGGGGTCTGTGCAGGCCTGCCGGGGATCTGTACGGGCATCTCGGGGCTCTGTGCGGCCTGCCGGGGCTCTGTGCGGGCTTGCCGGGGTTCTGTGCGGGCTTGCCGGGGCTCTGTGCGGCTTGCGGGGGCTCTGTGCGGGCTTGCCGGGGCTCTGTGTGGCTTGCAGGGGCTCAGTGCAGGCTGCCCGGGGTCTGTGCGGGCTTGCCGAGGCTCAGTGCAGCCTGCCAGGGCACTGTGCGGCTTGCTGGGGCTCTATGCGGGCTTGTCGGGGCACTGTGCGGGCTTGCCGGGGCTCTCTGCGGGCTGCCTGGGTCTGAGCAGGCATCGTCCAATGGGACTGCAAGTGATTGACACATTAGCCAATGATGGGAGAGTAGTAGTCCCATCATCCGGCTAATGTGTTGAATGTAAAAAAAAAAAAATACTACATACATGCTACATACATGCTACATACAATACATTCATACATTACATACAATACATACATACAGACATACAGTACATTAAACATAGAGTTCATACTCACCATTACTTGTCACTTTGATCCCCGAGCCAGTGTCATCTGTAAAAAAGATTAAAATAACAAACAACCAATATACTCCCTGTCCACAGAAATCCACGAGTGTCCCACGACGATCTCCCGTAGAGAACAGCAGCATCAGCTGTTGCGACCGCTCTCTAGGGGCTCCAGGAACACAATGACGGGAGGAAGGTATCCTTCCGCATTGTATTCCTCCGCCGCTGTAAAAAAAATAGTCCCTAGTCTCCCTTTTGGCATTGCTGTATGAGAAATTTTCCCACACAGCAATTGCCATAAAGTGAGACTTTGTCCTAAGGTAACCTCTCAGTGATGCACTGCAGGAGCCATTGTCTCCTGTCAGTGTGTCACTGATGGTGCTATAGAGCAGTGACATAACCCAATGTCATTGTTCTATAGGGAAGATCGTCGAGGTACACTCGTTATTAATTGGACTACGGCGGACAGGTAGTATATGGTTTATTATTTTACGTTTTTTGCAGGCGCTGAAGTATTGTAAGTATGGTTAAATGAAGAATATTAAAATACTTTTTTCCTAATGTGTGTGTGTTTTACTAACCCTTTATTACTATTGGATTAATAATGGGTATGCGTCTTTTTGACGCCTCTCCGTTATTAACCCAGCTTAATGTCAACTTACAATAGCAAGGTGACATTAACCCCTTATTACCCCATATCCCACCGCTACACGGGAGTGGAAAGAGAGGGGCTAAGTGCAGGAATTGGCGCATCTTACAGATGCGGTATCTCTGGGGCGGCTGCGGACTGGTATTTGTAGCCGAGGGGGGGCAATATCCATGGCCCCTCTCTAGGCTATGAATATCAGCCCGCAGCTGTCTGCGTATCCTTTCTGGCTATAAAATATAGGGGGACCCTACATCATTTTTTGGGGGGTCCCCCTATTTTAATAGCCAGTAAAGGCTATGCAGACAGCTGCGGGCTGATATTCATAGCAGGCTACAAATATTGGCCCCCGGCCGTCGGCTTTCCCCCTCTGTTGCAGAAAATTGTGCAGGAGCCCACGCCGTTTTTTACTGCTGCCCATTCTGAAGTCCGGGGAGAAGGGGACAGAGTTTCGGCAGCACATGCGCGGTAGAAAATGGCGGACGCGACTGACAAAAAAATGCTCACTTGAACGTTTTTTCGTGCCGACGGTCTGCCAAAACAAGACGAATCCGTTGCACGACGGATGTGACGTGTGGCTAACACAAGTCTATGGGTAAAAAACACATCCTGCGAGCATATTTGCAGGATCTGTTTTTTCCCCAAAACAACGGCTTGCGACGGATTGCTAAAAACCATTTTTTATGCAGTTTTAGATGCAGTTTTTGGTGCGGTTTTTGATACTGCTTTTGATGCAGTTTTTGGTGCAGTTTTGATGCAATTTTTGATGCAGGTCTTTGGTGCGGTTTTTGATGCAGGTTTTGATGCAGTTTTTGGTGCTGTTTTTGATGCAGTTTTTGATGCAGTTTTTGGTGCTGTTTTTGATGCAGTTTTTGATGCAGTTTTTGGAAATAAATAAATAAACGGAAAACGTGCATGATTTGAATGGAAACATGCATGAATTCGGAGGCAGGAATCATCATTTCACATCTCAGTTTCATCCATTTTTTGCCTGATCCGTCGCTGTGCGTTTTTTCGCCGGACAGAAAAACCGTTCCTCTGTATGTGTTTTCCGTCCGGCGGAAACCACTTTTTTCAGGCGCAATCCGGCGGTAATACAACTCTATGAGAGAAAAACGGATCCAGGAGAAAAGATTGGATCCTGCAAATGTGCTTGTGGGATGCGTTTTTTACCCATAGACTTGTATTATCATGCAACGGATCCATTGTGTTTTGGCAGACCGTCGGCAAGAAAAAATGTTTAAGTGAGTGTTTTTTTGTCTGTCGCGTCCACCATTTTCTACCGCGCATGTGCCACTGAAACTCCGCCCCCTCCTCCCCGGACTTCAGAATGGGCAGCGGATGCGTTGAAAAACTGCATCCGCTGCCCACGTTGGGGCACAAATTTCACAACGTGCGTCGGTACGTTGGCCCGACGCATAGCGATGGACCCGTACCGACGCAAGTGTGAAAGAAGCCTTAATGAGCGTTGAATTTAAAAAAAAGAAAGGAAAAAAACGGCATGGGCTCCCGCACAATTTTCTGTGCCAGAGGGGAAAAGCTGACGGCTGGGGCCAATATTTGCAGCCTGCTATGAATATCAGCCCACAGCTGTCTGCATAGCCTTTACTGGCAATTAAAATAGGGGGACCCCCCAAAAAAATGACGTGGGGTCCCCCTATATTTTATAGCCAGAAAGGCTATGCAGAAAGCTGCGGGCTGGTATTCATAGCCTAGAGAGGGGCCATGGATATTGGCCCCCCCAGCTACAAATACCAGTCCACAGCCGCCCCAGAAATGGCGCATCTGTAAGATGCCCCAATTCCGGCACTTAGCCCCTCTCTTCCCACTCCCATGTAGCAGTGGGATATGGGGTAATAAGGGGTTAATGTCACCTTGCTATTGTAAGGTGACATTAAGCTGGGTTAATAACGGAGAGGCGTCAAAAAGACGCCTATCCATTATTAATCCAATAGTAATAAAGGGTTAGTAAAACACACACATTAGGAAAAAAGTATTTTAATATTCTTCATTTAACCATACTTACCATACTTCAGCACCAGCAAAAAACGTAAAATAATATACCGTATACTACCTGTCCGCCATAGTCCAATTAATAACGAGTGTCCCACGACGATCTCCCTTATAGAACAGTGACATCGGGTGATGTCACTGCTCTATAGGACCATCAGTGACACACTGACAGGAGACAATGGCTCCTGCAGTGCATCACTGAGAGGTTACCTTAGGACAAAGTCTCACTTTATGGCAATTGCTGCGTGGGAAAATTTATCATACAGCAATGCCAAAAGTGAGACTAGGGACTATTTTTTTTACAGTGAGTGAAGGATACCTTCCTCCCGTCATTGTGTTCCTGGAGCCCCTAGAGAGCGGTCGCAACAGCTGACGCTGCCGTTCTCTACATGAGATCGTCTTGGGACACTCGTGGATTTCTGTGGACAGGGAGTATATTGATTTTTTGTTATTTTAATCTTTTTTACAGATGACAATGGCTTCGGGGATCAAAGTGACAAGTAATGGTGAGTATGAACTCTATGTTTAATGTATTGTATGTCTGTATGTATGCATTGTATGTAATGTATGAATGTCCTGTATGTAGTATGTATGTAGTGTGTATGTAGTATGTATGTTGTATGTATGTAGTATGTGTGTAGGATGTATGTAGTATTTTTTTTTTGCATTTAACACATTAGCCGGATGATGGGACTACTACTCTCCCATCATTGGCTAACGTGTCAATCACTGTCACTGTTCAGGCATCGTCTGATGGGACTTGTAGTCCTATTGGACGATGCCTGCACAGACCCCCGGCAGCCCGCAGAGAGCCCCCGCAAGCCGCACAGAGCCCTGGCAGGCACGCAGAGACCTCCCACGGTCACGCACAGACCCTGCCCGCACACAGACACACGCAGTCTCCGCCCACGCACCACCCACACTCCATTATAGTACATCATTGCACTATGGGAACTTCCGACTCCAGTATCCGATATCGCAAAAATATCGGAACTCAGTATTGGAATTCCGATACAGCGAATATCGGCCGATAGCCGACATTTGCAGTATCGGAATACTCAACACTACTTGTGATGCCTCCTGGATGTGCTATCCTATGACTCTGTATTTCATACAACTACAAATCTTTTTAGCTCCTAGTGTCTACTGGTATGTTAGCTTTCTCTACTGCAAACTACTAAGGAAAAACAACTCACTTATTCCTTACAGTAAAGGCCATACCTCTGTTAATGGCAATTCTCTACTTCTGCATGAAGCAGCTCATGTCTTTTCAGTCTCCTTCTTTCCTGGTTTCTAGGGACACTACACCTTCATCTACAGTTTTGGTCAGTAGTAGAACTGCAGCCTCAGCAGAACTTCCACTGAGCTTTATAGTTCACCTGTAACATTTTCAGCTATTTGATTTGTTCTGAAGTGTACACTACTATGACTACAACCCCTGGCAAAAATTATGGAATCACCGGCCTTGGAGGATGTTCATTCAGTTGTTTCGTTCTGTAGAAAAAAAGCAGATCACAGACATGACTACCACATTTTTTGTTCTTGATTTCTTTTAGTGTTTCTTAAAGCCAGAAAGTTGCCATGTGAAATTACTTTAGTTTTGTGCTGTCTGTGATCTGTTCTTTTTCTACAAAATTAAAAAACTGAATGAACATCCTCCAAGGCCGGTGATTTCATAATTTTTTGCCAGGGGTTGTATATTTATATGTAGATATAACAGTGTATTTGAACTATCTCAATAAAGTAAGAGCCTTGATAATAAGAACTCATCTGGGAGCAGTGGGGGTGTGAACAGTTGTCTGCTGTATAGAAACCATTGGCCTGGAGAGAGGTGGCTGGGTTCTTAAGAGTTAACTCCTCAGCTTGGAATATTACTACTGTGCACACTTGGCCAAGCAATGGTTGCTGAGCTCCATGGAAACAAGCTGTACATTATTATGTAAGATAAATTCTCTCATATCAAGAGAAGCATAGCAGATAGAAAATGCAAGTCAATTGTAAACTTACTTATTTTCACGTTGTTAACTAAATAAAGTAATTTAATAAACTAAAAATACCCCTTTAAAGGGTTTAATTGTCAAGAATAGATTAACATAGTAACATAGTTAGTAAGGCTGAAAAATATACATTTGTCCATCCAGTTCAGCCTATATTCCATCATAATAAATCCCCAGATCTACGTCCTTCTACAGAACCTAATAATTGTATGATACAATATTGTTCTGCTCCCCATATATTTTTCTCTTTGGTACAGCTCTAAGCCAAATTTGCTTCAAAAGTACAACTATCTCTTTTCTGGCCGTTATATAAAGAATATCTGATAATAACAAATGAATAAAAACCCATTTATCAGTGTAAAGGACCATCAGGAAGAAAGTCTTTAGTAAAATGTTAACAAAATATGATATACGCTAATAACTTTATTGTAATTATTACAGGAATATCATGACTGGTTACGGTATATCTTCTAAGAGTTCTGAATAACATTTGTATTATCCTAAAAAATATATAAAATTGACAGGAACTTGAAGGCCAGAAGTGTTAGTTCTCCAGAAATTGTTCTTCTATAGTTCATAACATGGAGCATTTTAAAATATAGTGCCAATGTTTGCTAATGGGATCTCAAAATAAAAGAAAGATAATATTTTTTTAAATATATTTTACCTGCCAGACTCACTGCTACATTTTGAAATCAATTCCATCTTCAGCGATTTACTGACATAAAATAACTTTTTTAGGAAATATAGAAGAGTTTGAAGGCTTATTGCATTTGTGATGGAACTCTCCACTCGCTCCTTTTTGCTATGATGTTTCTGTGCTGCAAGAGAATATTTTGCAGAGAGTTCAATCACTTTCTTTGACAATAGATTATGTGAATGTTCTCCAGTCATGTCATGGTTTATTTGATTCCACCCAGGTAACATCAAACACAAGTGATCTATGCCTGATATCACTCCAAACGTGACAGATCCTTGAAGCTTTAGGATGTCTAAATGCCGAATGCAAAAATTGTCCAGTTCTTTGTCTATACCCCAAGGTAAGAGACAGGAGAGTATAAGTTTTGCTGCATCAGTTACCATGTTAACATCTATTTTGCCTGAAGACTGGCTCTTGTTTTTCTTGGTGCTTTTGAACTTCTTGTGTCTTTTGATGCCACTACTACTTTCTTCAACTAGTCTGCTGATAGTTTCTTTAGTGGTAGATTCAGAGACTGGTCCATCCATCTGATACAATGATCCTGCAGTTTTATTTCGTTTTAGTGTCAATGGTCTCTTTTCAGAGGAACTCTTGGCTGTTTTCAGTGCATCATAGCTATGGAAAGAGTTTGCTGACTTTAGTCCATTGGCTTGAGAAGACTGTAAAAGTTCTAAAACTTTTTCCAGGTCAAATAGAAGTAAATGTAGACTGACGCTATAAGTAGATCGTACTGGCAATACAGTGAAGGGGTTTGAAGAGTAGTTGGAATCCATAGCCTAGGATTAAAATAATTTTAATTAGTTAATATTACATTTATGTAACTCTGCACATTACAAATTTAATTAAAGCAATTTTACAGGACTTTGATATTGAAGGAGTCTCCTCATTACCAACACTTCCACTTCTCTGTTTTCCAGACACTGCTCCATACTATTTGCAGTTGTTATAAATAGTGATGAGAGTGTACTCGTTGCTCGGGTTTTCCCGAGCATGCTCGGGTGGTCTCCAAGTATTTGTGAGTGCTCGGAGATTTAGTTTTTGTTGATGCAGCTGCGTAATTTGCAACTGCCTGACAGCTTAAATACATGTGGGGTTTCCCTAGCAACCAAGCAACCCCCACATGTACTCAGGCTGGCTAGCAGCCATAAATCATGCAGCTGCGTTGACAAAAACTAAATCTCTGAGCATTCACAAATACTCGGGGGATTTGGATCTTTCGCCCCCAGCAGTTCGCCCCTCACAGTTTGCTCCCAGGTACATTTACTTCACCTGTGGGAAGTTATACCATCCGGCTTCCATCCCTTCACCCCAGAGGACCCCTTTAAGCAGCGTCGGTCCCTACTGACCGAATACCACCCGTGGCGTCACAAACAAATTTTATTCTTAAACTCCCTTTAAAGACCTTTCCCTTTACTTGAGCACCCAGGGCCATGGACCGGGTCGCAGCCACTGTGACATCCCCTTCAAGTACAGGACCCGGTACGAGTACCCCACTGCCCTGGCGGGCGACTCATCTTGGCGGCACGAACAGGATGTACCCGGGGGTGAACTGCTGGGGGCAAACTGCTGGGGGTGAAACATCCTATAACCAATTCTTAGAGACCACCTGAGCAACGAGTATACTCACTCATGACTAGTGATAAATTATACTGCAGTTTTTTGCAACTAAATTCCATTCAAGTAAATGACATGGAACAGTAATATCTGAACAAACCCCTATAAAATGTAAAGAGCTATACCTGATAAACAAAAACGGAAAGTTACACCTGCTTATATGTCACATTCTTTTCCACAATCCATAATTAACGTTCTCACCTTAGGATAGACTGTCCATATTAAAGTTTTGGAAACATATGTCTTGTTTTTTCAAATGAGAATTATTGAAACATTTGTGACATATAATAGTAGCAGAGTTTGTGAATATACAGCTGTATGCATCTTTTTAATGATTTTCTATGACTAAAATGAAGACTATTATAATATTGGTATTCAGTAAAGGTAAGATTTATGCTGTGTGCACACGTTGCGGATTTTTCACATTTTATTCACGTTTTTTCACTATAAAAACACATAAAAATGCATACATTATGCATCCCATCATTTAAAATGCATTCCGCAATTTTTGTGCACATGATGCATTTTTTCCACAAAAAAAACACATCGCGGTAAAAAACGCAGCATGTTCATAAATTTTGCAGATTTGTTGTGGATTTCCCACTATATCATGGCATTGGGAAATCTCTGGAAAAATCAGCAAAAAAAAAGCACAAAAAACACTCAAAAAAATGCGAAAAAAACGCATGCGGATTTCTTGCAGAAAATGTCCGGCTTTGATCAGGAAATTTCTGCAAGAAATCCTGAACGTGTGCACATAGCCTCACAGTTAATTCTGCCAAATCAAAGTAGTAAACAAGATCGCATACTGAATTACCCCCTAAAACTCCACTTATTTGGAGCCTTAATCTCGTACAATTTTTAGCATATTGTTTTTAGCTTTCATTTACAAAGTTCACAATGCATTTTAGATTTTCAATAAAGCAATTTTACTGTATATTTTAATCTCATTACTATAATTACTATAAATCTCAGAAAATATGAAAAATTAAGAGTCATCCATAGGGATGAGCGAATGTGCTCGTCGATACTCGGATATCACTCCAGTATCTGGGTGCTCAGATGTGCTAGTTACTGGACGAGCATTTGATGGTGCCTGGATTTGAAGCTCGAATCCCTGTCCCGCATGTTTGATGCCTGTTACACAGCCAATAATCATGCTGGGATCCCCTGCCAGTTACTTTAATGGCTTAGCCATATTGTTAGTGGCATTACTGTAATTGATTGGCCGCATTACCTCATCAGAGGTTAAAAAAGGACAGGCACTGCCTGTCAGCTGGCAGAAAGGGGTTAAACATTTTAACACAGAGAGTCTTACATTATGGTGGTATATAAAACAAAAAAAAAGTTTTTTTTTTTTCTAGATTTAATTAGTCATCCATACAGTTTAATGTGAAACATTACGGTAGTATCTAAAACTCCCAAAAAAAGTATAAGATTGTTTTTCTTGGCTAAATTAGTCATACAAAGTGTTTAACCCCTTAATCCCATATGACGTACTATCCCGTCCAGGTGACCTGGGACTTAATTCCCATGGACGGGATAGTACGTCATATGCGATCGGCCGCGCTCACGGGGGGAGCGCGGCCGATCGCGGCCGGGTGTCAGCTGCCTATCGCAGCTGACATCCGGCACTATGTGCCAGGAGCGGTCACGGACCGCTCCCGGCACATTAACCCCCGGCACACCGCGATCAAAGATGATCGCGGTGTGCCGGCGGTGCAGGGAAGCATCGCGCAGGGAGGGGGCTCCCTGCGGGCTTCCCTGAGACGATCGGTACACGGTGATGTGCTCACCGTGTACCGAGCGTCTTCTCCCTGCAGTCCCCGGATCCAAAATGGCCGCCGGGCTGCATCCGGGTCCTGCAGGGAGCACTTCCGGGTCAGGATCAGGCTGCAGCTGCAGCTCTAATCCTGCCCGGCTGTATGTCAGATCACCGATCTAACAGAGTGCTGTGCACACTGTCAGATCGGTGATCTGTGATGTCCCCCCCTGGGACAAAGTGAAAAAGTAAAAAAAAAAATTTCCACACTTGTAAAAAAAAATAAAAAAAAAATTCCTAAATAAAGCAGAAAAAAAAAAATATTATTCCCATAAATACATTTCTTTACATAAAAAAAAAAAAAAAAAAACAATAAAAGTACACATATTTAGTATCGCCGCGTCCGTAACGACCCGACCTATAAAACTGGCCCACTAGTTAACCCCTTCAGTGAACACCGTAAGGAAAAAAAAAAAAAAAAACGAGCCAAAAAACAACGCTTTATTATCATAACGCTGAACAAAAAGTGGAATAACACGCGATCAAAAAGACGGATATAAATAACCATGGTACCTCTGAAAACGTCATCTTGTCCCGCAAAAAACGAGCCGCCATATAGCATCATAACCAAAAAAATAAAAAAGTTATAGTCCTGAGAATAAAGCGATGCCAAAATAATTATTTTTTCTATAAAATAGCTTTTATCGTATAAAAGCGCCAAAACATAAAAAAAATGATATAAATGAGGTATCGCTGTAATCGTACTGACCCGAAGAATAAAACTGCTTCATCAATTTTACCAAACGCGGAACGGTATAAACGCCTCCCCCAAAAGAAATTCATGAATAGCTGGTTTTTGGTCATTCTGCCTCACAAAAAATCGGAATAAAAAGCGATCAAAAACTGTCACATGTCCGAAAATGTAACCGATAAAAACGTCAACTCGTCCCGCAAAAAACAAGACCTCACATGACTCTGTGGACCAAAATATGGAAAAATTATAGGTCTCAAAATGTGGAGACGCAAAAACTTTTTTGCTATAAAAAGCGTCTTTTAGTGTGTGACGGCTGCCAATCATAAAAATCCGATATAAAAAACTCGCTATAAAAGTAAATCAAACCCCCCTTCATCACCCCCTTAGTTAGGCTAGGTTCACATTGCGTTAATGGGTTAACGCTAACGGACAGCGTTGCACGGCGAAAATGTCACAATTAACGCCGTGCAACGGGTCCGTTAGCACAACCATTGACAGCAATGTGATTTTCGGGTGTAGCGCATCGCTAGAGCGTGCCATTTTCGGCTCGCGCTAGCAAGGTGCCGTTCTTTTGTGGCGCGCCTCAGACGCTGCTTGCAGCGTCCGCGGCGCGCCCGAGGTCCGATCCCCGATCTTCCAGAGCGGGGACGTTAACGCGACCACTAAACACGACACCTAAAAAGACATTGCGTTAGCGCAATCCGCTAGTGCTAAACGGATTTCCCTAATGCAATGTGAACCTAGCCTTAGGGAAAAATAATAAAATTAAAAAAAATGTATTTATTTCCATTTTCCCATTAGGGTTAGGGTTAGGGCTAGGGTTAGGGCTAGGGTTAGGGTTAGGGTTTGTATTACATTTACGGTTGGGATTAGGGTTGGGATTAGAATTAGGGGTGTGTCAGGGTTAGGTGTGTGGTTAGGGTTACAGTTGGGATTAGGGTTAGGGGTGCGTTTGGATTAGGGTTTCAGTTATAATTGGGGGTTTCCACTGTTTAGACACATCAGGGGCTCTCCAAACGCGACATGGCGTCCGATCTCAATTCCAGCCAATTCTGCATTGAAAAAGTAAAACAGTGCTCCTTCACTTCCGAGCTCTCCCGTGCGCCCAAACAGGGGTTTACCCCAACATATGGGGTATCATCGTACTCGAGACAAATTGGACAACAACTTTTTGGGTCCAAGTTCTCTTGTTATCCTTGGGAAAATAAAAATTTGGGGGGCTAAAAATCATTTTTGTGGGAAAAAAAAGGATTTTTTATTTTCACGGCTCTGCGTTGTAAACTGTAGTGAAACACTTGGGGGTTCAAAGTTTTCACAACACATCTAGATAAGTTCCATGGGAGGTCTAGTTTCAATATGGGGTCACTTGTGGGTGGTTTCTACTGTTTGGGTACATCAGGGGCTCTGCAAATGCAACGTGACGCCTGCAGACCAATCCATCTAAGTCTGCATTCCAAATGGCGCTCCTTCCCTTCCGAGCTCTGCCATGCGCCCAAACAGTGGTTCCCCCCCACATACGGGGTATCAGCGTACTCAGGACAAATAGAACAACAACTTTTGGGGTCCAATTTATTCTGTTACCCTTGTAAAAATACAAAGCTGGGGGCTAAAAAATCATTTTTGTGAAAAAAAAAAAGAATTTTTATTTTCACGGCTCTGCGTTATAAACTGTAGTGAAACACTTAGGGGTTCAAAGTTCTCACAACACATCTAGATAAGTTCCTTGGGAGGTCTAGTTTCTAATATGGGGTCACTTGTGGGGGGTTTGTACTGTTTGGGTACATCAGGGGCTCTGCAAATGCAACGTGACTCCTGCAGACCAATCCATCTAAGTCTGCATTCCAAATGGCGCTCCTTCCCTTCCGAGCTCTGCCATGCGCCCAAACAGTGGTTCCCCCCCACATATGGGGTATCAGCGTACTCAGGACAAATTGGACAACAACTTTTGGGGTCCAATTTATTATGTTACCCTTGTGAAAATACAAAACTGGGGGCTAAAAAATAATTTTTGCGAAAAAAAAAAAAAATTATTTTAACGGCTCTGCGTTATAAACTGTAGTGAAACATTTGGGGGTTCAAAGCTCTCAAAACACATCTAGATAAGTTCCTTATGGGGTCTAGTTTCCAAAATGGTGTCACTTGTGGGGGGTTTTAATGTTTAGGCACATCAGGGGCTCTCCAAACCAACATGGCGTCCCAACTTAATTCCAGTCAATTTTGCATTGAAAAGTCAAATGGCGCTCCTTCCCTTCCGAGCTCTGCTATGCACCCAAAAAGTGGTTTACCCCCACATATGGGGTATCGTCGCACTCAGGACAAATTGCACAACAACTTTTGTGGTCTAATTTCTTCTCTTACCCTTGGGAAAATAAAAAATTGGGGGCGAAAAGATCATTTTTGTGAAAAAATAAGATTTTTTATTTTTACGGCTCTGCATTATAAACTTCTGTGAAGCACTTGTTGGGTCAAAGTGCTCACCACACATCTAGATAAGTTCCTTAAGGGGTCTACTTTTCAAAATGGTGTCACTTGTGAGGGGTTCCAATGTTTAGGCACATCAGGGGCTCTCCAAACGCAACATGGCGTCCCATCTCAATTCCAGTCAATTTTGCATTGAAAAGTCAAATGGCGCTCCTTCCCTTCCGAGCTCTGCCATACGCCCAAACAATGGTTTACACCCATATATGGGGTATCAGCGTACTCAGGACAAATTGGCCAACAATTTTTGAGGTCCAATTTCTTCTCTTACTCTTGGGAAAATAAAAAATTGGGGGCGAAAAGATCATTTTTGTGAAAAAATATGATTTTTTATTTTTACGGCTCTGCATTATAAACTTCTGTGAAGCAATTGGTGGGTCAAAGTGGTCACCACACATCTAGATAAGTTCCTTATGGTGTCTACTTTCCAAAATGGTGTCACTTGTGGGGGGGTTTCAATGTTTAGGCACATCAGTGGCTCTCCAAACGCAACATGGTGTCCCATCTCAATTCCTGTCAATTTTGCATTTAAAAGTCAAATGGCGCTCCTTCCCTTCCGAGCTCTGCCATGCGCCTAAACAGTGGTTTACTCCCACATATGGGCTATCAGCGTACTCAGTACAGATTGTACAACAATGTTTGGCATCCATTTTATCCTGTTACCCTTGGTAAAATAAAACAAATTGGAGCTGAAATAAATTTTGTGTGAAAAAAAGTTAAATATTCATTCTTATTTAAACATTCCAAAAATTCCTGTGAAACCCCTGAAGGGTTAATAAACTTCTTGAATGTGGTTTTGAGCACCTTGAGGGGTGCAGTTTTTAGAATGGTCTCACACTTGGGTATTTTCTATCATATAGACCCCTCAAAATGACATCAAATGAGATGTGGTCCCTAAAAAAAAATGGTGTTGTAAAAATGAGAAATTGCTGGTCAACTTTTAACCCTTATAACTCCCTAACAAAAAAAAATTTTGGTTCCAAAATTGTGCTGATGTAAAGTAGACATGTGGGAAATGTTACTTATTAAGTATTTTGCGTGAGATATCTCTGTGATTTAAGGGCATAAAAATTTAAAGTTGGAAAATTGCGAAACTTTCTAAATTTTCGCCAAATTTCCGTTTTTTTCACAAATAAATGCAAGTTATATCGAATAAATGTTACTACTAAAATGAAGTACAATATGTCACGAGAAAACAATGTCAGAATCGCCAAGATCCGTTGAAGCGTTCCAGAGTTATAACCTCATAAAGGGACAGTGGTCAGAATTGTAAAAATTGGCCCGTCATTAACGTGCAAACCACCCTCGGGGCTTAAGGGGTTAACAGTGTTCGTTTAACATTATGGTGGTATTTAAAACTCCCAAAAAATAAAAAAAAAATTCTGACTTCAATTAGTCTTTAACACGCTGCTTAGTGTTATATTAAGGTGATATAAAAACAAACTCCCAAAATGTAAAAAAAAAAAAAAATCTGAATTGAATTAGGGTTGTATATAAAACTTCAAAAAAAGTTCACATTTATTTTCTGGATTCAATTAGTCATCCATAGAGTTTAACGTGCTTTGTGTTAAATTACAGTGGTTTTAAACTCCAAAAAACACTTTGCCTGCTGCAGGTGACTTTTTTTAATTAAAAATTGGCTTGTTTTCCAGAGACCTAGCAATTAGAAAAAGTACAGGGCATGCGGTAAGGGACAGGAAAGTGGAAGTGAAAATGATGGTGCATGCAAACACCGAGGACACGGGGCAGGTGCGATTATACGTTTTGCACAAGAAACACGCCCATCAACAACACATAGCTTCCTGTCAAACTGCAGGGAGGCATGGGACACCACTTCCAAAGCCACACCAGTGCAATCAGGTGGTCAGTTGGATGCTTACCAGCATCACCCAGTATTCCACACGGTCCAGTCTCACCAGTCAACAGTCTGGATCACTTAATCTACACCTTGATCATCTTTCCTTCCTCCATGTTGCGTTCCAGGAGACCAGTGATCCAAACTAGGACACTCTGAGGAGCTCTTTACAAAATCATTTTTTATTGTAGCCTCTCACCCTGCATACTTCAAGAGGTACAGGAGGAGATTCTGTGCAGTGATGGACAAAACTTAGAGCAACCACGATCACAAGAAGATGATGGTGGCGAATGGCAAATTTTGTCTAATGAGGTAGATGATGATGATACACTGTTGCCGATAAGTCAAGTTGTTGTTAAACCACCAAATCAGGAGGACCAGTATGTGGCAGTGGAATACGAGATGGTGGATGATGAAGTAATTGACTCAACCTGAGATACTGGAATGCAGAGCAAGGCCAGAAGCACTGAAGTGGAGGGATCAGCGTCACCGAAACAGGCAGGAAGGGGCAGTGGAGTGACCAGATGGAGAAAGCGGGCAACTGTTCCATAGAACATTGATGGATAAATTTATGAGTGTCAAAGAGTTAGGTGTTCCCAAGTCTGGTACATTTTTAAAGAGAGTTCTCAGACAATTTGTTATCTCAGAACATATCGTCCACATCAGCCAGAATCTGGAAGCTCTGTGGCACTGACTCAGTAAAGAGGCAACAGGTTCTGCTGAAGCTAATTTTTCTAGGAGATAAACCGCATACCGCAGCAGCATTATTGAAAGGAATAACGGATCAGATAAATCTTTGGCTCTCACCGCTGAACCTTCAACCAGGCATGGTCATGTGGAAAAATGGCTTTAACTTGATGGGAACTATGAAGTGTGGCAAGCTCACACATATACCATGCTTGGCACAAGTGCTAACCTTGATTGTTCAGCAGTTTCTGAAAACCTATTCACACTGGCCAGAGCTTGTAGTCAAGGTATGCTGCACCATTTACGCATGTCGGCTACAGCTGCTGCTGTTCTGGCAATGCTGCAAAAGTGCATCTCATTGACTGGTGTGTAACATTACCACTAGTAATGAGTAAGCACTAAAATGCTCGGGTGCTTGATACTCGAGTCATGCAAATCATAATGCTTGGGTGCTCGACGTAAGAGTATTATGGAAGTCAAGGGGAAAGTCAAGCATATTTCTGGTTCCCAGCCTCCCCAATGGTCTGGAGGGGCCTAATAATTGCTCAAATCAATGGAAACAGTGCTGAAATGGCATGCCAGCAGGATGGGGAAGACACCTGGAAGAATCTCTATATCCCAGGTCGCTGCTGGGAACAATGTTATCAAAGTATTGCACCACTTTTACGGACTGACAATAAAACATATAAAACCAGAGATAAAATGGATTTTTACTGGAAAAAAATGTTCAGAAACATTCTTTCTAGGATAATGACTTGTATATAAGGTAAAAGAAATAAGAGAAAAACAAATGCTCCTCCACAACTTTGGTTATGTTTACACGTAGTGTTTTTGCTGCGTTTTTGCAAGTTTACATTGTTTTCAATGGTGAAAGAAACATTCACTAGGAAATATAATTTTAACATTTTACTACCTTATCTGGCCATGTGGTGTGTGAGACATGATCAGACACATCCTGTTTAATTTATGAAGGAGGGATTATGAAAGTCACAAAGTTTGTTTTTTTCAGAGTCATCAATCAGCCCCCATTATTTGTAGAGAGCCATCATATGGCCCTAACTATTATTAGAGGGCCAGCAGTCAGCTCTCACTCAACAGTTTTGGAGGGTCAGTAGGCAGCCCTCACTAAGCATTTTTGAAGGGCCAGCAGCCAGCTATATTTGTGAAAATGGGCATACGTGTGGCGTGCTTTAATATTTAGCTCAGGTAGATCTGGGTAGATTTTGAGAAACTGCTGAACCACTAAGTTAAGCAAGTGAGCAAAGCATGGTACTTGTGCAAGGCTGCCAAGCTTCAAAGTCACCATAAGGTTACGGCCATTGTCACACAGAACCCTGTCTAGTTGTAGGTTCAGGGGCGAGAGCCACAGATAAGTCTAGTCTGATAGACCATTTAATAATTCTGCAATGGTGTGCAGTTTGTCACCTAAGCAGATTAGCTTCAGCAGAGCCTGTTTCCGCTTGTCCGAGGCAGTGCTGATGTTGTCCCGCAATCCTAGGTGTTCGTAGCACATGTTCCGTCCCAGGGTCCGACTGGGTCCAGTCTTCCACAATGTTCACCCAGTGTGCCATCAGGGAAATGTAGCATCCTTGGCCACAAGCACTTCTCCATATGTCCGTGGATATCTGGACCTTCCAAGTAACAGCATTGGTTAGGACATGGCTGATCTTATGGGACACATTCTTGTGTAAAGTGGGGATGGCACAAAAGGAGAAATAGTGGCAGGTGGGGACCGAGGAACAGTCGCCACCATGAGGTTGCCGAAAGCTTTGTCTCCATAAGCCTAAATGGCAACATTTCCAAGGCAAGCAGTCTGGATATGTGACCATTTAGTATTGTGGTCTGTGGGTGGGTGGCTGCGCATTTACACTTGCATTCCAAGGACTAGGTTAGGGACAAGAACATGAATGTGGTTGCTGAAGTTGGTTGCAAGTGTGCAATGACAGGTGCAGAGTGGGAGGCATGTTCTCCTGTGTCATAGACAGGGGAATGGCATGCACATAGTACAGGGGTAGAGGCAGTGGTGTCATCTGCAGACATTGTTTCTGGACTTTGCATTTGGCCCAACTAAATTAATTCAACATATGTCTCCTGTAATCCCAGGGCACTTCACAGCAATATCACAACTAATCTCACATACAGATAATTATACGCGAGAAGAAGAAGAGATCCCAAATAACATTTAAAACCAATATTTATTGATAGATATTAAAAATAACATGAAAAAAGCAAAGAATACCGTAGGGGACACCTCAGTACAAGGATACATGTATATATACACTCAATAAGATATATAATAGTTAATACTAGAGAATAAGCCTACTGCATTCAGAAAATGCCCACAAAAACATAACAGATCAATATGGACGAAATTCCAAAACGTAACGTCCACAGCAAGGCAGTTTTGCATCAAATGGTCACATAATATGGCCAACATTCAATGCCCAGACAATACTATAATAACCTTAGAAGAGGTAATATTATACGGCTCAGTGGCCTCTATTTACTCTGGTAAAAATGCAGATCAAAAACACCTGTGATCCGAAACAACCACCTCTAGTGGACAAGTGTGGAATAGAGTTGAGCGACTTTTACTTTTTTTGGATCGAGTCGGGTTTCGCGAAACCCGACTTTGTCAAAAGTCGGGTAGGGTGAAATCGGCCGATTATTGCGAAAAGTCGGGGGCCGACTGAAACACGAAACCCAATGCAAGTCAATGGGGAATCAAAGTCGGCAGTGAGTGGAGGACAGGAAAATACCTACAGTGCCCATTGTAATGCCAAAAACATCAATTCTTATTACTTAAGCTTGTCAATCTTTATTTACTTTATAATAATAGTTAGGCATTGAAAACTGGGGGTCATTTGTCTAAAGTTGAAGGGGGGTAGGGCTGGCTCAAGATTTTCGTGAGCGCAGTAAACGCGGAATACGTCACGGCGGTGGAGCAGGGAGAGGTAAGTATTTCAACTTTGCAAGTGCTGTGATCCTGAGCAAGCAGGTGGGCCCACTTGTTGGCCCTGGCACAGGGCCCCTCATAGTACGGCGGTGTGTTTGACGGTGGGCGGCGCCTCCCACTGCCAGAGACACTTTTGCGTACTATGAGGGGCCCTGTGCCAGTGACATCGCCAACGAGTATGCCCCCCACCTGATGAAGGAACCTGCATTTTCATCTGCACCTTCCTCTTTGTCCCCATATAAGGTGGCATAGTATGCGGGAAGGGGAACCTGACTTTCAGCAGGGTCAGATTCAGGCTGTGCAGAGTGCAAGGGGAATGTAGTGGTCTGGGTCAATGTACCAGCAGACTCATCTAGCAGAGGCTGGGCAATGGGCAGGATGAGGAGGAAACACAGATATAGGCCCAAATAATAAAGTAGGCTAAATGCAGTTCAAAATTGGTAACAGGACTAAACAGGCGGCATTGCTTTGTTCAGTGGAGAAAAACTGTAATGAGTGGCAGACACAGTTAGTAGGCCCAAATAATAAAGTAGGCTAAATGCAGTTCAAAATTGGTAACAGGACTAAAAAGGCGGCATTGCTTTGTTCAGTGGAGGAAAACTGTAATGAGTGGCAGACACAGTTAGTAGGCCCAAAAAATATAGTGGGCTAAATGTCTGCCAAAAAAATTGTTCATAAATAAACAGGTGACATTGCTTTGCTCAGTGTCGGAAAATTGTAATGAGTAGCAGACTAAGTTAGTAGGCCCAAATAATAAAGTGGGCTAAATGTCTGCCAAAAATTGTTCATAAATAAACAGGTGGCATAGCTAGGTACAGGGGTGGGCTCCTCTGCTGAGTAGCAGACAGTGGAAGTAGGCGCAAAGTATTAACTGGTCTAAATGGAGGCCAGGGCCCATGAATATTTTAACTATCATCTATCATTTCAGCAAATTTGTATTGGCAGTGTCATTGAAGGATTTAACAGCACAGACTACACAGTGGTGAAACTGGGAGAGGTAAGTATTGCAGGTGGTAGAGCCCTGTTCGAGCTGGGGGGGAACACTCTCTCGTGGGCGGCGGTAGAGGCACAGGGCCCCTCATATTACGACGGTGTGTCTGATGTTGGTTGTGTACCACCACCGTCAGAGACACTTCATTGTACTATGAGGGACCCTGTGCCAGTGCCGTCACCCAAGAGTGGGCCCACCCACCTGTCCAGGCAAACAGCACTCGCACGGGTGCTTGAGCCAGGTAGTGATCATGGCCCTGTGGGGGAGTCAGCCCATTTAGGAAGGTATAAATTGGCCTATGGTGGGCATTCAGCAGATGCAAATGGAGGAATTGGAGAAGTCAGTCAGAGGAGGCCAAAAGCAAAACATTTTTCAGGCAAGCTACGTGTCAGCAGGGGAAGGTGGGGCAAAATAATTTGAAATGCATGATTGGTTCAATTTAATGAAGGTTAGATCATCAACATTCTGGGTAGCCAGACATGTCCTTTTTTCGGTCAGTATTTTTTTGGGGAGACTGAATCAAAACTCAGGCCCTGTGCATAAAACAACACAATGTAAGTTGTTATGACCTGGTGGTCAGGACAATAATGGACCTGGTGGTTAAGAGCACACGGAATGACCTGATAGTTACTGATAATAAAGGACGAGCTCTGGGACGTGGGAACTCTGCTGACCGCAATCCCTAATCCTATCACACACACTAGAAATAGCCGTGGATTGCTCCTAACGCTCCCTATGCAGCTCGGCACAGCCTAAGGAACTAGCTAGCCCTGAAGATAGAAAAATAAAGCCTACCTTGCCTCAGAGAAATTCCCCAAAGGAAAAGGCAGCCCCCCACATGTAATGACTGTGAGTAAAGATGAAAATACAAACACAGAGATGAAATAGATTTAGCAAAGTGAGGCCCGACTTACTGAACAGACTGAGGATAGGAAAGGTTGCTTTGCGGTCAGCACAAAAACCTACAAAAAGACCACGCAGAGGGCGCAAAAAGACCCTCTGCACCGACTCACGGTGCGGAGGCGCTCCCTCTGCGTCCCAGAGCTTCCAGCAAGCAAGACAACAATAAAAATAGCAAGCTGGACAGAAAAATAGCAAACCAAAGAAAAACAAGCAGGAACTTATCTTCTGCTGGGAAGACAGGTCACAAGAACGATCCAGGAGTGAACTAGACCAATACTGGAACATTGACAGGTGGCATGGAGCAAAGATCAAGTGGAGTTAAATAGAGCAGCCAGCTAGCGAATCAACCTCGTCACCTGTGGAAGGAAACTCAGAAACACCCACCAGAGGAAGTCCATGGACAGAACCAGCCGAAGTACCATTCATGACCACAGGAGGGAGCCCGACAACAGAATTCACAACAGTAAGCGGCAGAAATTGGCTGGCTGATATACGACAAACTAACAGGACTGAAGTATATCCACTTTGTGAGAATTTGAATCTCACTTTTTTGGGGGGGAGACTGAACCAAAACTCAGGCCCTGTGCATAAAACAACACAATGTAAGAGGCAGAAAGTGGCTGGCTGATATACAACAAACTAACAGGACTGAAGTATATCCATTTTGTGAGAATTTGAATCTCACTTTTTTTTTGGGGGGGGAGACTGAACCAAAACTCAGGCCCAGTGTATAAAACAACACAATGTAAGTGGCAGAAAGTGGCTGGAAGATATATATAAAAAAGGACTGTAGTACAATTTCAATCTCCCTAAAATGATCTCAGGAAAAGTATGGCAGCAAAAAAAGGACCGCTGCACACAAAAGTGTGGACAAATAAACAAGATAACTGTGCAGAAAGGAGCAACAGGATTTTTGCTTTTATAAAAGCAGTTGGTTTGCACAGCAGCGTGCAAACAGCAATGCAGCTATCAGGGAGCCTTATAAGGCAGCCTAATAAGCTACAGAGCTGATGCACAAAAATATAGCCTCCACTGTCCCTGCAAAAAATGGTGATGTTGGACAGTGCAAATCGCTACAGCACAAGCAGTTTGGGGGTTAATCTTCCCTCCCTAACTATATCCCTTCTTTTGATGAAGCTGCAGCAACCTCTCCCTATGCTAAGATCGGCAGAAGTAAGATGGCGGTCGGTATGCACGTCCCCTTATAGCCCCTGTGACGCCACAGAAAGCAAGCCAATCACTGTCATGCCCTTCTCTAAGATGGTGGGGACCGAGATCTAAGTCATCATGCTGCCCACACTCTGCCTCCTCCTTCATTGGCTGAAAAAAAGTGTAATGTGAAACGCGACTTTTGCACGCAGATCGGCAACCTCATGGCCGATCCCACACTAGGATCGGGTTTCATGAATCCCGACTTTGACGAAAGTTGGCGATTTTTTAATTTGTCCGATCCGTTTCGCTCAACCCTAGTGTGGAAACATGATATCATTTAATGCAGTAAGCAAGCATATTACCTTGTGCTTAGGGTGTCCCCTCACCCGACGCGCGTTTCGCCTCCTGCTTCTTCCGGACACGCCCCCAGAAAAGTTGCTTTTTTATCATGTTATTTTTAATGTCTATCAATAAATATTGGTTTTAAATGTTGTTTGGGATCTCTTCTTCTCGAGTATAATTATGTGAGCTTAGTTGTGATTTGGTCCAACTTGTCAGGTGCTTTGCTGTGATGTGCTTGAGCATACTGGTGGTGGTCAGGCAGGTAGTTGTGCTGCCCCTTCTGATGTTGTAA
The DNA here is from genome assembly GCF_032444005.1 of Ranitomeya imitator. NCBI lineage: Eukaryota > Metazoa > Chordata > Amphibia > Anura > Dendrobatidae > Ranitomeya > Ranitomeya imitator. The sequence goes on along the minus strand of NC_091285.1, from coordinate 489,219,345 downwards.
AATGATGCAAATGGCCTTTTTTGGGTTAACTGGACTGTCTTTAAAAAAGCATCAGACTCGGGAACACCTAACCCTTGGCTTGGCAACGTCACTGGGGAACAGTTGCCCGCCTTGTGTCTCTGGCCACCCCACTGCCTTTTCTTGCCTGTTGTGGTGCTGCGGATATCTCCTACTCAGCATTGCTGTCCTTGCTCTGCATGTCACCTTCCCAGGTTTGGTCACTGAGTTCATCGTCAACCACCTCATCCTCCACTTTTGCACCCCGGTCATCCTCCTGACTTTCTGACTTAGTAACATAGTTAGTAAGGCCGAAAAAAGACTTTTGTCCATCCAGTTCAGCCTATATTCCATTATAATAAATACCCAGATCTACGTCCTTCTACAGAACCTAATAATTGTATGATACAATATTGTTCTGCTCCAGGAAGACATCCAGGCCTCTCTTGAACCCCTCGACTGAGTTCACCATCACCACCTCCTCAGGCAAGCAATTCCAGATTCTCACTGCCCTAACAGTAAAGAATCCTCTTCTATGTTGGTGGAAAAACCTTCTCTCCTCCAGACGCAAAGAATGCCCCCTTGTGCCCGTCACCTTCCTTGGTATAAACAGATCCTCAGCGAGATATTTGTATTGTCCCCTTATATACTTATACATGGTTATTAGATCGCCCCTCAGTCGTCTTTTTTCTAGACTAAATAATCCTAATTTCGCTAATCTATCTGGGTATTGTAGTTCTCCCATCCCCTTTATTAATTTTGTTGCCCTCCTTTGTACTCTCTCTAGTTCCATTATATCCTTCCTGAGCACCGGTGCCCAAAACTGGACACAGTACTCCATGTGCGGTCTAACTAGGGATTTGTACAGAGGCAGTATAATGCTCTCATCATGTGTATCCAGACCTCTTTTAATGCACCCCATGATCCTGTTTGCCTTGGCAGCTGCTGCCTGGCACTGGCTGCTCCAGGTAAGTTTATCATTAACTAGGATCCCCAAGTCCTTCTCCCTGTCAGATTTACCCAGTGCTTTCCCGTTCAGTGTGTAATGGTGATATTGATTCCCTCTTCCCATGTGTATAACCTTACATTTATCATTGTTAAACCTCATCTGCCACCTTTCAGCCCAAGTTTCCAACTTATCCAGATCCATCTGTAGCAGAATACTATCTTCTCTTGTATTAACTGCTTTACATAGTTTTGTATCATCTGCAAATATCGATATTTTACTGTGTAAACCTTCTACCAGATCATTAATGAATATGTTGAAGAGAACAGGTCCCAATACTGACCCCTGCGGTACCCCACTGGTCACAGCGACCCAGTTAGAGACTATACCATTTATAACCACCCTCTGCTTTCTATCACTAAGCCAGTTACTAACCCATTTACACACATTTTCCCCCAGACCAAGCATTCTCATTTTGTGTACCAACCTCTTGTGCGGCACGGTATCAAACGCTTTGGAAAAATCGAGATATACCACGTCCAATGACTCACCGTGGTCCAGCCTATGGCTTACCTCTTCATAAAAACTGATTAGATTGGTTTGACAGGAGCGATTTCTCATAAACCCATGCTGATATGGAGTTAAACAGTTATTCTCATTGAGATAATGCAGAATAACATCCCTCAGAAACCCTTCAAATATTTTACCAACAATAGAGGTTAGACTTACTGGCCTATAATTTCCAGGTTCACAACATGACTTAACAACATCATTTGTTGGAAATCGTGTCTAATCATCATCTACCTCTTATGAGAGTAATTGCATTTTCCCACCGTCTCCTTCTTGTGACCGCAGCTGTTCAAATATTTGAGTATCACTACCTACGATCTCCTCATGTCCCATTTGAAACGACAAGGGCGAAAGGCCAGAATCTGTAAATGGAAATGTGAACAGTTCTTTGGAGTGTCCAAGCATGTGATTTTTTGTCTCCGGGCATTTGGCATGGTGAGAGGAAGGAGGATCAGTGTGAGGATTATGTGGTCCAAAATCATGGTTACTGAGACTGGACCATGTGGAAGACAAGGTGGAGCTTGCAAACTGTCTGGAAGCATTAGCTGCGATCCATCCAACAACCTTTTCACACTCGTCTGGCTTCAAGAGTGGTGTTCTGCACCTCCCTACAAAGCGGGACATAGAGCTAGGTAGACATGATGCATTTGTTTTTGTGCTCCCGCAGCAGACACAGTTTCACCTTGCCCACGGCCTCGGCCTCTGTGCTCACCATTAGCACATTTCTATATTTGAGAGACCTTATACTTGTTTCCTATTTGTGCAAAGCCTTTGAATGTAGGAGTACATTAACTGCACTTTCAAAATATTTTATTGAGGCCTGCAAGTTGTTGCCTTTAAGGGTCTATGGATGGCTGTCTTACCTCTTTATCATTTTTTTCCTATCTTTACACTTTGTGCAAAGCCTTTGCAAGTGTAGGAGTACATCAACTACACTTTCAAAATATTTTAATGAAGCCCACCAGTTGTTGCCTTCAAGTGTCTACGGAATGACCCTCCTTATAATTTTTTTCTTGCTTTGCACTGTGGGCAGTGTCTTTATGAGTGTTCTAGTACCACAACTATTATTGCTTAATATTTGAAAGAGGCACTACAGCTGGTGTCTTGAAGCCTTTTTTCTAAGTTGCTAAGAGACTTTGTTCAATGGTACTGTATATGATGCCTTTGGAGACCATGGATAGTCGTAGTGGGTGCTCAGTTCTCTGACAGCTAGGTTCCTCCTCTAGGCCAGGATCAGAGATAATATTGATTCTGTCTGTTTAGCCCCTGACATGCCCTAGATAGTGAGCAACTTAGAAACAAGGCTCATTGGAGGTACAATATCTAAGAGGTTAATTTTTTTTTCTTTTTTTAAGTTTCTCACAAATATATTTGTGCATCATAAACTAACAATAAAATGGGAACTTTAATTTCTCTATCTTATAGAAGAGTTGTAAACCAGAGGTTCCTAAAACTCAGTCGAATCAGTCATCATCACTCATTCACCAACAGGAGTTGAGGTACGGAACCAGAGTTTGAGAAAGTATTATAGTCAGGAGGTCTAAATCATGGAAAGCAGCCACCAGATATGGAAACTGATATTAGCAGAAGTCAAGAAATCAAGAATCCGCCAAACAAGAAAAATACAGTAACCAAGGGATGATCAAACCCAGCCTATATGAAAAGAGGGTGAACATGGAGCATCAGGCTTTCTGACAATATTTCTTCATTTACAGATTTTGTCAACTGATGATAGTGATACCAGACCAGCGCTCTATATTGGACATATACCTCAGATGGAAAATGTAATGTCCTACTGGATAAGCATATCTATGGAATATGCTCCTAAGTGCCCCCTATTGTAAAAATGTCTAAAATGTACTGAATATTGAAAAATAATATATAAACAAATAAACAAGGGTCTATGGATAAATATTCAACTTTCCTGGTTGAGAAATAAAATGAGGACCAAAATATAATGTGAACAGAGCTTAAACTTAACTGCATAATGAAGAAAATAAATAATATTCTAATTAATCAGAATTCACACTGTTTGAGGTAAGGATACAAGTACAATGCCGAAAATATGGTTACAACTCAGCCTGTCCAGTGGGCCACAACACGTACATGGCTCCTGAGTCACAAGTTGGGGGCCACTGCTGTAAATATTTGTTATCTAAATTGTTCAACATTGTCAGTAAATTACAGCAACTTACAAATAAGAGTAAAAATAATACATTTAATCCTTATATAAAATTACATGAGCAGATTATTATCCCTCATCAATTGCTTAGTATATATTATGCAAAACCAACTCTTCTGTTCTATTTCTAATGTTATCGCCAATTTAGCAGTAAATTAATTTTTTGTTTGTCATTTTTAACACCGCAATCATATACTACTTTATTCATTAGTCTAAGGCCGTATAACACTGAAGCAAAAACTTCCAAACTGTAACAGCATGTAAGCTTTATAGACTCTACAATACGAGGCTTTGCCAACTATTGGATCCTGACTATAATATGTTACCTCTAATACACTAGCTGCATTTCATATTTTCAATAATAGCAGTTTTAACCATAGGAGTTATATTCGACCATCTTTACTCACAGTAGTAGCGACTTACAGATGCCTGCGCGAACACAAGTTACTTGCCATTGCCAGCAGAGTTGACAGTTTTCCTGGATGTCACCAGTTCCCCCTGCAGCTATAGTCACAGGACTCCCCCTATTGTGAACTATTCTTTATAGACTTGAAACACAACCGTTCTCAAAGAAATTTCTTTCAAGATTATTATTGAATGCACAGAGAGCAATCACTCAGAAAGACAAATACCCTCCTTATTTCTTCTTTAAAACTGAACACATTTTACTCAACTCTGTTGTTGATATATTGGCTGTAAACTTTTTTGCTTCAAGAGGACCTTGGAGAATTTCCGTTTTCATGACTGAGGCAAGGCTGCGTGCTGTGACTTTATAGTTATGTTCTTATGAAGCTTTAATTGACTTGTACTGCTCGCACATCTAATTTAAGATTACATTCTTATAGTTTTTCTGGTTTTATCATCACAATACTGTTAAGCCATACTTATCGTAAAGCAGTAATTACAGTCTTAGTAAATTCACTTACATTGCCGCATTATAAAAAAAAAGAGAAATGTATACTACTCGTAACTGAGAAAATGGAGCTGGGCAAAGACCAAGACCATCTCTCACAATTATTATACACAAATGTATGTATTATTTATATATTGCCATCAATGCAATGCTGAGCCATCAAGTCATTGTCTACACAAGATCTCTAAGGCTGGTTTCAAACATCCTGATATTTCAAGTACCAGAAAAAACGGTACCGGAGATATCCATGTCCTTGTGTCCGTGTGTGTAATACGTGTGTGGCAACTGTGTGCCGCATCAGTACCACACGGACAACAGCCAGGGAAGAAGCGCTATAGTAAGCACTGTTCCCCGGCAGCGGGTGCTGAAGACCCTCTCATCATTCTCCCCTGCTCTTCCAGCGATCGGCGGGAGCAGAGGAGAATGATGAGAGTTATATCAATGTCCGAATGATGACAACAGGTGGGGGCTTTTGGGACAATTACTCCCATCATCCGTCACCTGCTGCCGCTAATAACAGTGACAGCAGGAGCAGATGATCGGGGTACTCCTCAGCCACTGCCTGCGAACTGTCACCACACATACTGGAGACACTGACCTGTGAAAGAGGCCTAAGGTTTTATGCACACTGAGTTTTTGTCACAAGAGTGCGGCACCCTGCTGGGACCTATCCTGTACCTGGGATCAGAAGATCACAAACGTTAACTGATCCCAAAGTCCTTTTTGGCATCTACATGGCCATTCAGATGAGTTATGCAGGTGTACTGTTTATTTTGGAAAGGAAGAAATTAGGAGTTCTTGCTTTAAGTCTGCTGATATTCCATTTGACTTATTGGTGCACTCCCCCTTCACTATTTAAACTCACAACAGGGAAGAGCTATAATATCTGTCAAGGAATCTGTCAAGGAATCTGCTTTCAATTCCATCAAGTACAGATGGGTTAAAAGATCTCTTGTTTTTAACTCAGAATTTCTTAACCCCTTAACGACCGCCGATACGCCTTTTTTACGGCAGCAGCTAAGGGTACTTATTCCTCAGTGCCGCTTTTTAAGGGTGCTGAGAAATAAGGGTATAGCGCTCCCCAGCATTGGAAAATCTCAAGGCTTTCAGTTACTGGGGGTAGCTGAGACCCCAGAGAGCATGATTCAGGTCGGATTTTATTGTCCCCATTCTCGTGATCACTGTTATTCACCGAATAACGGCAATCGCAAAAAAAAAATCCAATTTTCCATTCATTTCTCTCTCCTCTGATATGATCTAGCATACCAGAGGTGAGAGAAATGGGGTCCCCAAAGCACCCTGTTATGTGTAATTTTCTTGGAAGAAAATGGCGGGCACATGCACAATGCGCCCACCGAGATCTGCCAGCCACCACAAATAGGAGATTTTTCTTATTGGTTCATTTTGATCACTATGATAGACCCTATCACAGTGATCAAAATAAAAAAATAGTAAATCAAACCCCCTTTTTCACCCCCTTAGTTAGGTAAAGGTAATACAATTAAAAAAAATGTTATTTCCACTCTTTGCAGTTAGGGATAGGGTTGGGGTTAGATCTAGGATTAGGATTAGGGTTGAGTTAGAGCTAGGTTTAGTGTTGGGGCTAGGGTTAGGGTTGTGGCTAGAGTTAGTGTTAGAGCTAGGGTTAGGGTTGGGTTGAGGTTATGGTTGTGTTGGGGGTTACAGTTGTGTTGGGGCTATTGCTGTGGTGTTGTGATTAGGGTGGTGTTGGGGTTAGGGTGGTGTTGAGGGTTATGGTGATGTAGGGGTTAGGATTAGGTTTGTGTTAGGGCTATGGTTTTGGTTAGGGTTGGGATTTGTTATGACCTGGTGGTTAAGAGGCCACACTGATATGACCTGGTGGCTAAAACGCAACATGGAGCGAGCTCTGAGAAGGTGGTATCTCTACTGACCGCAGTCCCTAATCCTAAGAACAACACTAGAAATAGCCGTGGGATGTTCCTGACTCTCCCTAGACACCTCTTCACAGCCTAAGAAATAACTACCCCTAAAGAAGGAAATAGAAAGCTATCTTGCCTCAGAGAAAACCCCCAAAAGGAAAGATAGCCCCCCACAAATATTGACTGTGAATGGAGAGGGAAATGACGTACAAAGAAATGAAATCAGAATTCAGCAACGGAGGCCAATAGTAAACTAGATAGACAGAGAGAAAAGGATACTGTGCGGTCAGTATAAAAACTACAAAATCCACGCAGAGTTTACAAAAATGAACTCCACACCGACTCACGGTGTGGAGGGGCAAATCTGCTTTCCCAGAGCTTCCAGCTAGCCTGAAAACCACATAGTGACAAGCTGGACAAAAAGAGACATATTTGCAAAGCAATAGAGTCCAAACAAATGGACGAACAAAAACTAGCAAAAACTTATCTTTTGCAGACAAGGACTGGCCATATGAGAATTCCAAGGAAAGAACCAAATCCAACCAAGAACATTGACAGCAGGCATGGACTAAAGCCCAGAGCAGGTTTAAATAACAAACCCAGGCAAGGCGATTAGTGAAGGCAGCTGCTACAGCTACCTAAAGGAGCAGCAGTTCCACTCGAAACCACCAGAGGGAGCCCAAGGGCAGAACTCACAAAAATACCATTAGCAACCACAGGAGGGAGCTCCAGAACGGAATTCACAACAGGGATTACGGTTAGGGGTGTGTTGGGGTTTGAGTCAGAATTGAGGGGTTTCCACTGTTTAGGTACATCAGGGGTCTCCCAATGCGACATGGGGCTTGCCATTAATTCCAGCCAATTTTGAGTTCAAAAAGTCAAATGGTGCTCCCTTCATTCTGAGCCCTGCCATACACCCAGTGGCTTTCCCCCACATACGGGCATACTCAGGAGAAATTGCACAACAGATTTTGTTGTCCATTTTCTCCTGATACCCTTGTGAAATTAAAAAAAAGTTTGGTTCCAAAGTAAATTTTTTGTGAAAAAAGAAAAATTTTCATTTTCTCCTTCCACATTGCTTTAGTTCTCATGAAGCACCTGAAATGTTAATAAACTTCTTTAATGTGGTTTTGCGCACCCTGAGGGATGCAGTTTTTTAGAATGGTGTCACTTTTGGGTATTTTCTGTTATATTGACCCCCCAAACTCACTTCAAATGTGAGGTGGTCCCTCAAAATAGCTTTGTAAATTTTGTTGGAAAAATGAGAAATCGCTGGTCAACCTTTAACCCTTATAACGTCCTAACAAAAAAAAATGTATATTTCCAAAATTGTGCTAGTATAAAGTTGACCTGTGGGAAATGTTATTTTTTTAACTATTTTGTGTGACTCCACTCTGTAGCTTAAGGGTATAAAAATAAAATTTTTAAAATTGCTAAATTTTCTATATTTTTTGCCAAATTTCCGCTTTTAATGCAAGTCATATCAAATAATAACTATCATGAAGTACAATATGTCATGAAAGAACAGTCTCAGCATCAGTGGGATATATTGAAACGTTCCAGAGCTATAACTTCATAAACTGAAATTGGTCAGAATTGTAAAAAATGGCTTGGTCACCAAGGACAAAATTGGCTTTGTCACTAAGGGGTTAAGAAGGCATTTAAAAAATGGCATTTCTAAACCCAATGCCCATGTATTGTTGTAGAATGCAATTAAAAAGAAGAAACATAATTTTTACTGCCTATTCTGTTTTGTAGTAGATTCTAACAAAAAAAATAATACTGTAAAAGCGCAAAATGTTAAAATATTGGGCTATCGCCACATTGATTTAATAAAGACATCTAGACGTCCTGAGTGAAAACATAGTTCTCTGTCTCTCTTCTGAGTGTCAGAGCACACAGCTTGTTCAACAGATGGCTGTCAATAAGGAAAAAAGTTGGCTTCTTAAAATTCACTTGGTGGATAGCACAGCAATGATTGGCAGTACAAATAGAACACAAACGAGAAAGCCTTCAATCTGCAGCTGATGCACACAAGGAGCTCAGGGATCTGAGTTTACAATAGAGAAAACATTACCAAGCTAATGGCATAGGCAATCATTTGACCACCATGCATCTCTACTAGCAGCAGGGCTTCCATTTTCGGCTAAGTGTTAGAGTACCTTTTCGCTTTCTCTGGCCACTGCAGGGGTAAAACAACCCAGTGTGCAAAACCTACTGACTGGTAATAAATTACTATATTGGATACTTTTTGTTTTCTTTCAGCAATGACTTTACTGAGAATACCTGCTATCATTACCAATTAAAGTGGGGACCACCTAGCAGACAGGCAATTCTTCTGCTTCACTTGACTTGGCAAGAATTACCAGGTCATAATCCTGTACTGACCCCTAGCTCTGACCATACGGTATGTAAAATAATATTTCCTCATAGAAATAAGACCACTGTGAATATATTCTACTGGTATATATCTAGTTAAAATAAATAGAAATTACCTGAGTTTGTACATAATAAATCACAGGATAGCTTATGGATACGTACAAATTCCCAAACAAATATTTTCTGACTGCTTGACTACTGGTGTGCCTGCAATCGTGGAATTGAAAAAAAAGAACAACGTTTTATTGCCAGGTTTAAAACACTAGGTTCAGTTTTCCTGTGACTTATGTAACAAATAAAATACATTATGTAACATGAATGTGTTTATTTTCCTATGTGATGTCCACTTCTGAAAATTCTCCCAGTGCTTATGGTGATCTAATTGAGGTCACCGCAGTTCATTGGGCCGCTCACAGTGAATTGTCAGTGGAAATCATAGATTCAGTGAACGGCGGTAATCTCTATGATGTCACCGCTCATCACTGAAGCTGCGTTCTCAGGAGATCAGTATCTCTGCATCATGCCACGGTTCAGTTTGAAATTCAGATGTTGCAGAGATGGATTACAGCATGGGACAGAATGGATTATCTTCGTGTTGGACAGGCAAGGGATATGTTTTATGGTTTTTAGGCATAAAGATGAGTATAACTTTGTTTTTTATTTTTTAATAAATGTGTAAAACAGGGAGCTGAGTTTTATTTCAAGCAAAGGATTTTATTCTTGCTGTGTGTTTATTTCAAAACTTACTATAGAGTTAGTAACAAGGTGTCTTATAAATGCCTCTCCATTACTAACCCCTGGGCTTGATGTCAGCTGACAGTGGGAATTACCAGGATATGTGAAGAACGCCTTACTCATTTTATTGCTGATTTGTGCCGTTGAGCGGGGGCACCATTCTTGTTAATTTAGGATGCCAATCTCGGCAGCTAGGCAGTACCAGCCCAAGGTATCATATTAGGGCTTTACAGTTTTCTTTTTCTGGGTGTTATCTGGGATGTACTGTATATGATCTCTGGGAATATACACTGCTCAAGAAAATAAAGGGAACACTAAAATCCCACATCCTAGATATCACTGAATGAAATATTCCAGTTGTAAATCTTTTTTCATTACATAGTGGAATGTGATGAGAAAAATAAAACCTAAAAATGATCAACGTAAATCACAACTAATATCCCACGGAGGTCTGGAGTTGGAATGATGCTCAAAATCAAAGTGGAAAATGAAGTTACAGGCTAATCCAACTCCAGTGGAAATGCCTCAAGTCAAGGAAATGATGCTCAGTAATGTGTGTGTCCTCCATGCACCTGTGTGATCTCCCTACAATGCTTGGGCATGCTCCTGATGAGGCAGTGGATGCTTCCCCCAACTTCTGGACAGTCTGTGGTGCAACGTGACGCTGGTGGATGGTGAAGGACGTGATGTCCTAGATGTGTTTAAACGGATTCAGGTCTGGGGAATGGGCGGGCCAGTCCATAGCTTCAATGCCTTCATCCTGCAGGAACTGCTGACACACTCCAGCCACATGAGATCTGGCTTTGTCCTGCATTAGGAGGAACCCAGGGCCAACTGCACCAGCATATGGTCTCACGAGGGGTCTGAGGATCTCATCTCAATACCTAATGGCAGTCAGGCTACCTCTGGCGAGCACATGGAGGGCTGTGTTGCCCTCCAAAGAAATGCCACCCCACACCATTACTGACCCACTGCAAAACCGATCATGTTGAAAGATGTTGCAGGCAGCAGATCGATCTCTACAGCATCTCCAGGCTCTGTCACGTCTGTCACATGTGCTCAGTGTGAACCTGCTTTCATCTGTGAAGAGCACAGGGTGCCAGTGGTGAATTTGCCAATCCTGGTGTTCTGTGGCAAATGCCAAGCTTCCTGCACTGTGTTGGGCTGTGAGCACAACCCCCATCTGTGGATGTCGGGCACTCAGACAATCCTCATGGAGTCGGTTTCTAACCGTTTCTGCAGACAGATGCACATTTGTGGCCTGCTGCAGGTCATTTTGCAGGGCTCTGGCAGTGCTCCTCCTCCTTCTTGCACAAAGGCTGAGGTAGCGGTCCTGCTGCTGGCTTGTTGCCCTCCTATGGCCCCCTTCACGTCTCCTGGTGTACTGGCCTGTCTCCTGGTAGTGCCTCCAGACTCTGAACGCTACGCTGACAGACACAGCAAACCTTCTTGCTACAGCTCGCATTGATGTGCCATCCTGGATGAGCTGCACTACCTGAGCCACTTGTGTGGCTTGTAGAGTCCGTCTCATGCTACCATGAGTGTGAAAGCACAACCAACATTCAAAAGCGACCAAAACATCAGCCAGAAAGCATTGGTACTGAGATGTGGTCTGTGGTCCCCGCCTGCAGAAACACTCCTTTATTGAATGTGTCTTGATAATTGCCAATAATTTCCATCTGTTGTCTATTCCATTTGCACAACAGCATGTGAAATTGATTGTCAAAAAGTGTTGCTTCCTAAGTGGACAGTTTGATTTCACAGAAGTTTGATTTACTTGGAGTTATATTCTGTTGTTTAAGTGTTCCTTTTATTTTTTGAGCAGTGTTTTTATATATACCGTATATGTACATATATATATATATATATATATATATATATAAACACTGCTCAAAAAATAAAAGGAACACTTAACCAACAGAATATAACTCCAAGTAAATCAAACTTCTGTGAAATCAAACTGTCCACTTAGGAAGCAACACTGTTTGACAATCAATTTCACATGCTGTTGTGCAAATGGAATAGACAACAGATGGAAATTATTGGCAATTAATATTATATATATTATGATATTGATCTATATCAATAATTTATAAGTATGCCAGAAAAAATATCCATTTTTTTATCTATTATTTTTTACATGGGAAATTTTGGTGTTTTTTTTAAATATTATCCAATAAAATAATATTTTTAAAGGCAATCTGTCACCCCATTTTAGGCCTATAAGCTAAGGCCACCGCCATCAGGGGCTTATCTACAGCATTCTGTAATGCTGTAGATAAGCACCCGATGTAACCTGAAAGATCAGGAAAACAAGTTAGATTATACTCACCCATGGGCGGTCCCGATGCGGTCCGGTCCGATGGGTATCGCGGTCTGGGTCCGGCGCCTCCCATCTTCATACAATGACGTCCTCTTCTTAGCTTCCTGATGCGGCTCCTGTGCAGGCGTACTTTGTCTGCCCTGTTGAGGGCAGAGCAAAGTACTGCAGTGCGCTGGCGCGGGAAAGGTCAGAGAGGCGCCTGTGCACTGCAGTACTTTGCTCTGCCCTCAACAGAGCCAGGCCAGAAAGCAAAGAAGAGAATGTCATCGTATGAAGATGGGAGGCGCTGGACCCGGACCGCTATGCCCATCGGACCGGACCAAACCGGTACCACCCCTGGGTGAGTATAATCTAACTTGTTTTCTTATCTTTCAGGTTACATTGGGGGCTTATTATAGAATGCTGTAGATAACCCCTGATGGCGGTGGCAATAGCTTATAGGCTACATGCTTAGTGAAAGGAAGTCGACGTGTGCACAATCTAAGCGTCACATGGTCTATCATTATATACTGTACACACCTTTTCTGAAAGGCCACAGAGGCTGTAACACCAATAAGCAAGAGGTTGGGCTATAAAATAATATCCAAATCTCTGATGATCCCCTGGAGCACCACCAAACCCATTAGCATCAAATGGAAAGAATATGGTATCACAACAAACCTGCAAAGAGAGGGTTGCCCATCAAAACTCTCAGCCACTCAGCCAGGGCAAGGAGGGCATTAATCAGGGAGGCAACACAGAGACCAAAGGTAACCGTGAAGGAGCATCAGATTTCTCAAGCAGAGACCACAATAAGCTGTAAACTCCATAGAGGTGGCCTTTATGAAAGAGTGAGCAGAAAACAGCCTTTACTTACACACAAAAATTATAAGGCCCATTTTGAGTTTGACAAAAGACATCTGCAGCAATTTATCCCATAATCTATGAATAGTGGACAAATTCATTTTTGGGGGAATAACCCTTTAATCCCTTTATACTCTGTGATGCATATTTACAGTACATCATTAAGCATGTTAGGGAATTTGGAGCAGAGTCAGAAGTAGAACCCTCTCCACACAAGACAGATGCCAGCAATATTATATAGCTTGCAGCTGTCTTTAACAGTAGTATCAGTGCACTCTTCAAATGTTACTTTTAACCTATTAAATACCACTGTCAATCATGGACACCAGCATTTAGGTGGGAGTTGGAACGCCCATCTGCCAGCCTGCAACCACAGGGAGCTTATGGATTGCTTTGACAGCTTGTGCCAGCTGATTGCCCCCATGCCTGTCATGAAATCTTTTGTGACTGACATTTTAATTATAGACAGCAATACTATAGTGTTGTACATTGCACATGCAGTTAAAATCCTCTAAGGCTATGTTCCCATAATGAGCTTTTGGTTAGTTTTTACTCTATGTATTTAAAAAAAATGCAAATAACCTATATTACTTAATGGGTGCATAAAATGGCGCAGATAATTTGCAACATTAAAAACTCATCAAATGCTCATCCTGGGAATTTAGCTTAAGGGGACCAAAAAAATACAGTTAAAAGTGGAAAAAAACTTAAAAAAATATAAAAATTCAAATTATACCCCTTTTCCCTATCTAGCAATAAAGAAATATAAAAAATAAGTCCAGAAAGCTTAATTTTATTAAAATGTAAAACTAATGAACCTAATCAGTAAATGATGTAAGAGGGAAAAAAATAAAATGCCAGAATTGCTGGGGTTTTTTGTCACTGCAGTAACAAAAAAAATATAATAAGAAGCGATAAAAAAAGTATAAACTCCAAAATTGTATAAATAAAATCCATAGCTCGCCATGCAAAAGCTTCCACCCTGGTCCATGGAAGGTGGTAACATTACTCAATATGCGGCTGTAGACAGTTGTATGTTATACTATTCTTGATTCTATTATAATGGTGTGCTGTGACTTACTATGTTTATAAACATAAGGATGAATGACCCAGGGGAGATCAAATCATCCAACACTGCGGAGACACCATTACATGTATCTCAACGCATTGATCCAGAACACTGCCCCCATCCCTTATGGGAAATATGCAAATGCATGTAGAAAAGCCGCGGAGACACCATCACGTGTTTCTCAACGCAAGCAATAAATAGCCAGGTCTTTCACTGGGAAGGAACAACCACGGGAAGGGAAGCATCCAAAAGGAAAATCACCTATGCCAAAACATGGTATCCATCCACAGACAGCTGTTTCGGGGTATTTACCCCTCATCAGTGTGGAGTAGGAAACTGGCTATTAGGAGCAGTGCCTGGTAAATGGACTATAAACATAAGGATGAATGACCTTGGGGAGATCAAAACATCCAACACCGCGGAGACACCATCACGTGTTTCTCAACGCAGTGATCCAGAACACTGCCCCCATCCCTTATGGGAAATATGCAAATGCGTGTAGAAAAGCCGTGGAGACACCATCACGTGTTTCTCAACGCAAGCAATAAATAGCCAGGTCTTTCACCGGGAAGGAACAACCACGGGAAGGGTAGCATCCAAAAGCAAAACCACCTACGCCAAAACATGGTATCCATCCACAGATAGCTGTTTCGGGGTATTTGCCCCTCATCAGTGTGGAGTAGGAAACTGGCTATTAGGAGCACCAAGAGGAGGTGAGTATGATGTGACAGCCGCTCCCCTTCCCCCGTCGACCACTGGGACAATGACTCGAGTAAAAGCCGAGATGGGCACTTTCAACCTAAAAAATGGGCTGAAAATCTGGGCTTATACTTGAGTATATACGGTACATTACAGCTTTAACTCTTTCTTTTAAAATATCAGACATGGTACTTGGTAAATATTTCTAAATACCGGTAACATGATAGTAGTTTTAAAATTATAAATTATAATTAATTGAACAGAACAATAATTTTCTAAGGAAAAAAATTGCAGTATCGGAAGATAAACTTAGAAATATATAGGATGGTGTAGGATTTCACATTACAAAATTTGATGAATGAAGGTGCCATTCCTGTGAAATGTAGTGTAAATTATAAATATAAACTGAGATTTATAACAGCAGCAGGGCCTTGGTCATTGATGGATACATGTTATATATTACTCACAAACTACACCAAATATATAAATATGGCTTTATATAGAACACAAACAAGTGCAAAAATACAGGACGTCATCTCATGATTGAATCTTCCTTGTTGGTGGTGGAATTGCTAGTTTCAAGGGTCTCAATTTTTCACTTGCAAGAATATGATGGATAAGGTGAGAAAGATTCTAGGAAGTCACAATTTACAGCGCTGTGCATGGATAATCTGAATATTATGTAAGGTTACATGCACAAAGAAATTTCCACTTTCTTCCTGTGGATTTTTAATAACAGGTAGCAGGTTAAAGTTGCCCACCTGACATATAGCATAAATAACAACACTGTAGAACTATGAATAAATAAAATGAATTGAGCATTTAAGTTAAAATGTTTGTACTTCCCTATGAAAAGTAGATGACTGAGGCAAATGTGAACAGGTGCAAGCTGCCACAACAGTTGATATACATACCCTTATAAAATGCCAAGTTTTTGTCATGTGAAAAACCATACCAAGAACAATACTTTCTGAAACTGTTACATCCAGGTTTCCACCTGTAAAGGGTATGTGCACAAATTAAATATTTGCAGCAGATATTTCTGCACCAAAAACGAGTCTGTTAGAAGGAAATAAAATTGTAAATACCCTAGTTTTTTTACTTGTTTATTTTTGCATGCATTTTTTATGCACTTTTTTCCCCTTCCCTTTCTTTTTGGGTGGGAGTCTATCTGCATGGTACTTCTAGAATTGACCAATTGGTCTCCTGGCACATCTAGAATTGGAAACCTTTGCCCACTCTTCCTTGTACTAGCGCCCCAAATCTGTTAGATTGAAAGGACACTTCCTGTGAACAGCAAAATTCAAGTCAACCCAGAGATGTAAATTGGATTAAGGTCTGGGCTCTGGATGATCTTTTGGTGAAGCCATTGTTTTTTTGATTTGGGGATTTGGATAAGGTTGTTGTCATACTGAAAAGTAAAATTCCTCTTCATTTTCATTTTTTTGGCAGAGACCTAAATGTTTTGTTGCAAAATTGATTGATATTTGGAACTGTTCATAATTCCCTTTCCTTGATTAAAGCCCTAGTTTCAGCAAAAATCAGCTCCAGTGAATAATGCTGCCTCCACCATGCTTCACTGTGGGTATGATGTTCTTTTAATGGTGTGCAGTGTTGGCTTTGCACTAAATATACCTTTTGGAATTATGACCACAAAGTTCAACCTTGGTCTCAATAGACCATAACATATTTTGTTTAATGGTTTTGGCAAACTTGATGTAAATTTTGGCAAAACATAGCTGGGGTTGGATGTTTTTCTTTGTAAGAAAAGGCTTCCATCTTTTTTATATTAATTTAAGCAGCATATTTATCACCATTGGAGCAAGTGATATATTAGCTTTATTACCATGTATGGACAATAATTATGTATATTCCCGCTTTGATTTTTGTTTGATTTTTGATAATCTTATGCATTTTAATTGGATTTTGTCATGTAACTAATACTACAATAAATATTGATTACTTGTATTACATTTTGTTTGTGGTAGTCATTTTATTTGTTTATATAGTGTCATTGTTGTGTCAGATTTAAGCCACTTCTTGAAGATTGTCTTCACAGTGTTCAGTGGTATATCTAATGTCTTTAAATGTTATTGCACCCATCTCCTGACTGATAAAATGAGATACCTTTGCTGTGTTGAAAGTTATTTACAGACCATGGATTTTGTTGTAAAATGCAACTAAGAAAATGTCAGGAAGACCCAACTAGGAAAGCTAAACTTTATATGGTGATAGTCAGATTCACTGTAAATGAAGGCAGCTGTGTACTGACTACTATTTTACATGTGTTTAAATGTTATTTGCTAATTCTGAACAAAAACCATATCCCCAATTATATGAGAGTTGTCACGCTTATGCAACCACATTATTTTAGTCTTATTATTTTTATTTCAACCCTGAAGATGATTTCAGTTTGTTTGTCAATAGATTTGTACAGATTATAGGTGACAATAAAGGTGGGAAAAGTTCAGAAATTATTCTTCTTGGTATGACAAAACCTGCCATTTCAACAGTGGTGTGTAGAATTGTTATATCCATTGTGTGTACAAACAATGAATATATCAAATTTAAACTTTCTATGTAGAATAAACTTAAATGTAGATGATTATAAAATTAAGATACTTAAAGTGCAAAGATTAAAAGATAGATTGATTGATTGATTGATTGATTGATTGATTGCTGGAAAGATAGATAGATAGATAGATAGATAGATAGATAGATAGATAGATAGATAGATAGATAAGAGGGATAGTTAATGTGCTTGACCAGGATATCAATATCCTAAGTTAAGACATTATGGTATAGTTTATGTGCTAGCATTTCCTAGTCTGCATGTATACACATATATGCAACTACTCTACTATGTTCCGCTTTATTAGCAATGTCTATTTAGGTTGCAGTATGCTCACCATACTCCCTAGAGCTCAGATTACTTTCATGTCATGGGCTACAAATTAAAACATATGGGGTGAGGTTTCTTGTGATTTTAAAATATATGACCAGGAGATGAAATCATGTAAAATATTAGGCTGTGTGGTACGAAAAGTGGGAGGGTTAGCCTAGTTAGAGATCTTGTAAGAAACAGGGTCCAAAAAGCAGCTGCTCAGCTGATTATATATATATATATATATATAATTGTCTAAGGTCCACTTCCGTCTGTTTGTCTGTAGCGGAAATCACGCGTCACTGATTGGTCGCGCCCGGCCGGCTGCGACCAATCAGTGTTACTGGGGCGGGATTTAAACACCGCTTCACTTTTTACTATTGATGCTGCCTATGCGGCATCAATAGTAAAAAGATATAATATTAAAAATAATTTTTTAAAAATCATGATATTCTCACCATCCGGCGTCCCCGGCAGCTTTTCCCGCTCCTCACGATGCTCCGGTCCCAGTAATGCTTTGTGGTAATGACCCCTGATGATGTAGCAGTCTCGCGAGACCACTACATCATCACGGGTTATTGCCGCAAAGCATCACTGGGAACAGACCTAGCGGGAGCATCGGTAAAGACCTGGGCTGGATCCGGGGGCCGCCGGAAGGTGAGTATATAACTATTTTTTATTTTAATTCTTTTTTTAACAGGGATATGGTGCCCACACTGACATATACTACGTGGCTGTGTTATATACTGAGTGGGCTGTTATATACTGCGTGGGCTGTACTATATACCACGTGAGCTGTGTTATATACTACTAGATTGTGGCCCGATTCTAACGCATCGCGTATTCTAGAATATGCATGTGCTCGCAGTATATGGACAATGATGATTCCAGAATTCGCGGCAGACTGTGCCCGTCGCTGATTGGTCGAGGCAACCTTTATGACATCATCGTCGCCATGGCAACCATTATGACATCTACGTCGATACTGTGCCCATCGCTGAATCAGAAACGTGGGATTTCTACGTCCTTTATGACATCATCGTCGCTGTGCCCGTTGCTGATTGGTCGAGGCCTGGCGGCCTCGACCAATCAGAGACGCGGGATATCTACGTCCTTTATGACATCATCGTCGCTGTGCCCGTTGCTGATTGGTCGAGGCCTGGCGGCCTCGACCAATCAGAGACGCGGGATTTCTACGTCGATGCTGTGCCGGTCTCTGATTGGTCGAGGCCTGGCGGCCTCGACCAATCAGAGAGCCGGGATTTCCAGGACAGACAGACAGACAGACAGACGGAAAAACCCTTAGACAATTATATATAGATGTGTGCTGTGTTATATACTACATGGGCTGTGCTATATACTGTGTGGACTGTGCTATATACTACGTGGGCTGTGCTATATACTACGTGGGCTGTGCTATATACTACGTGGGCTATGTTATATACTATGTGGGCTGTGCTATATATTACGAGGCTGTTTTATATACTGTGCGGCTGTGTTATACACTACGTGGGCTGTGTTATATACTACGTGGACTGTGCTATATAATATGTGGATGTGCAATATACTACGTGGCTGTGCTATATACTACATGCCTGTGTTATATTCTATGTGGCTGTGCTATATACTACATGGCTGTGTATATACTACGTGGGTGTGTTATATACTACATGGGCTGTGTTATATACTACGTGGACTGTGTTATATACTATGTGGGCTATGCTATATACTACATGGGCTGTGCCATATACTACATGGGCTGTGTTATATACTATGTGGGCTGTGTTATATACTATGTGGGCTGTGCTATATACTGCGTGGGCTGTGCTATATACTATGTGGGATGTGCCATATACTACGTGGGCTGTGTTATATACTACGTGGGCTGTGTTATATACTACATGGACTGTGTTATATACTACTGGGATGTGTTATATACTACTTGGGCTGTGCTATATACTGCATAAGCTGTGCTATATACTGCATGGGCTGTGCCATATACTCCTGTGGGCTGTGCTATATACTATGTGGCTGTGCTATATACTATGTGGCTGTGCAATAAACTACGTGGCTGTGCAATATACTATGTGGCTGTGCTATATACTACATGGCTCTGTTATATACTACGTGGGCTGTGTTATATACTACGTGGGCTGGGCTATATACTACGTTGCTGTGTTATATACTGCGTGGGCTGTGCTATATACTATGTGGGCTGTGCTATATACTGCGTGGGCTGTGTTATATACTACATGGGCTGTGTTATATACTACGTGTGCTGTGCCATATACTATGTGACTGTGCAATATACTACGTGGCTGTGCTATTTACTACGTGGCTGGGCTATATACTACGTGGCTGTGCTATATACTACTTGGCTGTGCTATATACTTCTTGGGCTGTGCTATATACTACGTGGGCTATGTTATATACTATGTTGGCTGTGCTATATACTATGTGTGCTGTGCTATATATTACATGGCTGTGCAATATACTACGTGGCTGTGCTATTTACTGTGTGGGTTGTGCTATATACTTCGTGGGCTATGTTATATACCACATGGGCTGTGTTATATACTACGTGGGCTGTGCTATAAGCTACGTGGGCTGTGTTATATGCTATGTGGGCTGTTATATACTATGCGAGCTGTTATATACTACGAGGCTGTGCTATATACTATGTGGCTGTGCTATATATTACGTGGCTGTGTTATATACTACGTGGCTGTGTTATATGCTATGTGGCTGTGCTTTAGTCTACGTGGGCTGTGTTATATACTACGTGGGCTGTGTTATATGCTATGTGGCTGTGCTATTTTCTACGTGGCTGTGTTACATTCTACGTGGCTGTGCTATATACTATGTGGGCTGTGTTATGTGCTACGTGGGCTGTGCAATATACTACGTGGCTGTGTTCTATGCTACGTGGCTGTGTTATATACTATGTGGGCTGTGTTATATGCTACGTGGCTGTGCTATATGCTACGTGGGCTGTGTTATATACTACATGGAATGTGTTATATGCTACATGGCTGTGCTATATTTCTCTGCTGTATCTGTTCATCATGAATCGAGGTATGTGTTAAAGGGGTGGACCCACTTAGACCCTTTCGCTCGGAGCCCTTACAAACCTGGAATCGTCCCTGACTTCACTGATTGGTCGCACCCAGCCGGGCACGACCAATCAGTGACAGGTGCAGTCCAGCTGCGATTTGGCGTGGGATTTGAATCACGCTTCACTGATTGGTTGCGGCCTGTGTATTCATTGCATTATTCTTAAATCTTCATAAATAAACTACATACATATTCTAGAATACCTGATGTGTTAGAATCGGGCCACCATCTAGTGTAGTTATATTTACTCATTATGATTTCTTCTCGTATACTGAGTTATTCTGAAAATCAGTAAGTTATTTCTTATCCATAGTTCAGAGCAGGCCTCAGCTTTCTCTGGCAATTCACTAGACAATTATTAGAGCGTAAGTTGAGCATGCGCAAGACAAGGAACAGCAATTACTAAATTACCCAGTATCCTGTTCATAGAGAACAATTTTCTACTTTTTAAATATCCTTTTAAGTTGGCATTTTCTATGGACCACAGGGACACATCTGCCATGAAGTAAGATAAGCATCCCTTATCAGGTGTTGGTCTGAGCTATCTTTCAAGGGGTGAACAATGTTCCTGTTCTTGACTCTAACCAGCTAACCACAGTCATGGTCACACAATCCTACTGCAGCAAGAGGATTATATTGCCTTAAATATATATTCCACTCAGGCCTTTCAGTATCTAGTGACATTGCAGTATTCACTGTGTTTGTCACTTTATTCTGTTGTTCTGTGTGGGCAGAAACTGCCTGAGTCGCGAAAGCTAAGGCTGGGTTCACACCGCGTCAAGGGTGTCCGTTAGACTGACTATGTTACACCGCGGCATAAACGCGGTGTAACGTAGTCCGTTACGGCCGCCATTGACTGCAATGTCGGACGCATCGCTAGCGCACGCCCACAATGGGCATGCGCTAGGGATGTGCCGTCATTGAGTGACGGACCCGGAGACGCGGGCTGCAGTGTTTCCGGGTCCGTCACTGCTAGCGCAGATAGAGCTAGCAGATGCTCTATCTGCGCTAGCGCGATGCAAACTCTGGCACTTGCGTTACAGCAGCCCTTTAGCGTATGTGCTGAACGGGCTGCTGCTAATGCAGTGTGAACCTAGCCTAATTGTGACAGTGTCCCCACCTTTGCTGAGCTGTTGGCTCCACCTGTGCTGGCAGCTTCCCAGTCTGATGGATGCAGATGCCCATGTAACATTGTACACAACATGCCCTGACTGTCAAACTATGTATGCTCATCGCTGCATACTGGAGAGGAGCCTGTGGATATGTTGACACCATTACTAGCCTAGTCATGTGGCACTAATGTCTGCAAATTACATGCGATAAGCAGAGCTAAGTTATCCATTACTATACTTATAAGGGAAATTGAAAATGATAGATGATTTTAATCCAGAATCATGAATGCTGTCATAATAAAAGTTGAGTGGGGAGCTGAAAAGTTAATGATTTCTGATTCCTGGAAATCATGTTTAGGGCAGGTGCAGATAACCGTAGGTTCTGCTTCAGAGAGAAACCGTCTGATTATGCTAATCACGCTCTGTTTAGAATTTCTTAAGACTTAGATAAAAAGGTGATCCATTTCTCTTGGATGTGGAGAATAAAAAAATGTTTCTCCATCTTCTTCATTCAGTTTGTTAGTGAAAAAAAGACCACACTTGGATATCATCTGAGTGCAGCCCAATGTTTTCCATGGACCCATAGACACGAATGGGCAAGGAAAATACTGCATGCTATAACTTTTGCAAAATTGGACCAACATCATTGCAAACATCATTGGTCCAAGTGTGATCCGATGTTTTGACAGATTGCACTTGGACCGAAACTATGATCGTCCTCACGAGCCTTTATTATTATAATTAATAAGGTTGTTGGGGTAGAAATGGCATAACATGGATAATAGCTATAATAATAAATCAGGTAATGGTTTGGGAAACGCAATAGCATATAACGGCTGATTTCTCAAAATCATAGGTACCGTGATAATAAATTAAATTGGATCATTAATTATCAGACAGCACATACCAATGGATGTTTAAAGGAATGTTTATTTTAAGCTGGAGAAAAAAATTTTAGATTTTATTTTTGTTTTTATTTTTTATTTCTTGTGCCGAGGGTTGGGATGGTGAAAGCGGGAGGGTAGAATTGTGCCACTCATTTTTTTGTCCTAGGCAAGAGGGAAGCTAGAATCAGCCCTGGTGTGCCACCATAACTCCAAATATAATATACAGTATTACAATTATTGTAGTTTTACGTAAAGCAACAAACACTTTGCAATACGTATTTTCTATTGTTGTCTCAATGCAGAAAGTATACAATATCAATCATAAATAACAAACCAAATTCTACTTTACCTGCATATCCAGAAGTATAAAAAAAAACTACTGGTCACAAATACTGTTTCTACGACCAATGACGTTTCGTAGAGTCACACACGTTGTTTTTAATTTAATTACTGCTACATATACTGTAAGTCTTTACTTGTTTTTTGTGTTTTATTGTGTAGGATTTTCTGTTTACATGAGCATCAACTGAGAACTTCTGTATAGGGATAAAAATGATCTGCTCACCCTTTCTGGCTTTCAGGCTAGAATTTTCAGCACCAGAGAAGTCTCTCCAATATACTAGTGCGAGACGTCCTGCAGATGTCTCAGCTGTACAATGCAAATGTTTGTCTTTCCTCATGAGCCTTTTTTGGCTCCACAGCTTTATCAGCTCTCGGTGTATGACAGACCTCTTTATCAGCCTGGCAGATAGGAAGAAACCATCATAGATCATGCTCCATACAGAGCACAAGAACCTACATTAATGAATGCCTGTCACTGGCATAAACCTACAAAATGAATACAGTCACACATAAAAAAAAAGATGAAATATATAACAAAATCCAACGACCCTTTCGAAGGCGCTTGGAAGCATTAAAGACAATAAAGAGGATAAAAATAAATAAAAAGGATTTTCAGTGCAGCTCAGTGTGTTTTTCTGAGAGCTTTTCCTTCCATAAAAACTCATTTGAAGGACTCTTTACAATATCAAATAAAAATATTCTGCATATATTCCGAATTACCAGCAGAAGTCTTAGGACTGAGCATGACACCTCCAGCATTCACAAGTCCCTCTTATATTCATTCATCTTTGGGTTTGACACTGTTGAATAATTGTGTGGCCGATAACACACTGCAGTAATTAAGTGATTAAAGACGATCTGTCTGATCTCCTGACATGCCTTAGAAGTTAATACTTTTATCTCTACATGGAAATATTCAACATTGGGTCTGATAAAGCTATTATAAGTAAACACATAGGCCACTGAATCTAATTACACTCTGTTATCAAAATACTAAAGTCCCCATCAGAAATGAATAAACTTGTTCCGAAAAAAGTTCTCCAATCTCAAATTCAGCACGAACCTTGAACATTCGAGTTGTGTGTTTGGATTCCCGAGCATTTTACTTAAGATCTGCAAAATTTGACGAAAGTTCGATAAATTATGGAGATTCCACTAAAGCTTTTTTAAGGACTTTGGCTAGGATAGTGGTGCTGTATGATAAGCGGGAAGCACGTGTTTGAAGGGAGAAGGTGGGGAGAGGTCAGAGGAGCCGCAGACCGTTATTTATTTACTCTTTTATTAACGTAATGTGTGGAGTTTCCCGCAGCCATTCAAGGTGCAGAAACCATTCATAAAAGTCCAGACACAAGGGCTTGTGTCATTGGCTGCTGAAGTCACCTGTCCCTCTCCATATAAAAAGCAGACATGTGGTTTCGGCACCATTTTTTTAGTGTAACAGCGCTGTGAGGCTACTGCTACCGCTGCTAGTAGTCAGATAATTAGGCTGTTTATTCTCAGCTAGTTCAAATAGGATCCTGTGTCAAATTGACCTTCCAGCATATAAATCTGGAGTGCTAATTCTGTGGTGCAGCTAAAAGTCGCCACTTCAGCATATAAATCCATTGTGATGCTGATTGTGTTGTACATTGATCAGTCGCCATTTCAGCATATAAATCCTTTGCTGTAATTTTGTGGTCCAGCCACCAGTCCACATGTCAGCATATACAGTACAGACCATTAGTTTGGACACACCTTCTCATTTAAAGATTTTTCTGTATTTTCATGACTATGAAAATTGTACATTCACACTGAAGGCATCAAAACTATGAATTAACACATGTGGAATTATATACTTAACAAAAAAGTGTGAAACAACTGAAATTATGTCTTATATTCTAGGTTCTTTAAAGTAGCCACCTTTTGCTTTGATGACTGCTTTGCACACTCTTGGCATTCTCTTGATGAGCTTCAAGAAGTAGTCACTGGGAATGGTCTTCCAACAATCTTGAAGGAGTTCCCATAGATGCTTAGCACTTGTTGGCCCTTTTGCCTTCACTCTGCAGTCCAGCTCACCCCAAGCCATCTCGATTGGGTTCAGGTCTGGTGACTGTGGAGGCCAGGTCATCTGGCATAGCAACCCATCAGTCTCCTTGGTCAAATAGCCCTTACACAGCCTGGAGGTGTGTTTGGGGTCATTGTCCTGTTAAAAAATAAATGATAGTCCAACTAAGTGCAAACTGGATGGAATAGCATGCCGCTGCAAGATGCTATGGTAGCCATGCTGGTTCAGTATGCCTTCAATTTTTTGAATAAATCCCCAACAGTGTTACCAGCAAAGCAACCCCACACCATCACATCTCCTCCTCCTTGTTTCACGGTGGGAACCAGGCATGAAGATTCCATCCATTCACCTTTTCTGCGTCGCACAAAGAGACGGTGGTTGGAACCAAAGATCTCAAATTTGGACTCATTAGACCAAAGCACAGATTTCCACTGGTCTAATGTCCGTTCCTTGTGTTATTTAGCCCAAACAAGTCTCTTCTGCTTGTTGCCTGTCCTTAGCAGTGGTTTTCTAGCAGCTATTTTACCATGAAGGCCTGCTGCACAAAGTCTACTCTTAACAGTTGATATAGAGATGTGTCTGCTGCTAGAACTCTGTGTGGCATTGACCTGGTCTCTAATCTGAGCTGCTGTTAACCTGCAATTTCTGAGGCTGGTGACTCAGATAAACTTATCCTCAGAAGCAGAAGTGACTCTTGGTCTACCTTTCTTGGGGCGGTCCTCATGTGAGCCAATTTCTTTGTTGCGCTTCATGGTTTTTGCCACTGCACTTGGGGACAATTTCAAAGTTTGCCCAATTTTTCGGACTGACTGACCTTCATTTCTTAAAGTAATGATGGCCACTCGTTTTTCTTTACTTAGCTGCTTTTTTCTTGCCATAATATAAATTTTAACAGTCTATTCAGCAGGACTATCAGCTGTGTATCAACCAGACGTCAGCACAACCCGATTTATAAGGCAAGAAATCCCACTTATTAAACCTGACAGGGCACACCTGTGAAGTGAAAACCATTCCCAGTGACTACCTCTTGAAGCCCATCAAGAGAATGCCAAGAGTGTGCAAAGCAGTCATCAAATCAAAAGGTGGCTACTTTGAAGAACCTAGAATATAAGACATAATTTCACACTTTTTTGTTAAGTATATAATTCTATATGTGTTAATTCATAGTTTTGATGCCTTCAGAGCGAATGTACAATTTTCATAGTCATGAAAATGCAGAAAAATCTGTAAATGAGAAGGTGTGTCCAAACATTTGGTCTGTACTGTACATTTTTTGTTCTATTGTGTGGTCCAGCCACCTGTCCGCATTTCAGCATGTAAATCCTTTGTGCTAATTGTGTGGCCCCGCCACCAGTCCACGTTTCAACATCAAAATCCTTTGTGCTAATTGTGTGGTCCAGCCACAAGTCCACATTTCAGCATATAGATCTTTTGTGCTAATTCTGTGGTCCAGCCACTGTATCTCAGCAAATAAATTCTAATTGTTAATTTGGTGACAGATGACGGACAGGTCTGGGCCGGGAAGGGTACACCCAACATGAGTGTGAAAAAGCGAGGTCGTGGTGGAAGGGGGAATAGATGTGGTGTTTGAGGTGTAGGTGGTACTCTTACTGAAAACTCTACTGAGCAAACACCTGCTCGTTCTATCCAAAGACAATTGACAACTTATATTACTGGATGGCCCAGCGGTACACCTTGTAGATAATTTTTTGAAATGTTGACACTCCAAGTTGGGCCTCCATCTGGTGGGTTGCCTGTAGTGGAAGGGGTGCCAGAGCACCAGGCCTACACCTGTAAGTTATCCTCCTCTTGCTGATCTATTTGTAAGCTAGAAATGCTGGGCCAGGCCCAATCCCATCCACTCATGCTGCACCATTATAAAATTTCTATTTTGGGTCACTTGATGCCACTTTTTCTGGCGTCTGACGCTAAGTTTTGGAACTCTTTGGACTCCTGTTAAGCAGCTGCAGTACAGCACAACCTTCACCAGGGGGAGCTTTATAGGGAAGCGGGACTGCACACACTGAGCAGCAAGACAGATGCCACCTAGTGGCAAGAGAGTAGTCAGAAAAGCCGAGTCAGGGCACAAGATAGCATGTCAGTACAAAAAGGATTTAAGCAGAAAGGATAGTCAGGACATAGCAAGAGATCAGTAAACCAGGACCGGCAAAATACGGTACAATACAGACAAATCAAAACAGAGTCAATAGCCAAGCCAAGAGGTCAAAATCAGAGAATCAAACAGAACAGATAAACGCAGGGAAAGGGCAGACAGAGGGAGATAACAGACAAAGGACAATTCAGGGTTCACAGCAGGACAAACCAAGGGCTTCCAGAGTCAGGTTCACCAGCTGAAGACAAAACTATAGCTGACACTGCCAGCAAGATTCATAGGAGCTAAATAACAAACCTGAACCCAGAATGAGGCAGAGCAAAGTTAACCCTTTACATGATCTGTCCAAAAAAGGGCAGACACTAATAAACCTTGGAATGGATCATGACACTCCAAGTTGGGTCTCCTTATCCCCTTTACCCCAAAGGGTGGTTTGCACGTTAATGACTAGGCCAATTTTTACAATTCTGACCACTGTCCCTTTATGAGGTTATAACTCTGGAACACTTCAACGGATCCTGGTGATTCTGACAATAATTTCTCGAGACATATTGAACTTTATGATAGTGATAAAATTTCTTTGATATTACCTGCATTTATTTGTGAAAAAAACAGAAATTTGTCAAAAATTTTGAAACTTTTGCAATTTTCCAAATTTGAATTTTTATGCAATTAAATCACAGAGATATGTCACACAAAATACTTAATAAGTAAAATTTCCCACATGTCTACTTTACATCAGCATAATTTTGGAACCAACATTTTTTTTGTTAGGGAGTTATAAGGGTTAAAATTTGACCAGCAATTTCTCATTTTTACAACACCATTTTTATTTAGGGACCAACATTTAACTTTTTTTCACAAAAAAATTACTTCAGCTCCAATTTGTTTTATTTTACCAAGGGTAACAGGAGAAAATTGACCCCAAGCGTTGTTGTACAATTTGTCCTGAGTACGCCGATACCCCACATGTTGGGGTAAACCACTGTTTGGGTGCATGACAGAGCTCGGAAGCGAAGGAGCGCCATTTGACTTTTCAATGCAAAATTGACTGGAATTGAGATGGGACGCCATGTTGCGTTTGGAGAGCCACTGATGTGCCTAAACATTGAAACCCCCCACAAGTGACACCATTTTGGAAAGTAGACCCCCTAAGGAACTTATCTAGAGGTGTGGTGAGCACTTTGACCCACCAAGTGCTTCACAGAAGTTTATAATGCAGAACAGTAAAAATAAAAAAATCATTTTTTTCACAAAAATTATTTTTTAGCCCCCAGGTTTGTATTTTCCCGAGGGTAACAGGAGAAATTGGACCCCAAAAGGTGTTGTCCAATTTGTCCTGAGTGCATTGATACCCCATATGTGGGGGGAACCATCGTTTGGGCGCATGGGAGGGCTCAGAAGGGAAGGAGCGCCATTTGGAATGCAGACTTAGATGGAATGGTCTGCAGGCGTCACATTACATTTGCAGAGCCCCTAATGTACCTAAACAGTAGAAACCCCCCACAAGTGACACCATTTTGGAAACTAGACCCCCTAAGGAACTCATCTAGATGTGATGTGAGAGTTTTGAACCCCCAAGTGTTTCACTACAGTTTATAACGCAGACCCGCGCAAATAAAAATATTTTTTTCCACAAAAATTTTCTTTTTAGCCCCCAGTTTTGTATTTTTCCAAGGGTAGCAGGAGAAATTGGACCCTAAATATTGTTGTCCAATTTGTCCTGAGTACGCTGATACCCGATATGTGGGGGGAACCACTGTTTGAGCGCATGGCAGAGCTCGGAAAGGAAGGAGCATCATTTGGAATGCAGACTTAGATGGATTGGTCTGCAGGCGTCACATTGCGTTTGCAGAGCCCCATATGTACCTAAACAGTAGAAACTTCCCACAAGTGACCCCATATTGGAAACTAGACCCCACAAGGAACTTATCAAGATATGTTGTGAGAACTTTGAACCCCCAAGTGTTTCACTACAGTTTATAACGCAGAGCCATGAAAATAAAAATAAAAAATTTTCCCCAAAAAATTATTTTTTAGCCCTTAGTTTTGTATTTTCCCGAGGGTAACAGGAGAAATTGGCCCCTGAAAGTTGTTGTACAATTTGTCA
Source organism: Ranitomeya imitator (assembly GCF_032444005.1). NCBI lineage: Eukaryota > Metazoa > Chordata > Amphibia > Anura > Dendrobatidae > Ranitomeya > Ranitomeya imitator. Next base: position 489,190,182 of record NC_091285.1, on the reverse strand, counting down.
TGAGTGTGCTGATACCCCATATGTGGGGGGGAACCACCGTTTGGGCGCATGGGAGGGCTCGGAAGGGAAGGAGTGCCATTTGGAATGCAGACTTAGATGGAATGGTCTGCAGGCGTCACATTGCGTTTGCAGAGCCCCTAATGTACCTAAACAGTAGAAACCCCCCACAAGTGACACCATTTTGGAAACTAGACCCCCTAAGGAACTCATCTAGATGTGATGTGAGAGTTTTGAACCCCCAAGTGTTTCACTACAGTTTATAACGCAGACCCGCGCAAATAAAAATATTTTTTTCCACAAAAATTTTCTTTTTAGCCCCCAGTTTTGTATTTTTCCAAGGGTAGCAGGAGAAATTGGACCCTAAATATTGTTGTCCAATTTGTCCTGAGTACGCTGATACCCGATATGTGGGGGGAACCACTGTTTGAGCGCATGGCAGAGCTCGGAAAGGAAGGAGCATCATTTGGAATGCAGACTTAGATGGATTGGTCTGCAGGCGTCACATTGCGTTTGCAGAGCCCCATATGTACCTAAACAGTAGAAACTTCCCACAAGTGACCCCATATTGGAAACTAGACCCCACAAGGAACTTATCAAGATATGTTGTGAGAACTTTGAACCCCCAAGTGTTTCACTACAGTTTATAACGCAGAGCCATGAAAATAAAAATAAAAAATTTTCCCCAAAAAATTATTTTTTAGCCCTTAGTTTTGTATTTTCCCGAGGGTAACAGGAGAAATTGGCCCCTGAAAGTTGTTGTACAATTTGTCATGAGTGTGCTGATACCCCATATGTGGGGGGGAACCACCGTTTGGGCGCATGGGAGGGCTCGGAAGGGAAGGAGTGCCATTTGGAATGCAGACTTAGATGGAATGGTCTGCAGGCGTCACATTGCGTTTGCAGAGCCCCTAATGTACCTAAACAGTAGAAACCCCCACACGTGACCCCATATTGGAAACTAGACCACACTAGGAACTTATCTAGATATGTTGTGAGAACTTTGAATCCCCAAGTGTTTCACTACAGTTTATAACGCAGAGCCGTGAAAATAAAAAATCTTTTTTTCCCACAAAAATTATTTTTTAGCCCCCAGTTTTGTATTTTCCCCAGGGTAACAGGAGAAATTGGACCCCAAAAGTTGTTGTCCAATTTGTCCTGAGTACGCTGATACCCCATATGTTGGGGTAAACCCCTGTTTGGGCACACGGGAGAGCTCGGAAGGGAAGGAGCACTGTTTCACTTTTTCAACGCAGAATTGGCTGGAATTGAGATCAGACGCCATGTCGCGTTTGGAGAGCCCCTGATGTGCCTAAACAGTGGAAACCCCCCAATTATAACTGAAACCCTAATCCAAACACACCCTTAACCCTAATCCCAACGGTAACCCTAACCACACCTCTAACCCAGACACACCCCTACCCCTAATCCCAACCCTATTCCCAACCGTAAATGTAATCTAAACCCTAACCCTAACTTTAGCCCCAACCCTAACCCTAACTTTAGCCCCAACCCTAACTGTAGCCTTAACCTTAGCCCCAACCCTAACCCTAGCCCTAGCCCCAACCCTAACCCTAACCCCAGCCCTAGCCCTAACCCTAACCCCAGCCCTAACCCTAACCCTAGATCTAGCCCTAACCCTAGCCCTAGCCCTAACCCTAACCCTAGATCTAGCCCTAACCCTAGCCCTAACCCTAGCCCTAATCCTAATGGGAAAATGGAAATAAATACATTTTTTTAATTTTTTAATTTTTCCCTAACTAAGGGGGTGATGAAGGGGGTTTTGATTTACTTTTTTAGCGGGTTTTTTGCGGATTTTTATGATTGGCAGCCGTCACACACTAAAAGACGATTTTTATTGCAAAAAATATTTTTTGCGTTACCACATTTTGAGAACTATCCGTATTTTGGTCCACATAGTCATGTGAGGTCTTGTTTTTTGCGGGACGAGTTGACGTTTTTATTGGTAACATTTTCGGGCATGTGACATTTTTTGATCGCTTTTTATTCTGATTTTTGTGAGGCAGAATGACCAAAAACCAGCTATTCATGAATTTCTTTTGGGGGAGGCGTTTATACCGTTCCGCGTTTGGTAAAATTGATAAAGCATTTTTATTCTTCGGGTCAGTACGATTACAGCGATACCTCATTTATATCATTTTTTTATGTTTTGGCGCTTTTATACGATAAAAACTATTTTATAGAAAAAATAATTATTTTTGCATCGCTTTATTCTGAGGACTATAACTTTTGTATTTTTTTGCTGATGATGCTGGATGGTGGCTTATTTTTTGTGGGACAAGATGCCGCTTTCAGCGCTACCATGGTTATTTATATCTGTCTTTTTGATCACGTGTTATTCCACTTTTTGTTCGGCGGTATGATAATAAAGCGTTGTTTTTTGCCTCGTTTTTTTTTTTTCTTACAGTGTTTACTGAAGGGGTTAACTAGTGGGACAGTTTTATAGGTTGGGTCGTTACGGACGCGGTGATACTAAATATGTGTACTTTTATTGTTTGTGTTTTTATTTAGATAAAGAAATGTATTTATGGGAATAATATTATTTTATTTTTTCATTATTTAGGAATTTTTTTTTTATTTTTTTTACACGTGTGGAAATTTTTTTTTTTACTCTTTTACTTTATCCCAGGGGGGACATCACAGATCGCTGATCTGACAGTTTGCACAGCACTCTGTCAGATCATCGATCTGTCTGAGAGCTATGCAGGCTTACCAAGCCCTGCTCTGAGCAGGCACTTGGTAAGCCACCTCCCTCCCTGCAGGACCTGGATGCCGCCGCGATCTTGGATCTGGGCCTGGAGCAGGGAGGGAGGTAGGGAGACCCTCGCAGCAACGCGATCACATCACGTTGCTGCGGGGGGCTCAGGGAAGCCCGCAGGGAGCCCCCTCCCTGCGCGATGCTTCCCTGTACCGCCGGCACACCACGATCATGTTTGATTGCGGTGTGCTGGGGGATAATGTGCCGGGGGCGGTCTTTGACCGCCCCTGGCACATAGCGCCGGATGTCAGCTGCAATAGGCAGCTGACACCCGGCCGTGATCGGCCGCGCTCCCCCGTGAGCGCGGCCGATCGCGCTGGACGTACTATTCCATGCTTGGGAAGTAGGGCCCACCCCACATGGACGGAATAGTACGTCCAGTGGCAGAAAGGGGTTAATATTTATCATTTATTCAGTGAATAGATTAGTTCATAAATTCCTCTTTAAATTCACATGTATGTTGAAGGGATCCTGACATCTGACAATGGATTGGGCAGCAGGTATCAGGCACTGGCTGGATGATTTTAGCCATGTTTGTTTGAATCTGAAATGCTGCGGTGTTTCAAAGAAAAACTTACTTTAAAAGGTGAGGGGGACCAAGCCACATGGGTGACTGGTCAGAAAGGCAGGTCCCCAGCAGGTTCTATCTGCCCACTCACCTTGAGTGACAGGTCTCTCTCTGCATGCGAGTAGAGGGAGAGACACACATGGCTGAAATCAACCAGCCTGCGTCTGTGGTTCGGGCAGGATGTATCTGCTGTCAGGTTCCCTTTAACACATTATTTGTACTTTTATAAAAAAAAAATGATATTCTCTGCTCAAGCCTATTTTTTAATGTTTAGACATAGTTATAAAGTGTAATAAAGTATACATAATTTATAGATTAACGTAAATAATCATCAATATACATTTACAAAACATTGAATTTCTGGTCAATGTAATTTACTTATACTGTTTCAGAATATCAGATTCCTGTTGCAAGTGTAAATGGATGTAATTTGGGCGTCAGTAGAATCAAAAATCATAATCATTATGTTTTCTTTTGTGCATTTACCAGTTGATGTGATAAGGGTAATGTATTCATATTGTATCTAAAAAATGGAAAATATCAATATTTCAATATTGAACTAAAGTCTCAAAGAAGATGAAATTGAAAAAAAGGGACACAAATCCTCTAAATATTGAGTTTTTTTGTAGCTCAGATGGTGACCATATCGAGTAAAATTGGCAATTGGCAGCCTAAAAAAATCTGATAAACTGCATTTGTTTCAGGCATAAAGCTGCTATACAAAGAGGAATTCTCCATGACCAGGAAAAGAGTGAATCAATCAGTCCTCTACGCTTTTATGCTGTAGATTTTTATGACATCTAATGATTCAGGGTATCTGAGTAACTATTAATCCTGCATCTATCAGATCCCATTCATAGTGGATTACTGAAATATATATATATATATATATATATATATATATATATATATATATATATATATATATATATGTAATTGTTTTCCCTTTAATGTTAATATTTAACTTTACCTTGTTCCTACTTTTAAACTTACTGGCATATTTTTTTCTCATAATACCAGCATCTTCTTCTCCAATTGAACCGAAAGGCACAGCTGAATAAATGGTGACATTCGTAATTACATTAGACGACGCATTGTTCTTTATCTCATTTTTTGCTTCAGGTGTCATATTTTTTAATTGTAATCTCTTTCATTTTTCCGTGCCCTACGTTATCAATAATTATTATCACCACAAATGTTATTATTTTTAGGTTAAAAAAAAAGCATATTAAAAATGAAAAAAAAATCTCATCTGTATTACACTTTTCTTATCTGGGAGATTTTAAGCTAGCATAACGTTCTTTAGTTGTAGGTTAATGCCCAAATTTATAAACATGGAACTGTGTACCAATCTAAAATATCAAAATCCAATAAAGATTGAATTTTGTGCCAGTTTTATTCTTCATTGAATTAATTTATTTCATTTTATTGATAGTTTCCCGTCACTTTTCATTTCGAATGTAACTAACTTACCATTAGTTCTGCCTTTTTAATAGGTATCACTGCATGCGCCATTAAATAGCTGCTCCGCGTGCCCTATATTACAAAACCACATTTAACATTTTATGGATGCTTTCCAGTGTTTTTTTGCTATTTAGTCCAAAAATAAAACATACATCTAAAGGAACAGAATAAAAAATAATATAAAAATAGTAATAACTATTTAAAATAGTGATTAAGTTTTGGTTCTATATGCAAAATTGCAATACCATTATTTACAGTCAGGATTTTTTCCCCCATCTCTTTTTGCAGGGTCCATATATGATTGTATAAATCTGTAGAAAAGAGCAGGTTACTGTGAACAAGAACCCAATATTGATTTTTCTGCGGTGCAGTAAAGCATCTCCATTCTATTTGGCTCCTGTCAGAGACACTCTTTAACAGCTGGAGTCAAATTGCGCTATTTACAGCAAGAGTCCTTGTCAAGCGGACCATAAGTATTCTAACAATACACTATTCAAATGGCACTTTGCCACACAAGTCGCTGACTTGATGAATGCCCTTTGTTGGGGGGAAAAAAAAACGGAGAAGAGGGAGCAAATATCAAAGTTTTATTTCTATTTTTCTTATGAAAATGCTTTACATAGAAAAGAGTGTAAAGCCTCTGCTTGTGTTGTAGGCAGCCTAGTCAGGCAATGAATGGGTTAAAATTGTTCCTTAAAAGGACGATTACAGAACGGAACGCAGAGATTGTGCTGTTAAAATTAATTAAAATCTGCTTAGATACATCAAAGATGCTTGACAACATTAATATGGATCTTGTGTCAACTGCATTTGTCACACAAGGCCAAGCAGTGGCCTTCTGTTACTGGGAGTTCACTTGGCACGTGCACTACAATAACGGAAAAAAGAAAGGACAGGGGACCATGAAATTGAGGCATTCTTCTTTTGTAACCCAGATTTACATGATCACAAATACTGTGACACAGCAAAGTCTTTGAAGTGTAGCTGTGCTGAACAAGCCTCTTCCTGCATTGAGACGCAAATCTGAATAGATTAACCTGCAGGTCTCTCCGAGAGCATGACAACAGCAGTAAGTGAGATATAACCAGAGGAAGCACATTGCCCCCGCATTGTCCTCTGCAGCATTTAACGCCATGTGGTATGGTAGAACTTGTACTAACGTACTATATAAAAATGGAAAACGTTCATTGCTGCCATCCGGATAGTGATATAGCATCGTATTAGGACGAAACATCCATGCAATGTATATGTGAGGCGTCTACGTAGTGACCTAACTGTGTTATGTATGCTATCAATGCATACATTTCTATTTTCAGGAGGCAACAGTCCCATAAAGGCTTTTTTTATTATTTTGCAGATGCATCTTCCAAGAAGGTAAAGCATTCTGTAAGCGTTACTTGACACTCTAATGAATAAATATGAAGAAGGGATAGTACAATTGTAATTTTTTTTCATCAGTTGTCCATACTATACTCCATTAACCTCAACAGAAAGCAATAACACTGAAAAAAGTGAATCTATAAAAACAAATGTTTTTATCATGATTTTCTTCGCTGAAGTCAGTGGAGACTGATAATTAATATAAAAAGATGTATTGATTGTACAATGGGAAGAGAATACACACAAAATTATACTCAGCTAATCTAGGACCTTAAATTGTCATGCTTCTGGATTTGAACACTTGGTTCTGTGGTTGGCATCTCTTTCTGCTGAGCCACAGATGATACACCTTTTTCATTTACTCTGCCCTGTTTGTCTGCCCTATCAACTTTTGGGTGCAGCTTTAAATACCTTTCCCTACTAATGTTTCCTGCTGGTGATAGACTTTGTTGGATTCATTCACTGTGCTTTAGTTTGAGTTGGTTGCAGTTGCTTTGAGTGTGATTCCTTTTCTCTTTAGCTAACTATAGGGATACTAGAATCTGCAAAGGACATTCGGAGTAAGTTGTCATTGAGTGGGGCCACCATTATGCCACCTTAGGGTGCCAACCACCGCAGTCAGGCAGGGACAGAGAAGGGCTTTTCCTAGTCTGAGCAGGGATATGTCAGGTTCAGGTATTTGTCTCCCTGGTTTGCATACTACCAGTGTGAATGTGCTTTGGGTGTCATAATATAAATCAATTCGATATGAATAATAACAAAGTTTTGACTTTATACTGTGCATATATTGTACTCACACTTTATAATTTAAACTGTCTTTCAAAGGACCCAAAATCTTCTCTAAAGTCTCATGTGCAGAACCATACATTGGATCTGCATCACAGAGTCTAAATATGGAGGAAATGCATTATTAGAGGAATCATGCATACCAGCACATAAAACACATGGTAGGGTGCCAATGTTTTATGTAGTTTTTATCTCTTCACATTTAACCCCTTTCTGACATTAGACGTACTATCCCGTCAAGGTGGGGTGGGCCCCTATGACCACCGACGGGATAGTACATCATATGCGATCGGCCGCGCTCACGGGGGGAGCGCGGCCGATCGCGGCCGGGTGTCAGCTGCCTATTGCAGCTGACATCCGGCACTATGTGCCAGGAGTGGTCACGGACCGCTCCTGGCACATTAACCCCCGGCACATTAACCCCTGCCGGCGGTACAGGGAAGCATCGCGCAGGGAGGGGGCTCCCTGCGGGCCTCCCTGAGCCCCCCGCAGCAACACGATGTGATTGCGTTACTGCGAGGGTCTTTCTACCTCCCTCCCTGCTCCAGGCCCGGATCCAAGATGGCCGCGGCATCCGGGTCCTGCAGGGAGGGAGGTGGCTTCACAGAGCCTGCTCAGAGCAGGCACTGTGAAGCCTACAGTGCTGTAAGTCAGATTGGTGATCTGATAGAGTGCTGCGCAAACGGTCAGATCACCGATCTGTGATGTCCCCCCCTGGGGCAAAGTAAAAAAGTTAAAAAAAATTTTTCCAAATGTGTAAAGAAAAATAAAAAAAAATATTCCTAAATAATGAAAAAAAATAAAAAATATATATATATATATCTATATATTATTCCCATAAATACATTTCTTTATCTAAATAAAAAAAATAAATCAATAAAAGTACACATATGTAGTATCGCCGTGTCCGAAACGGCCCGACCTATAAAACTGGCCCACTAGTTAACCCCTTCAGTAAACACCGTAAGAAAAAAAAAAAAAACACGAGGCAAAAAACAACGCTTTATTATCATACCGCCGAACAAAAAGTGGAATAACATGCGATCAAAAAGACAAATATAAATAAGCATGGAACCACTGAAAACATCATCTTGTCCCACAAAAAACGAGCTGCCATACAGCATCATCAGCAAAAATATAAAAAAGTTATAGTCCTCAGAATAATGCGATGCAAAAATAATTATTTTTTTCTATAAAATAGTTTTTATCGTATTAAAGCACTAAAACATAAAAAAATGATATAAATGAGGTATCGCTGTAAACGTACTGACCCGAAGAATAAAACTGCTTTATCAATTTTACCAAATGCGGAACGGTATAAACGCCTCCCCCAAAAGAAATTCATGAATAGCTGGTTTTTGGTCATTCTGCCTCACAAAAATCGGAATAAAAAGCGATCAAAATATGTCACATGCCCGAAAATGTTACCAGTAAAAACGTGAATTCATCCCGCAAAAAACAAGACCTCACATGACTCTGTGGACCAAAATATGGAAAAATTATAGCTCTCAAAATGTGGTAACACAAAAAATATTTTTTGCAATAAAAAGCGTCTTTCAGTGTGTGACGGCTGCCAATCATAAAAATCCGCTAAAAAACCCGCTATAAAAGTAAATCAAACCCCCCTTCATTACCCCCTTAGTTAGGGAAAAATTTAAAAAATTTATTTATTTCCATTTTCCCATTAGGGTTAGGGCTAGGGTTAGGGTTAGGGCTAGGGTTAGGGTTAGGGCTAGGGATAGGGTTAGGGCTAGGGTTAGGGTTAGGGCTAGGGTTAGGGTTAGGGCTAGGGATAGGGTTAGGGCTAGGTTTAGGGTTAGGGTTGGGGCTAGGGTTAAGGCTACAGTTAGGGTTGGGGCTAAAGTTAAGATTAGGGTTGGGGCTAAAGTTACGGTTAGGGTTTAGATTACATTTACAGTTGGGAATAGGGTTGGGATTAGGGTTAGGGGTGTGTCAGGGTTAGAGGTGTGGTTAGGGTTACTGTTGGGATTAGGGTTAGGGGTGTGTTTGGATTAGGGTTTCAGTTATAATTGGGGGGTTTCCACTGTTTAGGCACATCAGGAGCTCTCCAAACGCGACATGGCGTCTGATCTCAATTCCAGCCAATTCTGCATTGAAAAAGTAAAACAGTGCTTCTTCCCTTCCGAGCTCTCTCGTGTGCCCAAACAGGGGTTTACCCCAACATATGCAGTATCAGCCTACTCAGGACAAATAGGACAACAACATTTGAGGTCCAATTTCTCCTGTTACCCTTGGGAAAATACAAAACTGGGGGCTAAAAAATAATTTTTGTGGGAAAAAAAAGATTTTTTATTTTCACGGCTCTGCGTTATAAACTGTAGTGAAACACTTGGGGGTTCAATGTTCTCACAACACAGCTAGATAAGTTCCCTGGGGGGTCTAGTTTCCAATATGGGGTCACTTGTGGGGGGTTTCTACTGTTTAGGTACATTAGGGGCTCTGCAAACGCAATGTGATGCCTGCAGACCTTCCATCTAAGTCTGCATTCCAAATGGCACTTCTTCCCTTCCGAGCCCTCCCATGCGCCCAAACGGTGGTTCCCCCCATATATGGGGTATCAGCGTACTCAGAACAAATTGGACAACAAATTTTGGGGTCCAATTTCTCCTGTTACCCTCGGGAAAATACAAAACTGGGGGCTAAAAAAAATAATTTTTGTGGGAAAAAAATTTTGTTTTATTTTTAAGGCTCTGCATTATAAACTTCTGTGAAGCCCTTGGTGGGTTAAAGCTCTCACCACACTTCTAGATGCGTTCCTTAGGGGGTCCACTTTCCAAAATGGTGTCACTTGTGGGGGGTTTCTACTGTTTAGGTACATTAGGGGCTCTGCAAACGCAATGTGACACCTGCAGACCATTCCATCTAAGTCTGCATTCCAAATGGCGCTCCTTCCATTCTGAGCCCTCCCATGCGCCCAAACAGTGGTTCCCCCCACATATGGTGTATCATCGCACTCAGGACAAATTGGGCAACAAATTTTGGGGTCCAATTTCTCCTGTTACCCTCGGGAAAATACAAAACTGGGGGCTAAAAAAATAATTTTTGTGGGAAAAAATTTTTGTTTTATTTTTACGGCTCTGCATTATAAACTTCTGTGAAGCCCTTGGTGGGTCAAAGCGCTCACCACACATATAAAGTTCCTTAGGGGGTCTACTTTCCAAAATGGTGTCACTTGTAGGGGGTTTCAATGTTTAAGCACATCAGTGGCTCTCCAAACGCAACATGGCTTCCTATCTCAATTCCTGTCAATTTTGCATTGAAAAGTCAAACGGTGCTACTTCCCTTCCGAGCTCTCCCATGCGCCCAAACTGTGGTTTACCCCCACATATGGTGGGGTATCAGCGTACTCAGGACAAATTGTACAACAACGTTTGGGGTCCAATTTCTTCTCTTACCCCTGGGAAAATAAAAAATTGGGGGCAAAAAGATAATTTTTGTGAAAAAATATGATTTTTTTATTTTTACGGTTCTGCATTATAAACTTCTGTGAAGCACATGGTGGGTCAAAGTGCTCACCACACCTCTAGATAAGTTCCTTAGGGGGTCTATTTTCCAAAATGGTGTCACTTGTGGGGGGTTTCAATATTTATGGTGTCCCATCTCGATTCCAGTCAATTTTGCATTGAAAAGTCAAATGGCGCTCCTTCGCTTCCGAGCTCTGTCATGCACCCAAACAGTGGTTTACCCCCACATTTGGGGTATCGGTGTACTCAGGACAAATTGTACAACAACTTTTGGGGTCCATTTTCCCCTGTTACCCTTGGTAAAATAAAACAAATTGGAGCTGAAATAATTTTTTTGTGAAAAAAAGTTAAATGTTCATTTTTATTTAAACATTCCAAAAATTCCTGTGAAGCACCAGAAGGGTTAATAAACTTCTTGAATATCGTTTTGAGCACCTTGAGGGGTGCAGTTTTTAGAATGGTGTCATACTTGGGTATTTTCTATCATATAGACCCCTCAAAATGACTTCAAATGAGATGTGGTCCCTAAAAAAAAATGGTGTTGTAAAAATGAGAAATTGCTGGTCAACTTTTAACCCTTACAAACTCCCTAACAAAAAAAAACATTTGCTTCCAAAATTGTGCTAATGTAAAGTAGACATGTGGGAAATGTTACCTATTAAGTATTGTGTGTGACATATCTCTGTGATTTAATTGCATAAAAATTCAAATTTGGAAAATTGCAAAATTTTCATAATTTTCGCCAAATTTCCATTTTTTCACAAATAAACGCAGGTACTATCAAATAATTTTTACCACTATCATGACGTACAATATGTCACGAGAAAACAGTGTCAGAATCACTGGGATCCGTTGAAGCGTTCCAGAGTTATTACCTCATAAAGGGACAGTGGTCAGAATTGTAAAAATTGGCCCGGTCATTAACGCGCAAACCACCCTTGGGGGTAAAGGGGTTAAATAAAAAGCAGCATACTTTATTGAGCATTTGACAGTAAATATACATTCAGTATATTGGACATGTCACCCTAAAATATGGTGCACAAAGCAGTTTCCCTATTGGGCACTGTATCTTGGGCCCAATTGCACAAGGCTATATTATGGCTTCATCCATGAGTTGTATATTTTGCGATGATGTCAGGATCTAATCCCGTCTTTGCATCTAATTTTAAAGCTCTAGCACTTGTCAGGGTACTAAGTTAACAAAGAATATTAGGGAAGTACTGTAGGCATTTGTAATTTGCATACCCAACATGGTTTTGTATGAAGTCTAAACAAGAAGATTATTGAAAATCAAAATGTTTACTTATAGCACAATCATTTACTGGTTTGACGTTGACTCTTGTGCTACGGGATGAAGTAAAACTATTCTAACTAATGCCATGCCATCATCTATTACTACTCACAAGTCTGGTGATATCAGTTGGCACAGATGGCCATTAACTTTGCCCTTGATAATAATTAGAGATAATTAGAGTCACTTCAATATCAGTTGTTACTCATTTGTGGCGTGACAAATCGCAGTATTAAGACACATTGTGACACAGATGTTGGCAAGATACAAATATAATCTACTATGTCTATACTTTTCTCCACTAGAGAATTCTGTATCCTGGAAGTAAACAAAAGGACAGAGATTTGCTGAGCTCGACAATCATTTCCAGAATGCAGTTCCTAAGTTGTAAAGTTGATGTAATTGAAAATGTCTGGAGTGCTAAGGGCTCAAGGTTGGAGTATGTACTGTACAATCTGGATCACCTTCTGAACAGGTTCATAAAATATCTATTCATTGAAAAGGTAAAAATAAAAGCTGATTGCTGCCTAAAATGTAACCCTAGATTGCATTCAAATATCAATTTTGTTTTATTTGGTTAACGTTCTCTCACAGATATGTCTGTTTTAGTAAATTATTATATTACTCATATAATATGAGGAGTCTGAAGGCTATTTTCAGAGCAGTAGTAGTTTACTGTTCTATTACCATTTCTAAATATGTATGAATAAATTGACAAGTGGGTGCTATGAAATTGTTCCTGTCAAATGGGCTTGTCTTTACACATTGTTACCCTGGTATCAGTGATTGGACAGTATCATAGTTTGAAGGAAAACTGAATCCCATAATGGTAACACTCAGATGTCAATTTATTCAATATTATCTAGTAGGAATTGCAGAAGAATAGCATAGCATAAGGCTCTGAAAAAAATCAGGAAGATGGCCTCCCCCACCGATGACAAGGGTAATAGCGCAGATAGCGCACTTTTTCTTCACCTGCGCGCAGTGGATTCGGAACTTGGACATGCGCAAACCACTACGCCACCAACGGAAAGCTGGGGAAGAAACAGCGATGTCACCACGCCCACCTGACCTAACCAGCCTGATTGACAGGCGAAAACGGCGACTTTGGTAATGTATTTCGCAGCATAGGTGGGGAATCAGGGTACACTACATACACTATTGTAACGCACAGCGCAGGCCCTATTTAACAGTATTTTTATCTCAATCTGAAAAAATGGGGTGACAGGTTCCCTTTAAAGCTGTGTTTGCACATTGCAGTTAAATCATGTTTTTGCTACAGTACGACACAAAATAATTGCAGAATTTTCCCAGGACCAAAGCATTGTACTAATTTAAATAATTAAAATCATGACATAACATTTTTCCATAAATGCTTTTAAGTACAAACCTTTTTATAATAAATTAGCTGAAGAGCCCGGCGTTGCCTGGGTATAGTAAATATCTGTGGTTAGTTATAACACCTCACTTCTCTTATTTCTCTTATTTTCCCATCACGCCTCTCATTTTCCCCCTCACATCTCTCATTTTCCCCCTCACTCCTCTTATTTTCCCCCTAACACTTGTCATTTCGACCTCACATCTGTTATTTTCCGATCACTCCACTATTTTCCCTCACTCCTCTCATTTTGCACTCTCACCTTTTCATTTTCACCTCACACCCCTTATTTTCACCTCACACCTCTCATTTTCCCCTCAGTATATATATATATATATATTATTATTCATTTTTATAGTGCCATTTATACACAAGTACAGGAGGAGAAAGGACCCTGCCCGCGAGGGTTCACAGTCTACAGGGTATACATGTTTGTCATCTCCCTTATATATAGTATACACCTGTATGTCATCTCCTGTATATAGTATATACCTGTATGTCATCTCCCCTGTAAATATTATATACCTGATGTATGTCATCTCCTCCTGTATATTGTATATACCTATGTGTCATCTGCTCCTGTATATAGTATATACCTGTATGTCATCTCTTCTGTATATACTATATACCTGTATGTCATCTCCTCCTATATATAGTATATACAGTGGGGCAAAAAAGTATTTAGTCAGTCAGCAATAGTGCAAGTTCCACCACTTAAAAAGATGAGAGGCGTCTGTAATTTACATCATAGGTAGACCTCAACTATGGGAGACAAACTGAGAAAAAAAAATCCAGAAAATCACGTTGTCTGTTTTTTTAACATTTTATTTCCATATTATGGTGGAAAATAAGTATTTGGTCAGAAACAAAATTTAATCTCAATACTTTGTAATATATCCTTTGTTGGCAATGACAGAGGTCAAACGTTTTCTGTAAGTCTTCACAAGGTTGCCACACACTGTTGTTGGTATGTTGGCCCATTCCTCCATGCAGATCTCCTCTAGAGCAGTGATGTTTTTGGCTTTTCGCTTGGCAACACGGACTTTCAACTCCCTCCAAAGGTTTTCTATAGGGTTGAGATCTGGAGACTGGCGAGGCCACTCCAGGACCTTGAAATGCTTCTTACGAAGCCACTCCTTCATTGCCCTGGCGGTGTGCTTTGGATCATTGTCATGTTGAAAGACCCAGCCACGTTTCATCTTCAATGCCCTTGCTGATGGAAGGAGGTTTGCACTCAAAATCTCACGATACATGGCCCCATTCATTCTTTCATGTACCCGGATCAGTCGTCCTGGCCCCTTTGCAGAGAAACAGCCCCAAAGCATGATGTTTCCACCACCATGCTTTACAGTAGGTATGGTGTTTGATGGATGCAACTCAGTATTCTTTTTCCTCCAAACACGACAAGTTGTGTTTCTACCTAACAGCTCCAGTTTGGTTTCATCAGACCATAGGACATTCTCCCAAAACTCCTCTGGATCATCCAAATGCTCTCTAGCAAACTTCAGACGGGCCCGGACATGTACTGGCTTAAGCAGTGGGACACGTCTGGCACTGCAGGATCTGAGTCCATGGTGGCGTAGTGTGTTACTTATGGTAGGCCTTGTTACCTTGGTCCCAGCTCTCTGCAGTTCATTCACTAGGTCCCCCCGCGTGGTTCTGGGTTTTTTGCTCACCGTTCTTGTGATCATTCTGACCCCACGGGGTGGGATTTTGCGTGGAGCCCCAGATCGAGGGAGATTATTAGTGGTCTTGTATGTCTTCCATTTTCTAATTATTGCTCCCACTGTTGATTTCTTCACTCCAAGCTGGTTGGCTATTGCAGATTCAGTCTTCCCAGCCTGGTGCAGGGCTACAATTTTGTTTCTGGTGTCCTTTGAGAGCTCTTTGGTCTTCACCATAGTGGAGTTTGGAGTCAGACTGTTTGAGGGTGTGCACAGGTGTCTTTTTATACTGATAACAAGTTTAAACAGGTGCCATTACTACAGGTAATGAGTGGAGGAAAGAGGAGACTCTTAAAGAAGAAGTTACAGGTCTGTGAGAGCCAGAAATCTTGATTGTTTGTTTCTGACCAAATACTTATTTTCCACCATAATATGCAAATAAATTGTTAAAAAAACAGACAATGTGATTTTCTGGATTTTTTTTTCTCAGTTTGTCTCCCATAGTTGAGGTCTATCTATGATGTAAATTACAGACGCCTCTCATCTTTTTAAGTGGTGGAACTTGCACTATTGCTGACTGACTAAATACTTTTTTGCCCCACTGTACCTGTATGTCATCTCCTGTATATAGTATATACTTGTATGTCATCTCCCCTGTACATAGTATATACCTGTTGTATGTCATCTCCTCCTCTATATACCTGTGTCATCTCCTCTTTTATATAGTATATACCTGTATGTCATCTCCTCCTGTATATAGTATATACGTGTGTCATCTCGTCCTGTATATATTATATACCTGTAAGTCATCTCCTCTTGTATATAGTATATACCTGTGTGTTATCTGCTCCTGTATATAGTATATACCTGTGTGTCATCTCCTCCTGTATATAGTGTATACCTGTGTGTCATCTCCTCCTGTATATAGTATATACCTGTGTGTCATCTGCTCCTGTATATAGTATATATCTGTGTGTTATCTCCTCCTGTATATAGTATATACGTGTGTCATCTCCCCTGTATATAGTATATACCTGTGTGTCATCTCCTCCTGTATATAGTATATATCTGGGTGTCATCTCCCCTGTATATAGTATGTACCTGTATGTCATGTCCTCCTGTTTATAGTATGTATCTGTATGTCATCTCCTCCTGTACATAGTATATACCTGTGTGTCATCTCCCCTGTATATAGTATATACCTGTGTGTCATCTCCCCTGTATATAGTATATACCTGTGTATCATCTCCCCTGTAAATAGTATGTACCTGTATGTCATCTCCCTGTATATAGTATATACCAGTGTGTCATCTCCTCCTGTATATAGTATATACCTGTGTGTCATCTCCCCTGTATATAGTATATATGTGTGTGTCATCTCCTCCTGTATATAGTATATACCTGTATGCCATCTCCTCCTGTATATAGTATATACCTGTGTGTCATCTCCCCTGTATATAGTATATATGTGTGTGTCATCTCCCCTGTATATAGTATATACCTATGTGTCATCTCCTCCTGTATATAGTATATATCTGTGTGTCATCTCCTCCTGTATTAAACCTCGTTCACACGTTATTTGCTCAGTATTTTTACTTCAGTATTTGTAAGCTAAATGGGCAGCCTGATAAATCCCCATCCAACAGGAAGCCCTTCCCCCTGGCAGTATATTTTAGCTCACATATACACATAATAGACAGGTCATGTGACTGATAGCTGCGGTATATCCTATATGGTACAGTTGTTGCTCTTGTAGTTTGTCTGCTTATTAATCAGATTTTAATTTTTGAAGGATAATACCAGACTTGTGTGTGTTTTATGGCGAGTTTTATGTGTCAAGTTGTGTGTGTTGAGTTGCATGTGGCAACATGCATGTAGCAACTTTTGTGAGATGAGTTTTGTGTGGTGACATGTGTGCAGCAACTTTTTGTGTCGAGTTGCATGTGACAGGTTAGTGTAGCAAGTTGTGTGCAGCAAGTTTTGCACATGGCGAGTTTTGCGCGTGGCGAGTTTTATGTGTGGTGCCTTTTGAGTACGTGCAAGTTTTGTGTGAGGCAACTTTTGCATGTGTTGCAACTTTTGTGCATGTGGCAATTTTTCCACGTGTGCAAGTTTTGCATGTGGCGAGTTTTCCATGAGGTGAGTTTTGCACTTGTGGCGAGTTTTGCGTGAACCTAGTTTTGCATGTGGCGAGTTTTGCGCGTGGCGAGTTTTGAGCGGCAACTTTTGTGTTTCGACTTTTATGTGGCGATGTTGGTGTATGTGTGGTGAAATGTGTGCTGAGGGTGATACTGTGTGTGTTCAATCACGTGGTAGCTTGTGGCGCATTTTGTGTGTGTGTTCATATCCCCGTGTGTGGTGAGTATCTCATGTCGGGGCCCCACCTTAGCAACTGTACGGTATATACTCTTTGGCACCATCGCTCTCACTCTTTAAGTCCCTCTTATTCACATCTGACAGCTGTCAATTTGCCTCCAACACTTTTCCTTTCACTTTTTCCCCATTATGTAGATAGGGGCAATTGGAACGTGCGGGTTAAAATTTCACCTCACAACATAGCCTATGACGCTCTCAGGGTCCAAACGTGTGACTGTGCAAAATTTTGTGACTGTAGCTGCGACGGTGCAGATGCCAATCCCGGACATACACAAGTACACACATACACACACCCATTCAGCTTTATATCTTAGATTATTAAAAATAAATAAATAAAAACTCATCTACCAAACCAGTGTTGATCCTCATCCGATGCGCTGCCAGCATCCCCTGCTGCGCTGCCTATTTCCTCTACTAGCTCCGGCGGAACATTATGTTATGAACGCAGTCTTCACATTCGATCCAAGCTGGAAGAAATACTTCTTCTAGCTACCACAAGGAAAGCAATGATCCCAGTGAGTGACGGTGGAAGCAAAACCCAGGAGAGGTGCCAATTCAGTGGTTGAGTATTGTTTGTATCTTCGGACCATCCTGGGACCATTAAAAACATTGTAGAAATCCAAGGTAAGGTAGTGAGCCAACCTCCACAAACTGTATGTATATATATATATATATATATATGTATATATATATATATATATAGTAAGATGGCCAACGGACAGGTTCTTCAGGGGAGATATGTGTCCCTGAGGTTATTAGCTGCGGTGATGTGAGTTTAGAAGCATGTTCCAGGACATATAGTGCTGACAGAGTTATTAGGCAATTCCAGAGCCAGATTTTATGAGCAGTTGTTAGGTGTCGAGATCCCACCACTGCATAGGGGGAATCTCAAACCATCTCCGCTGTGGTCTCCCATTCTTATCCAGCTACAGTGGAGTCTGCTCAGCGGAGACGTCGGTCCCAACGTCTAGCTCAGGCTGATACTGGACAACTGGTTATTTCTGCCTTTCCAGCTTCTGCCATTGTAGCCAATACTGGGCAGCGGTGAGCAGACGTGTTTGGGACTAAGTCCTGCTCTTCCCTTTCTGAGCATGCCCAGGGCAAGATCTCTCGTTGGAGATCAAGGGTCACATGCTTAGATACTGCAGCAAATCCCATTGGTCCTTTAGGAAGGTCCTGTAGGTTTTCTTACTCTGTAGCTGACTCCCATTGGTCCTTCTGGGAAGGTCCTGTTCTTGCTGCAGCTATAAAAGGTTTGCATTGACGCACGGCCATGCGCTAGTGTACATTTGGAATCATGTGTGTTGATGAGTGCAAGTCGTTCTTTAAAATTCCCACCCTTGTGTATGACTGTTCGCAAAAGGTGGATGCTTGCTGTCTAGCGCCTGACTAAGCTGTCAACAAAAAGACACACGATACAGCATCTATTGCTGTAACCACCAGTGCGGCACCGTGCGCTTATAGAGCGCTCTCCTATCCCAAGTCTGGGTAATTAGTGATTACTCAGCAGCAGGTTCCATCTCTGCACGGTGGACCCTGGGCTGCGAACGCACCTTATACCATCTCTCTTATAATTTGGTGCATTCCGCTAGCCCTAACATTACACTAGCGGCAGGGTCTGGCTAGTAATGACGGACAAACAGCAATCCTTGCTGTACATCCAGCAGCTGGAGGGTAGGTTGGTGGCTCTCGAGTGCAAAACCTCAGCTCTGGATGTAACCGCAGTTGCTGTTCAGGCTGCTAGCGTGGCTGCAGCAACCTTGCCCACTGCCACCCCTGTTCCGACTCTATCTCACCGCCCGCTGCCAGAAAAATTTTCTGGTGATAGTAAGTCTTGTAGGGGTTTCGTGAGTCAGTGCTCTATACATCTCGAGCTTCTGGCCCCACATTTCCCCACAGAGCGGGCTAGGGTGGGATTTATTGTGGGAGCATGGCAATCATGTGAAGCAGAGTGCTTTGTTGTTCCTGAGCACTCTGAAACAGGTCTTTTTAGGACCTCGTGTCACCCATGATACGGCGCTCCAGCTGTTGGCATTGACTCAGGGCTCGTCCTTGGTCAGCCATTTTGCCGTCCACTTTCGTACCCTAGCATCTGATTTGGAGTGGTCGGATAAAGCCCTTATTCCGATATTGTGGAGGGGGCTGGCTGACCATGTTAAGGACGCTCTGGCCACTAGGGAGATTCCCGCCACACTGGATGAGTTAATAGCAATGTCCACTCGTATTGACCTCCGTTTTCACGAGCGGAGGTTAGAGCGAGCCCAGTGTAGGCAGAGGTTTCAGCTGGCTCCCACCTTCACCAAACCTTTGGAATCTCCAGTCCAGGCCTCTGAGTCACATGAAGCCATGGAAGTGTCACAAGTGGGATCTAAGTCCCAGACCGCTCGTGCACTCCAGGTTTGTCAAGTTTGCCAGCAGTCAGGACATCTTGCCACCAGATGTCCCCAGTGGTCGAGGAAATGTCAGCGTCTAGTGGTAGTAGGTGGAGGTACACTAGACATGGTGACGTTTGCCTCCAAATTGTCCTTAAAGGGGACAATTACTATAGGCCCATTTTCCCACTCGGTAGAGCTCTGAGTGGATTCTGGGGCGGAGGGCAATTTTATGTCATCTGCCTTCGCTCAACATCACGCAATTCCCCTGGTAATGTTAGCTTAACCAGTGACTGTACGAGTGGTAAATGGGTCGACACTGCCCTCACAGATAACACACCAGATCATCCCTTTCACTCTGTCCATGTCACCATCTCATCAGGAGATTATATCTCTGCTCGTCATTCCTGAGGGAATTGACGAGGTCCTGTTAGGGATGCCTTGGCTACGGTACCATTCTCCTCATATTGAGTGGTCCACAGGCAGAATTTTGGGATGGGGTGAATCTTGTGGGGGTAGATGTCACAGGGAATGTGTTCAAGTTGCTACTACTGAGGTAACCGCAGATCTATCCTCTCTCCCGAAGCAATATTGGCCCTATTCGGACGTGTTCTCCAAAAAATCTGTGGAGACCCTTCCGCCTCACCGTCCCTATGACTGTCCTATTGACCTCTTGCCTGGTGCTGAGCCTCCCCGGGGTCGAGTCTATCCGTTATCTCTCCCGGAGACAGAGGCAATGTCACAGTACATCCAGGAAAATCTGGCAAGAGGATTCATTAGGAAGTCAGTGTCACCTACAGGGTCTGGGTTCTTCTTCATGCAAAAGAAGAACGGAGAATTACGTCCATGCATAGATTGCAGGAGTCATAATGCCATCACCGTTAAGAATAAGTATCCTTTGCCCCTGATATCTGAGCTCTTTGATAGGCTTCGGGGAGCAAGGGTATTTACAAATTAGATCTGCGGGGTGCTTACAACCTGATTTTCATCTGTGAGGGGGACGAATGGAAGACGGCTTTAAACACCAGGGATGGGACTACGAATATCTGGTGATGCCCTTCGGGCTCTGTAATGCCCCAGCCATTTTCCAAGACTTTATGAGTGATATCTTCTGGGATATGCTCTCCACCTTGGTCGTAGTCTATCTGGATGATATTCTCATCTACTCTCCAGATATTGACTCCCACCCGAGAGATGTTTGGAGAGTCTTCAACCTCTTACGGGCAAATTCCCTCTACTCAAAGTTGGAGAAATGTGTGTTTGAGCAGGAGTCCTTACCTTTCCTGGGCTATATCATCTCCGCCCAGGGATTGGCTATGGATCCTGCCAAACTACAGGCTGTGATGGACTGACAGGAACCCCATTCTCTTAAAGCGGTGCAGCGCTTTATGGGGTTCATTAATTACAGCACGGTGGCGCAGTGGATAGCACAGCAGCCTTGCAGCGCTGGAGTCCTGGGTTCAGGCCCCAATAAGGACAACATCTGCAAAGAGTTTGTATGTTCTCTCCGGGTTTGTGTGGGTTTCCTCCGGGTACTCCGGTTTCCTCCCACATTCCAAGACATACTGATAGGGAACTTAGATTGTGAGCCCCAATGGGGACAGCGACAATAATGTGTGCAACCTGTAAAGCGCTGCAGAATATGTTAGCGCTATATAAAAAATAAAGATTATTATTATTATTATTATTATTATTACTACTATAGCCAGTTCATTCCACACTTCTCAACTTTGGTAGCTCCCTTGGTTGCCCTCACCAAGAAGGGAGCAAATCCCAAATTGTGGTCTGAGGAGGTCTCCAAGGCCTTTCTCTCCCTTAAGTCAAACTTCGCTAGCACTCCAATCCTACATCGCCCTGATGTAGATAAGCCATTTATAAGGGAGGTGGATGCCTCGTCTGTTGGTGCTGGAGCAGTCCTTTTCCAAAAGGATGTTCAAGGTCGGAAGCATCCTTGCTTCTTCTTTTCTAAGACCTTCTCACCAGCAGAGAGGAATTATTCCATCGGGGACAGGGTGTTGCTAGCCATGAATTTGGCCTTTTTGGAGTGGAGACATCTCTTGGAGGGAGCTCGTTTTCCCTTCCAAATCTTCACAGATCACAAGAATTTGGTGTACCTGCAGACAGCCCAGCAGATAAATTCTCGCCAGGCAAGATTGTCCTTTTTCTTCTCCTGGTTCCATTTCACCCTCCATTTTCTTTCAGGGGAGAAGAACATTCGTGCCAATGCTCTCTCTCACTCCATTGTATCATCATCTGAGGAGGAAGAGGAGCCTCGGCTTATTGTCCACACTGAGAGCCTGAGAACTGTGGCCCTGGTTTCGCTCGAGTCTGTGCCTCCGGGCAAGACTTTTGTACCATCCAATCTGCATCCGGAGGTTCTCTCTTGGGCTCACTCGTCCAGGGTGGGTGGACATTTTGGGTCCAAAAGGACATCTGAGCTACTGGCAAACACATATTGGTGGCCGCCTATGGCTCGTGATGTTGCAGACTATGTTTGGGCGTGTGTCTCTTGCGCCAAGAACAAGTCTCCTTGGCAACGGTCAGCTGGGTTGCTTTACCCCCTGCCTGTGGGGGACAGGCCCTGGGAGATGGTTGGGATGGACTTTGTGGTGGCCTTACCCAAGTCTCGTAGCTGCACCATTATCTGGGTGATCACCAACCATTTTTCCAAAATGGTGCACTTGGTGCCTCTTCCACGGCTACCTTCTGCACGGGCTCTGGCAGCGTTGTTTATCAAGCATATCTTTCGCCTACATGGTATGCCGGACAAAATTGTCAGTGACCGGGGTCCCCAATTTGCATCTCAATTCTGGAGAGTGCTTTGTCATCAACTCAGCATTGAGTTGAATCTCTCTTCGGCATATCATCCCAAGACGAATGGGTTGTTTGAGAGGGCCAACCAGACCCTAGTCACATATTTACGACATTTTGTTTCTGCCAGGCAGGATGACTGGGCATCCTTGCTACCATGGGCAGAGTTTGTGCTTAACCATGCTGTAGCCAACTCCACCGGTCAGACTCCATTCCTCTTAAATTACGGCCAGCATCCACGTGTCCCTGTGCCCATGCCCATGTCTTCCGCTGACTCCAGGGTCGCAGACTGGGCTGTGGAGGCACGGGACATTTGGGACCACACTAAGGATGCCATTCGGGCCTCCAAGGAGAGAATGAGGACCTCCGCCGATGCTCATCGGCGCCCCTTTCTGACCTTTGCTCCTGGTGACTTGGTGTGGCTCTCCGCCCTTAACATCAGGCTGCGAGTTGAGTCCACTAAGTTTGCCCTCACTACTTGGGTCCCTTCAAGGTCTTTGAACAGGTTAACCCTGTGGTCTACCGTCTGGCCCTTCCTCCATGCATGGGCATCACCAACACCTTTCATGTGTCCCTCTTGAAGCCCATATACATGTCCCGGTTTTCCGAGTCGTCTGCCAAGACATTGGGTTCATCTATGGACAATTACGAGGTGAACGCTATTTTGGGGTGCAAGGTGGTACGTGGCAAAAAATTCTATTTGGTGGATTAGAAGGGTTATGGCCCAGAGGACAGGTCCTGGGTCACATGCTTAGATACTGCAGCAAGTCCCACTGGTCCTTTAGGAAGGTCCTGAAGGTGTTCTTCTTCTGTGGCTGACTCCCATTGGTCCTTCTGGGAAGGTCCTGTTCTTGCTGCAGCTATAAAAGGTTCGCATGGCCGCTCTGCCATGCGCTAGTGTACATATGGAATCGTGTGTGTGTTGATGAGTGCAAGTCGTTCTTTAAAATCCCCTCCCTTGTGTATGACTGTTCCCAAAAGGTGGATGCTTGCTGTCTAGCGCCCGACTAAGCTGTGAACATAAAGACACACAATACAGCATCTATTGATGTAACCGCCAGTGCGGCGCCATGCGCTTATAGAGTGCTTTCCAATCCCAAGTCTGGGTGGCTAGTGGCGTCTGTTACTTTGACACCCCAGTTGCGGTGTTGAGCGCAAGTCATCTGTACATACTCTAATCCTGTGTCTGTGCTTGCGCTCTTGGTGCAGTACTGCGGCCCTGTGACGCAACAGCGTTTGCTTCCTTCACACAGTGTGAAGTTAAGCCGTGTGTGTATGCACATTGTACCGCCATATAGTCCATCATTACTCAGCAGCAGGTTCCATCTCTGCACGGTGGACCCCGGGCTGAGAACGCACCTTATACCATGTCTCTTATAATTTGGTGCACTCCGCTAGCCCTAACAGCAACAATAAGAGATGGGTGGGAATGACTGCTCACATATTCCAACCCCAGGGATTCTGGCTTGACAGATAAAATGAGGACCGAGTTCCTCATTCAGTGTAAGGTTGCTGCATTCAGCCCCACGCTCATAGTTAACTAACCTTATTTCCATGTGGAGCATAGGCCAGGGAAATTGCTTGCTGATGCTCTGTCGAGAGTCCATTGTTTAATGGCAGAAGGTGCCAAGCCCCCCCGCATTGGGCAGAGGGGCGATATGTAAGATGGCCGCCAGATGAGTCCTTGAGGAAAGATACGTGTCATTGTGGCTGTTAGCTGCAGGGATGTGAGCTCAGAAGCATGCTGCAGCACATATAATGCTGAGAGAGTTATTAGGCCATCCCAGAGCCGGGTTTTACAAGCAGTCATAAGTGATGGGTGGGAATG
This sequence comes from Ranitomeya imitator, assembly GCF_032444005.1. NCBI lineage: Eukaryota > Metazoa > Chordata > Amphibia > Anura > Dendrobatidae > Ranitomeya > Ranitomeya imitator. The sequence continues at coordinate 489,166,003 of NC_091285.1, read as the reverse complement.
ACCGCTCACATATTTCAACCCCAGGGGCATGGTTTGACAGACAAAATGGAGAATAAGTGCCTCATTCAGTGTCTGGAGCTGGAGATGTGTGGATATCCTGTTCCCCCCTTTTCTCACAGTACACTTTAATATTATGAAGACACTATGTGTACTCAACAGGTAGCTCCTTCCCTGCTTTATTTGCTTATGGCTGAATGGTTTCTGCATTTATGGCAGTGTATTTGCAGATAGTATTATCAAGAGTTTTTTTTACAACCGGGTGTATGTTATAAATATGCTTCACATTGCATTTGCCACTGTGTTTATTCACTTTACCCATTTTAAACACATTGTCATTATTCATTATTCTTAATATATGTTTATATATTTCAATATATACAATACATACCACCTTAATTGTTTGTATAATCATGGGTTATGAATAGAGATGGGTGAACCAAAACAGAAAAGTTCGGCATCCGTAC